>NW_027362761.1:1099144654-1100394654 GCF_046119375.1 Phyllobates terribilis
TATGGAACTTTGAGTCGTTACTTGAGGATTATATCTAGCCTTCAGTCTAGTTCAGACTACAGCTCCTGTGAACTGTCTTCCTCAGACTGTTCCTACTCCTCTTAGGTTTTATCCCATCATTTCAGGTACCACTTCCAGGAACTTTAACTACAACTTGCTGTGTTCTTGCTCTTCATGTCTTGCACTGCTGGAATCCAGTGGTCAAAAGAGCTCAATTTACTCTAAGTGTAGGCTAGCAAAATCAAATTTATCAGTACAGTAAGTATACCAGTGATGCAATTTAGAATACTAAAAAGACCATCTTTAAAATTACTTTGACATTTGTGAAAATATTATCCTCATAATTCTACAATGCATTTAACACATAAAAACAGAGCTTTCAGGTGACATACTTTGAAGTCAGTCAGGCGGCAGCATTAAGTTTGTGAATTAAATAGATTCATTCCAGGCCGATGTCATCCCAGCTTCAATAAGAAGTGACTCGTTCCAAAGATAAGCCTACACAGATACAAGAGTCTCATATTAAGGGTCGTTAGAAAGTTGTGGTGTCAAGCATCACCTTAAAGGGACCAATTTTTGTATTTGCAAAAAAGCTCTTTTTCTCCATGTACACTAGTGAGTGGGATCAATACGCCGTTTACTTGTTTCATTAATATTCTCTATACACCACACTTACTTTATTCTCCTGTTTCCAGCTACTATTCTTCAACTTCCCACAAGAGATATCAATCAAAATATACTATAATAGTGACAGGAGTCTCACTAACAAGATTGAGAAGTTAATTGGGCTGTGAATTCGCAGGGCGATAGTATGTTTATGAATGTCAGTAGTAATAAGAGAGTTGGTGGGTTTGCTTATTTGTAAAATCTTCCCTAAAACCTATCCAACATTATATCTGAGTCAAATGATCAAGTAGATTCTCTATTGGTGGCGATAAGATGCGGGAAAAAGAATAATAAAATATTGATAGTGGTTTGCTATAAGTATCCAAGTAGAAGAAGCAGAAAATGCACTCATAAAAAAATAGATGAAGCAGCAACCAGCTTAATCCAACAAATAGTGTATTGTGGCCTCAAAAACATTAAAACAGAAAAATCAACAGGACCATTTGGAACATACCTCCGGGTTCTGCAGAAATTAAGCACCATGATAGACAGACCATTATTTGTAATATTTAAGGATTTCATTATATCAGAGTCTGTTCCGCAGGACTAACTCATAACAAATGTGATTTCAATATTTAAAAAATGGTCAAAAATTGATCCTGGAATATATATGGAGGTTAAATTATTATTATTATTATTTAAATATTTGAATTTCTAAACAATAATAACCAATTCAGTTTCAATATGGGCTTTCCATGGATCAGTCCTTTGAAACTAATCTAATAAGTTAGTATGAGGAGGTAAATTCCATACTGGACAAAAGCATTTTATATGGTGCCACATAATTGTTTGGTACTTAAAATAAGAACAGTGCAACCAAGGGAAAAAATGTATAAGTGGGTTAACAACTGGCTCACTTATAGGAAACAGAGGGTGGCTAATAATGTGACACTTATCACATCACAGTTCTCAGTGGGGTGCTGCAGAGGTCAGTATTGGGCCATCTTCTTTTTAATTTGTTTATGAAAGGGAATCTATCACCAGGTTTTTCTACCTAATCTGAGTGCAGCATAATATAGAGACCCTGTTTCCAGCAATGTATCAATTATTAGGCTGCTTGTTTGACTCTTGACAGGTTCCCTTTAATTATCTTGTTACGGGCATACAGAATAGAGATTCAATTTGCATATAGTACACGGATAGAGATTATTCTAAGGAAGCTGTATGCTTGGGAGCAGAAATGGCCATTGAAGATCAATGTAGATAAATGTAAGATCATGCATTTGGGAGCAGGAAACAAAATGCACAATTGTATATTAAATTATTTACTAGATGTAGTAAAATGCTTGGTAAAACCGCCCCAAAAAAAGACTGGGGTGGACAGCAAACTCAACCTTAGAAAACAGTGCCAGGCAGCTGTTGCCAAGGCAAATAAAATGATGACAGTTAAAAGAGGCATAGATGCTCATGAAAAAAAACATAGTTTTTGCCCTAATATGGCCACACATGAAAATCCAATAAAAGTAAGGAAATAGCTGAAATAGGGAGAGTGCAATCGAAAGTGACTAAAATAATTAAGAGAATGGATGGACTGCAGGACCAAGACAGGTTAAACGTACAGTTATTCAGAATGGATAAAAGAAAGCTTAGGGACAATCATATTATAGCGTCTAGAAGGAAGAGGTTTAATTATCATAAATGTGACAGATTCTGTACTGTAAGATCAGTAAAATTATAGAAAATATGATATTACAGGTTATGGGTACTAGGTTGTGTAATAAGACATTTATCCAGGGAGCGAGTCTTATTATCATATATAGAGTCAAGAAGAATTTTTTTTCACCCCAATATGGAGCAATTAGCATCTGCTTCAAGAGCTTTTTTGCTTTACTCTGGATCAATATTTTAAGTTTTAGCTTGAACTTAATCGACTCGTGAAAATAGCCAGAATCTAGAAAACAGTCAGGAACTTTTACCTCTATTTATTTTCATTCAATGCGCCAATCCTCCGTTTAAAAAATTATTTGAAATCTGCTGGAAACTTGTCAGCCTAGAGTGCTGCTAAGTATACCACTCCTTTCAGCCAAGAATAATGTAAGTTGTGATGTGTGATTGTATTGTTTGACATCTGTCAAGATATTGCTGAGGAAATTTTGAAGCCGATGTGGTGTGAAATTGCATGGAATAGAAATGGCCCATCAATCCAAATAATTTTTTTACAGGGTTTGGTTCTCTAACTTGACACAGAACTTTTCAACAAAATGAAATATTTGAAAAAAAGTTATAATTAGGGTGTTTTCTTTTTTTTTCATCTTTTGTTATGACAAGGTCCACTTTTAGTTGAGGCTTGGACATAAACCTCTAAATAGATTGGTAGCGATCGCTATCCTTATGCCTTGCCTCCTCTGGGTGGAGAAAAAAGATATTTAATGTTTTTTTCTTAAACAAGTACAATGAACAGTAAACAATCAAACAATGTATAACTTTTAACATAATAACTTTAACTTTTATCAAAATCTAATCAAATATCTAACGCACAAACTGCTTTTTAATTTATTTTTTGCAAAATTCCAATGCAAATGTAGAACACATAGCAAAACAAACAATGCTTATTTTAGTAGGAATTGGGGTAATTTGCACTGGGCTTGTAAACACAATAACTTTAAAGGATGGGGTAACGTAAAATCAAATGGTTTTATTAGTACTAAAAATACATAAAATGCGGTGATTAAATAAAATTAAAAAATAGTCCTGGTTTTGGAGTAAGGATCCTGATGGAGGGTTAGGTCACCAAGGTGACAAGTGTGGAGGGTCACAGATTTATATTGGGGTAACGGTCATCCCCTAGAGAAAGAGAAAAGAGAGATATATATTAGTAGATTTTAGTTGCAGTCGAAGAAAATATTAACTGTGCACTTGTTGCCAGTACCTGGACAGTGCCCGTGGGTCAGAATATTTAAGATAGGTTTCCAGGTGGCATGAACTGATATAATTGGATAATAACTGGAAAATAAACAGTCAGATCAACTCTGGATAATATGAATAGAAATAGGCTTGGTGGGTACTAATATAGTTACCTGGACCTGTAGGTGATCTGATTTACACTGCTCAAAAAAATAAAGGGAACACTCAAATAACGCATCCTAGATCTGAATGAATGAAATATTCTCATTGAATTCTTTGTTCTGTACAAAGTTGAATGTGCTGACAACAAAATCACACAAAAATCATCAATGGAAATCAAATTTATTAATCAAAGGAGGCCTGGACTTGAAGTCACCCCAAAATTAAAGTGGAAAAACACACTACAGGCTGATCCAACTTTCATGTAATGTCCTTAAAACACATCAAAATGAGGCTCCGTATTGTGTGTGGCCTCCACGTGCCTGTATGACCTCCCTACAATGCCTGGCCATGCTCCTGATGAGGTTGTGGATGGTCTTCTATGGGATCTCCTCCCAGACCTGGACTAAAGCATCAGCCAACTCCTGGACAGTCTGTGGTGCAACGTGACCTTGGTGGATGGAGCGAGACATGATGTCCCAGATGTGCTCAATCGGATTCAGGTCTGGGGAACGGGTGGGCCAGTCCATAGCTTCAATGCCTTCATCTTGCAGGAACTGCTGACACACTCCAGCCACATGAGGTCTGGCATTGTCCTGCATAAGGAGGAACCCAGGGCCAACGGCACCAGCATATGGTCTCACAAGGGGTCTGAGGATCTCATCTCGGTACCTAATGGCAGTCAGGCTACCTCTGGCGAGCACATGGAGGGCTGTGCAGCCCTCCAAAGAAATGCCACCCCACACTATTACTGACCCACTGCCAAACTGGTCATGCTGAAGGATGCTGCAGGCAGCAGATCGCTCTCTACGGCGTCTCCAGACTCTGTCACATCTGTCACATGTGCTCAGTGTGAACCTGCTTTCATCTGTGAAGAGCACAGGGAGCCAGTGGCCACTTTGCCAATCCTGGTATTCTGTGGCAAATGCCAAGCATCCTGCATGGTGTTGGGCTGTGAGCACAACCCCCATCTGTGGACGTCAGGGGTAGCGGTCCTGCTGCTGGGTTGTTGCCCTCCTACGGCCCCCTCCATGTCTCTTTGTGTACTGGCCTGTCTCCTGGTAGCGCCTCCAGCCTCTGGACACTATGCTGACAGACACAAAAAACCTTCTTGCCACAGCTCATATTGCTGTGTCATCCTGGATGAGCTGCACTACCTGAGCAACTTATGTGGGTTGTAGAGTCCGTCTCATGCTACCACAAGTGTGAAAGAGCAACCAACATTCAAAAGTGACCAAAACATCAGCCAGAAAGCATTGGTACTGAGATGTGGTCTGTGGTCCCCACCTGCAGAACCACTCCTTTATTGAGTGTGTCTTGATAATTGCCAATAATTTCCATCTATTGTCTATTCCATCTGCACAACAGCATGTGAAATTGATTGTCAATCAGTGTTGCTTCCTAAGTGGACAGTTTGATTTCACAGAAGTTTGATTCACTTGGAGTTATATTCTGTTGATTAAGTGTTCCCTTTATTCTTTTGAGCAGTGTATATGTCCTCCTGGGGAAGTTTACCAGACAACTCAAACACTGCCTTGCCCCATGACCATAGGTGCCAACATCAAGCATATCCACATCAGGTAATTCTTGATGCCGCATCATTACTTCAATCACTGTCTACTCTTACAAGGTCTATTAAATCTACTGCTACTCTCTCCTACTAAGGTACTCACCAGGACCCATCAAGCACAGCCTATATCTTCTGATTCATTCTCGCAAACTTCCCCAGGAGGACATATGAATCAGATCACCCACAGGTTCAGGTAACTATATTAGTACCCACCAAGCCTATTTCTTTTCATATTATCCAGATCTGATCTGACTGTTTATTTTCCAGTTATTATCCAATTATATCAGTTCACGCCAGCTGGAAACCTCTCATAAATATTCTGACCCATGGGCACTGTCCAGGTACTGGCAACCAGCGCACAGTTAATATTTTCTTCAACTGCAACTCAAATCTACTAATATATATCTCTTTTCTCTTTATCTAGGGGATGACCGTTACCCCAATATAAATCTGTGCCCCTCCACATTTGTCACCTTGGTGACCCAACCCTCTATCAGGATCCTTACTCCAAAACCAGGACTATTTTTAATTTTATTTAATCACCGCATTTTATGTATTTTTAGTACTAATAAAACCATTTGATTTTACCTTACTCCATCCTTTAAAGTTATTGTGTCTACTAGCCCAGCGCAAATTACCCCCAATTCCCATTTTAATTGATATCCCTTGTAAGGCGGCTGTGTTCACACCATGCGGTAACTGAGGCACTGACCCAAGCAAGTCCAACATAAGGAGCTTTTATTCAACAAAAGCTCACAGGTAAACCGAAACTCCCCCGGTTCGCAGCTGGGTTAACACAAGCCCATAACAACGGTTGCCGGGGGCAACGGCTGCACCAGGCCGCTCAGAGCCTGACAGGTGCAGAGCTTTCCCAGGCGTGGGTTCAGCTACTCACAGGCCAGCCGAGCTTTCCTGCTATGCTCCTAGCAGGTCCCAACACTGAACAACACTAATCCTTAATGCAGGGTTTTTAAAGGACCTGTGGCAAGAGCCACTGGAAAACCCAGGTTGAAGGGAGGAGGCCGCCCCACTCCTTCCTGTAGCCTCCTCCAAGAAATGAAGGCCCTGCCGGGTTTTACTTAATCTGCCTTAGCCAGATAGCCTGAGCAGGTCAGTGCTCACCTTCATTCCTGCATTGCAGCCGCAGCGGTGTCTGTGACTGCAATGCTCTCCAATGGGTTTAATAGGTCTCTGTACACATTCTGGGGGATATATACCATCCCTCGTACACGATCCCAGTCACTGCCTCACATATCCCCCCCCTCTGTTCAAACTTGTGGGGTTGAACCTTTGTCACCATACAGGGTGCACGGGACAGGGCATCCGCGTTTCCTTGCGACTTCTACAGAGAAACTGAAATTTTGCAGTGACAGAAATCACTTGGTGACTCGTGCATTCCTCTCCTGGGCGTTGGACAAAGGTCCAACTTTGACACTTCATTTAATTTTCGGAAATCATCACAGGAGCGTAATGATTTGTCTGGTTTCGGGATCAGTACGATGGGGCTAGCCCATTCACTCCGTGATTCCTCGATGACTCCTAACTGGAGCATTTGTTTTACCTCAGCCATGATGGCTTGCCTCTGGACTTTGGGTACCCGGTACGGTCTCATTTGTACCCTTACCCAAGATTCGGTGACAATGTCATGTGGGAGAACCCCAGTCCTACCCGGTAGCTTTGAGAACACGTCGGTATTCTGCTGCACCATCGAGCGAGCCTCCCGTCGCTGCTGTTTAGCGAGAGCATCACTTATCCTGACTTGTGTTGATCGAGCACTAAAACGCTTGGGTGCTCGAAGCTCAGGCCGAGCTCACTGTGATACTTCGGTGCTCGACCCGAGCAACGAGCCCAATGTTAGTCTATGGGAGACCCGAGCTTTTTTGCGGCGGCACCCCCGGCAGTCTGTAGAAAGGCTAAAAAGTGCCCAAAACGATAGTGACAGTGCTCAAATGACATGGAGACAGCATGGGTATCGCCCCAGGAAGCATTTCTGACCCCCAGGTCACTACTGTCAACAATGTGGTCAGAGGTATTAAGCCACTTTTTCGGGCTCACAATAAAACGTTCAAAAACGAAAGTGAAACTTTTTTCCTGTGAAATATGTTAAGGAACATCCTTTCCAGGGTAAAGACTTGTGTATAAGGTAAAATAAATAACCAAAAACAAAAATACTCCTCCACGCCTTGGGCTATGTTCACAAGTAGCATTTTTTATGCGTTTTTGCACTTTTGTATTGCTTTCAACCGTGACAAATGCATTCACCGGGAAATGTCATTTTAACATTTTACATCCTTATCTGGCCATGTGCTGTGTGACACATGCATACAGTGCTGAAAAGACATGGGAACAGCATGGGGAAGACCCGTGGAAGCATCTCTGACACCCAGGTCACTGCCTAAAAGTGTGCCCATCAGAAGTGATCCTTGCCACATCAGAAGATGCAGACTTGCAACTATCCCGGTGAAAGTCCTTGTCCCAGGGCAGTGTTCAATTGTACCTCCCCATTCCTTGCAATGCAAGTGCAAGTATGCAGCCTGCCACCCACCCACCCCCAGGCTTCAATACCATACTGCTTGCTTGCACTTGAAATTGAGCCTTTTAGGCATGTGGAGGCGGAATCTGGCCACCACGTCATGGCTACATTGGCGGCCCGGTATCCATACTCAGTCCCCAGCCGCCTGGCGGCCAGGTGTCCACGATTGGTCCCCAGCCGCCAGGGGGCGGCAGGGTGTCCATACTCGGTCCCCAGCCGCCCTGTGTCAGGGTGCCCACACACGGTCCCCAGCCGCCTAGGGGTAGCCGGGTGTCCATAAACTGTCCCCAGCCACCCCTATTTGTCCCGGTGCACCTTGTACACAAGCGCGCATATGAAAACATTACCTGTGCCCTCCCCAGTGCATTTAGTGGGAAGGACAGCCTAACCACAAACACGTGGACAAGTGAATGTGGCCAGAGATGGTCCATCTCACTGATGCCTTAACACTGGGTTAATATTGTGGAAGCCAGGACACAGTTGGACACTGGGATGCAACACGTCCTCCAAACATAGAGGATTGCGGGTCCTGGGTCAATCAGGCTTCAACACAAAGTTAAGAAGATAGACATCAGCAGTGGTCAGCCTCCTACACAACGATTAAATTATTTATGATCATGAGGCCATCCATCTCCTTAGCTTTCTGTTCCTTGGAATGCAAGCGCATGTATGTAGAAGCAGCTAGGCCTGAGGTGGTCAGCGTTTTGGCGCATATCCGACCTCCTACGAGGATTGCTGGATGTTTTCCTGATACTTTCCCAGTTCTATGACTCCCGTTATAAAGCTTCAGGTGATGAATGATGGATGAGGTGGTGTCAAAGGAGAAAGAGCAGGAGGAACAGGGACCATTCACATCAATATCAGGCCAGTCAACCACACATGTCTTGTAGGATATGTTTCTGTACCAAAAGGAGCGGTTTGACTACACAGTTATAGGGCATACAGTGAGTGCAATGCCTACCAAAAATTTCGAGGCACTCCAATGCCCCTTGGAAGTGACATGGAGGTCAGAGGGCCTTAACTAAACCGTTTTTTCCATTTATAGCTACTGGGTCTCCTGTACACTGTTGGCCTAAGCAGTGAATGGAAGGCTTTCCAAAAATTATGAGAAACTGCAATGCCCCTTGAAACAGATGTGGATTACAGCGTAGTAAAAACCTTCTACCCATTATTGGGGAGTGGGTCTCCCTTAGTGTTCGCCTATGCATTGAAAAGCAAAAGCTTACTAAAATTAGGAGTGTAACGGGTCTGGGAGGCGGAACCTCTGAGCTACTATACAAGGGGCCGGTCCTTGTAAGGGAGCGGGTGGCGACCAGGGAAGACGGGCAGGCAGTCACAGCAGGTGACCGGGACAGTCTCTGAGTGAACGGGCTGGAGATCACGGCAAGTGACTGGGGCAGTCTCTGGATGAATGGGCAGGAGGTCACGGCAAGTGACCGGGGCAGTCTCTGGATGAGCGGGCAGGAGGTCACGGCAAGTGACCGGGGCAGTCTCTGGATGAACGGGCAGGAGGTCACGGCAAGTGACCGAGGCAGTCTCTGGGTAAAGGGTTGGTACGACCTGTGGCGGCTGATGGTAGACGTGAGCTCCCAGGTGAGCAGGCGAGAGTCTCTGGATAAACGGGTGGTCACAGCATGTGACGGCGGAGCCTCCAGGAAGACCAACAGACAGGCGGCAGATGAGCGCTCCCAGGTGAGCGGGCAGAAGTCACTGGACAGGCGGGTGGTCACAGCACGTGACGGCAGAGCCTCCAGGTAGGCTAGCAGACAGGCAGCAGATGAGCGCTCCCAGGTGAGCGGGCAGGAGTCACTGGACAGGCAGGTGGTCACTGCACGTGACGGCGGAGCCTCCAGGTAGGCTAGCAGGCAGGTAGCAGATGTGCGCTCCCAGGTGAGCGGGCAAGCTGGTCCATAGACAGACTGACAGGAGTTGGAAGGCAGACCGTCGGACCTCAGGCAAGCAGGCAGGTAGCTGATGTGCGCTCCCAGGTGAGCGGGCAAGCTGGTCCTTAGACAGACTGACAGGAGTTGTAAGGCAGACCGTCGGACCTCAGGCTAGCAGGCAGGTAGCAGAATATCAGGCAGGAATAAGACAGCAAGCTGGCAGGAATCTGGCAGGTATCTGGCAGGTACCTGGCAACGGGACCTGAGGGCTGAAGCAGAGTAGTGAACAGTGCAACAACATTGCTCGGGCACCTCCATTTTGGAGGAGGTGCCTTATATATGGTGAAGTCCTCCGGCCATTGGCCGGGGACTCCTTAGGACGGCGCGCGCGGCCCCTTTAAGAGGGAGGGAGAGCGCGCGCGCGCGCCCTAAGCACAGTGGCCGGGAAGGAGCGCGCGCTGCCAGCAGAGCGGGAGGAGGACGCCGGGCACGGAGCAGAGAGGTGAGGGGAACAGCGTCCCTGCCCTCTGCTAGGCAGGGACGCTGTTCCCCTCACCTCTCTGCTCCGTGCCCCCCCCTTTAGGCCCCCACTTTTTTAGGCCAGACAGAAATTTAGCAAGGATAAGAGGGGCATGGATGTTCTCCCAGGGCTCCCACGTTCTCTCCTCAGGACCAAACCCCTTCCAATCCACTAGAAAAAAGGTCTTTCCTCTTACCCTTTTGGTGGCAAGAATGTTCTCTACCTCAAACTCGTCCTCAGCAGAAACCGGAGCAGGAGGCGTACCTGTCGACTTGGAAAAATAGTTAAGAACCACAGGTTTGAGGAGAGATACATGGAAGGAGTTAGGGATCCGTAAGTTGGCCGGGAGTTTCAATTTATAGGCCACCGGGTTGATCTGACTGATGACCTCCAGAGGACCGATGAACCGAGGCCCTAACTTGTAAGAAGGTATCTTGAGTCGGACATATTTAGATGAGAGCCAGACTTTATCTCCAGGACGAAATTGTGGAGGATCCAGGCGTTTTTTGTCAGCGTGTCTTTTCATCCGTGCGGACGACTGAAGGAATGCGGATCGGGTACTCTCCCAAATGGAGGAAAATTTGCTAACGAGAGATTCCGCAGCCGGGTTGTCCACAGAGGTGGAGACAGGAAAAGGAATCCGAGGATGCTGACCGAAGACTACAAAAAACGGGGATTTGGAGGAGGATTCGCTCTCGTGATTGTTATAAGAGAACTCGGCCCATGGTAGGAGATCCACCCAGTCTGAATGATGGGCATTAACGAAGTGCCGGAGGTAACTGGTCAGGTTCTGATTGATCCGCTCCACTTGACCATTGGACTGTGGGTGGTAAGCGGAAGAGAAGTCCAGGGTGACGTCTAGCAGTTTACAAGTGGCTCTCCAGAAGCGTGAGGTGAACTGTACCCCACGATCCGACACGATATGGAGGGGCAGGCCATGAAGACGAAAGATGTGACGAATAAAGTCTTTAGCTAGCTCGGGTGCAGACGGGAGGCCTGGCAGGGGAACGAAATGAGCCATCTTGGAGAAGCGGTCAGCGACCACCCAAATGACCGTACAACCGGCAGAGACTGGGAGGTCAGTTATAAAGTCCATTGCTATATGCTGCCAGGGGGCAGCAGGTACAGAAAGCGGAAGGAGGCGACCGGCTGGCAGATGTCTCGGAACCTTGTTGCGGGCGCAGGACACACAGGCAGAAACAAAGTCTATTACGTCCTTGTGCAGGGTAGGCCACCAGTAGTGCCGGGTAATAAGCTGGAGGGTCTTTTTCTGACCGGCGTGGCCAGCCAGTTTAGACGAGTGACCCCAGTGAAGGATCTTCTCCCGATCAGGTACTGATACGAACGTCTTTCCGGGAGGGAGACGATTTAGACTCACGGGAGCCACCTGCATTACTCTGGCGGGATCGATGATGTGTTTCGGATCTTCCTCGAGATCAGACACCAGAAAGGATCGAGACAAGGCGTCCGCCTTGACGTTTTTGTCAGCCGGGCGAAAATGAAGAACAAAATCAAAGCGAGCAAAAAACAAGGACCACCGGGCTTGGCGCGGGTTAAGTCTCTGGGCATGCTGGAGGTAAGCCAAGTTCTTGTGGTCAGTGTAAATTATTACCGGGTGAAGAGCCCCCTCGAGCAGGTAACGCCACTCCTCCAATGCCAGTTTGATGGCCAATAACTCTCGGTCTCCTATGGAATAATTGCGCTCTGAGGAGGAGAAGAGTTTAGAGAAGAAGCCGCAAGTTACCATCCTCCCGGAAGATGATTTTTGAGTAAGTACCGCTCCGGCTCCAGAGGAAGAGGCGTCAACTTCCAGGAAGAACTGCTTGTTGCCGTCCGGGCGATGCAGCACCGGGGCGGAAGAGAAGGCCTGTTTTAAGGAAAGAAAGGCCTCCTCTGCTTCGGGCGGCCACTCTTTGGGATTAGTACCCTTACGGGTGAGCGCGGAAATTGGGGCAGTCCGGGAAGAGAAGTGTGGTATGAAGAGGCGGTAGTAGTTGGCGAAGCCCAGGAACCGCTGAATGGCCTTCAACCCCTCCGGTCGAGGCCATTTCTCGATGGCAGACAGTTTCTCTGGATCCATTCGTAGGCCTGTCTGAGAAATAATGTAGCCCAAAAACGGAAACGAGGTCTGCTCAAAGAGGCACTTCTCGTATTTAGCGAAGAGGTGATTCTGCCTGAGCCTGAGCAGGACCTGACGAACGTCCCTCCGGTGAGTCTGGAGATCCGGAGAGAAGACCAAGATGTCGTCCAGGTACACCACTACGCAGGAGTAGAGAAGGTCCCGGAAGATGTCATTGACCAACTCTTGAAAGACGGCAGGAGCGTTACAGAGACCAAAGGGCATTACCAGATATTCATAGTGGCCGTCCCGGGTGTTGAATGCCGTCTTCCATTCATCCCCCTGACGGATACGAACCAGGTTGTACGCCCCACGGAGGTCCAGTTTGGTGAAGATTCTAGCCCCCCTCAGACGATCAAATAACTCCGGAATGAGCGGAAGGGGGTACTTATTCTTCACCGTGATCTGGTTAAGGCCTCTATAGTCTATACAGGGACGGAGAGAGCCGTCCTTTTTGACGAAAAAGAAGCCTGCTCCCGCCGGGGAGGTAGATTTCCGGATGAATCCCCTGGCCAGATTCTCCTCAATATATTCGGACATCGACCGGGTCTCAGCAGCGGATAATGGATAAATACGCCCACGGGGAGGAGTAGTACCGGGTAACAGGTCGATAGGGCAGTCGTATGGTCTATGAGGGGGTAGTGTCTCTGCCTCCTTTTTATTAAAGACATCAGCATAAGACCAATAAGGAATCGGAAGTCCAGGTAGATTAGCTGGGGTAGGAGAAGGACGGACGGGATGGACGGGAACCAGACAGGTCTTATGGCAGTCCTGTCCCCAGTGAAGGACTTCTCCGGTCTGCCAGTCAAGCACGGGTGCATGTCTCTGGAGCCAAGGTAAACCTAGCAAGAGGGCGTGAGAGAGTCCAGGCAGAACATGAAAGGAGATAATCTCAGAATGCAGCATTCCCACCTGCAGAGTAATGGATTCGGTGATGAGTTGGATGGGGCGTGGTAAGAGACCCCCATCCACGGCAGCAACAGACAAGGGTACAGCCATAGGTTTGGTGGGGATGCGGTATTTCTCTACCAGGGACTGTGAAATAAGATTCCCGGCTGCTCCAGAGTCAAGTTGGGCTAGTTCGAAATAACGGTTCTCCCCGCAGACAATTGTGACTGACAGCAGCAGAGATGGAGAGGATTTATTCTTGTCTAGGTCGACCTCTCTGAGCGAACCTAGACACAGGCGTTTCCCGACCTCTCTGGGCAGGCACGGATCCGGTGCTCCTTACTGCCACAGTAGAAGCAGCTCCCCTCGGCACGGCGTAAGTCCTGACGGGTTTTGACCATCTTGGTCTGGTCGACCTGCATAGGCTCAGGAGAGTGTACCTGGGGAGAGACGGAGGGAGTGACGGGTTTCTGAAAAGTAGGAGCTAGACGTGGAAACCTCCTCTCACGGATGACCTCTTTGGCACGCTCCTGGAACCGTAGGTCAATCCGGGTGGCAAGAGTTATTAGGTCATCGAGAGTGGTAGGAATGTCCCGACCGGCAAGTTCATCTTTAATACGGCCGGACAGACCCTCCCAGAAGACGGATACCAGAGCGTCGTTATCCCAGGCCAGCTCCGAGGCAAGGGTACGGAACCGTATGGCATATTGGCCCACGGTGAGACTTCCCTGACGGAGGCGTAGCAGTGATGATGCGGATGAGGTCCTCCGTCCGGGTTCGTCGAAGACTTTCCGGAAAGCCGTGAGAAAGGCAGGCAAGTCGGACACCAGGGGGTCTCCTCTCTCCCATAGAGGATTTAGCCAGGCCAGGGCCTCCCCGGTGAGATGGGACATGATGAAGGCAATTTTGGCCCGGTCGGAGTTAAACTGGTGGGACAGGAGTTCAAAGTGCAGGGTGCACTGATTTATGAAGCCCCGAGCCTGGGCGGAGTCGCCTCCGAAGCGAGGAGGTGCAGAAAGCCGGGGTCCGGGGTAGGATACCATGGTATTAGTGGACAGCGGAGTTGCCGGATTGCGAGTCCTGGCACTGGCGGAGGTTGCTGGCGGAGCAGTCAGAGTGTCCAGGCGAGAATTGACATTCCGCAGGTGACCCAGGATGGACTCCTGTTGGGACCTCTGACGGGACAGTACATGACACAGGTCCGAGAGCGAGGGAGCTTGGGTGCCACCGGGTTCCATGGCCCGAGCAAACTGTAACGGGTCTGGGAGGCGGAACCTCTGAGCTACTATACAAGGGGGCGGTCCTTGTAAGGGAGCGGGTGGCGACCAGGGAAGACGGGCAGGCAGTCACAGCAGGTGACCGGGACAGTCTCTGAGTGAACGGGCTGGAGATCACGGCAAGTGACCGGGGCAGTCTCTGGATGAACGGGCAGGAGGTCACGGCAAGTGACCGGGGCAGTCTCTGGATGAACGGGCAGGAGGTCACGGCAAGTGACCGGGGCAGTCTCTGGATGAACGGGCAGGAGGTCACGGCAAGTGACCGAGGCAGTCTCTGGGTAAAGGTTTGGTACGACCTGTGGCGGCTGATGGTAGACGTGAGCTCCCAGGTGAGCAGGCGAGAGTCTCTGGATAAATGGGTGGTCACAGCATGTGACGGCGGAGCCTCCAGGAAGACCAACAGACAGGCAGCAGATGAGCGCTCCCAGGTGAGCGGGCAGAAGTCACTGGACAGGCGGGTGGTCACAGCACGTGACGGCAGAGCCTCCAGGTAGGCTAGCAGACAGGCAGCAGATGAGCGCTCCCAGGTGAGCGGGCAGGAGTCACTGGACAGGCAGGTGGTCACTGCACGTGACGGCGGAGCCTCCAGGTAGGCTAGCAGGCAGGTAGCAGATGTGCGCTCCCAGGTGAGCGGGCAAGCTGGTCCATAGACAGACTGACAGGAGTTGGAAGGCAGACCGTCGGACCTCAGACAAGCAGGCAGGTAGCTGATGTGCGCTCCCAGGTGAGCGGGCAAGCTGGTCCTTAGACAGACTGACAGGAGTTGTAAGGCAGACCGTCGGACCTCAGGCTAGCAGGCAGGTAGCAGAATATCAGGCAGGAATAAGACAGCAAGCTGGCAGGAATCTGGCAGGTATCTGGCAGGTAACTGGCAACGGGACCTGAGGGCTGAAGCAGAGTAGTGAACAGTGCAACAACATTGCTCGGGCACCTCCATTTTGGAGGAGGTGCCTTATATATGGTGAAGTCCTCCGGCCATTGGCCGGGGACTCCTTAGGACGGTGCGCGCGGCCCCTTTAAGAGGGAGGGAGAGCGCGCGCGCGCGCCCTAAGTACAGTGGCCGGGAAGGAGCGCGCGCTGCCAGCAGAGCGGGAGGAGGACGCCGGGCACGGAGCAGAGAGGTGAGGGGAACAGCGTCCCTGCCTAGCAGAGGGCAGGGACGCCGGCGCTACAAGGAGGAAATGCAATGCCCGTTGGAAGAGTCGTGGAGGTTAGAGGTAATTAAAAACAACATTTCAATGCCCCTTGGAAGAGCTGTGGAGTTCAGAGTGGTTTAACAAGATGGTTTTAATGCCCCTTGGAAGTGACGTGGAGGTCACAATAGCTTAACAAGATGGTTTTAATGTCCTTTGGAAGAGACGTGGAGGTCCCAGTGGAATAAAAAGACAATATCAATGCCCCTTGGAAGAGTGGTGGAGGTCCCAGTGGAATAAAAAGACAATATCTATGACCGTTAGTAGAGACGTGGAGGTCCCAGTGGAATAAAAAGACAATATCAATGCCCCTTGGAAGAGTGGTGGAGGTCGCAGTGGAATTAAAAGGGAATATCAATGCCCCTTGGAAGAGTGGTGGAGGTCCCAGTGGAATAAAAAGACAATATCAATGACCGTTGGAAGAGACGTGGAGGTCACAGTAGCTTAACAAGATGATTTTAATGCCCCTTGGAAGAGACGTGGAGTTCAGAGTGGTTTAACAAGACGGTTTTAATGCCCCTTGGAAGAGACGTGGAGGTCCCAGTGGAATAAAAAGACAATATCAATGCCCCTTGGAAGAGTGGTGGAGGTCCCAGTGGAATAAAAAGACAATATCAATGACCGTTGGAAGAGACGTGGAGGTCACAGTAGCTTAACAAGATGATTTTAATGCCCCTTGGAAGAGACGTGGAGTTCAGAGTGGTTTAGCAAGACGGTTTTAATGCCCCTTGGAAGAGACGTGGAGGTCCCAGTGGAATAAAAAGACAATATCAATGCCCCTTGGAAGAGTGGTGGAGGTCGCAGTGGAATTAAAAGGGAATATCAATGCCCCTTGGAAGAGTGGTGGAGGTCCCAGTGGAATAAAAAGACAATATCAATGACCGTTGGAAGAGACGTGGAGGTCACAGTAGCTTAACAAGATGATTTTAATGCCCCTTGGAAGAGACGTGGAGTTCAGAGTGGTTTAACAAGACGGTTTTAATGCCCCTTGGAAGAGACGTGGAGGTCCCAGTGGAATAAAAAGACAATATCAATGCCCCTTGGAAGAGTGGTGGAGGTCCCAGTGGAATAAAAAGACAATATCAATGACCGTTGGAAGAGACGTGGAGGTCACAGTAGCTTAACAAGATGATTTTAATGCCCCTTGGAAGAGACGTGGAGTTCAGAGTGGTTTAGCAAGACGGTTTTAATGCCCCTTGGAAGAGACGTGGAGGTCCCAGTGGAATAAAAAGACAATATCAATGCCCCTTGGAAGAGTGGTGGAGGTTGCAGTGGAATAAAAAGACAATATCAATGCCCCTTGAAAGAGTGGTGGAGATTACAGTGGAATAAATAGACAATATCAATGACCCTTGGAAGAGACATGGAGGTCACAGTAGTTTAACAAGATGGTTTTAATGCCCCTTGGAAGAGACGTGGAGTTCAGAGTGGTTTAACAAGACGGTTGTAATGCCCATTGGAAGAGACATAGAGGTCACAGTAGCTTAATAAGACGGTTTTAATGCCCCTTGGAAGAGACGTGGAGTTCAGAGTGGCTTAACAAGACGGTTTTAATGCCCTTTGGAAGAGACGTGGAGGTCCCAGTGGAATAAAAAGACAATATCAATGCATCTTGGAAGAGTGGTGGAGGTCCCAGTGGAATAAAAAGACAATATCAATGCCCCTTGGAAGTGTGGTGGAGGTCGCAGTGGAATAAAAAGACAATATCAATGCCCCTTGGAAGAGTGGTGGAGGTCCCAGTGGAATAAAGAGACAATATCAATGACCCTTGGAAGAGACGTGGAGGTCACAGTAGCTTAACAAGATGGTTTTAATGCCCCTTGGAAGAGACGTGGAGGTCACAGTAGCTTAACAAGACGGTTTTAATGCCCCTTGGTAGAGACGTGGAGTTCAGAGTGGTTTAACAAGACGGTTTTAATGCCCCTTGCAAGAGACGTGGAGGTCCCAGTGGAATAAAAAGACAATATCAATGCCCCTTGGAAGAGTGGTGGAGGTCTCAGTGGAATTAAAAGATAATATCAATGCCCCTTGGAAGAGTGGTGGAGGTTACAGTGGAATAAAAAAGAGAATATCAATGACCCTGGGAAGAGACGTGGAGGTCACAGTAGCTTAACAAGATGATTGTAATGCCCCTTGGATGAGATGTGGAGTTCAGAGTGGTTTAACAAGACGGTTTTAATGCCCCTTGGAAGAGACGTGGAGGTCCCAGTGGAATAAAAAGACAATATCAATGACCCTTGGAAGAGACGTGGAGCTCACAGTAGCTTAACAAGACGATTTTAATGCCCCTTACAAGAGCCATGCAGTACAGCATATTAAAAACATTATTCCCATTAAATGGGGAGTGGGTCTCCCATAGTCTTTGCCTATGCCTTCCAAGCAAAAGCTGCCAAAAATTAGGACGGAGGAACTTGCAATGCCCCTTACAAGAGCCATGCAGTACAGCATATTAAAAACATTATTCCCATTATTGGGGAGTGGGTCTCCCATAGTCTTTGCCTATGCCTTCCAAGCAAAAGCTGCCAAAAATTAGGACGGAGGAACTTGCAATGCTGGCAACATGGACCACGGTCACCCTGGTGGTATAGTGGTGGTGGAGGCTGAGGATAAGGAGAAGAGCAAAAAACAGCCGAAATGACGAAGCGTATACCCATGTGTGGGTGTGAAGCGGTGTATCGGAATACACCTCCCGAAATAACACAGTGGATTTGACTTTATGTTACTCTGCTGTCATTTGGTGGTGATGAGAAGTCTGGCCCAATACAGCCCTTGTTCATTTTGATAAGGGTCAGCTTGTCAGCATTGTCAGTTGACAGGCAAGTGCGCTTATCAGTTATAATTCCCCCAGTGGCACTAAAAACACGCTCCTATAACACGCTAGCGGCAGGGCAGGCCAGGACCTCCAAGGCGTACAGAGCGAGTTCATTCCAAGTGTCCAGCTTGGATACCCAATAATTAAAAGGCACAGAGGAATCACGGAGGATGCTGGTACGGTCGGCAAGGTACTCCCTCACCATCTTTTGAAACTTTCCACTCCTTGTGAGAGTACCCCACGCCTCAGGGTCTGCAAGCTGGGCGGGTCTCAGAAAACTGTCCCAGAACGTTGACAGTGTTCCCCTGCCTCTGCTGGATTGGAGTTGCGTCTCTCTTGCCTGTACGCCTTGGTTGGGCAACGAACTGTGACCTCTGCCGCTAGCGTGTTCAGTTGGGAATTTTTTTAACAGTTATGCAGCAAGGGCCTTCTGGTACTGCCACATTTTTGTAGACCTCTCCACCTCAGGAATAAGAGAATAAAAGTTCTCCTTGTAGCGGGGGTCTAAAAGTGTCACAAACCAGTAATGACTGTCACCCAACATTTTGACAACGCGAGGGTCACGGTTAAGGCAGCGTAACATAAAGTCAGCTATGCGTGCCAGACTGGTAATGGGCAAGACTTCCGTGTCCTCACCAAGATGACGACTGACCATGCTCTCCTCCTCCTCCTCCCCCCTGTCCTCAGGCCACCCACGCTGAACCGACGGTATGACAGTTGTACAGGTACTACCATCTACAGCGCATGATACCAGCTCCTGTTCTTCCTCCTCCTCCTCTCCCTCATTGCCCCCAAAGCACATTGGGATGAGATGAGGCTGGGCTGTGTGTAATCGCCCGCTATGGCTTCTTGATCCATCTCATCATACTCTGGCTGCAATGCCTCCTCTTTAATTCTCTGCAGAGAGCATTGCAAAAGACAGACAAGTGGGATGCTAACGCTAATGATGGCATCATCACCACTCACCATCTTGGTGGACTCCTCAAAGTTTGTCAGGATGGTACATATGTCAGACATCCAGGTCCACTCCTGAGGTCTTATGTGTGGAGTAGTGTTGAGCCACCCCCGTAGTGTTCGGGTTCGGTTCGTCGAACACCGGCATGTTCATCGAACAGCTCGTCAAACACCGTCGAACACCGTCGAACACCGTTAAAACCAATGGCAGGCAAACAAAAACACATAGAAACACATATAAAACACATAGAAAATAGGATTTATTAAAAAAATAATAATTGTGTTTTCATGCTTCCGTCTCTTTAAAAAAGCCGGCTGGCAATTCAGCAGCGGCATACATCGGTACCCGACAATTTAGAATAGAAAGAATAGAGCATCACACATAGATTAAATAGATAGAAACATGTCAGTCACATATATAATAAGTACAGTGACAGTGTTGGTTACTGTACTTGTCATTTAGTGTTAAAATAAAGGATTTATTAAAAAAAAAAATTGGCGTGGGGTTCCCCGTAATTTTAGTCTCTAGCGGAGGTTAAGCAGATGGCTGGGGCAGATGTTTGAAGCCTGGGAAGGGGGTAATACCCACGAAGCTTCCCAGGCTACTAATATCAGCCCCCAGCTGAACACCTAGCCTTTACTAGCTATTAAAATGGGGGACCCAAAAAAAAAAATAACGTGGGCCCCCCCCCCTATTTTATTAGCTAGCAAAGGCTAGGCAGACAGCTGGGGGCTGATATTAATAGCACAGGAAGGGTTCCATGAATATTGGCCCCCTCCCAGGCTAGAAACACCAGCCATCAGCCACCCCAGAAATGGCGCATCCATAGGATGTAGCAATTCTGCCACTTAGCCTCGCTCTTACGGGGAACCCCACGCCAATTTTTTTTCTAATAAATCCTTTATTTTAACACTAAATGACAAGTACAGTAACCAACACTGTCACTGTACTTATTATATATGTGACTAACATGTTTCTATCTATCTAATTTATGTGTGATGCTCTATTCTTTCTATTCTAAATTGTCAGGTACCGATAGATGCCGCTGATGAATTGCCAGCCGCTTTTTTAAAGAGACGGGTGCATGAAAACACTATTATTATTATTTTTTTTAATAAATCCTTTATTTTAACACTAAATAACAAGTACAGTAACCAACAATGTCACTGTACTTCTTATATATGTGACTGACATGTTTCTATCTATCTAATTTATGTGTGATGCTCTATTCTTTCTGTTCTAAATTGTCGGGTACCGGTGTATGCCGCTGATGAATTGCCGGCTTTTCATGTTTCACTGTGAGTACTATTCCCATCGATTTGGGCAATCACTGTAATGCCACAACCATCATGGCTGTGGCATTACAGTGAGTGTCAGACAATCCCTGCATGATTGGTGCTCTAAATAGCGCCAAACATGCAGGACGGGGACCCGAGCTCATGCCCGAGCATCTTTAAAGTACTCGACGAGCTCAAAAATCGAGTTACGCTTTTGGTGCACGAACAGTTATCAAACATAACCTCGAACAGCCGAATTTTTTGCAAATCGTTCGAGTTCGTCGAACGACTCGAACACCGCCCAAAACAGCTTGAATTTTAGATTGGCGAACAGTTCGAGTCGAACACCGCTCATCTCTAGTGTGGAGTCTGACCTGAATATCGATGGCCTTGTTGCAGCTGGTACTCCACAACTGCTCTCTTCTGCTCACAAATACTTTGCAACATGTGGAGGGTAGAGTTCCAACGTGTGGGGACATCACACACCAGTCGGTGTGCTGGAAGCTGCAAACGCTGCTGCAACACAGCAAGGATGGCGGAAGCTGTAGCCGACTTCCGAAAATGAGCTGACAGGCGGCGTACTTTGACGAGCACATCTGGCAACTCGGGGTATGATTTAAGAAACCACTGAACCATGAGGTTAAGCATATGAGCCAGGTATGGTATGTTTGTAATCTCGCCTCGCCTCAGAGCCGCCACCAGGTTACGGCCATTGTCACACACGACCATACCTGGATGTAGGTTCAGCTGTCTCAGCCACAGATCTGCCTGCTCTTTCACAGCTGTCCACAACTCACAAGCAGTGTGAGGTTTATCACTAAGCTTATGAGTTTCAGTACAGCCTGTTGCCACTTGGCTGAGGCAGTACTGCAGAGCTTCCAGCTTGTAACTGATGTGGTGATATCTGAGATGGAGGCTGAACATGTGGAGGAGGAGAAGGATGATGCGCAGGAGCTGTACACTGTGGGGGCAACTCTGACTGACATAGGGCCCACAATCCTCGGTGTGGGGAGGATGTGTTCCGTCCCAAGGTCCGACTGGGTCCCGGCTTCCACTATGTTTACCCAGTGTGCCGTCAGGGAGATGTACTGTCCCTGGCCACAAGCACTTGCCCACGTGTCCGTTGTCAGGTGGACTCTCCCAGTAACTGCGTTGTTGAGGGCACAGCAGATGTTTTGAGACACGTGCTTGTGTAGCGCGGGGATCGCACACTGGGCAAAATAGTGTCGGCTGGGGACCGAGTATCGAGGGACGGCCACCGCCATAAGGTTGCGGAAGGATTCGGTCTCCACGAGCCTAAAAGGCGGCATTTCCAATGCAAGCAGTCGTGAAATGTGTGAATTTAGGACTGTGGCCTGTGGGGCGTTGGCTGCAAATTTGCGCTTTCGTTCAAAGGTCTGGGATATGGACAATTGAACGCTGCGGTGGGACGTGGACATGGACGTTGATGCTGTTTCTTGAGAAACTGCCATAACTAGTGAAGACTGAGAGGAGGGGCATCTTTGCATGCAGTATGGAGAGGGGATTGCCTTGCATGCACGACAGCGGAAGCAGCAATGGTGACACCCGCTGACACTGGTGGTGGACCCTGGGGTTCACCCCACAAAGTCGGGTGCTTTGCTGACACGTGCCTGATCATGCTGGTGGTGGTCAGGCTGGTAGTTTTGTCACCCCTGCTGATGCTGGCCTGGCAGGTGGTACAAATGGCCTTTTTGGGGTTATCAGCAGAGTCTTTAAAAAAATTTCAGACTCAGGAAGACCTACCGGTTGTACTGGCAACGTCCCTCGTGTTGGTGTTACGGGGAGTGGTTGCCCGCCTTCTGTCTGCAGCCACCACACTGCTTCTTCCTGCCTGTTGGGGTACTCCGCCTTCCTCCCCCTGTGTGCTGCTGGCATCGCTCTGCGTGACCTCCTTCCACGTTGGGTCAGTTACTAGATCATCCTCCACCTCCTCCTCCTCACTTCGTGGCAATTGTGTCTCGTCATCGTCCACCTCTTGTGACAAATTTCCAGCGTCGCCTTCATGTGGCCATGGCTGTTCAAATATTTGGCCATCGCTACATGGGATCTCCTCTTCCACCACTTCAAGCTGAGCAGGCGAGGGGCAAAAATATGGAAAGGGACCAGTGAACTGCTCTTCAGAGTGTCCAACTGTGGGATCAGTTGCTGTCTGACGACACTCGGCATGGTGGGAGCAAATGAGCATCAGGGTGAGGAGGAGTATGTGGTCGAGACTCACGGCTACTAACACTTGACCGTGTGGAAGACAGACCAGAGGTGAGGTCTCCCAGGTGACTGGAAGTATTATCTGCTATCCAATTAATAACCTGTTCACACTGATCAGTTTGCAATACTGGTGTTGTGTACTTCCCTAGTATTTCGGTCAAGAACTGGGAGCGAGAAGATGTGGCTGTTGGTTGTGGCACATTTTCACCTTGGCCACGGCCCCGTCCTCTGCACGCACCATCACCAGAACGTCCAGTTCCATGTCCCTTGCCACGCGCCTTGCCCATTGTAAATGAAGTAAAATAGCTTACACTTGCACTATCAATGGCAAAAGGGTAATAAAAAGGAGATTAGAACCGTGGAAGAGGAAAACCACAGTTCTATTTCTCTGGCCTACACCAGAATCTTTTAAACAGATATATTTGTGTCTGAACGGTCAGCGAGACACTCAAACTGCTTTTTTTTAAGCAAAAAGGTGGATTACACCCAGATTTGAACCGTGGAAGAGGAAAACCACAGTTCTATTTCTCTGGCCTTCACCAGAATCTTTTAAACAGATATATTTGTGTCTGAACAGTCAGCGAGACACTCAAACAGTTTTTTTTCATGCTAAAAGGTGGATTACACCCAGATTCTAGTTATCTGGCCGAATCCAGACTCTTTTAAACAGATATATCTGTGTCTGAACACTCACAGACACACTCAATTTTTCTTTTTTGGGGGGGGGGGATACCAAAAGGTTAATAAGACGGGTATTTGTACAGTCTGACTGAGGAAAAAAATAAATAAATGAGGATTTAGATGAAAAAAAAAAGAATTTTTCCTGGCCCCTGAGACCTGGGGCTAAGTCTAGCAATTTGAGAAGCAGCACACAGGACTGTAATGCAGTGTTTGTTGGTATAACCACTACGTCTCCTACACAGCCTGCCTGCCTGCCTGATATCTGGGATGGATATTAGTCCTGAGAAGGACTGGTTGTTTTATTTTTCAGGCTTTAGAGACCCTACACAACCTATTTAGCAGTATATATCTCTCCTTAGCTCAGCAGCACTCTCCCTACATCGTCTAATCCGGAGCGACTGTGTCCAAGATGGCAGCGCCCGGTTTTAAAGTCTCGAGGTGATGCTGTGCGGCCAGCCAATCACTGTAATGCCCACAACCAACATGGCTGCGGCATTGCAGTGACTGGCTGGCAATCCCTGCATGTTCATTGGCTTTGTAAAGAGCGCCAATCATGCAGGGCGGAGACCCGAGCTCCCGCCCGAGTAACCCGGAAATGCTCGGTGCTCGCTGAACATCCCGAGTAGTGAGATGCTCGGGCGAGTACCAAGCCGTGTCGAGCATGCTCGCTCAACACTAATGACCACTCCCTCGGACTCACCCCTGGCTGTGGGTACACGTACTACCACCCGATCGCCCTTGTTAAAAGACCTGACTGTGGCTCTGTTATTATATGCGTGCCTCCGTGCTGCCTGGGTATCTAACAGATGTTCTTTCACGATGGGCATGACCGCCGCGATCTGGTCCTGCATGCTAGCCACGTGTTCAATTATGCTCCTATGTCGAGTCGGCTCTTTTTCCCACATCTCTTTGGCTACGTCCAACAGTCCCCTAGGGTGTCTGCCGTACAATAAGTTAAAGGGAGAGAACCCTGTGGAAGCCTGAGGTACCTCACGGACGGCGCACATCAAATAGGGTAGTAACATGTCCCAATCCCTTCTGTCCCTAGAAACCACCTTTTTTAACATGGACTTGAGGGTTTTATTGAACCGTTCTACTAGCCCGTCGGTTTGATGGTGATACGCCGAGGTGCGCAATTGTTTTATTTTTAGCAATTTGCACAGTTCCCTCGTCACCTTGGACATAAAAGGGTCCCTTGATCCGTGAGGATCTCCTTAGGTAGCCCAAGGCAACAGAACATGGCAAACAGCTCCCGTGCAATCAGTTTCGCCGAGGTGTGGCGTAGCGGTATAGCCTCCGGGTATCGGGTGGCACAGTCGACGACCACAAGTATATGTTGGTGGCCACGAGCAGATTTTACAATGGACCATACCAAGTCCACTGCAATCCATTCAAAAGGTACCTCTATCACTTGAGCAAACCTTGTCCCAGGCCTCTCGACGTTCCAGGGCTGGTGCCATCGGCATCTCCTGCAGGGCTGTGAACTGATGCACGATCAGCTCATTGGTGTGCTGCTGCTGCTTGAGCTGCTCCTGCTGCTGCTTGAACTGCTCGTGCTGCTGCCGCTGCATGAGGACCAATTGCCTTAATATCTCCTCCATTTTGTCCATGGGGTTGGGCTGAAAGGTGGCCGGCCGGATTGTGGTCATGCAGCTGCCAGTGGGGTATGCTTCAGTCACAATGCCCGCATTCTCCACCAAGTTGTAAGGCGGCGGTGTTCACACCATGCAGTAACTGAGGCAGAGACCCACGCAAGTCCAACATAAGCAGCTTTTATTCAGCAAAAACTCACAGGTAAACAGAAAGTCCTCTGGTTCGTAGCCGGGTTAACACAAATCCATAACAACGGTTGCCGGGGGCAACGGCCGCACCGGGCTGCTCAGAGCCTGTGAGGTGCAGAGCCTTCCCAGGCATGGGTTCAGCTGCTCACAGACCCGCCAAGCTTTCCTGCTATGCTCCTAGCAGGTTCAAACACTGAACAACACTAATCCTTAATGCAAGGTTTTTAAAGGACCTGTGGCAAGACCCACTGGAAAACCCGGATGAAGGGAGGAGGCCGCCCCACTCCTTCCTGTAGCCTCCTCCAAGAAATGAAGGCCCTGCCGGGTTTTACTTAATCTGCCTTAGCCAGATAGCCTGAGCAGGTCAGAGCTCACCTTCATTCCTGCATTGCAGCCGCAGCTGTGTCTGTGACTGAAATGCACTCTTATGTGTTTAATAGGTCTCTGTACAAATTCTGGGGGATATATACCATCCCTCATATACGATCCCAGACACTGCCTCACACCCTACATTGATATCTTTGGACAATTTATGGTTATTGTCCCAATTTGCAGCAGGCCTACTAGACCACCTACCAGCGCCACTGTTTTCTCCTTTTTTAATGCTTATTTTAAGTCAGCCAAACCCAAATCTCCTCTCAGGAACCACCCTTTTCTCATGTGGCAAAAATCAACTTGCACTTCCCTGTTAACTTTGCTTTTAACTGTTTCAGCAAAAATTGTTTTTAAACTTATAGAATCCATGGATCTACTGATTACAAACCTTTAAACAACTAATAGATTGCCATGTTTCCTAACGCAAAATAGAGATTGTATCATTGCAACACATTCTCTTTTTTTCTCTTTCCGTTGTGTAATTTAAAATGTACTTCCATGGAAAAGAAAAATGGAAATCATTTTCCCTCTTAACTTTAGACTTGATACCAAAAGTTATTATAGGTCATTGTCAACAATCTATAGAATTTTGCAGTATATTTTCTTTAGCGTCACCACCATTTCTAATCCAACCTTTCCCATTGATCTAAATTCAAACTTCCACTGTAAATAGAAGTTTATAAACTGATTTTGATTGGTAATGTACCAAAAGAAGTTGCTTTGTTTTTAACAAAACTTCTCCCTTAATACATGAAGCGTTACAAATACACCCATTATAGAATTCGTGTAAATCTAATCATTCTGTTTTTTTTTCAAAATGTTTTCCATCCACCTTATTGAATTTTCATATAGCCAATTTCACCAGATTGACGTTATTTCTAATTTTGTAAATTCATTTTTTTTAATTTGTTGCATCATGAAATCCAAGAATTTAATTGTCTTGGCATAAAAATTTATTCTAAGGCTGTGTCCCCACTATGCGTTTTTTAAGCATTTCCGCAGCGGCAATTCCGCTGCAGAAATGCTTAAAAAACGCTTGGTAGAAAGTCTGCCATGTTCCCCAATGATAATCCGCATGTGCTGTGCACATGATGTGGAAATTTCTGCTGCGGATTATCATTGCGGAAAAATCCGCAGCACTACCAATTATTTTGCGTAAACGTGGCGTTTTCGCCGCCATTGACTTGCATGGGAACGCTTGGATGTCGAATCACTGCATCTGCAGATGCGGAATCCATGCGTTTCAATGTGCGGATGGTACCCGGGTCTGGAGAAGAGGAGACTCTCCTCCGGACCCGGGTACCATAGAACCTGTAAAAAAAAGAATAAAATAAAAAATAAATATTATACTTACCTTCTGATGGCCCCCAGAGTCCTTGTCTCTGCTTGCCGGCAGCTCGCAGTAGATTAAAGGACCCGCGCTGACGTCATTTAGTCATGTGATGGGTCACGTGACCGCTGACGTCGGCAGGTCCTTAAATCTACCGCGAGCTGCCGGCAAGCAGAGACAAGGACTCCGGAGGCCATCAGAAGGTAAGTATATATTTATTTTTTATTTTTTACCATTCTTTTACGGTCACACTATATAAATCCATGCTGGTTGCATGAATTTATATAGTGTGACCAAGTTGTCAAGCACTTTCCAAGTGATGCTAAAATCGCTTGGAAAGCGCTTGTCAACCCGCTTGCGGAAATGCATGTGAAGAACGCTTCACATCCGCATATCCCTGGCAGGAAAAACGCATGTACAATCCGCATGTGTTTTTTCTGCCAGGGAGATGCAGAAACACTCAGGAAAAATCCGGAGCATTTCTGCATCGTGGGCACATAGCCTAAACTTAATTTCTAATTAAGTATTGCTGATGGCAATAATAAAGGATATAATACCCCCAAGCAATTGTGACATCTTTTCTGGTGATTGTCCCTCTATTTCTGCTTTCATCTTCTGCTGATGTAGGGCAACTATATGATAGCCCTGCTTATTACTGGAACTTGTGATTAAGCCAAGCCCAAAAGCTAGGGGGTTAATTCCTGGCTAGTTAGTATTGCTTGGCGGAGATTCAGTTTCTTGTGCCAGTTATAGTGAATACTACCTCTGATTAACTGCAACTTCTTGTGCTCATATTCAGTCTGTTTTATTCCTCTCCTGACCTTGGCCCTCTTTCCTGACCATTCTTATATCTTTGATTTTTCTACCTTGTATGCTCTTCTGATTCTAACCCGGTGATCCTACTATTCTTGCCACCTTGCAGCACCGGCCAGTGACTACTCCGAGGAATCATTCAAGGGCCCCTGTGTAATCCACATCCCTATAAAAGGGTTAAAGGGTGCATGTCAAGGGTCCCCTGAGACCTGATAGCCAGAGTAGCCAGTGCAAAACTTGTCTGTGGTAGCACTTTTTAAATCTTACAGGTGACGACAGTCAGAATCAGCAACCTTTCCACAATTTTCAATATTGTAATATGTTTTTTTTAGGTGATATTTTGGATGGCATGAATAGAATCAAATTGTCTCTTGAATATGTTGGCATAGCTTGGGACAAATCTAGAGTCCATGGCTATGTCTTTTTCTTGTACAGTGGCTTGCAAAAGTATTCATCCCTTGCCTTTTTGCCTATTTTTGTACATTACAACCTGTGCTTAAATATTTTTGTAATCCAATTTCTGTGAGATGCACCAGCACTAAATAATCTAAGTTAGCGAAGTGAAATGAGAAAATATAGGCATAAATTAAATTCATGGGATCAAATAATTAAAAATTGGCATGTGAATACAGTACAGACCAAAAGTTTGGACACACCTTCTCATTTAAAGATTTTTCTGTATTTTCATGACTTTCCTTAGCAGTGGTTTCCTAGCAGCTATTTTACCATGAAGGCCTGCTGCACAAAGTCTCCTCTTAACAGTTGTTGTAGAGATTGTCATTTATTTTTCAACAGGATAATGACCCCAAACACACCTCCAGGCTGTGTAAAGGCTATTTGACCAAGAAGGAGAGTGATGGGGTGCTACGCCAGATGACCTGGCCTCCACAGTCACCAGACCTGAACCCAATCGAGATGGTTTGGGGTGAGCTGGACCGCAGAGTGAAGGCCAACAAGTGCTAAGCATCTCTGGGAACTCTTTCAAGATTGTTGGAAGACCATTTCCGGTGACTACCTCTTGAAGCTCATCAAGAGAATGCCAAGAGTGTGCAAAGCAGTCATCAAAGCAAAAGGTGGCTTCTTTTGAAGAACCTAGAATATAAGACATATTTTCAGTTGTTTCACACTATATATAATTCCACATGTGTTAATTCATAGTTTTGATGCCTTCAGTGTGACTGTACAATTTTCATAGTCATGAAAATACAGAAAAATCTTTAAATGAGAAGGTGTGTCCAAACTTTTGGTCTGTACTGTATGTATTCACCCCTTTTGCACTCAAGCCCCTAAAAATCTCTGGTGTAAGCAATTACCTTCATAAGTCACATGCTTAGTGAAAGGAAGTCCACCTGTGTGCAATCTAAGTGTCACATGGTCTGTCAGTATTTACACACCTTTTCTGAAAGACCACAGAGGCTGTAATACCATTAAGCAAGAGGCACCACTAACCAAACAACACCATGAAGAGCAAGGAGATCTCCAAACAAGTCAGGGATAAAGTTGTTGAGAAGAACAAGTAAGTTTTGGGTTATAAAAAAAAATCCTATCCTCTGATGATCCCCCGGAGCACTATCATATCCATTATCATCAAATGGACTAAGCATGGTACCACAACAAACCTGTCAAGAGAGGGCTTCCCTCAAAAACTCTTAGCCTGGGCAAGGAGCCCATTAATCAGAGAGGGAGCACAGAGACCAAAGGTAACTCTGATGGAGCTGCAGAGTTCCCAAGCAGAGACTGGAATATCTGTCCATACAAACTCAATAAGCTGTACATTCCATAGAAGTGGCCTTTATGGAAGAGTGTGCAGAAAAAAGCCTTTATTCACACATAAAAATTGTAAGGCTTGTTTTGAGTTTGCCAAAAGACATGCGGGAAACTCCCCAAATGTATGGAGGAAGGTGTTGTGGTCAGATGAGTCCAAAAGTGAACTTTTTCGGCCACTAAAGTAAACACTATGTCTGGCGCCAAACCAACATAGCTCATCACCCCAAGAACACCATCCCCGCAGTCAAACATGATGGTGGCATCATCATGCTGTGGGGATGTTTTTCGGCAGCAGGGACAGGGAAAATGGTCTGAGTCGAGAGGAAGATGGATGGTGCGAAATACAGGCATATTCTTGAGCAAAACCTGTTTTATTCTGCCAGTGCTCTGAGACTGGGACAGAGGTTCACCTTCCAACAAGGCAATGACCCAACTCATACTGCTAAAACAACACTCAAGTGTTTTAAGGGGAAATGTGTAAATGTTTTGGAGTGGCTTAATCAAATCCCAGACCTTAATCCAATTGAGAATCTATGGTCAGACTTGAAGGTTGCTGTTCACCAGGGGAAACCATCTAACTTGAGGGAGCTGGAGCAGTTTTGCCTTGAGGAATGGGCAAAAATCCCAGTGGCAAGATGTGGAAAGCTCATAGAGACTTATCCAAAGCAACTTGCAGCTATAATTATTGCAAAAGGAGGCTCTGCAAAGTACTGACTTTAGGGGGTGAATAATTATGCACACTGAAGTCTACAGTTACTTTGTCCAATTTTTTGTTTGCTTTACAATCAAAAGAAAACCAAAGGTTCACAGTTGTAGGCATGTTCTTTACATGAACTGATGCAAATCCTCAAAAAAATCCAGTTAAATTCCAGGCTGTGAGGTAGCAAAACAAGAAAAATGCCAGGAGGGGGTGGATACTTTTGCAAGCCACTGTATTTTTGCCTTAAAAAAATAAAAAGTTATGTTTAAGTATTATTTGTTTGATGTGAAGAAAGAAGGATATCTGTTTAAAGGATCATGTGGCCAAAATATTCTAACTAATTGAAGATAGGCTGTAGATTCAAGGAGTAGACAATTATAGGGTAACAGCGTAACTGATTAGAGTTAACAGCAACAAATCTTTTTCCGGGAATGTAATATAGTTCAGAAATAAGCTGGCTGTAATGTTAAAAAAGGAGTCGAAATACCCATTTTTAAAATTAGAAGTCCACAAAATGCAACATCTGTGGGCCTGTAGGCAAAGGTACATATGAACTTTAGATTTTTCCATATTTAAATTATACTTTAATCAGTTTTCAATTTTGTGTGACTGCTCCTCTTTTCTAGGTTTTATTCTTGTTATAAAGTACAGTAGATATTTGATCATATGTCTTCCTCTGGACCACATGATCTCAATAATGTATGACACTGACATTACTCAACCCCCACATTGCCTGTAATAGTTTAAAACATATAATATTCTATTGTCTTTTTTATGATTTGTTATTTTATGAATTGGTTGTTCAACCTCTTCTTGTGTTATTAGGTATGGTCAATCATGCAGAGTATAGAAGAAGGCAAAAAATATATATCTCAGTGTTTGTGGCTTATTTTACCTGCTGTAGATCCAAAAATAATTATTGCTTACCCATTTCCTACAATGAGGGCTATTGACTAATTAAAATGGGATTGATATTTGCCACTTTGTTAACCTTTGCGCCTTCACTTCATGCTCATGTCCTCATAGATGGAGAGATCCTCACAGATGGAGAGGTCCTCACAGATGGAGTGGGCTCAGGAGCTGAGTTCTCACCACACACAGTAGATACTGCCTATATTTAATAGCTAGCATCTGTCTCTAACAGCCGTGGCTGGCGTTGAGTTCTTTCCGCAGCTGTTAACCCCTTCACCTCGAAGCCCATTTTCACCTTCCTGACTTCAAATTCTCCAATTCTGACCAGTGTCACTTCATGAGGCAATAGGCCAGATGGCATTCATAGTGCCTCCATCTGCGTCATTATAGGGAATCTTCCTCCGGAGGTTCTGTCTGAATCATATATTTCAGAGATTTACATGGAAACCCCAGTATAAGCGCTCAGCGCAGAGCACAGGATAAATATGAGCCAAGCCTTACTGCGATCTTTGGTCCATTCTGCCTCCCAATCAACAGCAGGTGAAGAATTGGTTTTATTTCATTTTTACACCATTCCTCGCGTGGTATAACTGATTAGACGACTTTATTCTTCAGGTCGGTGCAATTACAGCGATACCAGATTTGTGTCGGTTTGTTATGTTTGGCAGCTGTCATAAACTAAAAAAAACTTTTTTTTTAAACAAAAAAAAAAGTTTTTGCACCACCATATTTTAGGAGCTATAATTTTTCTCTATTTCTGCCTATAAAGTCATATAAGGGCTTTTTTTTGTGTGGGACGAGTTGCAGTTTTTTTGGTACCATTTTCAGGCACATGACTTTTTTTGATCGCTTTCTATTCTGAATTTTGGGAGGCAGAATAAACAAAAATCAGTAATTCAAGAATTGTTTTTTGTGGGTTTTTAATGCAGTTCACTGTGTGGTAAAAGCGATAATACAATTTTATTCTCTGGGTCAGTACGATTACAGAGATACCACATTTATACAATTTTTTGTTTTCCCGCTTTTACACAATAAAAACAATTTTTTTAAAAAAGAATTGTTTTTGCATCGCTTTATTCTGAGAGCTATAGCTTTTTTATTTTTCCGCTGATGGAGCTGTATGACTGCTTGTTTTTGGCAGAACAAGATGATGTTTTCTCATATACCATTTTTATTTACATTGGACTTTTGATTGTGTTTTATTCCAACTTTTGTTTGGCGTTTTGTTATGATGAAAAGGTATTGTTTTTTTGCCATGTTTTTTTTTTTCTTTTAAAGTGTTCACTGAAGGGGTTCACTAGGGTGACAATTTTATAAGTCAGGTCGTTCAGGACGTGGAGATACCAAATATAGGTCCGTTATTTGTTTACATTTGTTTTTATGTAAATTTATGTATTTATTGGTATAATATTTTTTCATTGTTTTTGTTCTTTATTTTGTTATTTTTTTATACTTTTACAATTTTTTAAAACTTTTTTTTTACATTTTTACCTTGTCCCAGGATGGGACATCAACTTTCCATTGTCTGATCACTGATCTAATACCCTGCAATGCTTTTGCAGATCAGTCTCTTATACACAGGGAGGAGATGTGTCAGCTCCTGCTCTGAGCAGGAGCATACAGGCCACCATACCTGGATGACCCCATAGCCATCTTTTGATGCCATTGTGCCAATCGGAACAGAGATTGAGGTCCCTCTCACTGCTATGCCGATCGATCACTGTCACTACTGACAGCGGCATCAGAGGGGCTAAATTCTCACGATTGGCGCTAGAACTGATCGTGGGCATTACCGCAGAGTGTCAGCTATGATGTATAGCTGAGATCTGGTAATGATTGTGCTGGCCCTGCAAGAGAGCCAGCATGATCATCGTGCCATGCTCCTATGGTGGTTTGTGGGAACGCACTTTCATCTCGACCCTCCGGTGAAATTTAGCTGTTACCTGAGCTCCGTAGGAGACTGAGATTTTCACTATATACTCCAATATTGTGCTATTTCAGTATATAATATAAGCGATCAAATGATCGCAGGTTCAAGTATCCTAAGGCTACTAAAAATGATGTAAAACATGAAGAAATATGATTTAAAAAGATATAAAAAAGAAAACAAAAGTTCAAAGGAAAAGAATATAAATATTGGTATCGTCACGTTCGTTAAAGTCCAATCTATTAAAATATGGAATTAATTAACCTGATCAGTAAATGCTGTAAAATATATATATATATAATAAAAAGCAATTTAAGCATAGCGTGTACACAAAATTGTATCACTAAAAACATCGGTTCATCATGGAAATAATAAACCCTCACTCAGCCCTATGAACAGAAAAATAAAAATGTTACAGGTCTTGAAAACTGGCGACACAAAGCAAAAAAAATGTTTATACAATATTCTGAATTTTTTTTTAACATCTAAATGGAATCTGTCACCAGTATTTTTCTACCCAATCTGAGAGCAACATTTTATTTGTGTTTGCCAAAATGATAAGCTCTCCTGGAAGCAAGGGTTAAATTCTATTAATGATTATGTTACAACTACATCTTGTGAGAAGTCTGCAACAAAACAACTTGTATAGTAACATCCCCCCACATTATATTAATAATAGAAACATCCATTCCTATGAACAATTGATGCCACTTTGGTCGACTGTACTGACTGTGGATATTTTTATACATTGGAGCCTAATTACTGTACTGTATTGTTCTTTTCTGTACCATTTTACTACTGAAATCTATGAAGCACAGCTGGAAGTCAAGCAGGTTAGTTAATTACAGACTACAAATTACTACATACAGGATAGACTTATGCTTCGGGGTAAGATCTCTGTTTATTCACAACAGACTTAAAGTAACTAATTGATGTAGTCCTTAATCTAACGCTAACCAAAATATTCACACATTTACTGCTGTTTCTCTATATATAATAATAATTATGCGATAATATTTTAATAATGAGAATCTGTAGATTGTAAGTCGATTTGTCCCTTGGTATTAGTGATGGAGTGAGGCTGATTATACAGTAGCTGATAGCAAAGTAATAATATATTCTGCGTATAAACAGCTCATCTTGTATTTAAATTAAGTGCGCTGAGCAAATATCTAGGGGCTTATTGTATTTTTCTTCTTAAATTAACTATATCATTGACAAGAGGAATCCTGCCATACTTTTTCAGCAATCAGTTTTAAGCATACAGTACCTGCCAATTTAGATTACATTTGCAAACAGACAGTTCTTAATTAAAGGAAATCTATCCAGAACCCTTCATTTTATTGCATCTAGATAGTGCCCTGATAAAAAAGCCTTTGGGTGTCTGCTAAGGGCGCTATTGCAAAGCATGCATCAATGGTTACTGTTGGGCTTCCAAGCGCTGTTCATCTTTTTCATACTGTATATAACAATTAAAAAGGTCATTCGTATAAAATGTCAATATCATATGTTGGTTGTGACTGGCATTGGGGAGGTCAATCTTTATTCACTTGGATGAGATTGAGCTCCAATCTACATGCAAAAATATATACAACAGACCTCTTTTTCATGGTGATGGTGAAAAGTTGTTTGGTCACAAGTGGCAATATTCTTTACTGCTAAATTTTCAGTGTGCAGATTTTATTTTTTAGTATAAGCATTTTAGCCATCTTTTGAGATGGGACATCAGGCTGCTTCTGGAAAGCTGCTTTCATAGGGGACTGCTGTATACTGTAAAGACCCCAGAATAACTAAATAAAGACAGACATCCAGACCCTCTACATAAATACAGATACAAAAACCCAGATCATATTTCTTAAAGAAAGGAAGGCCAGACCAGATACCACTTAATACAGAACTACAGATGCAAAAAAAAATATCTCCTTTAATATAGATCTCATATTACACTGGCATTTATACAAACCCTAGACCAGACTTCATCATTTATATAGAACCAACATCTATACAGACCCAGGCTCCCATTTACACATTATACTCATTATTCTTTTTCCCTCTGGATCCGTTAGAAATAGACTACAATGGATGCCGCATTAACGGATCCGTTGCCCATTGACTCCAATGTTAAAAAAAACAGATCTGGCAGAGATCACTTAGTGAATAACGGAATAAAAAGTTGTATCAGAGTTCAAGCTCTGCTACATCAGTCATAGTTGGGTCAACTTTGCTAAATCATTCACCTTGCCTTAGCCATTCTGCTGCAACAACACCACCTGTCTATATTGCTCCTGAACTGTTCATCTAGAAAAGGGGGTTTTAGGTTCTACCTCATCAGGTGAGACTTTACAATTTGTAATTAGTTTCTACATGACTGTACTACTGTACCATATAATCTTTTGTTATCTTGCAAATTGTGTTACTCTGTGATCTTTAATTCCTTTACAAAAAGATAATTGATAAGATTAAAGAATTCTTCACTAATGATTAGTTGCACTGTCTGTTTTTTTTGGGTTAGTTAAAGATTGAAATTGTAGTTGGAAGAATACATCTATTTCTTTATGGTTTAAACGGACTTCTACAATCCTTAGATTTCCTTTGTAGCATCGACATCCATGAACTGCTATTCATTTATATGAGAATATCCAGACTAGTGATGAGTAGTGTTGAGCGATACCTTCCGATATCAGGAAATATCGGATTGGATTGGATCGGGCCGATACCCAAAAAGTATCGGATATCGCCGATTCCGATACCGGAAACCAATGCAAGTCAATGGGACACAAATATCGGAATGAAAATAAACCCTTTCTTTCCTTGTAGGTTAATTCTACATGAAGGAAAACAACTAACAATAATGTAGAATGTATTGGGGGAGGTGGTTGCCCAAATTGATGGGAACAGTGCTCACAGTGAAACATGAAAAGCCGGCAATTCAGCAGCGGCATACACCGGTACCCGACAATTTAGAACAGAAAGAATAGAGCTTCACACATAGATTAGATAGATAGAAACATGTCAGTCACATATATATGAAGTACAGTGACAGTGTTGCTTACTGTACTTGTCATTTAGTGTAAAGGATTTCTTAAAAAAAATAACAGTGTTTTCATGCACCGTCTCTTTAAAAAAGCCGGCCGGCAATTCAGCAGCGGTACCCGACAATTTAGAATAGAAAGAATAGAGAATCACACATTGATTAGATAGATAGAAACATGTCAGTCACATATATAATAAGTACAGTTACAGTGTTACTTACTGTACTTGTCATTTACTGTAAAGGATTTATTTAAAAAAATATTACTGTTTTCATGCACCGTCTCTTTAAAAAAGCCGGCCGGCAATTCAGCATCGGTACCCGACAATTTATAACAGAAAGAATAGAGCTTCACACATAGATTAGATAGATAGAAACATGTCAGTCACATATATAATAAGTACAGTTACAGTGTTACTTACTGTACTTGTCATTTACTGTAAAGGATTTATTTAAAAGAATATTAGTGTTTTCATGCACCGTCTCTTTAAAAAAGCCGGCCGGCAATTCAGCAGCGGTACTCGACAATTTATAACAGAAAAAATAGAGCATCACACATAGATTAGATAGATAGAAACATGTCAGTCACATATATAAGAAGTACAGTGATAGTGTTGATTACTGTACTTGTCATTTAGTGTTAAAATAAAGGATTTATTTTAAAAAAATTGGCGTGGGGTTCCCCGTAATTTTAGTCTGTAGCGGAGGTTAAGCAGACGGCTGGGGCAGATGTTTGAAGCTTGGGAAGGGGGTAATACCCACGGAGCTCCCCAGGCTACTAATATCAGCCCCCAGCTGAATACCTAGCCTTTACTAGCTATTAAAATGGGGGACCCCCCCCAAAAAAATGATGTGGGGTCCCCCCTATTTTAATAGCTAGCAAAGGCTAGGCAGACAGCTGGGGGCTGATATTAATAGCCCAGGAAGGGTGCCATGAATATTGGCCCCCTCCCAGGCTAGAAACACCAGCCGTCAGCCGCCCCAGAAATGGCGCATCCATAGGATGCGCCAATTCTGCCACTTATCCTCGCTCTTCCACGCTGCCCTGGTGCGGTGGCAGGGGGTAATAGTGGTGGGGTTCATGTCAGTGCCAGCTGCCATGAAGCCCAGGTTAGTAATGATGGGCGTCTATAAGACACCCCCATTACTAACCTACAAAGTGTTAAAAAGAAAAAACACACACTACACCCAGAAAAAAATAATTTATTTGAAATAAAACACACCATTTTATTTAATTCTTAGTTTACAAAAAAAAATATTTACCTGTCCACGTTCCTGCGCTGATCTCCCATGCACAGCTGTCACATCTGGAGATGGTGACAGCTGTGCATGGCTGCTGTAAGCTCACACTGCCGGGAACACGTCCGCTCCCGGCAGCGTGAGCCCCTGACTGAGGTCACCGGAGTGCATTCAGTAAGCGCAGTTCCGGAGACCTCCTTTACGGCACTGCTGTACCGTGGGAATTTCTCATGGTACAGCAGGGCCGTAAAGGAGCTAACCGGAGCAGCGCTGCCTGAACTCCGGCGAACCCGCTTATGCAATGATGGGGCTGCTTTACGGCCCCGTCATTATAGTGGCGGCAGCGGTTCAGAGCGGTCACATTCTATGTGGCTGCTCTAAACTGGAGATCATCGTGGGACACTCGTGGACTAATACGGAGGGGTAAGGATAAGGTTGTGGTTTATTATTTTATATTTTATTACAGGAGATCGATGGCTTCGGGGAATTAGGTGTCTAGGAGAGTATAGGTGTAGTTTTTTATTTTTTACTTTATTTTAGGTGGCGATTGGCGGGGACAGGTAATGTATAAACTAATTTATTTTAGGTAACCACTGGCCACCAATGACATGTATTTAAAATTTATTGGGGGCCTAAAAGAATAAAAGATGTATAGGGGCGAAAATAACAGGATCAGGCTGATGGGAACTACTGCTCCCATCAAGCTGATCCTGCTGGCACGAGTGGACGGGGGACAGACATAGGCCGATGGGAGTATCAGTGTCACATCGGCCTGTGTCTGCCTGCACGCACACACCCGCAGACATCGCACAGACACCGCGCACACCCGCAGACATCGCACAGACACAGCGCACACCCGCACACACCCGCAGACATCGCACAGACACCGCACACACCCGCAGACATCGCACAGACACCCTGCACACACTAATCATGACGGGTCTGGGAGGTGAGGCTGACCTGTGCGGCCGTGGGAAAGTTCATGTGAGTTCATGCAGTCAAGCATGAACTCACATGAACCCTCTGAGGGCACAGCGGCTACTTCTAATGAACAGCTGATCGGCAGCACCTGATACCTCAGCTGTTCATTTGAAATAACCGGCGGAAAAGCGCAGCACAGAACAGGAAAGCCGGGGGTGAAGTCTTTTCACCGCCGGCTTCCCCGCCTGGGTTCTTCGCTCCCCGCTCCTTGGTGCTGCGCTCCCCGCCCGGTCCTAACTTACGATCAGGATGGGGGGAGTGGAGGATCGGGGTGGGAGGCTGCGGGGAAGCAGTATTGGGGCTGTGTGATTGTTTAAAAGCCTTTTAAATAGTGTTGAGCGAGCACTAAAATGCTCTGGTGCTCGAAGCTCGGGCCCAGCTCGCCGTGATACTCGGGTGCTCGACCCGAGCAATGACCCCAATGTTAGTCTATGGGAGACTCGAGCATTTTTGCGGTGGCAACCCCGGCAGTCTTTTAAAAGCTTAACAAGTGCCCAAAACGATAGTGACAGTGCTCAAATGACATGGGAACAGCATGGGGATCGCCCCAGGAAGCATTTCTGACCCCCAGGTCACTGCTGTCAACAACGTGGTCAGAGGTATTAAGCCACTTTTACAGGCTCACAATAAAACATTCAAAAATGAAAGTGAAACTTCTTTCCTGTGAAATATGTTAAGGAACATCCTTTCCAGGGTAAAGACTTGTGTATAAGTTAAAATAAATGACCGAAAACAAAAATACTCCTCCACACCTTCGGCTATGTTCACAAGTAGCATTTTTTATGCGTTTTTGCACTTTTGTATTGCTTTCAACTATGACAAATGCATTCACCGTGAAATGTCATTTTAACATTTTGCAACCTTATCTGGCCATGTGCTGTGTGACACATGCATAAAGTGCTGGAAAGACAAGGGAACAGCATGGAGAAGACCCCTGGAAGCATCTCGGACTCCCAGGTCACTGTCTAAAAGTGCGCCCATCATAAGTGATCCTTACCGCATCAGAAGATGCAGACTTGCAACTATCCCCATGCAAGTTCTAGTCCCAGGGCAGTGTTCAATTGTACCTCCCCCATTCCTTGCAATACAAGCTCAAGTATGCAGCCTGCCACCCACCCACCCCCAGGCTGCAATACCATACTGCTTGCTTGCTTGAACTTGAAATTGGGCCTTTTAGGCATGTGGAGGCGGAATCTGGCCACCACGTCATGGCTGTGTTGGCGGCCTGGAATCCATACTCAGTCCCCAGCCGCCCAGCAGCCGGGTGTCCAAACTCGGTCCCCAGCTGCCCCGCAGCCGGGTGTCCACACACGGTCCCCAGCCGCCTCTATTTCTCCTTGGAACATCCCCCCACGCACTTTTCTTAGCCCGGCCTGCTTTAGGCAGCATTGGACAAGCCCACCAGAGAACCAGACTCCTCCGGTGGGCCCTGACTTCTCCATCAGTGGAGTTGAGAGTGCCAAGGTGAGGAGCATGATGATGACAGAAGTTAGCATCTGCTATGTTTTCTTTTAATGCAAGTGTAAGTGTGCAGCCTGCCACCCACCCACCCACCCCCAGACTGCAATTCCATACTGCTAGCTTGCACTTGAAATGGGGCCTTTTAGTTTGGAGGAGGCCGAAGCTGGCCACTACCTCATGGCTGCTTCGGCAGCGAGGTATCCATACTCAGTCCCCAGCCGCCCATATTTGTCCTGGTGTGTCTTATACATAAGATTAAGCGCGTATACCAAAACATTACCTGTGCCCTCCCCAGTGCATTTAGTGGGAAGGAGAGCCTATTCCGCTGTAGTGTGTGCATGCCAAACCCCTGTTCATGGTACATGCGAAGATGCCTCCCACCTTGCACCTGTCGTTGCAGACTTGCAACTATCCCCATTCAAGTCCTTGTCCCAGGGCAGTGTTCAATTGTACCTCTGCCATTCCTTGCAATGCAAGAGCAAGTATGCAGCCTGCCACCCACCCACCCCCAGGCTGCAATACCATACTGCTTGCTTGCACTTTAAATTGGGCCTTTTAGGCATGTGGAGGCGGAATCTGGCCACCACGCCATGGCTGTGTCGGCGGCCTGGTATCCATACTCAGTCCCCAGCCGCCTGGTGGCCGGGTGTCCCCGCTTGCTCCCCAGCCTCCAGGGGGTGGCCGGGTGTCCATACTCGGTCCCCAGCCACCCCTATTTGTCCCGGTAACCTTTCCCACACTTTTCTTAGCCTGGCCTGCTTTAGGGCAGCATTGGCTGAGCCCACCGGACTATCAGACTCCTCCGGTGGGCCCTGGCTTCTCCATCAGGGGAGTTGAGAGTGCCAAGGTGAGGAGCATGATGAGGATGATAGAAGTTAGCATCTGCTTTGTTTTTTTGTAATGCAAGCGCATGTGTGGCACCCCAGGGGTCTGGTTTTCCACAGTAATGTAATGTTATGTCTGAGAGCAGGTGGGAGGTCCTTTGGTCAGGGATCCTGTGCATGCCACACCTCCTGCCCAGTCTTGGGAGGGGAAGAATTTCCCCTGTATAAACCCGGGGCTGAGGCAGGGAGAGTCAGACAAGGAGAGTGGAGAAGAGAAGCAGCATAGGAAACAGCAGAGTTCCAAGGAGTCAGGGGCTGGCAGCTGCAGCGCTCGCCCTGACTAAGAAGATTCTTTACCGGACCCGGAGTCCGAGGCTGTGGGGACTAACTCCTACCCAGCAGCAGAATCCGTCAGGCAGGGGATTTCAGGTCCTCTGGCCCAGAAGCCCGAAGGCACGGTCACACGCGTGGGACCAGCACTGCCATCGTGGAGCGGAAGCCATTAGAAGGCCCCGAGTCACCGGCCATACGGGTGAGCACCACACGGTACACTCAGGGACGTGGGCTACTTACATCAGCTTTTAGCAAGGTAGCCAGAAGAGTACAGTCAGTTTGGGAGGCCTACAACTACGCCTGGCCAGGGGAGATCCCATCTGCTCAAAGACTGACCAGGCCCCGTTTGCTAGCAAGTACTCCGGGAGGGTCTGTCGTTGTTACCAGTAAAGACCCTGAACTACACCGTACCGTCTCTGAGTGGTTCCTGCTACCCCCATCATCCACGTCGGCTGCCCTGAGGCCATACCCCTCCCATTGGGGGTTATACTATCACGCTGCACAATCCTACCACCGACCTCAGCGGTCTGCCCTGCAGCAGCAGCTTCCTGGCTGCACTCAACGGGTGGCGTAGTCATCAACTATTTACTACTAATAGACTGCCGTCTAGTTTGACTCCCTGGGCACGGACCGGGTCACCGCCACGAGACTACGACCCTCCACTGATCCGGCTCCGGGTAGGCTCCCGCGTGCGCAACGCAGCGCGACACAGGCCCAGGGGCGCGTCAACTTTGGCGTAGTCGGCAGGATTTCGTGCCCGCAACCACCGGGTACTGCGTGCCTGAAAAGCAAAGACTGTTCAAACTTACCAGTGGTGAAGGTTTCCCGCCATCCGGCGCCATCTTCTACCTTCTTCCCGCCATCCGCGAAGTTTTCCCGCCATCCGGCGCCATCTTCGACCTTCTTCCCGCCATCCGTGGAGTTTTCCCGCCGTTGGACGCCATCTTGGGGACGCCGCGCGGGAAGAAGAGGGGCGTGGACTCCGAAAGCGCGCGAGAACTGAAGCCCCGCCTCACGTCCGGACGTTGCGTAAGGTCCTGGAAGGAGCCCAGCAGACGCCGACGTCACAGGAGCGCGACGGAAGGTCCTCAACCCTGACGATCCACTGCGGAGCCGCGGCCTACGGAAGAGGATCATCGCAAGGTAGGCCACGGTCCACTAGGGGGGAGGAAGATGTCGGATACGGAGGAGAGCTTCACTGCCCCAACCCCCGCCAGCGCTATCGCTGCTGCAGTTATGCCCTTCACCATGCCCTATATCCCGGGAGCAGCTTGGCTACCCCAGTACTCAGGGGAGTCACATACCCTGCATGACTTTAGAGAAAAGCTGGATAGCCTCTTCCAGGTGTACCCCCTCACAGAAGAGCAAAAAGTGAGCATCCTGGTGGCCCAACTAACCGGGGCAGCCAAAAGGGAAGTAAAATCCTGGCCACCTGGGAGGAAGACTGTCGCAGGGATACTAACCCGGCTGAAGGACACCTTTGATACCCGCACCTCAGCCGAGATTAAGCTTAGATTCTACGGGTGCAAGCAGCGAGCGCATGAGAGTATAAGGGACTATGCACTAAACCTACAAGAGGCCCTGAGGGCCATAAAGCAGACCGACCCTGATGGGGTGGGAAACGAGGACAGGCTGTTGACTGAACAATTTATAGAGGGTTTATATTGCAATGCCCACCGAACCCAGTTGCGGGCAATGGCCTTACAGGATCCCCATCTGGACTTTGCACAGTTCAAGGACAGAGCCATCCGGGTGCTCCGAGAACCGGCACCAGGTGGCGTTGTGACCCACAGACGCCCCACTACCACTTACTACCAGGAGGCGGCGCCCTTGTCAGCAGGGCCTGTGGGAGCTGATGCGCAGGCTTTGGACAATGACCCGGCTCCAGACCTACACCATCAGGTCCAAGAGCTAGTTAAGAGCGTTGCTGCGCTAACCCGAACTGTGCAGTCTTTACAGGTTTCCACCCCAGGGAAGATCCAGCTGGCATCCGGACCGGAGGACATCCCGTGGCGTCGACCAAGGAGGACCCCACCGGCCAGAGGAAGACCCAGTGACCGATACAGCGAGGACGGACGACCCATCTGCCGCCGCTGCAATCAACCCGGACATATGGAAAGGTACTGTTCTTTAAACGGGCACAACCTGGGGTAGAGGGCCAACCCCCAGGAAAAAGATCACCAGGCCCATCGAACTGGCGCGACAGATATGTGGGAGGACGTCCAGTCTTGCCTGTGGTACTGGATGGCATTCCCATGAGTGCCCTACTGGATACCGGGTCACAGGTCACCACCATCCCGTACGTGCTCTTCAAGCAGTACTGGAATGACTCGGATATTACCCACTACCCTGACGACGACTTGAGTATCATCGCCAGCAATGGCCAGCCCGTGCCACAGATCGGATTTAAGGAGGTGGCCCTCAAAATCGGTAGAGTCGAACTGGCCGCACAGGGACTGATCATTGTAGATATTGATAAACATGAGAGTCACCCAAAAATAACTCTAGGAACTAACGTAATTGAAAATTGTCTTGCAGAGGTGATTTTCCTTTTACAGCAGGTTGCCAAGAACGCCAGCTCCGGCGAGCAGCGGGTGCTCCAGAAAGAGATCCGGGCACTGATGCAACGGCAACAAGTGGAACTCTCCGGCGGTGAGATTGGTAGCGTAAGAATGTGTGACCCTTTTCCTATTGCCATGCCCCCAAAAAGTGAAATGATGATTTGGTGCCGGGCAGCTATTGGTCTGAGAGGAAGAGATTACCAGGCAATGGTAGAACCAGTTTACTCAGACAGTAGGCCCACCATTTTGACAGCACGGGGGGTGGTCAATGTACGCCATGGGAGGGTGCCCATTCGCATAATAAATATCGGGGAGAGGGAAGTGTACCTGCCCCGGTATGCCACGCTAGCCAAATTATATACCACTAATCAAAATTCTATACAATCTGTGGAACCCTTGCCTCCATCTCACCCGGAGGAAGGTAACGGCTCTAAGAAAGACATGGAGGACTGGTGTCAGCAACTACATTTGGGTACTGATTCCACTCCCTCACATCAGAAACAAGGAGTCTATCGGGTGGTTCAAGAGTATGAGAGAGTGTTTAGTAAACACCCGTTAGACTTCGGGCGAGTCAAGGGGGTAGAACACCGCATCCCCACGGGAGATCATCCTCCCATAAAAGAGAGGTATCGACCCGTACCCCCTGCACATTACCAACACGCCAAGGGGATGCTTAGAGACATGAAGGAGGCTGGGGTAATCCGGGATAGCTGTAGCCCCTGGGCAGCCCCACTAGTTTTAGTCAAAAAGAAAGACAACACCATGAGGATGTGTGTAGATTACCGGAAAATCAACCGTATCACACACAAGGATGCGTACCCCTTACCAAGGATAGAGGAGTCATTGGCTGCTTTAAGATCTGCTAACTTCTTCTCTACCTTGGATCTCACTAGCGGGTACTGGCAGGTTCCTGTAGCAGAGGCGGACCGGGAGAAGACCGCATTCACCACCCCGATGGGACTTAGCGAGTTCACCTGCATGCCGTTCGGACTCTGCAACGCCCCAGGAACCTTCCAACGATTAATGGAGTGCTGTCTGGGCCACAGAAACTTCGAGACGGTCCTGTTGTACCTGGACGATGTCATCGTATACTCCAAAACTTATGAGGACCACCTGAAACACCTGGCGGAGGTGTTCGAAGCTCTGGCGAGTTACGGCCTAAAGGTGAAACCCTCCAAGTGTCACCTCCTGAAACCAAAGGTGCAATACCTGGGACACGTGGTGAGCGCTGACGGAGTGGCTCCCGACCCCGATAAGATCACCGCAATTAAGGGATGGCCAAGCCCCTCCAGCGTAAAAGAAGTGCGGCAGTTCCTAGGGTTGGTAGGCTACTACCGAAGGTTTGTTCCCGGTTTCACCAAAAAGGCAGCGCCTATGCAGGACCTCCTGATAGGCCAGTCCCGGAAGGCCAAGAACCAGAAGCCGCCCTTCAAATGGGAAGAGCCAGAAGAAGAGTCCTTCCGCCAGCTGAAGATGGCCCTCACGGGGGATGAAATCTTGGCGTACCCAGACTATAGCCAGCCCTTCATCCTCTACACCGACGCCAGTAACATCGGGCTAGGAGCCGTACTATCCCAGATTCAGCAGGGGAGAGAACGAGTGATCTCCTATGCCAGCCGAAAACTGCGACCCACCGAAAGGAACCCCGAGAATTACAGCTCATTTAAGCTAGAGTTCCTGGCCGTGGTATGGGCAGTCACCGAGCGCTTTAGGCATTACCTCGCTTCTTCCCGGTTCACCGTATACACGGATAACAACCCGTTGATACACCTGGACACGGCAAGACTCGGTGCCCTGGAGCAGAGGTGGATGGCCCGTCTGTCCAACTACGAGTTCACAATCAAATACCGGGCAGGACGCTCCAATACTAACGCGGATGCCCTGTCCAGGATGCCCAACCTGCCGGACGAAGGAGAAGATCCGGAGGGACTGGAAGAAGTTGAACTCCCTGCGTTCCACCGTCATGGGACTATCCAGTATTCCCACCGGGTAAGGGGTAAACAGGCTGCTACGTTGAACCCCTTACCCCACTACAACTGGGCGGAAACGCAAGACAGCGACCCTGCCGTCCGACTGGTGAAGGAGATGCTGACTCGGCCGGAGGCTCGACTTGAACCAGACGCTCCGGAGGAAGCCAAACAACTATGGGCGGAGAAGAGTCGACTATTCCTTTACAAGGGGAAGTTGTGCCGCAGAATGGTCAACTCCCGGACGCATGAACTACTCTGGCAAGTAGTGGTGCCACGAAGAGACGCAGCCATGGTGATGGAGGCATACCACGACGGAGCTGGACACTTCGGGTGGAAAAAGCTGGAGTTCCTGCTGCGCGAGCGGTTCCACTGGGTAGGCATGAGGGGAACCATCGAGAAGTGGTGCAGAGACTGTGGCCCGTGCAATCTGAGAAGGAAGGACCGGGCCAGCCAGAAGACTCCCCTGCAATCCATCGTCACCCGGCAACCGTTGGAACTGGTAGCCTTGGATCATGTAAAACTGACCCCAAGCAGAAGTGGCTACGTCTACGCGTTAACCATCGTGGATCATTACTCCCGGTTCTTGGTTGTCGTCCCCGTCAAGGACTTAACGGCTCGAACAGCAGCTAGAGCCTTCCAGCAGCACTTCTGCCGTCCACACGGGTACCCGTACCAAGTGCTGACGGACCAGGGACCTGCCTTTGAAGCGGAGGTCTTCCAGGAATTCTGCAATCTGTATGGCTGCCGGAAGATAAGGACGACACCCTACCATCCGCAAACTAATGGACTTTGTGAAAAAATGAACCAGGTGGTAATGGATCTTCTAAAAACGTTGCCCCTGGAAGAACGCAGTCTGTGGCCTGAAAAGTTGCCCGATCTGGTGGACCTATACAACCACATCCCGGTAGGTTCCACCAACTGTACCCCGGCTTACCTAATAAGGGCAAGACCTGGTAAGTTACCTGTTGACCTGGAAATGGGAGTCCTGACCCCCGAGGACACTTCACCAGAAACAGACTGGGACACAGAGAGGCAGCAGCAGTACCGGAGAGTACAGGAGAGCGTGGAGCGAAGTCTCTGTCAGGCTAGGGAAAGACAAGAGAAAACTTACAACCAGTATGCTCCCGCTGTTCCCCTGGTACCCGGAGAGCAGGTCTTGAAGAGGAAGAGACGGCTCCACAAGTTGGACGACCAGTGGGAGAAGGACCCGTACACCGTACTGCCCTCAAGCCACGAGAACCCGAAGGTTTGTACCATCAGTAAAGACGGAGGGGAAACCACAGCCATTGTATCCCGGGACCACCTGAAGAAGTGTCCCGAACAACTGAGGAACCCTGAAGAGGAACAAGAAGACCATCGACCCGTGGAAGAAAGGGAAGATATGGTTAGTACCGTGCTCGGGGACTTTCCTCAGTCTTGGACTCAAGTCAATGGTGCAGTTGTGGTACCCGTACTCACCTTCCTCCAACCATCATCCCAAGAACCTACGGAGCAACGGGTAGAGCTGGAAGAACAGCCGGTCCAGGAGGCAGAAGACTCCACACAAGCAGAACAGGAGAATCAACCCTCTGCTTATAGTGAGCCTGCCGTACCCCTAGTGAGACAAAGAGCCGGTAGACAGCTGCCCAGTTTACCCTTGACAGCTCCTACACCCTGTAGTTCAGGGCCAGACAGTCAGCTCCGTAGGTCCACTCGGGCCACTAGAGGCCAGTTACCCGCACGCTGGAGAATTTAAAGTGTATAAATTGTTTTATTTATGTTTTTCTGTGTCTTGTTGCTTGTGTATAATTTTGTGTTTCTAGTTATTTTTAGGAAACCTTGGTGGATTTACCGGGAATCCTTGTATATAGTTGGAGCGTAACCCAGGATGGACTAGAGACTGTTAAGGACTCGGGGTAGGACAGACCCCTACCTGGTTACGTCTCCCTGTGTTGGTGAAATGGACACCTTGCTTCCTTCAGAGACTGCACCCGGTTGCGGACACGCCGTAACCATCTTTATATGTTTTCTTATTGTATTATTAATGTTTTTGCCTTGATATGTTTTTCTAAATGTGTTTAGTCCCGGAGTACTAAATTTCACTAGGGGGGAATGTGGCACCCCAGGGGTCTGGTTTTCCACAGTAATGTAATGTTATGTCTGAGAGCAGGTGGGAGGTCCTTTGGTCAGGGATCCTGTGCATGCCACACCTCCTGCCCAGTCTTGGGAGGGGAAGAATTTCCCCTGTATAAACCCGGGGCTGAGGCAGGGAGAGTCAGACAAGGAGAGTGGAGAAGAGAAGCAGCATAGGAAACAGCAGAGTTCCAAGGAGTCAGGGGCTGGCAGCTGCAGCGCTCGCCCTGACTAAGAAGATTCTTTACCGGACCCGGAGTCCGAGGCTGTGGGGACTAACTCCTACCCAGCAGCAGAATCCGTCAGGCAGGGGATTTCAGGTCCTCTGGCCCAGAAGCCCGAAGGCACGGTCACACGCGTGGGACCAGCACTGCCATCGTGGAGCGGAAGCCATTAGAAGGCCCCGAGTCACCGGCCATACGGGTGAGCACCACACGGTACACTCAGGGACGTGGGCTACTTACATCAGCTTTTAGCAAGGTAGCCAGAAGAGTACAGTCAGTTTGGGAGGCCTACAACTACGCCTGGCCAGGGGAGATCCCATCTGCTCAAAGACTGACCAGGCCCCGTTTGCTAGCAAGTACTCCGGGAGGGTCTGTCGTTGTTACCAGTAAAGACCCTGAACTACACCGTGCCGTCTCTGAGTGGTTCCTGCTACCCCCATCATCCACGTCGGCTGCCCTGAGGCCATACCCCTCCCGTTGGGGGTTATACTATCACGCTGCACAATCCTACCACCGGCCTCAGCGGTCTGCCCTGCAGCAGCAGCTTCCTGGCTGCACTCAACGGGTGGCGTAGTCATCAACTATTTACTACTAATAGACTGCCGTCTAGTTTGACTCCCTGGGCACGGACCGGGTCACCGCCACGAGACTACGACCCTCCACTGATCCGGCTCCGGGTAGGCTCCCGCGTGCGCAACGCAGCGCGACACAGGCCCAGGGGCGCGTCACATGTATGTAGTAGCGGCTAGGCCTGAGGTGGTCAGCGTTTTGGCGCATATCCTACCTCCTCCGAGGATTGCTGGATGTTTTCCTGCTACTATCCAAGTTCTATGACTCCCGTTAAAACAAAGCTTCAGGTGATAAATGATGGATGAGGTAGTGGCAAAGAAGAAAGAGCAGGAGGAACAGGGACCATTCACATCAATATCAGGCCAGTCAACCAGATATGTCTTGTAGGATATGTTTCTGTAACAAAAGGAGCGGTTCGGCTACACAGTTATAGGGCATACAGTGAGTGCAATGCCTACCAAAAATTTCGAGCCACTTCAATGCCCCTTGGAAATGACATGGAGGTCAGAGGGCGTTAACTAAACCTTTTTTTCCATTTATAGCAACTGGGTCTCCTGTGCACTGTTGGCCTAAGCAGTGAATGGAAGGCTTTGCAAAAATTATGAGGAACTGCAATGCCCCTTACAAGAGCCATGTGTGGCACCCCAGGGGTCTGGTCACCACAGTAATAGAGATATTACGTCGGAGAGCAAGTGGGAGGTTTCCTGGTCAGGATCCCTTAAACATGCAACATCCTCCTGCCCCAATCCTGGGAGGGGAGAATTCTGCACTTATAAACTGGATCTGGGGCGGGGTTGAGTGAGTCAGAGAACAGTCACAGTCAGAGTGAGAGCAAGGGAAAGTAACAGCAAAGAGCTCTGTAGGAGCTAGGAGCTAAAGACCAGGGGCTGGAAGCTGAGCAGAGCTCGCCCTGGAAGAAGACAATAGGAACCGGACACAGGAGTCCGAAGCAGTGAGGACTTATATATCCAGCAGCAGAAACCAGCCGGCAGGGGAATTCAGGTCCTCTGGCCATAGAAGCCCGGAGGCTCAGTCACAAGCAAGGGACCAGCACCGCCGTTGTGGAGCGGAGGCTAACAGAAGGCCCCAAGTCACCAGCCATACGGGTGAGCACTACACGGTACACTCAGGGATGTGGGCTACTTCTACCCGCTTACAGCAAGGTAGCCAGGAAGAGTGCAGACAGACGGGGAGGCCTACAACTCCACCTGGCCAGGGGAACTCCTGCTTGCTCACAGACTGACCAGGCCTCTTATGCTAGCCAGTACTCCCGGGAGGGTCTACCTTATAATCATCAGTAAAGACCCTGAACTGCACTGCAAAGACTCTGAGTCGTTCCTGCTGCACTCAGTTATCCCATTCTATGCTGCGCACACAACACCAGCCTCAGCGGTCTGCCTCGCAGTGGTGGTACTCCCTGACCGCAATCCACGGGTGGCGCAGTCGGACAATTAACCTCAAAACCTAAGAAAGACTGCCACTGGTTTGACCAGCCTGAGCCACGGGACCGGGTCACCGCCACGGAGACTACAGACCCCAGAGACCCGGCATCGGGTATCCCACACACGTGTACACACGGCCCAGGGGGCGCGTCACATGCAGTACAGCATATTACAAACATAAGTCCCATTATTGGGGAGTGGGTGTCCCATGGTATTTGCTTATGCTTTCCAAGCAAAAGCTGCCAAAAATTAGGACGGAGCAACTTGCAATGCCCCTTACAAGAGCCATGCAGTACAGCATATTACAAACATAAGTCCCATTATTGGGGAGTGGGTGTCCCATAGTATTTGCTTATGCTTTCCCAGCAAAAGCTGCCAAAAATTAGGACGGAGCAACTTGCAATGCCCCTTACAAGAGCCATGCAGTACAGCATATTACAAACATAAGTCCCATTATTGGTGAGTGGGTGTCCCATAGTATTTGCTTATGCTTTCCCAGCAAAAGCTGCCAAAAATTAGGATGGAGCAACTTGCAATGCCCCTTACAATAGTCATGCAGTACAGCATATTACAAACATAAGTCCCATTATTGGGGAGTGGGTGTCCCATAGTATTTGTTTATGCTTTCCCAGCAAAAGCTGCCAAAAATTAGGACGGAGCAACTTGCAATGCCCCTTACAAGAGCCATGCAGTACAGCATATTACAAACATAAGTCCCATTATTGGGGAGTGGGTGTCCCATAGTATTTGCTTATGCTTTCCAAGCAAAAGCTGCCAAAAATTAGGACGGAGCAACTTGCAATGCCCCTTACAAGAGCCATGCAGTACAGCATATTACAAACATAAGTCCCATTATTGGTGAGTGGGTGTCCTATAGTATTTGCTTATGCTTTCCCAGCAAAAGCTGCCAAAAATTAGGACGGAGCAACTTGCAATGCCCCTTACAAGAGCCATGCAGTACAGCATATTACAAACATAAGTCCCATTATTGGGGAGTGGGTGTTCCATAGTATTTGCTTATGCTTTCCCAGCAAAAGCTGCCAAAAATTAGGATGGAGCAACTTGCAATGCCCCTTATAAGAGCCATGCAGTACAGCATATTACAAACATAAGTCCCATTATTGGGGAGTGGGTGTCCCATAGTATTTGCTTATGCTTTCCAAGCAAAAGCTGCCAAAAATTAGGACGGAGCAACTTGCAATGCCCCTTACAAGAGCCATGCAGTACAGCATATTACAAACATAAGTCCCATTATTGGGGAGTGGGTGTCCCATAGTATTTGCTTATGCTTTCCAAGCAAAAGCTGCCAAAAATTAGGACGGAGCAACTTGCAATGCCCCTTACAAGAGCCATGCAGTACAGCATATTACAAACATAAGTCCCATTATTGGGGAGTGGGTGTCCCATAGTATATGCTTATGCTTTCCCAGCAAAAGCTGCCAAAAATTAGGATGGAGCAACTTGCAATGCCCCTTACAAGAGCCATGCAGTACAGCATATTACAAACATAAGTCCCATTATTGGGGAGTGGGTGTCCCATAGTATTTGCTTATGCTTTCCCAGCAAAAGCTGCCAAAAATTAGGATGGAGCAACTTGCAATTCCCCTTACAAGAGCCATGCAGTACAGCATATTACAAACATAAGTCCCATTATTGGGGAGTGGGTGTCCCATAGTATTTGCTTATGCTTTCCAAGCAAAAGCTGCCAAAAATTAGGACGGAGCAACTTGCAATGCCCCTTACAAGAGCCATGCAGTACAGCATATTACAAACATAAGTCCCATTATTGGGGAGTGGGTGTCCCATAGTATTTGCTTATGCTTTCCCAGCAAAAGCTGCCAAAAATTAGGATGGAGCAACTTGCAATGCCCCTTACAAGAGCCATGCAGTACAGCATATTACAAACATAAGTCCCATTATTGGTGAGTGGGTGTACCATAGTATTTGCTTATGCCTTGCAAGCAAAAGCTGCCAAAAATAAGGACGGAGGAACTTGCAATGCTGGCATCCTGGTGGTATAGTGGTGGTGGAGGCTGAGGATAAGGAGAAGAAGATTAAATAGCCGAAACGAGGAAGCGTATACCCATGTGTGGGTGTGAAGCGGTGCATGTGAATACACCTCCCGAAATAACACAGTGGATTTGACTTTATGTTACTCTGCTGTCATTTGGTGGTGATGAGAAGTCTGGCCCAATCCAGCCCTTGTTCATTTTGATAAGGGTCAGCTTGGCAGCATTGTCAGTTGAAAGGCGAGTGCGCTTATCAGTTATAATTCCCCCAGCGGCACTAAAAACACGCTCCGATAACACGCTAGCGGCAGGGCAGTCCAGGACCTCCAAGGTGTACAGAGTGAGTTCATTCCAAGTGTCCAGCTTGGATACCCAATAATTAAAAGGCACAGAGGAATCACGGAGGACGCTGGTACGATCGACAAGGTACTCCCTCACCATCTTTTGAAACTTTCCGCTCCTTGTGTGAGTACCCCGCGCCTCAGGGCCTGTAAGCTGGGCGGGTGTCAGAAAACTGTCCCAGAATGTTGACAGTGTTCCCCTGGCTCTGCTGGATTGGAGTTGCATCTCTCTTGCCTGTACGCCTTGGTTGGGCAACGAACTGTGACCTCTGCCGCTAGCGTGTTCAGATGGGAATTTTTTTAAGAGTTCTGCAGCAAGGGCCTTCTGGTATTGCCCCATTTTTGTAGACCTCTCCACCTCAGAAATAAGAGAGTGAAAGTTCTCCTTGTAGCGGGGGTCTACAAGTGTCACCAACCAGTAATGACTGTCACCCAACATTTTGACAACGCGAGGGTCACGGTTAAGGCAGCGTAACATAAAGTCAGTCATGCGTGCCAGACTGGTAACGGGCAAGATTTCCGTGTCCTCACCAAGATGACGACTGACCATGCTCTCCTCCTCCTCCTCTTCCTCCTCCCCCCTGTCCTCAGGCCACCCACGCTGAACCGACGGTATGACACTTGTACAGTTACTACCGTCTACAACGCATGATAGCAGCTCCTGTTCATCCTCCTCCTCCTCCTCCTCCTCTCCCTCATTGTCCCCCAATGCACATTGGGATGAGATGAGGCTGGACTGTGTGTAATCGCCCGCTACGGCTTCTTAATCCATCTCATCATACTCTGGCTGCAATGCCTCCTCTTTAATTCTCTGCAGAGAGCGTTGCAAAAGACAGACAAGTGGGATGATGACACTAATGATGGCGTCATCGCCACTCACCATCTTGGTGGCCTCCTCAAAGTTTGTCAGGATGGTACAGATGTCAGACATCCAGGTCCACTCCTGAGGTCTTATGTGTGGAGTCTGACCTGAATATCGACGGCCTTGTTGCAGCTGGTACTCCACAACTGCTCTCTTCTGCTCACAAATCCTTTGCAACATGTGGAGGGTAGAGTTCCAACGTGTGGGGACATCACACACCAGTCGGTGTGCCGGAAGCTGCAAACACTGCTGCAACACAGCAAGGGCGGCGGAAGCTGTAGCCGACTTGCGAAAATGAGCTGACAGGCGGCGTACTTTCACGAGCAGATCTGGCAACTTGGGGTACGATTTAAGAAACCGCTGAACCACGAGGTTAAGCACATGAGCCAGGCATGGTACGTGTGTGATCTCACGTCGCCTCAGAGCCGCCACCAGGTTACGACCATTGTCACACACGACCATGCCGGGATGTAGGTTCAGCGGTCTCAGCCACAGATCTGCCTGCTCTTTCACAGCTGTCCACAACTCACAAGCAGTGTGAGGTTTATCACCTAAGCTTATGAGTTTCAGCACAGCCTGTTGCCGCTTGGCGGAGGCAGTACTGCAATGCTTTCAGCTTGTAACTGATGTGGTGATATCTGAGATGGAGGCTGAACATGAGGAGGAGGAGGAGGAGGATGCGCAGGAGCTGTATACTGTGGGGGCAACTCTGACTGACATAGGACCCGCAATCCTCGGTGTGGGGAGGATGTGTTCCGTCTCAAGGTCCGACTGGGTCCCGGCTTCCACTATGTTTACCCGGTGTGCCGTCAGAGAGATGTACGGTCCCTGGCCACAAGCACTTGTCCACATGTCCATTGTCAGGTGGACTCTCCCAGTAACTGCGTTGTTGAGGGCACGGCAGATGCTTTGGGACACGTGCTTGTGTAGTGCGGTGATGGCACACCGGGCAAAATAGTGTCGGCTGGGGACCGAGTACCGAGGGACGGCCACCGCCATAAGATTGCGGAAGGATTCCGTCTCCACCAGCCTAAAAGGCAGCATTTCCAATGCAAGCAGTCGTGAAATGTGCGAATTTAGGACTGTGGCCTGTGGGGCGTTAGCTGCGAATTTCCGCTTTCGTTCAAAGGTCTGGGATATGGACAATTGAACGCTGCAGTGGGACGTGGATGTGGACGTTGATGCTGTTTCTTGAGAAACTGCCATAACAAGTGAAGACTGAGAGGAGGGGGCATCTTTACATGCAGTATGGACAGGGGATTGCCTTGCACACACAACAGGGGGTTCTATTGCACGCACAACAGTGGAAGAAACAGTGGTGACACCGCGCTGACACTGGTCGTGGACCCTGGGTTTCGACCCACAAAGTCGGGTGCTTTGCTGCCATGTGTCTGATCATGCTGGTGGTGGTCAGGCTGGTAGTTTTGTCACCCCTGCTGATGCTGGCATGGCAGGTGGAACATATGGCCTTTTTGGGGTTATCTGCAGAGTCTTTAAAAAAATTCCAGACTCTGGAACACCTACTGCTTGTACTGGCAACGTCCCTCGTGTTGGTGTTACGGGGAACGGTTGCCTGCCTTCTGTCTGCGGCCACCACACTGCTTCTTCCTGCCTGTTGGGGTACTCTGCCTCCCTCCCCCTGTGTGCTGCTGGCCTCACTCTGCATGTCCTCCTTCCACGTTGGGTCAGTTACTAGATCATCCACCACCTCCTCCTCTTCCACTTGCGCACCACGATCCTCCTCCTCACTTCCTGGCAATTGTGTCTCGTCATCGTCCACCTCTTGTGACAGATTGCCAACGTCGACTTCCTGTGGCCGTGGCTGTTCAAATATTTGGGCATCGCAACATGGGATCTCCTCTTCCACCACTTCAAGCGTATCAGGCGAGGGGCCCAAATATGGAAATGGACCAGTGAACACCTCTTCAGAGAGTCCAAGTGTGGGATCACTTGCTGTCTGACGACACTCGGCATGGTGGGAGGAAGGAGCATCAGGGTGAGGAGGAGTATGCGGTCGAGACTCACGGCTACTAAGAGTTGACAATGTGGAAGACAGACCGGAGGTGGTGGTGCCCAGGTAACTGGAAGTATTATCTGCTATCCAATTAATAACCTGTTCACACTGATCAGTTCTCAATACTGGTGTTGTTCTGTGCTTCCCTAGTAATTCGGTCAAGAAGTGGGAGCGAGAAGATGTGGCTGTTGGTTGTGGCACATTTTCACCTTGGCCACGGCCCTGTCCTCTGCACGAACCATCACCAGAACGTCCACTTCCACGTCCCTTGCCACGCGCCTTGCCCATTGTAAATGAAGTAAAATAGCTTACACTTGCACTATCAATGGAAAAAGGGTAATAAAGAGTAGATTAGAACCGTGGAAGAGGAAAACCACAGTTATTGTTTACTGGGGTATACCACACTTTTTTAAATAGAGATATTTGCGGCTGAACAGTGAGCGACACACTCAAACTGCTTTTTTTTTAGATACCAAAGGCCCAAAACTGGATAGTACAGCGATTTGACCCGTGGAACTGCGAAACCACACTGGGATGTCGGGCCTACACAAGACTATTTTCAACAGATATATTTTTGTGTCACAACAGTCAGGAGACACTACTGTTTTTCTTTACGGAAAAAAATACCAAAAGCTGAATAATAGAGATTTTTTACTGTGGGATGGCAAAACCACAGTTATTGTTTACTGGGGTATACCACACTTTTTTAAATAGAGATATTTGCGGCTGAACAGTGAGCGACACACTCAAACTGCTATTTTTTAGATACCAAAGGCCCAAAACTGGATAGTACAGCGATTTGACCCGTGGAACTGCGAAACCACACTGGGATGTCGGGCCTACACAAGACTATTTTCAACAGATATATTTTTGTGTCACAACAGTCAGGAGACACTACTGTTTTTCTTTACGGAAAAAACTACCAAAAGCTGAATAATAGAGATTTTTTACCGTGGGATGGCAAAACCACAGTTATTGCTTACTGGGGTATGCCACACTTTTTTAAATAGAGATATTTGCGGCTGAACAGTGAGCGACACACTCAAACTGCTTTTTTTTTAGATACCAAAGGCCCAAAACTGGATAGTACAGCGATTTGACCCGTGGAACTGCGAAACCACACTGGGATGTCGGGCCTACACAAGACTATTTTCAACAGATATATTTTTGTGTCACAACAGTCAGGAGACACTACTGTTTTTATTTACGGAAAAAAATACCAAAACCTGAATAATATAGATTTTTTACCGTGGGATGGCAAAACCACAGTTATTGTTTACTGGGGTATACCACACTTTTTTAAATAGAGATATTTGCAGCTGAACAGTGAGCGACACACTCAAACTGCTTTTTTTTTAGATACCAAAGGCCCAAAACTGGATAGTACAGCGATTTGACCCGTGGAACTGCGAAACCACACTGGGATTTCGGGCCTACACAAGACTATTTTCAACAGATATATTTTTGTGTCACAACAGTCAGGAGACACTACTGTTTTTCTTTACGGAAAAAACTACAAAAAGCTGAATAATAGAAATTTTTTACCGTGGGATTGCAAAACCACAGTTATTGTTTACTGGGGTATGCCACACTTTTTTAAATAGAGATATTTGCGGCTGAACAGTGAGCGACACACTCAAACTGCCTTTTTTTTAGATACCAAAGGCCCAAAACTGGATAGTACAGCGATTTGACCCGTGGAACTGCGAAACCACACTGGGATGTCGGGCTTGCACAAGACTGTCTTCAACAGATCTATTTTTGTGTCACAACAGTCAGGAGACACTACTGTTTTTCTTTACGGAAAAAAATACCAAAATCTGAATAATAGAGATTTTTTACCGTGGGATGGCAAAACCACAGTTATTGTTTACTGGGATATACCACACTTTTTTAAATAGAGATATTTGCGGCTGAACAGTGAGCGACACACTCAAACTGTTTTTTTTTTTAGATACAAATGGCCCAAAATGGATAATACAGAGGTTTGAACCGTGGAAGTGCAAAACAACACTTCTGTTTCTCTAGCCTACACCAGACTATATTTGTGTCTGAAAAATCAGAGACACGCTTTTTTTTGGGGGGGGAGGCGGGACACACCAAAAGGTTAATAAGACGGGTATTTGTACAGTGTGAAGGAGGGAAAAAAAAGGAGGATTTAGATGAAATAAAAAGGATTTTTTCCTGGCCCCCGACACCTGGTGCTAAGTCCAGCAATTTCAGCAACATGAGCACACAGGACAGTAATGCAGCATTTGCTGGTATAACCACTGTGTCTCCTATACAGCCTGCCTGCCTGGTATCTGGGATGGATATTAGTCCTGAAAAGGACTGTTTGTTTGTTCTGGCAGCCTTTACAGACCCTACACTAACTATTTTGCAGTTTATATCTCTCCCTAAATCAGCAGCGCTGTCCCTACACTGTCTAATCCGGAGCGACTGTGTCCAAGATGGCGGCGCCCCGTTTTAAACACTCAAGGTGACGCTGTGCGGCCAGCCAATCACTGTAATGCCCACAACCAACATGGCTGCAGCATTACAGTGACTGGCTGGCAATCCCTGCATGTTCATTGGCTCTGTAAAGAGCGCCAAACATGCAGGGCGGAGACCCGAGCTCCCGCCCGAGTAACCCGGAAATGCTCGGTTCTCGCCGAACATGCCGAGTAGCGTGATGCTCGGGCGAGTACCGAGCAGTGTCGAGCATGTTCGCTCAACACTACTTTTAAACAATCAGGAGAATTCTCCCACGCTGGGATGGCATGCTGATGACAGGCTGGATCGCAGCTGAGCGCGGCCATCCAGCTTGTCATCCTTCAGAGACACTGCAAAGCGCAGGCATTATGGGAACTTCCGATTCCGGTATACGATATTCTAAAAGTATCGGAATTAAGTATCGGAATTCCGATACCGCGAATATCGGCCGATACCCGATATTTCAGTATCGGAATGCTCAACACTAGTGATGAGCGAGCACTAAAATGCTCGGGTGCTCAATGCTCTGGTCGAGCACATTGGAAAACTTGGGTGCTCGACCCGAGCAACGAGCCCAATGTAAGTCCATGGGAAACTCAAGCATTTTTCAGGCGGCTCCCCCCAGCGGTCTGCAGAGGGCCTAAAAATTGCCCAAATCGATGGGAGCAGTGCTCAAATGACATGGGGACAGCATGGGGAAGACCCCTGGAAGCATTTTTGACTCCCAGGTCACTTCTGTCAACAACGTTGTCAGAGGTATTACGCCACTTTTACGGACTCATAATAAAACATGCAAAACGAAACCAAAATGGATTTTCCAGGGAATTGACATCCTTTCCAGGGTAATGACTTATATATAAAGCAAAATAAATAACCAAAAACAAAAATGCTCCTCCACACCTTGGGCTATGTTCACACGTAGCGTTTTTGATACGTTTTTTCACTTTTGCATTGCTTTCAGCCGTGACAAATGCATTCACCAGGAAATGTCATTTTAACATTTTACAACCTTATCTTGCCATGTGGTGTGTGAGATATCATCAGACACATCGTGTTTCATTTATGAAGGAGGGACTCTGAAAGTCACAAAGCCTATTTTTATATGGCCATCAGGTGGCCTTTACTATTCTTAAGAGAGCCATCAGCCGGCTATGTTTTATTGTTTTCATTACTAAAGAGTGGGTCTCCTATACTGTTATTGCGTATGCAGTGAGTGGCAGGGCTGCTCAAAATTTGGACACAGCCCAATATCACTTTGAAAAATTGGATGCACCCCAATACCCCTTTGAAGAGACTTAGAGGAGGGCCTCCTGAAAACAATGTTCCCATTATTAGGAAGTGGGTCTCCCATTGTATTTGCCTATGCAGTGAATGCAAGGGTTGCCAAAAATTTGGAGGCACTCCAATGCCCCTTGGAAGAGACGTAGAGGGCCTCCTCAAAACAATGTTCCCATTATTAGGAAGTGGGTCTCCCATTGTGTTTGCCTATGCAGTTCATGCAAGGGTTGCCAAAAATTTGGAGGCACTCCAATGCCCCTTGGAAGAGACGTAGAGGGCCTCATAAAAAAATGTTCCCATTATTAGGAAGTGGGTCTCCCATAGTGTTGACCTACGCAGTGAATGCAAGGGCTGCCAAAAATTGGGAGGCACTCCAATGCCCCTTATAAGAAATGTGGAGGAGGGCCTCATAAAAAAATGTTCCCATAAGAAAGGAGAGGGGCCTCCTATACTTGTAATGCCCATGCACTAAGTGAATGGGCTGACAAACATTTACCCCTGGGGGGTATACATAAACATACTGTATAAAAAATTTTTTTACGGGCATTATAAACACCCTTTAAAAAAATTATGTGGGTGTTGCATCACGACCACGGTCACCCTCGTGATATGGTGGTGGAGGATGAGGAGAAGGAGGAGGACAAGAGCAAATAGCCAAAATCATTAAGCGTATACCCATGTCTGGGTGTGAAAAGGTACATGGTAATACACCTCCCAAGAAAAGACACTGGATTTGAGTTTATGTTACGCTGCTATCATTCGGTGGTGTTGACAAGTCTGGCCCAATCCAGCCCTTGTTCATTTTTATAAGAGTCAGCCTGTCAGCATTTTCAGTTGACAGGCGGATGCGCTTATCAGTTATAATTCCACCAGCAGCACTAAAAACCCGCTCTGATAAAACGCTGGCGGCAGGGCAGGCCAGGACCTCCAAGGCATAGAGAGCCAGTTCATTCCACGTATCCAGCTTGGATACCCAATAATTATAAGGTACAGAGGAATCACGGAGGACATTGGTAAGGTAGGCAAGGTACTCCCTCAGCATGTTCCCAAACTTTGCACTCCTTGTGAGAGTACCCCGCGCCTCAAGGCTTGTGCGATGGGAGGGGCTGAGACAATTCTCCCAGAACTTTAACAGTGTTCCCCTGCCTCTGCTGGATTGAAGTTGTGTCTCTCTCGCCTGTACTCCTTGGTTGTCCAACGAAGTTTGACCTCTGCCGCCAGTATTTTCAGATTGGAATTTTTTTAATAGTTCCGCAACAAGGGCCTTCTGGTACAGCCCCATTTTTGCAGACCTGTCTGCCTTAGGAATAAGAGATATAAAGTTCTCCTTGTAGTGTGGGTCTAGAAGTGTCAGCAACCAGTAATGACTGTCATCCAAAATTTTGAGAAGGTGAGGGTCATGGGAAAGGCAGGGTAACATAAACTCAGCCATGCGTGCCAGACTACTAACAGGCAAGACTTTCCTGTCCTCACCAAGAGGATGACCGACCATGCTCTCCTCCTCCTCCTTCTCTCTGTCCTCTGGCCATCCACGCTGAGCAGACGGTATGACAGCTGTGCAGGTAGTACCGTCTATAGCGCATGAAACTAGCTCCTGTTCTTCCTCCTCCTCCTTTTCCTCATTGTCCCCCAATCCACATTGGGATGAGATGAGGCTGGGCTGTGTGTAATCACCCTGTATGGTTCCTTGCTCCATCTCATCGTGCTCCACCTGCAATGCATCCTCTTTGATTGTGAGCAAAGAGCATTTCTGAAGACAGAGAAGTGGGATGGTGATTCTAATTATGGCATCATCGCAGCACACCATCTTGGTGGAGTCCTCAAAGTTTTGGAGGATGGTACATACAGTACGGACCAAAAGTTTGGACACACCTTCTCATTTAAAGATTTTTCTGTGTTTTCATGACTATGAAAATTGTACATTCACACTGAAGACATCAAAACTATGAATTAACACATGTGGAATTATATACTTAACAAAAAAGTGTGAAACAACTGAAAATAAGTCTTATATTCTAGGTTCTTCAAATTAGCAACCTTTTGCTTTAATGACTGCTTTGCACACTCTTGGCATTCTCTTGATGAGCTTCAAGAGTTAGTCACCGGAAATGGTTTTCACTTCACAGGTGTGCCCTGTCAGGTTTAATAAGTGGGATTTCTTGCCTTATAAATGGGGTTGGGACCATTAGTTGTGTTGTGCAGAAGTCTGGTGGATACACAGCTGATAGTCCTACTGAATAGACTGTTAGAATTTGTATTATGGCAAGAAAAAAGCAGATTGGGAAAACTTTGAAAGTGTCCCCAAGTTCAGTTGCAAAAACCATCAAGTGCTACAAAGAAACTGGCTCACATGAGGACTGCCCCAGGAAAGGAAGACCAAGAGTCACCTCTGCTTCTGAGGATAAGTTTATCCGAGTCACCAGCCTCAGAAATCGCAGGTTAACAGCAGCTCAGATTAGAGACCAGGTCAATGCCACACAGAGTTCTAGCAGCAGACACATCTCTTCAACAACTGTTAAGAGGAGACTTTGTGCAGCAGGCCTTCATGGTAAAATAGCTACTAGGAAACCACTGCTAAGGACAAGCAACAAGCAGAAGAGGCTAATTGGGGCTAAAGAACACAAGGAATGGACATTAGACCAGTGGAAATCTGTGCTTTGGTCTGATGAGTCCAAATTTGAGATCTTTGGTTCCAACCACCGTGTCTTTGTGCGACGCAGAAAAGGTGAACAGATGGACTCTACATGCCTGGTTCCGTCCATGAAGCATGGAGGAGGAGGTGTGATGGTGTGGGGGTGCTTTGCTGGTGACACTGTTGGGGATTTATTCAAAATTGAAGGCATACTGAACCAGCATAGCTACAACAGCATCTTGCAGCGGCATGTTATTCCATCCGGTTTGCGTTTAGTTGGACCACCATTTATTTTTCAACAGGACTATGACCCCAAACACACCCACAGGCTGTGTATTTGACCAAGAAGGAGAGTGATGGGGTGCTACGCCAGAAGACCTGGCCTCCACAGTCACCAGACCAGAACCCAATCGAGATGGTTTGGGGTGAGCTGGACCGCAGAGTGAAGGCAAAAGGGCCAACAAGTGCTAAGCATCTCTGGGAAATCCTTCAAGATTGTTGGAAGACCATTTCTGGTGACTACCTCTTGAAGCTCATCAAGAGAATGCCAAGAGTGTACAAAGTAGTCATCAAAGCAAAAGGTGGCTACTTTGAAGAACCTAGAATATAACACATATTTTCAGTTGTTTCACACTTTTTTGTTAAGTATATAATTCCACATGTGTTAATTTGTAGTTTTGATGCCAGTCTGTGAGCCGGAAGCTGCAAACGCTGCTGAAACAAGGCAAGGGTGGCGGAAGCTGTAGGTGACTTTCTAAAATGGGCACACAGGTGGCGTACTTTAACAAGCAGATCCGGCAGCTCCTGGTAGGATTTGGGAAACTGCTGAACCACGAGGTTAAGCACATGGGCCAGGCAACTCGGGTGCTTTGCTACCATGTGCCTGATCATGCTGGTGGTGGTCAGGCAGCTAGTTTTGCCACCCCTGCTGATGCTGGCCTGGCAGGTGATGCAAATGGCCTTTTTGGGGTTATCGGCAGAGTCTTTGAAAAACAACCAGACTCGGGAAGACCTAACAGTTGTACTGGCAACTTCCTTCGTGTTGGTGTTACGGGGAACGGTTACCTGCCTTCTGTCTGCGGCCACCACACTGCTTCTTCCTGCCTGTTGGGGTGCTCTGCCTCCCTCCCCCTGTGTGCTGCTGTCCTTGCTCTGCATGTCCTCCTGCCAGGTTGGGTCAGTTACTATTTCATCCCCCACCTCGTCTTCCACTTCCGCACCTGGTCCTCCTCCTGACTTCCTGGCAATTGTGCCTCATCATCGTCCACCTCTTGTGACACTTTCCCACCGTCGCCTTCTTGTGACCATGGCTGCTCAAATATTTGGGCATCGCTACATGCGATCTCCTCTTGCTACGCTTCAAGTGGATTGGGCGAGAGGCCCGAATCTATAAATGGAAAAGTGAACAGCTCTTCAGAGTGTCCAAGTGTGGGATCATTTGTCTCCCGGGACTCGGCATGGTGGGAGGAAGGAGGATCAGGGTGAGGAATATGCGGTCCAGACTCACGGCTACTGAGACTTGACCGTGTGGTAGACAGGGTGGTGGTGGTGGCTAAGTGACTGGAAGCATTATCTGCTATCCAACCAACAGCGTTTTGACACAGCTTGCCCACGGCCTTGTCCTCGGCCTCTGCATGCACCATCACCATCACGTCCAGTTCCCCGTCCCTTGCCCATTTTAAATGGAGGACAATATCTTCCATGCTTAATGCAAATGACTGAATTTGGTGCGAACTTATATGTGATCAGTGTGACGGAGAAACCACAGTTTTAAATACTTGGCCTGTAGGTATCTATTTTGAACAGCAATCTGGTGTCAATTGCTTCACTGACACACTGAAACAAATTTTTAATGGAGGATAGAAATGGCAGTATTTGCTGAAAACGTATATGTGATCCGTGTGACGGAGAAAACACAGTTTACATACCTGGCCTGTAGGTATCTATTTTGAACAGCAATCTGGTGTCAATTGCTTCACTGACACACTGAAACAAATTTTTAATGGAGGTCAGAAATGGCAGTATTTTCTGAAAACGTATATGTGATCCGTGTCACGGAGAAAACACAGTTTTAAATACCTGACCTGTAGATAACTATTTTGAGCAGCAAACCGGAGTCAAAAACTTCACTGACACAGTGAAAAAAAAATTGAATGGAGGCCAAAAATGGCAGTATTTTCTGAAAACGTATATGTGATCCATGTGACGGAGAAAACACAGTTTTAAATAGCTGGATTTTTAGCGCTGTAATATGGAAAGGACCTGGCTGAATTCTGCAGTGTCAACAAGCAAATGGCGCAGAAAAACGGTGTTCTCTGAATTGCTTTTTAAGCAAATAATGAGGATTAAGATCCAAAAGAAAGTATTCCTGGCCCCTGAGACCTGAGCCTTTGTCTAGAAATATCTAACAGCAGCAGAAGACAGAACTGGAATGGAGCCTCTTGTGCTATATGCACTGCAGTCTGCTATATACACTCCCTGCCTACCTATATACGCTGCCTGCCTGATATCTCTGCAGATGGATTAGTCCTCAGAAGAACTGTTTGTTAATATGGATATGTGTAATGTACGGGTTTTCTCCCTACACTACCTAATACACAACCAAATCTCTCCCTAGCTCAGCAGCACCTCTCCCGACTCTGCCTGATTCCGGAGTGAGTGTGATGAGCATGGCGGCTCCAGGTCTGATATAGACCTGATGATGCTGTGTGGCCAGCCAATCACTGTAATGCCACAACCACCATGGCTGCGGCATTACAATGAGTGGCAGGCAATCCCTGCATGTTGATTGGCACTCTAAAGAGTGCCAAACATGCAGGGAGGGGACCCGAGCATCCGCCCGAGCAAGTACTCGGCGAGCTCTTAGCATCTCGAGTACTGAGATGCTTTGGCGAGTACCGAGTACTTGCGAGTATTCTCGCTCATCACTAATCCAGACCAGTAAATTTCCCCATCAAAACCAAATGACCTATTTAAAAACAAAAGCAAAGATCTCAAGTACAAACTTAAAAAGATTCAACTTCCAATCTTCCTTTATAATATATGGCTTTATTTACAGTGGTGTGAAGAGGTGTTTGCCCCTTCCTGATTTCTTATTCTTTTGCATGTTTCTCACACTTTGTCTCAGATCGCAGGATAAATATTAGACAAAGATAACACAAGTAAACACAAAATGCAGTTTTTAAATGAAGGTCTTTATTATCAAGGGAAAAATAAATCCAAACCTACAAGGCTCAGTGTGAAAAAGTGATTGCCCCCCCGTTCCTTGAAACAGAAATTAACTGTGGTTTATCACATCTTTGGGAATCTGAGTTCAATTTTCATAGCCAAACACAGGCCTGATTACTGCCACACTGGTTCTCAATCAAGAAATCACTTAAATAGGACCTGCCCGACAAAGTGAAGTAGACCAAAAGATCCTCAAAAGCTAGACATCATGCTGCGATCCAAAGAATTTCAGGAGCAAATGAGAAACAAATTAATTGAGATCTATCACTCTGGAAAAGGTTATAAAGCCATTTCTAAAGCTTTGGGACTAATGCGAACCACAGTGAGAGCCATTATCCTCAAATGGCTAAAGCATGGAAAAGTGGTGAACCTTCCCGGGAGTGGCCGGATGACCAAAATTACCCCAAAAGCACAGCAACGACTCATCTAAATGGTCACAAAAGAACTGACAACAACATACAAACAACTACATGCCTCACTTGCCTCAGTTAAGGTCAGTGTTCATGACTCCATCATAAGAAAGAGACTGGGCAAAAATGGCATGCATGGCAGAGTTCCAAGATGAAAACCACTGCTGAGCAAAAGGAACAAAAACGTCTCTACTTAATTTTACCAAAAAACATCTTGATGAATTCCAAGACTTTTGAAAGAATACTCTGTGGACTGATGAGATAAAAGTTGAACTTTTTGGAAGGTATGTGTCCCATTACATCTGACGTAGAAGTAACACAGCATTTCAGAAACGGAACATCATACCAACAGTAAAATATGGAGGTGGTAGTGTGATGGTCTGGGGTTATTTTGCTGCTTCAGGAGCTGGAAAACTTTCTGTGGTAAATGGAACCATGAATTCTGCTGTCTATTAAAAAATCCTGAAGGAGAATGTCCGGCCATCTGTTTGTGACCTCAAGCTTAAGCACACTTGGGTAATGCAACAGGACAATGATCCAAAACACACCAGCAAGCCCACCTCTGAATGGCTTAAGAAAAACAAAGTTAAGACTTTGGAGTGGTCTAGTCATAGTCCTGACCGTAATCCGATTGAGATGCTGTGGCATGACATTAAAAAGGCAGTTCATGCTCGGAAACTTGGTAATGTGGCTGAACTACACAATTTTGCAGAGATGAGTGGCCAAAATTCCTCCAGAGCGTTGTATAAGACTCATTGTCAGTTATCACAAACGCTTAATTGCAATTGTCGCTGCTAAGGGCGGCCCAAACAGTTATTAGGTTTAGGGGGCAATCACTTTTTAACACAGGGCCCTGTAGGTTTGGATTTTTTTTCCCCTTAATAATAAAAACCTTCATTTAAAAACCGCATTGTGTGTTTACTTGTATTATCTTTGTCTAATATTTAAATTTGTTTTATGATCTGAAACATTTAATTGTGACAAACATGCAAATGATAAAAAATCATTAAAGGGGCAAACACTTTTTCACAGCACTGTAGGTTTCTATTACGATTTGTATGCGAAAGTGAAAAAGCTTTGATGTTTCTGACTACACAATTTTGTCATAGCATGTACACTGATAATTCTTTGTTAGTTTCAATAGTGCTATAGTTAATCGGTTCCACCTTGCCTAACAGCCTGCACCCCTAATATACAAATACAGATATAGAAGAAAATTCAAGATTAAGGAAAAAGGTAATAAAAAAAATAGAATTAACAAAATAGATATGTTGGGTGCTGGTCCATAGTCCGTGGCTCCTGGATCAGAGCAATATGAACCTCTTACTGCCTATGGCACTCCTGCACCTTTTCTGATTTGGAAGCCCCACAAAGTCATTACATTGTGGCACAATGAACTCATGAATTCATAGACCTACTATTCAGAAGAGGCATTTGAGATGCCGAGAGTTTATCGATTTCTGACCCTTTCACCATTGACTACCAGTGTGGCCGATAAAACAGGATCCTTTGATTATTTTTGTTCAACTCTAAAAAATAAGGAGGGCTTCAATCAAAACAAGAATGTGTTTATCCATGGCTTTATGTTTTTGATTGGATAAGTAGGGATGAATGTTGAGGGTAACCTCTAGTTATTACGCCCAATTGATGAAATGATGGAAATCCAAATAATTCCTAAAAAACCTCTGGTCCATGAGCTGTCCATGTCCAATGTTACGGATTACATTTTGTTCAATTCAATAAGGCTGAGCTGTACTACCAAGCATAATCCATTTACAAAAGTGGAACTGTTCATAGAATGAAAAAATAAGCAATGGAAAACCCTTATTTCTTATTTCATAGAACTGTTTAAAGTGCAAGACATCAAATGCTCTGGAATAGTGGGGCCAATAGGTTTTCTTTTAAGGGAACTGTACTCTTTTCTATTGTTTAAATGAGATTTTGTGATATAAAAATCCAAGTCTATACAAACAATTATGAACATATATACCAGTGATGTAGCTGTTTTCACTTGTTTAAAAGAGTAATTATCCTTTTATTGTAGTCTCATTTTCTTACGTTCTTTTCAGAGTCAAATTTCATAATTGATCAATGTAATTCTGCTTGGAAACTTGCAATTGCAGTAACACGAGAACAGTAGGAGCTGGCATCATTAAGAAAGTTAAGGGAAGAGCCTTGAAATCCTAGCAATGATTTATATGCTTTCTTAATTTTAATTGGATCAGTGATGGTTTCTATTATGATCTTAATTAGAAGTGAAATCTGGATACATTTCTCTGTATCGCAAAGCTTTGTGAATCCTTTCACATATAAGAACACAACTGCTTTAACAGCTTAAGAAACAAAAAGCAGCAGACCTTGACTTTGACTTTGAAGTATAATGTAGATAAAACGTGTGCACACTATGAATAGATGATAATGTATTTAGCCAAACCCTACTGGAGTTTGTATATAGCTGGAAATTTTGGGCTAAGAGACAAGTAATGGATACCATCAAAAAGGGATATGAATAATGTTAATTATTACCTCAAGGAAATTTCTTCACAGGAGTTCCAATACTAGAATAAACAACAAGGGGATAGAGGACATACATGTCAAGTTCTTTATTTAAGTCTAAAAAATAGTAATCAACTCTACTGGAACCCCCATGAGGCACTGAGAAAAAAGGGAAACCTTCAGTACTGGTAGAACAGTTACATTTAGCAGGTATCTTGGTTGCTAGACTTCCTAAAACTTTGAAACAGTGCTTCCAGAAAGTTTCCTGTACATGGCACCAAAATTCTTCTTTAGGAGATTGAGCTTCAAGGTCCCAAAGGTTTTAGTCCCAAATTTTGCATTTTCAAAAGGGTAACAATAGAAAATGGACCATAAAATTTGTTCCTAAGTATGCCAATACCCCACACAGTATGTGATCAAAAACTACTTTTAAGGCTTAGTGCAAAGTTCAGAAGAGAAGGATTGCCATATTAGAGTTCAGATTTTGCTGGAAAGGTTTGATGGTGTCATGTCACATTGGCAGAGCCCCTGAGGTGCCAGATCAGCAGGACCTGTCCATAAGTGGCCCCATTTTACAAACTATAACTCTCAATGAATTCATCTAGGGTGGAAGTGAGCATGTTGACATCACATGTGCCTCACAGAATTTTATACCATTGGGCAGTGAAGAAAGAATAATTACATTTTTACCACTAAAATGTTGTTTTAGCCCCAAGTTTTCATCTTTATAAGGGCTAATAGGAAGAGATGTGTGTGATTTCTCCTGCGTGCACCCATACCCTACATGTAATTGGTAACTACTTTTCAGGCACAGTGAAAAGTTCAGAAGGGAGGCAGCACCATTTTGTAGTGCATATTTTGCTGTTTTGTTTTTGGGTGCCATGACAACTGGAAGAGCCTATGAGGTGCCAAAACAGCAGAACCTGCCCATAAATGACACCATAGTTTCTACACCTACACCTACTACACCTTTCAATAAATTCATCTAAGAGTGCAGTGAATGATCATGAATTGACACCACCCGTGTGTCACATTATTTTATACTATTGGACAGAGAAGAAAAAATAACATTTTTAGCACAAAAAAATGTTTTTAACTCCAGATTTTACATTTTCACACAAGGAAAAGGTTAAAAATGGACCAAAATTTGTCACAGAATTCCTGTTGAACGTGGCAATACCTCATATGTGTCTGTACAGTACTGCTTAGCCACGGTGAGACTCCAGGAGGGACAGAGCGCTATTTGCCTCTTGGAGAACAAATTCTCGTTTGCGGACTCTACATACAGAGCCCTTAAGTGCTAGAAGAGCAGAATCCTACCTCAAATGACCCCATTTTGGAAATTATATCTTTCTGGGAATTTATCTGCAGGTGTAGTGACGATTTTGATTGATAGGTGTTTTCCAAAAAAAAGCAGCAATGAATGTTGCTGAGTGAAAACAGCAAATCTGCCAATGTAGTGCCCAGTACATTGTATTGCCCAGTATGTTGTAATGCCCAGTACATTGTAGTACGCAGTACATTATGCCAAGCTTGTGCTTCTGAAGACATGCACCCATAAATTAATCAGGCTCTCAACGCTACAGAAATGCCAAAAATGTGGAGGCTAAATGTGGTTTAGGCACACTATAGGGCTCAGAAGGGAGAGGGGCATTTGGATTTGGGAGCACAGAATTTGCTGGATTTCTTTTGGGGGGCTAGAAGCCATAACGCTTTTCCAGAGCCTCTGTGCTACCAGTATCGTGAAAGCCTCTTATATTTCCATTTACAGATGACAGACCTTAGTGGGAGCTTGCTTTTTTTTGTGGATTGAGCTGAAGCTTTTATTGGGAACATTTGACATAGCGTTTTGAATCAGGGGTTTCCATCGGGGTTTCCATATAAATTTCCTGTATCTAAGGGGTAACATTTCTTCTTGCGGAGAGAGACAAGTTTATCATGTCAAGGTTAGGAGACTTTTAAAGCCGGCTTTAAATGTCTCCTCACCTTGACATGATTAAAATGTCTCTCTCCGCAAGGAGAAATGTTACCCCTTAGATACCAGTCTGACGCCTCTCACCCAGCCAAACCAGAACTCACACTTTGCACTGACGAGGTGCAGTACCCCGAAACACAGTGTCGGCAAATTGAGTTTCTGGTTCTAGCTTATATCCTAAGTCATGTGATAAGGCTCGTTAAAGGGTCACTATTGACTTTTACGATTGCTACTTCCTGTAGGTGGCACTACAGTTCTAGTCCTCTTCCTCTATGAAGAGACAATTTGCATATAAATTTCCAAATGACATGATTCAGATGAAATCCCTGAGGAATCCTTTCACTATAATGAGGAAGCAGAGATACTCTGAACTCCATCTGGCCTCTCTTTGGTGGTGTTTCTTTTCAGAGGTGCAGTACACTGTGGCCAACCATGCTTTTATGCACACCTACAGGGAACCTGTCACCAGTTTTTTCATGTGTGAACTAAGACTAGCACTTTAGTCAGCGTCTGTGCTGCAGTCCATGCGTATTTATGTTTTAGGCTCTGCCCCCAGTAGGGCAGAGCAAAGCGCGCAGACCCGAGCCGATGATATATTTGCGCAGGTGTGTGATTTCGCCTGCCAATGTTGTAGATAGACGTGGATGACGCTCCACTTCATTATCAGAGCAGGAGTATAGTGATCAGAAGCAAGAACGAGAGATAGACACCTCAGCAAGGACACCTATTGTTAGAACCTTGCTGTTAGGTTTTTTTCCTTTGCTGGTCACATGACCTTGTTGGCCTATTTAGTCCTGCTCCGCCCTTCTGGCTTTGCTGGACTTCATTGTATATCTACTTTCTAGCTAGCCTTTGCTCTGTATCTAACTCTGTTAGTTTGCTTGGTCTACGGACCTCTATGTTCTATCTATTTTGTTTGTTCGTCTGTCTGCTACTATTTCTGTTAGGAGGTGTCCCATATTCCTCCCAGTCCTTAGTACTTGTAGGGATTCCCTCCCCACATCTATAGGTCTTCGTACAGACTAGATTAGGACTTTAGCAGGTCTGATCGCAGGATCAGGTTCCCTGTTACATCGTAGGGATTCAGCTGAGTCTCATAGTAGGGACAGATCTCCTCTCTTTCCTTAGCTTTGGTAGCAGAACATAACAGTAAGTCCAGCCAGCAAATTCCCTAAGGAAAGATTTTTCTGTTCCATCATGGTGTCGGTTCAGGATTTGGCTCATCGCCTGCAGGGACTCTCTCCGGAGGTGGCCGAGCTCCGTCAGCACGTGAGTAACTGTCCTGGAGCACTTTTCTTGGAGCCTAAGGTATGTTTGCCGGATTTGTTTTTTGGTGAACACCGAGAATTTTTTTCATTTAAAAATGCTTGCTTATTGTATTTTCGTTTGAGACCTAAGTCCTCTGGGGATGAATCCCAGCGCGTAGGGTTCATAATGTCACTTTTGCGCAAAGAGCCTCAGGAGTGGGCGTTTTCTTTGCAACCTAGTGATTCATGCTTCAGATCAGTGGATAGTTTTTTTTCTGCTTTGGGACTATTATATGATGATCCTGACCGTGTCGCATCAGCTGAGACTGAGTTGAGACGTCTAAAACAAGGATCGGGTAATGTGGAAAAATATTGTACACATTTTCGTCATTGGTCCACTCAAACAGGGTGGAACGATTCTGCTCTGAAAAGTCTATTTCTTGCTGGGCTCAGTGAAAGGGTTAAAGACCTGCTAATTGCTTATCCTACACCTGAAGATTTGCAACAGGCTATGCAATTAGCTATACGGGTGGATAGAAGACTGCGTGCTAGGGTTAATGAGAGCAAATCCTCTGCTATGTCAGTTTCTGGTTATGATAATGTGTGTACTAACAGTGGTGAACCGATGGAGATTGGATCGGTGGCACCTCGCTCTCAAGAAAAAGACCGTCGTTTTTCGCAAGGCTTGTGTTTCTATTGCGGAAAATCTGGTCATTTGATTAAAGGCTGTGAGCTTCGTATGAAGAAAGAAAAAAAAAATGGTCAGTCACGCCCGTATTGCCTGTTTAAATTCCAAGGGTATATTTTTAGCTGCTTCCACGATTGCTCAGGAAAAATTAATGGAATTTCGGGTGTTTGTTGATTGCGGGTCTACACTGAATGTAATTGATGGGGGATTCGTGGAAAAACTCAATTTAAAACCTGAACCTTTGTCATCCCCCATTGCTGTGGTTTCTGTGGATGGCTCCCCTTTGAAGAATATTACTCTCAAGGTCAGTGAATTTCCTCTCACTATTAATGGTGTTCACCATGAAAAATTGGATTTGGTAGTGTTGAATAACTTGCCTTCTCCAGTAATATTGGGTTTGCCCTGGTTAAAATTTCACAATCCTGTACTGGATTGGTCTACCAGTGAAATTAAATCCTGGAGCCATAAATGTTATGACAAGTGTTGTAACGGGCGTATTGCAGCTTTGGATAGGGGAGAATTGCCTGTTCCTATTCAGGATTTTTGGAGAGTTTTTTCTGAGAAGGAATCGCAGGTTTTGCCTCCCCATAGAGACTATGATTGTTCTATTGAATTTGTCCCTGGAGCGACTCTTCCTAAGAGTCGTTTATTTAACCTTACTATTCCTGAGAGGAAGGCTTTGGAGGAATACATACAGACAAGCTTGGCCGCCGGTCACATTAGGCCCTCTAAGTCTCCTGTGGCGGTTGGATTTTTTTTTGTAAAAAAAAAGGACGGCGGTTTACGTCCTTGTCTGGATTTTCGTGAGATTAACAAAATTACGGTACGCAATCCTTACCCACTGCCATTGATTCCTGATCTGTTTAACCAGTTATTGGGGGCCAAGTGGTTCTCTAAAATTGACCTTAAGGGGGCATACAATCTGTTGCGCATGAAGGAGGGTGATGAATGGAAGACTGCTTTTAACACTCCTGTGGGTCATTTTGAGAATCTGGTTATGCCTTTTGGTCTTACTAATGCTCCTGCATTTTTTCAGAATCTGATTAATGACATCCTTAGACCTTTGATCGGTAAAAATGTGGTTGTGTATTTGGATGACATTTTGATTTATTCGCCAGATCTGGAGTCTCATTGGCGGAGCGTGCGTGAGGTATTACAGTTATTAATGGACAATTCGCTTTTTGCTAAGCTGGAGAAATGTGAGTTCGCTGTACAGAGAATTAGTTTTTTGGGCTACATTATCTCCAGCAAAGGTTTTGAGATGGATCCGGTTAAGGTTCAGGCTGTGCAGGAATGGCCTAGGCCTATTGGTTTGAAATCGATACAGAGGTTTTTGGGTTTCGCCAATTACTATAGAAAGTTCATAAAAAATTTTTCTAGTATTGTCAAACCTCTGACTGATCTCACCAGGAAAGGTGCTGATGCGGTTCAGTGGTCTTCTGAGGCCATTGAAGCTTTTGTGTATCTCAAGGAGAGGTTCACCTCTGCTCCCATCCTTATGCAGCCTGATGTTACTAGGCCGTTTTTGGTTGAGGTTGATGCTTCCTCTGTGGGGGTTGGCGCAGTATTGTCTCAGGATAACGGGGATGGATTACATCCCTGTGCCTTTTTTTCAAAAAAATTTTCGGAGACTGAATTGAATTACGATATTGGTAATCGGGAATTATTGGCTATTAAACTCGCATTTGAACACTGGCGCCACTTCTTGGAAGGTGCGGAATTTCCCGTTCAGGTTCTTACGGATCATAAAAATCTGATATATCTTGATGCTGCCAAGCGCCTGAATGCCCGTCAGGCTAGGTGGGCACTGTTTTTCTCGCGGTTTAATTTCTCCGTTACTTACATCCCTGGTACTAAGAATGTTAAGGCGGATGCCTTGTCTCGCAGTTTTTCTCCCATAGTCGGTGCTGAGAAAGAGGAAAACATTTTACAAGAAGGTGTTGTGATAGCTGCTTTAGACTCCGTTTTGGAAGATGAGATTCTTAAAGCTCAGGAGAATGCCCCATCTAACACTCCTCATGGGAGGTTGTTTGTGCCTGAGACCTTTAGGAGAGATTTGCTTGTTGAGTGTCACGAATCTCGGTTGGCAGGTCATCCCGGAATCTCTGAGACCAAGAGACTGGTGGGTCGCAGTTTTTGGTGGCCTGGATGGCAGAAGGAAGTCATTAAGTGGGTGCGCCAATGTACTATATGTGCTAGATCTAAGTCCTCACATACTCCTGCTGCGGGGTTGCTTTGTCCTTTGGAGGTCCCCAGTGCTCCTTGGACACATTTGGCTATGGACTTTATAACTGACCTTCCCCCCTCTGAGGGTTTTACTGTCATCTGGGTGGTCGTGGACCGTTTTAGCAAGATGTGTCACTTGGTTCCCTTCGTCAAACTGCCCTGCGCTAAAACTCTCGCTAAGGCCTTTGTCAAGGAAATTGTCAGACTTCATGGCGTTCCTACTGACATTGTTTCTGATAGGGGTCCTCAGTTCGTGGCTCGTTTTTGGCGTGCCTTTTGTGACAGGTTGGGAATTCATTTGTCGTTTTCGTCCGGATATCATCCTGAATCTAATGGCCAGACAGAAAGGAAAAACCAGGATGTTGAGCAGTTCTTGCGTTGTTTTGTGGCAGACAATCAAGAGGGGTGGTCTGAGTTTCTGCCACTTGCCGAATTTGCTCTGAACAATCATACATCTTCTTCTGCTGGTTGTTCGCCTTTTTTTTGTTGTTCTGGGAGACATCCGTCGTTTGGGTCGTTCTCCAAGTTGGGATCTGCCGTGCCTGAGGAGGAGAATTTTTCCGGTGATTTGGAAAGAGTTTGGACGGATGTGCGTGGTAATCTTCAGGAGGCCAACAGAAAATCTAAAGACTACTTTGATAGGAAACGACAGGAGGTTTTGTTCGCTGTTGGTGACATGGTTTGGTTGTCCTCTAGGAATCTGCGGTTGAGGATTCCTTCTAAGAAATTGGGTCCCAAGTTTGTAGGGCCCTTTAAGGTGCTTCAGGTTGTCAACCAATCTGCTGTTAGGTTGGAGGTTCCTACCTCCTGGAGAATTAATCCGGTCTTTCATGTCTCTCTGTTAAAAAAAAGCTGTTGTGTCGGATGGTGACGCCTCTGCCTCTGTTCCTCCGGTGGTGGAGGACGGGGAATATGAAATTTCTCGCATCCTTGACTCTAGACGGTATAGAGGTTGTTTGCAGTATCTTGTGGCCTGGAAAGGTTTCGGACCCGAGGATAACTCTTGGGTGAGGTCAGATGATGTTTCCGCGTCCAGACTTATCAGAGCGTTTCACAGGAGATTTCCTGATAAGCCTGGTCCTAGGGGATCCGGAGGATCCTCTTAGAAGGGGGGGTACTGTTAGAACCTTGCTGTTAGGTTTTTTTTCCTTTGCTGGTCACATGACCTTGTTGGCCTATTTAGTCCTGCTCCGCCCTTCTGGCTTTGCTGGACTTCATTGTATATCTACTTTCTAGCTAGCCTTTGCTCTGTATCTAACTCTGTTAGTTTGCTTGGTCTACGGACCTCTATGTTCTATCTATTTTGTTTGTTCGTCTGTCTGCTACTATTTCTGTTAGGAGGTGTCCCATATTCCTCCCAGTCCTTAGTACTTGTAGGGATTCCTCCCCCACATCTATAGGTCTTCGTACAGACTAGATTAGGACTTTAGCAGGTCTGATCGCAGGATCAGGTTCCCTGTTACATCGTAGGGATTCAGCTGAGTCTCATAGTAGGGACAGATCTCCTCTCTTTCCTTAGCTTTGGTAGCAGAACATAACACCTATCAGATCGGACTGGTAGGATTTACATAGAGTATGGGAGTTTCAAAAGATTTTGGGGGGTATACAGAGGGAGTCATGGGCTGATATACCCCTTTATGTAATGCAGCACATGCACTGTTTAAGGTGCTAGTCTTAGTTCACACATGAAAAAACTAGTGACAGGTTCCCTTTAAAAAGACAAACACCAGCGGATCATAGGCCAGACGGTGTCCACAGTGTCTCCATCTGAACCATTATAGGGAATTTTCCACAAGGGGTTCTGCCTCAGCGTAGAGCACAGGATAAATGTGATCCGAGCCATACTGAGATCTTTTGGAGGCCGAAAGAACAAATCAACAGAAAGTTGAGAATTTGATCTATTTATTTTTTACACTGCTCCTTGTGCGGTATAAGCGATTAGACGACTTTATTCTTCGGGTCAGTGCGATTACAGCGATACCAGATTTATATCAGGTTTTTATGTTTGGCTGCTGTCACCCACTAAAAAGACGCTTTTTTTTGCAAAAACAAGTTTTTGCATTGCCATATTTTGAGAGTTATAATTTTTCCATATTTCTGCTGACAGAGTCATGTAAGGCCTTGTTTTTTGTGGGATGAGTTGACGTTTTCATTTGTACCATTTTCGGGCACATGGAATTTTTGGGGGGTCTTTGTTTACTATATGCTGCGCTCAGATTACATAGCAAAAATATTCTGACAGATTCCCTTTAGATTGTATGTCTGTCTTGGATCACATGATCTTGCTTTGTAGCAGTGAACTTTTTGCAATCATTTTAAAAGTATCATGGTTTTAATATTTGCCACTATTGAGAATTTGTATAGTAAATATGAAATCTCTATTAAAGGTTCTATTCCAGGTCTCAAATACACAGATTGTGGGTGGCATGTGGCCCATTCAGCAGGATGCAGGGCACCTGGCCTACTGAAACTAGAGTTGTTAGGATAGCGGTCGTAGGCGGTGCAACACCGATCAGGCCCGGGAGGAAAAAGACCCGCCGAGACCTGCGCCATATGATGTGGGACATTATTAAAGAAAAGGGATACAATGGTGGACATTTTTACATAATGGTAGACATCATTACAGGATGGGGACCAGGATAGAGGACATAATTACAGGATCAGGGCCAGGATGGAGAACATAATTACAGGATCAGGGCCAGATGGAGGATATTATTACAGGATAGAGGGTAGGACAATATTACTGTATGGGGTCAATTAAGGGACAAAATTACTGCATTGGTATAATTGGGAGACAAAAGAATTGTATAAATAGGAAAAAAAATAAAGTATGAAAAAATATTGGAAAAAGATTTTGCCACTAAAAATTTATGTAAAAACATAAGCAAACAAAAAAACTAAATGTTTGGTATCGCTGCATTCAGTCTAATATATAAAACTATGCCAATAAACATCCAATTAACAATGTAAAAACCCCCCACTAAAAATTTAACCTTTTTATTATACTGTCACACAAAAAATAAAATAAAAAAAATGGTATCTCTGAAAATCTTATCTCCTCCCGCAAAGAATGCGGCCTGTCAAATTCAAACTTTTTAATGTGCAGCTCATCCACACGACTGAGTTTCAGACCACGTTCTACTCTGATCTTACTAAGTATAATAAGCATCCATGTATGCATTGCATAAGCAATGTTGTGGAAAGCATTCTTGTTTCAAGTGATCGCCAATGATAGGCAGAAAATATACTATTGTATGAATCAAACTTTTGCATTAAAATTATTTTTAAAACATTTTGCTCTGTTTTCTTTCTCATTTTCTTTGTCACTATTTTTAAATAAGTCCTAAAATATAGCAGTTTTCACACTGATAAATAAGCTTTACAATAAGATCATATTTCCTGTTCTGTATCGATCACTTTTCATTAGTCATCTCAACATTATCAGAGGATGGACTGCAATGACAGGTAACACCTTGATTGAACAATATAACACCACTGACAATAGGTGATGATCACAGATGATGACCTCAGCCTACGCTGAAAAGTGATCTGTGAACAAGCATAAAAGCACTAATCTAACACTTGAAAACACTTAAAAAAGTCAGAGTCCGCCCCAAACACCAGCTCCATATGGTCCATGTGGCAGCTGTAAAGCAAGTCTCAGAACTGCTGTAAACAGCACAGAGTAACTCAGGCAGTTTGGTTGCTCCCATAATCATGTAAAAAAAATAAGATAAATGGAAAATAAGAAAATACAGAAAAAAATGATACATTTCACTAAAAAAAGGGATAAGGCGACTGAAGTCAACTAATTTGTCAATTGAAGAATTTCACAAAGTTAATACAATTTAACAATAATAATAAGAGATCAGAGTCTTGCAGAAGATAGATACTCTATATGCCATCTTTGTCTTTATTGCAAAATGTTTGCTTTGGGCCGATATGTAAATAGTGACAGAATCATTAAGTTAGCTGTCATACAAACATGTTTAAAAAGGGTACATCTATAGAGACTTCAGCATGGATGTCACAAAATGTGACAACGGATCTAAAATTTGTTTTGACATAACAAGCAGGGAATATACACTCAGTGACGAGACAAACAGTGAAATAAATAAAGAAGCCATTGTTTGTTCCAGTTTTCTTTGTAGCATGAAGTGGAGAAGTGGCTACAAACTGTTCCTGTTAGGACAAGTCTATAAGACAACATGCAATAGATACTATAGATTTTATTACTAGATTTTATTCTACCCGGTTAGATAGATTTATAGAATGAGCATACAGTTGAAACCAGAAGTTTACATACACTAAATAAAAAAACACATATCCATGTTTTTCTCAATATGTAACATGAAATCAGAATAAACCTTTCCCATTTTAGGTCAATTAGGATTACCATCATTTTTAATATTTGCCAAATGCCAGAATAATGAGAGAGAGAGAATGTTTTCAATTTTTATTACTTATATATTGAGAAAAACATGCAAATGTGTCTTTTTATATCGTGTATTTCAACTGTACATATTCATTGGATAAAAGTATGAATTGTTATTATATACTGCATAACTCCGAACTTTTATATAAGAGAAAGAGGGAAAAATTGTGTGCTGCGGAAAATTTACACCATGCCCTTAGCCACACCCCATGCCGTACTCATTTCCCATTTCTTTCTACCCTGGCAGGAGGAGATGTCAGAAGGGGTGGTGGCAGTGAGGGGCATTTAGCAAATGCCCAAGACTGCAGGGCGTAGACCTAAGTCCGGGACTGTCCTGCTGTATCCGGGACGGTTGGGACTAGAGATGAACTGCTTTATTCACGAGACTAAGTCAGTGCTACCTTGCGGCTACACAGTAGGCATGTGAATCTCTTACCTTCCAATGTTCCCGGCACGACTTTTGCCAGGGCAATGTCATCTATGTGTCCTGCTTATCTCTAGCTGCGACCTATGGTTTATTTTTTGTTCATTCATACATAGTCGCCAGAACTTTTCATTTTTATGTAGCTTTTCTATATGACATCTACCTTTTTTGGTATCTGTATGGTTGTGTTAACACATTGCATAAATACTGTGTTGTTTATTTTCTGCAGGTTTCTGCATCAAACTACGCAATAACATTCTACTCTCATTATTGCATTGTTGCTGCATTTTTTATGTGTTTTCCCCCTCACTTGATGCTTTTTTTTGGTGCAGATTTGAAGCAGCCTTTTAAAGGGTTGTCCGAGAAATGTAATTTAAATACTTTTATTTAGCTAAAAGGTATGCTTTATCTAGTGCACTCTGTCAGAATACGAAGATGGCAACAGCCATCAATCACACCTGTCCTAGATCTCAGAAGACACGCAGTAGGACTAGAATGGGCTGCATGAAGCAGGAGACAGAGGTCAGGTCAGAGCTGCATCCAGTCAGGCATCCTGAACTTGCATACCTCGGTTCAGTCAACCTGACAGGACACTGAGAGGAGCTGGACTGAAGGAGAACATCCATCTCAGTCAGCCTGACAGTCTTAGTGCATCTGTCTTGTTTTTCACACAACCTGTCCTACTGCATGTATGGCAGTTGCCATTTTTAAAATCATGACAGAGTGCAGTAGATAAAGTACAGCTTTTTGCTAATTAAAGGTATTAAGAAAAATGTTTACTATTTAAACATGTATTATTTACGTTATTTATTTTATTACATTTTTTGGACAACCCCTTTAATGTGGTTTATATAGTCCAGAAAAGCTTTGATTCTATAATTGATAAAGTAACTGCGTTTTTTTACATGTATATTTTAGGCTCCACATAGAAGCCTTTAGTAAGAAAAAAAGCACCAAATCTGCACTGTTCAGAAGTATCTTTAGGGTATGTGCGCAGAAATTTTTGCAGCGTTTCTGCACCTCTTGGCAGCAAAAAGTGTGCAGATTTTCCGTGCATTTTTGGAGCGTTTTGATGTATTTTTGGAGCGTTTTTGCCTGTGTTTTTACCATGCGTTTTTGCCAAAGCATTACATACGAAAAATGCAGGCAAAAATGCACAAAGAATTGACTTGCTGCAGATTTCAACGCATATGAAATCCTGTCAGGAAAATAAATGATCATATGCACAGATCTTCAAAATTCTCATAGGCAATGCTGGCATAAGGATCAACATCCGTTTTTGGGGTAAATTCTGCGTGGAAAGCGCATAAAAAACTCACCGTGTGCACATAGCCTTAGTCGCACAGGGGACACAGTTTTCATGAAATCATATCCACTTTGATTGGACGGTTAAGCACAGCTGAATTTTGTGTGCAAAAATCCCCAGAAAAACACAGCATTTTTCATGGACCTAAATGGTCCAAGCAAAGTGGATGTGATGCCATGAAAATTTCTGACCTTGGCACTTCTAATGAAGCTGTTGTTCTGTGAGGTTTTGGTGCTTTTTTTCTCTATAGGCTTCTATGTGGAACCTGTAAGAAATGCATGTAAAAAAAGACAGTTGCATTTTTAGTGCAGAATCAAAGTTTTTCTGTGTTATTAAAAAAACATTCAAATTCTCTTTCACATATGCACCAAAAGCGCATCAAGTAAGGGAGAAAATGCATAAAGGAAACACAGGAAATATGCAATAATCAAAGAAGATCGTTATTGCATCATGTGTTGCGGACATCTGGAGAAAATGTGCAGAAAAAAAGCAGTAGAAAAAACCCAGCATTTCTGCTACATGTGAACATGGCCTCAGTGTTACATTTTTACCTCAAATTTTATGGGTTTAATGGAGAAAAAAAATCAATCATGCCATTTTTTATGCCAATTATTGATAATCATGAATAATCTGATCAATATGTTGTGCTGGTTGTTACGATTAGAGGGACAATAAGTATGTCCATGTTAATTGCTGATTTCTGATGTTTATTATTTTTTACAACAGCGCATTAAAAATGACATTTATGTAATTGTTTTTTTATAATTTTTTTTGTAATTTTATAGGAAGAAAAAATTCTGACTTTTATTTTTTCTGTAGCATGCAGGGACGCAGCAATACACTTCTATGTACAGACGTATCTCAATGTAATGCCATGGCCCCACTATTAGTATTTGGTCAGTATTCGGTCAGTATTTTTTCTCAGGAGTGGGAGCCAAAACTAGGTGTGGGTGATAAATGCAGAATTGGTGACTTGTTTCTATTATAACTTTACTCTGATTGTTCCTCACCTGGTTTTGTCTCCCACTCCTGAGAAAAAATACTGACCGAATACTGGCCAAATACTGATAGTGGGGCCATGGCCTAACTGTATAATCTGCCTGTGGGTTCATGCAGCTACAGGTATAGAAAATCCTGTTCCTAATTATGTTTTTATTATTGTTTTTCATTATTTTATAGTAATCCTATAGGTAGAAAATAATATGATTTCTATTTTCTTTCAACAATACAAGGACATAGAAATACACCGCAATATACAGATGTATCTCTATTTACCAGTATAATCTGCATGTGGGTTCAAAGCCTGCAATGCATAGTAAATCCTATTGTACTTATCAATGCAGTCTGTGGCGCAAATCCTTTCCTGATGCCTGCAATGATACAGGTAGTGGGCTTTATTCCAGGGGAGACCAGATCTCAAGAAAAGAAGAGAATTGTTTAATTAATTAATTAATTAATTAATTTTTAGTGTGTGCAGAGAAATGGTGGCCCCACCCCTATAGGAGTTGGAGCTATCGAGTGTTGAAGATGCAGAGAGAAGACAACAAACACCACTTATTAGGAGGGCACCATCTAATATTCGGGATCTACCCGCAGCATATCACAACATAGTACACGTAACAATCAAAGAGGAAAGAAGATATGCTTTCTAGCGGTGATCACCCAAATAATCAACAATAAACAATTTACCATAAATATACATAAGTTTATTCAAAACATATAACTCCTGACACATATACACAGAGGAACATACCGACCAACAATTAAAACACCATTAAAAATAGTGGACGGAACCACTACTAGAAGAACCAGCTATTACAAAAGACCTTCCTATATTCTTGTGAAATATAATACATAGTAGTACACGTAAATGAATAAGGAATAGAGTATAAATTGCACAGACTGATATGGGGTATCTGTGATGATCAATATTCCCCAAACCCTATATTGCACATACCCAATAGAGATTCTCATGAGGCATACAAAACACACAAATGATTAGATAGAAATATATATATATGTACACAGCCTCAGGTACGTGTCAGCAGATTGAGATTAAAATCTCCATATGTGGGGAGCCAAGCCAATGTGAATAGAGTTGTAGATAAGAATATACATAGCCTGAAAGGGTAATACCTTTTACCCCACACCAGCAATCATATAGGCAATATCGATGGCCTAATCTGCCCCTGAAGCTTATAAAAAGTCCAAATCTGCACCAGGACCTGGAACAGGTAAGTGCTGCAAGGATACAGCCTGTACATAGGAAGGTATAGCTGGGACTCCAGTGCCCAATGCGTGTCGCCACTCAAGGTGGCTTCATCAGAGGCATATGAGGTACAGTTCCTCGTGTCAGTTTATGTAGCAGCCACTTAATTGCATAATTGTGGGATTTACCAGGAGACAGCTGTGCATCTGCAGACACCGAGGCTCCATTCATCGTAAGGCGGAAGTCCACACTGCAGAGCCGGAAGCACGTGCCTCTAAATTTGCCGGCGTCTTGCGTTACCATGGTGTCCCATGCCCATATCTCTAGCGCATGCGCAAATTGCAAATGAGCCGCTGCGTGTCAGCAGACACAGGAGTCGCATATCACGCAAGACGCAAGTGCATGTAGCAAAGACCAAGGCCCTCCCCTCTACAAACACACATCATCATATCACGTGCCCTAAGCGACAAAGGCATCCTACGTTCCCATAGTGACCCGTACCGGCATATTTATCTCATTCTCCGTTTATTAGCACAAGTAAAGTTCTTAAGTGCCACTGTCCGTCCCCTTTATCCTTGTCCCTCACAAAGTATTCAATGTCAAACAACTCTAGTTTGCCAGGAATTGTGTAATAGGTGGACTAGGCACTCATCATGATGTAGGGGCACTATCAGGAGAACATATGTACAGAAGTGGCAATTCCTTACATGGGCACAATATTCATAGGGCACGAAGGACGCACCCATAGAATATAGAACCAGCAGGAACCATACAGGTAAGTAAATGTCGCCAGTTGAAATTCCAAATAGCAAATAATGCCCATGTGGTTATGAAAAATTATATACAAAATTGAATGTCAGTATCATACACCACATATGGCAGGAGAAATTACAATCAGAATTTATTGCACTAATATTATTCATTCTACAGAGAGGTATCCTCATCCACCATCTGTGTGCTATTGAGTTATTACCACCAGTAACCACCGCAAATATTTACATCATTGGGGTGAGGGCAATACAACCCTCCGGGTGCACAGAAAATGGGACCATATAAGAAGCATCACAATGTTGCTGTCCTATGGGGACCATGAGACCATCATGGTAGTCCCATTAATTGAATGTCATCCAATTGTTCTGAAGTGCCCAGTCCACAGATAGGTGCAGGACACCAGTAAAATGCACCACATAAAGGGAATGAAATTCAAACCAAGATTCATTCCATAAGTATTCGACACTGTAGAATGAAGGATATACTTATATACCATTTTTTATACCCATGGGGTAAATACCACTATTAACCACCACAGATATGTGCATTATTGAAATGCAGGCGAAAAAAGGAGGGGGGACACAAGGCAAAAAAGGAACAAAAAGACCCCTTCCAAGCATGCGCACAGTTGGGCCATATAGAAAGCACCACAATGTTATGGTCCTAGAGGGACCACAAGTCCATCCTAGTAGTCCCATTAATTAGATGTCAACCAATTGCTCTAAGGAAACCAATGCTGTCGGAGCCATGGTGAGCTGTTCGTCCAAAATGCATCAACGTTCCAATCCACATGCAAATAAGCGAGATGATGAAAGGGGGAGAAAGGTTTCCCTCCGTCTTCCACTCATTACTTATGACCCTCTTCTCCATTGGACACATGGTAGCTAAGTCACTTATTCAGTGAGCTTCCTCCCTGTGGCCAGTAGTAAGGGCATTATTCGATAAGTTCCAGATATGACCAAAGGTCTTGCTGCTGTAATTAGAGCCAGAGGCATAGCTCAATAGCTTAGAGATATGGCCAAATCGTCATGCTGCTGAGATTTAGCCCAAGGCCACTTCGTACGATAATCACCCCAAATAGGTGCAGATTTTTTGAAAGGATGAATCCCAGTGCATACCACCTGTCATATGGAACCTAAGGGGGAAAGAAAGAAGCACACATAAGCAGAGGGACCCAAACATCTCATGACTGTTTATGGAAGCCTGACTCATTTAGGCTCACATCTCAGAAGAGCATTGGTACGATCACCTCCCCTTATATTTGTTCTTATCTGACAAGGATAAAACTATAACATCGGTGGCGGCACACTTTCTGGATGTCCATAATGGTCACCTATCTGGACTCCAGGTTCTTGGCTTGGAACAGATAAGAACAAATATAAGGGGAGGTGATCATACCAATGCTCTTCTGAGATGTGAGTCTAAATGGATTTTTAATCTCCAGAGTCTGGCACCCAGAAGTCTTAACAGTAAATTATTATTTACAGGCTTCTATAAACAGTCATGAGATGTTTGGGTCCCTCTGCTTATGTGTGCTTCTTTCTTTCCCCCTTAGGTTCCATATGACAGGTGGTATGCACTGGCATTCATCCTTTCAAAAAATCTGCACCTATTTGGGGTGATTATCGTACGAAGTGGCCTTGGGCTAAATCTCAGCAGCATGACGTTTTGGCCATATCTCTAAGCTATCGAGCTATGCCTCTGGCTCTAATTACAGCAGCAAGACCTTTGGTCATATCTGGAACTTATCGAATAATGCCCTTACTACTGGCCACAGGGAGGAAGCTCACTGAATAAGTGACTTAGCTATCATGCGTCCAATGTAGAAGAGGGTCATAAGTAATGAGTGGAAGACGGAGGGATACCTTTCTCCCCCTTTCATCATCTCGATTATTTGCATGTGGATTGGAACGTTGATGCATTTTGGACGAACAGCTCACCATGGCTCCGACAGCATTGGTTTCCTTAGAGCAATTGGTTAATATCTAATTAATGGGACTACTAGGATGGACTTGTGGTCCCTCTAGGACAATAACATTGTGGTGCTTTCTATATGGCCCAACTGTGCGTATGCTTGGAAGGGGTCTTTTTGTTCCTTTTTTGCCTTGTGTTCTCCCTCCTTTTTTTCGCCTGCATTTCAATAATGCACATATCTGTGGTGGTCAATAGTGGTATTTACCCCATGAGTATAAAAAATGGTATATAAGTATATCCTTCATTCTACAGTGTCGAATACTTATGGAATGAATCTTGGTTTGAATTTCATTCCCTTTATGTGGTGTATTTTACTGGTGTCCTGCACCTATCTGTGGACTGGGCACCTCAGAACAATTGGATGACATTCAATTAATGGGACTACCATGATGGTCTCATGGTCCCCATAGGACAGCAACATTGTGATGCTTCTTATATGGTCCCATTTTCTGTGCACCCGGAGGGTTGTATTGCCCTCACCCCAATGATGTATATATTTGCGGTGGTTACTGGGGTAATAACTCAATAGCACACAGATGGTGGATGAGGATACCTCTCTGTAGAATGAATAATATTAGTGCAATAAATTCTGATTGTAATTTCTCCTGCCATATGTGGTGTATGATACTGACATTCAATTTTGTATATAATTTTTCATAACCACATGGGCATTATTTGCTTTTTGGAATTTCAACTGGCGACATTTACTTACCTGTATGGTTCTTGCTGGTTCTATATTCTATGGGTGCGTCCTTCGTGCCCTATGAATATTGTGCCCATGTAAGGAATTGCCACTTCTGTACATATGTTCTCCTGATAGTGCCCCTACATCATGATGAGTGCCTAGTCCACCTATTACACAATTCCTGGCAAACTAGAGTTGTTTGACATTGAATACTTTGTGAGGGACAAGGATAAAGGGGATGGACAGTGGCACTTAAGAACTTTACTTGTGCTAATATACGGAGAATGAGAAAAATATGCGGGTACGGGTCACTATGGGAACGTAGGATGCCTTTGTCGCTTAGGGCACGTGATATGATGATTTGTGTTTGTAGAGGGGAGGGCCTTGGTCTTTGTTACATGCACTTCCGTCTTGCGTGATATGCGACTCCTGTGTCTGCTGACACGCAGCGGCTCATTTGCAATTTGCGCATGCGCTAGAGATATGGGCATGGGACACCATGGTAACGCAAGACGCCGGCAAATTTAGAGGCACGTGCTTCCAGCTTTGCAGTGTGGACTTCCGCCTTACAATGAATGGAGCCTCGGTGTCTGCAGATACACAGCTGTCTCCTGGTAAATCCCATAATTATGCAATTAAGTGGCTGCTATATAAACTGACACGAGGAACTGTACCTCATATGCCCCTGATGAAGCCACCTTGAGTGGCGACACGCGTTGGGCACTGGAGTCCCAGCTATACCTTCCTATGTACAGGCTGTATCCTTGCAGCACTTACCTGTTCCAGGTCCTGGTGCAGATTTGGACTTTTTATAAGCTTCAGGGGCAGATTAGGCCATCGATATTGCCTATATGATTGCTGGTGTGGGGTAAAAGGTATTACCCTTTCAGGCTATGTATATTCTTATCTACACCTCTATTCACATTGGCTTGGCTCCCCACATATGGAGATTTTAATCTCAATCTGCTGACAGCTACCTGAGGCTGTGTATATATATATATATATATATATATATATATATATATATATATATATATTTCTATCTAATCATTTGTGTGTTTTGTATGCCTCATGAGAATCTCTATTGGGTATGTGCAATATAGGGTTTGGGGAATATTGATCATCACAGATACCCCATATCGGTCTGTGCAATTTATACTCTATTCCTTATTTATTTACGTGTACTACTATGCATTATATTTCACAAGAATATAGGAAGGTCTTTTGTAATAGCTGGTTCTTCTAGTAGTGGTTCCGTCCACTATTTTTAATGGTGTTTTAATTGTTTGTCGGTATGTTCCTCTGTGTATATGTGTCAGGAGTTATATGTTTTGAATAAACTGATGTATATTTATGGTAAATTGTTTATTGTTGATTATTTCGGTGATCACCGCTAGAAAGCATATCTTCTTTCCTCTTTGATTGTTACGTGGAAGATGCAGAGAGAAGACATCGCACAGAGAGAGTGAATGGAACTCATGATAAATCCCTTACATGCTAGAAGAATAGAATTGTCCCCTCAAATTGGGAAAGTCCCACTGAATCCATGACAGTTTGGAGATAGATTCAGACACATTTTATTATGTCATGGTATAATATGGAGGCATACTTTTTCTCGAGGAATTGCTCTTTACATACAATACCTCCATAATAGGGTGTCTCAGGGATGCAGAAAGCACATGATTCTGGTGTTTGTGTGAGGCCTAAAGTATTTATTGTATTTGTATTAATATTTACTTCCACCTGTACACTTTATCTATATTTTAAAGATGAGAGAATTGATCTGAAGCAAATAAAATTTGAATTACTGCAAATTTGAACAATGTACTATTCAATTCACAGGAAACATGCCGGCTCCCTTTTAATACATTGCAGAAATATTGCAACAACCATAGAAGGTTCATAAGACCTCAGGCATGAATGTGTGGGCTTTCTAATATGTCTTCCAGCTATCACATTATTAGGTATAGTACAGTGAATCAGGAGGATCTATCATAACAAAATAACAAAAATAAAAGTCTAGATAGAGAATTCAACAGCTGTTTCATGATGATTTAAAATAGTGAGAGGACGTCAGAGCTCACAGCTCAGCAAAAGAGATAGTAAGAGTAAGCCCTAAAATATTGGACAAAAAAATCCAGACAGCAATGTCTCATACAACTACAGCAGTAAAGAAGATGTGTAGTAGACTGAACATCTAATCAAATGATAGGGCAAGAGAGAGACATAGGCTAGGTGCCTGCATCAGCATTGGGAGACTCACTGTAATTGCTCAGTTATGTGGTGTGACTGACATTTGTCTGGCTGCATTTAAAATACAATTACACATTTTTTTCTTCATTCTTAATGCACTAGAAAGCAATTGCAAGGCAGCACAATTTTTTTTACAGAAAGTAATGTTAGAGATGGTATACTTGCTCCTCACAAGTGACTGTATTGCATTTCTTGTGCAATCCTTTTTGCGAAAGGGAGAATAATTGTTTTTTTTAATACAAAAAAATTTCCCCATAATCCAGACATTTTCTTGCGACTGCGTATCATACATAGCGTGTGTATAGCAAACGATTTAATTTTTTTGTATATCTATTTAATAGTCAAATTCTATATTTGTACATGCTACACAAATATTGTGCCATGTTGCCTGAGTTGTTTTTTTGGGATGTGTGCATTTCTTATCATGTCATCTTTGGAAAGGGGGTTGAATTTGGTAAAAAAAATGAGGAAAAAATGGTTAAAAACAGACATTTAACTGTGCATGTCTCTTTTCCCATACTTGTTTTACTAATCCAACTTACTTGTCCAATTTTCAAATATATACAGTACAGACCAAAAGTTTGGACACACCTTCTCATTTAAAGATTTTTCTGTATTTTCATGACTTTGAAAATTGTACATTCACACTGAAGGCATCAAAACGATGAATTAACACATGTGGAATTATATACTTAACAAAAAAGTGTGAAACAACTGAAAATATGTCTTATATTCTAGGTTCTTCAAAGTAGCCACCTTTTTCTTTGATGACTGCTTTGCACACTCTGGGCATTCTCTTGATGAGCTTCAAGAGGTAGTCACCGGAAATGGTTTTCACTTCACAGGTGTGCCCTGTCAGGTTTAATAAGTGGGATTTCTTGCCCTATAAATGGGGTTGGGACCATCAGTTGTGTTGTGCAGAAGTCTGGTGGATACACAGCTGATAATCCTACTGAATAGACTGTTAGAATTTGTATAATGGCAAGAAAAAATCAGCTAAGTAAAGAAAAACGAGTGGCCATCATTATTTTAAGAAATGAAGGTCAGTCAGTCCGAAAAATTGGGCAAACTTTGAAAGTGTCCCCAAGTGCAGTTGCAAAAACCATCAAGCGCTACAAAGAAACTGGCTCACTTGAGGACCGCCCCAGGAAAGGAAGACCAAGAGTCACCTCGGCTTCTGAGGATAAGTTTATCCGAGTCACCAGCCTCAGAAATCGCAGGTTAACAGCAGCTCAGATTAGAGATCATGTTAAGGCCACACAGAGTTCTAGCAGCAGACACATCTCTACAGCAACTGTTAAGAGGAGACTTTGTGCAGCAGGCCTTCATGGTAAAATAGCTGCTAGGAAACCACTGCTAAGGACAGGCAACAAGCAGAAGAGACTTGTTTGGGCTAAAGAACACAAGGAATGGACATTAGACCAGTGGAAATCTGTGCTTTGGTCTGACGAGTCCAAATTTGAGATCTTTGGTTCCAACCATGTGTCTTTGTGCGACGCAGAAAAGGTGAACGGATGGACTCTATATGCCTGGTTCCCACCGTGAAGCATGGAGGAGGAGGTGTGATGGTGTGGGGGTGCTTTGCTGGTGACACTGTTGGGGATTTATTCAAAACTGAAGGCATACTGAACCAGCATGGCTACCACAGCATCTTGCAGCGGCATGCTATTCCATCCGGTTTGCGTTTATTTGGACCATCCTTTATTTTTCAACAGGACAATGACCCCAAACACACCTCCAGGCTGTGTAAGGGCTATTTGACCAAGAAGGAGAGTGATGGGTTGCTACGCCAGATGACCTGGCCTCCACAGTCATCAGACCTGAACCCAATCGAGATGGTTTGGGGTGAGCTGGACTGCAGAGTGAAGGCAAAAGGGCCAACAAGTGCTAAGCATCTCTGGGAACTCCTTCAAGATTGTTGGAAGACCATTTCCGGTGACTACCTCTTGAAGCTCATCAAGAGAATGCCAAGAGTGTGCAAAGCAGTCATCAAAGCAAAAGGTGGCTACTTTGAAGAACCTAGAATATAAGACATATTTTCAGTTGTTTCACACTTTTTTGTTAAGTATATAATTCCACATGTGTTAATTCATAGTTTTGATGCCTTCAGTGTGAATGTACAATTTTCATAGTCATGAAAATACAGAAAAATCTTTAAATGAGAAGGTGTGTCCAAACTTTTGGTCTGCACTGTACGTCACACCTATACCGTGGCCAGCTGACACATTTTGCTTTCTGTACTTTCACCTACCCACCTAGCACACATCCTTTTGGTAAGGGTTGAATAATTTTGGTTGAGTAGATTTTCAAAATTTAATTATGGTGTTGTACAAAATGTATAGTAAAAGAAAAAGTGGCAATGGCAAAAGATGGGATAGAGTTAAAAAAAGAAAGAAAATGACTTTTATACAGGGCAATGCTCCATCACATGCATCAAAGTCTCCACTCCTTGGTTGCCAGTAAAGGTCTTAAAGATGAAAGAACACTGTCATGGTCCCTTCCTCGCCTGACCTAAACTCTATTGAGAACTTGTGGGCCCATATTTAATGGGTAATTTACGGTGAAGGAAAACAGTCACCTCTATGATCAGTAGTGTCTGGGAGGCTGTGGATGATGCTTCCCAAAAAGTTGTCAACAGATTAAAGGATATATCCTGGACTTTATTAAAAAAAAATGTCTAAGCACTGGCAGGCAAGTGGTTGTGACCTACCAGCCAGTTGTGCCTGGCACCATTCTCTGCCGGCACAGAGCGGTCACAGATTGCTCCTACCAGCGATTCAGCTGCTTCCGTTGACGACACGTAGAGAGAGTGGCGGTTTCTTTTCTGCTCTGTTTGCAGGGAGGGATTGGCAACATCATGCTAATTGACAGCTGGATCCCTGCTGCCTAACTAGAGGAGCCGGCTGTCAATAAGCATGACGCCGGCAGTCGCGATCTGTCAGCAGAGCTCAGAAGTGCTGCTCTGTTGACAGAGAGCAGCTGAGTCGCTGGCAGGAGTGGTCAATGACCGGTCTGTGCTGGCGGAGAGTGACGCCATGCACAACAGGTAGGTACGTCTCAATCACCTGCCTGTTAGTGCTTAGGCACATTTTTTTAACAAAGTCCCGGATATGCCTTTTAAGAAAATGACAAACCCAATGGATGGAAAGCTTATGACTGTTATTGAAAAGAAAGGTGGCTATATTTGTCACTGATTATTTGTTTTGGAAATGTCAGAAATGAAATTTTGTACTGTTGAGTTGTTTGGTTCTTATTCTCCCTTTATCAGATGAAAACAATCGATGTGGCAAAATTAAAATTTTTCATTTAATTGCATCATAATTCTGCCCACTAATAGTTGACCAATTCTGCACACATAGATATTCTCCTAAGAAAGACAAAACTGTACTCTTACTTTCTTAAATATTTAGATTTCAGGTTTATTAACCTTTTGGATTGATCTACAGCACTAGAGTTATTCAATAATAAAATTAATCATCAAAAATACAAATTGCCTAATAATTGTGCACACAGGGTACATACACATCTGATTGCTAACAAAGGAGGAAATAAAAGAAATCTCCGGAGTGCTCTTTTAATGAATCTTTTTATTCTGCAGGAAATAGATTTGAACATTTATAGTACCACAATTATTAATACCCTAATCTATAATTGAAACAAATGTTTCTGTAAAATCATTGACTACACAATGAACCATATTAACAAACAATACATCTAATTGCCTGTATTCTTCAACCTAATTTTCTTACTACCATTCACATCCCTAATTATTTCTGAAGCTTTGCAGAATTTTGTCCTAGGTGATTAATAATTCACACTGCAATAGTCCAATACTTGAATTTATTTATTTTATCTCTGTCCCTATTCTTTTATTTGGATTGCATTTTTTTGTACTCGAAGTTACCCAAGGAATACTAATCTGGATTTATGTATTTCTTTTCACTGCTTTTCCATTTAAATAGAGTCATTTCATTTGTATAGTTGTCAGATGTGCAAAATAACTTTGCCTTTTACTGCAGGTATGCCATTTTTCACTATGTCTGAATTAAATGATTTTTATCAAGTCATTCTCTACATCTCAGGAGACCAATTTCCTACGATCTGATAATAGTCAGCAATTACATTTATTACAATTCAAGTCATCGTGTGTCACAGCATTCATGACAGGCAAATTAAAGCTGGAACCTCTTCTTTCTATACTAAAAGAGCTGTCTATATTTCAATCTTCTTTAGATAAAACAGTTCTAAATATTTGCATTACAATAGTCTTATAAGTGCGCTGACTCATCTCTTCCTTAGTCTTACGGATTTCCTATGTGATTGTACTAAGAGAATCCATCAATCTTTTTCTATTTACTTTATCATGAAACTAAGTTATGCTGGTGAAATGTTCCTTTTGTCCTTGAATATTCAAAAAAAAAATATAGGCCCCAATTCATCAAAGTGATTACACCAGAAATAAGGAGTAAAAAGCCTTGAAAAGTCACAATTTTTTATAGTGTAGCACGGAGTTGCACAAAAATTGTGCAACTTTTGACATTTCACATGCCAGTTTTGGCCATCTCTACCAAAATGAGCGTAACTGGGGTGGGATTTGGGCAGGATGGGAAGTGGCGATACCTGCTATTCTAAATCATGATGCGCTGGGGCGTGCCTTATGCCATAAATTTTAGTCCTCAATTAGAGTAAGATTTGTTGCTAGGTCCAACTTTAAAGATGCGCCTGATTAATTAAGTGAAGTGCGCCTCTTAATGAACCAGGTTCATCTTACTCCATTGCATATCCTCATTAAGACTGGCGTAATCAGCGATATTGGCGCCAAATTTAAACACCGCTCTGCACAGAGGTCAGCGGCGATGCAGCCGGGAGATGACCGGCGCTGTCCGCAGCAGAATTACCTCGACCGGCTGCGCCGCTGACCTCCATGTGGCTACCATCAGGAGAACAGCGGCTAGGGCCGCTGATCTCCCGAAGGCAAGTGTGAAGGGAGGACCGGGGAGGGGCGTCGCCGGTCGGGATACTTCTGCTGCGAGCAGCCGGTCATCTCCCGGCTGCTCGCAGCGGAAGTACCCGCACAGGCAGCTCCGCTCACTGGTCCTCACTAATACGATTCGCTGATTGGTCACGGCCGCCGGCCGCAACCAATCAGCGATGTTGGCGCCAAATTTAAACATTGCGATTGCGCCCGGTCGGCCACATACATATTCTAGAATACCCGATGCGTTAGAATCGGGCCACCATCTAGTCTATATATAATAAGGGATTCTTTATTTGCTTGACGAGTTGTAGTTTTGTATGACACCATTCATTTTCCTATTTAACGCACTGGAAAGTGGGAAAAAAATTCCGATTGCTGTGAAGTAACTCAATTCTGCAATTGTTTTTTGGGTTTGCTTTTGCTGCATTCATCGTGCCAAAAAAAGTAACCTGACAATATGATTCTCTAGGTCATTACGATACCAAACCTGTATGCACATTTATATACCTTATTTTTCGGACTATAAGACGCACTTTTTTCCTCCAAAATTTTGGAGCAAAGTGGGGGTGCGTCTTAGAGTCCGAACATATGTTCTGTGGCTGTGAGTGATGGGGGGGCTAGGGGTGAGCGGCGGAGGAGAGGGGCACAGGAGGCAGCAGCCGCCTACTGCAGCCTACGATGTGCCCACTGCTAAAGAAAATTAATATTCCCTGCTCCCCACGTCAATGGGCATGGAGAGCAATGAATATTCATTTTCCTTAATAGCGCGCACACTGTGGCCACAGCGCGGATCCAGCTGCGGCCAGTGGTCTGTGTGCCCGCTATTAAAGCTCATGAATATTTGCTACAACCCACTCCCATGAGTTGTAGTGAATATTCATGGTCTTTAATAGTGGGCACACAGACCGCAGAGCGGCAGCAGGAGCCGCGCTGCGGTACAGTGCGCCGATTATTGAAGAGACTGAATGGTCACTGCTCCCCACGCACAGAGTCCCGGCGTGGGGAGCAGTGACTATTCCGGCACAGCACTTCACTGTGTGAGGGCACTGGCAGGGACGCCATGCATGCCCTGCCATGCGCGGCTCACACAGTGAGAGTGTCGGCAGCAGAGCGGAACCCAGCACTGGAGGAGAGAGGAGGTGAGTATGATTTTTTATTTTTTTTGTGGGCAGCGTGATGGTGATCAGGGGGTGCCAAGCATACCAAGATGGAGGGGTGCCAAGCATACCAGGATCAAGGGGTGCCATACATACCAGGAAGAGGGGTGCCATGGATACCAGGATCAAGGGGTGCCATGCATACCAGGATGGGGGAAATCAAGGGGTGCCATGCATACCAGGATGGGGGATCAAGGCATGCCATGCCTACCAGGATCAAGGAATGTCATGCATACTAGGATCAAGGGGGACCATGCATACCAGGATCAAGGGGTGCCAAGCATACCAGGATCAAGGGGTGCCATGCATACCAGGATCAAGGGGTGCTATGCATACCAGGATCAAGGAGTGCCATGCATACTAGGATCAAGGGGTGCCATGCATACCAGGATCAAGGGGTGCCATGCATGCCAGGATCAAGGGGTGCCATGCATACCAGGATGGGGGATCAAGGGGTGCCATGCATACCATGATGGGGGATCAAGGGGTGCCATGCATACCAGGATCAAGGGGTGCTATGCATACCAGATTGGGGGATCAAGGGGTGCGATACATACCAGGCTGGGGGTTCAAGGGGTTCCATGCATACCCGAATGGGGAAATCAAGGGGTGCCATACATACCAGGATGGGGAATCGAGGGATGCCATGCATACCAGGTTGTGGGATCAATGGGTGCCATGCCTACCAGGATCAAGGATTGCCTTGCATACTAGGATCAAGGGGGACCATGCATACCACGATCAAGGGGTGCAAAGCATACCAGGATCAAGGGGTGCCATGCATACCAGGATCAAGGGGTCCCATGCATACCAGGATAAAGGGGTGCCATGCATACCAGGATCAAGGGGTGCCATGCATACCAGGATGGGGGATCAAGGGGTGCCATGCATACCAGGATCAAGGGCTGCCATGCATACCAGGGTCAAGGGGTGCCATGAATACCAGGATCAAGGGGGCCAAGCATATCGGGATCAAGGGGTGCCATGCATGCCAGGATCAAGGGGTGCCATGCATACCAAGATCAAGAGGTGCCATGCATACCAGGATCAAGGAATGCCATGCATACTAGGATCAAGGGGTACCATGCATACCAGGATCAAGGGGTGCCAAGCATACCAGGATCAAGGGGTGCCATGCATACCAGGATCAAAGGGTGCCATGCATACCAGGATCAAGGAGTACCATGCATACCAGGATCAAGGGGTGCCATGCATGCCAGGATCAAGGGGTGCCATGCATACCAGGATGGGGGATCAAGGGGTGCCATGCAGACCAGGATGGGGGATCAAGGGGTGCCATGCATACCAGGATCAAGGGGTGCCATGCATACCAGGGTCAAGGGGTGCCATGAATACCAGGATCAAGGGGGGCCAAGCATATCAGGATCAAGGGGTGCCATGCATACCAGGATCAAGGGGTGCCATGCATACCAGGATCAAGGGGTGTCATGCATACCAGGATCAAGGGGTGCCATGCATTCCAGGATCAAGGGGTGCCATGCATACCAGGATGGGGGGTCAAAGGGTGTCATGCATACCATGATGGGGGATCAAGGAGTGCCATGCATACCAGGATCAAGGGGTGCCATGCATACCAGGGTCAAGGGGTGCCATGAATACCAAGATCAAGGGGCGCCAAGCATATCAGGATCAAGGGGTGCCATGCATACCAGGCTCAAGGGGTGCCATGCATACCAGGATCAAGGGGTGCCAAGCACACCAGGATCAAGGGGTGCCATGCATACCAGGATCAAGGGGTGCCATGCTTACCAGGATCAAGGAGTGCTATGCATACCAGGATGGGGGATCAAGGGGTGCCATGCATACCAGGATCAAGGAGTCCCATGCATACCAGTATAAAGGGGTGCCATGCATACCAGGATCAAGGGGTGCCATGCATACCAGGATGGGGGATCAAGGGATGCCATGCATACCAGGATCAAGGGCTGCCATGCATACCAGGGTCAAGGGGTGCCATGAATACCAGGATCAAGGGGGCCAAGCATATCGGGATCAAGGGGTGCCATGCATGCCAGGATCAAGGGGTGCCATGCATACCAAGATCAAGAGGTGCCATGCATACCAGGATCAAGGAATGCCATGCATACTAGGATCAAGGGGTACCATGCATACCAGGATCAAGGGGTGCCAAGCATACCAGGATCAAGGGGTGCCATGCATACCAGGATCAAAGGGTGCCATGCATACCAGGATCAAGGAGTACCATGCATACCAGGATCAAGGGGTGCCATGCATGCCAGGATAAAGGGGTGCCATGCATACCAGGATGGGGGATCAAGGGGTGCCATGCAGACCAGGATGGGGGATCAAGGGGTGCCATGCATACCAGGATCAAGGGGTGCCATGCATACCAGGGTCAAGGGGTGCCATGAATACCAGGATCAAGGGGGGCCAAGCATATCAGGATCAAGGGGTGCCATGCATACCAGGATCAAGGGGTGCCATGCATACCAGGATCAAGGGGTGTCATGCATACCAGGATCAAGGGGTGCCATGCATGCCAGGATAAAGGGGTGCCATGCATACCAGGATGGGGGGTCAAAGGGTGTCATGCATACCATGATGGGGGATCAAGGAGTGCCATGCATACCAGGATCAAGGGGTGCCATGCATACCAGGGTCAAGGGGTGCCATGAATACCAGGATCAAGGGGGGCCAAGCATATCAGGATCAAGGGGTGCCATGCATACCAGGCTCAAGGGGTGCCATGCATGCCAGGATCAAGGGGTGCCAAGCATACCAGGATCAAGGGGTGCCATGCATACCAGGATCAAGGGGTGCCATGCTTACCAGGATCAAGGAGTGCTATGCATATCAGGATGGGGGATCAAGGGGTGCCAAGCATACCAGGATGGGGGATCAAGGGGTGCCATGCATACCAGGATCAAGGGGTGCCATGCATACCAGGGTCAAGGGGTGCCATGAATACCAGGATCAAGGGGGGCCAAGCATATCAGGATCAAGGGGTGCCATGCATACCAGGCTCAAGGGGTGCCATGCATACCAGGATCAAGGAATGCCATGCATACCAGGATCAAGGGGTGCCATGCATAGGATCAAGTGGTGCCATGCATACCAGGATCAAGGGGTGCCATGCATACCAGGATCAAGGAATGCCATGCATACTAGGATCAAGGGGGACCATGCATACCAGGATCAAGGGGTGCCAAGCATACCAGGATCAAGGGGTGCCATGCATACCAGGATCAAGGGGTGCCATACATACCAGGATCAAGGAGTGCCATGCATACCAGGATCAAGGGGTGCCATGCATGCCAGGATCAAAGGGTGCCATGCATACCAGGATGGGGGATCAAGGGGTGCCATGCATACCAGGATGGGGGATCAAGGGGTGCCATGCATACCAGGGTCAAGGGGTGCCATGAATACCAGGATCAAGGGGGGCCAAGCATATCAGGTTCAAGGGGTGCCATGCATACCAGGATCAAGGGGTGCCATGCATACCAGGATCAAGGGGTGGCATGCATATAAGGATCAAGGGGTGCCATGCATACCAGGATCAAGGGGTGCCATGCATGCCAGGATCAAGGGGTGCCATGCATGCCAGGATCAAGGGGTGCCATGCATACCAGGATCAAGGAATGCCATGCATACTAGGATCAGGGGGGACCATGCATACCAGGATCAATGGGTGGGTGCCAAGCATACCAGGATCAAGGGGTGCCATGCATACCAGGATCAAGGTGTGCCATGCATACCAAGATCAAGGAGTGCCATGCATACCAGGATCAAGGGGTGCCATGCATGCCAGGATCAAGGGGTGCCATGCATACCAGGATGGGGGATCAAGGGGTGCCATGCATACCAGGATGGGGGATCAAAGGGTGTCATGCATACCAGGATCAAGGGGTGCCATGCATACCAGGGTCAAGGGGTGCCATGAATACCAGGATCAAGGGGGGGCCAAGCATATCAGGATCAAGGGGTGCCATGCATACCAGGATCAAGGGGTGCCATGCATATAACGATCAAGGGGTGCCATGCATACCTGGATCAAGGGGTGCCATGCATACCAGGATTGGGGATCAAAGGGTGCCATGCATACCAGGATGAGGGATCAAGGGGTGCCATGCATACCAGAATCAAGGGTTGCCATGCATACTAGGATCAGGGGGGACCATGCATACCAGGATCAATGGGTGGGTGCCAAGCATACCAGGATCAAGGGGTGCCATGCATACCAGGATCAAGGTGTGCCATGCATACCAGGATCAAGGAGTGCCATGCATACCAGGATCAAGGGGTGCCATGCATGCCAGGATCAAGGGGTGCCATGCATACCAGGATGGGGGATCAAGGGGTGCCATGCAGACCAGGATGGGGGATCAAAGGGTGTCATGCATACCAGGATCAAGGGGTGCCATGCATACCAGGGTCAAGGGGTGCCATGAATACCAGGATCAAGGGGGGGCCAAGCATATCAGGATCAAGGGGTGCCATGCATACCAGGATCAAGGGGTGCCATGCATATAACGATCAAGGGGTGCCATGCATACCAGGATCAAGGGGTGCCATGCATACCAGGATTGGGGATCAAAGGGTGCCATGCATACCAGGATGAGGGATCAAGGGGTGCCATGCATACCAGAATCAAGGGTTGCTATGCATACCAGGATGGGGGATCAAGGAGTGCCATGCATGCCAGGATGGGGAATCAAAGGGTGCCATGCATATGTATATCACGTATACCAGGATGGGGATGAGGGCCACGTATACCAGGAAGGAGGGACCATACATACCAGAATGGAGGATATTAACAGAATTGGGGGACATTACACCAATACCAGTGTCAGTAGCAGACCTCCTCCCCCATAACAGTAACAGTGCATCATGACCACATTTTTTGCTTAATTTTCTTTTCTATTTTCCTCCTCTAAAACCTAGGTGCGTCTTATGGTCCCGTGTGTCTTATAGTCCGAAAAATATGGTACATGTATATTTATATGTATATATAGCTTTTCTTTATATTATTTTTTGAAGTGGTGAAAAAGAAAATTTGGATATTCGTTAAAAAACGTTTTCGCTTGAGTCACCATGATCTAACACCAGTCCCGTTTCCACTTTTCAGTCGATGGAGTTGTGTGTGGGTTGTTTATTGTGGCCTGAGCTGATGTTTTTATTGATACCATTTTGGGATAGATAAAATGTTTTGATTATCGTACATTGCGGATTATAAGACGCACCCCAAACTTTGGGGTGGAAAATGTTTTTTTAAATAAAATGGTGCACCTTTATAATCCATTTTACCTTGGGGGTGGCGGTGATGGAGCAGGGGTCATAGGAACCAGGGTCACTGCTTCAAGAGGTCGGCGGCGACTGCGGCAGGAGTCAGGCGATGCTGTGGGCCCCGCCTTCTCAGAAGGGTCGCAGATTCAGGCAGTGCTGGCGGCAGGAGTGGGGAGATGCTGTGCGCCCGGTCCCCAGAAGAAGACGGCGGTGAGCGGAAGTCCCATTTCCCATGCATTGCACTGCAGTGGGCTTAGAGAAAAGGGCCGTTGGAGCATGCGCAGATTGAGATCTCAAGAGATCTTGTCTCCTGATAACTCAATCTGTGCATGCTCCAGGGAGAGGGAACCTCCACTCACCGCGGAATTCTTTTGAGAGGACAGGGCCCACCATCACCACCCAAGTCATCCTGAATCAGCAACCCTTCTGAGAGGACCGGGCTCGCAGCATCACCTGACTCCTGCCGCAGCTGCTGCCAACCTTCTGTATCTGTGACCCAGCTCCATCAATGCCGCCCCCAGGTAAAATACCGTACCTTTGAATTATAAGACGCACCCCCTTTTTCCTCTCAAATTTGAGGGGGGGGAGTGCGTCTTATAATCCAAAAAATACGATACTTCTTATTACATTTTTCTGTGGCTGAAGAACTACTCTTCAAGTATGGTAATTTCTTTTCTCATTGCGCTGTTTACTAAATTGCTTAATTAATTTCAGATTTAGACTGGACTTTTTTAGAAGTTGATTTTTTGGAGTTTATTTTTTTTTATTTTCTTTATTTAGAGATTTTTAATAGGGGGGGAAAGGAATGATTACAATTTTTTGATTTTTACATTTTTTAATTATTTCTTAAAGCTTTTTTTTACTATTTTAGTAGTGTTCAGCGAGCATGCTCGACACTGCTCGGTACTCGCCTGAGCATCTTACAACTCGGGATGTTCGGCAAGCACCGAGCATTTCCGGGTTACTCGGACGGGAGCTCGGGTTTCCGCCCTGCATGACTGGCGCTCTTTACAGAGCCAATGAACATGCAGCGATTGCCAGCCAGTCACTGTAATGCTGCAGCCATGTTGGTTGTGGGCATTACAGTGATTGGCTGGCCGCACAGTGTCACCTCGAGTATTTAAAACCGGGCACCACCATCTTGGACACAGTCTCTCCGAATCAGACGGTGTAGGGAGAGTGCTGCTGAGTTAGGGAGAGATTTATACTGCGAAATAGGTAGTGTAGGGTCTCTAAAGCCTGCAAAATCAAACAAAGAGTCCTTCTCAGGACTAATATCCATCTCAGATATCAGGCAGGCAGGCGGCAGGCTGTATAGGAGACGCAGTGGTTATACCAGCAAACACTGCATTACAGTCCTGTGTGCTGGTTTTCAAATTGCTAGACTTAGCCCCAGGTCTCAGGGGCCAGGAAAAATCCTTTTTTTTCCATTGAAATGCTCTTTTTTTTCCCTCAGTCAGACTGTACAAATACCCTTCTTATTAACCTTTCGGTATTCCACCCCCCCCAAAAAAAAAATTGAGTGTGTCTGTGAGTGTTCAGACACAAATATATCTGTTTAAAAGAGTCTGGTTTCGGCCAGATAACTAGAACGGTGGTTTTGCAGTTCCACGGTTCAAATCTCTGTATTATCCACTTTTTGCCTTTTTTGCATAAAAAAAAACATTTTGAGTGTCTCGCTGACTGTTCAGACACAAATATATATGTTTAAAAGAGTCTGGTGTAGGCCAGATAACTAGAACTGGAGTTTTCCTCTTCCACGGTTCAAATCTCTGTATTATCCACTTTTTTGCCTTTTTTCAATAAAATAAAACATTTTGAGTGTCTCGCTGACTGTTCAGACACAAATATATCTGTTTAAAAGATTCTGGTGTAGAACAGATAACTAGAACTGTGGTTTTCCTCTTCCACGGTTCAAATCTGGATGTAATCCACCTTTTTGCATAAAAAAAAACATTTTAAGTGTCTCGCTGACTGTTCAAACACAAATATATCTTTTTAAAAGAGTCTGGTGTAGGCCAGATAACTAGAACTGGAGTTTTCCTCTTCCACGATTCAAATCTCAGTATTATCCCCTTTTTTGCCTTTTTTCAATAAAAAAAAAAATTTTGAGTGTCTCGCTGACTGTTCAGACACAAACATATCTGTTTAAAAGATTCTGGTGTAGAACAGATAACTAGAACTGTGGTTTTCCTCTTCCACGGTTCAAATCTAAGTGTAATCCACCTTTTTGCATAAAAAAAACATTTTGAGTGTCTCGTTGACTGTTCAGACACAAATATATCTGTTTAAAAGAGTCTGGTGTAGGCCAGATAACTAGAACTGTAGTTTTGCAGTTCCACGGTTCAAATCTATGTATTATCCACTTTTTTGCCATTTTTCAATAATAAAAAAAACATTTTGAGAGTCTCTCTGACTGTTCAGACACAAATATATCTGTTTAAAAGAGTCTGGTGTAGGCCAGATAACTAGAACTGTGGTTTTGCAGTTCCACGGTTCAAATCTCTCTATTATCCACTTTTTTGCCTTTTTTTCAATAAAAAAAAACATTTTGAGTAGTGTTGAGCCACGCCCGTAGTGTTCGGGTTCGGTTCGGTTCGTCGAACACCGGGATGTTCGAGGAACTGTTCGTCGAACTGTTCGTCGAACACCTTAGAACACCGTCGAACACCGTTAAAACCAATGGCAGGCAAACAAAAACACATAGAAACACATAGAAAACACCTGCAAAGGTGTCCAAAAGCTGACAAACTGCTCAGAAGACACTCTCTTTAAAAAAGCCGGCCGGCAAATTCAGCAGCGGCATACACCGGTACCCGACAATTTAGACAAGAAGGAATAGAGCATCACACATAGATTAGATAGATAGAAACATGTCAGTCACACATATAAGAAGCACAGTGACAGTGTTGGTTACTGCACTTGTCATTTAGTGTAAAGGATTTATTAAAAAAAATATTAGTGTTTTCATGCACCGTCTCTTTAAAAAAGCCGGCCGGCAATTCAGCATCTGTACCCGACAATTTAGAACAGAAAGAATAGAGCTTCACACATAGATTAGATAGATAGAAACATGTCAGTCACATATATAATAAGTACAGTGATAGTGTTGCTTACTGTACTTGTCATTTAGTCTAAAGGATTTATTTAAAAAAATAATAGTGTTTTCATGCACTGTCTCTTTAAAAAAGCCGGCCGGCAATTCAGCAGCGGTACCCGACAATTTAGAACAGAAAGATAGAGCATCACACATAGATTAGATAGATAGAAACATGTCAGTCACATATATATGAAGTACAGTGATAGTGTTGGTTACTGTACTTGTCATTTAGTATTAAAATAAAGGATTTATTATTAAAAAAATTGGCGTGGGGTTCCCCTTAATTTTAGGCTCTAGCGGAGGTTAAGCAGACGGCTGGGGCAGATGTTTGAAGCCTGGGAAGGGGGTAATACCCACGGAGCTTCCCAGGCTACTAATATCAGCCCCCAGCTGAATACATAGCCTTTACTAGCTATTAAAATGGGGGACCCCCCCAAAAAAATGACGTGGGGTCCCCCCTAATGTAATAGCTAGCAAAGGCTAGGCAGACAGCTGGGGGCTGATATTAATAGCCCAGGAAGGGAGCCATGAATATTGGCCCCCTCCCAGGCTAGAAACACCAGCCGTCAGCCGCCCCAGAAATGGCGCATTCATAGGATGCGCCAATTCTGGCACTTAGCCTCGCTCTTCCACGCTGCCCTGGTGCGGTGGCAGGGGGTAATAGGGTTGGGGTTGATGTCAGCTTATAATGCCAGCTGACATCAAGCCCAGGTTAGTAATGGAGAGGCGTCTATAAGACACCCCCATTACTAACCCCATAGTCAAAGTTAAAAAAAACACAAACACCCAGAATAAAGTCCTTTAATTGAAATAAAGACACAATCCTTTATTGTTCTAAATTAAACCATACTTACCATCACGCCCATTCCAGCTGAAGCCAACGATCTCCTGCAATAAAAGAAAAATAATAAAGCAACCTCATCCTTACCTTTCCATGGTTCCCACGACAGCTTCAGCTCTGCTACATCGAGATGACAGGCTGGACCGCAGCAGAACGCTGCCATCCAGCCTGTCATCCCGCAGACACTGAGAAGCGCAGGCTTGCTTGCGCTGCTCAGCGTCTCTCTGTGACGACATCCAGATGAGCCGAGTTCATGTCCAATGAACTCGGCTCACCTCATGCACGTCACTGACAGCGTGGGAAAATTCTCACGCTGAAGCGCTGATTGCAGGAGAATTTTCCCACGCTGTCAGTGACGTGCAGGAGGTGAGCTGAGTTCATTGGACATGAGCTCACCTCATGCACATCACTGACAGCGTGGGAGAATTCTCCTGCACTCACACTTCAGCGTGAGAATTTTCCCACGCTGTCAGTGACGTGCATGAGGTGAGCCGAGTTCATTGGACATGACCTCGGCTCATCTGGATGCCGTCACAGCGAGACAGTGAGGAGCGCAAGCATGCCTGCGCTTCTCAGTGTCTGCGGGATGACAGACTGGATGGCAGCGTTCTGCTGCGGTCCAGCCAGTCATCTCGATGTAGCAGAGCTGAAGCTGTCGTGGGAACCATGGAAAGGTAAGGATGAGGTTGGTTTATTATTTTTCTTTTATTGCAGGAGATCGTTGGCTTCAGCTGGAATGGGTGTGATGGTAAGTATGGTTTAATTTAGAACAATAAAGAATTGTGTCTTTATTTCAATTAAAGGACTTTATTCTGGGTGTTGTGTTTTTTTTAAATACTTTACTAGAAATTCATGGCGGTCATGTCTAATACTGGCGTGACCCCATGAATTTTGGGCTTGGGGCCAGCTGATAATACCAAGCTGGCCCTAACCCCTTTATTACCCAGTGAGCCACCGCACCAGGGCCCTGGATGAGTTGGGTACAGCGCCAGAAGATGGCGCTTCTATGAACGCGCCATTTTCTGGGGTGGCTGCGGACTGCAATTTGTAGCGGGGGGGGGCCCAGAAAGCTTGGGCCTCCCTGCGCTGCAGATTCCAGCCCCCAGCTGCCTAGTTGTACCTGGCTGGACACAAAAATAGGGCGAAGCCCCACGTACTTTTTTTTTAATTATTTCATGAAATTCATGAAATAATTAAGAAAAAAAGGGCTTCCCTATATTGTTGTGTCCGGCCAGGTACAAATAGGCAGCTGGTGGATGGGGGCAGCCCGTTCCTGCCTGCTGTACCTGGCTGGACACAAATATAGTGCGAAGCCCCACTTCAATTTTTTTAAATTATTTCAGGAAATTCATGAAATAATTTAAAAAAAATTGACGTGGGGCTTCGCACTATATTTGTGTCCAGCCAGGTACAGCAGGCAGGAACGGGCTGCCCCCAACCACCAGCTGCCTATTTGTACCTGGCCGGACACAACAATATAGGGAAGCCCTTTTTTTCTTAATTATTTCATGAAATAATTTAAAGAAAATTGACGTGGGGCTTCGCCCTGTTTTTGTGTCCAGCCAGGTACAACTAGGCAGCTGGGGGCTGGAATCCGCAGCGCAGGGAGGCCCAAGCTTTCTGGGCCACCCCCGCTGCAAATTGCAGTCCGCAGCCACCCCGGAAAATGGCGCGTTCATAGAAGCGCCATCTTCTGGCGCTGTACCCAACTCATCCAGGGCCCTGATGCGGTGGCTCACTGGGTAATAAAGGGGTTAGGGCCAGCTTGGCATTATCAGCTGGCCCTAAGCCCGAAATTCATGGGGTCACGCCAATATTAGACATGACCACCATGAATTTCTAGTAAAGTATTTAAAAAAAACACAACACCCAGAAAAAAGTCCTTTAATTGAAATAAACACACAATTCTTTATTGTTCTAAATTAAACCATACTTACCATCACGCCCATTCCAGCTGAAGCCAACGATCTCCTGAAATAAAAGAAAAATAATAAAGCAACATCATCCTTACCTTTCCATGGTTCCCATGACAGCTTCAGCTCTGCTACATCCAGATGACAGGCTGGACCGCAGCAGAATGCTGCCATCCAGCCTGTCATCCCGCAGACACTGAGAAGCGCAGGCTTGCTTGCGCTCCACAGTGTCTCTCTGTGAGGGCATCCAGATGAGCCGAGTTAATGTCCAATGAACTCGGCTCACCTCATGCACGTCACTGACAGCGTGGGAAAATTCTCCTGCACTCAGCGCTTCAGCGTGGGAGAATTCTCACACTGAAGCGCTGAGTGCAGGAGAATTCTCCCACGCTGTCAGTGACGTGCAGGAGGTGAGCTGAGTTCATTGGACATGAGCTCACCTTATGCACGTCACTGACAGCGTGGGAAAATTCTCCTGCACTCAGCGCTTCAGCGTGGGAGAATTCTCACACTGAAGCGCTGAGTGCAGGAGAATTCTCCCACGCTGTCAGTGACGTGCAGGAGGTGAGCTGAGTTCATTGGACATGAGCTCACCTTATGCACGTCACTGACAGCGTGGGAAAATTCTCCTGCACTCAGCGCTTCAGCGTGGGAGAATTCTCACGCTGAAGCGCTGAGTGCAGGAGAATTTTCCCACGCTGTCAGTGACGTGCATGAGGTGAGCCGAGTTCATTGGACATGAACTCGGCTCATCTGGATGTCGTCACAGAGAGACGCTGAGCAGCGCAAGCAAGCCTGCGCTTCTCAGTGTCTGCGGGATGAGAGGCTGGATGGCAGCGTTCTGCTGCGGTCCAGCCTGTCATCTCAATGTAGCAGAGCTGAAGCTGTCGTGGGAACCATGGAAAGGTAAGGATGAGGTTGCTTTATTATTTTTCTTTTATTGCAGGAGATCGTTGGCTTCAGCTGGAATGGGCGTGACGGTAAGTATGGTTTAATTTAGAACAATAAAGGATTGTGTCTTTATTTCAATTAAAGGACTTTATTCTGGGTGTTTGTGTTTTTTTTAACTTTGACTATGGGGTTAGTAATGGGGGTGTCTTATAGACGCCTCTCCATTACTAACCTGGGCTTGATGTCAGCTGGCATTATAAGCTGACATCAACCCCAACCCTATTACCCCCTGCCACCGCACCAGGGCAGCGTGGAAGAGCGAGGCTAAGTGCCAGAATTGGCGCATCCTATGAATGCGCCATTTCTGGGGCGGCTGACGGCTGGTGTTTCTAGCCTGGGAGGGGGCCAATATTCATGGCTCCCTTCCTGGGCTATTAATATCAGCCCCCAGCTGTCTGCCTAGCCTTTGCTAGCTATTAAATTAGGGGGGACCCCACGTCATTTTTTTTGGGGGGTTCCCCATTTTAATAGCTAGTAAAGGCTATGTATTCAGCTGGGGGCTGATATTAGTAGCCTGGGAAGCTCCATGGGTATTACCCCCTTCCCAGGCTTCAAACATCTTCCCCAGCCGTCTGCTTAACCTCCGCTAGAGCCTAAAATTAAGGGGAACCCCACGCCAATTTTTTTAATAATAAATCCTTTATTTTAATACTAAATGACAAGTACAGTAACCAACACTATCACTGTACTTCATATATATGTGACTGACATGTTTCTATCTATCTAATCTATGTGTGAAGCTCTATTCTGTCTGTTATAAATTGTCGGGTACCGCTGCTGAATTGCCGGCCGGCTTTTTTAAAGAGACGGTGCATGAAAACACTATTATTTTTTTTGATAAAACCTTTACGCTAAATGACAAGTACAGTAAGCAACACTGTCACTGTACTTCGTATATATGTGGCTGACATGTTTCTATCTATCTAATCTATGTGTGAAGCTCTATTCTGTCTGTTATAAATTGTCGGGTACCGCTGCTGAATTGCCGGCCGGCTTTTTTAAAGAGACGGTGCATGAAAACACTATTATTTTTTTTGATAAATCCTTTACGCTAAATGACAAGTACAGTAAGCAACACTGTCACTGTACTTCGTATATATGTGGCTGACATGTTTCTATCTATCTAATCTATGTGTGAAGCTCTATTCTGTCTGTTATAAATTGTCGGGTACCGCTGCTGAATTGCCGGCCGGCTTTTTTAAAGAGACGGTGCATGAAAACACTATTATTTTTTTTGATAAATCCTTTACGCTAAATGACAAGTACAGTAAGCAGCACTTTCACTGTACTTCGTATATATGTGGCTGACATGTTTATATCTATCTAATCTATGTGTGAAGCTCTATTCTTTCGGTTCTAAATTGTCGGGTACAGGTGTATGCCGCTGCTGAATTGCCGGCTTTTCATGTTTCACTGTTGGCACTGTTCCCATCGATTTGGGCAATCACTGTAATGCCACAACCACCATGGCTGTGGCATTACAGTGAGTGGCAGACAATCCCTGCATGATTGGTGCTCTAAATAGCGCCAGACATGCAGGACAAGCTTTTGGTGCAGGAACAGTTATCGAACATAACCTCGAACAGCCGAATTTTTTGCAAATCGTTCGGGTTCGTCGAACAACTCGAACACCGCCCAAAACAGCTCGAATTTGAGATTGGCGAACAGTTCTAGTCGAACACCGCTCATCTCTAATTTTGAGTGTCTGGCTGACTGTTCAGACACAAATATATCTGTTTAAAAGTATTGCGAACTGATCGGTGTGAACAGGTTATTAATTGGATAGCAGATAATACTTCCAGTCACCTGGGCACCACCACCTCCGGTCTGTCTTCCACACAGTCAAGTGTTAGTAGCTGTGAGTCTCGACTGCATACTCCTCCTCACCCTGATGCTCCTTCCTCCCACCATGCCGAGTGTCGTCAGACAGCAACTGATCCCACAGTTGGACATTCTGAAGAGCTGTTCACTGGTTCATTTCCATATTTGGGCCCCTCGCCTTCTCCGCTTGAAGTGGTGGAAGAGGATATCCCATGTAGCGATGGCCAAATATTTGAACAGCCACGGACACAGGAAGGCAACGCTGGCAATTTGTCACAAGAGGTGGACGATGACGAGACACAATTGCCACGAAGTGAGGAGGAGGATTGTGGTGCGGAAGTGGAAGAGGAGGAGGTGGTGGATGATCTAGTAACTGACACAACGTGGCAGGAGGACACGCAGAGCGAGGCCAGCTGCACACAGGGGGAGGGAGGCAGAGTACCCCAACAGGCAGGAAGAAGCAGTGTGGTGGCCGCAGACAGAAGGTGGGCAACCGTTCCCCGTAACATCAACACGAGGGACGTTGCCAGTACAGCCGGTAGGTCTTCCTGAGTATGGAATTTTTTTAAAGACTCTGCTGATAACCCCAAAAAGGCCATTTGTACCACCTGCCAGGCCAGCATCAGCAGAGGTGACAAAACTACCAGCCTGACCACCACTAGCATGATCAGGCACATGTCAGCAAAGCACCCGACTTTGTGGGGTCCCACCGCAGCGTTCAATTGTCCATATCCCAGACCTTTGAACGAAAGCGCAAATTCCCAGCCAACGCCCCACAGGCCACAGTCCTAAATTTGCACATTTCATGACTGCTTGCGTTGGAAATGCTACCTTTTAGGTTGGTGGAGACGGAATCCTTCCGCAACCTTATGGCGGTGGCCGTCCCTTGGTACTCGGTCTTCAGCCGACACTATTTTGCCCAGTGTGCCATCCCCGCACTACACAAGCACGTGTCCCAAATCATCTGCTGTGCCCTCAACAACACAGTTACTGGGAGAGTCCACCTGACAACGGACACTTGGACAAGTGCTTGTGGCCAGGGACGGTACATCTCCCTGACGGCACACTGGGTAAACATAGTGGAAGGTGGGACCCAGTCGGACCTTGGGACGGAACACATCCTCCCCACAATGATAATTGCGGGCCCTATGTCAGTCAGAGTTGCCCCCACAGTGTACAGCTCCTGCGCATCATCCTCCTCCTCCTCCTCATGTTCAGCCTCCATCTCAGATATCACCACATCAGTTACAAGCTGGAAGCACTGCAGTAATATAGCGGCAACAGGCTGTGCTGAGACTCATAAGCTTAGGTGATGAACCTCACACTGCTTGTGAGTTGTGGACAGCTGTGAAAGAGCAGGCAGATCTGTGGCTGAGACAGCTGAACCTACATCCAGGCATGGTCGTGTGTGACAATGGCCGTAACCTGGTGGCGGCTCTGAGGTGAGGCGAGATCACACACGTACCATGCCTGGCTCATGTGCTTAACCTCATGGTTCAGCGGTTTTTTAAATCGTACCCCGAGTTGCCTGATCTGCTCGGCAAAGTACGCCGCCTTTCAGCTCATTTTTGCAAGTCGGCTACAGCTTCCGCCGCCCTTGCTGTGTTGCAGCAGCGTTTGCAGCTTCCGTCACACTGACTGGTGTGTGATGTCCCCACATGTTGGAACTCTACCCTCCACATGTTGCAAAGGATTTGTGAGCACAAGAGAGCAGTTGTGGAGTACCAGCATCAACAAGGCCGTCGATATTCAGGTCAGACTCCACACATAAGACCTCAGGAGTGGACCTGGATGTCTGACATATGTACCATCCTGACAAACTTTGAGGAGTCCACCAAGATGGTGAGTGGCGATGAGGCCATCATTAGCATCAGCATCCCACTTGTCTGTCTTTTGCAACGCTCTCTGCAGAGAATTAAAGAGGAGGCATTGCAGCCAGTGTATGACGAGATGGATCATGAAGCCGTATCGGGCGATTACACACAGCCCAGCATCATCTCATCCCAATGTGCATTGGAGGACAATGAGGGAGAGGAGTAGGAGGAGGAGGAAGAACATGAGCTGGTATCATGCGCTGTAGACGGTAGTACCTGTACAACTGACATACCGTCGGTTCAGCGTGGGTGGCCTGAGGACAGGGGGGAGGAGGAGGAGGAGGAGAGCATGGTCAGTCGTCATCTTGGTGAGGACACGGAAGTCTTACCCATTACCAGTCTGGCACGCATGGCTGACTTTATGTTACGCTGCCTTAACCGTGACCCTCGCATTGTCAAAATGTTGGGTGACAGTCATTACTGGTTGGTGACACTTTTGACGCCTGCTGCAAGGAGAACTTTCACTTTCTTATTCCTGAGGTGGAGAGGTCTACAAAGATGGGGCAGTACAAGAAGGCCCTTGCTGCAGAACTGTTAAAAAAATTCCCATCTGAACACGCTAGCGGCAGAGGTCACAGTTCGTTGCCCAACCAAAGCGTACAGGCGAGAGAGACGCAACTACAATCCAGCAGAGGCAGGGGAACACTGTCAACGTTCTCAGACAGTTTTCTTAGACCCACCCAGCTTACAGGCCCTGAGGCGTGGGGTACTCTCACAAGGAGTGGAAAGTTTCAAAAGATGGTGAGGGAGTTCCTTGCCGACCGTACCAGCGTCCTCCATGATTCCTCTGTGCTTTTTAATTATTGGGTATCCAAGCTGGACACTTGGAATGAACTCGCTCTGTATGCCTTGGAGGTCCTGGCCTGCCCTGCCACTAGCGTGTTATCGGAGCGTGTTTTTAGTGCCGCTGGGGGAATTATAACTGATAAGCGCACTCGCCTGTCAACTGACAATGCTGACAAGCTGACCCTTATCAAAATGAACAAGGGCTGTATTGGGCCAGACTTCTCATCACCACCAAATGACAGCAGAGTAACATAAAGTCAAATCCACTGTGTTATTTTGGGAGGTGTATTCCCATGCAGCGCTTCACACCCACACATGGGTATATGCTTCCTCATTTCGTCTGTTTTTTGCTATTCTCCTTATCCTCAGCCTCCACCATCACTATACCACCAGGGTGACCGTGGTCCATGTTGCCAGCATTGCAAGTTCCCCCATCCTAATTTTTGGCAGCTTTTGCTTGGAAGGCATAGGCAAAGACTATGGGAGACCCACTCCCCAATAATGGGAATAATGTTTTTAATATGCTGCACTGCATGGCTCTTGTAAGCGGCATTGCAAGTTCCTCCGTCCTAATTTTTGGCAGCTTTTGCTTGGAAGGCATCGGAAAAGACTATGGGAGACTCACTCCCCAATAATGGGAATAATGTTTTTAATATGCTGTACTTCATGGCTCTTGTAAGGGGCATGGCAATTCCTCCGTCCTAATTTTTGGCAGCTTTTGCTTGGAAGGCAAAGGCAAAGACTATTTGAGACCCATTCCCCAATAATGGGAATAATGTTTTTAATATGCTGTACTGCATGGCTCTTGTAAGGGGCATTAAAACTGTCTTGCTAAGCTACTGTGACCTCCACGTCTCTTCCAAGGGGCATTAAAACCATCTTGTTAAGCTACTGTGACCTCCACGTCTCTTCCAAGGGGCATTAAAACTGTCTTGTTAAACCACTCTGAACTCCACGTCTCTTCCAAGGGGCATTAAAACCATCTTGTTAAGCTACTGTGACCTCCACGTCTCTTCCAAGGGATATTAAAACCGCCTTGGTAAACCACTCTGAACTCCTCATCTCTTCCAAGGGGTATTAAAACCGTCTTGTTAAACCACTCTGAACTCCACATCTCTTCCAAGGGGCATTAAAACCGTCTTGTTAAGCTACTGTGACCTCCATGTCTCTTCCAAGGGGCATTAAAACCATCTTGTTAAACCACTCTGAACTCCACGTCTCTTCCAAGAGGCATTAAAACCATCTTATAAGCTACTGTGACCTCCACGTCTCTTCCAAGGGGCATTAAACCCATCTTGTTAAGCTACTGTGACCTCCACGTTTCTTGCAAGGGGCATTAAAACCGTCTTGCTCAACGACTCTGAACTCCACGTCTTTTCCAAGGGGCATTAAAACCGTCTTGTTAAGCTACTGTGACCTCCACGTCTCTACCATGGGGCATTAAAACCATTTTGTTAAGCTACTGAGATCTCCATGTCTCTTACAAGGGGCATTAATACCGTCTTGTTAAACCAGTCGGACCTCTACGTCTGTTCCAAGGGGCATTAAAACCGTCTTGTTAAGCTACTGTGACATCCTCATCTCTTCCAATGGGCATTAAGACTGTCTGGTTAAACCACTCTGAACTCAACATCTCTTCCAAGGGGCATTAAAACTGTCTTAATAAGCTACTGTGACCTCCACGTCTCTTCCAAGGGGCATTAAAACCGTCTTGTTAAACCACTCTGAACTCCAGGTCTCTTCCAAGGGGCATTAAAACTGTCTTGTTAAACCACTCTGAACTCCACGTCTCTTCCAAGGGACATTAAAACCGTCTTGTTCAGCTACTGTGACCTCCACGTCTCTTCCAAGGGGCATTAAAACAGTCTTGTTAAACCACTCTGAACTCCACGTCTCTTCTAAGGGGCATTAAAACTGTCTTATTAAGCTACTGTGACCTCAACGTCTCTTCCAAGGGGCATTAAAACCGTTTTGTTAAGCCACTGTAAACACCACGTCTCTTCCAAGGGGCATTAAAACCGTCTTGTTAATCTACTGTGACCTCCACGTCTCTTCCAAGGGGCATTAAAACCGTCTTGTTAAACTACACTGAACTCCACGTCTCTTCCAAGGGGCATTAAAACCGTCTTGTTAAGCTACTGTGACCTCCACTTCTCTTCCAAGGGGCATTAAAACTGTCTTGTTAAACCACTCTGAACTTCACGTCTCTTCCAAGGGGCATTAAAACCGTCTTGTTAAGCTACTGTGACCTCCACGTCTCTTCCAAGGGGCATTAAAACCATCTTGTTAAACCACTCTGAACTGCACTTCTCTTCCAAGGGGCATTAAAACTGTCTTGTTAGGCTACTGTGACCTGCATGTCTCTTCCAAGGGGCATTAAAACTGTCTTGTTAAACCACTCTGAACTCCACGTATTTTCCAAGGGGCATTAAAACCATCTTGTTAAACCACTCTGAACTCCACGTCTCTTCCAAGGGGCATTAAAACCATCTTGTTAAGCTACTGTGACCTCTACGTCTCTTCCAAGGGGCCTTAAAACTGTTGTGTTAAACCACTCTGAACTCCACGTCTCTTCCAAGGGGCATTAAAACCATCTTGTTAAACCACTCTGAACTGCACTTCTCTTCCAAGGGGCATTAAAACTGTCTTGTTAGGCTACTGTGACCTCCATGTCTCTTCCAAGGGGCATTAAAACTGTCTTGTTAAACCACTCTGAACTCCACGTATTTTCCAAGGGGCATTAAAACCATCTTGTTAAACCACTCTGAACTCCACGTCTCTTCCAAGGGGCATTAAAACCATCTTGTTAAGCTACTGTGACCTCTACGTCTCTTCCAAGGGGCCTTAAAACTGTCGTGTTAAACCACTCTGAACTCCACGTCTCTTCCAAGGGGCATTAAAACTGTCTTGTTAAACTACTGTGACCTCCACGTCTCTTCCAAGGGGCATTAAAACTGTCTTGTTAAACCACTCTGAACTCCACTTCTCTTCCAAGCTGCATTAAAACCATCTTGTTATGCTACTGTGACCTCCACGTCTCTTCCTAGGGGCATTAAAACCATATTGTTAAACCACTCTGAACTCCACGTCTCTTCCAAGGGGCATTAAAACCATCTTGCCAAGCTACTGTGACCTCCACGTCTCTTTCAAGGGGCATTAAAACCGTCTTGTTAAACCACTCTGAACTCCACGTCTTTTCCAAGGGGCATTAAAACCATCTTGTTAAGCTAATGTGACCTCCACGTCTCTTCCAAGGGGCATTAAAACCATCTTGTTAAACCACTCTAAATTCCACATCTCTTCCAAGGGGCATTAAAACCGTCTTGTTAAACCACTCTAAATTCCACGTCTCTTCCAAGGGGCATTAAAACCATCTTGTTAAGCTACTGTGACCTCCATGTCTCTTCCAAGGGGCATTAAAACCGTCTTTTTAAACCACTCTGAACTCCATAGCTCTTCCAAGGGGCATTGAAATGTTGTTTTAATTACCTCTAACCTCCACGACTCTTCCAACGGGCATTGCATTTCCTCCTAATTTTAGTCAGCTTTTGCTTTTCAATGCATAGGCGAACACTAAGGGAGACCCACTCCCCAATAATGGGTAGAAGGTTTTTAGTACGCTGTAATCCACGTCTGTTTCAGGGGGCATTGCAGTTCCTCATAATTTTTGGAAAGCCTTCCATTCACTGCTTAGGCCAATAGTGTACAGGAGACTCAGTTGCTATAAATGGAACAAATGGTTTAGTTAAGGCCCTCTGACCTCCATGTCACTTCCAAGGGGCATTGGAGTGCCTCAAAATTTTTGGTAGGCATTGCATTCACTGTATGCCCTATAACTGTGTAGCCGAACTGCTCCTTTTAGTACAGAAAAATATCCTACAAGACATGTGTGGTTGACTGGCCTGATATTGATCTGAATGGTCCCTGTTCCTCTTGCTCTTCTCCTTTGCCACCACCTCATCCATCATTCATCACCTGAAGCTTTGTTTTAACGGGAGTCATAGAACTGGGATTGTAGCAGGAAAACATCCATTAATCCTCGGAGGAGGTAGGATATGCGCCAAAAAGCTGACCACCTCAGGACTAGCCGCTACTACATACATGCGCTTGCATTCCAAGGAACAGAAAGCTAAGAAGATGGATGGCCTCATGATCATGAATAATTTACTCGTTGTATAGGAGGCCGACCACTGCTGCTGTCTACCTTCTGAACTTTGTGTTGAAGCCTGATTGACCCAGGACCCGCAATCCTCTATGTCTGGAGGACGTGTTGCATCCCAGTGTCCAACTGTGTCCCAGCTTCCACAATATCAACCCAGTGTGAAGGCGTCAGTGAGATGGGCCATCCCTGGCCACATTCACTTGTCCACGTGTTTGTGGTTAGGCTGTCCTTCCCACTAAATGCACTGGGGAGGGCACAGGTAATTTTTTGATATGCGCGCTTGTGTATAAGGTGCACCGGGACAAATAGGGGTGGCTGGGGACCGCTTATGGACACCCGGCCACCCCCAGGCGGCTGGGAACCGAGTGTGGGCACCCGGTTGCCGGGCGGCTGGGGACTGAGTATGGATACCAGGCCGCCGACGCAGCCATGACGTGGTGGCCAGATTCCGCCTCCACATGCCTAAAAGGCCCAATTTCAATTGCAAGCAAGCAGTATGGTATTGCAGCCTGGGGGTGGGTGGGTGGCAGGCTGCATACTTGCGCTTGCATTGCAAGTAATGGTGGAGGTACAATTGAACAGTGCCCTGGGACAAGGACTTGCACAGGGATAGTTGCAAGTCTGCATCTTCTGATGCGGCAAGGATCACTTCTGATGGGCACACTTCTAGGCAGTGACCTGGGTGTCAGAGATGCTTCCATGGGTCTTCCCCATGCTGTTCCCATGTCTTTTCAGCACAGTATGTATGTGTCACACAGCACATGGCCAGATAAGGTTGTAAAATGTTAAAATGACATTTCCCGGTGAATGCATTTTTCACAGTTGAAAGCAATACAAAAGTGCAAAAAAGCATAAAAAATGCTACTTGTGAACATAGCCCAAGGTGTTGAGGAGCATTTTTGTTTTTGGTTATTTATTTTACCTTATACACAAGTCTTTACCCTGAAAAGGATGTTCCTTAACATATTTCAATGGAAAGCAGTTTCAGTTTCGTTTTTGAACTTTTTATTGTGAGCCCGTAAAAGTGGCTTAATACCTCTGACAACGTTGTTGACAGCAGTGACCTGGGGGTCAGAAATGATTCCTGGGGCGGTCCCCATGCTGTCCTCATGTCATTTGAGCACTGTCACCATCGTTTTGGGCACTTTTTAGGCTTTCTACAGACTGCCGAGGGTGCCGTTGCAAAAATGCTCGGGTCTCCCATAGACTAACATTGGGCTCGTTGCTCGGGTCGAGCACCTGAGTATCACGGTGTGCTCAGCCCGAGCTTCGATCACCCGAGCATTTTAGTGCTCGTTCAACACTACTATTTAGTCTTAAGGGACTTGATCATGCAGTTGACTATGGTATTGCAGTATCCAGTAAAAATCATGGTCTCTTATGAACACCAGTCACAATCTGGTCGATAAAGTTCAACCTTCCTCTACCAATTGTACATTTTTTCACTAATTTAACTGTAAACCACAATGTGTATTGAGGAAATCATCCAACTGTTTTTTGAAAGCTGTTATAGTGTCGGCCATTACTATGACTTGTGGTAGGGAATTCCACAGTCTGACTGCTCTGACTGTAAAGAACACTTTCCTATTTAGCTGCCAGAATCGCCTTTCTTCCACCTGTAATTAGTGCCCCCTGGTCCTTAGTATGGTTTTTGGAAAGAATACGACATGTGCTAGTACTTTGTATTGACCACACATATATTTATACACAGTGTCGGACTGGGGTTCCTAGGGCCCACCAGGGGAACTGACTCTAGGGGCCCACACTACAGCCCACCATAAACGGTTTTATTACTTGTTATGCTTTTCTATAATGTACTATAATTACATGATTGGCCGCGCTGTGGAGCACCAAGCGGCAGGACTTTATTCGAACAGTCATTCCTTACTGCCAGAGTCCATTTAATGGTAACTTGTCACCTTGAAAAACGCTATTTATCTGCAGATATGGGGTTAATCTGCAGATAAATAGGGTTTAAAGCCTGGTTAGACGGCTTATTGGAAAAGCGTTGGCTACACGGAGAAAATTACATTTTATTCTCCCTGCCACCACTCGCTTCCTGTCATAGAATCGGTGCAAGGAGGGAGACATTACAGTCACCGCGAACTACAAAGTGAGGGTGCTGCAATAACGTCCGGCACCTTGATTGCGACATCTTCCATGGAGGCCAACCTCAGGCTGAGCTTCATTGAATGACTAACATGGCAGCAGCACCTGGCAACTAGTGCTGAGCGAGCGTGGTCGGATAAGGTGTGATCCCAGCATGCTTGGGTGTTATCTGAGTATCTTGTAATGCTCTGCTACTATGCTCGAATCCCCAGGGTAGCATGTTTTGGGGCGGTAGACAGACGCAACACATGCAGGAATTGCCTATTTGTTAGGTAATCCCTGCATGTGTTGCTTCTGTCTACCGCCGCATAACATGTTACCGCAGGGACTCGAGCATATTAGCAGAGCACTACAAGATACTCGGATAACACCCGAGCATTCTGGGATCACACCTTATCCGACCAAACTCACTCAGCACTAGTTGCCAGGTGCTGCTGCCATGTTAGTCATTCAATGAAGCTCAGCCTGAGGTTGGGCTCCATGGAAGTGTCACAATCAAGGTGCCGGACGTTATTGCAGCACGCTCACTTTGTAGTTTGCGGTGACTGTAATGTCTCTTATCCGACCACGCTCGCTCAGCACTACTGGCAACCGAACAGCAACCTGCAACTGCATCTGCATCACAGGGGGCTGAAGGGAGCAGGTGACTGCATGCACCGGCCATTGTGCTATCTAAATGCCGCTGTCAGTGATTGACAAGGGCACTTAAATACTCAAAACAGCAGCAATCAAGGCGAGCTCTGATCACTGCTGTTACAGGCAGACGCCGGCTATGTAACACAGCCGACATCTGCTCGGTATGGAGCAGGCTCAGCTCCTGAACCCGCTCCATACAAGCACATCCCTATGGTGACAGTTATGACAAGGTTAGCAAATTTCACTTGTCTGTTCCTAAATGTGGAAAGACAAATGGAATTCCTTAACACATGAGACCTAATAGATTTAGTAAAGGTGCCCCAAGCATATGAATGTTATTACACACCACAATGAACTCTTACATACACGCATCTTACAAAAATACATATTATTCCAGATACGCAGACGCGCACAAACACATCAGTACATGAATGCATCATCTGAACCACCATCATTTGTAATGTCAGGTCAGCCCCATATATATTTGTATCGCATAAACCTACAACTCCCAGTATGTAATTAACAATAGAGATACTGGGAGTTGTTATTAGTCATCATCAGACTGCGGACCATACAGGAACCACAGTACTGATGAGACACAGGCAGGATCACAAATGAACATTTACATCCAGGTATCTTACCTGAGACGTCTTCTCTGATTAGAGTTGTTCTCTTTCTTTTCTTACTCTTGTCCAGACTCCATGATGACTTTTCTCATCCACAGCTCGTCTCTGCAGACTTCCATCTTCTCCGGTCTTCTGCAGCACCCCCACACAATGCCCTTAAAGATAGCAGTGTCATTATAATGCTCCTGAATAAAAATATCTACACTGAGCCCCTGAATAAACCTAACTCTTACAATGCTCCCTGCACAAAACATGACATACACTCTACCCCTCTTATGGTACCTGCTCTCCACACTGTCCTCTCCTTTCCATACTGGGCCCCCTCTCCACACTGTCCTCTCCTTACCATACTGGGCCCCCTGTTCACATTGTCCTCTCACACTGTGTCCCCCCTATACTGTCCAGTCTCTATACTGTGCCCCTTCATCACACTCCCCCTCCTCAGCATACTGTTCTCTATACCTTCCCCCACACTAGTCTCTGTGCTGTGTCACCTCACACTTTTCTCCCTCCATACTGTCTCCTCACACATTTCCCCCACTCTCCATACTGTTCCCTCATACATCCCCCTTCCTCATTCTGTTCCTGCACTCATTCCCACCCCTCCTCTGGTTCATCATACTGTTTCTTCACACATCTCCCCATTCTGTCTCCTAAAATTTCTCTCCCATCTCTCCCCAAATATAATAAATCTTCGCAAGACCACACAGACATGCAGAAACGCGCTTACACACACGAAAACAAGCGCACACAGACACATACTAAGGGCTCTTTCACACGTCAGTACATGCGGTGACAGTTTCCACACGTACCAGAGACATTGGTACACGTAGATCCATTCAAATGAATGTTTTTACCTGCTGCACTTCCCACAAAACATCCCGCACACTGATGACAGCGCTCTTCCTAAGCACCAGGTGCTGAACGCTGCTCTCATCATAGATCCCTGCCGATGCTGCGATCAGCAGCAGCAGAGTCAATGATGAGAGTAGTAGTCTACTCCCGCCGTGTAGAACTGTAAAAATAGGAATAAAATAAAAAAATCCTTATACTCACCTCTCCTAAGCGTCACCCGCTGTAATCCGTGCGAGCGCTCACGCCGAGGAGAACGACTCCTGCAGCGAGTGGGCCCCGGAGCTGCGCTCAACAAGGGGTGCCCTGTCAATCACTGAGCGCAGCTCCGGGGCCTGCTCGCTGCAGGAGTCATTCTCCTCGGCGTGAACGCTCACACGGATCACAGCGGGTGACGCTTAGGAGAGGTGAGTATAAGGATTCTTTTATTTTATTCCTATTTTTACAGTTGGACACGGATGGAGTAGACTACTACTCTCATCATTGACCCTGCTGCTGCTGATCGCAGCAACGGCAGGGATCTATGATGAGGGCAGCGCTCAGCACCCGGCTCTTGGGAACTTCGAACTGTACACTGATTCCCAAGCGCCGGTACGTGTCACACGGATGACACACAGGTGGACACGGATATCTCCAGTCCCGTAAATATCAGGACATGTGAAAGAGCCCTAATATGCACACACAGATACACATACTCACAGAAATGGGGACACGTACACACGCAGGCAAGCACACACAGAAATGCACACACAGTCATGCTCAGACACACTCAGACAATCACACACAAAAATGCAGACACACAGGGAAGTACGCACACGTGTGAAGACATATATACACACGTAGACATGCAGGCACTCAAATACATACACACAAACACATGCAGGCATATACAGTACACACACACATGCAGGCATATACACACACACATGCAGGCATATACACACACATGCAGGCATATACACACACACGCAGCCATATACACACACACACATGCAGGCATATATACACACACAGGCATATACACACACATGCATATACACACACACACACATGCAGGCATATACACACACACACATGCAGGCATATACACACACACACACACACACACACATGCAGGCATATACACACACACACACACACACACGCATGCAGGCATATACACACACACACATGCATGCCGGCATATACACACACACACACGCATGCAGGCATATACACACACACACACGCATGCAGGCATATACACACACACGCATGCAGGCATATACACACACACACACGCGCAGGCATACACACACACACACGCATGCAGGCATATACACACACACACACGCATGCAGGCATATACACACACACACACATGCAGGCATATACACACACACACATGCAGGCATATACACATACACACATGCAGGCATATACACACACACACATGCAGGCATATACACACACACACATGCAGGCATATACACACACACACACACACACACGCATGCAGGCATATACACACACACACGCATGCAGGCATATACACACACATGCAGGCATATACACACACACACGCATGCAGGCATATACACACACACGCATGCAGGCATATACACACACACATATGCAGGCATATACACACACACACATGCAGGCATATACACACACACACACATGCAGGCATATACACACACACACACATGCAGGCATATACACACACACACTCACACATGCAGGCATATATACACACACACACACATGCAGGCATATACACACACACATGCAGGCATATACACACACACACATGCAGGCATATGCACACACACACACACATGCAGGCATATACACACACACACACATGCAGGCATATACACACACACATGCAGGCATATACACACACATGCAGGCATATACACACACACGCAGCCATATACACACACACACATGCAGGCATATACACACACACACACAGCCATATAACTCACCCATAAAAACGTTATTGACTATTTGGCACGGTGCTCTTGACGTGAAATTGAAGCAGTGAGAGCTGTAGGCCTGCAGCCTTGTTTCCAATTCCAGGCCAGGCCACATTCCACATATCCAGCACCGGAGCCGGTATAAAAAAGCCCAGAGTCAGAGCAGGAGAGAAGGGGGCGGTGCCACCATCCGGTCGGGAGCCGGTATTACTACAGGGGAGCAGGCCAGGGCAGATATAGAGCCGGGATGGGACCGTATCAGAAGCCCGGGAGCAGGGAGAGCAGAGCGAGACATCAGCTTCGGTGGCGCCGGCGTATCATAGGACGGCCACGGAGCAGAGAGAGAGCACTGCAGAGCGCAGGCGCGGTGTATCAGAGGCCAGGAGAGAGCGGCGTCAGCGTCACCACAGTCTGCCAGCCAGCGGGAAAGCAGAGCGCGGTGCTTGTCACCACTCAGAAAGAATCCATCCTCTTAGTGTCAAGGACTCACGTGGTAAGTATGCTGCATGCACGTCACTGCAGGCCTGCTGTCACCAATGAATGTGCCGTGCGCGCGACGCTACATTTGATTCAGCCGCGCTTTTAAAGGGCTCACACTTTTAAAGGGCCCCCGCCACCAATTTTCTCACTCTCATATCGGGGTCCACCTGGAAATTTCCCGATTTCCCGCCAGGCCAGACCGATCCTGTTTAAACATGTGAATGAGATCTCCACTTTTTCTAAGCTAAACAAGCCCAACTTTTCCAATCTCTCATCATATGAGAGGCCTTCCATCCCTTGTAATAATCAAGTTGCTGCCTTTGAACTGACTCTAACTCTTTTTAAACGTCCTAAAATCTTGTTAGCTTTTGTGGCTGCTGAGTTTTGCGGAGTACTGTCATATAAGGTACATGGGTTTTCTTCAGCAATCCATCTGCCCCCCACACTCATGTCACAGGTAGTGTTGAGCCACCCCCGTAGTGTTCGAGTTCGGTTCGGTTCGTCGAACACCCGTGTGTTCGCCGAACTGTTCGTCGAACTGTTCGTCGAACACCTTCGAACACCGTTAAAACCAATGGCAGGCAAACAAAAACACATAGAAACACATAGAAAACACCTTCAAAGGTGTCCAAAAGCTGACAAACTGCTCAGAAGACACAACTAACACATGGAAAAGTGACAAGTACATATAGTCATGCGAAAAGAAAAGAGGTGGAGGAGTAAAAGGAGGGGGAGACACAGATATAGGCATGTCATGCCCTTCTAAAATCCAAAAAGTGAGAAGCCGACACGTTCAGTCCGCTCCTGCCCGTGCCACCTCCGTGTCGCCGGGTTTGTGCCAGAGCCGCGGTGAACCCTGATGGCCAGCCCCCCTCTCCCAATACTGGTGCCTGTCCGCTGGTGGGTCGAGCGAGCCCCCCTGTGGTGGAGGCAGCTCTAAGCTTTTTAATTTAAATTGTCTCTCTAATTTGAATGAATACACTTTAAATCCATTTACAAGGATCTATTGGAGGGCAAGTCTCATGCCAGCAGCCGCGTAATTCCAGCTCCAGTAGCGTCCACTAAAGCTGCTGCAGTTAAAAAGCTTTTATAAGGATCGAGCTCGGCTGTCCACCGCAAGGCATCCTACTGCCAGTCCCAGCCCCTATGCCTTGGGGTGCCTCCTGATGCTCTTCACTGAGTATCCCGTGGTCCCGAAGCATTTCCTTTGAAAAAATTAAGTGTCCAAACTACAGGTGGTGTAGCTTGCTTAACAGCCGGGATAATCCGCTGACTAGCAGACACTGCTACTAGGCACAAAGTATTTCCTGGGCTAGATGCAGTTAAAAATTTGTAATTAGATACTCTCGTTGGATGCTGGGAAAGCATTCCATAGAGTCTCCTGGCACGCCATATATGATTCTCTTAAAAAGCTTGGGGTAGGGGTCTAGGGGACCCTTTTATAGCCAAAATCACGGCCCTGTATCCCAATACGTCACCTAGGCTGAAGATAAATGGAACTGCAGCACCCTGAGGGCTCGGTTGCTACAGAGGTATTGCACCTCACCCAGAGGTGTGATATTTCACTCTCAGGTAAGGATGGAGTGTGGATCAGGACCCGACACCTGCATGCATTACACCACATTGCCATGGGGCAGGGCGACCAATATGCCTCTGAGATGGGCACGACAGTCCCTGTCCCTGGCTGGAGTTGGGGGAGGGAACACTGAGGAAGGGGAACCCTGTAGTGCAGGAGCAGGGAGGAAGCAGTTCCTGGGTGCATTGAGAAGGGAGTATAAAAGGTGGGCACCATCTTAGTTCAGTGCAGAGAAGTCTGAGCAGAAGTGGCAGGGAGCAGGGGCTCTGCATGAGCTCTGCTCCGGAGGTGGACCTAGTAACAGAGGCCCAGGCCTGGAAGAGGGAGAAGGAAGGAAGAGGAGCGGAGAAGGCTCTAGGAACGAGGAATGAAGGGATCCCAGGGGTGCGGACGGGCGAGTCGCCACCGCACGCCCGAATTCACCTGCGTGGAGGGGTCAGGCCAAAGGGGGAGACCGGTCCCCGAAACTAGTGGAGGCAGGAAACGACCCTCAGCTAGAAACCGGAGGCTCTGACATTTTATATGGCGCAGCCCCTCGCTACACCCGCTAGGAAGGCACCACATAGGGTCAGGGAAACTGGCGCCAAGTTTACCAAGAGGAGGCCCGAGGCAGCCGGACAGAAGGGTTGGTAAGAAAGGCCAGACAAAGGACACACAAAGGGGGTCCTGTGAAGCGCTCCAAAGTTATCTGGGAGTTGTCTGAGCCCCTCACCTGGTGAGCACAGTACGACGTGGGCAGCCGTTACCTGCAGACGTGGTCTGGATAATAAGAACTGTGAGTAAAGGCCCTGGACTGCATCACTGACTCCGTGTCGTTACTGCTGCTGCCCTGCACCATCACCCCCATCCTCCGCATACACTGCCCTGAGGCTATACTCCTCCCGTGGGGAGTTATGCTACGCTCTGCTGCACCCACAACACCAGCCTCAGCGGTCTGCCCTGCAGCGGCGGTTCACTCTGACCGCAATCCACGGGTGGCGTAGTCGGACATTTAAACATCAAAACCACATAAATAGTTCGCCACTGGTTTGACCACCCTGAGCCACGGAACTGGGTCGCCGCCACGAAGACTACAACCACCAGCATCCACCAAAAAGGGTCCGGCTCCGGGTGTCCCAAGGCCCAGGGGGTGCATCAGAACATTTTCATCACCTTTCACAATCACCAATGGGACAAGGCAGGGATGTCCTCTTTCCCCTCTCTTATACATCCTAGTGACGGAGCACCTGCTCTCATCAATTCGCCATAACCCCAATATTAGGTGGATTGAGGTGGGAGGCACCGAGTACAAGTGCTCTCTATTTGCTGATGATGTCCTAGTATATATCACTCAATCACATATATCCATCCATGCTGTTATGGCTGAAATAGATCACTTTGTTACATGGTCAAATTTTAAAATCAATGCAGCGAAGTCTGAGGCCCTCGATGTCTCCCTCCCCAAATCCATATAGGATTCCATCCAGTCCAACTTTCCCTTTGCCTGGCCCTCACAGGGTATCAAATACTTAGGAATTCCTATTCATAGAGACCTCTCCCATCTATGTTATCTTAATTTTGGGCCCTTTATTGAACAACTCCATACAGACCACGGTTGGCAAGTTAGAACTGTAAGATTCACTACGTGAACCACTGGTGTTTTGTGGAAAAGCACATGTACACTGTGTTCCAAATTATTATGCAAAAAGTGTTTAGGAGTGATAAGGGAAGAATTTGTTTGTTTGTCAGTTAAACTCATTGATGGTGATGTGTGTTAGGGCTCTTTATATCACTGTAAGCAATTGCAGACACCTGTGCTAATTAGTTTGGCAGGTGTGTCCAATGAAAGGCAAGACTACTTAAGAAGGCTGTCTCACATTATTAAGCAGCCTACATTTTCTGCCAAAATGGGAAAGAAAAAGGATGTGTCGGCTGCTGAGAAGCAACAAATTGTGGAGTGTTTAGGTCAAGGCATGACTACAATCAACATTGTGCGATGATCAGGATGAAGTGTCTTGGCAATCAAGAAGTATGTAGCTGATTCACAGTACACACGTGTGCGTGCTGATAAGGGCAAATTGAGGACTCTTTCCTACAGGCAATTACGTCAGGTTAAAAGAGCAGCGGCAAAAAAGCCTTGTCATAGCAGCAGACAAGTTTTTGAAGCTGCTGGTGCCTCCAACGTCCCCCGAACAACAAGATGCAGGGTCCTTCAGAGGTTTGCAGCTGTGCATACGCCATCCTGTCGACCTCCTCTATCCACTTCACACAAGCAGAAACGGCTCCAGTGGGCTAAACATTACATGAAGACTGATTTCAAAACTGTTTTGTTCACGGATGAGTGCCGTGCAGCGCTCGATGGTTCAGATGGATGGAGTGGAGGATGGCTGGTTGATGGACACCCCACGCAAACAAGGCTACAGCGCCAACAAGGAGGAGGTGGAGTAATGTTTTGGGCTGGAATCATGGGGAGAGAGATTGTCGGCCCCTTTAGGATCCCTGAAGGCGCTAAAGATGAACTCCATAATGTATGTGGATTTTCTCAAACAGCACTTACTGCCATGGTTCAAGAAGAAGAACAGTGCATTTCACAGCAAGATCATTTTTTTGCATGATAATGCACCATCTCATGCTGCACATAAAACATCTGCATCTCTGGCTGATATCGGCATAAAAGGGGACAAACTTATGGTGTGACCCCCATGCTCCCCTGACCTCTACCCCATTCAGAACCTCTGGAGCATCATCAAAAGGAGTGTCTATGATGGCGGGAGGCAGTTCACATCTAAGCAACACCTCTGGGAGGGTATTCTGTCCTCATGCAAAACAATTGAAGCAGAAACCATCCAAAACCTGACAAATTCAATGGACGAGAGAGTTCAGAAGCTCCTTTCGAACAAGGGGTCCTATGTGAAAATGTAACATCACCTAGAATAAAGTTTTGAGTTGAAAACTGTTTGATTTCAGTTTCTAATAACCTGCTAATGCTTATAATTTCAAAAACGACCAATTTTTTGGTCTTTATTAAAATGAAAAGGTTGATCGAAAAGTTTGGGGGATCTAAGAGTGTGGCAACCCAGTAGTCATGATTACTTCGAATTCTGACAATATGAGGGTCATGTTGCAGGTAGTGCAGCAAGAAGGCACTTATGTGTCTTGCGCATCTCGGAGCCCCAAAATTATTTTCCGGGCTAGATGCAGCTAAAAATTATTATTAATTTTAAATCTGGTGGAGCTTAGTATAGATGGCCTAATAGGATCAGTGCTGCACACTGCTACAAAGCCCAAATTATTTTCCAGCCAAGATACAGATAAACATGATTAGTAATTTTAAATCTGGTGGAGCTTATTATAGATGGCCTAATAGAATCAGTGCTGCACACTGCTACAAAGCCCAAATTATTTTCCAGCCAAGATACAGATAAACATGATTAGTAATTTGAAAGCTTAAAACGGTTGGTAGGGTGATTTTAACCAATCATCAAGCTTTTACTCTCCCCAGGATGACACAGGGGTAGAAAAGTCGTTTCGGATCCATGATTTGTTCATCTTTATGAACGTGAGTCTGTCTACATTATCAGTGGAGAGCCGCGTGCGCTTATCTGTCAGCACACCACCAGCAGCGCTGAACACACGTTCAGACAGAACGCTGGCTGCGGGGCATGACAAGATCTCCAAGGCGTAAGTGGCTAGCTCCAGCCATTTATCCAGATTGGAAGCCCAAAAAGAGCAAGGGTCCAGTGACACAGTCATGGCTTCAATGTTTACTTGGAGATACTCCTGTACCATCGTCTCTAGGCGTTGACTATGTGTCAGACTTCTTGTCTCCTGTGGCCTTGCAAAGGATGGGCTAAAAAAGTGGTGAAATGATTCCGCAAAATTGATGTTACCACAGATACTGTGGTTCTGTTACGGTTTGAGTGCTGAACACTTGACGGTCCCACGGTTGGCAAGTTGGAACTGTGAGATTCACTACGTGCACCACTGGTGTTTTGTGGAAAAGCACATGTAAGATTCTACAACAGTCTCTGCTGATACTCCTGCATGCGTGCATCCCTTTCTATGGCAGGAATAATTTCGGCAAATTTACTTTTGTACCGGGGATCTAACAGTGTGGCAACCCAGTAGTCAGGATTATTTCTAATTCTCACAATTCGAGGGTCATGTTGCAGGTAGTGCAGCAAGAAGGCACTCATGTGTGTTGCGCATCCAGGAGCACCAAGTCCCTGTTGTGTTGGTGACGAGGTAACAATCATGCTTCCTTCCTCTGTCCTCTCCCCCCAACCTCGCACAACAGAAATGTGATCAAGGTCTCCCTCATCTGATGAGTCTTCCATCAGTTCGTCCTCCACTTCTTCCTGGGCTCCTGCACCTTCCTCACTAGTTTGGCTGCTACCATGCGCCCTGGTAAAACCATCTCCCCCACCCTCACATGCCTGCCGCCTTGGTGCTGCCGACCGTCTGGACCTTGCAGATGTTAGCCCTTCCGCATACAACTCCTCCTCCTCTACTTCCTCCACCTCCTCTTGTGCCACCACCTGACTCCGAATTCTGTTTAACATGTGCTCCAGCATGTAAATCACCGGAATAGTCATGCTGATAATGGCATCGTCAGCACTAAACATCTTCGTCGCCATTTCAAAACTGTGCAGAAGGGTGCATAGGTCCCTGATCTGAGACCACTCCTCCAGCGTGATTTGCCCCACCTCTGGATCTCGTTGGCCCAGGCTATACGTCGGAACGTATTGCACCAGGGCTTGTCGGTGCTGCCACAGTCGCTGCAACATGTGCAGAGTTGAATTCCACCGGGTAGTCACATCGCATTTTAGCCGGTGAAGTGGCAGGCCCAACGACTTCTGTAGAGATGTAAGTCGCTGAGCTGCGGGATGCGAACGGCGGAAGTAAGCACATAGCAACCGTGCCCTCTGCAGAAGGCCATCTAGTCTGGGATAGTGGGCTAAAAATTGCTGGACAACCAGGTTCAACACGTGAGCCATACAAGGCACGTGTGTGACATTGCCCCGGCGAAGGGCCGCACCCAGGTTTGCAGCATTGTCGCACACGGCCTTCCCTGGTTGCAGGTCCAGTGGAGACAACCATTCATGAAATTGGTTCTCCAGAGCTGACCACAACTCCTCAGCTGTGTGACTCACATTTCCCAGACATTTCAAAGTAAAAACCGCCTGATGACGTTGAGCCCTACTGCCAGCATAGTAAGGAGGTGTGCAGGATCCCTTCTGCGCAGTTAGAAAGCTTGTGGCATGACCAGACAGGCTTTGGGTGCAGGTGGAAGACCGAGAGGAGGTTGAGGAGGCAGAAGCAGTGGAGGAACTTTGACATAAAGAGGATTGACGCACAACTCGTGGGGACGGCAAGACTTGGACAGCAGCCCCTTGTCCTGCTGTCACCATAGTTACCCAGTGCCCAGTCAGCGACATGTAACGCCCCTGTCCATGCCTACTCGTCCAAGTGTCTGTGGTGAAATGCACCCTGTCACACACAGAGTTTCTCAAAGAAGCGGTGATGTTGTGTGCGACATGCTGGTGGAGCGCAGGCACACCTTTCTTTGAGAAGTAGTGCCGACTGGGCATCTGGTACTGGGGCACTGCGACGGACATAAGGTCTCGAAAATCCTCTGTGTCCACCAGGCGGAAAGGCAGCATTTCTGTAGCCAAGAGCTTGCAGATGGTGAAATTCAACCTCTTAGCTTTCTCATGGCTAGGAGGAAATGGTCTTTTACTTGTCCACATCTGAGGGACCGAGGGCTGGCTATTGTGCTTAGACGGGGTTGATAAGGGTGTCCCCGGCAAACTGCCGGTCTGTGAGGAAGATGCAGGCGGACATGTTAGGTTGCCTTGATCCAAAGGTGGTGCTATCGATGTCGGACAGCGCTCAACACCAGCTGGTGTTACCACCTCCAAAGAAAATTATGACCTGCCAATCACGCTGGCTGTTGCGGGTAAAGAGGTGGCAGGTCTGCGCCCCAAAACAGGTGTGACTGCTGTCCCCCCAGTCACAGAGGATGAAGAGGCCGCGGATGCACAAGATATGGCAGACCATGGTTGGCCCGGCCGGCTAGGCCGCATTGTAGCACACTGAGCTTCCCACTGCAACTTATGCTTCATGTCCATGTGCCGGTTCATGCATGAAGTACTCAAACTATGTATTTTTTGGCCTCTACTTAGCTTTTGCTGACAAATGCTACAGATAACACGAGTTGGGTCATCTTTATCGATCTGAAAAAAAGCCCAGGCTATGCAAGGCTTAGCACCCATGCGACCTGAAGAGCCACCATGACTTGTGGTGAGAGGCAGAGTTGTGTTTGAGGATGCAGTTGTTGACGTGCTTCCAGTACTACGTCTCTGTCCAGGAAGGCGCAACCTGACCTCGTCGTCACTAGCATCTTCCTCCACCTCCTCTGCTGACCTCATCTCTTGGCTGAATGTGGGTTGACAGCAAGTGGGATCTCCAACCTCATCATCATCACCCTGTGCGTTATCACACCCGTCGTCCTCAGAGCCAACCTGTTCCTGCCCTGACAAAAAACTAAAGTTGTCGCTCCAATCAGGTATTTGAGTCTCATCATCGTCTTCCTCATTGTCTCCACCAACAGGAGTTACAGTTTGGGAATGAGGGTCTACATTATGGTCAGAACCTTCTGCGTCTGGTCCTGGATCCGACTCATAAAGATTCTGGGCATCAGTGCAGATCATTTCCTCGTCTGGATTCACAGAAGCGCTGGAGTCGACCTCTGATTCCCAGGCTATAGTATGAGTAAACAGCTCTGCAGACTCAACCATCTGTTCTACCTCATACTCAGACGGGCAGCTGGAGATTTGGGAGCTGTGAGGAAGCAAGTGCGATTTGGGTGACACCTTTGAGGACTGGAGTATTTGTGATGTTGAAGTTGATGTGGAGGAGAGCCCACTTAAAGGAGCACTTGATATCCGTTGAAGCACCTGCTGTTTTTGTGCCTCATCTGGAATTTGTAGCGATTGGCGTGGCCGTAAGAAAGGGATCTTATCACATTGTCCGCTAAAAGAAGTAGACATTTTAGTTTGGCTGGAAGATGGTCTTTCTTCTGCAGATGTTACTGTTGCTTTAACACCTACCCCACGGACACAACCTTTTTTCCCCTTCCCAACACGCCTATTCCCCTTTCCACCAGCAGCAGGCCTTTTTCCACTCAATTTGGTGGTTAACTAATTCACAACTCTGGAATTGTTTGCACAAAAAAACAATGGATGGGAACCGAGCAGAGCTGAGTGGCCAAACTGTGGTATTAGGCCAAAACTATTGGCTGGGTTAGATGCAGAAAAAAATTATATTCAAATTGCAACCTGATGGAGGTCAGTATAGATGGACTAATAGAACAAGTCCCACACACAGCTAGAAGCCAACATATTTTTTTCAGAGGTAGATGCAGAAAAAAATTGTATTCAGTTTGCAACCTGATGGAGGTCAGTATAGATGGACTAATAGAACAAGTCCTACACACAGCTAGAAGCCCAAATATTTTTTCAGAGGTAGATGCAGAAAAAAAATATATTCAGTTTGCAACCTGATGGAGGTCAGTATAGATGGACTAATAGAGAAAGTCCCACACACGGCTAGAAGGCCAAATATTTTTTCAGAGCTAGATGCAGACAAAAAATTATTTTTAACTTGCAACCTGATGGAGGCCAGTATAGATGGACTAATAGAGAAAGTCCCACACACTGCTAGAAGGCCAAATATTTTTTCAGAGCTAGATGAAGAAAAAAATTATATTCAGTTTGCAACCTGATGGAGGTCAGTATAGATGGACTAATAGAACAAGTCCCACACACAGCTAGAAGGCCAAATATTTTTTCAGAGGTAGATGCAGATAAAAATTATTTTTAATTTGCAGCCTGATGGAGGTCAGTATAGATGGACCAATAGAGAAAGTCCCACACACTGCTAGAAGGCCAAATATTTTTTCAGAGCTAGATGCAGACAAAAAATTATTTTGAATTTGCAACCTGATGGAGGTCAGTATAGATGGACTAATAGAGAAAGTCCCACACACTGCTAGAAGGCCAAATATTTTTTCAGAGCTAGATGCAGACAAAAAATTATTTTTAATTTGCAACCTGATGGAGGTCAGTATAGATGGACTAATAGAGAAAGTCCCACACACTGCTAGAAGGCCAAATATTTTTTCAGAGCTAGATGCGGAAAAAATTTTATTCAGTTTGCAACCTGATGGAGGTCAGTATAGATGAACTAATAGAACAAGTCCCACACACAGCGAGAAGCCCAAATATTTTTTCAGAGGTAAATGCAGATAAAAATTATTTTTAATTTGCAACCTGATGGAGGTCAGTATAGATGGACTAATAGAGAAAGTCCCACACACTGCTAGAAGGCCAAATATTTTTTCAGGGCTAGATGCAGACAAAAAAATATTTTGAATTTGCAGCGTGATGGAGGTCAGTATAGATGGACTAATAGAGAAAGTCCCACACACTGCTAGAAGCCCAATATTTTTTCAGAGGTAGATGCAGAAAAAAAATATATTTAGTTTGCAACCTGATGGAGGTCAGTATAGATGGACTAATAGAGAAAGTCCCACACACTGCTAGAAGGCCAAATATTTTTTCAGAGCTAGATGCAGATAAAAATTATTTTTAATTTGCAACCTGATGGAGGTCAGTATAGATGGACTAATAGAGAAAGTCCCACACACTGCTAGAAGGCCAAATATTTTTTCAGAGCTAGATGCAGAAAAAAATTATATTCAGTTTGCAACCTGATGGAGGTCAGTACAGATGGACTAACAGAACAAGTCCCACACACAGCTAGAAGCCCAAATATTTTTTCAGAGGTAGATGCAGAAAAAAATTATATTCAGTTTGCAACCTGATGGAGGTCTGTATAGGTGGATTAATAGAACAAGTCCCACACACAGCTAGAAGCCCAAATATTTTTTCAGAGGTAGATGCAGAAAAAAATTATATTCAGTTTGCAACCTGATGGAGGTCTGTATAGATGGATTAATAGAACAAGTCCCACACACAGCTAGAAGCCCAATATTTTTTCAGAGGTAGATGCAGAAAAAAAATATATTCAGTTTGCAACCTGATGGAGGTCAGTATAGATGGACTAATAGAGAAAGTCCCACACACTGCTAGAAGGCCAAATATTTTTTCAGAGCTAGATGCAGACAAAAAATTATTTTTAATTTGCAACCTGATGGAGGTCAGTATAGATGGATTAATAGAGAAAGTCCCACACACTGCTAGAAGGCCAAATATTTTTTCAGAGCTAGATGCAGATATAAATTATTTTTAATTTGCAACCTGATGGAGGTCAGTATAGATGGACTAATAGAGAAAATCCCACACACTGCTAGAAGGCCAAATATTTTTTCAGAGCTAGATGCAGAAAAAAATTATATTCAGTTTGCAACCTGATGGAGGTCAGTATAGATGGACTAATAGAACAAGTCCCACACACTGCTAGATGCCCAAATATTTTTTCAGAGCTAGATGCAGAAAAAAATTATATTCAATTTGCAACCTGATGGAGGTCAGTATAGATGGACTAATAGAACAAGTCCTACACACAGCTAGAAGCCCAAATATTTTTACAGAGGTAGATGCAGAAAAAAAATATATTCAGTTTGCAACCTGATGGAGGTCAGTATAGATGGACTAATAGAGAAAGTCCCACACACGGCTAGAAGGCCAAATATTTTTTCAGAGCTAGATGCAGACAAAAAATTATTTTTAATTTGCAACCTGATGGAGGTCAGTATAGATGGACTAATAGAGAAAGTCCCACACACTGCTAGAAGGCCAAATATTTTTTTAGAGCTAGATGCAGAAAAAAATTATATTCAGTTTGCAACCTGATGGAGGTCAGTATAGATGGACTAATAGAACAAGTCCCACACACAGCTAGAAGGCCAAATATTTTTTCAGAGGTAGATGCAGATAAAAATTATTTTTAATTTGCAGCCTGATGGAGGTCAGTATAGATGGACTAATAGAGAAAGTCCCACACACTGCTAGAAGGCCAAATATTTTTTCAGAGCTAGATGCAGACAAAAAAATATTTTGAATTTGCAACCTGATGGAGGTCAGTATAGATGGACTAATAGAGAAAGTCCCACACACTGCTAGTAGGCCAAATATTTTTCAGAGCTAGATGCAGAAAAAATTATATTCAGTTTGCAACCTGATGGAGGTCAGTATAGATGGACTAATAGAACAAGTCCCACACACAGCTAGAAGCCCAAATATTTTTTCAGAGGTAGATGCAGATAAAAATTATTTTTAATTTGCAACCTGATGGAGGTCAGTATAGATGGACTAATAGAGAAAGTCCCACACACTGCTAGAAGGCCAAATATTTTTTCATAGCTAGATGCAGACAAAAAATTATTTTGAATTTGCAGCGTGATGGAGGTCAGTATAGATGGACTAATAGAGAAAGTCCCACACACTGCTAGAAGGCCAAATATTTTTTCAGAGCTAGATGCAGAAAAAAATTATATTCAGTTTGCAACCTGATGGAGTTCAGTACAGATGGACTAATAGAACAAGTCCCACACACAGCTAGAAGCCCAAATATTTTTTCAGAGGTAGATGCAGAAAAAAATTATATTCAGTTTGCAACCTGATGGACGTCTGTATAGATGGATTAATAGAACAAGTCCCACACACAGCCAGAAGCCCAAATATTTTTTCAGAGGTAGATGCAGAAAAAAATTATATTCAGTTTGCAACCTGATGGAGGTCTGTATAGATGGATTAATAGAACAAGTCCCACACACAGCTAGAAGCCCAATATTTTTTCAGAGGTAGATGCAGAAAAAAAATATATTCAGTTTGCAACCTGATGGAGGTCAGTATAGATGGACTAATAGAGAAAGTCCCACACACTGCTAGAAGGCCAAATATTTTTTCAGAGCTAGATGCAGACAAAAAATTATTTTGAATTTGCAACCTGATGGAGGTCAGTATAGATGGATTAATAGAGAAAGTCCCACACACTGCTAGAAGGCCAAATATTTTTTCAGAGCTAGATGCAGATATAAATTATTTTTAATTTGCAACCTGATGGAGGTCAGTATAGATGGACTAATAGAGAAAATCCCACACACTGCTAGAAGGCCAAATATTTTTTCAGAGCTAGATGCAGAAAAAAATTATATTCAGTTTGCAACCTGATGGAGGTCAGTATAGATGGACTAATAGAACAAGTCCCACACACTGCTAGATGCCCAAATATTTTTTCAGAGCTAGATGCAGAAAAAAATTATATTCAATTTGCAACCTGATGGAGGTCAGTATAGATGGACTAATAGAACAAGTCCTACACACAGCTAGAAGCCCAAATATTTTTACAGAGGTAGATGCAGAAAAAAAATATATTCAGTTTGCAACCTGATGGAGGTCAGTGTAGATGGACTAATAGAGAAAGTCCCACACACGGCTAGAAGGCCAAATATTTTTTCAGAGCTAGATGCAGACAAAAAATTATTTTTAATTTGCAACCTGATGGAGGTCAGTATAGATGGACTAATAGAGAAAGTCCCACACACTGCTAGAAGGCCAAATATTTTTTTAGAGCTAGATGCAGAAAAAAATTATATTCAGTTTGCAACCTGATGGAGGTCAGTATAGATGGACTAATAGAACAAGTCCCACACACAGCTAGAAGGCCAAATATTTTTTCAGAGGTAGATGCAGATAAAAATTATTTTTAATTTGCAGCCTGATGGAGGTCAGTATAGATGGACTAATAGAGAAAGTCCCACACACTGCTAGAAGGCCAAATATTTTTTCAGAGCTAGATGCAGACAAAAAAATATTTTGAATTTGCAACCTGATGGAGGTCAGTATAGATGGACTAATAGAGAAAGTCCCACACACTGCTAGTAGGCCAAATATTTTTCAGAGCTAGATGCAGAAAAAATTATATTCAGTTTGCAACCTGATGGAGGTCAGTATAGATGGACTAATAGAACAAGTCCCACACACAGCTAGAAGCCCAAATATTTTTTCAGAGGTAGATGCAGATAAAAATTATTTTTAATTTGCAACCTGATGGAGGTCAGTATAGATGGACTAATAGAGAAAGTCCCACACACTGCTAGAAGGCCAAATATTTTTTCATAGCTAGATGCAGACAAAAAATTATTTTGAATTTGCAGCGTGATGGAGGTCAGTATAGATGGACTAATAGAGAAAGTCCCACACACTGCTAGAAGGCCAAATATTTTTTCAGAGCTAGATGCAGAAAAAAATTATATTCAGTTTGCAACCTGATGGAGTTCAGTACAGATGGACTAATAGAACAAGTCCCACACACAGCTAGAAGCCCAAATATTTTTTCAGAGGTAGATGCAGAAAAAAATTATATTCAGTTTGCAACCTGATGGACGTCTGTATAGATGGATTAATAGAACAAGTCCCACACACAGCCAGAAGCCCAAATATTTTTTCAGAGGTAGATGCAGAAAAAAATTATATTCAGTTTGCAACCTGATGGAGGTCTGTATAGATGGATTAATAGAACAAGTCCCACACACAGCTAGAAAACCAATATTTTTTCAGAGGTAGATGCAGAAAAAAAATATATTCAGTTTGCAACCTGATGGAGGTCAGTATAGATGGACTAATAGAGAAAGTCCCACACACTGCTAGAAGGCCAAATATTTTTTCAGAGCTAGATGCAGACAAAAAATATTTTTAATTTGCAACCTGATGGAGGTCAGTATAGATGGACTAATATAGATAGTCCCACACACTGCTAGAAGGCCAAATATTTTTTCAGAGCTAGATGCAGATATAAATTATTTTTAATTTGCAACCTGATGGAGGTCAGTATAGATGGACTAATAGAGAAAGTCCCACACACTGCTAGAAGGCCAAATATTTTTTCAGAGCTAGATGCAGAAAAAATTATATTCAGTTTGGAACCTGATGGAGGTCAGTATAGATGGACTAATAGAACAAGTCCCACACACAGCGAGAAGCCCAAATATTTTTTCAGAGGTAAATGCAGATAAAAATTATTTTTAATTTGCAACCTGATGGAGGTCAGTATAGATGGACTAATAGAGAAAGTCCCACACACTGCTAGAAGGCCAAATATTTTTTCAGGGCTAGATGCAGACAAAAAAATATTTTGAATTTGCAGCGTGATGGAGGTCAGTATAGATGGACTAATAGAGAAAGTCCCACACACTGCTAGAAGCCCAATATTTTTTCAGAGGTAGATGCAGAAAAAAAATATATTTAGTTTGCAACCTGATGGAGGTCAGTATAGATGGACTAATAGAGAAAGTCCCACACACTGCTAGAAGGCCAAATATTTTTTCAGAGCTAGATGCAGAAAAAATTATATTCAGTTTGCAACCTGATGGAGGTCAGTACAGATGGACTAATAGAACAAGTCCCACACACAGCTAGAAGCCCAAATATTTTTTCAGAGGTAGATGCAGAAAAAAATTATATTCAGTTTGCAACCTGATGGAGGTCTGTATAGATGGATTAATAGAACAAGTCCCACACACAGCTAGAAGCCCAAATATTTTTTCAGAGGTAGATGCAGAAAAAAATTATATTCAGTTTGCAACCTGATGGAGGTCTGTATAGATGGATTAATAGAACAAGTCCCACACACAGCTAGAAGCCCAATATTTTTTCAGAGGTAGATGCAGAAAAAAAATATATTCAGTTTGCAACCTGATGGAGGTCAGTATAGATGGACTAATAGAGAAAGTCCCACACACTGCTAGAAGGTCAAATATTTTTTCAGAGCTAGATGCAGACAAAAAAATATTTTTAATTTGCAACCTGATGGAGGTCAGTATAGATGGACTAATAGAGAAAGTCCCACACACTGCTAGAAGGCCAAATATTTTTTCAGAGCTAGATGCAGAAAAAAATTATATTCAGTTTGCAACCTGATGGAGGTCAGTATAGATGGACTAATAGAACAAGTCCCACACACTGCTAGATGCCCAAATATTTTTTCAGAGCTAGATGCAGAAAAAAATTATATTCAATTTGCAACCTGATGGAGGTCAGTATAGATGGACTAATAGAACAAGTCCTACACACAGCTAGAAGCCCAAATATTTTTTCAGAGGTAGATGCAGAAAAAAAATATATTCAGTTTGCAACCTGATGGAGGTCAGTATAGATGGACTAATAGAGAAAGTCCCACACACGGCTAGAAGGCCAAATACTTTTTCAGAGCTAGATGCAGACAAAAAATTATTTTTAATTTGCAACCTGATGGAGGTCAGTATAGATGGACTAATAGAGAAAGTCCCACACACTGCTAGAAGGCCAAATATTTTTTCAGAGCTAGATGCAGAAAAAAATTATATTCAGTTTGCAACCTGATGGAGGTCAGTATAGATGGACTAATAGAACAAGTCCCACACACAGCTAGAAGGCCAAATATTTTTTCAGAGGTAGATGCAGATAAAAATTATTTTTAATTTGCAGCCTGATGGAGGTCAGTATAGATGGACTAATAGAGAAAGTCCCACACACTGCTAGAAGGCCAAATATTTTTTCAGAGCTAGATGCAGACAAAAAAATATTTTGAATTTGCAACCTGATGGAGGTCAGTATAGATGGACTAATAGAGAAAGTCCCACACACTGCTAGAAGGCCAAATATTTTTCAGAGCTAGATGCAGAAAAAATTATATTCAGTTTGCAACCTGATGGAGGTCAGTATAGATGGACTAATAGAGAAAGTCCCACACACTGCTAGAAGGCCAAATATTTTTTCAGAGCTAGATGCAGATATAAATTATTTTTAATTTGCAACCTGATGGAGGTCAGTATAGATGGACTAATAGAGAAAGTCCCACACACTGCTAGAAGGCCAAATATTTTTTCAGAGCTAGATGCAGAAAAAAATTATATTCAGTTTGCAACCTGATGGAGGTCAGTATAGATGGACTAATAGAACAAGTCCCACACACTGCTAGATGCCCAAATATTTTTTCAGAGCTAGATGCAGAAAAAAATTATATTCAATTTGCAACCTGATGGAGGTCAGTATAGATGGACTAATAGAACAAGTCCTACACACAGCTAGAAGCCCAAATATTTTTTCAGAGGTAGATGCAGAAAAAAAATATATTCAGTTTGCAACCTGATGGAGGTCAGTATAGATGGACTAATAGAGAAAGTCCCACACACGGCTAGAAGGCCAAATACTTTTTCAGAGCTAGATGCAGACTAAAAATTATTTTTAATTTGCAACCTGATGGAGGTCAGTATAGATGGACTAATAGAGAAAGTCCCACACACTGCTAGAAGGCCAAATATTTTTTCAGAGCTAGATGCAGAAAAAAATTATATTCAGTTTGCAACCTGATGGAGGTCAGTATAGATGGACTAATAGAACAAGTCCCACACACAGCTAGAAGGCCAAATATTTTTTCAGAGGTAGATGCAGATAAAAATTATTTTTAATTTGCAGCCTGATGGAGGTCAGTATAGATGGACTAATAGAGAAAGTCCCACACACTGCTAGAAGGCCAAATATTTTTTCAGAGCTAGATGCAGACAAAAAAATATTTTGAATTTGCAACCTGATGGAGGTCAGTATAGATGGACTAATAGAGAAAGTCGCACACACTGCTAGAAGGCCAAATATTTTTCAGAGCTAGATGCAGAAAAAATTATATTCAGTTTGCAACCTGATGGAGGTCAGTATAGATGGACTAATAGAACAAGTCCCACACACAGCTAGAAGCCCAAATATTTTTTCAGAGGTAGATGCAGATAAAAATTATTTTTAATTTGCAACCTGATGGAGGTCAGTATAGATGGACTAATAGAGAAAGTCCCACACACTGCTAGAAGGCCAAATATTTTTTCAGAGCTAGATGCAGAAAAAAATTATATTCAGTTTGCAACCTGATGGAGGTCAGTATAGATGGACTAATAGAACAAGTCCCACACACTGCTAGATGCCCAAATATTTTTTCAGAGCTAGATGCAGAAAAAAATTATATTCAATTTGCAACCTGATGGAGTTCAGTACAGATGGACTAATAGAACAAGTCCCACACACAGCTAGAAGCCCAAATATTTTTTCAGAGGTAGATGCAGAAAAAAATTATATTCAGTTTGCAACCTGATGGAGGTCTGTATAGATGGATTAATAGAACAAGTCCCACACACAGCTAGAAGCCCAAATATTTTTTCAGAGGTAGATGCAGAAAAAAATTATATTCAGTTTGCAACCTGATGGAGGTCAGTATAGATGGACTAATAGAGAAAGTCCCACACACTGCTAGAAGGCCAAATATTTTTTCAGAGCTAGATGCAGACAAAAAATTATTTTTAATTTGCAACCTGATGGAGGTCAGTATAGATGGACTAATAGAGAAAGTCCCACACACTGCTAGAAGGCCAAATATTTTTTCAGAGCTAGATGCAGATATAAATTATTTTTAATTTGCAACCTGATGGAGGTCAGTATAGATGGACTAATAGAGAAAGTCCCACACACTGCTAGAAGGCCAAATATTTTTTCAGAGCTAGATGCAGAAAAAAATTATATTCAGTTTGCAACCTGATGGAGGTCAGTATGGATGGTCTAATAGAACAAGTCCCACACACTGCTAGAAGCCCAAATATTTTTTCAGAGCTAGATGCAGAAAAAAATTATATTCAATTTGCAACCTGATGGAGGTCAGTGTAGATGGACTAATAGAATGATGCTATGCCCAAAAGATTTTACTTCACTAGGTGCAGTAAAAAAATTGGTATTCTATACACAGGTGGTATATCTTGCAACACAGATAGGCTACTCCACTGACTAACACACTCTGCAATAGGCCAAAAAGGATTAGCTTTGCTAGATTCAGCCAAATGCTGTGAAAAAAACTTGCACAGCACTGGCACAGACCTGCCTGGCAAAAACTGATAGGAACTGATGTAACCTAGTCCTGAAAAGGACTGCAATTACAATTAGTCTTTACTCCCATAATCTATCTAAGAGCACAGACCTGCCTGATAAAAGTTGTAGGAAATGCTGTAACCTAGTCCTTAAAAGGACTGCAATCACAACTATTCCCTACTCCCAAGCTATCTGTAGATTTGTGCGAAAATTGGCTTGAAATTAACAAGGTATAGCGCACACAGCAACAGCGGTGCCGTCTAACATGCAGCTGCAGCAGTGAGAAAATGGTGGCGACGGGGAAAATGGCTTGGTCTTATAGGGCAAGGACATGTGACATACACTGCCAGTGACACATGCCCTTGCTTGTGTGAAAAAAAGCACTTCGCTCCGTGTGTGCGCTGCTGATAGGCTGACAGACTGCACCTCCCCACTGCAAATGCTGGAAAGAGAAAAAAAAATGGAGATCTTCATTATTCCTGCAGAGATCCATCCCCTGCCCCTCCCCCCACCCCGCTGTACACTCAAACTGCGTATTAACATTAATTTTCATCATTACTGAGAAAAAATCCAGTTATGATTTTGGTGCACGAACAGTTATCGAACATAACCTCGAACAGCCGAATTTTTCTCAAATCGATCGTGTTCGCCGAACGGCTCGAACACCGCCCAAAACAGCTCGAATTTGAGATTGGCGAACAGTTCGAGTCGAACAACGCTCATCTCTAGTCACAGGTAGACCAATGAGTGCTTGAAATGGCATGCCCCTTGGCCACACTCTGTAAGTGCCGCTGTCAGAGATTGACAGTGACATTTAAGGAGTTAACAGCAGTGGGAAAAGCTTGGCTCTGCTTGCAGCTGTTAGAGTCAGATGATGGCTGAATAACACTGCATTCATTAGCTGGCAATAATCCAGGCTCAGCTTCGAAGTCTGCTTCAAAGTCAGGGACCGAGATATGACGTAATATGTGTCGGGAGGTGGATAAAAAAAATGATGTGGAAAGTTTGCTGCATTCCCAAGAACTCTACTATCATTAAAGGGGTTATCCAGGAATATTTTATTTTTTTCTTATGGGCCTAAGAACTTACAGGCAGGTAGTTATTAATCTGCCTATTCTGCCTGATGAAGATCTCTGCCAGCTCAGAGTGGTCTTGGACAGCTCCTATTAACAATTCTGTGGTTTCCGTTGATGTCATGTTGACAGAGCAGCAGCTTCTATTTCACTCTGCCCTGTTGATGGGTCATGACTGCCAGTGTCATGCTGTTTGACAGCCTGCTCCCTGCTGCCTAACTGTGGGGAGACGACTGTCAATCAGCATGATGTCAATAATCACTCCCCGTCGACAGTGCTAGGCTGAAGAGGTAGGTAGTTAGCAACTACCTGCCTGTCAGTTCTTAGCCCCATGAGAAAAAAACTAAAATAGTTCTGGACAACCCTTTAAAGACAAGTCAATTAACGGGAACAGAATGATTTTAAATAGATTTGATTTGTCATTGATCATATATTTGTCTGTTGTCAATGTTACTAGCTCATGGCTATTTCTTCCTCTACTAACAGTCTAGTAAAATGATTCTATTATTTACTGCCCTGTCACAATGTATGACACCAAGTACAAAATGTGTGGATGATGGATAATGAAACACTGAAATTGGACCTTGAAAATTGCCTCTGTTCATAGATGTTTTGCAGTTTATAGGCAAACTGAAGTGCAATTCTTATGACACGATTTAATGTTCTGTTTCAGAACCCCCCTATTTGCCACCCTATTACTCTTTATAACACCAATCACAAAGTGTAGAAGGACAGGATAATAAAACACTAAACTTGGTCATGGGTAATTCTCTCTTGCCCCAACTAATTTGGCTTCATGGTGTTTTGTCAGCAATTTCAAAGTGCAATCTACTGTGTTTGATCCACTGTGACATTAGTGTTATATGTCTGTTATTTTAATTGCTATGTACTAAACATCACTATATACAAAGTCTTGTAAGTTTGTGAGTCAACGACCAAAGTCAATAACAGCCTTTCCCCTTTCCACATAAATTATATCAGTGGTAGAAGACTGGTGAATGAAACCAACAGAGTTGACAGAACAGCAAAAGGGAGAACAAAAGGTTTCAACTCATTATTTATTTTACTTGCTTATATAATGTAATTAATTCCTCAGCGCTTTACAGACATCATCCTCACTTTTCCCATAAGGGTTTAAAATCTAAATTCCCTATCAGTATGTCTTTTGGAGTGTGGTAGTATGCCAGAGTACTCAAAGGAAACCCATGCAAAGATGGGGAGAACATACAAACTCCTTGCAGATATTGTCCTTGTGATATGATCCCAGGATCCCATTCCTGCAAAGCAACATTGCTAACTACTAAGCCACCATACTGCCTTACATAATGAAACTCAAAAATTTGTAAAGGGAGGCACAATGTAATAGAGTAGTGCAAGGCCGACATTATGGAGAGGGGCAGTATGGGGGAACAGTATGGAAAGGGGTAGTGTGAGGGTACAGTATGGGTCGACAGTATGAAGAGGTAGGAGCATGGAGGGGATAACATGGAGATGTGGGAGTGTTGGGACACTATGGAGAGATGGCAGCATGGTGGGACAGTATTGAGAGTAAACAGTATAGACAGATTCAGTTCAACAGGAGAGTACAGAGAGGTACAAGCGTGTGGCGAAATTATGGAGTGGTGATAACCTTTGCGGCCATTGTGCAGAAGAGCAGTGTGAGGTGACAGTATGAAGAGGGCTAGTGTTGGGGGAACAGTATGGAGAGGTGGCAGCATGGGGTGATGGTATGGAGAGGAAGCAGTGTGGGTGGACAGTATGGAGAGATGCAGTTTGTGGGGATAGTATAGAAAGTTGTAAGTGTTGGCGGCTAGTATGGAGAGGTGGCAGCTTGGGGGGACTGTACGAAGAGGGGCAATGTGCGAGGACAGTATAGAGAGGTGCAATTTGAGGTGATAGTATGGGTGGACAGTATGTAGAAGAAGGAGCATGGGGGATAGTTTGGAGAAGTGGGAGTGTTGGGACTGTATGGATAGGTGGAAGCATGGTGGGGCAGTATAGAAAGGTGCTGTGTGAGGTAAAATATAGAGAGATGCAATTAAAGGGGTTGTCCGGTCAAAAGTGGTAAGTCTGCAGTCACTCTGTGTGCCTGCAGACTTATGAATACCCCCCCAGCGCAGGCACTGTGCGCTACAGGGATTCGCTGGTATGAGACCCGGGACCGGAGGCTAAGTATAAGTTACACATACCCCCAGCCATTCAGCGCTACCTTGCTCCATTCACTTGTATGGAGCAAGGCAACTCCCTAACTAGTGATGTGGAGGGCCAGTGGGCGCGTCCGACTAGAAGGCGGGGCCTCGCTCAATACAAATGTATGAAGAGCGAGGCCACGCCCACTGGCCGGGAGTATGTATAACACATACATACCGTCTGTTACCGGGTCTCATACCAGCAAATCCCCACAGCGCACAGTGCTTGCGCTGGGGGGATGGGGGATTCATAAGTTTGCAGCCACACAAAGTGACTCTAGACTTATCACTTTTGACCGGACAACCCCTTTAAGGACAGTATGGATACATAGGAGTGAGTGGGGATTGTTTGAAGATGTTGGGATTATTGATGGCCAATGTGGAGAGGGGTTGTGTGAGGTGATAGTAAAGAGATGAGCAATGTGGGGTGCAGTGTGGAGAGGTTGCAGCATGGGGGACAATATTCACAGGTGCAGTTTGGGGGGACAGTATAGAAAGCTATGTGGGACAGTATGGAGAGAGTCAGTGTGCAGGGATAACATGGAGAGGTGGGAGCATTGAAAAAACAGTATGGAGAGGTGGAAGCATGGGGTGGAATTACAGGGAGGTGGCAGTGTGGGAGGACATTTAAGATGGGGAAGGTAAGTCTGGAAACCATGGTTTGTAAGAAAGAAGAGTGTGCCAGTTATAGCTCATAAGTGATGATAGTATGATGGTTTTAATCTATAAAGGGGAACACTATGCAATTAATGTACCTTAAGAGGAACAGTTTAGGGGTTACATTTTGTGCAGGAAGCACAGTGAGGGTCAACTATTTATTTAGGGACACAGCATGAGAGATATTTTTAATCTGTTGAAACAAAAAAGAAAAAAGCGACCATAAAGGCACGAAGTGTACTAAATAATCAATATATATAGCATAATAGAAAAATATGAATATACAGTACAGACCAAAAGTTTGGACACACCTTCTCATTTAAAGATTTTTCTGTATTTTCATGACTTTGAAAATTGGACATTCACACTGAAGGCATCAAAACTATGAATTAACACATGTGGAATTATATACTTAACAAAAAAGTGTGAAACAACTGAAAATATGTCTTATATTCTAGGTTCTTCAAAGTAGCCACCTTTTGCTTTGATGACTGCTTGCACACTCTTGGCATTCTCTTGATGAGCTTAAAGAGGTAGTCACCGGAAATGGTCTTCACTTCACAGGTGTGCCCTGTCAGGTTTAATAAGTGGGATTTCTTGCCTTATAAATGGGGTTGGGACCATCAGTTGTGTTGTGCAGAAGTCAGGTGGATACACAGCTGATAGTCCTACTGAATAGACTGTTAGATTTTATATTATGGCAAGAAAAAAGCAGCTAAGTGAAGAAAAACGAGTGGCCATCATTACTTTAAGAAATGAAGGTCAGTCAGTCCGAAAAATTTGGCAAACTTTGAATGCGTCCCCAAGTGAAGTTGCAAAAACCTGGCTCACATGAGGACCGCCCCAGGAAAGGAAGACCAAGAGTCACCTCTGCTTCTGAGGATAAGTTTATCTGAGTCACCAGCCTCAGAAATCGCAGGTTAATAGCGCTCAGATTAGAGACCAGGTCAATGCCACACAGAGTTCTAGCAGCAGACACATCTCTACAACAACTGTTAAGAGGAGACTTTGTGCAGCAGGCCTTCATGGTAAAATAGCTGCTAGGAAACCACTGCTAAGGACAGGCAACAAGCAGAAGAGACTTATTTGGGCTAAAGAACACAAGGAATGGACATTAGACCAGTGGAAATCTGTGCTTTGGTCTGATGAGTCCAAATTTGAGATCTTTGGTTCCAACCACCGTGTCTTTGTGTGATGCAGAAAAGGTGAACGGATGGACTCTACATGCCTGGTTCCCACCGTGAAGCATGGAGGTGGAGGTGTGATGGTGTGGGGGTGTTTTGCTGGTGACACTGTTGGGGATTTATTCAAAATTGAAGGCATACTGAACCAGCATGGCTACCACAGCATCTTGCAGCGGCATGCTATTCCATCCAGTTTGCGTTTAGTTGGACCATCATTTATTTTTCAACAGGACAATGACCCCAAACACACCTCCAGGCTGTGTAAGGGCTATTTGACCAAGAAGGAGAGTGATGGGGTGCTACGCCAGATGACCTGGCCTCCACAGTCACCAGACTTGAACTCAATCGAGATGGTTTGGGGTGAGCTGGACCGCAGAGTGAAGGCAAAAGGGCCAACAAGTGCTAAGCATCTCTGGGAACTCCTTCAAGATTGTTGGAAGACCATTTCCGGTGACTACCTCTTGAAGCTCATCAAGAGAATGCCAAGAGTGTGCAAAGCAGTCATCAAAGCAAAAGGTGGCTACTTTGAAGAACCTAGAATATAAGACATATTTTCAGTTGTTTCACACTTTTTTGTTAAGTATATAATTCCACATGTGTTATTTCATAGTTTTGATGCCTTCAGTGTGAATGTACAATTTTCATAGTCATGAAAATGCAGAAAAATCTTTAAATGAGAAGGTGTGTCCAACTGTACTGTAAATTAAAATTAAATTATTCCTCTGAGGAATCCATGTGTGAATGGCGTAACGCATAGGATTTCTATTATTGATATCTCCTTTTTGCGCCGTGGATATACATGGTCTGTACTATATAATTTCTCTCTGTTTTGGGACTTTCTGTCATGTTTTATCAAATATTTACTCTGTATCCCATTGATCTGGGGTCCCATATTGGGTGTTAGTATATGAATTTGTCCTGGAGGGTGTATTCATTTATTAACTGTTTTGGATTATTATTTACTTCGGTAGACCTGCTAGACTGATATAAAATGATATCTTTTTTCTTGTCCACGGATTATTTATACGCTATATGGACTATATTTTGTAACATCTGTTATATATATATCAATTTGTGTAAGGGGATTACACATGTGCTTTTTTCTGTGCTTTGCATGTTTTTTAATCATGTTTTTAAATGGTCTTGTTTAGTGTTCTAATAAAATTTGTATTCATTTTTTGCTATTATGCTGTAAGTATTGATTATTTAGTATGCTTGGTGCCTTTATGGTCGCTTTTTTCTTTTTTGTTTCAACATAGTACTTTATGGATCTTGGCACAAGCGTCTATTCAGATATTTGTGGTGCTAGGTCAGACTCTCTTTTTTTTAGATATTTTTATTCATAAGGTTATAAAATGACTAGTGTTGATCGAGCACTAAAATGCTCGGGTGCTCGAGCTCGGGCCGAGCTCGCCGTGATACTCGGCTGCTCGACCCAAGCAACGAGCCCAATGTTAGTCTATGGGAGACCCGAGCATTTTTGCGGTGGCACCCCCGGCAGTCTTTTAAAAGCCTAACAAGTGCCCAAAACGATAGTGACAGTGCTCAAATGACATGGGGACAGCATGGGGATCGCCCCAGGAAGCATTTCTGACCCCCAGGTCACTGCTGTCAACAACGTGGTCAGAGGTATTAAGCCACTTTTACGGGCTCACAATAAAACATTCAAAAACGAAACTGAAACTTTTTTCCTGTGAAATATGTTAAGGAATTTCTTTTCCAGGGTAAAGACTTGTGTATAAGGTAAAATAAATAACCAAAAACAAAAATACTCCTCCACACCTTGGGCTATGTTCACAAGTAGCATTTTTTATGCTTTTTTGCACTTTTGTATTGCTTTCAACTGTGACAAATGCATTCACCGGGAAATGTCATTTTAACATTTTACAACCTTATCTGGCCATGTGCTGTGTGACACATGCATAAAGTGCTGAAAAGACATGGGAACAGCATGGGGAAGACCCCTGGAAGCATCTCTGACACCCAGGTCACTGTCTAAAAGTGTGCCCATCATAAGTGATCCTTGCCGCATCAGAAGATGCAGACTTGCAACTATCCCCGTGCAAGTTCTAGTTCCAGGGCAGTGTTCAATTGTACCTCCCCCATTCCTTGCAATACAAGCGAAAGTATGCAGCCTGCCACCCACCTACCCCCAGGCTGCAATACTATACTGCTTGCTTGCTTGCACTTGAAATTGGGCCTTTTAGGCATGTGGAGGCGGAATCTGGCCACCACGTCATGGCTGCGTTGGCGGCCTGGAATCCATACTCAGTCCCCAGCCGCCCGGCGGCCGGGTGTCCATGCTCGGTCCCCAGCCGCCCTGTGGCCGGGTGTCCAGACACGATTCCCAGCCGCCTGGGGGCAGCCGGGTGTCCATAAACGGTCCCCAGCCGCCCCTATTTCTCCTTGGAACATCCCCCCACACACTTTTCTTAGCCCGGCCTGCTTTAGGGTAGCATTGGACGAGCCCACCAGAGAACCAGACTCCTCCGGTGGGCCCTGGCTTCTCCATCAGGGGAGTTGAGAGAGCCAAGGTGAGGAGCATGATGATGATGACAGAAGTTAGCATCTGCTTTGTTTTCTTTTAATGCAAGTGTAAGTGTGCAGCCTGCCACCCACCCACCCCCAGGCTGCAATGCCATACTGCTAGCTTGCGCTTGAAATGGGGCCTTTTAGTTTGGAGGAGGCCGAAGCTGGCCACTACCTCATGGCTGCTTCGGCAGCGAGGTATCCATACTCAGTCCCCTGCCGCCCCTATTTGTCCTGGTGTGCCTTATACATAAGATTAAGCGCGTATACCAAAACATTACCTGTGCCCTCCCCAGTGCATTTAGTGGGAAGGAGAGCCTATTCCGCTGTAGTGTGTGCATGACAAACTCCTGTTCATGGTACATGCGAAGATGCCTCCCACCCTGTACCTGTCATTGCAGACTTGCAACTATCCCAGTTCAAGTCCTTGTCCCAGGGCAGTGTTCAATTGTACCTCTCCCATTCCTTGCAATGCAAGCTCAAGTATGCAGCCTGCCACCCACCCACCCCAAGGCTGCAATACTATACTGCTTGCTTGCACTTTAAATTGGACCTTTTAGGCATGTTGAGGCGGAATCTGGCCACCACGCCATGGCTGCGTCGACGGCCTGGTATTCATACTCAGTCCCCAGCCGCCCGGTGGCCGGATGTCCCCGCTTGCTCCCCAGCCTCCAGGGGGCGGCCGGGTGTCCATACTCGGTCCCCAGCCACCCCTATTTGTCCCGGTAACCTTTCCCACACTTTTCTTAGCCTGGCCTGCTTTAGGGCAGCATTGGCCGAGCGCACTAGACAACCAGACTCCTCCGGTGGGCCCTGGCTTCTCCATCAGGGGAGTTGAGAGTGCCAAGGTGAGGAGCATGATGAGGATGATAGAAGTTAGCATCTGCTTTGTTTTGTTGGAATGCAAGCGCATGTATGTAGTAGCGGCTAGGCCTGAGGTGGTCAGCGTTTTGGCGCAGATCCTACCTCCTCCGAGGATTGCTGGATGTTTTCCTGCTACTATCCAAGTTCTATGACTCCCGTTAAAACAAAGCTTCAGGTGATAAATGATGGATGAGGTAGTGGCAAAGGAGAAAGAGCAGGAGGAACAGGGACCATTCACATCAATATCAGGCCAGTCAACCAGATATGTCTTGTAGGATATGTTTCTGTAACAAAAGGAGCGGTTCGGCTACACAGTTATAGGGCATACAGTGAGTGCAATGCCTACCAAAAATTTCGAGGCACTCCAATGCCCCTTGGAAATGACATGGAGGTCAGAGGGCCTTAACTAAACCTTTTTTTCCATTTATAGCAACTGGGTCTCCTGTGCACTGTTGGCCTAAGCAGTGAATGGAAGGCTTTCCAAAAATTATGAGGAACTGCAATGCCCCTTACAAGAGCCATGCAGTACAGCATATTACAAACATAAGTCCCATTATTGGGGAGTGGGTCTCCCATAGGATTTGCTTATGCCTTCCAAGCAAAAGCTTCCAAAAATTAGGACGGAGCAACTTGCAAAGCCCCTTACAAGAGCCATGCAGTACAGCATATTACAAACATAAGTCTCATTATTGGGGAGTGGGTCTCCCATAGGATTTGCTTATGCCTTCCAAGCAAAAGCTTAAAAAAATTAGGATGGAGCAACTTGCAATGCCCCTTACAAGAGCCATGCAGTACAGCACATTACAAACATAAGTCCCATTATTGGGGAGTGGGTCTCCCATAGGATTTGCTTATGCCTTCCAAGCAAAAGCTTCCAAAAATTAGGATGGAGCAACTTGCAATGCTCCTTACAAGAGCCATGCAGTACAGCATATTACAAACATAAGTCCCATTATTGGGGAGTGGGTCTTCCATAGTATTTGCTTATGCCTTCCAAGCAAAAGCTTCCAAAACTTAGGACGGAGCAACTTGCAATGCCCCTTACAAGAGTCATGCAGTACAGCATATTACAAACATAAGTCCCATTATTGGGGAGTGGGTCTCCCATAGTATTTGCTTATGCCTTCCAAGCAAAAGCTTCCAAAAATTAGGACGGAGCAACTTGCAATGCCCCTTACAAGAGCCATGCAGTACAGCATATTACAAACATAAGTCCCATTATTGGGGACTGGGTCTCCCATAGGATTTGCTTATGCCTTCCAGTCAAAAGCTTCCAAAAATTAGGACGGAGCAACTTGCAATGCCCCTTACAAGAACCATGCAGTACAGCATATTAAAAACATAAGTCCCATTATTGGGGAGTGGGTCTCCCATAGGATTTGCTTATGCCTTCCAAGTAAAAGCTTCCGAAAATTAGGATGGAGCAACTTGCAATGTCCCTTACAAGAACCATGCAGTACAGCATATTACAAACATAAGTCCCATTATTGGGGAGTGGGTCTCCCATAGGATTTGCTTATGCCTTCCAAGCAAAAGCTTCCAAAAATTAGGACGGAGCAACTTGCAATTCCCCTTACAAGAGCCATGCAGTACAGCATATTACAAACATAAGTTCCATTATTGGGGAGTGGGTCTCTCACAGTCTTGGCTTATGCCTTCCAAGCAAAAGCTGACAAAAATAAGGATGGAGGAACTTGCAATGCTGGCACCCTGGTGGTATAGTGGTGGTGGAGGCTGAGGATAAGGAGAAGAACATAAAACAGCTGAAATGAGGAAGCGTATACCCATGTGTGGGTATGAAGCGGTGCATGTGAATACACCTTCCGAAATAACACAGTGTATTTGAATTTATGTTACTCTGCTGACATTTGGTGGTGATGAGAAGTCTGACGCAATCCAGCCCTTGTTCATTTTGATAAGGGTCAGCTTGTCAGCATTGTCAGTTGACAGGCGAATGCGCTTATCAGTTATAATTCCCCCAGCGGCACTAAAAACACGCTCCGATAACACGCTAGAGGAAAGGCAGGCCAGGACCTCCAAGGCGTACAGAGCGAGTTCATTCCAAGTGTCCAGCTTGGATACCCAATAATTAAAAGGCACAGAGGAATCACGGAGGACGCTGGTACGGTCTGCAAGGAACTCCCTCACCATCTTTTGAAACTTTCCACTGCTTGTGAGAGTACCCGCGCCTCAGGGCCTGTAAGCTGGGCGGGTGTCAGAAATCTGTCCCAGAATGTTGACAGTGTTCCCCTGCCTCTGCTGGATTGGAGTTGCATCTCTCTCGCCTGTACGCCTTGGTTGAGCAACGAACTATGACCTCTGCGGCTAGCGTGTTCAAATGGGAATTTTTTTAAGAGTTCTGCGGAAAGGGCCTTCTGGTATTGCCCCATTTTTGTAGACCTCACCACCTCAGGAATAAGAGAGTGAAAGTTCTCCTTGTAGTGGGGGTCTAAAAGTGTCACCAACCAGTAATGACTGTCACCCAACATTCTGACAACGCGAGGGTCACGGTTAAGGCAGTGTAACATAAAGTCAGCCATGTGTGCCAGACTGGTAACGGGCAAGATTTCCGTGTCCTCACCAAGATGATGACTGACCAGGCTCTCTGCCTCCTCCTCCTCCTCCCCCCTGTCCTCAGGCCACCCACGCTGAACCGACGGTATGACACTTGTACAGGTGCTACCGTCTACAGCGCATGATAGCAGCTCCTGTTCTTCCTCCTCCTCCTCCTCCTCCTCCTCTCCCTCATTGTCCCCCAATGCACGTTGGGGTGAGATGAGGCTGGGCTGTGTGTAATCGCCCACTATGGCTTCTTGATCCATCTCATCATACTCTGGCTGCAATGCCTCCTCTTTAATTCTCTGCAGAGAGAGTTGCAAAAGACAGACAAGTGGGATGCTGACACTAATAATGGCGTCATCGCCACTCACCATCTTGGTGGCCTCCTCAAAGTTTGTCAGGATGGTACATATGTCAGACATCTAGGTCCACTCCAGAGGTCTTATGTGTGGAGTCTGACCTGAATATCGACGGCCTTGTTGCATCTGGTACTCCACAACTGCTCTCTTCTGCTCACAAATCCTTTGCAACATGGGGAGGGTTGAGTTCCAACGTGTGGGGACATCACACACCAGTCGGTGTGCCGGAAGCTGCAAACGCTGCTGCAACACAGCAAGGGCGGCGGAAGCTGTAGCCGACTTGCGAAAATGAGCTGAAAGGCGGCGTACTTTCACGAGCAGATCTGGCAACTCGGGGTACGATTTAAGAAACCTCTGATCCACGAGGTTAAGCACATGAGCCAGGCATGGTACGTTGTGATCTCACCTCGCCTCAGAGCCGCCACCAGGTTACGGCCATTGTCACACACGACCATGCGGGGATTTAGGTTCAGCGGTCTCAGCCACAGATCTGCCTGCTCTTTCACAGCTGTCCACAACTCACAAGCAGTGTGAGGTTTATCACCTAAGCTTATGAGTTTTAGCACAGCCTGTTGCGGCTTGGCGGAGGCAGTACTGCAGTGCTTCCAGCTTGTAACTGATGTGGTGATATCTGAGATGGAGGCTGAACATGAGGAGGAGGAGGAGGAGGATGATGCGTGATGCGCAGGAGCTATACACCGTGAGGGCAACTATGACTGACATAGGGCCCGCAATCCTCGGTGTGGGGAGGACGTGTTCCGTCCCACGGTCCGACTGGGTCCCGGCTTCCACTATGTTTACCCAGTGTGCCGTCAGAGAGATGTACCGTCCCTGGCCACAAGCACTAGTCCTCGTGTCCGTTGTCAGGTGGACTCTCCCAGTAACTGCGTTGTTGAGGGCACGGCAGATGCTTTGGGACACGTGCTTGTGTAGTGCGGGGATGGCACACCGGGCAAAATAGTGTCGGCTGGGTACCGAGTACTGAGGGACAGCCACCGCCATAACATTGCGGAAGGATTCCTTCTCCACCAGCCTAAAAGGAAGCATTTCCAACGCAAGCAGTCGTGAAATGTGCGAATTTAGGACTGTGGGCTGTGGGGCGTTAGCTGCAAATTTGCGCTTTCGTTCAAAGGTCTGGGATATGGACAATTGAACGCTGCGGTGGGACGTGGACGTGGACGTTGATGCTGTTTCTTGAGAAACTGCCATAACAAGTGAAGACTGAGAGGAGGGGGCATCTGTACATGCAGTATGGACAGGGGATTGCCTTGCACACACAACAGGGGGTTCTATAGCACGCACAACAGTGGAAGAAGCAGTGGTGACACCCGCTGACACTGGTCGTGGACCCTGGGTTTCGCCCCACAAAGTCGAGAGCTTTGCTGCCATGTGCCTGATCATGCTGGTGGTGGTCAGGCTGGTAGTTTTGTCACCCCTGCTGATGCTGGCATGGCAGGTGGAACGTATGGCCTTTTTGGGGTTATCAGCAGAGTCTTTAAAAAAATTCCAGACTCTGGAAGACCTACCGCTTGTACTGGCAATGTCCTTCGTGTTGGTGTTACGGGGAACGGTTGCCCGCCTTCTGTCTGCGGCCACCACACTGCTTCTTCCTGCCTGTTGGGGTACTCTGCCTCCCACACCCTGTGTGCTGCTGGCCTCACTCTGCATGTCCTCCTGCCACGTTGGGTCAGTTACTAGATCATCCACCTCCTCCTCGTCTTCCACTTGCGCACCACGATGCTCCTCCTCACTTCCTGGCAATTGTGTCTCGTCTTCGTCCACCTCTTGTGACAAATTGCCAGCGTCGACTTCCTGTGGCCGTGGCTGCTCAAATATTTGGGCATCGCTACATGGGATCTCCTCTTCCACCACTTCAAGCGTATCAGGCGAGGGGCGCAAATATGGAAATGGACCAGTGAACAGCTCTTCAGAGTGTCCAAGTGTGGGATCAATTGCTGTCTGATGACACTCGGCATGGTAGGAGGAAGGAGCATGAGGGTGAGGAGGAGTATGCGGTCGAGACTCACGGCTACTAAGAGTTGACCGTGTGGAAGACAGACCGGAGGTGGTGGAGCCCAGGTAACTGGAAGTATTATCTGCTATCCAATTAATAACCTGTTCACACTGATCAGTTCTCAATACTAGTGTTGTTCTGTGCTTCCCTAGTACTTCGGTCAAGAAGTGGGAGCGAGAAGATGTGGCTGATGGTTGTGGCACATTTTCACCTTGGCCACGGCCCCATCCTCTGCACGAACCATCACCAGAATGTCCACTTCCACGTCCCTTGCCACGCGCATTGCCCATTGTAAAGGAAGTAAAATAGCTTATGTGGCACCCCAGGGGTCTGGTTACCACAGTAATAGAAATATTACGTCTGAGAGCAGGTGAGAGGTTTCCTGGTCAGGAGCCCTTAAACATGCAACACCTCCTGTCCCAGGCCAGATAGGGGAGGAACCTGTCATATATAAACTGGATCTGGGGCGGGGTTAGTGAGTGAGAGCCTGGAGTGAAGTTCCAGAGACAGGGCGAGAAACAGCTAGGAGCTCTGTAGGAGCAGGAGCTGAGTGCCAGGGACTGGAAGCAGATATTGCTCATCCTGGCTGAAGAGACTACGACCGAACAACGGAGCCCGAGGCTGTGGGAACCTCTAAGTCCAGCAGCAGAAACCAGCCGTCAGGGGATTCCAGGTCCTCTGGCCATAGAAGCCCGGAGGCTCAGTCACAATGAAGGGACCAGTTCCGCCAACGAGGAGCGGAGGCTATCAGAAGGCCCCAAGTCACCAGCCATACGGGTGAGCACCACACGGTATACTCAGGGACGTGGGCTACTTCCACTCGCTTACAGCAAGGTAGCCAGGAAGAGAGCAGATAGACGGGGAGGCCTACAACTCCACCTGGCCAGGGGAACTCCTGTTTGTTCACAGACTGACCAGGCCCCTTATGCTAGCCAGTACTCCCGGGAGGGTCTGCCTTAATATCATCAGTAAAGACCCTGAACTGCACTGCAAAGTCGTTCCTGCTTTCTCACCGCATACAGCACTACTAGTACTGGGACGCCCGCGTACCATCACTCACATCATCCACATTCCCTGCCCTGAGGCCATACTCTTCCCATAGGGAGTTATCCCATCTTTAGCTGCGCACACCACACCAGCCTCAGCGGACTGCCTCGCAGCGGCGGTACACCCTGACCGCAATCCACGGGTGGCGTAGTCAGACATTAAACCACAAAAACCCTATAAAGACTGCCACTGGTTTGACCACCCTGAGCTACGGGACCGGGTCGCCGCCACGGACACTACAACCCCCAGAGACCCGGCTCCGGGTAACCCACACACGTGTACACTCGGCCCAAGGGGCGCGTCAACTTTGGCGTAGTCGGCAGGATTTCGTGCCCGCAACCACCGGGTACTGCGCGCCTTCAAAAGACTGTCATACCTGCCGTGGTGAAGGTTCCCACCATCCGGAACCGTTTACCGCCATCTTCAGAAGTTTCCCACCATCCGCAGTCTTTTTCCCGCCATCGGACGCCATCTTCGGGACGCCGCGCGGAAGAAGAGGGGCGTGGACGCCGAAAGCGCGTGAGACCCGAAGCTCCACCCCACGCACCGACGCTGCGCAAGGTCCTGAAAGGGAGAGAGAGCGATGCTGACGTCACCAGGACGCGACGCAAGGTCCTCGTCCGGAGCAGCACCAGCGGAGCCGCGGCCTACAGAAGAGGATCGTCGGAAGGTAGGCCACACTTAACTAGGGGGGAGGAAGATGACGGACACGGAGGGACCCTCTACCACCAGCGCGGCCAATGCCGCAGTAATGCCATTTACAATGCCTTACATCCCCGGAGCAGCCTGGCTGCCCCAATACTCAGGGGAGTCGCATACCCTAAGCAACTTTAAAGAGAGACTGTACAGCTTATTTAAGGTATACCCCCTGACGGAGGGCCAGAAAGTAAGCATATTGTTACTCCAGCTAACCGGCGCAGCCGAGCGTGAGGTAAAGTCCTGGTCAGTCCGGGACAAGGAGACCGTAAAGGAGATCTTAGCCCGTCTGAAGGACACTTTTGATACCCGCACCTCAGCCGAAATCAAAATGAGATTTTATGGGTGCAAGCAGCGGGCCCAAGACAGTATAAGAGACTATGCTTTGAGTTTGCAAGAGGCCCTGGGAGCCATTAAACAGGCAGACCCTGACAGTGTGCGGAATGCAGATGAACTGTTAACTGAGCAATTCATTGAGGGTCTGCTGTCCAATGCCCACCGAACCCAATTACATGCAATGGCCTTGCAGAACCCTGGTTTAGACTTTGCAAAGTTCAAAGACAGGGCCATCCGGGTGCTCCGAGAACCGGCACCGGGTAGCACTGTAACCCACCGGCGTCCTGCTATTACCTATCACCAGGAGGCGGCGCCCTTGTCTTCAGAGCCTATAGGAGCTGGTGCGCAGCCTTTGGACAACAACCCGGCTACAGACCTGCACCATCAGGTCCAAGAGTTAACTAAAAGCGTAGCCGCGCTAACCCGAACTGTGCAGTCTTTACAGGTCTCTCCTCCAGGAAGGATCAAGCTGGCCACCAGTCCGAAGGATGTCCCATGGCACCGAGAGAGGAGGATCCCATCGTCCAGAGGAAGACCCAGCGACAGATACAACGAGGACGGACAACCCATCTGCTGCCGCTGCAATCAACCCGGACATATGGCAAGGTACTGTCATTTAAACGGGCACAACCTGGGGCAGAGGGCCAACCACCAGGCATAAGATCATCAGGCCCATCGAACTGGTGTGATAAATACGTAGGGGGACGTCCGGTCTTGCCTGTGGTACTGGATGGCATTCCTATGAGTGCCCTACTAGACACTGGGTCACAGGTGACGACCATCCCGTACGTGCTCTTTAAGCGGTACTGGAATGACTCGGACATAACCTGCTACCCAGATGACGACCTGAGTATCATCGCCAGCAATGGTCAGCCCGTGCCGCAGGTGGGATTCAAAGAGGTGACCATTAAGATCGGTAAAGTCGAACTAGCGGCACAAGAACTGATTATTGTGGACATTGACCGTCATGAGAGTCACCCTAGAATAACCTTGGGAACGAACGTGATTAAAAATTGTCTTGCAGAGGTAATTCTCATTTTACAGCAGGTTGCCAAGAACGCCAGTTCCAGCCAGCAGCGTGTCCTCCAAAAAGAGATCCGGGCACTGTTGAAACGGCAACAGGTGGAATTATCTGGTGGTGAGACTGGTAGCGTGAGAATGTGTGACCCGTTCCCTATTGCCATGCCCCCGAAAAGTGAGATGATGATCTGGTGCCGGGCAGCTATTGGTCTAAGAGGTAGAGACTACCAACCAATGGTAGAACCCGTCTACTCAGACAGTAGGCCCACCATTTTGACAGCACGGGGGGTGGTCGATGTACGCCATGGGAGGGTGCCCGTCCGCATCATAAATATCGGGGAGAGAGAAGTATACCTGCCCCGGTATGCCACGCTAGCCAAATTGTTCACCATAAACCAAAATTCTGTAAAGGCCGTAGAACCCTTGCCTCCATCTCAACCAGAGGAAGGTAACGGCTCTAAGAAACAAATGGAGGACTGGTGTCAGTAACTGCATTTGGGTACTGACTCCACTCCCTCACACCAAAAACAGGGAGTCTACCGGGTGGTTCAGGAGTACGAAAGAGTCTTTAGTAAACACCCGCTAGACTTCGGGCGAGTAAAGGCGGTAGAACATCACATCCCCACAGGAGACCATCCACCCATAAAGGAAAGATACCGACCTGTACCCCCTGCACACTATCAGCATGCAAATGGGATGTTGCGGGACATGAAGGAGGCTGGGGGAATCAGGGACAGCTGTAGCCTCTGGGCAGCTCCACTAGTTCTAGTGATAAAGAAGGACAACACAATGAGAATGTGTGTAGACTACAGAAAGGTCAACCGTATCACACACAAAGATGCGTACCCGTTACCTAGAATAGAAGAAACTTTAGCTGCATTAAAATCTGCTAACTTCTTCTCCACTTTGGATCTTACTAGCAGGTACTGGCAGGTTCCTGTAGCAGAGGCAGACAAGGAGAAGACTGCATTCACCACCCCGACGGGTCTCAGCGAATTCAACTGTATGCCGTTCGGGCTCTGCAATGCACCAGGAACCTTCCAGTGGTTGATGGAATGCTTTCTGGGACACCGGAATTTTGAGACGGTCCTGTTATACCTGGACGATGTCATCGTTTATTCCAAAACCTACGAGGACCATCTGAAACACCTGGCAGAAGTGTTTGACGCCCTGGCAAGCTATGGCCTAAAGGTGAAAACCTCCAAGTGTCACCTGCTGAAACCAAAGGTGCAGTACCTGGGACACGTGGTGAGTGCTGACGGAATGGCTCCCAACCCCGATAAGATCACTGTGATTAAAGACTGGCCAAGAACCTCCAGCATAAAGGAAGTGCGGCAGTTTCTCGGGTTGGTAGGCTACTAACGAAGATTCATTCCCGGTTTCACCAAAATGGCAGCTCCTATGCAGGACCTCCTGATAGGTCAATCCAGGAAGGCCAAAAACCAGAAGCCACACTTCAGGTGGGAAAAGCTGGAAGAGGAGTCCTTCCGCCAGCTGAAGATGGCCCTCACGGGGGATGAAATCCTGGCGTACCCTGACTACGGGCCAGCCCTTTATCCTCCACACGGACACGAGCAACATCGGGCTAGGAGCTGTACTGTCCCAGATCCAGCAGAGGAAAGAACGGGTAATCGCTTACGCCAGCCGAAAACTACGGCCCACAGAGAGGAACCCTGAGAATTATAGCTTATTCAAGCTAGAGTTCCTGGCAGTGGTGTGGGCAGTGAGCGAACGTTTCAAGCATTACCTTGCCTCTTCCAAGTTCACCGTGTACACGGATAACAACCCGTTGACACACCTGGACACTGCAAGACTTGGTGCCCTGGAGCAGAGATGGATGGCCCGCCTGTCCAACTATGAATTCATCATGAAATACCGGGCGGGACGCTCAAATGCCAACGCGGATGCCCTGTCCAGAATGCCAAACTTACCGGACGTAGGGGAAGATCCAGAAGAACTGGAAGAAGTCGAACTCCCAGCGTTCCACCGTCATGGGATTACCCTGTATTCCCACTGTGTAAGGGACAGGCGCTCTGCTACGTTCAATCCCTTACCCCACTACAGCTGGGCGGAGACACAAGACAGTGATCCCGCAGTCCGTCTGGTGAAGGAAATGCTGACACAGTCTGATGCCCGTCTTGACCCAGATGCTCCGGAGGAGACCAAGCAACTGTGGAAGGAGAAAAGTAAACTGTTTATTTACAAGGAGAAGCTGTGCCGGAGAATGGTCAACTCTAGAACAAATGAGCTGACCTGGCAGGTAGTGGTCCAAAGATGAGATGCGGCTATGGTTCTGGAGGCATACCACGACGGAGCAGGACACTTCGGATGGAAGAAGCTGGAGTTCCTGTTGCGTGGACGATTCTACTGGGTAGGCATGAGAGGAGCCATCGAGAGATGGTGCAGAGACTGTGGCCCGTGCAACCTAAGAAGGAAGGACCGTGACAGCCAGAAGACTCCCCTGCAGCCCATCATCACCAGGCAGCCACTGGAGCTGGTAGCCCAGGACCATGTGAAACTGGCTCCAAGCAGATCTGGGTACGTCTACTCCCTCACAATCGTAGATCACTACTCCCGGTTCCTGGTGGTTGTCCCTGTCAAGGACTTAATGGCTCAAACAGCAGCTAGAGCCTTCCAGCAGCACTTCTGCCGTCCACACGAGTATCCGGAGCAAGTGTTGACTGACCAAGGGCCAGCCTTCGAAGCGGAGGTCTTCCAAGAGTTCTGCAATCTGTATGGCTGGAGGAAGATAAGAACAACGCCCTATCACCCTCAGACCAATGGACTATGTGAGAAAATGAACCAGGTGGTGATAGACTTGCTAAAAACGTTGCCCCTGGAAGAACGCAGTCTCTGACCTGAAAAACTGCCAGAACTGGTGGACTTATATAATCACATCCCTGTAGGTTCCACCAACTGTACCCCGGCTTACCTAATGAGAGCAAGACCTGGTAAGCTGCCTATTGACCAGGATATGGGAGTCCTGACACCTGAGGACACCTCGCCAGAGGCAGACTGGTATATAGAACGGCAGCAGCAGTATCGGAAAGTACAGGAGAGCGTCGAGCGAAGTCTGTCTCAAGCAAGAGAAAGGCAAGAGAAGACTTATAACCAGCATGCTCCCGCTGTTCCCCTGGTACCTGGAGAGCAGGTCTTGAAGAGAAAGAGGCGGCTCCACAAGTTGGACGACCAGTGGGAGAAGGACCCGTACACAGTACTGCCTTCAAGTCATGATAACCCAAAAGTCTGTGTAATCAGTAAGGATGGAGGAGAGACCACAGCCATTGTCTCCAGAGACCACCTGAAAAAGTGTCCCGAGCAGCTGCAAAGCCCTGACGAAGATCAAGAGAACCCTCAACCCGCAGAGGAAAGGGAAGAAATGATCAGTACCGTACTCGGAGACTTTCCCCGGTCCTGGACTCAAATCAACAACGCAGTCATGGTACCCGTCCTCACCTTTCTCCAGCCAGCCCCTCTAGGGCCTACAGAAGAACAGGTAGTGTCAGAAGAGCAGCCGGCCCAAGAGGCAGAAGAATCCATACCAGCAGCCCAGGAGAATCAACCCTCTGCTAGTAGTGAGCCTGCCGTGCCCCTAGTGAGCCAAAGAGTACGCAGAAAGCTGCCAGGCCTACCCGCAACACCTCCTACACCCTGTAGTGCAGAACCAGATAGTGGGTTACGTAGGTCCACCAGGAGCACTAGAGGACAGATGCCCGCTCGCTGGAGAGTCTAATGCCAAATATATATTTACCTGTACATACGTATATGCTGAAAAAGGTTTTTGTTTTTGTTGCCTGTTCATTGATTATTTTTCTCTAGTTACCCTTCAGGTTTATTTGGACTGACAGGTTATGGACGCTGAGTAACCGGAACTACATTGTAGATAGTTGCCCCTTGGTGCCTCTTGCGAAGATGGCCGCGGAAGAGAAAAACCTGTCTGGCGTGGCCTCCTTGTGGCCCAAAGTAGCTAGCCTCAGCCTTGCAGCCACCCCCAGGGCCAACGTTTGGGGTTTGCTTTGGACAGGTCCCCTACTCTGTTCCAAGACTTCACCTTGTTGGGTGACATGGACACCCGGTTACGGACACGCCGTGACCTCTAAAGACTAAAGCTTCTTGTACATATGTTGTTGTATTATTGTTTATACCCTGTATTTGTGTTTTCTTAAAAATGTGTTTAGTCCCGGAGTACTAAAATTTACTAGGGGGGAATGTGGCACCTAAGGGTTCTAGTTACCACAGTAATAGAAATATTACGTCTGAGAGCAGGTGGGAGGTTTCCTGGTCAGGAGCCCTTAAGCATGCAACACCTCCTGTCCCAGACCAGATAGGGGAGGAACCTGCCCTATATAAACTGGATCTGGGGCGGGGTTAGTGAGTGAGAGCCTGGAGTGAAGTTCCAGACACAGGGCGAGAAACAGCTAGGAGCTCTGTAGGAGCAGGAGCTGAGTGCTTGTCCTGGCTGAAGAGACTACGACCGGTCAATGGAGTCCGAGGCTGTGGGAACCTCTAAGTCCAGCAGCAGAAACCAGCCATCAGGGGATTCCAGGTCCTCTGGCCATAGAAGCCCGGAGGCTCAGTCACAATGAAGGGACCAGCTCCACCAACGAGGAGCGGAGACTATCAGAGGGCCCCAAGTCACCAGCCATACGGGTGAGCACCACACGGTATACTCAGGGACGTGGGCTACTTCCACTCGCTTACAGCAAGGTAGCCAGGAAGAGAGCAGATAGACGGGGAGGCCTACAACTCCACCTGGCCAGGGGAACTCCTGTTTGTTCACAGACTGACCAGGCCCCTTATGCTAGCCAGTACTCCCGGGAGGGTCTGCCTTAATATCATCAGTAAATACCCTGAACTGCACTGCAAAGACTCTGAGTCGTTCCTGATTTCTCACCGCATACAGCACTACTAATAATGGGACGCCCGCGCACCATCACTCCCATCATCCACATTCCCTGCCCTGAGGCCATACTCTTCCCATAGGGAGTTATCCCATCTTTACCTGCGCACACCACACCAGCTTCAGCGGACTGCCTCGCAGCAGCGGCACACCCTGACCGCAATCCACGGGTGGCGTAGTCGGACATTAAACCACAAAAACCCTGTAAAGACTGCCACTGGTTTGACCACCCTGAGCCACGGGACCGGGTCACTGCCACGGAGACTACAACCCCCAGAGACCCGGCTCCGGGTAACCCACACGCGTGTACACTCGGCCCAGGGGGCGCGTCACTTACACTTGCACTATCAATGGAAAAAGGGTAATAAAAAGTAGATTAGAACCGTGGAAGAGGAAAACCACAGTTCTATTTCTCTGGCCTACACCCGACTCTTTTAAACAATCTGAACAATCAGGGAGAAACTATTACTGTTTTTCTTTATGTAAAAAATAACAAAACCTGAATAAGAGAGATTTTTCACCGTGGGATGGCAAAACCACAGTTATTGTTAACTGGGGTATACCAGACTTTTTTAAATATATAGATTTGCGGCTGAACAGTGAGCGACACACTCAAACTGTGTTTTTTTAGATACCAAAGGCCCAAAACTGGATAGTACAGAGATTTGACCTGTGGAACTGCAAAACCACACTGGGATTTGTCGAGCCTACACCAGACTATTTTCAACAGATATATTTTTGTGTCACAACAGTCAGGAGACACTACTATTTTTCTTTACGGAAAATATACCAAAACCTGAATAATAGAGATTTTTTACCGTGGGATGGCAAAACCACAGTTATTGTTTACTGGGGTATACCAGACTTTTTTAAATATATAGATTTGCGGCTGAACAGTGAGCGACACACTCAAACTGTGTTTTTTTAGATACCAAAGGCCCAAAACTGGATAGTACAGAGATTTGACCCGTAGAACAGCAAAACCACATTGGGATTTGTCGGGCCTACACCAGACTATTTTCAACAGATATATTTTTGTGTCACAACAGTCAGGAGACACTACTGTTTTTCTTTACGGAAAATATACCAAAACCTGAATAATAGAGATTTTTTACCGTGGGATGGCAAAACCACAGTTATTGTTTACTGGGGTATATCAGACTTTTTTAAATATATAGATTTGCGGCTGAACAGTGAGCGACACACTCAAACAGTTTTTTTTTAGATACAAATGGCCCAAAATGGATAATACAGAGGTTTGAACCGTGGAAGTGCCAAACAACACTTCTGTTTCTCTAGCCTACACCTAACTATTTTCAACAGATATATTTGTGTCTGAAAAATCAGAGACATGCTTTTTTTTTGGGGGGGGGGGACACCAAAAGGTTAATAAGATGGGTATTTGTACAGTGTGAAGGAGGAAAAAAAAAAGAGGGTTTAGATGAAAAAAAAAAGGATTTTTCCTGTCCCCTGAGACCTGGAGCTAAGTCCAGCAATTTCAGCAACAGGAGCAGCACACAGGACTGTAATGCAGCGTTTGCTGGTATAACCACTGCATCTCCTATAAAACCTGCCTGCCTGATATCTGGGATGGATATTAGTCCTGAGAAGGACTGTTTGTTTGATCTGGCAGCCTTTACAGACCCTACTCTAACTATTTCGCAGTTTATATCTCTCCCTAAATCAGCAGCGCTGTCCCTACACTGTCTGATCCGGAGTGACTGTGTCCAAGATGGCGGCGCCCGGTTTTAAATTCTCGAGGTGACGCTGTGCGGCCAGCCAATCACTGTAATGCCCACAACCAACATGGCTGTGGCATTACAGTGACTGGCTGGCAATCCCTGCATGTTCATTGGCTCTGTAAAGAGCGCCAAACATGCAGGGCGGAGACCCGAACTCCCGCCCGAGTAACCTGGATATGCTTGGTGCTCGCCGAACATCCCGAGTAGCATGATGCTGGGGCGAGTACCGAGCAGTGTCGAGCATGTTTGCTCAACACTAATAATGACACTTTTATTTCTAAGGGAACCATGTTGGGATGTGCCACAGAAGAGAAAATTCTGCAGAGATGAGCTGTGGGTGTGAAATCTTATCTTAACATCTGTAATGCATGAAAATAAAATAAATGATAAATACAATCAGAGAAGATATCAACGGTAAGATACTTGCAAATATAAATGTTTATTTGTAATACTGATTTTAATCACTATTGTGGCTTCTGCATGGTCCACAGTCTAATGATAACTGGTAACAACAGCTCCTAATATCTCCTTCCCATAGTTGAGGACAAGCTCGAAGTTGAAAGTTCTTGTGGCAAAACTGTATATGGTGAGGACTCACCTGACATTGGAATTGATCAGTGTACAAACTTGGTGCTGCATTCATGCACTGATGATGGTTCTGGTGATGTACTCATGTACTGATGGTGGTTCTTGTACTGTACTCATGTACTGACTGAGGTTCTAGTGATATATTCATGTACTTACTGTAGTTCTGGTGAGGAACTCATGTACATACCCCTTACTTTTTTGTGTCCCTTGGGATTGGTTCAGTATTGCAGTGTGGCCCTTTGACTAAATAATGTTGTGCACCACTGGATTAGATTGTGTAATGGCAATCTTTCAAATCTTTCAATTTAGTCCCAGTCTTCCTTGATTTATATAAGAATTATAACCTTCTTGCTTGCAATGTGTTTGTTTTAACCTTTGATATTTTTCAATTTATTTCAGTTGAGTTTATTTTCTCTACATTTCTGTTTATTAAATGAATATAATTTGCTTTTATCTTTTTATGCACTTCAAAAAAGTTAATTGCTCTTTGATTGCTACAATTTACTATAAATTAGCACCTGTTTGAAATATTAGTTAAACAATAAAAAATACTTTATGATAACATCAATGGCAGGATTTGCTTTCTGTTCTTTGACCCTGAAGAAAAGGAATAAAATAATTTAAAAACATGATTTAACCCCTTCACCCCGAAGGCTGTTTTCACCTTCCTGACCAGGCCAATTTTTTGAATTCTGACCACTGTCACTTTATGAGGTACTTATTCTGGAACGCTTCAACGGATCCCGGTGATTCTGAGATTGTTTTTCATGACATATGGTACTTCATGATAGTGGTAAAATTTATTTGATATGACTTAACGTTTATTTGTGAAAAAAATTTGGCAAAAATTTTGAAAATGAGCAAATTTCAAAATTTTTATCTTTATGCCCTTAATTTAGAGAGTTATGTCACACAAAATAGTTAATAAACAGCATTTCCCACATGTCTACTTTACATCAGCACAATTTTGTAACCAACATTTTTTTTTCGTTAAGAAGTTATAAGGGTTAAAAGTTGACCAGCGATTTCTCATTTTTCCAACAAAATTTAAAAAAACATTTTTTTAGGGACCACATCACATTTGAAGTGACTTTGATGGGTCTATCTGACAGAACATTCCCAAAAGTGACACCATTCTGAAAACTGCACCCCTCAAGGTGCTCAAAACCACATTCAAGAAGTTTATTATTCTCTTGAGCACACCAATACCCAATATGTGGGGGAAAACCACTGTTTGAGCATATGGCAGGGTTTCGGAAGGGAATGAGCGCCATTTGAATTTTTGAATGTAAAATTTGCTGGCATGTCACGCTTGGAGGGCTGCTGATGTGCATAAACAGTGGAAACCCCCTCAAGTGACACCATTTTGGAAACTAGACCCCTCAGGGAACTTATCTAGATGAGTGGTGAGCACTTTGAACCCCCAGGTGCTTCACAGAAGTTTATAACGTTGAGCCGTGAAAATAAAGAAATCACATTTTTCCACAAAAATGTTTTTTTCAGCTCCAAATTTTGCATTTTCATTATGGTAAAAGGAAAAATTGCACAATACAATTTGTTGGGCAATTTCTCCTGAGTACGCAGATACCCAATATGTGGAGGAAGACTACTTTTTGGGCCCACAGAAGGGCTTGGAACTAAAGGAGAGCCATTTGACTTTCTGAATGTAAAATTTGCTGGAATAATTAGCGGACGCTATGTCGCGTTTGGGGAGCCACTGATGTGACTAAACAGTGTAAACCCCCCACAAGTGACACCATTTTGGAAACTAGACCACTCAGGGAACTTATCTAGATGGGTGATGAGCACCTTGAACCCCCAGGTGCTTCACAGAAGTTTATAACATTGAGCCGTAAAAATACAATTTTCAAATTTTTCCCACAAAAATGTTTTTCAGCCCCAAATTTGCATTTTCATAAGCGTAACAGGAGAAATTGCCCCTTAACATTTGCTGTGCAATTTCTCCTGAGTAAGCCAATACCCCGTATGTGGGGAAAAAACACTGTTTGGGCGTATGGCAGGGCTCGGAAGGGAAAGAGTGCCATTTGACTTTTTGAATGTAAAATTTGCTGGAATAATTAGCAGACGCCATGTCGCATTTGGGGAACCCCTGAAGTGCCTAAACAGTAGAAACCCCCCACAAGTGAAACCATTTTGGAAACTAGACCCCTCAGGGAACTTATCTAGAAGGGTGGTGAGCACTGTGAACGACCAGGTGCTTCACAGAAGTTTATAACATTTAGCCATAAAAATACAATTTTCACATTTTTCCCACAAAAATGTTTTTCAGCCCCTAATTTTGCATTTTCATAAGAGTAACAGGAGAAATTGCCCCATACCATTTGTTGTGCAATTTCTCCTGAGCAAGTTGATACCCCTTATGTGGGGAAAAAACACTGTTTGGGTACATGGCAAAGCTCAGAAGGGAAGGAGTACCATTTGACTTTCTGAATGTAAAATTTGCTGGAATAATTAGTGGATGCTATGTTGCATTTGGAGAGCCCCTGATGTGCCTAAACAGTGGAAACCCCCCACAAGTGACACGATTTTGGAAGCTAGACACCTCAGGGAATTTATCTAGATGTGTGGTGAGTACTCTGAACCCCCATGTGCTTCACAGAAATTTACATCATTGAGCCGTGAAAATAAAAAAAAACTAATTTTTCCTGCAAGAATGTTTTTTAGCACAAAATTTAGCATTTTCACAAGGATAACAGGAGAAAATAAACCCCAAAAGTTGTTGTGCAATATCTCTTGAGTATGCAGATACTCCGTATGAGGTCAAAAACTACTTTTTAGGCACAGTGCAAAGCTCGGAAGGGAAGAAGCACCATATTGGAGGTCAGATTTTGTTGGACTTGTTTGAGGGTGCCATGTCACATTGGTAGAGCCCCTGAGGTGCCATATCAGCTGAACCCCCGATAAGTGACCTCATTTTACAAACTAAACCTCTCAATGAATTCATCTAGGGGTGCAGTGATCATATTGACACCACAGATGTGTCACATAATTTTATACCATTGGGCAGTGAAGAAAAAATAATTACATTTTTACCATGAAAATTTAGTTTTAGCCCCAGATTTTAAATTTTCACACTGGGAAATGGGTAAAAATGGCACCAAAATTTGCCCTACAATTTCTGCTGAATGTAGAAATACCCCATATGTGGCTGTACAGTACTGCTTAGCCACACGCGAGACTCGGGAGGGACGGAGCGCTTTTTGCCTCCTGGAGGGCATATTTTCCTAGAATAGTTTGTGGACTCCATATACAGAGACCCTATGTGCTAGAAGAGCAGAATCCCCTTCAAGTGACCCCATTTTGAAAATGATACCCCTTTGTGAATTTATCTACAGTTGTAGGGACCATTTTGACTCCATGGGTGTTTTCCAGAAGCAAGCAGCAGTGGATGTTGCTAAGTGAAGATTGCAAACTGCCGTTGTAGCGACCAGTACGCTGTAGTGACCAGTATGTTGTAGTGACCAGTACATTATGCCCAGCTTGTTCTTCTGGAGATATGCACCCATAAATTAGGCAGGCTCTCATTGCTACAGGAATGCCAAACATGTGGACATTAACTGCAGTTTAGACACACCCTGTAGCTCAGAATGGAGGGGAACAATTAGATTTGGGAGCGCATAATTCGCTGGATTTCTTCTGGAGGGCGAGGAGTCATTTAGTTTTTCCAGAGCCCTTGTGCTACTAGTAATGTGGAAGCCTCTATATTATTGTTAACAGATGACTGACCTGAGTGGGGGCTCTTTTTGTAAACGGAGCTGAAGCTTTTATTGGAGAACATTTTACAGAACATTTTGGATCACGTTTTTCCTGTGCTCTATGATGAGCATTTATATCGGGGTTTCTATCTAAATCTCTGAGTGATGTGATTTAGATGAAATCCCCAAGGGATGCATTCACTATAATGAGGCAGCAGAGTTAGTCTGGACTTCGTCTGGCCTCTGTTCAGCGTCGTCCTTCTTTTCAGAAGTGCACAGAACTGTGGCTGACGGCACTTTTATGCACGCCTAATAAAAAGACGGACACCATGGGATCACAGGTCTAATGGCGTCCACAGTGCCTCCATCTGTCTGTTACAGGGAATCTTCCGCCGCGAGCATGTGAAGAATTGGTTTTATATATTTTTTACGCCTTTCCTCGTGCGGTATAAGTGATTAGACAACTTTATTCTTCGGGTTGGAGGGATTACAGCGATACCAGATTTATATCGGGTTTTTATGATTGACAGCTGTCACACACTAAAAGACGCTTTTTATTATAAAAACAAGTTTTTGCATGGCCATATTTTGAGAGCTATAATTTTTCTATATTTTGGCCGACAGAGTCATGTAAGGGCTTGTTTTTTGCGGGGCGAGTTGACGTATTTATTGGTACCATTTTCGGGCACATGACTTTTTTGATCGCTTTCTATTCCATTTTTTGGGAGGCAGAATGAACAAAATCCAGCAATTCAGGAATTGTTTGTTGGGAATTTTTTTATGCCGTTCCGCGTGTGGTAAAATTGATAAGGCAGATTTATTCTTTGGGTCAGTGCAATTACAGTAATACCACATTTATATCTTTTTTTATGTTTTGGCGCTTTTACACAATAAAAACTATTTTATAGAAAAAATAATTATTTTGGCATCGCTTTATTCTCAGCGCTGTAACTTTTTTATTTTTCTGCTGACGGAGCTGTATGGTGGCTTTTGCCTTGTTTTTCACTTTTTTTTACGGTGTTCACTGAAGGCGTTAACTAGTGGGACAGTTTTATAGGTCGGGTCAGTACGGAATCGGCGATACCAAATATGTGTACTTTTATTTATTTAATTTTTTTACACAGATAAATATATTTATGGGATTAATTTTTTTTTCTTTATTTTGTGATTTTTTTAAAAAAATATTTTTATAATTTTTATTAATTGCTTTATTACTTTTTTAAATTGTCCCAGGGTGGGACATCATTATCAAACTGGCAGATTGCTGATCCGATGCTGTGCGGTGTATCTGCACTGCAGAGCATCAGATCAGCGTCTCACAGGCAGGAAGGAGGCATCTCAGCTCCTGCTTTCTGAGCAGGCGCTGACAGACCACCTTCCTGCAGAACCCTGAAGGACCCTGCCGCCATCTTGGGATCGGGGGTCACCATGGAGACCATCAACACAACCCGATCACATCGCTTTGTGCTGATGCAAGCACAGAGGGAGCCCACTCTCTATTCGATGCCCTGCGATGTCGCTGTCACTATTAACAGCATCATCAGAGGGGTTAAACGCCCCCGATCGGTGCTAGCACTGATCGTGGGTGGTGCTGCAGGGTGTCAACTCTCACACAGAGCTGACACCCGCATGTGATCGCAGCAGCGCTCAGCGTGAGCCCATCCGATCACTGTGAGATAGATGTACTGCTCTTTGCGGGATCGCAACTCCCGCAGAGCAGTACATGTACGGCACATGTTGGGAAGGGGTTAATAATAATATGATTGTGCAGGAAAAGTTGTATACAGGCTTCAGATAAAGGCTATCCTACACAGTCAGCAAGCTATGATAATATCTGTAAAGCGCTGGGGAATATGATGCCGCTATATAAGCAAAGCATGATAATACTAATAATAACAATAATAATAATACTGTCTGCTTCCTAAAGTCGGTATGTCTAAAATAAGTGGTGAGAATATGTAATCTTGCCAAATATCACGTGGCAAAAATATGCACAGTTTTACCTCAAGTAGGTTATGTGGTTTATGGCAGCACACCTTGTACAAGGGAAGCATTTTGAAAGCAATGCCACAATTAGTGGTGGAACCCATGGAATTGTGCACACCCTCTTTGATCTTCTGAAATCCAAATTCGTCCACTCTGCAGAATTTTCCAGAAAACATTGATTTGCGGTGAATAAAGCTTTAAACGTACAACGTAAATATTGCAAAGCCTCTAATTGCCAGGAAAATAAGTGTATAACACTCTGAGGTCTCCTAGGACTGTATTAAACCCCTTTTGAGCTCTTTAATGAAAGCACAGCTGTAGAAATGTCCAAGTGACCTCAATCTATCTGATGAAGCCTGTTTAACAAAACGCTGCACAAACAGACATTTTAGATTATTTAAATTGTAAAAATTATCCAAAAATGATTCCTTATTGGGGACGAATGTCAGAATGTCAAAATGTCAGCCTTGCTGGTGAAATGCATGGGTATAACATTGGACTATTACAAATATATTTTTTTACAACATGCACACTTTGTGAAGTAGCCAGTTGCGCTTACATTTCAGAAATGTAAAGATTTCTCTTTTGTCCTTTTATTTTAAGAAAAAAAAATCCAATAACAGGCCAAATAAGTACAAAAAAAAATATATAGCATATGACTTGTCTTTTTAACAAACCCGGAAGTGTACTTCATCTGACACAGTGTCTTGTATAAATGCGAGGCAGTGAAGGCCGTGCAATGTGGTGATATCATTGTGCTGCCCGACGCCCCTTGTATGAAGCCGGTCTACAATAGAGTGCAGGCTGCACAGTGTCCATTTTAGGACATGATCAGATATCAAATGCAAACACCAGAATGATGTCAGTTTGAGGCTAAATACCCTGTCTGAGAACTGACTTTGATAAGTGACTTTGACAAGTAACTTTGACATGTGACTTTGTCAACTGACTTTGATAAGCGACTTTTACAACTGTAATAAAAAAAATGTCACTGTTCGCTGATGGCACATGAACCCAAAACTCTATGTCTAGAAGCCAGTGCACTAACCACTGAGCTATAAACTCAGTTGAAGAAATCTAGGCGTTCTATTTGGTTATATGATTTTTAGTGCAAACCTGATTATTTATTTTTAAAGCACCATTAATTCCAGGGTCGCTCTACATGTGACTAGGCATTACATACATTTAATACATATATAATATACAAGTACAAAAAAATCTAAAAGTGACAGACGAGTCACAATTTACAGCTTATTGGGGAAGGAGATAGTAGGTCGTGGGTTTGAGCAGCTCCTGTGGTAGTGAGGTGTTAGCAGTATTATTGCAGGTTACATACTTTTCTGAAGAGATGTGTTTTTGGATTGTGTCTGAAGGTTTCAGTTGTGGAAAACAAATGGACATGTTCAGACACTAATTTCCAGAGGATATCTTGTGAGGACCAGAGATTATGTGTGGGGAAAAAGATTATGGACAGCCTTGTAAATCATTGTTTGTAATCTAAAAAGGATTTTCTGGGAAATTGGAAGCCAGTGAAGGCATTGACAAAGGAGCAGCAATTAGAGAGGTGAATTAAAGAGTACCTGTCACCATGAAAATGCAGTCCAATCTGCAGGTTTCGCGTTGTAGAGCAGAGGGAGCTGAACAGATTGATATATAGTTTTATGAAAAATGATTCAGTATTTCCTGTTTTTTTCATCATTTAAACCTCTGCTGTTTCTGAGATTTTTGGTCTAGTGGGTGTTTCTATCAGTGACTGACAGCTTTATATGAATCGGTTTGCATACAGAGATAGCTTTCAGTCAATCACAGGATTAAATGATGAGAACACAGGTTATACTTAATCTTTTCTTATAAACTATTGTTGGGTTTCATGCTCTCGAGTAGCCTCTTGGAACATGAGTCCACAGGGTTTTTATATAAAAAATGGAATAATGTTTATTTCCACAGATTGCACAGTGCTGAAAACAAAACCATAAACAAAAATTCCCTGGCCTTGACCAGGAGCTAACTAAACTATACGGACCCTGGCTACTCAGACATGGCTGAGCTAGTCTCAGTTAGGTCACACAAAACAGTTATCATCCACAGCAACCGGTGATATTTGCAGTTTGGTGCACATGGCCGTAGTCTCTTCTCAGAAAGATTCTGGCTTGTCTCTCTCCAGGCCTAACACAACCACTCTGCTCAGCTTCCCCCAGCTGACTGACTAGTAAACACATGGCCCGGTTCTAGTCATAGCTATCCAGGTGTACATAATCAGGACCTGTAGTGCTTAGATTAAACCCTAGCCTACCTGGCTTTCCTACATAATATATCAATCTACTTAGCTCCCCTGCTCTATAACATGGTGTCTGCAGACTAGAATGCATTTCATGGTGACAGGTTCCCTTTAAGTCCCCCCATGCACATTAGACTAATGTTGGCCAAGCCTGGCCAATATTGATGGGTTTTGATATTAACAGGTTCGGCCGACATTCTAAAGTATATGGGAGTGTTAGCAGACTGATTGGTCTGGAGAGATGTCAATTCGGCATATCTGATTTTGGGCTGCCGATTGCATTGTTGTCCTTGAGATAATCCGCTGGCCAACATGTCAGTTGATGAATTTCTCTTAGAGAACACAGGAGTGCTCGGCCAAGTGAGCATTCCTGAGTATGAGAGTGTCATCTGAAATGGCTGTCGGCCAAATGATCGACCTAAGCATTGCTCGGTTGACAGTGATCTATTTTGTATGGTCAGCCTTACTTAGGCAACAGAGTTAAAGATTGACTGGAGGGGAGCAAGACTGTTAGATAGGCAAACACAGATGAGGATATTGCAATAGTTAGAGCAGAAGGCAATGAGGGCATGTAGTAACATTTTAGTTGATTTAGGGTTGAGGAAAGCGCAGAATCTTTAAATATTTTTGAGTTTGAGGAAGCAGGAGTTGGTAAGAGTTTGGATGCGTGATGTCAAGGACAGAGCAGGGTCAAAGGTGAAAGTGTGATGTCATTTATTTTGATAGATAGTTCTGGTGGATGGCTGATTGAGACAGAGGAAATATGATGAGTTCAGTTTTATTCACTGTATGTTTTAGAAAGCGTGATGAGGAAAAAGGCAGAAATAGCTGATAGACACACTGGGATTCTGGACAACAGAGAGGTGACATCTAAGCCAGAGAAGTAGATTTGAGTGTCAGCATACTGGTGGTACTGGAAGCCACAGGACTAGAGATGATCAGGCAAAATTTGAATTTGCCTGCTCGAGCAGATTTTCTCAGAAAAATTGATTAGCAGAGAAGTTATTCTCCACAAATGAAATGCCCCTAATTATGCTCTGAGGTCTCTCCAGAACCCAGAGCATAATAAACACAACATGTAAAAAATATTAAAATACTTATACTCAGGGGTGGGATGGGCCGGGGGGAGGGGCATATGCCCCTCTGGGCTGCTCCCCCCAGCAGTTGTGCAGAGCTATCTGCTTTTTCTTCAGCTGGGCCGATACTGCGCCTTTAACTTTGTTTCTGTGCCAGCCTGGCCATGTCACAGCTAGCAGACATGGCTTTGTGCACGGCTGCATCTGCTAAAGTGAAGCAACGCAGTTCACCTTGAACTGTTGCTTCCTGCCAGAGAGGAGCTGGACGGGAGATTTTGCTTTGGAAGGCGAGTGATGTGTGTTGCATCCCAATGTAAAAAAAATGCTCATATTATTTCTGCGTATGTGAATATATGATTATTATATCTATGTATGTCTGTATATATCTGTCTATATGTATTTTTGTGTATGTCTTCAAATATGTATATGCTTGTATGTGTCTGTATATATGTTTGTGTGTGTCTATATTTCTGCAATCCGTGTGCGCATGTCTGCATATGTGCCTTACTATGTGTATGATTATGTGTGCACGACTGCTTGTGTCTGACTGCTTACGTGTGTGTGACTGTGTGTGCGATTGTGTGTGCATAACTGCATGTGTGAGCATGACTACGTGTGTCTGACTGTGTGTGCGTGACTGCATATGTGTGTGTGTGCGTGCGTGACTGCGTATGTGTATGTGTGTGACTGCATATGTTTGACTACATGTGTATGACTGTGTGTCTGAGTGACTGCGGGTGTCTGACTGTATGTATGTGTACATGCAATATTGCGTATGTGTGCATGTGTGGCACCCCAGGGGTCTGGTCTCCACAATAATAGCAATATTATGTCTGAGAGCAGGTGGGAGGTCTCTTGGTCAGGGATCTTATGCATGCCACACCTCCTGCCCAGTCCTGGGAGGGGAAGAACTTCCCCTATATAAACCTGGGGCTGAGGCAGGGTAGAGAGAGAGAGAGAACAAGAGGAGAGAAGAGAAGCAGCATAGGAAGAAACAACAGGAGCTCTGTGGGAGCAGTGCTACAAGGAGTCAGGGGCTGGCAGCTGCAGAGCTCGCCCTGACTGAGAAGTTATCACCGGACCCGGAGTCCGAGGCTGTGGGGACTAATCCTTACCCAGCAGCAGAAACCGACCGGCAGGGGATTGCAGGTCCTCTGGCCCAGAAACCCGAAGGCACGGTCACACGCGTGGGACCAGCACCGCCATCGTGGAGCGGAAGCCAATAGAAGGCCCCGGGTCACCGGCCATACGGGTGAGCACCACACGGTACACTCAGGGACGTGGGCTACTTTTACCCGCCTCTAGCAAGGTAGCCAGAAGAGTACAGTTAGCTGGGAAGGCCTACAACTCCGCCTGGCCAGGGGAGATCCCATCTGCTCAAGGACTGACCAGGCCCCGATCGCTAGCAAGTACTCCGGGAGGGTCTATCTTTGTCACCAGTAAAGACCCTGAACTACACGCATTGTCTCTGAGTGGTTCCTGCTACCCCCATCATCCACGTCGGCTGCCCTGAGGCCATATCCCTCCCGTTGGGGGTTATACCATCCCCGCTGCACCATCCTTCCACCGGCCTCAGCGGTCTGCCCTGCAGCGGCAGCTCCAAAGCTGCATTCAACGGGTGGCGTAGTCATCCAACATCTACTGCTAATAGACTCGCCACTTAGTTTGACTTCCTGGGCACGGACCGGGTCACCGCCACGAGACTACTACCCCCATCTGATCCGGCTCCGGGTAAGCCCCCGTGCACGCGATGCCGCACGACACAGCAGGCCCAGGGGCGCGTCAACTTTTGGCGTAGTCGGCAGGATTTCGTGCCCGCAACCACCGGGTACTGCGTGCCTGAAAAAGACTGTTCAAACTTACCTGTGGTGAAGATTCCCGCCATCCGGCGCCATCTTCCGCTTCCTTCCCGCCATCGGTGGAGTTTTCCCGCCATCCGGCGCCATCTTCAGCCTTCTTCCCGCCATACGTGGAGTTTTCCCGCCATTGGACGCCATCTTGAGGACGCCGCGAGGGAAGAAGAGGGGCGTGGACTCCGAAAGCGCGCGAGAACTGAAGCCCCGCCTCACGTCCGGACGTTGCGTAAGGTCCTGGAAGAAGCCCAGCAGACGCCGACGTCACAGGAGCGCGACGGAAGGTCCTCAACCCTGACGATCCACTGCGGAGCCGCGGCCTACGGAATAGGATCATCGCAAGGTAGGCCACGGTCCACTAGGGGGGAGAAGGATGCCGGATACGGAGGAGAGCTTCACCGCTTCAACCCCCGCCAGCGCCACCGCTGTTGCGGTCATGCCTTTCACCATGCCCTATATCCCGGGGGCAGCCTGGCTACCCCAGTACTCAGGGGAGTCACATACCCTGCATGACTTTAGAGAAAAGCTGGATAGCCTCTTCCAGGTGTACCCCCTCACAGAGGAGCAAAAAGTGAGCATCCTGGTGGCCCAATTAACCGGGGCAGCCCAAAGGGAGGTAAAGTCCTGGCCACCTGGGAGGAGGACTGTCGCAGGGATACTAACCCGGCTGAGGGACACCTTTGATACCCGCACCTCAGCCGAGATTAAGCTTAAATTCTATGGGTGCAAGCAGCGAGCACATGAGAGTATAAGGGACTATGCACTAAACCTACAAGAGGCCCTGAGAGCCATTAAGCAAACCGACCCCGACAGCGTGGGAAACGAGGACAGGCTGTTGACCGAACAATTTATAGAGGGACTATATTGCAATGCCCACCGAACCCAGTTGCGGGCAATGGCCTTACAGGATCCTCATCTGGACTTTGCACAGTTCAAGGACAGAGCCATCCGGGTGCTCCGAGAACCGGCACCGGGTGGCGTTGTGACCCACAGGCGCCCAGCTATCACTTACCACCAGGAGGCGGTGCCCTTGTCGGCAGGGCCTGTGGGGGCTGATGCGCAGGCTTTGAACAATGACCCGGCTCCAGACCTGCACCATCAGGTCCAAGAGCTAGCTAAAAGCGTTGCTGCGCTAACCCGAACTGTGCAGTCTTTACAGGTTTCCACTCCAGGGAAGATCCAGCTGCCATCCGGACCGGAGGACATCCCGTGGCGCCGACCAAGGAGGACCCCACCAGCCAGAGGAAGACCCAGCGACCGATACAACGAGGACGGACAACTCATCTGCCGCCGCTGCAATCAACCCGGACATATGGCAAGGTACTGTCCTTTAAACTGGCACAACCTGGGGTAGAGGGCCAACCCCCAGGAAAAAGATCACCAGGCCCATCGAGCTGGCGCGACAAATATGTGGGAGGACGTCCGGTCTTGCCTGTGGTACTGGATGGCATTCCTATGAGTGCCCTACTTGACACCGGGTCACAGGTCACCACCATCCCGTACGTGCTCTTCAAGCAGTACTGGAATGACTCGGATATAACCCGCTACCCTGACGACGACTTGAGTATCATCGCCAGCAATGGTCAACCCGTGCCGCAGATCGGATTTAAAGAGATGACCATTAAAATCGGTAGAGTCGAACTGGCAGCACAGGGACTGATCATTGTAGACATTGACAAGCGTGAGAGTCACCCAAAGATAACTCTAGGAACTAATGTGATTGAAAATTGTCTTGCAGAGGTGATTTTCATTTTACAGCAGGTTGCCAAGAACGCCAGCTCCGGCCAGCAGCGAGTGCTCCAGAAAGAGATCCGGGCACTGATGCGACGGCAACAGGTGGAACTCTCCGGCGGTGAGATTGGTAGCGTAAGAATGTGTGACCCTTTCCCTATTGCCATGCCCCCGAAAAGTGAAATGATGATTTGGTGTCGGGCAGCTATTGGTCTGAGAGGTAGAGATTACCAAGCAATGGTAGAACCAGCCTATTCAGACAGTAGGCCCACCATTTTGACAGCCCGGGGGGTGGTTGATGTACGCCATGGGAGGTTACCCGTTCGCATAATAAATATCGGGAAGAGGGAAGTGTACCTACCCCGGTATGCCACGCTAGCCAAATTATACACCATCAACCAAAATTCTATACAGTCTGTGGAACCCTTGCCTCCATCTCACCCGGAGGAAGGTAACGGCTCTAAGAAAATAATGGAGGATTGGTGTCAGCAACTACATTTGGGTACTGACTCCACTCCCTCCCATCAGAAACAGGGAGTCTATCGGGTGGTTCAAGAGTACGAGAGAGTGTTTAGTAAACACCCGTTAGACTTCGGGCGAGTCAAGGGGGTGGAACACCACATCCCCACGGGAGACCATCCTCCCATAAAAGAGAGGTATCGACCCGTACCCCCTGCGCACTACCAACACGCCAAGGGGATGCTTAGAGACATGAAGGAGGCTGGGGTAATCAAGGATAGCTGTAGCCCCTGGGCAGCCCCACTAGTCTTAGTCAAAAAGAAAGACAACACCATGAGAATGCGTGTAGATTGCCGGAAAATCAACCGAATCACACACAAGGATGCGTACCCCTTACCAAGGATAGAGGAGTCTTTGGCTGCTTTAAAATCTGCTAACTTCTTCTCTACCTTGGATCTCACTAGCGGGTACTGGCAGGTTCCTGTAGCAGAGGCGGACCGGGAGAAGACCGCATTCACCACCCCGATGGGACTTAGCGAGTTTACTTGTATGCCGTTCGGACTCTGCAATGCACCAGGAACCTTCCAACGATTAATGGAGTGCTGTCTGGGACACAGAAACTTCGAGACGGTCCTGCTGTACCTGGACGATGTTATCGTATATTCCAAGACTTATGAGGACCACCTGAAACACCTGGCGGAAGTGTTCGAAGCCCTGGCAAGTTATGGCCTGAAGGTGAAACCCTCTAAGTGTCACCTCCTGAAGCCAAAGGTGCAGTACCTGGGACACGTGGTGAGTGCTGACGGAGTGGCTCCCGACCCTGATAAGATCACCGCAATTAAGGAATGGCCAAGCCCCTCCAGCGTAAAGGAAGTGAGGCAGTTCCTCGGGTTGGTAGGCTACTACCGAAGGTTTATTCCCGGTTTCACCAGAAAGGCAGCTCCTATGCAGGACCTCCTGATAGGCCAGTCCAGGAAGGCCAAGAACCAGAAGCCACCCTTCAGATGGGAGAAGCTGGAAGAAAAGTCCTTCCGCCAGCTGAAGATGGCCCTCACGGGGGATGAAATCCTGGCATACCCTGATTATAGCCAGCCCTTTATCCTCTACACCGACGCCAGTAACATCGGGCTAGGAGCCGTACTGTCCCAGATTCAGCAGGGGAAAGAACGGGTAATTGCTTACGCCAGCCGAAAACTGCGACCCACCGAAAGAAACCCTGAAAATTACAGCTCATTTAAGCTAGAGTTCCTGGCAGTGGTGTGGGCAGTCACCGAACGCTTTAAGCACTACCTCGCTTCTTCCCGGTTCACCGTGTACACGGATAACAACCCGTTGACACACCTGGACACAGCAAGACTCGGTGCCCTAGAGCAGAGATGGATGGCCCGTTTGTCCAACTATGAGTTTACAATCAAATACCGGGCAGGACGCTCCAATACCAACGCGGACGCCCTGTCCAGGATGCCAAATCTACCGGACGTAGGGGAAGACTCAGAGGGACTGGAAGAAGTTGAACTCCCCGCATTCCACCGTCATGGGACTATCCAGTATTCCCACCGTGTAAGGAGTAAATCCGCTACGTTCAACCCTTTACCTCATTACAACTGGGCGGAGACGCAAGACAGTGACCCTGCCGTCCGACTGGTAAAGGAGATGCTGACTCGGCCAGATGCACGCCTTGACCCAGACGCTCCGGAGGAAGCCAAGCAACTGTGGGCTGAGAAGAGTCGACTGTTCCTTTACAAGGGGAAGTTGTGCCGCAGAATGGTTAACTCCCGGACGCATGAATTAATCTGGCAAGTAGTGGTGCCAAGAAGAGACGCAGCTATGGTGATGGAGGCATACCACGACGGAGCTGGGCACTTCGGATGGAAGAAGCTGGAGTTCTTGCTGCGCGGGCGGTTCCATTGGGTGGGCATGAGAGGAACCATCGAGAGGTGGTGCAGAGACTGTGGCCCGTGCAACCTAAGAAGGAAGGACCGTGCCAGCCAGAAGACTCCCCTGCAGTCCATCGTCACCCGGCAGCCGTTGGAACTGGTAGCCTTGGATCATGTAAAACTGACCCCAAGCAGAAGTGGCTACGTCTACGCACTAACCATAGTGGATCACTACTCCCGGTTCTTGGTTGTCGTCCCCGTCAAGGACTTAACAGCTCGAACAGCAGCTAGAGCCTTCCAGCAGCATTTCTGCCGTCCAAACGGGTACCCGGACCAAGTGTTGACGGATCAGGGACCTGCCTTTGAAGCGGAGGTCTTCCAAGAATTCTGCACTCTGTATGGCTGCCGGAAGATAAGGACGACACCCTATCATCCGCAAACTAATGGACTTTGTGAGAAAATGAACCAGGTGGTGATAAATCTTCTAAAAACATTGCCCCTGGAAGAACGCAGTCTGTGGCCCGAGAGGTTGCCCGACCTAGTGGACCTATACAACAACTTCCCGGTAGGTTCCACTAACTGTACCCCGGCTTACCTGATGAGGGCAAGACCTGGTAAGCTACCTGTTGACCTGGAGATGGGAGTCCTGACACCCAAGGACACTTCACCAGAAGCAGACTGGGACACAGAGAGGCAGCAGCAGTACCGGAAAGTACAGGAGAGCGTGGAGCGTAGTCTCTGTCAAGCTAGGGAAAGACAAGAGAAAACTTACAACCAGTATGCTCCCGCTGTTCCCCTGGTGCCCGGAGAGCAGGTCTTGAAGAGGAAAAGACGGCTCCATAAGTTGGACGACCAGTGGGAGAAGGACCCGTACACCGTACTGCCCTCAAGCCACGACAACCCGAAGGTCTGTACCATCAGCAAATACGGAGGGGAAACCACAACCATTGTATCCCGGGATCACCTGAAGAAGTGTCCCGAACAGCTACGGAACCCTGAAGAGGAACAAGAAGACCCTCGACCCGTAGAGGAAGGGAAAGATATGGTTAGTACTGTGCTCGGAGACTTTCCTCGGTCCTGGACTCAAGTCAATGGTGCAGTTGTGGTACCCGTCCTCACGTTCCTCCAACCAGAATCCCAAGTACTTACAGAGCAACCGGTAGAGCTGGAAGAACAGCCGGTCCAGGAGGCAGAAGACTCCACACAAGCAGACCAGGAGGATCAACCCTCTGCTTATAGTGAGCCTGCCATACCCCTAGTGAGCCAAAGGGTCCGTAGACGGCTGCCCAGTGTACCCTTGACAGCTCCTATACCCTGTAGCTCAGGACCAGTCAACCAGCTTCGTAGGTCCACTAGGGTCACTAGAGGCCAGCTGCCCGTACGGTGGAGGATCTAAGTGTTTAAGTTATTTTATTAATGTTTATCTGTTATTGTTGCTTGTGTATAATTTTGTGTTTCTAGTTATTTACAGGAGTCTTTGGTGGATTTACCGGGAATCCTTTGTGTATAGTTGGAGCGTAACCCAGGACGGACTAAAGACTGTTAAGGACTCGGGGCAGGACAGACCCCTACCTGGTTACGTCTCCCTGTTTTGGTGAAATGGACACCTTTGTTTTCTTCAAAGACTGCACCCGGTTGCGGACACACCGTGACCATCTTTATGTGTTTCCTTATTGTATTTTATTGTTGTTGTTATACCCTGTTATGTTTTTGTAAAATATGTTTAGTCCCGGAGTACTAAATTTCTCTAGGGGGGAATGTGGCACCCCAGGGGTCTGGTCTCCACAATAATAGCAATATTATGTCTGAGAGCAGGTGGGAGGTCTCTTGGTCAGGGATCTTATGCATGCCACACCTCCTGCCCAGTCCTGGGAGGGGAAGAACTTCCCCTATATAAACCTGGGGCTGAGGCAGGGTAGAGAGAGAGAGAGAACAAGAGGAGAGAAGAGAAGCAGCATAGGAAGAAACAACAGGAGCTCTGTGGGAGCAGTGCTACAAGGAGTCAGGGGCTGGCAGCTGCAGAGCTCGCCCTGACTGAGAAGTTATCACCGGACCCGGAGTCCGAGGCTGTGGGGACTAATCCTTACCCAGCAGCAGAAACCGACCGGCAGGGGATTGCAGGTCCTCTGGCCCAGAAACCCGAAGGCACGGTCACACGCGTGGGACCAGCACCGCCATCGTGGAGCGGAAGCCAATAGAAGGCCCCGAGTCACCGGCCATACGGGTGAGCACCACACGGTACACTCAGGGACGTGGGCTACTTTTACCCGCCTCTAGCAAGGTAGCCAGAAGAGTACAGTTAGCTGGGAAGGCCTACAACTCCGCCTGGCCAGGGGAGATCCCATCTGCTCAAGGACTGACCAGGCCCCGATCGCTAGCAAGTACTCCGGGAGGGTCTATCTTTGTCACCAGTAAAGACCCTGAACTACACGCATCGTCTCTGAGTGGTTCCTGCTACCCCCATCATCCACGTCGGCTGCCCTGAGGCCATATCCCTCCCGTTGGGGGTTATACCATCCCCGCTGCACCATCCTTCCACCGGCCTCAGCGGTCTGCCCTGCAGCGGCAGCTCCAAAGCTGCATTCAACGGGTGGCGTAGTCATCCAACATCTACTGCTAATAGACTCGCCACTTAGTTTGACTCCCTGGGCACGGACCGGGTCACCGCCACGAGACTACTACCCCCATCTGATCCGGCTCCGGGTAAGCCCCCGTGCACGCGATGCCGCACGACACAGCAGGCCCAGGGGCGCGTCACATGGCTGATTGTGCGTGACTGTGTGTGCGTGACTGCGGGTGTGATTGCGTGACTGCATGTGTGTGTGCTTGACTGCATGTGTATGTGGTGGCATGTGTTGCAAGTGTGTGTACATGACTGTGTGTGTGTGACTGTGATGTGTGGAGACAGTATCAAACGCAAGGTAGTAAATATGTGAGGAGATATTATGGGGAGTGTGATGAGACATTATGGGGGGAGATTAGGTGGCAAAAGCTGGTAGCAGATTCCTTATAAGGATTTGGTTTTGTAACTTACTATTCAGATGATTTCAACTAAATAGATGTCAAAGCAAATTAATATGTGTAAAGCTCTTGTTGAAATAGCAGGTGAAAAATAGCTATGATGATGCTTATAGAAAACATCTTGACTTTAGTGCACTTATATTGGCTACAGATTATCCCATCTCCTCTTAGCTTGATAAGTGATGCAAAGTGGACGGTTGAACTAATGTATTTCTGCTAAACAAGCTGGAGATCTTATTTCTTGGCATAGGGTGTGATGAGCATATATATTCTCGATGTTCAAGTGCCTGGCACAGGTGGCCAGAAACCGGCAGTTTCATAACAAAATAGAGGAGCACTTCATTGTTTTGTAGGTGCCTTTCAACAATAGCACAGATTCAAAATCAGGTGAACCATATTCATTTTCTGTCTCTCTCCCCACCCTCTTACCCCATTTGAACAAAAGCAAACATTTTTGTAATCATTTAAATTTATTTTGTGGTCTTCACGTAACTCTATGAAGATGCCCTCTTCAATGTTTGCAGTTGTATAAACAATTAGATATCTATGTTCATCAGAGACTTGGTAGAAATGTTTTCAATCACTTCGGCCTTCGTGGCAATCTTACGCAAAGTATACATAAGTATCATGCTAGTATATAAAATACATTTGTAAAATATCTCATATACTGTATGCTATTAAAAAGATATGGACTACTGCTAGGTACATACGGGACACATTTGAGATGGACGGCGTAGAACTCGAAGTTGTAAAGGACTTCAACTTACTCAGATCGATGATCACTCAAGATGCAGTGATGTGACCAGAAGTCAACACGAGAATAGCTATGGGCAAATCAACAATGAAGTCACTGGACAACGTTAATGAAGACACGGCTTGAACATAGTTTGGTCTTTTCTTGGGTGACATGTGGATGCAAAACCTGGACAACATAAATACAAGACAGAAGAAGAATCAACGTACTGGAAAAGGATGTTACCAATACCATGGATGGCAAGAAGAACAAACCTCAATTTTGGAACAAATCAAGAAATACATGTCAATCGAAGCAAGGGTCACCAAGTTATGACTTTCCTACTTTGGACACATCATAGCAAGAGTAGATAATCAGGAAATATTATATTCAGTATGTCAGGATCATCAAAAGTGAAAAACCATAATCAATCCATTAAAAACTATTTTTATTAGATTTTCATTAAAACTAATTGTATAACATAACAGACAAATAATGAATATACAAACAGTAGGATGGTGACCATGGCCCCTGTGCAATGATCAAAGTAAAGCCTGGAGGCCCCACAGTCCCTATCTGTCCCTACAATGATACCCTATGAACATTACTACCTTGCAGCAAAGGTTGGCACCCTAAGGATAAACGATAAATGGTACCCCTGCTCACTGATGGCTGTCCTTAACCACTTCGCGCCAGAGCCTGTTTTTGCCTTCGTGACCAGGCCAATAATTTCAATTCTGACCACTGTCACTTTATGAAGTAATTACTCTGGAACGCTTCAACGGATTCCCCTGATTCTGAGAAAGTATTTTCGTGACATATTGTACTTCATGGTAGTGGTAACATTTCTTCGATATCACTTGCGTTTATTTGTGAAAAAAATCGGAAATTTGGCAAAAATTTTGAAAATTTTGCAATTTTCAAACTTTGAATTTTCATACCCTTAAATCAGAGAGATATGTCACACAAAATAGTTAATAAATAACACTTCCCACATGTCTACTTTACATCAGAACAATTTTGGAACCAAAATTTTTTTTTGTTAGGAAACTATAAGGGTTAAAAGTTGACCAGCGATTTCTCATTTTTCCAACAAAATTTACCCAAAAATATTTTTAGGGACCACATCTTATTTGAAGCGACTTTGAGGGGCCTTTATACATAAAATACCCAAAAGTGACACCATTCTAAAAACTGCACCCCTCAAGGTGCTCAAAACCACATTCAAGAAGTTTATTAACCCTTCAGGTGTTTCACGGTAATTTTTGGAATGTGGAAGAAAACAATGAACATTTAATTTTTTTTCACAAAAATGTAACTTTAGACCCAATTTTTTTATTTTCACAAGGGTAACAGGAAAAAATGGACTACACAATTTGAGTGAAATTTCTCATGAGCACGCTGATACCCCATATGTGAGGGAAAACCACTGTTTGGGCGCACTGCAGGGTTCGGAAGGGAAGGAGCGCCATTAGACTTTTTGAATGTAAAATTTGTTTGAATAATTAGCGGACGCCATGTTGCGTTTGGAGAGCTCCTGATGTGCCTAAACAGTGGATACCCCCCACAAGTGACACCATTTTGGAAACTAGACCCCTTAGGGAACTTATCTAGATGTGTGATGAGCACCTGGCACCCCCATGTGCTTCACAGAAGTTTATAATATTGAGCCGTGAAAATAATATTTTCACATTTTTCCCACAAAAAATGTTTTTCATCCCCTAATTTTGCATTATCATAAGGATAACCGGAGAAATTGCACCATGAAATTTGTTGTGCAATTTCTCCTGAGTACGCCGATACCCCATATGTGGGGGAGAACCACTGCTTTGGTGTACGGCAGGGTTCAGAAGAGAAAGAAGCGCTATGTTGGCTGGGATAGGTTGCAGACACCATGTCACATTTGAAGAGTCGCTGACGTGCCGAAACAGCAGAAACCCCCACAAGTGACCCCACTTTGTAAACCACACCTCTCAAGGAATTCATCTAGGGAAGTAGTGAGTATTTTTTAATTTTTTAATTTATACCATTGGGGAGTAAAGAAAACATAATTATATTTTTATATAAAAATAGAGGCGCTGGTAGGTAAGCTCAGTATATCTGCTGCAAATGGTATGTGTCACCATAGACCACTAAGGAAAATAGAATCAATTATATAAAACCACTGCGCTGATGTACTGAGGAGGGTAGGTGAGGATTATAGAGAGTAGTGATGGAAGAATGTACAAATGTTGGTGAATATTAATATTTTTATTTTTATTTTATGGACCCATAGTAAAATTGTTATGGATACATATTAGCATAAAACCAAGGGTTAAAATTAGAACATTTGGAAGTTCCTCCAGGGATCCAGAGCTGTTTGGGACCTGCAGTGGGATAGATAAGGACTGTGATTACTGACCTGTATAAGTTGGTTGATATTCTGTAGAACTACTGTACATGTATTTACCTTGGATAGCAGGAGGATCTTATTAGAAGATGAGGAGGAGAACAGGAGCGGAATAGTGGATCTTCTTATTAGATAGAATGTTGAAATGATTACTGTAATGAAAGAATTTACATTAAATCACAAGTTATATCTTGCTTAAGATTTAGATACCTCTATTGTGATGGCTTACATAAAAAGCGTGATCCTAGATATTAACCCCTTAAGCCCCGAGGGTGGTTGGCACGTTAATGACCAGGCCAATTTTTACAATTCTGACCACTGTCACTTTATGAGGTAATTACTCTGGAACGCTTCAACGGATCCCCCTGATTCGGAGACTGTTTTCTCGTGACATATTGTACTTCATGATTGTGGTAAAATTTCTTCGATATCACTTGCGTTTATTTGTGAAAAAAAATGAAATTTGGAGAAAAATTTGAAAATTTTGCAATTTTCAAAATTTTATTTTTTATGCCCTTAAATCAGAGAGATATGTCACACAAAAGAGTTAATAAATAACATTTCCCACATGTCTACTTTACATCAGCACAATTTTGGAACCAAAATTTTTTTTTGTTAGGGAGCTATAAGGGTTAAAAGTTGACCAGCGATTTCTCATTTTTCCAACAAAATTTACAAAACCATTTTTTTAGGGACCACATCACATTTGAAGTCACTTTGAGAGGTCTTTATGACAGAAAATACCCAAAAATGACACCATTCTAAAAACTGCACCCCTCAAGGTGCTCAAAACCACATTCAAGAATTTTATTAACCCTTCAGGTGCTTCACAGGAATTTTTGGAATGTGGAAGAAAAAAATGAACATTTAACTTTTTTCACAAAAATGTTACTTTAGACCCAATTTTTTTATTTTCACAGGGGTAACAAGAAAAAATGGATCACAAAATTTGTTGTGCAATTTCCCCTGGGCACGCAGATACCCAATATGTGGGGAAAAAACACTGTTTGGGTGCACGGCAGGGCTCGGAAGGGAAGGAGCGCCATTTGACTTTTTGATTGTAAAATTTGCTTGAATAATTAGCGGATGCCATGTTGTGTTTGGAGAGCCCCTGTGTGCCCAAACATTAGAGCTCCCCCACAAGTGACCCCATTTTGGAAACTAGACTCCCCAAGGCACCTATCTAGATGCATAGTGAGCACTTGGAACCCCCAGGTGCTTCACAAATTGAGTCGTAAAAATGAAAAAAGTGTTTTTTTTTCACTTTTTCATTTTTACGAATCAATTTGTGAAGCACCTAGGGGTTCCAAGTGCTCACTATGCATCTAGATAGGTGCCTTGGGGGGGTCTAGTTTCCAAAATGGGGTCACTTGTTGGGGAGCTCCAATGTTTGGGCACACAGGGACTCTCCAAATGCAACATGGTAACCGCTAACAAATTGTCGGCTCAAATTGTTAGCGGACACCATGTTGCGTTTGGAGAGCCCCTGTGTGCCCAAACATTGGAGCTACCCCACAAGTGACCCAATTTTGGAAACTAGACCCCCCAAGGCACCTATCTAAATGCATAGTGAGCACTTGGAACCCCCAGGTGCTTCACAAATTGATTCATAAAAATGAAAAAGTGAAAAAAAAAACACTTTTTCATTTTTATGAATCAATTTGTGAAGCACCTAGGGGTTCCAAGTGCTCACTATGCATCTAGATAGGTGCGTTGGGGGGTCTAGTTTCCAAAATGGGGTCACTTGTGGGGAAGCTCCAATGTTTGGGCACACAGGGGTTCTCCAAACGCAACATGGCGTCCGCTAACAATTTGAGCCGATTTTCCATTCAATTTGTTAGCGGACACCATGTTGCGTTTGGAGAGCCCGTGATATGCCTAAACAGTGGAGCTCCCCCACAAGTGACCCCATTTTGGAAACTATACCCCTCAAGGATTTTATTAAGGTGTATAGTGAACATTTTGAACCCAGAGGTATGACACAGAATTTGTTTACATTAGGTCATCATATTGAATAAGTTGTCATTAGTCTTGAGCGCAAGTGCTCACTACTTGAGTTTGCATCGGGTACTCAGGTATGCACCATGTACAGCGTGTGCTCGAGTGACATGCTCGAGTCCCTGCTCCAAATGTTTCATGGTAATTAGACACCCAAAAAAAAACATGAGGGGATCGCTCGTGCATGGCAGGCAATCCCCGTAAAGTTTTTTTGGCCGCGAAGCATATGGGGCAGAGACTCGAGCATGTCACTCAAATACCCACGATACTCAATGCATACAAGAGCACCCGATGCAAACTCAAGTAGCGAGCACTTGCGCTCAACACTAGTCGCCATATCGTCATCTTTTTTTCTTACTTTTGAAAAAAATCCCAACCCCATCACAACCCTAACCCCAACCCTAACCCCAACCCCAGCCCTAACCCTAGCACAACCCTAACCGTAGCACAACCCTAACCCTAGCACAACCCTAACCCTAGCACAACCCTAAACCTAGCACAACCCTAACCCTAGCACAACCCTAACCCTAGCACAACCCTAACCCCAAACCCAGCCCTAACCCTAGCCCATTCCTAACACAAGAGTTTATTTCTGACGCCGTTCCTCGTGCGGTATAAGTGATTAGACGACTTTATTCTTCGGGTCGGTGTGATTACAGCAATACCAGAATCATATGGGGTTTTTATGACTGACAGCTGTCACACACTAAAAGACGCATTTTTTGTAAAATGTAGTTTTTGCATCGCCATATTTTGAGAGCTATAGTTTCTCCATATTTTGGCAGACAGTCATGTGACGGCTTGTTTTTTGCGGGATGAGTTGACGTTGTTATTGGTGCCATTTTCAGGCACGTGACATTTTTTGATCGCTTTCTATTCCGATTTTTGGGAGGCAGAATAAACAAAAACCAACAATTCAGGAATTGTTTTTTTTTTTATTTTTTTTTATTCTGTTCCGCGTGTGGTAAAATTGATAAGGTAGCTTTATTCTTCGGGTCAGTACGTTTACAGCGGTACCACATTTATATTGTTTTTCTATGTTTTGCACTTTTACATAATAAAAGCAATTTTATAGAAAAAATATTTTTTAGCATAGCTCTATTCTGAGAACTATAACTTTTTTATTTTTCGGCTGATGGAGCTGAGTGGCAACTTGTTTTTTGCGGGATGAGATGATGTTTTCAGCGGTACCATTGTTATTTTTATTTGTCTTTTTGATCGCGTGTTATTCCATTTTTTGTTTGGCGGTATGGTGATAAAGCATTGTTTTTTGCTTCGTTTTTTTTTTTTTCTTTTACCGTGTTCACTGAAGGGGTTAACTAGTGGGACAATTTTATAGGTCAGGTTGTTCCGGATGTGGAGATACCAAATATGTGTACTTTTATTGTTTTTTTTTTTTTATAATAATATTTATTGATGGGTACATTATATTTTTATTTTTGGTGGATTATTTTTTTTATTTTTTTTTTTATATTTTTGCAATTTTTTTTTTTTCACTTTCTGAAAGTTTATATACTTTATTACTTTGTCCCACTCTGGGACTTTCACTTTTTTTTCTCTGATCGCCTGCATGGCACAGGAATGCAGCACCATCCCTGTGCTATGCAGGCTGTCAGCGCTGGACAGGGAGAAGATTGTTTGGAGATGAACTGCGCATGTCCAAACAATCTTCCTGCTGTCTGGTGACCCGGATGTTGTCATGACCACATCGGGTCGTCATGGCAACACCCGGGAAGCCTTTGCAGACAGCGCTGGAAGCCGGAAGAGGAGGTGAGTATCTGCGATCACCTCCCCTTGCCACCTTCGATCGCAGCATCGCGGGGGTTAATGTGCTGGGAGCGGTGTGGGACTTCTCCCTGCACATAGTATCGGGTGTCAGCTGTGACAATCAGCTGACACCCGGCGGCGATCGCGCCCGCACAGCTTGTGTGCGCGCGCGATCGCCATGACGTACTAATACGGGTCTGGCTCTTAAGTCCCAGGGCACAGACACGTACTAGTACGTCAAATGTTGTTAAGGGGTTAAATAGATACCCAGGGATGTGTCCCAGGTTGATGAGTATATGCTTCTGTGGGGTTATGGAAGCTTGATTTTGGTTTATAAAGCTGGTAGAGCCTGTGGTCTGAATCAATAGATAATAATTATGATTATAATTAAAATTATGAAGTATATGGGGCTCGTTATGAATGGACAGGGGTTTCCCTGGTATTATTCAGGTATGCTGGTGGATACACATAAACCTGATCGGGGTATTTATTTTGTTCTGTAGAGATAGAACAGCAACTTGTGTGGTAGGTGGTAATACCCGTCAGATGGACCCTAAACCAGAGGGAGTAGCTGTGGGTTGAGTTGCCAGCTAATGGCTGGTGCAGGTAGCTAGTGGGAAAAAAAGGTATTTGTTTAACATTAGTACAAAAACATGTATAAGTAGAAGGGATTTAGGGTGTGAGGTATATGAGAGGAGAATCCTCTATGTGTCCTCAGGCTTCAAAGTTCAACACCCGTTGGTGATACAGTTCAGTACCTTTATGTGTAACCAGGGCGTCTGGTAGTAGTCATACTTTTCTTCCGCTGGTTCCTTGCTGGATGAGGGGAGAGAGAGCGAGATGCAGGAGAGAGGTGTCGGGGTCCCGGCCGGAGACTCTGACACCACGATGCAGCGTGCGGCATGCAGCAGGCGCTTCCCGGAGGACGCGCTGAAAGAGAGTGAGGACCTTCATGCAGGGCCTTGCGTGATGTCAGGGGTAGCGATCACGGTATCCTTCATCAGGGATAGCCTCTGGTCTCCTGGTCCTGTATAAATACCCTCTCAATCAGAGAGTAACGATTGGCAGGTGTAGTTAATCAAAGGCAAACAATTCTACACCACAGTTGGCCTCTTGGTTTCAAAGAGTCCATTTCATAAATCCATTTCGTTTCATTTCTTGACATCTGATTGATGTAGTTCCCTTTTCTCCAGTCTTTCTGTATAAGCTGTATACCTGTCACTTCACTTCCCAGAATTGAGCCATCATGTTTATCTTTAAAATGTTTAGATAAAGGGTGGCTTTCCAACTTATTTCTGATATTTCGTAAATGCTCACTTAATCTTTTTTTCAAAGGGCGGATGGTGCGTCCTATGTAAAGTTTTTTACAGGGACATTTGAGCTCATATATCACTCCCTTGCTAGTACAAGTTATGAAATCTCTTATTGAGTGTTCGATCTTTCCATGGGAAATGGTGTTCTGTTTTTTAGTATTTAGGATTTTACAAGTTGAGCATTTTTTGCATGGGAAGAAGCCGGGCGGCTTGTGAGAAAGGGAGATGGGTGGATATGTTATCGTGGGAGCTACCCTATTGCCTATATTTCTGGCTTTCCTGAATATAAGGATCACGCTTTTTATGTAAGCCATCACAATAGAGGTATCTAAATCTTAAGCAAGATATAACTTGTGATTTAATGTAAATTCTTTCATTACAGTAATCATTTCAACATTCTATCTAATAAGAAGATCCACTATTCCGCTCCTGTTCTCCTCCTCATCTTCTAATAAGATCCTCCTGCTATCCAAGGTAAATACATGTACAGTAGTTCTACAGAATATCAACCAACTTATACAGGTCAGTAATCACAGTCCTTATCTATCCCACTGCAGGTCTCAAACAGCTCTGGATCCCTGGAGGAACTACCAAATGTTCTAATTTTAACCCTTGGTTTTATGCTAATATGTATCCATAACAATTTTACTATTGGTCCATAAAATAAAAATAAAAATATTAATATTCACCAACATTTGTACATTATTCCATCACTACTCCCTATAATCCTTACCTACAATCCTCAGTACATCAGCGCAGTGGTTTTATATAATTGATTCTATTTTCCTTAGTGGTCTATGGTGAAACATACCATTTGCAGCAGATATACTGAGCTTACCTACCAGCGCCCCTATTTTTATATTGATTTCCCCCACCTCCCACCATACTAGGTGGCAGCTAGAGGTAAGTCCTTCCTACTTCTATTAATAATCCTAAATAAGGATAATACTTTTTCACTCCTAACCACACCAACCGGTTGCCTCCACTAGCAATATGGGCGACCTATGGTCAGACAGAGTGGACAGAATCCATAAGATTAAAAGTTTTTTCAATACGGCATGCCAACAGAGACCTACCCATACAGAAACTAGCAATTTAAACCCTATCAAAGAATCCTTAAGATTATTAGAACAATTGCTTCTAAAAGAAATGCGAGACCTCTGGGAGGTTGCCACTTTGGAAAAATACCTTTTACATGACATCATCCCTAAAGGCCTTCTCATTACTAAACCTCTCTCAGGAGATATTGGTGACCGAACTACATTAGAAGAGTGGGAGGATATGCTCAAATCCTTCTCTAAACAAGCAGTAGTCTTTATTATTGAAAAAAGGAAACAGCATCTAATGGATAGTAAAATAAAAATCTCTAAACTTTTTAGAGAAATCAAACCCTACTATAACCATCCTGAAATCATTCACTTATCTAATAGCATCAAACTAAGAATTAATAGTAAAGAGAAATAAATCATTCAAAAGAAAAGAAGGAAATTTGGCAGAGACTCAATCCCAGAGTCAACTTCTGTAACACCAATAACTGAATTTGAGATCATTGACCAAATAGATAGCTCAATAACCTCTGACAGTCCGGAAGAAGACTTCTCTATACATCCTACCCCGGACAATGAAACAATGGAAAATGGCCCTGACATCCCCCAAAGAACACAAAGTGATATTATCCATCCGGAATCTAATATTCCTAGCACCCCGATTTCCACTCAATATCGTTTTGAGGTTTTAGAACAACTAGAAGAATCCTCTCCCTTTCTAGCCCTACACTCAACCTCTAATTATGCTCTGAATAATACTCATCAACCTAACAATATGGCTAATGAAACCACCACCAGACCCCAGGACAAAACCAAAGGCTCACAAGTTAGAAAAACACAATCGACCACTAATTTTTTTCACAGGGGCAATCAAAGAAACAGAAAAGAGGCTGTAGGGGGGGGGGGGATTCTCCAAAAAAAAGATACAATTTCAGGAGGTAGATAAAAATAAAGAAAAGGAAAACCTCCACCCCCCCAAAACTATCTATAACCTCAGCAAATACCAATTACAACCCAACGAAATACAATTATTAAACAAAGGCCTTAAATACACGCCCGCCACCAGGTTTAATAAGTTTGAAGCCTTTTTAGGGGTCAAACAACTTATGAGAAAATTAGCTATAAAAAAGCACTTTACTAAAAACAAACAACTAGATACAGCATCACCACCCAACCCAATGTCTTACCAATGCATCCACACGAATGTGAAAAAGATATCCAAATTTCGTCCTACTCATGAATACTCAGAAGCATTCGAAACCTTCCAAAAAAATGTGATTGATGACATTAGGAAAACAAGTGACAAAAAATGCTCAAGATATAAATATAACCTCACAGCTAGTGAACAAAAAGCCATTCAACAATTGTCCAAAAATAAAAACGTGGTCATATGCCCAGCCGACAAAGGAGTGGGTATTGTCGTGCTGGACTATGAACAATACCACGCAGAATCTATGAGGCTATTAAATGATATGCGTACTTATGAGCTATTAAGTAATGACCCCACCAAACACCATCTTAATGATATGAAAATCTTGATTAATAAGGGCCTTGATATGGGTGTTCTGAATAAACAAGAATTTGACTACATAAATACTCCATTCCCTAGGATTGCCATGTTTTATCATCTACCCAAGATTCACAAAACCTTGGAAAACCCGCCAGGTAGGCCAATCATCTCAGGGATCCAGAGCCTGACTTCAAATCTATCCAGATATGTTGACTGCCATATTCAAAAATTAGTACCCCAACTACCGGCCGACCTAAAGGACACCAAACATACCCTACAATTGCTCAGCCAAATCCAATGGCAGGACCACTACATTCTAGGAACCATAGATATTACCTCTCTGTACACGGTAATACAGCACAACAAAGGATGCCAATCCAATGTTGTTTTTTTCTCAAAGAACTTAGTGATATGCCAAATACCCAAATCAACTTCATCAAGGATTGTATGCTTTCATTTTAAATCATAATTCTTTTAAATATGAACATAACTTTTATACACAGAGATGGGGTACCGCCATGGGAACCAGATTCGCACCAAGTTATGCAAATTTATACGTAGGTATGTGGGAACATAATAACATATACCCAAATGGGAAGCTATGTGCGAATCTGGTCCTATGGCGCCGTTTCATAGATGATATCATATTCATCTGGTCAGGAGACCGTCCCTCCCTGGACACCTTTTTAACTGATAGTAATAAAAATGATTTTTATTTAAATTTTACTTCCTCCACAAGCCAGAAAGAAATAAGTTTCTTGGATCTTAACATTTTTATAAGCGGAGGACAAATATGTACTAGGACACACTTCAAACCTACAGACACAAATAGTTTTATTCACATGGACAGCTGCCATCTACCCAGTTGGCTATTAAATGTACCCAGAAGTCAATACTTGAGACTTCAAAGAAACTGCTCTCACAGCCAAGATTTTACAAATGAAGCAGACATACTAGCACAGAAATTTCTTGACAAAGGATATAGTGAAGAATTCCTCAACAGAACCAAAGAGGAAGTAAGTAAAATACCCCGCTCAACCATACTTATGGATAAAAAACAGGAACCAGCTAGACCCACAATGGACATTCCCCCATTATAACTACATATAACTCAAATGTCTATATCCTCAAAAACATCATAAAAAAACATTGGGGCATATTGAATGATGATCAACTATTGGGGGAATTAATACCGCCATATCGTCAATTTATATTCAGGAAAGCCAGAAATATAGACAATAGGGTAGCTCCCACGATAACATATCCACCCATCTCCCTTTCTCACAAGCCGCCCGGCTTCTTCCCATGCAAAAAATGCTCAACTTGTAAAATCCTAAATACTAAAAAACAGAACACCATTTCCCATGGAAAGATCGAACACTCAATAAAAGATTTCATAACTTGTACTAGCAAGGGAGTGATATATGGGCTAAAATGTCCCTGTAAAAAGCTTTACATAGGACGCACCATCCACCCTTTGAAAAAAAGATTAAGTGAGCATTGGATTGTCTTACTTTAAATACCTATTTGGCCAGAATCCCACCACCCCTGGACGAAGCATTTCATTGCGAAATGCGCGTCGGTTGTGGTGGGTCCCCGGTATACTATCAAGGTAATATATGACCTTTTTCTTTCCATGTATACAGTCATTACATACGTTTGTATGAATATTCAGTTTTATGCTAATGGTATTATTGTATAAACAGCTTTGTTTCCTATACACTTTGTATTTGATGGTTAACTATAGCTTATATGTGCATAATTATGGTTGTTTTTTGCATTATATTTTTGCTAAACTGGATTGCTTGCATACAGCAGCAATCATTTATACCATTTTGGCTGTCATGTTTCCATAGTTGTTTTTATATCTCTTCCGGGTGTACCCACCGTGTTTCTGTGTATTTTTGTGTCTCACCTTTTATGTGTTCTTATATATTGTTTGTGTATTAATAAAAACTATTTTTTAATCTATATTGGGCCTGTGTAAAACTATTGTTTTGGAGTTCATCTTATTTGCCAAATGCCAGAATAATGAGAGAGAGAGAATGTTTTAAGGCATTTTTATTACTTATTGCAAAGTCAAAAGTTTACATACACTAAGATTACTATGCCTTTAAACATTTCTGGACTGCTGCATATGATGAAGTCATGTGTTTGGAAGCTTCTGTTTTTTTGGAAATATCTGAGTTAATTAGAGACACACCTGTGCATGTATTTTAATGCACACCTGAAACACAGGTGCATGCTTACTCGTCCAGGTGTCTGTGGTGAAATATACCCTGGCAGACATAGATTTAGTCAAGGAACGGGTGATGTTGTGTACAACATGCTGGTGTAGCACAGGCACAGCTTTCTTAAAGAAGTAATGGCAATTGGGCAACTGGTACTGGGGGACTGCAACGGCCATCAGCTTTTGGAAATCATCTGAGTCCACCAGGCGGAAAGGCAGCATTTCAGTGGCCAACAGATTGGAGATGGTGAAGTTCAACCTCTTAGCTTTATCATGTATAGGAGGAAACAATCTTTTACGTGACCACAACTGCAGGACCGAGGGCAGGCTGCAGTGCTGAGAGAGGGCTGAAGAGGGTGAACACGACAAACTGCTGGACCGTGAGTGAGGTGCAGGCGGAGATGTAACGGTGGATTGAGAAAAATGTGGTATGCTCAGTGAAGCAAAAACAGCAGGCATGTCCACTTCCGTTACAGCTTACGGGCTCTCACTCAGCCTGATTGGAGAGGGTAAACAAGTGGAGGTTCTGCGGATGGAGACCTACGTGACAACACTTGGCACGTCAACAGAGGAGGAGGAGGAAGCAGCAGATGCGATTGATGGGGAAGCTGATAGTTGGTAAGACCCGCTGGTCTGCATTTTATTGCAGTGAGATTGCCAGAGTAATGCATGTTGATTGTGCATTTGACGGCTCATGCATGTAGTAATAAAATGATTGCATTTTCTCTCTCTACTGAGTCTTTTTTTGCAAAGTTGGCAGATAACGAGAGTTGTCTCATCCTTTACGGTGTCAAAAAAGGCCCAGGCTAGGCAACCCTTGCTGCCCCCGCGACTGCTGCTGCCCACAGCCACAGTTGTGGCTAAGGATGCAATGCTTGTCGTAGCTGCATCACTCCGTGTCTGTGCCGTAGGCCGCAACGTAATCTCCTCCTCTTCCTCCTCCCCCACCTCCTCAGATGAGCTACTCAGCTGCGTGCCTCTGGGTTCACACCAAGTAGGATCTACAACCTCATCATCATCCTCTCTGTTCTCCCATTCCTCGCCCTGAGAGTCACTCTTCTCCTCTTCCTGCTTTGACAGCACAGTACAGTCTGCGTGAGCCTCAGATATATGGGACACACCAGGATCACCTCCCCCTCCATGGGTTAACATCTGGTGACAAGTGTCAGGATTCTGCTTGGACCCTATTTTGTCCTGCCCCGGATCCAACCTATAAAAATTTTGGGCATCGATGCAGATGCTTTCCTCCTCTGTGAATCTTTGCAGCAGACTTCTGATGCCCACGGCATAGAATGTGTGAACATCTCTCCAGACTTACCCATCTGTGATTCCCTACAGTCATTTGGGCAGTTGGAGAGTTTTGATGTGGGGACAAACAAGGGTAATTGTGGTGCCAACTCTGAGGACTGTACTATGTGTAATGTTGAGGTGGAGGAAGAGGAGGAGACGCCACTTGATGCAGCGCATGCCATCAACTGGAGCACATGCTCTTTCTGGCACTCATCAATAAGGCGTACCGCTTTGCGGCTGTCAAAGAAAGGATGTGGAGAAGCCTGTCCTGTAACAGAAGTTGTCAGTTGTGTTTGGATAGGACATGACAGTGTTGGTTCACTAGAGCTTTCACTACCACCTACCCCACATATACCTTGAACACCAAGTGTATTCCCTCTTTCACCACTTTTTCCCACTCATGTTGCTCAGATAGCATGGTTGGAGCACACCATTAGCAACAAAAAAATTGATTTTTTACTGTGAATGAGGCCTGTATAAAAAGTAATATATGCTCCAAAAATTTCAAACTGAGATCTGGCCTACTGTATCACGTTACTAACAGAAGAAATTATTTTTTTTACTATGGATGAGGCCTGTATACAATAGAATATATGCGCCAAACAATTTCAAACTGAGATCTGGTCTACTGTATCACATTAGTAACAGAAGAAATTAGATTTTTTTTACTTTGAACAAGCTCTGCATACAGCTGAATTTCACCGCCAGGAAATTACAAGCTGAGATGTGGCATATTGTATCACGTTAGTAACAGAAAAAATTTGATTTTCAAAGGTGTACTTGTGCATCGAGCACAATAGAAGCAGTGCACAACAGAGTTCTATGCTGAAATGTGCCCTGCTGTCTTTGTCTGGACCTCACTAAGAGCACAAAAAAAATCTGCTGGAAGGTCAATTTCACAGCCACACAGAACCCTATCTATCTAAACTATCTGACTTAGAGGCAACTGCCTAGCTAATTATCTAAAATCTCTCAGTATCCAGGAGCAGCAGCAGGAGCATCTTCTCTGAGCTGTTATACTGACTAAATGGCGCTAAAGCAAAATGTCCGCTCTTTATATTGAGAGGGACATGTGATTTCAGCAGCCAATGGCACAAGCCCTTGTGTCTAGACATTGTGGATGGTTCCTGCGCCCTGATTGCCTAGCCGCAATTTCCACACATTAAGTTAGGAAAAAAAAATTAGATTACCAGCACACCGCTTTTCTGACCTTTCCCCACCCTCTCCCTCATCAAACATGCCCCCCGCTCATCATACAGCACCACTGTGATGCTACAGCGTAAAATCTTAATTAGCAAGACGATTCGATTTGTTAATCCAAGAGAAATACACTATTGTGTTTTATTGGAGATTGCTGACTGTGTTTTATTAATGTTCTGCTTGCTCATCAGTTTATGTACACTAATTTAACTTGTAAAGTGTCCAGCATTCCACTAATCTCATTAGTATCTCAGGAGTCTCTAACCATTGTTCAAAAATTGTCTAGGTCCATTGTGTAAGGCTGTGTGCCCACTATGCATTTTTTAAGCGTTTCCGCAGCGGCAATTCCGCTGCGGAAATGTTTAAAAAACGCTTGGTAGAAGGTCTGCCATGTTCCCCAATGATGATCCGCATGTGCTGTGCACATGCTGCGGAAATTTCTGCTGCGGATTATCATTGCGGAAAAATCTGCAGCACTACCAATTATTTTGCGGAATCGCGGTCTTTTTGCTGCCATTGACTTGCATTGGACCGCATGACATCCGCATCACTGCATCTGCACATGCGGATATCATACGGATATCATGCGGTTCAATGTGCGGATGGTACCCGGGTTTGGAGAAGGGGAGACTCTCCTCCGGACCCTGGTACCATAGTACCTGCAAAAAAAGTATAAAATAAAAAATTATATATTATAGTTACCTTCTGATGGCCCCCGGTGTCCTTAGCGATCCGTTCTGGCTTGCCAGCAGCTTGCGGTGGTCTAAAAAGGACCTGCCATGACGTCATTTAGTCATGTGACGGGTCACGCGACCGCCGACGTCAGCAGTCGCGTGACACGTCACATGACTAAATGACGTAATGGCAGGTCCTTTTTAGACCACCGCAAGCTGCTGGCAAGCCAGAACGGATCGCTAAGGACAGCGGGGGCCATCAGAAGGTAACTATAATATTTATTTTTTATTTTTTACCATTCTTTTACGGTCACACTATATAAATCCATGCCGTTTGCATGGATTTATATAGTGTGACCAAGTTGTCAAGCACTTTCCAAGTGATGCTAAAATCACTTGTAAAGCGCTTGACAACCCCCATGCGGAAATGTATGTGAAAACGCTTCACTTCCGCTTGTCCCTGGCAGGAAAAATGCATGTACAATCCGCATGTGTTTTTTCTGCCAGGGAGATGCAGAAACCCTCAGGAAAAATCCGGAGCATTTCTGCATCGTGGGCACATAGCCTAAGTGTTGAAAGAAAATCCGGCGGAGCCTTAACCACAGGGAGTCTCACATGTAGACCCAGGTGATGCGGTCGATCTGAGAAAGATACCTCGACTATTGCACACTTAGCTTTGGAGGGGGGGGGTGAGAGCAGTTCTGCCCATTCAGGGGGCTGAGCCCAGAGAAGTAGAAGAGACGTGTTTTTGTAGCAGTCAGACTTGAGACAGAGAATCAAGGAGCATCAGAAAGACTTTAGAAGGAGAATGAGAGACATCCTTCAGGAATGTAGATGGATAGCATGGCACCCAAAGAGGCACATATTTGAATTCTATATGATTCTAGCCTAAGGGTGTCGGCCCTAACTGGAAAGATATGGATCTGCTCCATTACCCATCAGGGAGACCATGGATACATTTTGGGGAGACCAGGGTGGGACGAGGAAGTCACCTGGACCCATAGATATGTTGTTTGGATTTGCCAAGAGGGACCCACCGGTCGCCTGGAAATCATGGAGACATTCGGATAAGCCAGATTGGGACCCACCGGTCATCTGGCCCCATGGAAACTCTCGGAGAGGCCAGGGTGGGACCCTCGGGTCTCCTGGCCTTGTAACTCGATGGACTGCTAGCTTCCTAAGCTTGCAGCTATTTTCTCTCTGTGGTGGTACTCGAGAAGCGGGGGTCCACTGGTTGAGGTAGTCGGCCCTGGAAGTCTCCAAAGTCGCAGCTGTTCTTTCCCAGGCGGGCGGAGAACATAGGGTGAGAACTGTGTAATGTTGTACCATCTTGGGTATTTGCTGGGACTGTTCTATGTGCTTATTGTCCATTTTGTCTTTCAATAAAGTATTGCCACACTGTTTTACCCTCACTCTGTGTTGCCTGAGTAGTGTTACGCCCACAGAAGACCCCGGGTATTCACATATATATTTTTTTTATTTTAGCCAAAAAGTGCTGAAAATACTGTAGTGGAAACACAATCATTTGCTGGACTTTTACCAAATTTTGCAGATTTTAAATAAAAACGCTGGTGTGCTTAATCACGAATCCGAATGTGCAACGTTCCTTCCGAATTTGAAATTGACGAAAGTTTTTCGAACATGTTGGCTCATCTCTACTGTCAATCTCGGACAGTGTTATTAAACACTTTCCAGCAGGGAACGCATCATTCTTAGCACCCATCTGTGTCTTTAACATGACCACTCGTCGCCGATGGGTTGCCATGAGAGACGGGGGTCTGCTGAATACCTCTGTGCTTGTCATGACGATTCTCCTTTAAAACCAGCATTTATCTGGTATTCGGAGGAGACCATGATGTTCACTATACATAGCAATGTTGATGCACTGCTATATATGGAACAAGCAATCGTATGACCACAGATTCCAGTCCCCCTAGTAAAAATTTAAAAAAAAGTCTTAAAAATATGAAATAAAATAAAAAATGTCAAGTCAAACTCAATTTCTGCCATTAAAAATAAAACAATAATTAAAAATATATATTTGGTGTCTCTGCATTCATAAATGTCCGATGTATCAAAATCTAAAATAAATTAATCCGATTGTTAAACTGTAAAATGAGAAAAACAATCGAAATGCCAGAATTAGATTTTTTTGGCCGCCACAACATTGCATTAAAATGCAATAAGAGTTGATCAAAACATTCTAACCAAAAATGGTATCTGTAAAAACGTCAGCTTATGGCATAAAAAATAAGCAGTCACACAGCCCCATATCCCGAAGAGTGACAATTTTACGGGTCTCGGAACATGGCGACACAAGATAAAAAAATGTTTTTTTACAAATTTACATTTTTTTTTCACCACTTAAATAAAAAAAAGTATACATGTTTGGTATCTGCTTAATCGTATTTACCTCAAAAATCATATTGCCAGGTCAGTTTTACCGTATAATGAACATGGTATATATATATAAAACCCAACAAACAACTTTGGAATTGCACTTTTTTGCAATTTTAACGCACTTGGAATTTTTTTCCCGCTTTCCAGTTCATCCCATGTTAAAATTAATGGTTTCATTCAAAATTCCAACTCGTCCCACAAAAAACAAGCCCTCGTGGCATGTGGATGGAAAAATATAAACGTTATGGCTCTTGGAAGAAGGGGAGGAAAAAACAAAAACGATAAAGCAGAAAATAGCCTGGGATTGAAGGTTGAAGCAATTTTCAAGTCAGGGAGAAATTTACAGCGGGATTAATGTTAATTTTCCATAGTTGTCATTTTTGTATCTAGTTTTACCTTTATCAGCCCAAACTGACAGTTTAAACTAAGTTTAATCCAATATGCTAATTACGGTGCTCAATGAACCATTGTGTTGTCTTGACATTTCTCTGTCCTTGGACCCTCACTCGACTATATTCAAGCAGTTATCATTATCATCATGCAATGTGGATCTGTCAACTTTTCACAGACAGACTTGAGTTAAGCCACTCCTTTAAGCAGGTCTCAGAGAATACTGTGGTTTTCACCTTTCAACTCCTATATTTAAATCTGGCATACACTGTAGAGACCCCTGAGTTGTATCCAAGGAGTAGCTTCTTGTCGATGTAGAAAGTTGGAAATAGAAAAGTAGACAAGTTTGGTCAAAACAAGAGGGACTGTGCAAGTAGAAAAACAGCAAGTGGGGATGATGTTAGGAGGATAGCTGGGCTCCAGCCCAGGGAATCTCTGAGAGAAAAAAGGCAGAAGAGTAATCAAACGGTCCAAGGATTAAGTACAGTAAGACATCCAAATGATCAATCAGTGAAATATACAAGGAGCAGAAGCCAGAACACTTATGTTCAATCAGTGAAGCATACAAGCAAGGGTCAGAAGAATACAATGCAATTGCTGGCATAACAATATGTCACTGAGGGATCTACATTGGCTGCCATACCTGTCCTGCCAGTAAATTATCTGACTGGCCCTAACTATTGTCCATACAGAAGGACTCCATATACATAAAAGAATAAACCTAATTAAAGGGAATCCATTAGCAGGTTTTTGCTATGTAATCTGAGGGTAGCATGAGGTAGGGGCTGAGACACTAATTTCAACAATGTGTCACTTACATATGCTGTAGTTTCAATACAATGAATGTTTTATCAGCAGGAGATTATCGCTAAAGGACTAAATCTCTTATGCATCCTGGTCCGACTGCTCACACCACTGATTGCGAGCTGTCACTATAGAATGTACATAGAGAGCCTGGTGTGGGCAGGGTCAACTTTTTGACATTTGCTACATGCTACATCTAAAAACTTTTATTGTATCACAACTGATGCACCCAGTAAACTAAGTGATTCATCGCTGGAATCAGGGTCTCTTTCTCGATTCTATGCTGCTCTCAGATGAGGTAGCAAAAACTTGATGACAGATTCCCTTTAAATAGCTAGGTGGTGTTGGAGAATGTCATATGATTTTTGCTGGGCAGCATACAGGAGAGGAGATATCTGACAATTTCAATGGCGCATATTGATTCAGAGAGGCAGTGAGTGACAGTGGAAGTGTAAGGTGCCACAGCGAGGTAGTCGTGGGCGAGCTGTAGCCCCTGCTCGCTCTGGCACCCTACAGACATTACGTGTCCTCCCTCTGATGTGTGGCTGTGTATGTGGTGCTCTCCACTTACTTCAGACCATCCGATCGCGGCTGTCTCTAGGCATTTCTCTTTTGGGACCAGGGCAGCAATAAATTCAGAGGACACAAGGTTCTTAACCATAATTGTAACTTTACTTGGGGAAGAGGAATATGTACAATATTTACAAGCAGATATAATGGATAAGGCCCGACAGGTTATCATCTCCCTCACAGGCACTGGCAACATCTTCAGCCCTGGTTCCCTCTTTAAGTCAACAAAAAAAAACCACTTCCTGCTCACTTCCTGTCTTTCCATGTAATCATAAGATACCATTGTACACTCTCATATGTCTTTTTGGTTGCAGGACCCAGAGATGAGGGTTGTTCTATCGGGCCTCACGATTTGGCCCTAACTATAACATATCTTGATTTAAGGTATATTTTTTTGCATATACGTACAGTATATATATATACAATTTTTTCTTTTTCTTCTGTTTATTTTTATTCGGATTTTTCTGATAAATCTTTGAATATATTGCATTGAATGCACTAGTCATGCAGTGTCTTATTATTGTGTACACTTTTCCACTATGTAGATATGGATTATGATATATTGTTTTCTATATAGATCCTTGTCCCTGATGAAAATCATGTCATGATTGAAACCATCGTCGGATTTGATTTTTTTTTTTGTGTGGATCTAGTTAATAAATGAAAATTCTGTTTCATCATTTTCTGGTCTTCCCACTTTGTGTGCCGTGATTATACTATATTATTTGGACTCTTTTTCCCTGAGCACCAATACATCATCGGTTGAGCACAGCTTCATCTTAAAATATTGATACTTTTTTCGCTGTTGCACCCGATCCTTACAAATGTCTTTTTCAGTTTTTTCATACAATGATGAAGAGACATCAGCAATTTTGTCTAAAGCTGTTTCTACAGATTCTTTCCTAACAATACCTCCAACAGAAACCAGAACAAAGGAATACCTCAATATCAATAAACGTCGGATAGCATTGGAACTTCATTCCTTTACTCTGGCTGAATATCATCGTGCCCAGAGGATACCATGAGGCCTTCGTGTACAACTGAGACCAACACTCTTTTCTGACGATAGTGAATTTTAAATAAATGTTCTATGGACATTATTCTTTTGACAATAGAAAGATTGAGCAAGGAGATTGGAATATTGGAAAATTCGATACGAGCGATTGAAGAACAGCTTATAGGAACTCTCTCCAGTTCTGAATTTACAGAGCTCAAAACAACCACTGCGAATACTGTGACGGATTTCAAGAAAGTACTACAGTCAAGAAAACGTGATAAGTTTATCTGTGATCAGGACGACTACATTAATAAAAGAGTATACCGATGGCGTTCTGGCGATTCCCTATCTACATCAAGGACCACCTATGGACCATCAAGCAGCAGCGAGTATGGGTCAGACAATTCTTCCAGTTTTTTAGGCCAATGACAAGTCCGAAGGGGAAGACGAGGCGGGAGCAGAGGCGATCGTCCAAGACAATAAGGGGTCAAAACACGATCTCAGGTGGGTGAAACTTGGTATACAACATTTCATCCTACATCTTATCACCAAGCAAACTTGGGGTCCTTCAGAAGGGCCTCACGTTTTGCCCCACCCCCAGTTTCAGTACATTCACCCTTGACCAAGAACTCAGACGGTTCTTTAGAACGCTACGTCTGAAAGCCAACTTCTCCACACGAGTCACTCTTCATGATGAAATTCACCCCAGATGTGCTAACATTCCCTTTTCCTTGGATAAACTAAATTTACGCATCCCAAGTGATTTCTGCCCCCCTAGATGCTACCATCCAATAGAGACATATATTGGTCTAGTATCAACGGAAACCAATGATATTTTGTCTTCCATCACACAGTGAAACTTTCCCCTGAAACACAATCTAAGTCAGTTGGAATCACAAGCCCTTAAATCTTTACAGTCTAATAAAAATATTATTATAAAACCCGCTGACAAGCGCGGTTCCTTGGTGATAATGGACAAAACATACTACATAAATGAAATTATGTCACAATTATCGGACACCAATACTTACCTTCCCATTTTGAACAATCCTACGTCGTCCATACAGACCTTGATCAAGACATTCGTTGACAGACACCTTGCATCGGGTGTCATTGATACAAAACTGACACAATTTCTGATTAAAAGATATCCCATTGTTCCAGTTTTTTACACATTGCCCAAGGTACATAAAGACCTGTGGAGGCCACCAGGGTGACCCATAGTGGCCTCAACAGAGTCTATACTGTCACCATTGGCGATCACGTTGGAGAAAATCTTAAGTCCCTTGGTACCATCAATCACGTCCTACATAAAGGACACAAATGATTTTTTGGCACAGGTCAAACAAGTTAATTTTCCACCTAATCACTGTATTCTTGTAACATTAGACGTAAATAGTCTATACACGAGCATTGATCATAAACCAGGACTTCAGGCAGTTTCCTGGTTCTTGGAGAAATGTGGTCTGTTTGATTCTAAACAGACGAGATTTTGTCTAGAAGCCTTACAAATCGTATATTTTTCTAGTATGGCATGGAGATTTAATGTCAATGAATGTCTTTTTCTCTCATCTGAATGGTATGACGAGGAATCTCACTTTCACACTACATACTAGTGAGAGTGAGATCAGTTTTCTTGACACGATCATCAGACTGGATAGCCTGGGAAATGTGTCTACTGATCTTTATAAAAAACCGACCGACAAGAACAGTCTCTTGCACTACTCTAGTGCACATCCTAAACATGTCAAAATGTCCATACCTAAATCACAACAGATGAGGGTGGCTAGGATTGTCTCCGATGAGGCGACCAGAGACATTCGCCATCGGGAAATGGAGCAAAGTTTTGTGGAACGGGGATACCCACATTCGTTGAGTATGCCCCCTTTGTCAGCTAAAACTGCCCAACACCCACAATCTGCACGTATTCCTTTCATTAACACGTATCATCCATATCAGACACTTAAATGTGATGTTATACGTAAGCATTGGCCACTACTCAAACAGGCGTATCCTTCAATACCGGAGTTCAGTCTGCCACCCCTAATTTGCAATAAAAGGGCCCGAAATCTAAGGGATACCCTAGTTAGGGCTGACATTGGTTCTTTCTCTACCTCACCCAGACAGACCCATTTGACCACTACACGGAAGGGGAATTTTCCATGTTTACATTGTCTTCAATGTTCGCATATTATCAAAGGCACACACTTTTCGCACCCACGTATGGGTAAATTATTCCCTGTTCAGGGATACTTAACATGTGATTCATCATTCGTAGTTTACTTGATTAAATGCCCCTGCGGTCTTGGATATGTTGGTGAGACCGCTCAACATATCCGAGACCGGATTTCTAAACATAAATCCACCATCAGGTGTAAACAAACGGTCCTCCCCATCCCCCACCACTTTATTTCCATGGGACATAACATTTCACAATTACGGTTCCAAGTTTTGGAACATATACAGTACAGACCAAAAGTTTGGACACACCTTCTCATTTAAAGATTTTTCTGTATTTTCATGACTATGAAAATTGTACATTCACACTGAAGGCATCAAAACTATGAATTACCACATGTGGAATTATATACTTAACAAAAAAGTGTGAAACAACTGAAAATATGTCTTATATTCTAGGTCCTTCAAAGTAGCCACCTTTTGCTTTGATGACTGCTTTGTGCACTCTTGGCATTCTCTTGATGAGCTTCAAGAGGTAGTCACCGGAAATGATCTTCCAACAATCTTGAAGGAGTTCCCAGAGATGCTTGGCACTTGTTGGCCTTCACTCTGCGGTCCAGCTCACCCCAAACCATCTCGATTGGGTTCAGGTCTGGTGACTGTGGAGGCCAGGTCATCTGGCGTAGCACCCCATCACTCTCCTGCTTGGTCAAATTGCCCTTACACAGCCTGGAGGTCTGTTTGGGGTCATTGTCCGGTTGAAATATAAATGATGGTCCAACTAAACGCAAACCGGATGGAATAGCATGCCGCTGCAAGATGCTGTGGTAGTCATGCTGGTTCAGTATGCCTTCAATTTTGAATAAATCCCCAACAGTGTCACCAGCAAAGCACCCCCACACCATCACACCTACTCCTCCATGCTTCACGGTGGGAACCAGGCATGTAGAGTCCATCCGTTCACCTTTTCTGCGTCGCACAAAGACACGGTGGTTGGAACCAAAGATCTCAAATTTGGACTCATCAGACCAAAGCACAGATTTTCACTGGTCTAATGTCCATTCCTTGTGTTCTTTAGCCCAAATAAGTCTCTTCTGCTTGTTGCCTGTCCTTAGCAGTGGTTTCCTAGCAGCTATTTTACCATGAAGGCCTGCTGCACAAAGTCTCCTCTTAACAGTTGTTGAAGAGATGTGTCTGCTGCTAGAACTCTGTGTGGCATTGACCTGGTCTCTAATCTGAGCTGCTGTTAACCTGCGATTTCTGAGGCTGGTGACTCGGATAAACTTATCCTCAGAAGCAGAGGTGACTCTTGGTCTTCCTTTCCTGGGGCGGTCCTCATGTGAGCCAGTTTCTTTGTAGCGCTTGATGGTTTTTGCAACTGCACTTGGAGACACTTTCAAAGTTTTCCCAATTTTTCGGACTGACTGACCTTCATTTCTTACAGTAATGATGGCCACTCGTTTTTCTTTACTTAGCTGCTTTTTTCTTGCCATAATACAAATTCTAACAGTCTATTCAGTAGGACTATCAGCTGTGTATCCACCAGACTTCTGCACAACACAACTGATGGTCCCAACCCCATTTAAAAGGCAAGAAATCCCACTTATTAAACCTGACAGGGCACACCTGTGAAGTGAAAACCATTTCCGGTGACTACCTCTTGAAGCTCATCAAGAGAATGCCAAGAGTGTGCAAAGCAGTCATCAAAGCAAAAGGTGGCTACTTTGAAGAACCTAGAATATAAGACATATTTTCAGTTGTTTCACACTTTTTTGTTAAGTATATAAATCCACATGTGTTAATTCATAGTTTTGATGCCTTCAGTGTGAATGAACAATTTTGATAGTCATGAAAATACAGAAAAATCTTTAAATGAGAAGGTGTGTCCAAACATTTGGTCTGTACTGTACCTGTAATGCACACGCCTGGGCTGAGCGGCGTGTGCGTGTGATTCCACTGGACCTTGCCGGAGAGTGAATGCCTGGAGGGGCGTAACTAGGTATTCACCCGATCCGACCAGGGTCGCACGACGGCATACGACGCCAGTGCACCAAGGAGGAACTGAGCAGAGGGACCAGGTGCTACTCCAGGACAGACCCCGGACACGGCTATTGACCCACACAGGGGAATACAGGAACAGACTAGTTAGGCTGGCACACAGACTGGTGGGTATAGACAGGCACGACTGGTATGCAGGCAGGCGGGTATGCAGGCAGGTGGGTACAGGCAAGCAAGACTGGTATGCAGGCAGGCAGGTATGCAGGCAGGGGGGTACAGGCAAGCACGGCTAGAGTGTAGACAGGGAGGCACTAGCAGGTAGGAACACAGGCGGGATAGGACCCAGTACACACTGGGACTCAGGAACAGAACCACAGATGTGGCGGACAAACACAGCAGAGTGAGGCCGCCCAGAGAGTCGAGCAAGAGCAGGGCAAGAAGAGACCGCCTAGAGCGGTGAGCGAGAGTAGAGGAGGACGAGGCCGCCTGGAGCGGTGAGCAAGAGTAGAGCAGGACGAGGCCGCCTGGAGCGGTGAGCAAGAGTAGAGCAAGACGAGGCCGCCTGGAGCGGTGAGCAAGAGTAGAGCAGGACAAGGCCGCCTGGAGTGGTAAGCAAGAGTAGAGCAGGACAAGGCCGCCTGGAGCGGTGAGCAAGAGGTAGAGCAGGACAAGGGCGCCTGGAGCCGTGAGCAAGAGTAGAGCAGGACAAGACCGCTGGAGCGGTGAGCAAGAGCAGAGCAGGCTAGAGCCGCCGGAGCGGTGAGCAAAGGCAGAGCAGGCTAGAACCGCCGGAGCAGTGAGCAAAGGCAGAGCAGGCTAGAACCGCCGGAGCAGTGAGCAAAGGCAGAGCAGGCTAGAACCGCCGGAGCGGTGAGCGAAGGCAGAGCAGGCTAGAACCGCCGGAGCAGTGAGCAAAGGCAGAGCAGGCTAGAACCGCCGGAGCGGTGAGCAAAGGCAGAGCAGGCTAGAGCCGCCAGACCGTTGAGCAAATGCAGAGCAGGCTAGAACCGCCGGAGCGGTGAGCAAAGGCAGGGCAGGCTAGAACCACCGGAGCGGTGAGAAAAGGCAGAGCAGGCTAGAACCGCCGGAGCGGTGAGCAAAGGCAGAGCAGGCTAGAACCACCGGATCGTTGAGCAAAGGCAGAGCAGGCTAGAACCGCCGGAGCGGTGAGAAAAGGCAGAGCAGGCTATAACCGCCGGAGCGGTGAGCAAAGGCAGAGCAGGCTAGAACCACCGGAGCGGTGAGCAAAGGCAGAGCAGGCTAGAACCGCCGGAGCGGTGAGCAAGGCAGAAGAGGGGGAACTGGGCTCTGTTCACACGGAACAGACAGGAAGGGAAAGGCAGAACCAGATACCCACAGGGTACTTGCAATGAAGTAGCGAGTGGACCACAAACTCACAAACGGGAGTAGTGACAATGAGCAGGAGTTAGGTACGAATTCAGACTCTGCAGAAAAAGGAAAGGTACGGACATAGAGAAACACGGGAAAACAGGCTAGAAGAGTATACAGACAAGAACAGACACAGTAGCAAGATACAGGAGCGGGACTAGGAATGCAGCCCCTAGAAGGCGGGAGGAACAGGCCAGGAGCGTGTTCAGACAGGACAGACTAGATACAGGAGTGGGTCTAGAAATGCTGCCCTAGAAGGCGGGAGGAACAGGCCAGGAGCATGTTCAGACAGGACAGACAAGATACAGGAGCGGGTCTAGCTATGCGGCCCCTAGAAGGCGAGACGAACAGGCAAGGAGCGTGTTCAGACAGGCCTGGAAATACAGCCTCCAGGATAGGCAGACAAGAGAACACAGAAGGGGACCTGGCACATTCAGAGTGAAAGACCACACTGAATGAAACACAATGCTCAGGCAGGGATTCATTGGAGCAGCTGGGTTAAATACCAGGTGACAGACAGCAATAGGCTGAGGATGCACAAGGGGTGTTCCTGCAGCAGATACAAAAAACAGGAAGTGATCGAGCGCCGCCCTTAAGCAGCAGAAAGAGAAGCAAACAGACAGCATGGAGGGAAGCCAGAGAGACATTCTGGATTGGAGATCAAATGCGCGCTCTTGCACAGTGGGAGATGGACCACTATGCAAAGACGCCGCCAGGTATGTTACAGTACCCCCCCCCCTTACGCCCCCTCTTCTTCAGGCCTGCCAGAATGTTCCGCAGGGAATTCGAGGGCCAATCCTTCACTTCAAGGAGATCACTTCCACTGTCCACCGGAAAAACTGGTCTCTGGGTATCTAGGATGCTACCTCCTATCCAGCCATCCTCAGCAACAGACGAAATGGGTGGAGTACCAGGAACAGCACACAAGGAAGTCTCTCTCCATATATTTTCAGGTGGCACCCCAGAGGGTACAGGAGACAACTGGAAGTCCTCCGCCTGGTCGGAGGGGTGTAGAGACTCGGGAGTAACCTCTGCTTCGGAGTACACTAGGTTGGATTCACTGGACGAAGCGAGCAAGGTATCAGGTACAGAGTATAGGAGAGTCTCTGTCCTTTTGCTACCAGGTAGCACCCCGAAGGGTTCTGGAGACAACTGGAGGTCCTCCGCCTGGTCGGAGGGGTGTAGAGACTCGGGGGTAAATAACACTTTGGGGTACCCATTGTCAGGCTCACAGGATGGAGCGGACAAAGTATCGAGTACCGGGTGTAGAGAAGTCTCTCTCCATTTGTCATCGAGTGGTATCCCGGAGGATTCAGGAGGCAACAGGGGGTCCTCCGCCAGGTAGTAGAGGTGCACAGACTCGGAGGTAATCACAGCTTCGGAGCATCCTTGGACATGCACACTGGTTAAAGAGGGTGAAGTATCTGATGCCGGGTGCAGGAAGTTCTCCTGTGTGGAGTCTGGATGGGCAGTAGTCTCTTCAGGCAGGAGACCTAGTCACTAGTGTTGAGCCACCCCCGTAGTGTTCGAGTTCGGTTCGGTTCGTCGAACACCCGTGTGTTCGCCGAACTGTTCGTCGAACTGTTCGTCGAACACCTTCGAACACCGTTAAAACCAATGGCAGGCAAACAAAAACACATAGAAACACATAGAAAACACCTTCAAAGGTGTCCAAAAGCTGACAAACTGCTCAGAAGACATAACTAACACATGGAAAAGTGACAAGTACATATAGTCATGCGAAAATAAAAGAGGTGGAGGAGTAAAAGGAGGGGGAGACACAGATATAGGCATGTCATGCCCTTCTAAAATCCAAAAAGTGAGAAGCCGGCACGGCCAGTCCGTTCCTGCCCGTGCCACCTCCGTGTCGCCGGGTTTGTGCCAGAGCCGCGGTGGACCCTGACGGCCAGCCCCCCTCTCCTAATACTGGTGCCTGTCCACTGGTGGGTCGAGCCCCCCGCGGTGGGGGGGGAGTATCATCTGCAGAAGAAAGACCATCTTCCAGCCAAACTAACATGTCGACTTCTTTTCGTGGACAATGTGATACGATCCCTTTGTTACGGACACGCCCATCGCTACAAATTCCAGATGAGGCACAAAAACAGCAGGTGCTTCAGCGGATATCAAGTGCTCCTTCAAGTGGGCTCTCCTCCACCTCAACTTCAACATCACAAATACTCCAGTCCTCAGAGGTGTCACCCCAATCGCATTTGCTTCCTCACAGCTCCCAAGTCTCCAGCTGCCCGTCTGAGTATGGGGTAACACAGATGGTTGAGTCTGCACAGCTGTTTACTCATACTATAACCTGGGAAACGGAGGTCTGCTCCAGCGCTTCTGTTAATCCAGACGAGGAAATGATCTGCACTGATGCCCAGAATCTTTATAAGTCGGATCCAGGACCAGATGAAGAAGGTTCTGAGCATAATGTAGACCCTCGTTCCCAAACTGTAACTCCTGTTGGTGGAGACAATGATGAAGACGATGATGAGACTCAAATACCTGATTGGAGCGACAACTTGACTTTTCGGTCAGGGCAGGAAGAGGTTGGCTTTGAGGACGAAGGGTGTGATAACACACAGGGTGATGATGACAAGGTTGGAGATCCCACTTACTGTCAACCCACAGTCAGCCAGTCGATGAGGTCACCCGGGCCTTTGCCTGGCCTTTGGGATGTCGCGGTGGTCGGCTCCCTGGCCCGTACCCTGGGGTCACTCTTTAAAGGGTGGATAATTGTTAATTTTATAAGAGTTTGTGACACCACCTGTGGTATCTGGTGAGAAGCACCAGCGCTGCAGCAGTCCACTGAGGCCCGTGATAAGGCAGCTCGATGGTATAGCTCCCCACAGGTGGAGCTAGGTCTCAGGGCAGCGTATGCAGGGGGAATGCAGGACAGGCGAGACCCAGCTGGGTCAGAGCAAGAACGGAAACGGACACGGTAGTCACTTCAGTACCTTTTACTGGAGGAAATTCAGGCACATCTTGGAGCACTGTAGGGTGAAGGGTGCATATCAGGATCCTCCCCAATGAGCGGGTGTAGGGCCTCCTGTTTCTTGCCTCTGCGCAGTAAGTTTCTGACCTGCCTGGAGCTAGGCCTAACTTTGTCTCTGTCCTGCGCTGGCTGACCTTGTGGTAGGGCCTTCTCTTGAAGTTCACGCTCCCAGTATGCGGGGCCTAAGCGTCTCCTGGCTCTGTTACGTATCAGCACCTTAACGATCCTGGGACTTGTAGTTCTCCAGGGATTCCGGTTATGCCTTACTGGGTCATAGAGATCCCGGTAAGCTCGGATCCGGTGTCCGGTAAATGCTTCGGGGTGAGCTGGTTAAGCTCCTCTGCCCCTTATGTACTAATTCGCCACTCGCCTTCTGCCTACTCGGGCCCTCAATAGGCTATACACACTAACGGCAGCTTGCCGCGCTTCACCGATCTTATGACGCTGGCACACCTTAAGCTCTATCTGGGCTCCCTGAATCTAGCTAGCAGGAGCCTCGTGCTCCACTGCTGAACTATTAACTGAGTTCTCTAGACTAGACTGAGCTCCACTGCAGACTGACCTCTCTTAGGCTTCTCTACTGCAGGAACTCTTCAGAGGAACTGAACTGCCTAGCTCCACCTTCCCTATTTATATCCCTAACGGGCTCCCTCTGCTGGTCTGAGGTGGAAGGTGGAGATGTGTGAATGTTTATGGGGGCCTCTTGTGGAGGATTCCATCAATACACTCTTCTAGGATCTGTGATACCAAGCGCAGCGGGGCGTCACAGATGCTATTGACGACGAGGTTAGGTTGCGCCTTCCTGGACAGAGACGGAGTACTGGAAGCACGTCAACAACTGCATCCTCAACCACAACTCCGCCTCTGACCACAAGTCGTAGTGGCTCTTCAGGTCGCATGGGCTCTAAGCCTTGCATAGCCTGGGCATTTATTCAGATCGATAAGGATGACCCAACTCGTGTTATCTGTAATATTTGTCACCAAAAGCTAAGTAGAGGCCAAAAAATCCATAGTTTGAGTACTTCATGCATGTACCGTCACATGGATATGAGGCATAAGTTGCAGTGGGAAGCTCACTGTGCTACAATGCGGCCTAGCAGGCTGGGCCAACCACCGTCTGCCCCATCTTGTGCATCCGCGGCCTCTTCATCCTCTGTGACTGGGGGGACAGCAGTCACACATGTTTTTGGACGCAGACCTGCCACCTCTTTACCTGCAACAGCCAGTGTGATTGGCAGGTCGTCAGTTCATTGGGAAGTGGAAACACCTGCTGGTGTTGAGAGCTCTCTGACATCGAGAGCACCACCTTTGGATCAATGCAACCTAACATGTCCGCCTGCATCTTCCTCACAGACCGGCAGTTTGCCAGGGACACCCTACTCAACCCCGTCAAAGCACAACAGCCAGCCCTTGGTCCCTCAGATGTGGACAAGTAAAAGACCATTTCCTCCTAGCCATGAGAAAGCTAAGAGGTTGAATTTCACCATCTGCAAGCTGTTGGCTACAGAAATGCTGCCTTTCCGCCTGGAGGACACAGTGGATTTTTGAGACCTTATATCCGTCGCAGTGCCCCAGTACCAGATGCCCAGTCGGCACTACTTCTCAAAGAAAGGTGTGCCTGCGCTCCACCAGCATGTCGCACACAACATCACCGCTTCTTTGAGAAACTCTGTGTGTGACAGGGTGCATTTCACCACAGACACTTGGACGAGTAGGCATGGACAGGGGCGTTACATGTCGCTGACAGGGCACTGGGTAACTATGGTGACAGCAGGACAAGGGGCTGCTGTCCAAGTCTTGCCGTCCCCGCGAGTTGTACGTCAATCCTCTTTATCTAGAAGTTCCTCCACTGCTTCTGCCTCCTCAACCTCCTCTCGGTCCTCCACCTGCACCCAAAGCCTGTCTGGTAATGCCACCTGCTTTCTAACTGCGCACCTCCTTACTATGCTGGCAGCAGGGCTCAACGGCATCAGTGTTTACTTTGAAATGTCTGGGAAATGTGAGTCACACAGCTGAGGACTTGTGGTCAGCTCTGGAGACCCAGTTTCATGAATGGTTGTCTCCACTGGACCTGCAACCAGGGAAGGCCGTGTGCGACAATGCTGCAAACCTGGGTGCGGCCCTTCGCCGGGGCAATGTTACACACGTGCCTTGTATGGCTCACGTGTTGAACCTGGTTGTCCATAAATTTTTAGCCTACTATCCCGGACTAGATGGCCTTCTGCAGAGGGCACGGTCGCTGTGTGCTCACTTCCGCCGTTCGCATCCCGCAGCTCAACGACTTACATCTCTACAGAAGTCGTTGGGCCTGCCAGTTCACTGGCTGAAATGCGATGTGCCGACACGGTGAAATTCAACTCTGCACATGTTGCAGCGACTGTGGCAGCACCGACAAGCCCTGGTGCAATAGTTTCTGATGTATAGCCTGGGCCAACGAGATCCAGAGGTGGGGCAAATCACACAGCAGGAATGGTCTCAGATCAGGGACCTATGAAGTTGACGCGCCCCCTGGGCCGTGGGGTACCCAGAGCCGGGCCGGTAGACGCTGGGGGTTGTAGTCACTGTGGCGGTGACCCGGTCCGTGACCCAGGGCGGTCAATCCAACAGTAATTTGTATATATGGATTTTATAATGTCCGACTACGCCACCTGTGGAGTGCGGCCAAAGGGGCCGCCGCTGCGGAACAGTCCTCTGAAGCTGGTGGTTTTGCTGCAATGGTATTATTACTCACCACAGGAAGAGTGTAGCTTTAGGGCAGTGTGGGTGGATGATGGTGGTTGTAGTGCAGGGAGTCAGTAATGAACACAGAGTCCGTGTGATGCAGTCCCAAGATCTTTACTCACAGTTGTTGCAGTCCAGATTACAGGTACCAGAGCTATCTCACCCGTCGTGCTGTGCGTACTCAGTGAGGGGCTCAGTCCACCCCCAGATAGCTCCGGAGTACTTAGCAGGACCCCCTTCTGTGTGTCCTTTCTCTGGCCTTCTCCCTGCACCTCACACCCAGTGACACTTCTATCCGGTATCCTCGGGCCTTGGCGGGTGACTTGTGTTCCGTCCCCTGGGTCCTATGTGGCTACCTTCTTAGTGAGACTGGTGTGGACTTTTGCCTGCAGTACATGAAATGCTGCAGCCTCCGGTTTCTAGTTGAGCCTTGCTGTTTCTCCTCTAGTTGAGGGACCGGTTCCCCTTATCTGGCCTGACCCCTCTACCTCCTGGTAGCAGCGGGAGTACAGGTGGCCTTCTGCACGGCCCGTAGCCCTAGGGTCCCTTCGGTTCCTGGAGCCTTCCTGCTCCCACTCCTCTCTTCTCTCCTTCAGTCCTGGGCCTCCCAGGCTAGGCCCGCCTCCGGAGCAGAGCTCATGCCGAGCCTCTGTTCCTGTCACTTTTCCTCCTCTGACTGGCTTGCTCTTTCTAAGATGGCTTCCTATTTATACTCTCCCTGTCATGTGCTCCCCTAAGCTGCTCCCCTAAGCACCCACTACATAAGATCCTCCCACCAGCTAGGGACCTGGGACTGTGCTCTCCCTTAGGAGCAATCTCGCCCTAACCCCACTGCGGGTATGTGTTGGATGCAGGTGTTAGGGTCCCGAGCCATACGCCTTCCTTACCTGAGGGTGAGATACCACACCTCTGGGTGAGATGCAGTAACTCTGTGGTGACTGCACCCTCAGGGGCGCCACACACCTTTCTGCACAGTTTTGAAATGGCGACGAAGATGTTTAGTGCTGACGACGATGCCATTATCAGCATAACTATTCCGGTAATTTACATGCTGGAGCACACATTAAACAGAATTCAGAGTCAGGTGGTCGGACAAGAGGAGGTGGAGGAAGTAGAGGAGGAGTCGTATGCGGAAGGGATAACATCTCCATGTTATGTTCTGCTACCAGAGCTAAGGAAAGAGAGGAGATCAGTCCCTACGATAGAACTCAGCTTAATCCCTACGATGTAACAGGGGACCTGATCCTGCGATCAGACCTGCTAAAGTCCTAAGCTAGTCTGTACGGAGACCTATAGATGTGGGGAAGGAATCCCTACAAGTACTAAGGACTGGGAGGAATATGGGACACCTCCTAACAGAAATAGTAGCAGACAGACGAACAAACAAAATATATAGAACATAGAGGTCAGTAGACCAAGCAAACTAACAGAGCAAGACACAGGGCACAGGCTAGCTAGAAAGTAGATATACAATGAAGTCCAGCAAAGCCAGAAGGGCGGAGCAGGCTTAAATAGGCCAACAAGGTCATGTGACCAGCAAAGGAAAAAAAAACTAAGAGCAAGGTTCTAACACTCCAAGGTCCAGACGGTTGGCAGCACCAAGGAGGCAGGCATGGGTGGGTGGGGGAGAGGGATTAAACAGGGCGCATGGTAGCAGACAAACTGTTGAGGAAGGTGCAGGAGCCGAGGAAGAAGTGGAGGATGAACTGGCGATGGGCATGGAAGACTCATCAGATGAGGGAGACCTTGATCACATTTCTGTTGTGCGAGGTTGGGGGGAGAGGGCAGAGGAAAGAAGCATGATTCTTACCTCGCTACCAACACAACAAGGACTTGGTCCTCCTGGATGCGCAAGACACATGAGTGCCTTCTTGCTGCACTACCTGCAACATGACCCTCAGATTGCAGAATTCGAAGTAATCTCGAATACTGGGTTGCCACACTCTTAGATCCCCGGTACAAAAGTAAATTTGCCGAAATAATTCCTGCCATAAAAAGGGATAGACCCATGCAGGAGTATCTGCAGACGCTGTTGCAGAATCTTACATGTGCTTTTCCACTAAACACCAGTGGTGCACGAAGTGAATCTCACAGTTCTAACTTGCCAACCGCGGGACTGTCGAGTCTTCATCACTCAAACCGTAACAGTAACACAGTATCTGCTGGTAACAGCAATTTTGTGAAATCGTTTCACCACTTTTTTAGACCATCCTTTGCAAGGCCACAGGAGACAAGAAGTCTGACACATAGTCAACGCCTAGAGACGATGGTACAGGAGTATCTCCAAGTAAACATTGAAGCCATGACTGTGTCACTGGACCCTTGCTCATTTTGGTATTCCAATCTGGAAAAATGGCGGGAGCTCGCCACTCACGCCTTGGAGATCTTGTCATGCCCTGCAGCCAGTGTTCTCTCTGAACGTGTGTTCAGCGCTGCTGATGGTGTGCTGACAGATAAGCGCACGCGGCTGTCCACTGAGAATGTAGACAGACTCACGTTCATAAAGATGAACAAATCATGGATTCGCAAGGACTTTTCTAATCCTGTGTTATCCTTGGGAGGCTAAAAGCTTGAGGATTTGGTAATATCACCTCACCAACCGTTTTAAGCAACTGTGGGGCAATTGATGCCACTTAACCCTAGAACGCATGACCATAAAAATCTACACTTTCATATACCTGGGGCCTTTTAGGCCCGTGTGCAAATAACATTGAATAACTCAAACTCAAATGACAAACAACTATATACATGAAGAATACCTAGAGTTTCAAAATTCTAACTAAAGTAATCTTGCAGAAAATAGAAAACAATTAACAGGGCGGGACTGCGTGGCCCCAGGTATGCATTCTAGGGTTAAGTGGTGTCTGTGCCACAATTTTGGGAAAAAATGGAAACTCTTTTTGGAGTCCCCTTGCTGTGTCTTACGTGACGTTGGCATCGTCAATTCCAGGTGGGTTGGGTCGCCCCCCCCCCTTTTAACTGTAAGAAACTACATACACTATGGCTTGGGGTAACACAGATGATTGAGTCTGAAGAGCTGTTTACTCAGAGGTCTGCTCCAAATCTTCAGTGTCTGCTAGTCAGCGTAGAATTTTTAACTGCATCTAGCCTAGGCAATACTTTGGGCGTAGTAGCCCAGCTGCGAAGCAAGCTGCACCGCCTGTGTATCTAATAAGAATTTTTAAATGCATCTAGCCTAGGCAGACTGTGGGGACCCCCAACCAAAACCCAGACGCTCAGCCCCCCTACCGCCCCCCTTTCCTTGACAATACAATAATGTAACTCTTACAACTGGATGGGTGAGGATCGGTCACAGCTTTATTAACTCTTTATACTCATTCCATTAGAAAGACATTTTATTTCTAAAATAATTCAGCTTGTTGCAGCATGCCCTGGGTCTCCACTCCGGCAACTTGGCCAACAAGTGTAACTCTCCAACATGTCCTTTCTATTTCCAGGCCACGGAGGATCCTGCGTACTCGTATGCAGGACTCTGACCCCCACCCATCACTCTTAACCCCCCTGATATGCCCCTCATCATTAGCTGGTGGAGAAATTCTATGGTGACTTGTGATCTGGCTTGTTCACATTGGTCAACCCGTCTGCCTGCTACTAGTCGTGTCCACTCTTCCCATGCCTTACCGTATGCTTGCCACGTCGACGGGGCAACTGACGCTCTGATTAATGGCATCAACTATTCGCCACTAGATCCCATAGGGAAGGTGGGCAACTGTTGTCCCGATGGGTGGGCATTGTGGAAGAGCTCTGTGAAAATCTGCCAATTGAATTGTTATAAAGCGTTAGCAGCAGCTTTAGACCCCTCAGCATAGTGGCTAGCGCGGACCCATACATTGTGTTTTAGGCACAGGAATGCTAGCCTGGGTAGTAGGCCTAGCACTGGGAGAGACGATGATGCCATCTTAATAATGCAGTGCGCTAAGCTGGTGTTTTTTGTTATGAAGCGTATATTTTTGTAAGCCAGGAGTGCGCCCCATATTTCTATTGCTACCACTATTGGGAAGAAAAATTATTTTCAGGGCTAGATGCAGCGAAAAATTATTATTAATTGAAAAGCTGGTGGAGCTTGGCATAGATGGCCTAATACAATGAGACCCACACACTGCTAGAAGGGCAAATATTTTTTCAGAGGTAGATGCAGAAAAAAATTATATTCAGTTTGCAGCCTTATGGAGGTCAGTATAGATGGACTAATAGAACAAGTCCCACACACAGCTAGAAGGCCAAATATTTTTTCAGAGGTAGATGCTGAAAAAAATTATATTCAGTTTGCAACCTTATGGAGGTCAGTATAGATGGACTAATAGAACAAGTCCCACACACAGCTAGAAGGCCAAATATTTTTTCAGAGGTAGATGCAGAAAAAAATTATATTCAGTTTGCAACCTTATGGAGGTCAGTATAGATGGACTAATAGAACAAGTCCCACACACAGCTAGAAGCCCAAATATTTTTTCAGAGGTAGATGCAGAAAAAAATTATATTCAGTTTGCAACCTTATGGAGGTCAGTATAGATGGACTAATAGAACAAGTCCCACACACAGCTAGAAGGCCAAATATTTTTTCAGAGGTAGATGCAGACAAAAAATTATTTTGAATTTGCAACCTGATGGAGGTCAGTATAGATGACTAATAGAACAAGTCCCACACACAGCTAGAAGGCCAAATATTTTTTCAGAGGTAGATGCAGAAAAAAATTATATTCAGTTTGCAACCTTATGGAGGTCAGTATAGATGGACTAATAGAACAAGTCCCACACACAGCTAGAAGGCCAAATATTTTTTGAGAGGTAGATGCAGACAAAAAATTATTTTGAATTTGCAACTTGATGGAGGTCAGTATAGATGACTAATAGAACAAGTCCCACACACAGCTAGAAGGCCAAATATTTTTTCAGAGGTAGATGCAGAGAAAAATTATATTCAGTTTGCAACCTTATGGAGGTCAGTATTGATGGACTAATAGAACAAGTCCCACACACAGCTAGAAGCCCAAATAATTTTTCAGAGGTAGATGCAGAAAAAAATTATATTCAGTTTGCAACCTTATGGAGGTCAGTATAGATGGACTAATAGAACAAGTCCCACACACAGCTAGAAGGCCAAATATTTTTTCAGAGGTAGATGCAGAAAAAAATTATATTCAGTTTGCAACCTTATGGAGGTCAGTATAGTTGGAATAATACAACAAGTCCCACACACAGCTAGAAGGCCAAATATTTTTTCAGATGTAGATGCAGACAAAAAATTATTTTGAATTTGCAACCTGATGGAGGTCAGTATAGATGACTAATAGAACAAGTCCCACACACAGCTAGAAGCCCAAATATTTTTTCAGAGGTAGATGCAGACAAAAAATTATTTTGAATTTGCAACCTTATGGAGGTCAGTATAGATGGACTAATAGAACAAGTCCCACACACAGCTAGAAGCCCAAATATTTTTTCAGAGGTAGATGCAGAAAAAAATTATATTCAGTTTGCAACCTTATGGAGGTCAGTATAGATGGACTAATAGAACAAGTCCCACACACAGCTAGAAAGCCAAATATTTTTTCAGAGGTAGATGCAGACAAAAAATTATTTTGAATTTGCAACCTGATGGAGGTCAGTATAGATGACTAATAGAACAAGTCCCACACACAGCTAGAAGGCCAAATATTTTTTCAGAGGTAGATGCAGAAAAAAATTATATTCAGTTTGCAACCTTATGGAGGTCAGTATAGATGGACTAATAGAACAAGTCCCACACACAGCTAGAAGGCCAAATATTTTTTGAGAGGTAGATGCAGACAAAAAATTATTTTGAATTTGCAACCTGATGGAGGTCAGTATAGATGACTAATAGAACAAGTCCCACACACAGCTAGAAGGCCAAATATTTTTTCAGAGGTAGATGCAGAAAAAAATTATATTCAGTTTGCAACCTTATGGAGGTCAGTATTGATGGACTAATAGAACAAGTCCCACACACAGCTAGAAGCCCAATATTTTTTCAGAGGTAGATGCAGAAAAAAATATATTCAGTTTGCAACCTGATGGAGGTCTGTATAGATGGACTAATACAAGTCCCACACACAGCTAGAAGCCCAATATTTTTTCAGAGGTAGATGCAGAAAAAAATATATTCAGTTTGCAACCTGATGGAGGTCAGTATAGATGGACTAATACAACAAGTCCCACACACAGCTAGAAGCCCAATATCTACTCGAACTGTTGGCCAATCTCAAATTCGAGCTGTTTTGGGCGGTGTTCGAGCCGTTCGGCGAACACGAACAATTTGAGAAAAATTCGGCTGTTCGAGGTTATGTTCGATAACTGTTCGTGCACCAAAATCATAACTGGATTTTTTCTCAGTAATGATGAAAATTAATGTTAATACGCAGTTTGAGTGTACAGCGGGTTGGGGGGAGGGGCAGGGGATGGATCTCTGCAGGAACAATGAAGATCTCCATTTTTTTTTCTCTTTCCCGCATTTGCAGTGGAGAGGTGCAATCTGTCAGCCTATCAGAAGCGCACACATGGAGCGAAGTGCTTTTTTTCACACAAGCAAGGGCATGTGTCATTGGCAGTGTATGTCACATGTCCTTGCCCTATAAGACCAAGCCATTTTCCCCGTCGCCACCATTTTCTCACTGCTGCAGCTGCATGTTAGACGGCACCGCTGTTGCTGTGTGCGCTATATCTTGCTAATTTCAAGCCAATTTTCGCACAAATCTACAGATAGCTTTGGAGTAGGGAATAGTTGTGATTGCAGTCCTTTTAAGGACTAGGTTACAGCATTTCCTACGACTTTTATCAGGCAGGTCTGTGCTCTTAAATAGATAGATTGTGGGAGTAAAGACTAATTGTAATTGGAGTCCTTTTCAGGACTAGGTTACATCAGTTCCTATCAGTTTTTGCCAGGCAGGTCTGTGCCAGTGCTGTGCAAGTTTTTTTTCACAGCATTTGGCTGAATCTAGCAAAGCTAATCCTTTTTGGCCTATTGCAGAGTGTGTTAGTCAGTGGAGTAGCCTATCTGTGTTGCAAGATATACCACCTGTGTATAGAATACCAATTTTTTTACTGCACCTAGTGAAGTAAAATCTTTTGGGAATAGCATCATTCTATTAGTCCATCTATACTGACCTCCATCAGGTTGCAAATTGAATATAATTTTTTTCTGCATCTAGCTCTGAAAAAATATTGGGCTTCTAGCTGTGTGTGGGACTTGTTGTATTAGTCCATCTATACTGACCTCCATCAGGTTGCAAACTGAATATATTTTTCTCTGCATCTACCTCTGAAAAAATATTGGGCTTCTAGCTGTGTGTGGGACTTGTTCTATTAGTCCATCTATACTGACCTCCATAAGGTTGCAAACTGAATATAATTTTTTTCTGCATCTACCTCTGAAAAAATATTTGGGCTTCTAGCTGTGTGTGGGACTTGTTCTATTAGTCCATCTATACTGACCTCCATAAGGTTGCAAACTGAATATAATTTTTTTCTGCATCTACCTCTGGAAAAATATTTGGCCTTCTAGCTGTGTGTGGGACTTGTTCTATTAGTCCATCTATACTGACCTCCATAAGGTTGCAAACTGAATATAATTTTTTTCTGCATCTACCTCTGAAAAAATATTTGGCCTTCTAGCTGTGTGTGGGAATTGTTCTATTAGTCATCTATACTGACCTTCATCAGGTTGCAAATTCAAAATAATTTTTTGTCTGCATCTACCTCTGAAAAAATATTTGGCCTTCTAGCTGTGTGTGGGACTTGTTCTATTAGTCCATCTATACTGACCTCCATAAGGTTGCAAACTGAATATAATTTTTTTCTGCATCTACCTCTGAAAAAATATTTGGCCTTCTAGCTGTGTGTGGGACTTGTTCTATTAGTCCATCTATACTGACCTCCATAAGGTTGCAAACTGAATATAATTTTTTTCTGCATCTACCTCTGAAAAAATATTTGGCCTTCTAGCTGTGTGTGGGACTTGTTCTATTAGTCCATCTATACAGACCTCCATAAGGTTGCAAATTCAAAATAATTTTTTGTCTGCATCTACCTCTGAAAAAATATTTGGCCTTCTAGCTGTGTGTGGGACTTGTTCTATTAGTCCATCTATACTGACCTCCATAAGGTTGCAAACTGAATATAATTTTTTTCTGCATCTACCTCTGAAAAAATATTTGGCCTTCTAGCTGTGTGTGGGACTTGTTCTATTAGTCATCTATACTGACCTCCATCAGGTTGCAAATTCAAAATAATTTTTTGTCTGCATCTACCTCTGAAAAAATATTGGGCCTTCTAGCTGTGTGTGGGACTTGTTCTATTAGTCCATCTATACTGACCTCCATAAGGTTGCAAACTGAATATAATTTTTTTCTGCATCTACCTCTGAAAAAATATTTGGCCTTCTAGCTGTGTGTGGGACTTGTTCTATTAGTCCATCTATACTGACCTCCATAAGGTTGCAAACTGAATATAATTTTTTTCTGCATCTACCTCTGAAAAAATATTTGGCCTTCTAGCTGTGTGTGGGAATTGTTCTATTAGTCATCTATACTGACCTTCATCAGGTTGCAAATTCAAAATAATTTTTTGTCTGCATCTACCTCTGAAAAAATATTTGGCCTTCTAGCTGTGTGTGGGACTTGTTCTATTAGTCCATCTATACTGACCTCCATAAGGTTGCAAACTGAATATAATTTTTTTCTGCATCTACCTCTGAAAAAATATTTGGCCTTCTAGCTGTGTGTGGGACTTGTTCTATTAGTCCATCTATACTGACCTCCATAAGGTTGCAAACTGAATATAATTTTTTTCTGCATCTACCTCTGAAAAAATATTTGGCCTTCTAGCTGTGTGTGGGACTTGTTCTATTAGTCCATCTATACAGACCTCCATAAGGTTGCAAATTCAAAATAATTTTTTGTCTGCATCTACCTCTGAAAAAATATTTGGCCTTCTAGCTGTGTGTGGGACTTGTTCTATTAGTCCATCTATACTGACCTCCATAAGGTTGCAAACTGAATATAATTTTTTTCTGCCTCTACCTCTGAAAAAATATTTGGCCTTCTAGCTGTGTGTGGGACTTGTTCTATTAGTCCATCTATACTGACCTCCATAAGGTTGCAAACTGAATATAATTTTTTTCTGCATCTACCTCTGAAAAAATATTTCGGCTTCTAGCTGTGTGTGGGACTTGTTCTATTAGTCCATCTATACTGACCACCATAAGGTTGCAAATTCAAAATAATTTTTTGTCTGCATCTACCTCTGAAAAAATATTTTGCCTTCTAGCTGTGTGTGGGACTTGTTCTATTAGTCATCTATACTGACCTCCATCAGGTTGCAAATTCAAAATAATTTTTTGTCTGCATCTACCTCTGAATAAATATTTGGCCTTCTAGCTGTATGTGGGACTTTTTCTATTAGTCCATCTATACTGACCTCCATAAGGTTGCAAACTGAATATAATTTTTTTCTGCATCTACCTCCGAAAAAGTATTTGGCCTTCTAGCTGTGTGTGGGACTTGTTCTATTGGTCCATCTATACTGACCTCCATAAGGTTGCAAACTGAATATAATTTTTTTCTGCATCTACCTCTGAAAAAATATTTGGACTTCTAGCTGTGTGTGGGACCTGTTCTATTAGTCCATCTATACTGACCTCCATAAGGTTGCAAACTGAATATAATTTTTTTCTGCATCTACCTCTGAAAAAATATTTGGCCTTCTAGCTGTGTTTGGGACTTGTTCTATTAGTCCATCTATACTGACCTCCATAAGGTTGCAAACTGAATATAATTTTTTTCTGCATCTACCTCTGAAAAAATATTTGGCCTTCTAGCTGTGTGTGGGACTTGTTCTATTAGTCCATCTATACTGACCTCCATAAGGTTGCAAACTGAATATAATTTTTTTCTGCATCTACCTCTGAAAAAATATTTGGCCTTCTAGCAGTGTGTGGGTCTCATTGTATTAGGCCATCTATACCAAGCTCCACCAGCTTTTCAATTAATAATAATTTTTCGCTGCATCTAGCCCTGAAAATAATTTTTCTTCCCAATAGTGGTAGCAATAGAAATATGGGGCGCGCTCCTGGCTTACAAAAATATACGCTTCATAACAAAAAACACCAGCTTAGCGCACTGCATTAATAAGATGGCATCATCGTCTCTCCCAGTGCTAGGCCTACTACCCAGGCTAGTATTCCTGTGCCTAAAACACAATGTATGGGTCCGCGCTAGCCACTATGCTGAGGGGTCTAAAGCTGCTGCTAACGCTTTATAACAATTCAATTGGCAGATTTTCACAGAGCTCTTCCACAATGCCCACCCATCGGGACAACAGTTGCCCACCTTCCCTATGGGATCTAGTGGCGAATAGTTGATGCCATTAATCAGAGCGTCAGTTGCCCCGTCGACGTGGCAAGCATACGGTAAGGCATGGGAAGAGTGGACACGACTAGTAGCAGGCAGACGGGTTGACCAATGTGAACAAGCCAGATCACAAGTCACCATAGAATTTCTCCACCAGCTAATGATGAGGGGCATATCAGGGGCGTCAGCGCAGCGGTGTCTGACCGGAGTAGCATTTCACTTCCAACTACTGAATTGGGGAGATGTGACAGAGATTCATCATCAGACAATCCATAAAAGGGTGGAAAAGGGGTCAGCCAAGTCAGGAGTGTAGACGTCCCGTCCCGTGTCACTAAAACTGATTTCTCACATCATATCCCTAACACCATTAACATGACACTCACAATTTGAAGCAACACTACTGTCTACTGCATTTGTGATCGCCTTCTTCGGGGCGCTATGCATAAGCGAATTAGTCCCTCAATCCAAAATTAGCACCAGTGGAGGCTTATTACACCAGGACGTAGTCATAGCCAATAATGCAATACGTCTACGCATACACAAATCGAAAATGGTTCCAGCGGGCAGGGGCACTTGGGTACTTCTACAACCCACAAACGGTACACTGAGTCGGGTAACAATAGTAAAACCATATCTAACCATCAGATCACAAAGTAATTTGTTCCTATCACACATTGATGGGACGCCATTAGCAAGATACCAGTTCCAAGCTATATTTAATAAATGCATAACATCGGCAGGGAACCACCCCAAAGATTACGGGACACACTCATTCCGCATAGGCGCGGCCACAGAAGCAGCAAGAGCAGGACTGTCAGAAACGGAAGTTCAGAGGATAGAGAGATGGTGATCCACGTGTTTGGCAAGATACATAAGACCGGACTTGTTATCCTAACGTGGTTTGTTTCTTTCACAGGTGACGCTAAGCCAACAGTGTGGGTGATAGGCCACACGTATATATATTGGGCAGATTAAAGGGCGAAAGTCCGCCCAGGCGGGAGGAAATTAGAGTTTCATAACACATATTTCAACTGGAGAGGTATTAGAGGCCTGCTATGGCCACAGGTACTAATGGAGGTAATCAAGGTAGGGAGAGAGGCAAGATGTCTGGTCATCTTAGTTATACAGGCCGGGGGAAACAACCTAGGTCATCACAAGAGCGCATAACTAATGGCAATAATGAAACTAGACACTGAGCGCTTCAGAGAATTTTTCACAAAACTAGCTATAGTATGGTCAGAGATTGTGCCGATAGCGGTATGGCAAGGTGCGCGAGACATCACGGCCATCGAACGGACAAGGCGGGTAATAAATATTCGGATGGCAAAATTTAGAAGAGACAGAGGCGGTGTAGTGGTACGACACCGACAACTGGAAGGAGATAAAGCAGGCCTCATACGGCCCGACGGTGTTCACTTAATGGATATTGGACTGGACATATTCCTGTCAGGACTCCAGGACGGAGTGGAACAAGCGTTAAGAGTGATGGGTGGGGGTCAGAGTCCTGCATACGAGTACGCAGGATCCTCCGTGGCCTGGAAATAGAAAGGACATGTTGGAGAGTTACACTTGTTGGCCAAGTTGCCGGAGTGGAGACCCAGGGCATGCTGCAACAAGCTGAATTATTTTAGAAATAAAATGTCTTTCTAATGGAATGAGTATAAAGAGTTAATAAAGCTGTGACTGATCCTCACCCATCCAGTTGTAAGAGTTACATTATTGTATTGTCAAGGAAAGGGGGGCGGTAGGGGGGCTGAGCGTCTGGGTTTGGTTGGGGGTCCCCACAGTCTGCCTAGGCTAGATGCATTTAAAAATTCTTATTAGATACACAGGCGGTGCAGCTTGCTTCGCAGCTGGGCTACTACGCCCAAAGTATTGCCTAGGCTAGATGCAGTTAAAAATTCTACGTTGACTAGCAGACACTGAAGATTTGGAGCAGACCTCTGAGTAAACAGCTCTTCAGACTCAATCATCTGTGTTACCCCAAGCCATAGTGTATGTAGTTTCTTACAGTTAAAAGGGGGGGGGGAGCGACCCAACCCACCTGGAATTGACGATGCCAACGTCACGTAAGACACAGCAAGGGGACTCCAAAAAGAGTTTCCATTTTTTCCCAAAATTGTGGCACAGACACCACTTAACCCTAGAACGCATACCTGGGGCCTCGCAGTCCCGCCCTGTTAATTGTTTTCTATTTTCTGCAAGATTACTTTAGTTAGAATTTTGAAACTCTAGGTATTCTTCATGTATATAGTTGTTTGTCATTTGAGTTTGAGTTATTCAATGTTATTTGCACACGGGCCTAAAAGGCCCCAGGTATATGAAAGTGTAGATTTTTATGGTCATGCGTTCTAGGGTTAAGTGGCATCAATTGCCCCACAGTTGCTTAAAATGGTTGGTGAGGTGATATTACCAAATCCTCAAGCTTTTAGCCTCCCAAGGATAACACAGGATTAGAAAAGTCCTTGCGAATCCATGATTTGTTCATCTTTATGAACGTGAGTCTGTCTACATTCTCAGTGGACAGCCGCGTGCGCTTATCTGTCAGCACACCATCAGCAGCGCTGAACACACGTTCAGAGAGAACACTGGCTGCAGGGCATGACAAGATCTCCAAGGCGTGAGTGGTGAGCTCCGGCCATTTTTCCAGATTGGAATACCAAAATGAGCAAGGGTCCAGTGACAGAGTCATGGCTTCGATGTTCACTTGGAGATACTCCTGCACCATCCTCTCTAGGCATTGACTATGTGTCAGACTTCTTGTCTCCTGTGGCCTTGCAAAGGATGGTCTAAAAAAGTGGTGAAACGATTTCACAAAATTGCTGTTACCAGCAGATACTATGTTACTGTTACGGTTTGAGTGATGAAGACTCGACAGTCCCGCGGTTGGCAAGTTAGAACTGTGAGATTCACTTCGTGCACCACTGGTGTTTTGTGGAAAAGCACATGTAAGATTCTGCAACAGCATCTGCAGATACTCCTGCATGCGTCAATCCCTTTTTATGGCAGGAATTATTTTGGCAAATTTACTTTTGTACCGGGGATCTAAGAGTGTGGCAACCCAGTAGTCGAGATTACTTCGAATTCTGCAATCTGAGGGTCATGTTGCAGGTAGTGCAGCAAGAAGGCACTCATGTGTCTTGCGCATCCAGGAGGACCAAGTCCTTGTTGTGTTGGTAGCGAGGTAAGAATCATGCTTCTTTCCTCTGCCCTCTCCCCCCAACCTCGCACAACAGAAATGTGATCAAGGTCTCCCTCATCTGATGAGTCTTCCATGCCCATCGCCAGTTCATCCTCCACTTCTTCCTCGGCTCCTGCACCTTCCTCAACAGTTTGTCTGCTACCATGCGCCCTGTTTAATCCCTCTCCCCCACCCTCCCATGCCTGCCTCCTTGGTGCTGCCAACCGTCTGGACCTTGGAGATGTTATCCCTTCCGCATACGACTCCTCCTCTACTTCCTCCACCTCCTCTTGTCCGACCACCTGACTCTGAATTCTGTTTAATGTGTGCTCCAGCATGTAAATCACCGGAATAGTTATGCAGATAATGGCATCGTCGTCAGCACTAAACATCTTCGTCGTCATTTCAAAACTGTGCAGAAAGGTGTGTGGCGCCCCTGAGGGTGCAGTCACCACAGAGTTACTGCATCTCACCCAGAGGTGTGGTATCTCACCCTCAGGTAAGGAAGGCGTATGGCTCGGGACCCTAACACCTGCATCCAACACATACCCGCAGTGGGGTTAGGGCGAGATTGCTCCTAAGGGAGAGCACAGTCCCAGGTCCCTAGCTGGTGGGAGGATCCTATGTAGTGGGTGCTTAGGGGAGCAGCTTAGGGGAGCACATGACAGGGAGAGTATAAATAGGAAGCCATCTTAGAAAGAGCAAGCCAGTCAGAGGAGGAAAAGTGACAGGAGCAGAGGCTCGGCATGAGCTCTGCTCCGGAGGCGGGCCTAGCCTGGGAGGCCCAGGACTGAAGGAGAGAAGAGAGGAGTGGGAGCAGGAAGGCTCCAGGAACCGAAGGGACCCTAGGGCTACGGGCCGTGCAGAAGGCCACCTGTACTCCCGCTGCTACCAGGAGGTAGAGGGGTCAGGCCAGATAAGGGGAACCGGTCCCTCAACTAGAGGAGAAACAGCAAGGCTCAGCTAGAAACCGGAGGCTGCAGCATTTCATGTACTGCAGGCAAAAGTCCACACCAGTCTCACTAAGAAGGTAGCCACATAGGACCCAGGGGACGGAACACAAGTCGCCCGCCAAGGCCCGAGGATACCGGATAGAAGTGTCACTGGGTGTGAGGTGCAGGGAGAAGGCCAGAGAAAGGACACACAGAAGGGGGTCCTGCTAAGTACTCCGGAGCTATCTGGGGGTGGACTGAGCCCCTCACTGAGTACGCACAGCACGACGGGTGAGATAGCTCTGGTACCTGTAATCTGGACTGCAACAACTGTGAGTAAAGATCTTGGGACTGCATCATAAAGACTCTGTGTTCATTACTGACTCCCTGCACTACAACCACCATCATCCACCCACACTGCCCTGAAGCTACACTCTTCCTGTGGTGAGTAATAATACCATTGCAGCAAAACCACCAGCTTCAGAGGACTGTTCCGCAGCGGCGGCCCCTTTGGCCGCACTCCACAGGTGGCGCAGTCGGACATTATAAAATCCATATATACAAATTACCGTTGGATTGACCGCCCTGGGTCACGGACCGGGTCACCGCCACAGTGACTACAACCCCCAGCGTCTACCGGCCCGGCTCCGGGTACCCCACGGCCCAGGGGGCGCGTCAACTTCATAGGTCCCTGATCCGAGACCACTCCTGCTGTGTGATTTGCCCCACCTCTGGATCTCGTTGGCCCAGGCTATACGTCAGAAACTATTGCACCAGGGCTTGTCGGTGCTGCCACAGTCGCTGCAACATGTGCAGAGTTGAATTCCACCGTGTCGGCACATCGCATTTCAGCCGGTGAACTGGCAGGCCCAACGACTTCTGTAGAGATGTAAGTCGTTGAGCTGCGGGATGCGAACGGCGGAAGTGAGCACACAGCGACCGTGCCCTCTGCAGAAGGCCATCTAGTCCGGGATAGTGGGCTAAAAATTTATGGACAACCAGGTTCAACACGTGAGCCATACAAGGCACGTGTGTAACATTGCCCCGGCGAAGGGCCGCACCCAGGTTTGCAGCATTGTCGCACACGGCCTTCCCTGGTTGCAGGTCCAGTGGAGACAACCATTCATGAAACTGGGTCTCCAGAGCTGACCACAAGTCCTCAGCTGTGTGACTCACATTTTCCAGACATTTCAAAGTAAACAATGATGCCGTTGAGCCCTGCTGCCAGCATAGTAAGGAGGTGCGCAGTTAGAAAGCAGGTGGCATTACCAGACAGGCTTTGGGTGCAGGTGGAGGACCGAGAGGAGGTTGAGGAGGCAGAAGCAGTGGAGGAACTTCTAGATAAAGAGGATTGACGTACAACTCGCGGGGACGGCAAGACTTGGACAGCAGCCCCTTGTCCTGCTGTCACCATAGTTACCCAGTGCCCTGTCAGCGACATGTAACGCCCCTGTCCATGCCTACTCGTCCAAGTGTCTGTGGTGAAATGCACCCTGTCACACACAGAGTTTCTCAAAGAAGCGGTGATGTTGTGTGCGACATGCTGGTGGAGCGCAGGCACACCTTTCTTTGAGAAGTAGTGCCGACTGGGCATCTGGTACTGGGGCACTGCGACGGACATAAGGTCTCAAAAATCCACTGTGTCCTCCAGGCGGAAAGGCAGCATTTCTGTAGCCAACAGCTTGCAGATGGTGAAATTCAACCTCTTAGCTTTCTCATGGCTAGGAGGAAATGGTCTTTTACTTGTCCACATCTGAGGGACCGAGGGCTGGCTGTTGTGCTTTGACGGGGTTGAGTAGGGTGTCCCTGGCAAACTGCCGGTCTGTGAGGAAGATGCAGGCGGACATGTTAGGTTGCCTTGATCCAAAGGTGGTGCTCTCGATGTCAGAGAGCTCTCAACACCAGCAGGTGTTTCCTCTTCCCAATGAACTTACGACCTGCCAATCACACTGGCTGTTGCAGGTAAAGAGGTGGCAGGTCTGCGTCCAAAAACATGTGTGACTGCTGTCCCCCCAGTCACAGAGGATGAAGAGGCCGCGGATGCACAAGATGGGGCAGACGGTGGTTGGCCCAGCCTGCTAGGCCGCATTGTAGCACAGTGAGCTTCCCACTGCAACTTATGCTTCATATCCATGTGACGGTACATGCATGAAGTACTCAAACTATGGATTTTTTGGCCTCTACTTAGCTTTTGGTGACAAATATTACAGATAACACGAGTTGGGTCATCCTTATCGATCTGAATAAATGCCCAGGCTATGCAAGGCTTAGAGCCCATGCGACCTGAAGAGCCACTACGACTTGTGGTCAGAGGCGGAGTTGTGGTTGACGATGCAGTTGTTGACGTGCTTCCAGTACTCCGTCTCTGTCCAGGAAGGCGCAACCTAACCTCGTCGTCAATAGCATCTGTGACGCCCCGCTGCGCTTGGTATCACAGATCCTAGAAGAGTGTATTGATGGAATCCTCCACAAGAGGCCCCCATAAACATTCACACATCTCCACCTTCCACCTCAGACCAGCAGAGGGAGCCCGTTAGGGATATAAATAGGGAAGGTGGAGCTAGGCAGTTCAGTTCCTCTGAAGAGTTCCTGCAGTAGAGAAGCCTAAGAGAGGTCAGTCTGCAGTGGAGCTCAGTCTAGTCTAGAGAACTCAGTTAATAGTTCAGCAGTGGAGCACGAGGCTTCTGCTAGCTAGATTCAGGGAGCCCAGATAGAGCTTAAGGTGTGCCAGCGTCATAAGATCGGTGAAGCGCGGCAAGCTGCCATTAGTGTGTATAGCCTATTGAGGGCCCGAATAGGCCGAAGGCGAGTGGCGAGTTAGTACATAAGGGGCAGAGGAGCTTAACCAGCTCACACCGAAGCACTTACCGGACACCGGATCCGAGCTTACCGGGATCTCTATGACCCAGTAAGGCATAACCGGAATCCCTGGAGAACTACAAGTCCCAGGATCGCTAAGGTGCTGATACGTAACAGAGCCAGGAGACGCTTAGGCCCCGCATACTGGGAGCGTGAACTTCAAGAGAAGGCCCTACCACAAGGTCAGCCAGCGCAGGACAGAGACAAAGTTAGGCCTAGCTCCAGGCAGGTCAGAAACTTACTGCGCAGAGGCAAGAAACAGGAGGCCCTACACCCGCTCATTGGGGAGGATCCTGATATGCACCCTTCACCCTACAGTGCTCCAGGATGTGCCTGAATTTCCTCCAGTAAAAGGTACTGAAGTGACTACCGTGTCCGTTTCCGTTCTTGCTCTGACCCAGCTGGGTCTCGCCTGTCCTGCATTCCCCCTGCATACGCTGCCCTGAGACCTAGCTCCACCTGTGGGGAGCTATACCATCGAGCTGCCTTATCACGGGCCTCAGTGGACTGCTGCAGCGCTGGTGCTTCTCACCAGATACCACAGGTGGTGTCACAAACTCTTATAAAATTAACAATTATCCACCCTTTTAAAGAGTGACCCCAGGGTACGGGCCAGGGAGCCAACCACCGCGACATCCCAAAGGCCAGGCAAAGGCCCGGGTGACCTCATCGACTGGCTGACTGTGGGTTGACAGTAAGTGGGATCTCCAACCTTGTCATCATCACCCTGTGTGTTATCACACCCTTCGTCCTCAAAGCCAACCTCTTCCTGCCCTGACCGAAAAGTCAAGTTGTCGCTCCAATCAGGTATTTGAGTCTCATCATCGTCTTCATCATTGTCTCCACCAACAGGAGTTACAGTTTGGGAACGAGGGTCTACATTATGCTCAGAACCTTCTTCATCTGGTCCTGGATCCGACTTATAAAGATTCTGGGCATCAGTGCAGATCATTTCCTCGTCTGGATTAACAGAAGCTCTAGAGCAGACCTCCGTTTCCTAGGCTATAGTATGAGTAAACAGCTGTGCAGACTCAACCATCTGTGTTACCCCATACTCAGACGGGCAGCTGGAGACTTGGGAGCTGTGAGGAAGCAAGTGCGATTGGGGTGACACCTCTGAGGACTGGAGTATTTGTGATGTTGAAGTTGAGGTGGAGGAGAGCCAACTTGAAGGAGCACTTGATATCCGCTGAAGCACCTGCTGTTTTTGTGCCTCATCTGGAATTTGTAGCGGTGGGCGTGTCCGTAACAAAGGGATCGTATCACATTGTCCACGAAAAGAAGTCGACATGTTAGTTTGGCTGGAAGATGGTCTTTCTTCTGCAGATGTTACTCCCCCCCACCGCGGGGGGCTCGACCCACCAGCGGACAGGCACCAGTATTAGGAGAGGGGGGCTGGCCGTCAGGGTCCACCGCGGCTCTGGCACAAACCCGGCGACACGGAGGTGGCACGGGCAGGAACGGACTGGCCGTGTCGGCTTCTCACTTTTTGGATTTTAGAAGGGCATGACATGCCTATATCTGTGTCTCCCCCTCCTTTTACTCCTCCACCTCTTTTATTTTCGCATGACTATATGTACTTGTCACTTTTCCATGTGTTAGTTATGTCTTCTGAGCAGTTTGTCAGCTTTTGGACACCTTTGAAGGTGTTTTCTATGTGTTTCTATGTGTTTTTGTTTGCCTGCCATTGGTTTTAACGGTGTTCGAAGGTGTTCGACGAACAGTTCGACGAACAGTTCGGCGAACACACGGGTGTTCGACGAACCGAACCGAACTCGAACACTACGGGGGTGGCTCAACACTAGTCAGGAGGTCTCAGGGAGGACAGACCCTGGCGTGATGGCTTGCCTCTACTTCTAGCACATCTGGACTGCCTCTTGAGGTTGGGAGAAGTATTCCAGAGAGCGTAGTCACCCTGTGAGGATTCTGGGTGGGCAGTAGTCTCATTGGGCTGGAGGACTATTGCGCTACCCACACACTTTACCCACCGGGGCTGCTCCGGGATATTGGGAAGTGAAGCTTCAGCAGGAGCCTCCGGGTTAGGATCATCGAAGACCATTAGAAAGGCCACCAGGAAGGCCATTATGTTCAGGACGATAGGATCCTGTGTTTCCCATAGGGGGTTGATCCATTCCAAGGCATCACCCGCTAGGTTAGACATAATGAATCCCACCTTAACCCGATCGGTGGGAAAACAAAGAGGGTAGAACTTGAAGTGTAGCAAGCATTGCTCCACAAATGCACGACTCTGTCTGGGATCCCCATAGTACCGTGGCGGATCCGCAGGAACGAGAGCTGATAGATCCATCTGGACGGGTGCGTAATTCGCCTGGAACTCAGCTAGAGAAAAAGAAAAATATTTATTTATTTTTAATGCACATATTCGCTGGAAAACGTCTCAGAGAGCGAAGGCCGTGGGGCTCAACGGGAACCATGGCCTGAGCATGCTGTAATGCACACGCCCGGGCTGAGCGGCGTGTGCGTGTGATTCCACTGGACCGTGCCGGAGAGTGAATGCCTGGAGGGACGTAACTAGGTATTCACCCGATCCGACCAGGGTCGCACGACGGCATACGACGCCAGTGCACCAAGGAGGAACCGAGCAGAGGGACCAGGTGCTACTCCAGGACAGACCCCGGACACGGCTGTTGACCCACACAGGGGAATACAGGAACAGACTGGTTAGGCTGGCACACAGACTGGTGGGTATAGACAGGCACAAGTGGTATGCAGGCAGGCGGGTATGCAGGCAGGGGGGTACAGGCAAGCACGACTGGTATGCAGGCAGGCGGGTATGCAGGCAGGGGGGTACAGGCAAGCACGGCTAGAGTGCAGACAGGGAGGCACTAGGAGGTAGGAACACAGGCGGGATAGGACCCAGTACACACTGGGACTCAGGAACAGAACCACAGATGTGGCGGACAAACACAGCAGAGTGAGGCCGCCCAGAGAGGCGAGCGAGAGCAGGGCAAGACGAGACCGCCTAGAGCGGTGAGCGAGAGTAGAGCAGGACGAGGCCGCCTGGAGCGGTGAGCAAGAGTAGAGCAGGACGAGGCCGCCTGGAGCGGTGAGCAAGAGTAGAGCAGGACGAGGCCGCCGGAAGCGGTGAGCAAGAGTAGAGCAGGACAAGGCCGCCTGGAGCAGTGAGCAAGAGTAGAGCAGGACAAGGCCGCCTGGAGCGGTGATCAAGAGGTAGAGCAGGACAAGGACGCCTGGAGCGGTGAGCAAGAGTAGAGCAGGCTAGAACCGCCGGAGCGGTGAGCAAAGGCAGAGCAGGCTAGAACCGCCGGAGCGGTGAGCAAAGGCAGAGCAGGCTAGAACCGCCGGAGCGGTGAGCTAAGGCAGAGCAGGCTAGAACCGCCGGACCGGCGAGCAAAGGCAGAGCAGGCTAGAACCGCCGGAGCGGTGAGCTAAGGCAGAGCAGGCTAGAACCGCCGGAGCAGTGAGCAAAGGCAGAGCAGGCTAGAACCGCCGGAGCGGTGAGCAAAGGCAGAGCAGGCTAGAACCGCCGGAGCGGTGAGCAAAGGCAGAGCAGGCTAGAACCGCCGGAGCGGTGAGCTAAGGCAGAGCAGGCTAGAACCGCCGGAGCAGTGAGCAAAGGCAGAGCAGGCTAGAACCGCCGGAGCGGTGAGCAAAGGCAGAGCAGGCTAGAACCGCCGGAGCGGTGAGCAAAGGCAGAGCAGGCTAGAACCGCCAGAGCAGTGAGCAAGGCAGAGCAGGGGGGACAGGGCTCTGTTCACACGGAACAGACAGGAAGGGAAAAGCAGATCCAGATACCCACAGTGTACTTGCAGTGAAGTAGCGAGTGGACCACAAACTCACAAACGGGAGTACAGTGACAACGAGCAGGAGTTAGGTACGAGTTCAGACTCTGCAGAAAAAGGAAAGGTACGGACATAGAGAAACACGGGAAAACAGGCTAGAAGAGTATACAGACAAGAACAGACACAGTAGCAAGATACAGGAGCAGGACTAGGAATGCAGCCCCTAGAAGGCGGGAGGAACAGGCCAGGAGCGTGTTCAGACAGGACAGACTAGATACAGGAGCGGGTCTAGGAATGCTGCCCCTAGAAGGCGGGAGGAACAGGCCAGGAGCGTGTTCAGACAGGACAGACAAGATACAGGAGCAGGTCTAGGTATGCGGCCCCTAGAAGGCGAGAGGAACAGGCCAGGAGCGTGTTTAGACAGGACAGACAAGATACAGGAGCGGGTCTAGGTATGCGGCCCCTAGAAGGCGAGACGAACAGGTAAGGAGCGTGTTCAGACAGGCCTGGAAATACAGCCTCCAGGATAGGCAGACAAGAGAACACAGAAGGGGACCTGGCACATTCAGAGTGAAAGACCACACTGAATGGAACACAATGCTCAGGCAGGGATTCATTGGAGCAGCTGGGTTAAATACCAGGTGACAGACAGCAATAGGCTGAGGACGCACAAGGGGTGTGCCTGCAGCAGGTACAAAAAACAGGAAGTGATCGGGCGCCGCCCTTAAGCAGCAGAAAGAGAAGCAAACAGACAGCATGGAGGGAAGCCAGATAGACATTCTGGATTGGAGATCAAGTGCGCGCTCTTGCACAGTGGGAGATGGACCAGTATGCAAAGACGCCGCCAGGTATGTTACAATATCATTGGGAAGGAGAGGGGGTAATAGAATTTTACAATTGCGCCAAGAGAAGCGTATTGGCTTCACTCCTTACAGACCTTAGAACCAATGGGCCTGAACCGGGAGTATGATGGATTGATCCAGAGGACATGACGTGTTTTGACCCCTGTATGGATCGTGTAATTTGCATAATGTACTTTTTCTTATTCAACCTAATGTAACTCATGCACAATGTGTTCTCCTTTATTGTAGAACTGAATCTTTTCGTGTACCACACAGGATGTCACCACCAGGGGGCGTTACCACTGCTGGTTTCCTATGCTGCTTATAGTCTCTGTTTACAATGGCCATGCGCATGCGTGGTCCTGCTTTCCACGTTTGTGTTCCACAGTCCAGAAACCGGAAGTCACGTGTTCTCCGATTTCCTTTTCTTGCCGCCACAAACATATTTAAACGCGACGCGCGATACTGACAGCACACCTGACGCACCACGGCTCGAACTCCCTATACGGCACAGCAGTAAGGTAGGCAGCAATGGTCTCCTGACTCTCACCCTGAGTCCGGGTATTCTCATGAGACGGATCGTTATTTGTAATTTTTCCCCCTCCTCTTCCCACAGCCTGGCATCCACTTCACATTTACTGTCTGGGAACTATGGGATACTGTCCCTCTACCAAAGAAAATTACTTCTAAACAAAGCTCTGCTCCGTTTTCATATATAGAGTCCCATTTTGGACAAATTTTTCTGCTACTTGGGCATAATAAATCATAGCCCCATTGAGGGTATTTTCTTTGATATCCCTGTAGCATTGCTCACTTCCTGTCTTTCCATGTAATCATAAGATACCATTGTACACTCTCATATGTCTTTTTGGTTGCAGGACCCAGAGATGAGGGTTGTTCTATCGGGCCTCACAATTTGGCCCTAACTATAACATATCTTGATTTAAGGTATATTTTTTGCATATACGTATATATATACAATTTTTTCTTTTTCTTCTGTTTATTTTTATTCGGATTTTTCTGATAAATCTTTGAATATATTGCATTGAATGCACTAGTCATGCAGTGTCTTGTTATTGTGTACACTTTTCCACTATGTAGATATGGATTATGATATATTGTTTTCTATATAGATCCTTGTCCCTGATGAAAATCATGTTATGATTGAAGCGATCGTCGGATTTGATTTTTTTTTTTTTGTGGATCTAATTAATAAAAGAAAATTATGTTTCATCATTTTCTGGTCTTCCCACTTTGTGTGCCGGGATTATACTATATTATTTGGACTCTTTTTCCCTGAGCACCAATACATCATCGGTTGAGCACAGCTTCATCTTAAAATAAATCCCTCTTTAAGTCAAGCATCTCTGTGACTCTAATCTCTAGTAGTGTTGAGCCACCCCCGTAGTGTTCGAGTTCGGTTCGGTTCGTCGAACACCCGTGTGTTCGCCGAACTGTTCGTCGAACTGTTCGTCGAACACCTTCGAACACCGTTAAAACCAATGGCAGGCAAACAAAAACACATAGAAACACATAGAAAACACCTTCAAAGGTGTCCAAAAGCTGACAAACTGCTCAGAACACACAACTAACACATGGAAAAGTGACAAGTACATATAGTCATGCGAAAAGAAAAGAGGTGGAGGAGTAAAAGGAGGGGGAGACACAGATATAGGCATGTCATGCCCTTCTAAAATCCAAAAAGTGAGAAGCCGACACGTTCAGTCCGCTCCTGCCCGTGCCACCTCCGTGTCGCCGGGTTTGTGCCAGAGCCGCGGTGAACCCTGACGGCCAGCCCCCCTCTCCCAATACTGGTGCCTGTCCGCTGGTGGGTCGAGCGAGCCCCCCTGTGGTGGAGGCAGCTCTAAGCTTTTTAATTTAAATTGTCTCTCTAATTTGAATGAATACACTTTAAATCCATTTACAAGGATCTATTGGAGGGCAAGTCTCATGCCAGCAGCCGCGTACTTCCAGCTCCAGTAGCGTCCACTAAAGCTGCTGCAGTTAAAAAGCTTTTATAAGGATCGAGCTCGGCTGTCCACCGCAAGGCATCCTACTGCCAGTCCCAGCCCCTATGCCTTGGGGTGCCTCCTGATGCTCTTCACTGAGTATCCCGTGGTCCCGAAGCATTTCCTTTGAAAAAATTAAGTGTCCAAACTACAGGTGGTGTAGCTTGCTTAACAGTCGGGATAATCCGCTGACTAGCAGACACTGCTACAAGGCACAAAGTATTTCCTGGGCTAGATGCAGTTAAAAATTTGTAATTAGATACTCTCGTTGGATGCTGAGAAAGCATTCCATAGAGTCTCCTGGCACACCATATAAGATTCTCTTAAAAAGCTTGGGGTAGGGGTCTAGGGGACCCTTTTATAGCCAAAATCACGGCCCTGTATCACAATACGTCACCTCGGCTGAAGATAAATGGAACTGTAGCACCCTGAGGGCTCGGTTGATACAGAGGTATTGCACCTCACCCAGAGGTGTGATATCTCACTCTCAGGTAAGGATGGAGTGTGGATCAGGACCCGACACCTGCATGCATTACACCACATTGCCGTGGGGCAGGGTGACCAATATGCCTCTGAGATGGGCACGACAGTCCCTGTCCCTGGCTGGAGTGGGGGGAGGGAACACTGAGGAAGGGGAACCCTGTAGTGCAGGAGCAGGGAGGAAGCAGTTCCTGGGTGCATTGAGAAGGGAGTATAAAAGGTGGGCACCATCTTAGTTCAGTGCAGAGAAGTCTGAGCAGAAGTGGCAGGGAGCAGGGGCTCTGCATGAGCTCTGCTCCGGAGGCGAGCCTAGTAACAGAGGCCCAGGCCTGGAAGAGGGAGAAGGAAGGAAGAGGAGCGGAGAAGGCTCCAGGAACGAGGAATGAAGGGATCCCAGGGGTGCGGACGGGCGAGTCGCCACCGCACGCCCGAATCCACCTGCGTGGAGGGGTCAGGCCAAAGGGGGAGACCGTTCCCCGAAACTAGTGGAGGCAGGAAACGACCCTCAGCTAGAAACCGGAGGCTGTGACATTTTATGTGGCGCAGCCCCTCGCTACACCCGCTAGGAAGGCACCACATAGGGTCAGGGAAACTGGCGCCAAGTTTACCAAGAGGAGGCCCGAGGCAGCCGGACAGAAGGGTTGGTAAGAAAGGCCAGACAAAGGACACACAAAGGGGGTCCTGTGAAGCGCCCCAAAGTTATCTGGGAGTTGTCTGAGCCCCTCACCTGGTGAGCACAGTACGACGTGGGCAGCCGTTACCTGCAGACGTGGTCTGGATAATAAGAACTGTGAGTAAAGGCGCTGGACTGCATCACTGACTCCGTGTCGTTACTGCTGCTGCCCTGCACCATCACCCCCATCCTCCGCATACACTGCCCTGAGGCTATACTCCTCCCGTGGGGAGTTATGCTACGCTCTGCTGCACCCACAACACCAGCCTCAGCGGTCTGCCCTGCAGCGGCGGTTCACTCTGACCGCAATCCACGGGTGGCGTAGTCGGACATTTAAACATCAAAACCACATACATAGTTCCGCCACTGGTTTGACCACCCTGAGCCACGGAACCGGGTCGCCGCCTCGAAGACTACAACCACCAGAATCCACCAAAAAGTGTCCGGCTCCGGGTGTCCCAAGGCCCAGGGGGTGCATCAGAACATTTTCATCACCTTTCACAATCACCAATGGGACAAGGCAGGGATGTCCTCTGTCCCCTCTCTTATACATCCTAGTGACGGAGCACCTGCTCTCATCAATTCGCCATAACCCCAATATTAGGTGGATTGAGGTGGGAGGCACCGAGTACAAGTGCTCTCTATTTGCTGATGATGTCCTAGTATATATCACTCAATCACATATATCCATCCATGCTGTTATGGATGAAATAGATCACTTTGTTACATGGTCAAATTTTAAAATCAATGCAGCGAAGTCTGAGGCCCTCGATGTCTCCCTCCCCAAATCCATATAGGATTCCATCCAGTCCAACTTTCCCTTTGCCTGGCCCTCACAGGGTATCAAATACTTAGGAATTCCTATTCATAGAGACCTCTCCCATCTATGTTATCTTAATTTTGGGCCCTTTATTGAACAACTCCATACAGACCACGGTTGGCAAGTTAGAACTGTAAGATTCACTACGTGAACCACTGGTGTTTTGTGGAAAAGCACATGTACACTGTGTTCCAAATTATTATGCAAAAAGTGTTTAGGAGTGATAAGGGAAGAATTTGTTTGTTTGTCAGTTAAACTCATTGATGGTGATGTGTGTCAGGGCTCTTTATATCACTGTAAGCAATTGCAGACACCTGTGCTAATTAGTTTGGCAGGTGTGTCCAATGAAAGGCAAGACTACTTAAGAAGGCTGTCTCACATTATTAAGCAGCCTACATTTTCTGCCAAAATGGGAAAGAAAAAGGATGTGTCGGCTGCTGAGAAGCAACAAATTGTGGATTGTTTAGGTCAAGGCATGACTACAATCAACATTGTGCGATGATCAGGATGAAGTGTCTTGGCAATCAAGAAGTATGTAGCTGATTCACAGTACACACGTGTGCGTGCTGATAAGGGCAAATTGAGGACTCTTTCCTACAGGCAATTACGTCAGGTTAAAAGAGCAGCGGCAAAAAAGCCTTGTCATAGCAGCAGACAAGTTTTTGAAGCTGCTTGTGCCTCCAACGTCCCCCGAACAACAAGATGCAGGGTCCTTCAGAGGTTTGCAGCTGTGCATACGCCATCCTGTCGACCTCCTCTATCCACTTCACACAAGCAGAAACGGCTCCAGTGGGCCAAACATTACATGAAGACTGATTTCAAAACTGTTTTGTTCACGGATGAGTGCCGTGCAGCGCTCGATGGTCCAGATGAATGGAGTGGAGGATGGCTGGTTGATGGACACCCCACGCAAACACGGCTACAGCGCCAACAAGGAGGAGGTGGAGTAATATTTTGGGCTGGAATCATGGGGAGAGAGATTGTCGGCCCCTTTAGGATCCCTGAAGGCGCTAAAGATGAACTCCATAATGTATGTGGATTTTCTCAAACAGCACTTCCTGCCATGGTTCAAGAAGAAGAATCGTGTATTTCACAGCAAGATCATTTTTCCGCATGATAATGCACCATCTCATGCTGCACATAAAACATCTGCATCTCTGGCTGATATGGGCATAAAAGGGGACAAACTTATGGTGTGACCCCCATGCTCCCCTGACCTCTACCCCATTCAGAACCTTTGGAGCATCATTAAAAGGAGTGTCTATGATGGCGGGAGGCAGTTCACATCTAAGCAACAGCTCTGGGAGGGTATTCTGTCCTCATGCAAAACAATTGAAGCAGAAACCATCCAAAACCTGACAAATTCAATGGACGAGAGAGTTCAGAAGCTCCTTTCGAACAAGGGGTCCTATGTGAAAATGTAACATCACCTAGAATAAAGTTTTGAGTTGAAAACTGTTTGATTTCAGTTTCTAACAACCTGCTAATGCTTATAATTTCAAAAATGACCATTTTTTTGGTCTTTATTAAAATGAAAAGGTTGATCGAAAAATTTGGGGGATCTAAGAGTGTGGCAACCCAGTAGTCATGATTACTTCGAATTCTGACAATATGAGGGTCATGCTGCAGGTAGTGCAGCAAGAAGGCACTTATGTGTCTTGCGCATCTCGGAGCCCCAAAATTATTTTCCGGGCTAGATGCAGCTAAAAATTATTTTTAATTTTAAATCTGGTGAAGCTTATTATAGATGGCCTAATAGGATCAGTGCTGCACACTGCTTCAAAGCCCAAATTATTTTCCAGTCAAGATACAGATAAACATGATTAGTAATTTGAAAGCTTAAAACGGTTGGTAGGGTGATTTTAACCAATCATCAAGCTTTTACTCTCCCCAGGATGACACAGGGGTAGAAAAGTCGTTTCGGATCCATGATTTGTTCATCTTTATGAACGTGAGTCTGTCTACATTATCAGTGGAGAGCCGCGTGCGCTTATCTGTCAGCACACCACCAGCAGCGCTGAACACACGTACAGACAGAACGCTGGCTGCGGGGCATGACAAGATCTCCAAGGCGTAAGTGGCTAGCTCCGGCCATTTATCCAGATTGGAAGCCCAAAAAGAGCAAGGGTCCAGTGACACAGTCGTGGCTTCAATGTTTACTTGGAGATACTCCTGTACCATCGTCTCTAGGCGTTGACTATGTGTCAGACTTCTTGTCTCCTGTGGCCTTGCAAAGGATGGGCTAAAAAAGTGGTGAAATGATTCCGCAAAATTGATGTTACCAGCAGATACTGTGGTTCTGTTACGGTTTGAGTGCTGAACACTTGACGGTCCCACGGTTGGCAAGTTGGAACTGTGAGATTCACTACGTGCACCACTGGTATTTTGTGGAAAAGCACATGTAAGATTCTGCAACAGTCTCTGCTGATACTCCTGCATGCGTGCATCCCTTTCTATGGCAGGAATAATTTCTGCAAATTTACTTTTGTACTGGGGATCTAACAGTGTGGCAACCCAGTAGTCAGGATTATTTCTAATTCTCACAATTCGAGGGTCATGTTGCAGGTAGTGCAGCAAGAAGGCACTCATGTGTGTTGCGCATCCAGGAGCACCAAGTCCCTGTTGTGTTGGTGGCGAGGTAACAATCATGCTTCCTTCCTCTGTCCTCTCCCCCCAACCTCGCACAACAGAAATGTGATCAAGGTCTCCCTCATCTGATGAGTCTTCCATCAGTTCGTCCTCCACTTCTTCCTGGGCTCCTGCACCTTCCTCACTAGTTTGGCTGCTACCATGCGCCCTGGTAAAATCATCTCCCCCACCCTCACATGCCTGCCGCCCTGGTGCTGCCGACCGTCTGGACCTTGCAGATGTTAGCCCTTCCGCATACAACTCCTCCTCCTCTACTTCCTCCACCTCCTCTTGTGCCACCACCTGACTCCGAATTCTGTTAAACATGTGCTCCAGCATGTAAATCACCGGAATAGTCATGCTGATAATGGCATCGTCAGCACTAAACATCTTCGTCGCCATTTCAAAACTGTGCAGAAGGGTGCATAGGTCCCTGATCTGAGACCACTCCTCCAGCGTGATTTGCCCCACCTCTGAATCTCGTTGGCCCAGGCTATACGTCAGAACGTATTGCACCAGGGCTTGTCGGTGCTGCCACAGTCGCTGCAACATGTGCAGAGTTGAATTCCACCGGGTAGGCACATCGCATTTTAGCCGGTGAAGTGGCAGGCCCAACGACTTCTGTAGAGATGTAAGTCGCTGAGCTGCGGGATGCGAACGGCGGAAGTGAGCACACAGAAACCGTGCCCTCTGCAGAAGGCCATCTAGTCTGGGATAGTGGGCTAAAAATTGCTGGACAACCAGGTTCAACACGTGAGCCATACAAGGCACGTGTGTGACATTGCCCCGGCGAAGGGCCGCACCCAGGTTTGCAGCATTGTCGCACACGGCCTTCCCTGGTTTCAGGTCCAGTGGAGACAACCATTCATGAAATTGGTTCTCCAGAGCTGACCACAACTCCTCAGCTGTGTGACTCACATTTCCCAGACATTTCAATGTAAAAACCGCCTGATGACGTTGAGCCCTACTGCCAGCATAGTAAGGAGGTGTGCAGGATCCCTTCTGCGCAGTTAGAAAGCTTGTGGCATGACCAGACAGGCTTTGGGTGCAGGTGGAAGACCGAGAGGAGGTTGAGGAGGCAGAAGCAGTGGAGGAAAAATGACATAAAGAGGATTGACGTACAACTCGTGGGGACGGCAAGACTTGGACAGCAGCCCCTTGTCCTGCTGTCACCATAGTTACCCAGTGCCCAGTCAGCGACATGTAACGCCCCTGTCCATGCCTACTCGTCCAAGTGTCTGTGGTGAAATGCACCCTGTCACACACAGAGTTTCTCAAAGAAGCGGTGATGTTGTGTGCGACATGCTGGTGGAGCGCAGGCACACCTTTCTTTGAGAAGTAGTGCCGACTGGGCATCTGGTACTGGGGCACTGCGACGGACATAAGGTCTCGAAAATCCTCTGTGTCCACCAGGCGGAAAGGCAGCATTTCTGTAGCCAAGAGCTTGCAGATGGTGAAATTCAATCTCTTAGCTTTCTCATGGCTAGGAGGAAATGGTCTTTTACTTGTCCACATCTGAGGGACCGAGGGCTGGCTATTGTGCTTAGACGGGGTTGATAAGGGTGTCCCCGGCAAACTGCCGGTCTGTGAGGAAGATGCAGGCGGACATGTTAGGTTGCCTTGATCCAAAGGTGGTGCTATCGATGTCGGACAGCGCTCAAGACCAGCTGGTGTTACCACCTCCAAAGAAAATGATGACCTGCCAATCACGCTGGCTGTTGCGGGTAAAGAGGTGGCAGGTCTGCGCCCCAAAACAGGTGTGACTGCTGTCCCCCCAGTCACAGAGGATGAAGAGGCCGCGGATGCACAAGATATGGCAGACGGTGGTTGGCCCGGCCGGCTAGACCGCATTGTAGCACACTGAGCTTCCCACTGCAACTTATGCTTCATGTCCATGTGCCGGTTCATGCATGAAGTACTCAAACTATGTATTTTTTGGCCTCTACTTAGCTTTTGCTGACAAATGTTACAGATAACACGAGTTGGGTCATCTTTATCGATCTGAAAAAATGCCCAGGCTATGCAAGGCTTAGCACCCATGCGACCTGAAGAGCCACCACGACTTGTGGTGAGAGGCAGAGTTGTGTTTGAGGATGCAGTTGTTGACGTGCTTCCAGTACTACGTCTCTGTCCAGGAAGGCGCAACCTGACCTCGTCGTCACTAGCATCTTCCTCCACCTCATCTGCTGACCTCATCTCTTGGCTGACTGTGGGTTGACAGTAAGTGGGATCTCCGACCTCATCATCATCACCCTGTGCGTTATCACACCCGTCGTCCTCAGAGCCAACCTGTTCCTGCCCTGACAAAAAACTAAAGTTGTCGCTGCAATCAGGTATTTGAGTCTTATCATCGTCTTCCTCATTGTCTCCACCAACAGGAGTTACAGTTTGGGAATGAGGGTCTACATTATGGTCAGAACCTTCTGCGTCTGGTCCTGGATCCGACTCATAAAGATTCTGGGCATCAGTGCAGATCATTTCCTCGTCTGGATTCTCAGAAGCGCTGGAGTCGACCTCTGATTCCCAGGCTATAGTATGAGTAAACAGCTCTGCAGACTCAACCATCTGTTCTACCTCATACTCAGACGGGCAGCTGGAGATTTGGGAGCTGTGAGGAAGCAAGTGCGATTTGGGTGACACCTTTGAGGACTGGAGTATTTGTGATGTTGAAGTTGATGTGGAGGAGAGCCCACTTAAAGGAGCACTTGATATCCGTTGAAGCACCTGCTGTTTTTGTGCCTCATCTGGAATTTGTAGCGATTGGCGTGGCCGTAAGAAAGGGATCTTATCACATTGTCCGCTAAAAGAAGTAGACATTTTAGTTTGGCTGGAAGATGGTCTTTCTTCTGCACCTACCCCACGGACACAACCTTTTTTCCCCTTCCCAACACGCCTATTCCCCTTTCCACCAGCAGCAGGCCTTTTTCCACTCATTTTGGTGGTTAACTAATTCACAACTCTGGAGTTGTTTGCACAAAAAAACAATGGATGGTAACCGAGCAGAGCTGAGTGGCCAAACTGTGGTATTAGGCCAAAACTATTGGCTGGGTTAGATGCAGAAAAAAAATATTTTTAATTTGCAACCTGATGGAGGTCAGTATAGATGGACTAATAGACCAAGTCCCACACACTGCTAGAAGCCTAAATATTTTTTCAGAGCTAGATGCAGAAAAAAATTATTTTTAATTTGCAACCTGATGGAGGTCAGTATAGATGGACTAATAGACCAAGTCCCACACACTGCTAGAAGCCCAAATATTTTTTCAGAGCTAGATGCAGAAAAAAATTATTTTTAATTTGCAACCTGATGGAGGTCAGTATAGATGGACTAATAGAACAAGTCCCACACGCTGCTAGAAGCCCAAATATTTTTTCAGAGATAAATGAAGAAAAAAATTATTTTTAATTTGCAACCTGATGGAGGTCAGTATAGATGGACTAATAGACCAAGTCCCACACACTGCTAGAAGCCCAAATATTTTTTCAGAGCTAGATGCAGAAAAAAATTATTTTTAATTTGCAACCTGATGGAGGTCAGTATAGATGGACTAATAGACCAAGTCCCACACACCTCTAGAAGCCCAAATATTTTTTCAGAGCTAGATGCAGAAAAAAATTATATTCAATTTGCAACCTGCTGGAGGTCAGTATAGAAGGACTAATAGAACAAGTCCCACACACTGCTAGAAGCCCAAATATTTTTTCAGAGCTAAATGAAGAAAAAAATTATTTTTAATTTGCAACCTGATGGAGGTCAGTATAGATGGACTAATAGACCAAGTCCCACACACTGCTAGAAGCCCAAATATTTTTTCAGAGCTAGATGCAGAAAAAAATTATATTCAGTTTGCAACCTGATGGAGGTCAGTATAGATGGACTAATAGAATGATGCTATGCCCAAAAGATTTTACTTCACTAGGTGCAGTAAAAAAATTGGTATTCTATACACAGGTGGTATATCTTGCAACACAGATAGGCTACTCCACTGACTAACACACTCTGCAATAGGCCAAAAAGGATTAGCTTTGCTAGATTCAGCCAAATGCTGTGAAAAAAACTTGCACAGCACTGGCACAGACCTGCCTGGCAAAAACTGATAGGAACTGATGTAACCTAGTCCTGAAAAGGACTCCAATTACAATTAGTCTTTACTCCCACAATCTATCTATTTAAGAGCACAGACCTGCCTGATAAAAGTCGTAGGAAATGCTGTAACCTAGTCCTTTAAAGGACTGCAATCACAACTATTCCCTACTCCCAAGCTATCTGTATATTTGTGCGAAAATTGGCTTGAAATTAACAAGGTATAGCGCACACAGCAACAGTGGTGCCGTCTAACACGCAGCTGCAGCAGTGATAAAATGGTGGCGACGGGGAAAATGGCTTGGTCTTATAGGGCAAGGACATGTGACATACACTGCCAATCACACATGCCCTTGCTTGTGTGAAAAAAAGCACTTCGCTCCGTGTGTGCGCTGCTGATAGGCTGACAGATTGCACCTCCCCACTGCAAATGCGGGAAAGAGAAAAAAAAATGGAGATCTTCATTGTTCCTGCAGAGATCCATCCCCTGCCCCTCCCCCCGCCCCGCTGTACACTCAAACTGCGTATTAACATTAATTTTCATCATTACTGAGAAAAAATCCAGTTATGATTTTGGTGCACGAACAGTTATCGAACATAACCTCGAACAGCCGAATTTTTCTCAAATTGTTCGTGTTCGCCGACCGGCTCGAACACCGCCCAAAACAGCTCGAATTTGAGATTGGCGAACAGTTCGAGTAGAACAACGCTCATCTCTAATGATAATGCACCATCTCATGCTGCACATAAAACATCTGCATCTCTGGCTGATATGGGCATAAAAGGGGACAAACTTATGGTGTGACCCCCATGCTCCCCTGACCTCTACCCCATTCAGAACCTCTGGAGCATCATCAAAAGGAGTGTCTATGATGGCGGGAGGCAGTTCACATCTAAGCAACAGCTCTGGGAGGGTATTCTGTCCTCATGCAGAACAATTGAAGCAGAAACCATCCAAAACCTGACAAACTCAATGGACGAGAGAGTTCAGAAGCTCCTTTCGAACAAGGGGTCCTATGTGAAAATGTAACATCACCTAGAATAAAGTTTTGAGTTGAAAACTGTTTGATTTCAGTTTCTAATAACCTGCTAATGCTTATAATTTCAAAAATGACCATTTTTTTGGTCTTTATTAAAATGAAAAGGTTGATCGAAAAGTTTGGGGGATCTAAGAGTGTGGCAACCCAGTAGTCATGATTACTTCGAATTCTGACAATATGAGGGTCATGTTGCAGGTAGTGCAGCAAGAAGGCACTTATGTGTCTTGCGCATATCGGAGCCCCAAAATTATTTTCCGGGCTAGATGCAGCTAAAAATTATTATTAATTTTAAATCTGGTGGAGCTTAGTATAGATGGCCTAATAGGATCAGTGCTGCACACTGCTACAAAGCCCAAATTATTTTCCAGTCAAGATACAGATAAACATGATTAGTAATTTTAAATCTGGTGGAGCTTATTATAGATGGCCTAATAGAATCAGTGCTGCACACTGCTACAAAGCCCAAATTATTTTCCAGCCAAGATACAGATAAACATGATTAGTAATTTGACAGCTTAAATCGGTTGTTAGGGTGATTTTAACCAATCATCAAGCTTTTACTCTCCCCAGGATGACACAGGGGTAGCAAAGTCGTTTCGGATCCATGATTTGTTCATCTTTATGAACGTGAGTCTGTCTACATTATCAGTGGAGAGCCGCGTGCGCTTATCTGTCAGCACTAGTGTTGAGCCACCCCCGTAGTGTTAAAGTTCGGTTCGGTTCGTCGAACACCCGTGTGTTCGCCGAACTGTTCGTCGAACTGTTCGTCGAACACCTTCGAACACCGTTAAAACCAATGGCAGGCAAACAAAAACACATAGAAACACATAGAAAACATCTTCAAAGGTGTCCAAAAGCTGACAAACTGCTCTGAAGACACAACTAACACATGGAAAAGTGACAAGTACATATAGTCATGTGAAAAGAAAAGAGGTGGAGGAGTAAAAGGAGGGGGAGACACAGATATAGGCATGTCATGCCCTTCTAAAATCCAAAAAGTGAGAAGCCGACACGTTCAGTCCGCTCCTGCTCGTGCCACCTCCGTGTCGCCGGGTTTATGCCAGAGCCGCGGTGAACCCTGACGGCCAGCCCCCCTCTCCCAATACTGGTGCCTGTCCGCTGGTGGGTCGAGCGAGCCCCCCTGTGGTGGAGGCAGCTCTAAGCTTTTTAATTTAAATTGTCTCTCTAATTTGAATGAATACTCTTTAAATCCATTTACAAGGATCTATTGGAGGGCAAGTCTCATGCCAGCAGCCGCGTAATTCCAGCTCCAGTAGCGTCCACTAAAGCTGCTGCAGTTAAAAAGCTTTTATAAGGATCGAGCTCGGCTGTCCACCGCAAGGCATCCTACTGCCAGTCCCAGCCCCTATGCCTTGGGGTGCCTCCTGATGCTCTTCACTGAGTATCCCGTAGTCCCGAAGCATTTCCTTTGAAAAAATTAAGTGTCAAAACAACAGGTGGTGCAGCTTGCTTAACAGCCGGGATAATCCGCTGACTAGCAGACACTGCTACTAGGCACAAAGTATTTCCTGGGCTAGATGCAGTTAAAAATTTGTAATTAGATACTCTCGTTGGATGCTGAGAAAGCATTCCATAGAATCTCCTGGCACGCCATATATGATTCTCTTAAAAAGCTTGGGGTTGGGGTCTAGGGGACCCTTTTATAGCCAAAATCACGGCCCTGTATCGCAATACGTCACCTAGGCTGAAGATAAATGGAACTGTATTACCCTGAGGGCTCGGTTGCTACAGAGGTATTGCACCTCACCCAGAGGTGTGATATCTCACTCTCAGCTAAGGAAAGAGTGTGAATCAGGACCCGACACCTGCATGCATTACACCACATTGCCGTGGGGCAGGGTGACCAATATGCCCCTGAGATGGGCACGACAGTACCTGTCCCTGGCTGGAGTGGGGGGAGGGAACACTGAGGAAGGGGAACCCTGTAGTGCAGGAGCAGGGAGGAAGCAGTTCCTGGGTGCATTGAGAAGGGAGTATAAAAGGTGGGCACCATCTTAGTTCAGTGCAGAGAAGTCTGAGCAGAAGTGGCAGGGAGCAGGGGCTCTGCATGAGCTCTGCTCCGGAGGCGGGCCTAGTAACAGAGGCCCAGGCCTGGAAGAGGGAGAAGGAAGGAAGAGGAGCGGAGAAGGCTCCAGGAACGAGGAATGAAGGGATCCCAGGGGTGCGGACGGGCGAGTCGCCACCGCACGCCCGAATCCACCTGCGTGGAGGGGTCAGGCCAAAGGGGGAGACCGGTCCCCGAAATTAGTGGAGGCAGGAAACGACCCTCAGCTAGAAACCGGAGACTGTGAAATTTTATGTGGCGCAGCCCCTCGCTACACCCGCTAGGAAGGCACCACATAGGGTCAGGGAAACTGGCGCCGGACAGAAGGGTTGGTAAGAAAGGCCAGACAAAGGACACACAAAGGGGGTCCTGTGAAGCGCTCCAAAGTTATCTGGGAGTTGTCTGAGCCCCTCACCTGGTGAGCACAGTACGACGTGGGCAGCCGTTACCTGCAGACGTGGTCTGGATAATAAGAACTGTGAGTAAAGGCCCTGGACTGCATCACTGACTCCGTGTCGTTACTGCTGCTGCCCTGCACCATCACCCCCATCCTCCGCATACACTGCCCTGAGGCTATACTCCTCCCGTGGGGAGTTATGCTACGCTCTGCTGCACCCACAACACCAGCCTCAGCGGTCTGCCCTGCAGCGGCGGTTCACTCTGACCGCAATCCACGGGTGGCGTAGTCGGACATTTAAACATCAAAACCACATAAATAGCTCCGCCACTGGTTTGACCACCCTGAGCCACGGAACCGGGTCGCCGCCACGAAGACTACAACCACCAGAATCCACCAAAAAGGGTCCGGATCCGGGTGTCCCAAGGCCCAGGGGTGCATCAGAACATTTTCATCACCTTTCACAATCACCAATGGGACAAGGCAGGGATGTCCTCTGTCCCCTCTCTTATACTTCCTAGTGACGGAGCACCTGCTCTCATCAATTCGCCATAACCCCAATATTAGGTGGATTGAGGTGGGAGGCACCGAGTACAAGTGCTCTCTATTTGCTGATGATGTCCTAGTATATATCACTCAATCACATATATCCATCCATGCTGTTATGGCTGAAATAGATCACTTTGTTACATGGTCAAATTTTAAAATCAATGCAGCGAAGTCTGAGGCCCTCGATGTCTCCCTCCCCAAATCCATATAGGATTCCATCCAGTCCAACTTTCCCTTTGCCTGACCCTCACAGGGTATCAAATACTTAGGAATTCCTATTCATAGAGACCTCTCCCATCTATGTTATCTTAATTTTGGGCCCTTTATTGAACAACTCCATACAGACCACGGTTGGCAAGTTAGAACTGTAAGATTCACTACGTGAACCACTGGTGTTTTGTGGAAAAGCACATGTACACTGTGTTCCAAATTATTATGCAAAAAGTGTTTAGGAGTGATAAGGGAAGAATTTGTTTGTTTGTCAGTTAAACTCATTGATGGTGATGTGTGTCAGGGCTCTTTATATCACTGTAAGCAATTGCAGACACCTGTGCTAATTAGTTTGGCAGGTGTGTCCAATGAAAGGCAAGACTACTTAAGAAGGCTGTCTCACATTATTAAGCAGCCTACATTTTCTGCCAAAATGGGAAAGAAAAAGGATGTGTCGGCTGCTGAGAAGCAACAAATTGTGGAGTGTTTAGGTCAAGGCATGACTACAATCAACATTGTGCGATGATCAGGATGAAGTGTCTTGGCAATCAAGAAGTATGTAGCTGATTCACAGTACACACGTGTGCGTGCTGATAAGGGCAAATTGAGGACTCTTTCCTACAGGCAATTACGTCAGGTTAAAAGAGCAGCGGCAAAAAAGCCTTGTCATAGCAGCAGACAAGTTTTTGAAGCTGCTGGTGCCTCCAACGTCCCCCAAACAACAAGATGCAGGGTCCTTCAGAGGTTTGCAGCTGTGCATACGCCATCCTGTCGACCTCCTCTATCCACTTCACACAAGCAGAAACGGCTCCAGTGGGCCAAACATTACATGAAGACTGATTTCAAAACTGTTTTGTTCATGGATGAGTGCCATGCAGCGCTCGATGGTCCAGATGGATGGAGTGGAGGATGGCTGGTTGATGGACACTAGTGTTGAGCCACCCCCGTAGTGTTCGGGTTCGGTTCGGTTCGTCGAACACCGGGATGTTCGAGGAACTGTTCGTCGAACTGTTCGTCGAACACCTTAGAACACCGTCGAACACCGTTAAAACCAATGGCAGGCAAACAAAAACACATAGAAACACATAGAAAACACCTGCAAAGGTGTCCAAAAGCTGACAAACCTTCCTGCCTGCTGTACCTGGCTGGACACAAATATAGTGCGAAGCCCCACTTCAATTTTTTTTTAATTATTTCATGAAATTCATGAAATAATTAAGAAAAAAAGGGCTTCCCTATATTGTTGTGTCCGGCCAGGTACAAATAGGCAGCTGGTGGATGGGGGCAGCCCGTTCCTGCCTGCTGTACCTGGCTGGACACAAATATAGTGCGAAGCCCCACTTCAATTTTTTTTAATTATTTCATGAAATTCATGAAATAATTAAGAAAAAAAGGGCTTCCCTATATTGTTGTGTCCGGCCAGGTACAAATAGGCAGCTGGTGGATGGGGGCAGCCCGTTCCTGCCTGCTGTACCTGGCTGGACACAAATATAGTGCGAAGCCCCACTTCAATTTTTTTAAATTATTTCAGGAAATTCATGAAATAATTTAAAAAAAATTGACGTGGGGCTTCGCACTATATTTGTGTCCAGCCAGGTACAGCAGGCAGGAACGGGCTGCCCCCAACCACCAGCTGCCTATTTGTACCTGGCCGGACACAACAATATAGGGAAGCCCTTTTTTTCTTAATTATTTCATGAAATAATTTAAAGAAAATTGACGTGGGGCTTCGCCCTGTTTTTGTGTCCAGCCAGGTACAACTAGGCAGCTGGGGGCTGGAATCCGCAGCGCAGGGAGGCCCAAGCTTTCTGGGCCACCCCCGCTGCAAATTGCAGTCCGCAGCCACCCCGGAAAATGGCGCGTTCATAGAAGCGCCATCTTCTGGCGCTGTACCCAACTCATCCAGGGCCCTGATGCGATGGCTCACTGGGTAATAAAGGGGTTAGGGCCAGCTTGGCATTATCAGCTGGCCCTAAGCCCGAAATTCATGGGGTCACGCCAATATTAGACATGACCACCATGAATTTCTAGTAAAGTATTTAAAAAAAACACAACACCCAGAAAAAAGTCCTTTAATTGAAATAAACACACAATTCTTTATTGTTCTAAATTAAACCATACTTACCATCACGCCCATTCCAGCTGAAGCCAACGATCTCCTGAAATAAAAGAAAAATAATAAAGCAACATCATCCTTACCTTTCCATGGTTCCCATGACAGCTTCAGCTCTGCTACATCGAGATGACAGGCTGGACCGCAGCAGAACGCTGCCATCCAGCCTGTCATCCCGCAGACACTGAGAAGCGCAGGCTTGCTTGCGCTCCACAGTGTCTCTCTGTGAGGGCATCCAGATGAGCCGAGTTAATGTCCAATGAACTCGGCTCACCTCATGCACGTCACTGACAGCGTGGGAAAATTCTCCTGCACTCAGCGCTTCAGCGTGGGAGAATTCTCACACTGAAGCGCTGAGTGCAGGAGAATTCTCCCACGCTGTCAGTGACGTGCAGGAGGTGAGCTGAGTTCATTGGACATGAGCTCACCTTATGCACGTCACTGACAGCGTGGGAGAATTCTCCTGCACTCAGCGCTTCAGCGGGAGAATTCTCACGCTGAAGCGCTGAGTGCAGGAGAATTCTCCCACGCTGTCAGTGACGTGCAGGAGGTGAGCTGAGTTCATTGGACATGAGCTCACCTTATGCACGTCACTGACAGCGTGGGAGAATTCTCCTGCACTCACCGCTTCAGCTTGAGAATTTTCCCACGCTGTCAGTGACGTGCATGAGGTGAGCCGAGTTCATTGGACATGAACTCGGCTCATCTGGATGTCGTCACAGAGAGACGCTGAGCAGCGCAAGCAAGCCTGCGCTTCTCAGTGTCTGCGGGATGAGAGGCTGGATGGCAGCGTTCTGCTGCGGTCCAGCCTGTCATCTCGATGTAGCAGAGCTGAAGCTGTCGTGGGAACCATGGAAAGGTAAGGATGAGGTTGCTTTATTATTTTTCTTTTATTGCAGGAGATCGTTGGCTTCAGCTGGAATGGGCGTGACGGTAAGTATGGTTTAATTTAGAACAATAAAGGATTGTGTCTTTATTTCAATTAAAGGACTTTATTCTGGGTGTTTGTGTTTTTTTTAACTTTGACTATGGGGTTAGTAATGGGGGTGTCTTATAGACGCCTCTCCATTACTAACCTGGGCTTGATGTCAGCTGGCATTATAAGCTGACATCAACCCCAACCCTATTACCCCCTGCCACCGCACCAGGGCAGCGTGGAAGAGCGAGGCTAAGTGCCAGAATTGGCGCATCCTATGAATGCGCCATTTCTGGGGCGGCTGACGGCTGGTGTTTCTAGCCTGGGAGGGGGCCAATATTCATGGCTCCCTTCCTGGTCTATTAATATCAGCCCCCAGCTGTCTGCCTAGCCTTTGCTAGCTATTAAATTAGGGGGGACCCCACGTCATTTTTTTTGGGGGGGTCCCCCATTTTAATAGCTAGTAAAGGCTATGTATTCAGCTGGGGGCTGATATTAGTAGCCTGGGAAGCTCCGTGGGTATTACCCCCTTCCCAGGCTTCAAACATCTGCCCCAGCCGTCTGCTTAACCTCCGCTAGAGCCTAAAATTAAGGGGAACCCCACGCCAATTTTTTTAATAATAAATCCTTTATTTTAATACTAAATGACAAGTACAGTAACCAACACTATCACTGTACTTCATATATATGTGACTGACATGTTTCTATCTATCTAATCTATGTGTGAAGCTCTATTCTGTCTGTTATAAATTGTCGGGTACCGCTGCTGAATTGCCGGCCGGCTTTTTTAAAGAGACGGTGCATGAAAACACTATTATTTTTTTTGATAAATCCTTTACGCTAAATGACAAGTACAGTAAGCAACACTGTCACTGTACTTCGTATATATGTGGCTGACATGTTTCTATCTATCTAATCTATGTATGATGCTCTATTCTGTCTGTTATAAATTGTCGGGTACCGCTGCTGAATTGCCGGCCGGCTTTTTTAAAGAGACAGTGCATGAAAACACTATTATTTTTTTAAATAAATCCTTTACACTAAATGACAAGTACAGTAATCAACACTGTCACTGCACTTCTTATATATGTGACTGACATGTTTCTATCTATCTAATCTATGTGTGATTCTCTATTCCTTCTATTCTAAATTGTCGGGTACCGCTGCTGAATTGCCGGCCGGCTTTTTTAAAGAGACGGTGCATGAAAACACTATTATTTTTTTTGATAAATCCTTTACGCTAAATGACAAGTACAGTAAGCAACACTATCACTGTACTTCGTATATATGTGGCTGACATGTTTATATCTATCTAATCTATGTGTGAAGCTCTATTCTTTTGGTTCTAAATTGTCGGGTACAGGTGTATGCCGCTGCTGAATTGCCGCTTTTCATGTTTCACTGTTGGCACTGTTCCCATCGATTTGGGCAATCACTGTAATGCCACAACCACCATGGCTGTGGCATTACAGTGAGTGGCAGACAATCCCTGCATGATTGGTGCTCTAAATAGCACCAGACATGCAGGACACGCTTTTGGTGCACGAACAGTTATCGAACATAACCTCGAACAGCCGAATTTTTTGCAAATCGTTCGGGTTCGTTGAACAACTCGAACACCGCCCAAAACAGCTCGAATTTGAGATTGGCGAACAGTTCTAGTCGAACACCGCTCATCTCTAATGGACACCCCACGCAAACACGGCTACAGCGCCAACACGGAGGAGGTGGAGTAATGTTTTGGGCTGGAATCATGGGGAGAGAGATTGTCGGCCCCTTTAGGATCCCTGAAGGCGCTAAAGATGAACTCCATAATGTATGTGGATTTTCTCAAACAGCACTTCCTGCCATGGTTCAAGAAGAAGAACCGTGTATTTCACAGCAAGATCATTTTTTTGCATGATAATGCACCATCTCATGCTGCACATAAAACATCTGCATCTCTGGCTGATATGGGCATAAAAGGGGACAAACTTATGGTGTGACCCCCATGCTCCCCTGACCTCTACCCCATTCAGAACCTCTGGAGCATCATCAAAAGGAGTGTCTATGATGGCGGGAGGCAGTTCACATCTAAGCAACAGCTCTGGGAGGGTATTCTGTCCTCATGCAAAACAATTGAAGCAGAAACCATCCAAATCCTGACAAATTCAATGGACGAGAGAGTTCAGAAGCGCCTTTCGAACAAGGGGTCCTATGTGAAAATGTAACATCACCTAGAATAAAGTTTTGAGTTGAAAACTGTTTGATTTCAGTTTCTAATAACCTGCTAATGCTTATAATTTCAAAAATGACCATTTTTTTGGTCTTTATTAAAATTAAAAGGTTGATCGAAAAGTTTGGGGGATCTAAGAGTGTGGCAACCCAGTAGTCATGATTACTTTGAATTCTGACAATATGAGGGTCATGTTGCACGTAGTGCAGCAAGAAGGCACTTATGTGTCTTGCGCATCTCGGAGCCCCAAAATTATTTTCCGGGCTAGATGCAGCTAAAAATTATTATTAATTTTAAATCTGGTGGAGCTTAGTATAGATGGCCTAATAGGATCAGTGCTGCACACTGCTGCAAAGCCCAAATTATTTTCCAGCCAAGATACAGATAAACATGATTAGTAATTTTAAATCTGGTGGAGCTTATTATAGATGGCCTATTAGAATCAGTGTTGCACACTGCTACAAAGCCCAAATTATTTTCCATACAGATAAACATGATTAGTAATTTGAAAGCTTAAAACAGTTGGTAGGGTGATTTTAACAAATCATCCATCTTTTACTCTCCCCAGGATGACACAGGGGTAGAAAAGTCGTTTCGGATCCATGATTTGTTCATCTTTATGAACTTGAGTCTGTCTACATTATCAGTGGAGAGCCGCGTGCGCTTATCTGTCAGCACACCACCAGCAGCGCTGAACACACGTTCAGACAGAACGCTGGCTGCGGGGCATGACAAGATCTCCAAGGCGTAAGTGGCTAGCTCCAGCCATTTATCCAGATTGGAAACCCAAAAAGAGCAAGGGTCCAGTGACACAGTCATGGCTTCAATGTTTACTTGGAGATACTCCAGTACCATCGTCTCTAGGCATTGACTATGTGTCAGACTTCTTGTCTCCTGTGGCCTTGCAAAGGATGGGCTAAAAAAGTGGTGAAATGATTGCGCAAAATTGATGTTACCAGCAGATACTGTGGTTCTGTTATGGTTTGAGTGCTGAACACTTGACGGTCCCACGGTTGGCAAGTTGGAACTGTGAGATTCACTATGTGCACCACTGGTGTTTTGTGGAAAAGCACATGTAAAATTCTGCAACAGTCTCTGCTGATACTCCTGCATGCGTGCATCCCTTTCTATGGCAGGAATTTCTGCAAATTTACTTTTGTACCGGGGATCTAACAGTGTGGCAACCCAGTAGTCAGGATTATTTCTAATTCTCCCAATTCGAGGGTCATGTTGCAGGTAGTGCAGCAAGAAGGCACTCATGTGTGTTGCGCATCCAGCAGCACCAAGTCCCTGTTGTGTTGGTGGCGAGGTAACAATCATGCTTCCTTCCTCTGTCCTCTCCCCCCAACCTCGCACAACAGAAATGTGATCAAGGTCTCCCTCATCTGATGAGTCTTCCATCAGTTCGTCCTCCACTTCTTCCTGGGCCCCTGCACCTTCCTCACTAGTTTGGCTGCTACCATGTGCCCTGGTAAAACCATCTCCCCCACCCTCACATGCCTGCCGCCTTGGTGCTGCCGACCGTCTGGACCTTGCAGATGTTAGCCCTTCCGCATACAACTCCTCCTCCTCTACTTCCTCCACCTCCTCTTGTGCCACCACCTGACTCCGAATTCTGTTTAACATGTGCTCCAGCATGTAAATCACCTGAATAGTCATGCTGATAATGGCATCGTCAGCACTAAACATCTTCGTCGCCATTTCAAAACTGTGCAGAAGGGTGCATAGGTCCCTGATCTGAGACCACTCCTCCAGCGTGATTTGCCCCACCTCTGGATCTCGTTGGCCCAGGCTATATGTCAGAACGTATTGCACCAGGGCTTGTCGGTGCTGCCACAGTCGCTGCAACATGAGCAGAGTTGAATTCCACTGGGAAGGCACATCGCATTTTAGCCGGTGAAGTGGCAGGCCCAACGACTTCTGTAGAGATGTAAGTCGCTGAGCTGCGGGATGCGAACGGCGGAAGTGAGCACACAGCGACCGTGCCCTCTGCAGAAGGCCATCTAGTCTGGGATAGTGGGCTACAAATTGCTGGACAACCAGGTTCAACACGTGAGCCATACAAGGCACGTGTGAGACATTGCCCCGGCGAAGGGCCGCACCCATGTTTGCAGCATTGTCGCACACGTCCTTCCCTGGTTTCAGGTCCAGTGGAGACAACCATTCATGAAATTGGTTCTCCAGAGCTGACCACAACTCCTCAGCTGTGTGACTCACATTTCCCAGACATTTCAAAGTAAAAACCACCTGATGACGTTGAGCCCTACTGCCAGCATAGTAAGGAGGTGTGCAGGATCCCTTCTGCGCAGTTAGAAAGCTTGTGGCATGACCAGACAGGCTTTGGGTGCAGGTGGAAGACCGAGAGGAGGTTGAGGAGGCAGAAGCAGTGGAGGAACTTTGACATAAAGAGGATTGACGCACAACTCGTGGGGACGGCAAGACTTGGACAGCAGCCCCTTGTCCTGCTGTCACCATAGTTACCCAGTGCCCAGTCAGCGACATGTAACGCCCCTGTCCATGCCTACTCGTCCAAGTGTCTGTGGTGAAATGCACCCTGTCACACACAGAGTTTCTCAAAGAAGCGGTGATGTTGTGTGCGACATGCTGGTGGAGCGCAGGCACACCTTTCTTTGAGAAGTAGTGCCGACTGGGCATCTGGTACTGGGGCACTGCGACGGACATAAGGTCTCGAAAATCCTCTGTGTCCACCAGGCGGAAAGGCAGCATTTCTGTAGCCAAGAGCTTGCAGATGGTGAAATTCAACCTCTTAGCTTTCTCATGGTGAGGAGGAAATGGTCTTTTACTTGTCCACATCTGAGGGACCGAGGGCTGGCTATTGTGCTTAGACGGGGTTGATAAGGGTGTCCCCGGCAAACTGCCGGTCTGTGAGGAAGATGCAGGCGGACATGTTAGGTTGCCTTGATCAAAAGGTGGTGCTATCGATGTCGGAGAGCGCTCAACACCAGCTGGTGTTCCCACCTCCAAAGAAAATGATGACCTGCCAATCACGCTGACTGTTGCGGGTAAAGAGGTGGCAGGTCTGCGCCCCAAAACAGGTGTGACTGCTGTCCCCCCAGTCACAGAGGATGAAGAGGCCGCGGATGCACAAGATATGGCAGACGGTGGTTGGCCCGGCCGGCTAGGCCGCATTGTAGCACACTGAGCTTCCCACTGCAACTTATGCTTCATGTCCAAGTGCCGGTTCATGCATGAAGTACTCAAACTATGTATTTTTTGGCCTCTACTTAGCTTTTGCTGACAAATGTTACAGATAACACGAGTTGGGTCATCTTTATCGATCTGAAAAAATGCCCAGGCTATGCAAGGCTTAGCACCCATGCGACCTGAAGAGCCACCACGACTTGTGGTGAGAGGCAGAGTTGTGTTTGAAGATGCAGTTGTTGACGTGCTTCCAGTACTACGTCTCTGTCCAGGAAGGCGCAACCTGACCTCGTCGTCACTAGCATCTTCCTCCACCTCCTCTGCTGACCTCATCTCTTGGCTGACTGTGGGTTGACAGTAAGTGGGATCTCCAACCTCATCATCATCACCCTGTGCGTTATCACACCCGTCGTCCTCAGAGCCAACCTGTTCCTGCCCTGACAAAAAACTAAAGCTGTCGCTCCAATCAGGTATTTGAGTCTCATCATCGTCTTCCTCATTGTCTCCACCAACAGGAGTTACAGTTTGGGAATGAGGGTCTACATTATGGTCAGAACCTTCTGCGTCTGGTCCTGGATCCGACTCATAAAGATTCTGGGCATCAGTGCAGATCATTTCCTCGTCTGGATTCACAGAAGCGCTGGAGTCGACCTCTGATTCCCAGGCTATAGTATGAGTAAACAGCTCTGCAGACTCCACCATCTGTTCTACCTCATACTCAGACGGGCAGCTGGAGATTTGGGAGCTGTGAGGAAGCAAGTGCGATTGGGGTGACACCTTTGAGGACTGGAGTATTTGTGATGTTGAAGTTGATGTGGAGGAGAGCCCACTTAAAGGAGCACTTGATATCCGTTGAAGCACCTGCTGTTTTTGTGCCTCATCTGGAATTTGTAGCGATTGGCGTGGCCGTAAGAAAGGGATCTTATCACATTGTCCGCTAAAAGAAGTAGACATTTTTGTTTGGCTGGAAAATGGTCTTTCTTCTGCAGATGTTACTGTTGCTTTAACACCTACCCCACGGACACAACCTTTTTTCCCCTTCCCAACATGCCTATTCCCCTTTCCACCAGCAGCAGGCCTTTTTCCACTCATTTTGGTGGTTAACTAATTCACAACTCTGGAGTTGTTTGCGCAAAAAAACAATGGATGGGAACTGAGCAGAGCTGAGTGGCCAAACTGTGGTATTAGGCCAAAACTATTGGCTGGGTTAGATGCAGAAAAAAATTATATTCAATTTGCAACCTGATGGAGGTCAGTATAGATGGACTAATAGAACAAGTCCCACACACAGCTAGAAGCCCAAATATTTTTTCAGAGGTAGATGCAGAAAAAAATTGTATTCAGTTTGCAACCTGATGGAGCTCAGTATAGATGGACTAATAGAACAAGTCCTACACACAGCTAGAAGCCCAAATATTTTTTCAGAGGTAGATGCAGAAAAAAAATATATTCAGTTTGCAACCTGATGGAGGTCAGTATAGATGGACTAATAGAGAAAGTCCCACACATTGCTAGAAGGCCAAATATTTTTTCAGAGCTAGATGCAGACAAAAAATTATTTTTAATTTGCAACCTGATGGAGGTCAGTATAGATGGACTAATAGAGAAAGTCCCACACACTGCTAGAAGGCCAAATATTTTTTCAGAGCTAGATGCAGATAAAAATTATTTTTAATTTGCAACCTGATGGAGGTCAGTATAGATGGACTAATAGAGAAAGTCCCACACACTGCTAGAAGGCCAAATATTTTTTCAGAGCTAGATGCAGACAAAAAATTATTTTTAATTTGCAACCTGATGGAGGTCAGTATAGATGGATTAATAGAGAAAGTCCCACACACTGCTAGAAGGCCAAATATTTTTTCAGAGCTATATGCAGAAAAAAATTATATTCAGTTTGCAACCTGATGGAGGTCAGTATAGATGGACTAATAGAACAAGTCCCACACAGCTAGAAGCCCAAATATTTTTTCAGAGGTAGATGCAGATAAAAATTATTTTTAATTTGCAACCTGATGGAGGTCAGTATAGATGGACTAATAGAGAAAGTCCCACACACTGCTAGAAGGCCAAATATTTTTTCAGAGCTAGATGCAGACAAAAAATTATTTTGAATTTGCAGCGTGATGGAGGTCAGTATAGATGGACTAATAGAACAAGTCCCACACACTGCTAGAAGGCCAAATATTTTTTCAGAGCTAGATGCAGAAAAAAAATATATTCAGTTTGCAACCTGATGGAGGTCAGTATAGATGGACTAATAGAACAAGTCCAACACACTGCTAGAAGCTCAAATATTTTTTCAGAGCTAGATGCAGAAAAAAATTATATTCAATTTGCAACCTGATGGAGGTCAGTATAGATGGACTAATAGAATGATGCTATGCCCAAAAGATTTTACTTCACTAGGTGCAGTAAAAAAATTGGTATTCTATACACAGGTGGTATATCTTGCAACACAGATAGGCTACTCCACTGACTAACACACTCTGCAATAGGCCAAAAAGGATTAGCTTTGCTAGATTCAGCCAAATGCTGTGAAAAAAACTTGCACAGCACTGGCACAGACCTGCCTGGCAAAAACTGATAGGAACTGATGTAACCTAGTCCTGAAAAGGACTGCAATTACAATTAGTCTTTACTCCCACAATCTTTCTATTTAAGAGCACAGACCTGCCTGATAAAAGTCGTAGGAAATGCTGTAACCTAGTCCTTAAAAGGACTGCAATCACAACTATTCCCTACTCCCAAGCTATCTGTAGATTTGTGCGAAAATTGGCTTGAAATTAACAAGGTATAGCGCACACAGCAACAGCGGTGCCGTCTAACACGCAGCTGCAGCAGTGAGAAAATGGTGGCGACGGGGAAAATGGCTTGGTCTTATAGGGCAAGGACATGTGACATACACTGCCAATGACACATGCCCTTGCTTGTGTGGAAAAAAGCACTTCGCTCCGTGTGTGCGCTGCTGATAGGCTGACAGATTGCACCTCCCCACTGCAAATGCGGGAAAGAGAAAAAAAAATGGAGATCTTCATTATTCCTGCAGAGATCCATCCCCTGCCCCTCCCCCCACCCCGCTGTACACTCAAACTGCGTATTAACATTAATTTTCATCATTACTGAGAAAAAATCCAGTTATGATTTTGGTGCACGAACAGTTATCGAACATAACCTCGAACAGCCGAATTTTTCTCAAATCGTTCGTGTTCGCCGAACGGCTCGAACACCGCCCAAAACAGCTCGAATTTGAGATTGGCGAACAGTTCGAGTCGAACAACGCTCATCTCTAATCTCTAGCCCAAGAGAATCTTCCTCTGCTCCAACAGTATATCCGGATCCTATATCTCCCCCACATCTTAGCCTGGAGTCCTATCTTCCTCTGTTGCCTGCAGACTGAAAGTGCCCCGGGTCCTCAATACCTCCACTGAGTTTCTCCGGCCGGATAACAGCATTCTTGCTTAGGGAGCTCTTCACACTGGTAATCCTACTGTCTGAGGCTACGGAGCTCCCATCTAGAGATGAGCGGTGTTCGACTCGAACTGTTCAACAATCTCAAATTCGAGCTGTTTTGGGCGGTGTTCGAGCTGTTCGGCGAACACGAACGATTTGAAAAAAATCCGGCTGTTCGAGTTTATGTTCGATAACTGTTCGTGCACCAAAATCATAACTGGATTTTTTCTCAGTAATGCTGAAAATTAATGTTAATACGCAGTTTGAGTGTACAGAGGGGCGGGGGGAGGGGCAGGGGATGGATCTCTGCATAAATAATGAAGATCTCCATTTTTTTTTCTCTTTCCCGCATTTACAGTGGGGAGGTGCAATCTGTCAGCCTATCAGCAGCGCACACACGGAGCGAACTGCTTTTTTTCACACAAGCAAGGGCATGTGTCATTGGCAGTGTATGTCACATGTCATTGCCCTATAAGACCAAGCCATTTTCCACGTAGCCACCATTTTCTCACTGCTGCAGCTGCGTGTTAGACGGCACCGCTGTTGCTGTGTGCGCTATACTTTGAGTGTTCATTTCAAGCCAATTTTCGCACAAATCTACAGATAGCTTTGGAGTAGGGAATAGCTGTGATTGCAGTCCTTTTGAGGACTAGGTTACATCATTTCCTATGACTTTTATCAGGCAGGTCTGTGCTCTTAAATAGATAGGTTGGGAGTAGGGTCTACTTGTAATTGCAGTCCTTTTGAGGACTAGGTTACAGCATTTCCTAGGACTTTTTGCCAGGCAGGTCTGTGCTCTTAAATAGATAGGTTGGGAGTAGGGACTAATTGTAATTGCAGTCCTTTTGAGGACTAGGTTACAGCATTTCCTAGGACTTTTTGCCAGGCAGGTCTGTGCTATTAAATAGATAGGTTGGGAGTAGGGTCTACTTGTAATTGCAGTCCTTTTCAGGATTAGGTTACAGCATTTCCTAGGACTTTTTGCCATGCAGGTCTGTGCCAGTGCTGTGCAAGTTTTTTTCACAGCATTTGGCTAAATCTAGCTAAGCAAATCCTTTTTGGCCTCTTGCAGTGTGTGTTAGTCAGTGGAGTAGCCTATCTGTGCTGCAAGCTACACCATCTGTGTATAGAATACAAATTTTTTTACTGCACCTAGCCAAGTAGAACCTTTTGGGCATAGAATCATTCTATTAGTCCATCTATACTAACCTCCACAAGGTTGCAAATTAAAAATTTTTTTTATCTGCATATAGCTCTGAAAAAAAATTTGGGCTTGTAGCAGTGTGTGGGACTTGTTCTATTAGTCCATCTATACTAACCTCCACCAGGTTGCAAATTAAAAATAATTTTTATCTGCATGTAGCTCTGAAAAAAAAAATTGGCCTTGTAGCAGTGTGTGGGACTTGTTCTATTAGTCCATCTACACTAACCTCCACCAGGTTGCAAATTAAAAATAATTTTTATCTGCATCTAACTCTGAAAAAAAATTTGGGCTTGTAGCAGTGTGTGGGACTTGTTCTATTAGTCCATCTATACTAACCTCCACCAGGTTGCAAATTGAATATAATTTTTATCTGCATCTAGCTCTGAAAAAAAATTTGGGCTTGTAGCAGTGTGTGGGACATGTTCCATTAGTCCATCTATACTATCCTCCACAAGGTTGCAAATTAAAAATAATTTTTATCTGAATCTAGCTCTGAAAAAAAATTTGGGCTTGTAGCAGTGTGTGGAACTTGTTCTATTAGTCCATCTATACTGACCTCCACCAGGTTGCAAATTAAAAATAATTTTTATCTGCATCTAGCTCTGAAAATTTTTTTGGGCTTGTAGCAGTGTGTGGGACTTGTTCTAGTAGTCCATCTATACTAACCTCCACCAAGTTGCAAATTAAAAATAATTTTTATCTGCATCTAGCTCTGAAAAAAAAATTGGGCTTGTAGCAGTGTGTGGGACTTGTTCTATTAGTCCATCTATACTAACCTCCACCAGGTTGCAAATTAAAAATAATTTTGATCTGCATCCAGCTCTGAAAACAAATTTGGGCTTGTAGCAGTGTGTGGGACTTGTTCTATTTGTCCATCTATACTAACCTCCACCAGGTTGCAAATTAAAAATAATTTTTCTCTGCATCTAGCTCTGAAAATTTTTTTGGGGCTTGTAGCAGTGTGTGGGACTTGTTCTATTAGTCCATCTATACTAACCTCCACCACCTGTGTATGTAATAAAATTGTTTTACTGCATCTAACCCAGCCAATACTTTTGGGCTAATACCACAATTTGGCCACTCAGCTCTGCTCGGTTCCCATCCATTGTTTTTTGTGCAAACAACTCCAGAGTTGTCAATTAGTTAACCATTAAAATGAGTGGAAAATGGCCTGCTGATGGTGGAAAGGGGAATAGGCGTGTTGGGAAGGGAAAAAAAGGTTGTGTCCGTGGGGTAGGTGTTAAAGCAACAGTAACATCTACAGAAGAAAGACCATCTTCCAGCCAAACTAAGATGTCTACTTCTTTTAGCGGACAATGTGATAAGATTCCTTTCTTACGGCCACGCCAATCACTACAAATTCCAGATGAGGCACCAAAACAACAGGTGCTTCAACGGATATCAAGTGCTCCTTTAAGTGGGCTCTCCTCCACCTCAACTTCAACATCACAAATACTCCAGTCCTCAAAGGTGTCACCCCAATTGCACTTGCTTCCTCACAGCTCCCAAGTCTCCAGCTGCCTGTCTGAGTATGGGGTAGAACAGATGGTTGAGTCTGCAGAGCTGTTTACTCATACTATAGCCTGGAAATCAGAGGTCGGCTCCAGAGCTTCTGTGAATCCAGACGAGGAAATGATCTGCACTGATGCCCAGAATCTTTATGAGTCGGATCCAGGAACAGACGCAGAAGTTTCTGACCATAATGTAGACCCTCGTTCCCAAACTGTAACTTCTGTTGGTAGAGACAATGAGGAAGACGATGATGAGACTGAAATACCTGATTGGAGCGACAACTTGAGTTTTTTGTCAGGGCAGGAAGAGGTTGGCTCTGAGGACGACGGGTGTGATAACACACAGGGTGATGATGACGAGGTTGGAGATCCCACTTACTGTCAACCCACAGTCAGCTAGTCGATGAGGTCAGCAGAGGAGGTGGAGGAGGATGCTAGTGTCGACGAGGTCAGGTTGCGCCTTCCTGGACAGAGACGTAGTACTGGAAGCACGTCAACAACTGCATCCTCAAAAACAACTCTGCCTCTGACCACAAGTCGTAGTGGCTCTTTAGGTTGCATGCGTGCTAAGCCTTGCATAGCCTGGGCATTTTTTCAGATCGATAAGGATGACCCAATTCGTGTTATCTGTATCATTTGTCAGCAAAAGCAAGGTAGAGGCCAAAAAATACATAGTTTGAGTACTTCATGCATGAACCGGCACATGGATATGAAGCATAAGTTGCAGTGGGAAGCTCAGTGTGCTACAATGCGGCCTAGCCGGCCGGGCCAGCCACCGTCTGCCGCATCTTGTGCATCCGCGGCCTCTTCATCCTCTGTGACTGGAGGGACAGCAGTCACACCTGTTTTGGGATGCACATATGCCACCTCTTTACCCGCAACAGCCAGCGTGATTGCCAGGTTATCATTTTATTTGGAGGTGGAAACACCAGCTTGTGTTGAGCGCTCTCCGACATCGATAGCATCACCTTTGGATCAAGGCAACCTAACATGTCCGCCTGCATCTTCCTCACAGACCGGCAGTTTGCCGGGGACACCCTTCTCAACCCCGTCTAACCACAACAGACAGCTCTCAGTCCCTCAGATGTGGACAAGTAGAAGACCATTTCCTCCTAGCCATGAGAAAGCTAAGAGGTTGAATTTCACCATCTGCAAGCTCTTGGCTACAGAAATGCTGCCTTTCCGCCTGGTGGACACAGAGGATTTTCGAGACCTTATGTCCGTCGCAGTGCCCCAGTACCAGATGCCCAGTCGGCACTACTTCTCAAAGAAAGGTGTGCCTGCTCTCCACCAACATGTCGCACACAACATCACCACTTCTTTGAGAAACTCTGTGTGTGACAGGGTGCATTTCACCACAGACACTTGGACGAGTAGGCATGGACAGGGGCGTTACATGTCGCTGACTGGGCACTGGGTAACTATGGTGACAGCAGGACAAGGGGCTGCTGTCCAAGTCTTGCCGTCCCCACGAGTTGTGAGTCAATACTCTTTATCTCGAAGTTCCTCCACTGCTTCTGCCTCCTCAACCTCCTCTCAGTCCTCCACCTGCACCCAAAGCCTGTCTGGTCATTCCACAAGCTTTCTAACTGTGCAGAAGGGATCCTGCACACCTCCTTACTATGCTGGCAGCAGGGCTCAATGTCATCAGGCGGTTTTTACTTTGAAATGTCTGGGAAATGTGAGTCACACAGCTGAGGAGTTGTGGTCAGCTCTGGAGAACAAGTTTCATGAATGGTTGTCTCCACTGGACCTGAAACCAGGGAAGGCCGTGTGCGACAATGCTGCAAAACTCGGTGCGGCCCTTCGCCGGGGCAATGTCACACACATGCCTTGTATGGCTCACGTGTTGAACCTGGTTGTCCAGCAATTTTTAGGCCACTATCCCTGACTAGATGGCCTTCTGCAGAGGGCACGGTCGCTGTGTGCTCACTTCCGCCGTTCGCATCCCGCAGCTCAGCGACTAACATCTCTACAGAAGTCGTTGGGCCTGCCACTTCACCGGCTAAAATGCGATGTGCCTACCCGGTGGAATTCAACTCTGCACATGTTGCAGCGACTGTGGCAGCACCGACAAGCCCTGGTGCAATATGTTCTGACGTATAGCCTGGGCCAAAGAGATCCAGAGGTGGGGCAAATCACACTGGAGGAGTGGTCTCAGATCAGAGACCCATGCACCCTTCTGCACAGTTTTGAAATGACGACGAAGATGTTTTGTGCTGATGATGCCATTATCAGCATGACTATTCCAGTGATTTAAATGCTGGAGCACATGTTAAACAGAATTCGCAGTCAGGTGGTGGCAAAAGAGGAGGTGGAGGAAGTAGAGTTGGAGGAGTTGTATGCGGAAGGGCTAACATGTGCAAGGCCCAGACGGTCGGCAGCACCAAGGCGGCAAGCATGTGAGGGAGGGGGAGATGGTTTTACCAGGGCGCATGGTAGCAGCCAAACTAGTGAGGAAGGTGCAGGAGCCCAGGAAGAAATGGAGGACGAATTGATGGAAGAATTATCAGATGAGGGAGACCTTGATCACATTTCTGCTGTGCGAGGTTGAGCGGAGAAGGCAGAGGAAGGAAGCATGATTGTTACCTCGCCACCAACACAACAGGGACTTGGTGCTCCTGGATGTGCAAGACATATGAGTGCCTTCTTGCTGCACTACCTGCAACATGACCCTCGAATTGTGAGAATTAGAAATAATCCTGACTACTGGGTTGCCACACTGTTAGATCCCCGGTACAAAACTAAATTTGCAGAAATTATTCCTGCCATTGAAAGGGATGCACGCATGCAGGAGTATCAGCAGAGACTGTTGCAGAATCTTACATGTGCTTTTCCACAAAACACCAGTGGTGCACGTAGTGAATCTCACAGTTCCAACTTGCCAACCGTGGGACCGTCGAGTGTTCAGCACTCAAAACGTAACAGAAACACAGTATCTGCTGGTAACATCAATTTTGCGGAATCATTTCACCACTTTTTTAGCCCATGCTTTGCAAGGCCACAGGAGACAAGAAGTCTGACACAAAGTCAACGCCTAGAGACGGTGGTACAGGAGTATCTCCAAGTAAACATTGAAGCCATGACTGTGCCACTGGACCCTTGCTCTTTTTGGGCTTCCAATCTCGATAAATGGCTGGAGCTAGCCACTTACGCCTTGGAGATCTTGTCATGCCCCACAGCCAGCGTTCTCTCTGAATGTGTGTTCAGCGCTGCTGGTGATGTGCTGACAGATAAGAGCACGCAGCTCTCCAATGATAATGTAGAAGGACTCATGTTCATAAAGATGAAAAAATCATGGATCGAAAAGGACTTTTCTACCCCTGTGTCATGCTGGGGAGAGTAAAAGCTTAATGATTTGTTAAAATCACCTCACCAACCATTTTAAGCTTTCAAATTACTAATCATGTTTATCTGTATCTTGGCTGGAAAATAATTTGGGCCTTGTAGCAGTGTGCAGTACTGATTCTATTAGGCCATCTATACTAAACTCCACCAGATTTAAAATTACTAATCATTTTTATCTGTATCTTGGCTGGAAAATAATTTGGGCCTTGTAGCAGTGTGCAGTACTGATTATATTAGGCCATCTATACTAAACTCCACCGGACTTAAAATTACTAATCATGTTTATCTGTATCTTGGCTGGAAAATAATTTGGGCCTTGTAGCAGTTTGCAGTACTGATTCTATTAGGCCATCTATACTAAACTCCACCATAATTCAAATTATTACTAATCATGTTTATCTCTATCTTGCCTGTAAAATAAGTTTGGCCTTGTAGCAGTTTTCAGTACTGATTCTATTAGGCCATCTATACTAAGCTCCACCAGCTTTCAAATTAGTAATAATTTTTAGATGTATCTGGCCCGGAAAATAATTTTGGGGCTCCTAGATGCGCAAGGCACATGAGTGCCTTCTTGTGCATTACCTGCAACATGACCCTCAGATTATCAGAATTCGAAATAATCCTGACTACTGGGTTGCCACACTCTTAGATCCCTCACACTCTTCAATCAACCTTTTGAATTTAATAAAGAACAAAAAAATGGTCATTTTTGAAATTATAAGCATTAGCAGGTTATTAGAAACTGAAATCAAACAGTTTTCAACTCAAAACTTTATTCTAGGTGATGTTACATTTGCACATAGGACCCCTTGTTCGAACGGAGCTTCTGAACTCTCTCGTCCATTGAATTGGTCAGGTTTTGGATGGTTTCTGCTTTAATTGTTTTGCATGAGGACAGAATACCCTCCCAGAGCTGTTGCTTAGATCTGAACTGCCTCCGGCCAACATAGACACTCCTTTTGATGATGCTCCAGAGGTTCTCAATGGGGTTGAGGTCAGGGGAGCATGGGGGTCACACCATAAGTTTGTCCCCTTTTATGCCCATATCAGCCAGAGATGCAGATGTGTTATATGCAGCATGAGACGGTGCGTTATCATGCATGAAAATGATCTTGCTGCAGAATACACGGTTCTTCTTCTTGAACCATGGCAGGAAGTGCTGTTTGAGAAACTCCACATACATTATGGAGTTCATCTTTACACCTGCAGGGATCCTAAAGGGGCGACAATCTCTCTTCCCATGATTCCAGCCCAAAACATTACTCCACCTCCTCCTTGTTGGCGCCGTAGCCGTGATTGCATGGGGTGTCCATCAACCAGCCATCCTCCACTCCATCCATCTGGACCATCGAGCGTTGTACGGCACTCATCGGTGAACAAAACAGTTTTGAAGTCAGTCTTCATGTATTGTTTGGCCCACAGGAGCCGTTTCTGCTTGTGTACAGTGGATAGAGGAGGTCGACAGGATGGCTTACGCACAGCTGCAAACCTCTGAAGGACCCTGCATCTTGTTGTTCGGGGGACATTGGAGGCACCAGCAGCTTCAAAAACTTGTCTGCTGCTATGACAAGGCTTTTTTGCCGCTACTCTTTTAACCTGACGTAATTGCCTGTAGGAAAGAGTCTTCAATTTTCCCTTATCAGCACGCACACGTGTGTACTGGGAATCAGCTACATACTTCTTGATTGTGCGATGAACAGGATGAAGTGTCTTGGCAATGTTGATTGTAGTCATGCCTTGACCTAAACACTCCACAATTTGTTACTTCTCAGCAGCCGACACATCCTTTTTCTTTCCCATTTTGGCAGAAAATGTAGACTGCTTAATAATGTGGGACAGCCTTCTTAAGTAGTCTTGCCTTTCATTGGACACACCTGCCAAACTAATTAGCACAGGTGTCTGCAATTGCTTACAGTGATATAAAGAGCCCTGACACACATCACCATCAATGAGTTTAACTGACAAACAAACAAATTCTTCCCTTATCACTCCTAAACACTTTTTGCATAATAATTTGGAACACAGTGTACATGTGCTTTTCCACAAAACACCAGTGGTTCGCGTAGTGAATCTTACAGTTCTAACTTGCCAACCGTGGTCTGTATGGAGTTGTTCAATAAAGGGCCCAAAATTAAGATAACATAGATGGGAGAGGTCTCTATGAATAGGAATTCCTAAGTATTTGATACCCTGTGAGGGCCAGGCAAAGGGAAAGTTGGACTGGATGGAATCCTGTATGGATTTGGGGAGGGAGACATCGAGGGCCTCAGACTTCGCTGCATTGATTTTAAAATTTGACCATGTAACAAAGTGATCTATTTCAGCCATAACAGCAGGGATGAATATATGTGATTGAGTGATATATACTAGGACATCATCAGCAAATGCAGAGCACTTGTACTCGGTGCTTCCCACCTCAATCCACCTAATATTGGGGTAATGGCGAATTGATGAGAGCAGGTGCTCCGTCACTAGGATGTATAAGAGACTAGGATGTATAAGAGAGTCCCATTGGTGATTATGAAAGGTGATGAAAATGTTCCATTTATGTTCAGCCTAGGTGACGTATTGTGATACAGTGCCGTGATTTTGGCTATAAAAGGGTCCCCTAGACCCCTACCCCAAGCTTTTTAAGAGAATAATATATGGCATCCCAGGAGACTCTATGGAATGCTTTCTCAGCATCCAACGAGAGTATCTAATTACAAATTTTTAACTGCATCTAGCCCAGGAAATACTTTGTGCCTAGTAGCAGTGACTGCTAGTCAGCAGATTATCCCAGCTGTTAAGAGAGCTACACCACCTGTAGTTTGGACACTTAATTTTTTCAAAGGAAATGCTTCGGGCCCCCGGGACACTCAGTGAAGAGCATCGGGAGGCACCCCAAGCCACAGGGGCTGGGACTGGCGGTAGGACACCTTGAAGTGGACCGCCAAGCTTGATCCTTATAAAAGCTTCTTAACTGCAGCAGCTTTAGTGGACGCTACTGGAGCTGTAATTCCCGCGGGTGCTGGCATCAGACTTGCCCTCCAATACATCCTTGTAAAAGGATTTAAAGTGTACTCATTCAAATTAGAGAGACAATTTAAATTAAAAAGCTTAGACCTGCCTCCACCGCAGGGGGGCTCGCTCGACCCACCAGCGGACAGGCACCAGTATTGGGAGAGGGGGGCTAGCCGTCAGGGTCCACCGCAGCTCTGGCACAAACCCGGCGACACGGAGGTCGCACGGGCAGGAACGGACTGGCCGTGTCATCTTCGCACTTTTTTGGTTTTAGAAGGGCATGACATGCCTATAGCTGTGTCTCCCCCTCCTTTTACTCCTCAACCTCTTTTCTTTTTGCATGACTATATGTACTTGTCACTTTTCCATGTGTTAGTTGTGTCTTCTGAGCAGTTTGTCAGCTTTTGGACACCTTTGAAGTGTTTTCTATGTGTTTTCTATGTGTTTCTTTGTGTTTTTGTTTGCCTGCCATTGGTTTTAACGGTGTTCGACGAACAGTTCAATGAACAGTTCGGCGAACATATGGGTGTTCGACGAACCTAACCGAACTTGAACACTACGTGGCTCAACTCTACTACCGTCTACCCTAGCAGCCACCGTATAATCAGGCTGCCTGTACAGTTCACTGTCCCAACTCTTTCTGACTCATCACTTCCGGCTTCTGGAAACTTAGCAGAGATTTTCCTAATGTGCCCACCCTCTGTGGGCTGGCATCAAAACCATTAACACCATCACTGTCTGCAATACTGCTGGCAGACTCAACCTGGCATCTGCACCCGGGACAGTGGCATCTTGTGGCTGAATACAAGTACTGCAGCCCACAAGGAATTATGTTAAACTGAGCTCTAGACATACTCAATGTCTGACCATGGCACTAAGTTCCCCCTCTACTCTACTGACTGGACCACTGCAGCTAACCCCTTAGCTTGGCCTAAGAACAGTTCAGAGAGGTCTAACTCCGGTAACATTCTCTTTTAACTACATCAGTGCCAAAGGAAGGCTACATCCTTCCCCACTGTTACAGAGGCAGGCTGTGTTAAATGTAATGACAATATCTTACATCTAAATTTTTATGAGTTGAGTACCATATATGGAGAAATCACAACTTTCAACCAAATGAAGTGTTATGTATTGTTCAGCTTTTCTTTTTAAGAAATATTTATATTCTTATATTCTTAAAAAGTATGATTAACTGGAACACAAACTCACAAAAGAAGTAAGAATAAAATACGTAAAATGTAAATAATTAGTAAATTTACCAATCCATGCTGAGAAAATGATTTAAGCTTTCCAAGGGGATTCTCATTAACAGCCCATTAACTGCATATAAAATGATCATTTTCCAAGCAAAAATGATTCTGAAACTGTATGAAATGGTTTTAATCTTGAGGAGAAAGGTCTTTGTGCAAATGTATTTTTAGCCTCTTTGACTACTATATTTTGCCTTGCTATATTTATTTACTGCAACGGTGCAGAGCCCTATTAAACGGTGGCTTAGCTGGCAAACTCTTGATAAAATAAACACTTGAGAAAGTTTCCTATGACATAAATTTTATTGATCTTCAGTCATAAGTATGAGTTTCTTAAATATAGTTCATGTAACGAGATAAGTAAATTGTTTGAAATTTGAATTCACTGGTTCCTCCTGTTAGACTATCGGCCATCTTGTTGTAGTTTGCTGGCTTCTAGTCTTTTCCTCTGGTGCTGGGTTTGTTGTCACGTGATCTCTGCACACTTTATTACCCAGCACCTGGCCCCCATTCCCTGCTGGACATCAGTGTTGTAACGCTCGTGCTCTGGCTAAGTAGCCTGGTTTAGTTCTTCTTGCTTTGGACTATTGTTATCCTGGGACTTCTTGTTCCACCAGCTTTGTTTCCTTTAATTTTCATTTCTGCAGCTAACTTTTCTGTTAGGAGGTCTCCTGCGTTTGCTCCCAGTCCTTAGATCTTCTAGGGACCCCTTTCCTTTTCCTACAGGTCTTCGTTTGAGTTCAGTACAGGAATTTCGGTGGGGCTATTCATAAGGAATAGGGCACCCACCCCAGCGTAGGGTAAAGCTGAGTCTCAGTGCAGGGACAGCTTTTCCCTCCTATTCCTTAGTTCTAAGTTGCAGTACATAACAGTATGTCCAGTCACATAAAAAAAAAAAGTTTTTTTTTTTTTTTTTTCTACTCCTCTCCTCTTCCTGGATTTTCTTCAGTATGAGTACCATCCAGGAGCTTGCTCAACGCTTGCAAGGGCTGACTCTGGAGGTTGCCGATATTCAGCAGTATGTGAGTAAATACCCTGCAGAACGCTATGAAGAACCTAAGGTAGGATTACCTGAGTGTTTTTTGGGGAAGCGACAGGATTTTTTTTCATTTAAAAATGCTTGTTTGTTGTATTTTCAACTCAGACCTAGATCTTGTGGTAGTGAACTACAGCTTGTAGGAATTATTATGTCTCTATTGCGTAAGGAACCTCAAATCTGGGTGTTTTCCTTGTCTCCTGATGATCATTGTCTGAGGTCTGTGGAGGCATTTTTTGATGCCATGGGTTTGCTATATTATGATCCTGATCGGGTTGCATCGGCAGAGGCAGAGCTCAGACATCTCAAATAGGGTTCTCTTGATGCTGAGAGTTATTTCCCCCTGTTGAGACGATGGTCTGCAGAGGTCAGGTGGAATGACCCTGCACTCACATTTCAGTTTCTGGCAGGCTTGAGTGTAAGTGTTAAATATTTGATCATTGCATTCCCTGCACCTGATACTCTGCAAGTTGCCATGCAGTTAGCTATCCGTGTGGATAGAAGGTTGAGGGCTAGACAGAATGAGGAGAAGTTTCCTGTATTGTTGGATTCTGTTTCTCACGATATTTCTGCTGACACTGACGAAACCTATGCAGGTCGGGGTAATGTCTTCCCGTTTCAGGGAGAGGGACAGGAAGTTCTCTGAGGGACTTTGCTTGTATTGCCGTAAGGCTGATCATTTTTTAAAGCAATATGAGGTTCGCTTAAGGAAAGAAAAAAAAATGGTCTGTAGAAATAACACTCCCGTTCACATTGCGTTTTTACGTTCTGCTGGGGTGTTTTTTCCTGGTAATGCCACCTGTCAGGGTCGTTTGACTGAGTTTCAGGTTATGGTGGATTGTGGTTCTGCACTTAATTTGATTGATCAACAATTTCTTGAAAAATATAAGTTTGATTCTGAACCTTTGTCGTCTACTTTTCCTGTGTTGGCGATTGATAATACTCCCCTGGAGCATTCTTCGAAAGGTCACTGGGTTTCCGCTTACTATAAATATGGAACATCAGTAGCAGATTGACTTATTTGTATTTGCTAAGTTGCCTTCCCCGGTCGTCCTGGGGTTGCCCTGGTTAAAAGTGCATAATCCTTTGCTGGACTGGTCATCTGGTTCCATAAGATCCTGGGGTCAGGGGTGTTATGGTAAGTGTTGTAATGTTCACATTACGGCTGTTGTGAAGAGGGAGTTACCTGAACCCATTCAGGATTTTTGGAGGGTTTTTTCGGAGGTAAAGTCAAAAGCTTTACCACCTCATAGAGATTACGATTGCGCTATTTACTTCGTCCCTGATGCTAAGCTCCCTAAGAGCCGCTTGTTTAATCTGACAATTCCTGAGAGGGAGGCTTTGAAGGAGTACCTTCAGACTAGTTTAGCTGCAGGTCACATAAGACCCTCTAAGCCTCCTGTGGTGGTTGGGTTCTTTTTTGTCAAAAAGAAGGATTGGGGTCTTAGGCCATGTCTGTATTTTCGGGAGAATAATAAAATCACTGTGCGCAATCCTTACCCATTACCACTTATTCCGGATTTGTTTAACCAATTGACCGGAGCTAAATGGTTTTCTAAGATTGACCTTCGTGGGGCATATAATTTGCTGCAGGTGAAGGACGGAGATGAATGGAAGACAGCTTTTAACTCCCCGAAAGGTCATTTTGAGTGTTTGGTGATGCCTTTTGGGCTTACTAATGCCCCTGCATTTTTTCAAAATTTCATCAATGATATTCTGAGACCCCTGATCGGTAGGAGTGTTATTGTTTATCTGGATGACATTTTGATTTATTCATCGGAACTTGAGTCTCATTGGCAGACAGTCCGCAAAGTTCTTCAGATACTGAGAGATAACACACTCTTTGCTAAATTGGAGAAATGTCAGTTTGCTGTCCAGAAAATTTGTTTTTTGGGTTACTTTGTCTCTTGTGATGGTTTTGAGATGGACCCAGTGAAAGTTCAGGCTGTGCAGGAGTGGCCGAGGCCTGAGGGTTTGAAGTCCGTACAGAGGGTTTTGGGGTTTGCAAATTATTACAGGAAATTCATAAAGAATTTCTCTGTCATCGCTAAACCCATTACTGATCTCACCAAGAAGGGTGCTAATACAGTCCAATGGTCCACTGAGGCTATTGAAGCTTTTGATTATCTCAAGGAGAGTTTCAGCTCTGCTCCTGTTCTTTTCCAGACGGATGAGACCAAGCCTTTTTTGGTTGAGGTGGATGCCTCATCTATAGGCGTAGGCCCAGTTCTGTCCCAGGAGGGTGAGGATGGGGTGCATCCCTGTGCTTTCTTTTCAAAAGAATTTTCTGAGACAGAGCTCAACTATGATGTTGGGAATCGTGAGTTGTTGGCTATTAAACTTGCGTTCGAGCATTGGCGACATTTTTTGGAGGGGGCTCGACATCCTATACAGGTTTTCACTGATCATAAGAATTTGATCTATCTGGACGCAGCTAAACGTTTAAATGCCCGTCAGACTAGGTGGGCACTGTTTTTTGCGCAGTTCAATTTTTCCGTAACCTTTGCCCCGGGGACAAAGAATGTTAAGGCTGACGCTTTTTCTCACAGTTTCTCTCCAGCGGTGAATGCTAAGAGGTAGGAGTGTATTTTGCAGAGAGGGGTGGTGGTGGCCGCATTGGATTCTGAGTTGGAGAATAGCATCCTTGGAGCTCAGAGTGCGGCACCAACTAACACTCCGTGTGGTAAATTGTTTGTGCCTAGAGCCTTCAGGAGAGCGTTGTTTGTTGAATGTCATGAGTCTCGGTTGGCGGGTCACTCAGGGATTTCAGAAACTAGGAAGTCTATTGGTCGGAGATTCTGGTGGCCAGGGTGGCAAAGGGAAGTCATCAAGTGGGTGCGTCAGTGTTCTGTGTGCGCTAGGTCGAAGGCCTCTCACGCTCCGGCTGCGTGGTTGCTATGCCCCTTGGAAGTTCCTAGTTCGCCATGGACGCACCTTGCCATGGATTTTATCACTGATCTGCATTTATCGGAGGGTTTTTCTGTCATCTGGGTTGTAGTGGACTGGTTTAGTAAAATGTGTCATCTGGTTCCGTTCAACAAGTTACAATGCGCCAAGACTCTTGTTAAGGCTTTTGTTAAGGAGATTGTCAGGCTCCATGGTGTTCCCACGGACATTGTTTCCGATAGAGGACCACAGTTTGTAGCTAGCTTTTGGCGTGCTTTTTGTGACAGATTAAAAATTCATTTGTCATTCTCGCCGGGGTATCATCCAGAGTCCAATGGACAGACTGAAAGGAAGAACCAGGATGTCGAGCAGTTTTTGAGATGTTTTTTGGCAGACAATCTGGTCAGAATTTCTATCACTTGCTGAGTTTGCCCTTAATAGTCATACTTCTTCCTCAGCTGGTTGTTCCTTTTTTTATTGTACTGGCAGGTATCCATCTTTTGGTCCATTTTCCAAAGTTGGGGCTGCTGTACCAGAGGAGGACAATTTTTCTGATGAGTTGGAGCGGGTTTGGATCAGTGTACGCCTGAACCTTAAAGAGGCTAACAGGAGATCCAAAAGGTATTTTGACAAAAAAAGAAAGGAGTCCTTGTTTTCTGTTGGGGATATGGTTTGGTTGTCCTCTAGGAATCTTCGTTTGAAAATTCCTTCTAAAAAACTGGGGCCTAAATTTGTGGGTCCTTTCATAGTGGTTCAGATTGTCAACTCGGCAGCTGTGAGGTTGGGCATTCCCTCGTCCTGGAGGATTAATTCTGTGTTTCATGAGTCGTTACTTAAGAAGACGCACACACCTGATAAGCAGGCGAAGCCTACTGTTCCTCCTGTTGATGAGGACGATGAATTTGAGATTTCTCACATTTTGGATTCCAGGTGGCATAGAGGAAGATTACAGTATCTTGTGTCCTGGAGAGGTTTCGGCCCCGAGGATAATTCCTGGGTTAAGGCCAAGGACGTCTCGTCCTCAAGGCAAATTAAAGCTTTTCACAGGAGATTTCCTGGTAAGGATCAGCTTAGAGGATCCGGGAGATCCTCGTAAAAGGAGAGATACTGTTAGAATCTCTGTTGTTTTACTATCGGCCATCTTGTTGTAGTTTGCTGGCTTCTAGTATTTTCCTCTGGTGCTGGGTTTCTTGGTCACGTGATCTCTGCACTCTTTATTACCCAGCACCTGGCCCCCATTCCCTGCTGGACATCAGTGTTGTAACTAGAGATGAGCGGTGTTCGACTCGAAGTGTTCGCCAATCTCAAATTCGAGCTGTTTTGATCGGTGTTCGAGCCGTTCGGCGAACACGAAGATTTGAAAAAAATCCGGCTGTTCGAGGTTATGTTCGATAACTGTTCGTGCACCAAAATCATAACTGGATTTTTTCACAGTAATGCTAATAATCAATGTTAATATGCAGTTTGAGTGTACAGCGGGGCGGGGGGAGGGGCAGGGGATGGATCTCTGCAGAAATAACGAAATCTCCATTTTTTTTCTCTTTCCCGCATTTACAGTGGGGAGGTGCAATCTGTCAGCCTATCAGCAGCGCACACACGGAGCCAACTGCTTTTTTTCACACAGGCAAGGGCATGAGTCATTGGCTGTGTATGTCACATGTCCTTGCCCTATAAGACCCAGCCATTTTCCCCGTCGCCACCATTTTCTCACTGCTGCAGCTGCTTGTTAGACGGCACCGCTGTTGCTGTGTGCGCTATACTTTCAGTGTTAATTTCAAGTCAATTTTTTCTGAAATATACAGATAGGTTGGGAGTAGGGAATAGTTGTGATTGCAGTCCTTTTGAGGACTAGGTTACAGCATTTCCTACAACTTTTAGCAGGCAGATCTGTGCTCTTAAATAGATAGGTTGGGAGTAGGGACTAATTGTAATTGCAGTCCTTTTGAGGACTATTTTACAGCATTTCCTAGGACTTTTTGCCAGGCAGGTCTGTGCCTGTGCTGTGCAAGTGTTTTTCACAGCATTTGGCTAAATCTAGCTAAGCAAATCCTTTTTGGCCTCTTGCAGTATGTGTTAGTCAGTGGAGTAGCGTATCTGTGTTGCAAGCTACACAACCTGTGTATAGCATACAATTTTTTTTACTACACCTAGCCAAGTAAAACCTTTTGGGCATAGCATCATTCTGTTAGGCCATCTATACTAAGCTCCACCAGCTTGAAAATTAGTAATAATTTTTATCTGCATCAAGATCAGAAAATAATTTTGGGCTTGTAGCAGTGTGTGGGACTTATTCTTAGTCCATCTATACTAAGCTGCTCCAGCTTGCAAATTACAAATAATTTTTATCTGCATCTAGCTCGGAAAATAATTTTGGGCTTGTAGCAGTGTGTGGGACTTATTCTTAGTCCATCTATACTAAGCTCCTCCTGTTTGCAAATTACAAATAATTTTTATCTGCATCTAGCTCGGAAAATAATTTTGGGCTTGTAGCAGTGTGTGGGACCTATTCTTAGTCCATCTATACTAAGCTCCTCCAGCTTGCAAATTACAAATAATTTTTATCTGCATCTAGCTTGGAAAATATTTTTGGGCTTGTAGCAGTGTGTGGGACTTATTCTTAGTCCATCTATACTAAGCTCCTCCAGCTTGCAAATTACAAATAATTTTTATCTGCATCTAGCTCGGAAAATAATTTTGGGCTTGTAGCAGTGTGTGGGACTTATTCTTAGTCCATCTATACTAAGTTCCTCCAGCTTGCAAATTACAAATAATTTTTATCTGCATCTAGCTCGGAAAATAATTTTGGGCTTGTAGCAGTGTGTGGGACTTATTCTTAGTCCATCTATACTAAGCTCCTCCAGCTTGCAAACTACAAATAATTTTTATCTGTATTTATCTCATAAAATAATTTTGGGCTTGTAGCAGTGTGTGGGACTTATTCTTAGTCCACTTATACTAAGCTCCTCCAGCTTGCAAATTACAAATAATTTTTATCTGCATCTAGCTCGGATAATAATTTTGGGCTTGTAGCAGTCTGTGTGACTTATTCTTAGTCCATCTATACTAAGCTCCTCCAGCTTGCAAATTACAAATAATTTTTATCTGCATCTAGCTCAGAAAAGAATTTTGGGCTTGTAGCAGTGTGTGGGACTTATTCTTAGTCCATCTATACTAAGCTCCTCCAGCTTGCAAATTACAAATAATTTTTATCTGCATCTAGCTCGGAAAATAATTTTGGGCTTGTAGCAGTGTGTGGGACTTATTCTTAGTCCATCTATACTAAGTTCCTCCAGCTTGCAAATTACAAATAATTTTTATCTGCATCTAGCTCGGAAAATAATTTTGGGCTTGTAGCAGTGTGTGGGACTTATTCTTAGTCCATCTATACTAAGCTCCTCCAGCTTGCAAACTACAAATAATTTTTATCTGTATTTATCTCATAAAATAATTTTGGGCTTGTAGCAGTGTGTGGGACTTATTCTTAGTCCACTTATACTAAGCTCCTCCAGCTTGCAAATTACAAATAATTTTTATCTGCATCTAGCTCGGATAATAATTTTGGGCTTGTAGCAGTCTGTGTGACTTATTCTTAGTCCATCTATACTAAGCTCCTCCAGCTTGCAAATTACAAATAATTTTTATCTGCATCTAGCTCAGAAAAGAATTTTGGGCTTGTAGCAGTGTGTGGGACTTATTCTTAGTCCATCTATACTAAGCTCCTCCAGCTTGCAAATTACAAATAATTTTTATCTGCATCTAGCTCGGAAAATAATTTTGGGCTTGTAGCAGTGTGTGGGAATTATTCTTAGTCCATCTATACTAAGCTCCTCCAGCTTGCAAATTACAAATAATTTTTATCTTCATCTAGCTCGGAAAATAATTTTGGGCTTGTAGCAGTGTGTGGGACTTATTCTAAGTCCATTTATCCTAAGATTCTCCAGCTTGCAAATTGCAAATAATTTTTATCTGCATCTAGCTCGGAAAATAATTTTGGGCTTGTAGCAGTGTGTGGTACTTATTCTTAGTCCATCTATACTAAGCTCCACCAACTTGCAAATTACAAAAAAATTTTAACTATCTAGCTCGGAAAATAATTTTGGGCTTGTAGCAGTGTGTGGGACTTATTCTTAGTCCATCTATACTTAGCTCCTCCTGCTTGCAAATTACAAATAATTTTTATCTGCATCTAGCTCAGAAAATAATTTTGGGCTTGTAGCAGTGTGTGGGACTTATTCTTCGTCCATCCATACTATGCTCCACCAGCTTGCAAATTACAAATAATTTTTATCTGCATCTAGCTCAAAAAAAATTTTGGGCTGGTAGCAGTGTGTGGGACTTATTCTTAGTCCATCTATACTAAGCTCCACCAGCTTGCAAATTACAAATAATTTTTAGCTGCATCTAGCTCGGAAAATAATTTTGGGCTTCTAGCAGTGGGTGGGACTCATTCTATTAGTCCATCTATACTAAGCTACACCACCTGTGTATGTAATAAAATTGTTTTACTGCATCTAACCCAGCCAATCCTTTTGGGCTAATAGCACAGTTTGGCCACTCAGCTCTGCTCGGTTCCCATCCATCATTTTTTGTGCAAACAACTCCAGAGTTGTCAACTAGTTAACCACCAAAATGAGTGGAAAAAGGCCTGCTGCTGGTGGAAAGGGGAATAGGCGTGTTGGGAAGGAAAAAAAGGTTGTGTCCGTGGGGTAGGTGTTAAAGCAACAGTAACATCTGCAGAAGAAAGACCATCTTCCAGCCAAACTAAGATGTCTACTTCTTTTAGCGGACAATGTGATACGATCCCTTTCTTACGGCCACGCCAATTGCCACAAATTCCAGATGAGGCACAAAAACAGCAGGTGCTTCAACGGATATCAAGTGCTCCTTTAAGTGGGCTTTCCTCCACCTCAACTTCAACATCACAAATACTCCAGTCCTCAGAGGTGTCACCCCAATCGCACTTGCTTCCTCACAGCTGCCAAGTCTCCAGCTGCCCGTCTGAGTATGGGGTAGAACAGATGGTTGAGTCTACAGAGCTGTTTACTCATACTATAGCCTGGGAATCAGAGGTCGGCTCCAGAGCTTCTGTGAATCCAGACGAGGAAATGATCTGCACTGATGCCCAGAATCTTTATGAGTCGGATCCAGGAATAGACGCAGAAGGTTCTGACCATAATGTAGACCCTCGTTCCCAAACTGTAACTTCTGTTGGTGGAGACAATGAGGAAGATGATGATGAGACTCAAATACCTGATTGGAGAGACAACTTGAGTTTTTTGTCAGGGCAGGAAGAGGTTTGCTCTGGGGACGACGGGTGTGAGAACACACAGGGTGATGATGACGAGGTTGGAGATCCCACTTACTGTCAACCCACAGTCAGCCAAGAGATGAGGTCAGCAGAGGAGGTGGAGGAGGATGCTAGTGACAACGAGGTCAGGTTGCGCTTTCCTGGACAGAGACGTAGAACTGGAAGCATGTCAACAACTGCATCTTTAAACACAACACTGCCTCTGACCACAAGTCGCGGTGGCTCTTCAGGTCGCATGGGTGCTAAGCCTTGCATAGCCTGGGCATTTTTTCAGATCGATAAGGAAGACCCAACTCGTGTTATCTGTAACATTTGTCACCAAAAGCTAAGTAGAGGCTAAAAAATCTATAGTTTGAGTACTTCATGCATGAACCGTCACATGGATATGAAGCATAAGTTGCAGTGGGAAGCTCACTGTGCTACAATGCGGTCTAGTGGGCCGAGCCAACCACCATATGCCCCATCTTGTGCATCCGTGGCCTCTTCATCCTCTGTGACCGGGGGGACAGCAGTCTCACCTGTTTTGGGATGCAGACCTGCCACCTCTTTACCCGCAACAGCCAGCGTGATTGGCAGGTCATCATTTTATTTGGAGGTGGAAACACCAGCTGGTGTTGAGCGCTCTCCGACATTGAGAGCACCACCTTTGGATCAAGGCAACCTAACATGTCCGCCTGCATCTTCCTCACAGACCGGCAGTTTGCCGGGGACACCCTTATCAACCCCGTCTAAGCACAACAGCCAGCCCTCGGTCCCTCATGTGTGGACAAGTAAAAGACCATTTCCTCCTAGCCATGAAAAAGCTAAGAGGTTTAATTTCACCATCTGCAAGCTCTTGGCTACAGAAATGCTGCCTTTCCGCCTTGTGGAAACAGAGGATTTTCGAGACCTTATGTCCGTCGCAGTGCCCCAGTACCAGATGCCCAGTCGGCACTACTTCTCAAAGAAAGGTGTGCCTGTGCTCCACCAGCATGTCGCACACAACATCACTGCTTCTTTGAGAAACTCTGTATGTGACAGGGTGCATTTCACCACAGACACTTGTACGAGTAGGCATTGACAGGGGCGTTACATGTCGCTGACTGGGCACTGGGTAACTATGGTGACAGGAGGACAAGGGGCTGCTGTCCAAGTCTTGCCGTCCCCACGAGTTGTGCGTCAATCCTTTTTATCTCAAAGTTCCTCCACTGCTTCTGCCTCCTCAACCTCCTCTCGGTCCTCCACCTGCACCCAAAGCCTGTCTGGTCATGCCACACGCTTTCTACCTGTGCAGAAGGGATCCTGCCCACCTCCTTAAAATGCTGACAGCAGGGCTCAATGTCATCAGGCGGTTATTACTTTGAAATGTCTAGGAAATTTGAGTCACACAGCTGTGGAGTTGTGGTCAGCTCTGGAGAATCAGTTTCATGAATGGTTGTCTCCACTGGACCTGAAACCAGGGAAGGCCGTGTGCGACAATGCTGCAAACCTCGGTGCGGCCCTTCGCCGGGGCAATGTCACACACGTGTCTTGTATGGCTCACGTGTTGAATCTGGTTGTCCTGCAATTTTTAGCCCACTATCCCAGACTAGATGGCCTTCTGCAGAGGGCACGGTCGCTGTGTGCTCACTTCCGCCGTTCGCATTCCGCAGCTCAGCGACTTACTTCTCTACAGAAGTCATTGGTCCTGCCACTTCACCGGCTAAAATGCGATGTGCCTACCCGGTGGAATTCAACTCTGCACATGTTGCAGCGACTGTGGCAGCACCAACAAGCCCTGGTGCAATACGTTCTAACGTATAGCCTGGGCCAACATGATCCAGAGGTGGGGCAAATCACGCTGGAGGAGTGGTCTCAGATCAGGGACCTATGCACCCTTCTGCACAGTTTTGAAATGGCGACGAAGATGTTTAGTGCTGATGATGCCATTATCAGCATGACTATTCCAGTGATTTACATGCTGGAGCACATGTTAAACAGAATTCGGAGTCTGGTGGTGCGACAAGAGGAGGTGGAGGAAGTAGAGGAGGAGGAGTTGTATGCGGAAGGGCTAACATCTGCAAGGTACAGATGGTCGTCAGCACCAAGGCGGCAGGCATGTGAGGGTGGGGGAGATGGATTTACCAAGGCGCATGGTAGCAGCCAAACTAGTGAGGAAGGTGCAGGAGCCCAGGAAGAAGTGGAGGACGAACTGATGGAAGACTCATCAGATGAGGGAGACCTTGATCACATTTCTGTTGTGCGAGGTTGGGGGGAGAGGGCAGAGGAAGGAAGCATGATTGTTACCTTGCCACCAACACGACAGGGACTTGGTGCTCCTGGATGCGCAAGACACATGAGTGCCTTCTTGCTGAACTACCTGCAACATGACCCTCGAATTGTCAGAATTCAAAATAATCCTGACTACTGGGTTGCCACACTCTTAGATCCCCGGTACAAAAGTAAATTTGCCGAAATAATTCCTGCCATAGAAAGGGATGCACGCATGCAGGAGTATCAGCAGAGACTGTTGCAGAATCTTACATGTGCTTTTCCACAAATCACCAGTGGTGCATGTAGTGAATCTTACAGTTCTAACTTTCCAACCGTGGGACTGTCGAGTGTTCAGCACTCAAACCGTAACAGAAACACAGTATCTGCTGGTAACAGCAATTTTGCGGAATCATTTCACAGCTTTTTTAGTCCATCCTTTGCAAGGCCACAGGAGACAAGAAGTCTGACACATTGTCAACGCCTCTCGACGATGGTACAGGAGTATCTCCAAGTAAACATCGAAGCCATGACTGTGTCACTGGACCCTTGCTCTTTTTGGGCTTCCAATCTGGATAAATGGCTGGAGCTCGCCACTAGAGATGAGCGTTGTTCTACTCGAACTGTTCGCCAATCTCAAATTCGAGCTGTTTTGGGCGGTGTTCGAGCCGTTCGGCGAACACGAACAATTTGAGAAAAATTCGGCTGTTCGAGGTTATGTTCGATAACTGTTCGTGCACCAAAATCATAACTGGATTTTTTCTCAGTAATGATGAATATTAATGTTAATACGCAGTTTGAGTGTACAGCGGGGTGGGGGGAGGGGCAGGGGATGGATCTCTGCAGGAACAATGAAGATCTCCATTTTTTTTTTCTCTTTCCCGCATTTACAGTGGGGAGGTGCAATCTGTCAGCCTATCAGCAGCGCACACACGGAGCGAAGTGCTTTTTTTCACACAAGCAAGGGCATGTGTCATTGGCAGTGTATGTCACATGTCCTTGCCCTATAAGACCAAGCCATTTTCCCCGTCGCCACCATTTTCTCACTGCTGCAGCTGCGTGTTAGACGGCACCGCTGTTGCTGTGTGCGCTATACCTTGTTAATTTCAAGCCAATTTTCGCACAAATCTACAGATAGCTTGGGAATAGGGAATAGTTGTGATTGCAGTCCTTTTAAGGACTAGGTTACAGCATTTCCTACGACTTTTATCAGGCAGTTCTGTGCTCTTAAATAGATAGATTGTGGGAGTAAAGACTAATTGTAATTGAAGTCCTTTTCAGGACTAGGTTACATCAGTTCCTATCAGTTTTTGCCAGGCAGGTCTGTGCCAGTGCTGTGCAAGTTTTTTTCACAGCATTTGGCTGAATCTAGCAAAGCTAATCCTTTTTGGCCTATTGCAGAGTGTGTTAGTCAGTGGAGTAGCCTATCTGAGTTGCAAGATATACCACCTGTGTATAGAATACCAATTTTTTTACTGCACCTAGTGAAGTAAAATCTTTTGGGCATAGCATCATTCTATTAGTCCATCTATACTGACCTCCATCAGGTTGCAAATTGAATATAATTTTTTTCTGCATCTAGCTCTGAAAAAATATTGGGCTTCTAGCTGTTTGTGGGACTTGTTGTATTAGTCCATCTATACTGACCTCCGTCAGGTTGCAAACTGAATATATTTTTTTCTGCATCTACCTCTGAAAAAATATTGGGCTTCTAGCTGTGTGTGGGACTTGTTCTATTAATCCATCTATAGAGACCTCCATCAGGTTGCAAACTGAATATATTTTTTTCTGCATCTACCTCTGAAAAAATATTGGGCTTCTAGCTGTGTGTGGGACTTGTTGTATTAGTCCATCTATACAGACCTCCATCAGGTTGCAAACTGAATATATTTTTTTCTGCATCTACCTCTGAAAAAATATTGGGCTTCTATCTGTGTGTGGGACTTGTTCTATTAATCTATCTATACAGACCTCCATCAGGTTGCAAACTGAATATCTTTTTTTCTGCATCTACCTCTGAAAAAATATTGGGCTTCTAGCTGTGTGTGGGACTTGTTCTATTAATCCATCTATACAGACCTCCATCAGGTTGCAAACTGAATATATTTTTTTCTGCATCTACCTCTGAAAAAATATTGGACTTCTAGCTGTGTGTGGGACTTGTTCTATTATTCCATCTATACAGACCTCCATCAGGTTGCAAACTGAATATATTTTTTTCTACATCTACCTCTGAAAAAATATGTGGCCTTCTAGCAGTGTGTGGGACTTTCTCTATTAGTCCATCTATACTGACCTCCATCAGGTTGCAAACTGAATATAATTTTTTTCTGCATCTAGCTCTGAAAAAATATTTGGCCTTCTAGCAGTGTGTGGGACTTTCTCTATTAGTCCATCTATACTGAAGTCCATCAGGTTGCAAATTAAAAATAATTTTTATCTGCATCTACTGTACCTCTGAAAAAATATTTGGGCTTCTAGCTGTGTGTGGGACTTGTTCTATTAGTCCATCTATACTGACCTCCATCAGGTTGCAAATTGAATATAATTTTTATCTGCATCTAGCTCTGAAAAAATATTTGTCCTTCTAGCAGTGTGTGGGACTTTCTCTATTAGTCCATCTATACTGACCTCCATCAGGTTGCAAATTGAATATAATTTTTATCTGCATCTAGCTCTGAAAAAATATTTGGCCTTCTAGCAGTGTGTCGGACTTTCTCTATTAGTCCATCTATACTGACCTCCATCAGGTTGCAAATTAAAAATAATTTTTATCTGCATCTACCTCTGAAAAAATATTTGGGCTTCTAGCTGTGTGTGGGACTTGTTCTATTACTCCATCTATACTGACCTCCATCAGGTTGCAAACTGAATATATTTTTTTCTGGATCTACCTCTGAAAAAATATTGGGCTTCTAGCTGTGTGTGGGACTTGTTGTATTAGTCCATCTATACTGACCTCCATCAGGTTGCAAATTAAAAATAATTTTTATCTGCATTTACAGTACCTCTGAAAAAATATTTGGGCTTCTAGCTGTGTGTGGGACTTGTTCTATTAGTCCATCTATACTGACCTCCGTCAGGTTGCAAATTAAAAATAATTTTTATCTGCATCTAGCTCTGAAAAAATATTTGGCCTTCTAGCAGTGTGTGGGACTTTCTCTATTAGTCCATCTATACTGACCTCCATCAGGTTGCAAATTAAAAATAATTTTTATCTGCATCTACCTCTGAAAAAATATTTGAGCTTCTAGCTGTGTGTGGGACTTGTTCTATTAATCCATCTATACATACCTCCATCAGGTTGCAAAACTGAATATAATTTTTTTCTGCATCTAGCTCTGAAAAAATATTTGGCCTTCTAGCAGTGTGTGGGACTTGTTCTATTAGTCCACCTATACTGACCTCCATCAGGTTGCAAATTCAAAATAATTTTTTGTCTGCATCTAGCTCTGAAAAAATATTTGGCCTTCTAGCAGTGTGTGGGACTTTCTCTATTAGTCCATCTATACTGACCTCCATCAGGTTGCAAACTGAACATATTTTTTTTCTGCATCTACCTCTGAAAAAATATTGGGCTTGTAGCTGTGTGTGGGACTTGTTCTATTAATCCATCTATACAGACCTCCATCAGGTTGCAAACTGAATAAAATTTTTTTCTGCATCTACCTCTGAAAAAATATTTGGGCTTCTAGCTGTGTGTGGGACTTGTTCTATTAGTCCATCTATACTGACCTCCATCAGGTTGCAAATTGAATATAATTTTTTTCTGCATCTAACCCAGCCAATAGTTTTGGCCTAATACCACAGTTTGGCCACTCAGCTCTGCTCGGTTACCATCCATTGTTTTTTTGTGCAAACAACTCCAGAGTTGTGAATTAGTTAACCACCAAAATGAGTGGAAAAAGGCCTGCTGCTGGTGGAAAGGGGAATAGGCGTGTTGGGAAGGGGAAAAAAGGTTGTGTCCGTGGGGTAGGTGTTAAAGCAACAGTAACATCTGCAGAAGAAAGACCATCTTCCAGCCAAACTAAAATGTCTACTTCTTTTAGCGGACAATGTGATAAGATCCCTTTCTTACGGCCACGCCAATCGCTACAAATTCCAGATGAGGCACAAAAACAGCAGGTGCTTCAACGGATATCAAGTGCTCCTTTAAGTGGGCTCTCCTCCACATCAACTTCAACATCACAAATACTCCAGTCCTCAAAGGTGTCACCCCAATCGCACTTGCTTCCTCACAGCTCCCAAATCTCCAGCTGCCCGTCTGAGTATGAGGTAGAACAGATGGTTGAGTCTGCAGAGCTGTTTACTCATACTATAGCCTGGGAATCAAAGGTCGACTCCAGCGCTTCTGTGAATCCAGACGAGGAAATGATCTGCACTGATGCCCAGAATCTTTATGAGTCGGATCCAGGACCAGACGCAGAAGGTTCTGACCATAATGTAGACCCTCATTCCCAAACTGTAACTCCTGTTGGTGGAGACAATGAGGAAGACGATGATAAGACTCAAATACCTGATTGGAGCGACAACTTTAGTTTTTTGTCAGGGCAGGAACAGGTTGGCTCTGAGGACGACGGGTGTGATAACGCACAGGGTGATGATGATGAGGTTGGAGATCCCACTTACTGTCAACCCACAGTCAGCCAAGAGATGAGGTCAGCAGAGGAGGTGGAGGAAGATGCTAGTGACGACGAGGTCAGGTTGCGCCTTCCTGGACAGAGACGTAGTACTGGAAGCACGTCAACAACTGCATCCTCAAACACAACTCTGCCTCTCACCACAAGTCGTGGTGGCTCTTCAGGTCGCATGGGTGCTAAGCCTTGCATAGCCTGGGCATTTTTTCAGATCGATAAAGATGACCCAACTCGTGTTATCTGTAACATTTGTCAGCAAAACCTAAGTAGAGGCCAAAAAATACATAGTTTGAGTACTTCATGCATGAACCGGCACATGGACATGAAGCATAAGTTGCAGCGGGAAGCTCAGTGTGCTACAATGCGGCCTAGCCGGCCGGGCCAACCACCGTCTGCCATATCTTGTGCTTCCGCGGCCTCTTCATCCTCTGTGACTGGGGGGACAGCAGTCACACCTGTTTTGGGGCGCAGACCTGCCACCTCTTTACCCGCAACAGCCAGCGTGATTGGCAGGTCATCATTTTCTTTGGAGGTGGTAACACCAGCTGTTGTTCAGCGCTGTCCGACATCGATAGCACCACCTTTGGATCAAGGCAACCTAACATGTCCGCCTGCATCTTCCTCACAGACCGGCAGTTTGCCGGGGACACCCTTATCAACCCCGTCTAAGCACAATAGCCAGCCCTCGGTCCCTCAGATGTGGACAAGTAAAAGACCATTTCCTCCTAGCCATGAGAAAGCTAAGAGGTTGAATTTCACCATCTGCAAGCTCTTGGCTACAGAAATGCTGCCTTTCCGCCTGGTGGACACAGAGGATTTTCGAGACCTTATGTCCGTCGCAGTGCCCCAGTACCAGATGCCCAGTCGGCACTACTTCTCAAAGAAAGGTGTGCTTGCGCTCCACCAGCATGTCGCACACAACATCACTGCTTCTTTGAGAAACTCTGTGTGTGACAGGGTGCATTTCACCACAGACACTTGGACGAGTAGGCATGGACAGGGGCGTTACATGTCGCTGACTGGACATTGGGTAACTATGGTGACAGCAGGACAAGGGGCTGCTGTCCAAGTCTTGCCGTCCCCACGAGTTGTGCGTCAATCCTCTTTATGTCAAAGTTCCTCCACTGCTTCTGCCTCCTCAACCTCCTCTCGGACTTCCACCTGCACCCAAAGCCTGTCTGGTCATGCCACAAGCTTTCTAACTGAGCAGAAGGGATCCTGCACACCTCCTTACTATGCTGGCAGTAGGGCTCAACGTCATCAGGCGGTTTTTACATTGAAATGTCTGGGAAATGTGAGTCACACAGCTGAGGAGTTGTGGTCAGCTCTGGAGAACCAATTTCATGAATGGTTGTCTCCACTGGACCTGAAACCAGGGAAGGCCGTGTGCGACAATGCAGCAAACCTGGGTGCGGCCCTTCGCCGGGGCAATGTCACACACGTGCCTTGTATGGCTCACGTGTTGAACCTGGTTGTCCAGCAATTTTTAGCCCACTATCCCAGACTAGATGGCCTTCTGCAGAGGGCACGGTCGCTGTGTGCTCACTTCCGCCGTTCGCATCCCGCAGCTCAGCGACTTACATCTCTACAGAAGTCGTTGGGCCTGCCACTTCACCGGTTAAAATGCGATGTGCCTACCCGGTGGAATTCAACTCTGCACATGTTGCAGCGACTGTGGCAGCACCGACAAGCCCTGGTGCAATACGTTCTGACGTATAGCCTGGGCCAACGAGATCCAGAGGTGGGGCAAATCACGCTGGAGGAGTGGTCTCAGATCAGGGACCTATGCACCCTTCTGCACAGTTTTGAAATGGCGACGAAGATGTTTAGTGCTGACGATGCCATTATCAGCATGACTATTCCGGTGATTTACATGCTGGAGCACATGTTAAACAGAATTCGGAGTCAGGTGGTGGCACAAGAGGAGGTGGAGGAAGTAGAGGAGGAGGAGTTGTATGCGGAAGGGCAAACATCTGCAAGGTCCAGACGGTCGGCAGCACCAAGGCGGCAGGCATGTGAGGGTGGGGGAGATGGTTTTACCAGGGCACATGGTAGCAGCCAAACTAGTGAGGAAGGGGCAGGAGCCCAGGAAGAAGTGGAGGACGAACTGATGGAAGACTCATCAGATGAGGGAGACCTTGATCATATTTCTGTTGTGCGAGGTTGGGGGGAGAGGACAGAGGAAGGAAGCATGATTGTTACCTCGCCACCAACATAACAGGGACTTGGTGCTCCTGGATGCGCAACACACATGAGTGCCTTCTTGCTGCACTACCTGCAACATGACCCTCGAATTGTGAGAATTAGAAATAATCCTGACTACTGGGTTGCCACAGTGTTAGATCCCCGGTACAAAAGTAAATTTGCAGAAATTATTCCTGCCATAGAAAGGGATGCACGCATGCAGGAGTATCAGCAGAGACTGTTGCAGAATCTTACATGTGCTTTTCCACAAAATACCAGTGGTGCACGTAGTGAATCTCACAGTTCCAACTTGCCAACCGTGGGACCGTCAAGTGTTCAGCACTCAAACCGTAACAGAACCACAGTATCTGCTGGTAACATCAATTTTGCGGAATCATTTCACCACATTTTTAGCCCATCCTTTGCAAGGCCACAGGAGACAAGAAGTCTGACACATAGTCAACGCCTAGAGACGATGGTACAGGAGTATCTCCAAGTAAACATTGAAGCCATGACTGTGTCACTGGACCCTTGCTCTTTTTGGGCTTACAATCTGGATAAATGGCCGGAGCTAGCCACTTACGCCTTGGAGATCTTGTCATGCCCCGCAGCCAGCGTTCTGTCTGAACGTGTGTTCAGCGCTGCTGGTGGTGTGCTGACAGATAAGCGCACGCGGCTCTCCACTGATAATGTAGACAGACTCACGTTCATAAAGATGAACAAATCATGGATCCGAAACGAATTTTCTACCCCTGTGTCATCCTGGGGAGAGTAAAAGCTTGATGATTGGTTAAAATCACCCTACCAACCGTTTTAAGCTTTCAAATTACTAATCATGTTTATCTGTATCTTGGCTGCAAAATAATTTGGGCTTTGTAGCAGTGTGCAGCACTGATTCTATTAGGCCATCTATAATAAGCTCCACCAGATTTAAAATTACTAATCAAGTTTATCTGTATCTTGACTGGAAAATAATTTGGGCTTTGTAGCAGTGTGCAGCACTGATCCTATTAGGCCATCTATACTAAAGCTTCACCAGATTTAAAATTAATAATAATTTTTAGCTGCATCTAGCCCGGAAAATAATTTTGGGGCTCCGAGATGCGCAAGACACATAAGTGCCTTCTTGCTGCACTACCTGCAGCATGACCCTCATATTGTCAGAATTCGAAGTAATCATGACTACTGGGTTGCCACACTCTTAGATCCCCCAAACTTTTCGATCAACCTTTTCATTTTAATAAAGACCAAAAAAATGGTCATTTTTGAAATTATAAGCATTAGCAGGTTGTTAGAAACTGAAATCAAACAGTTTTCAACTCAAAACTTTATTCTAGGTGATGTTACATTTTCACATAGGACCCCTTGTTCGAAAGGAGTTTCTGAACTCTCTCATCCATTGAATTTGTCAGGTTTTGGATGGTTTCTGCTTCAATTGTTTTGCATGAGGACAGAATACCCTCCCAGAGCTGTTGCTTAGATGTGAACTGCCTCCCGCCATCATAGACACTCCTTTTAATGATGCTCCAAAGGTTCTGAATGGGGTAGAGGTCAGGGGAGCATGGGGGTCACACCATAAGTTTGTCCCCTTTTATGCCCATATCAGCCAGAGATGCAGATGTTTTATGTGCAGCATGAGATGGTGCATTATCATGCAAAAAAATGATCTTGCTGTGAAATACACGGTTCTTCTTCTTGAACCATGGCAGGAAGTGCTGTTTGAGAAAATCCACATACATTATGGAGTTCATCTTTAGCGCCTTCAGGGATCCTAAAGGGGCCGACAATCTCTCTCCCCATGATTCCAGCCCAAAACATTACTCCACCTCCTCCTTGTTGGCGCTGTAGCCGTGTTTGCGTGGGGTGTCCATCAACCAGCCATCCTCCACTCCATCCATCTGGACCATCGAGCGCTGCACGGCACTCATCCGTGAACAAAACAGTTTTGAAATCAGTCTTCATGTAATGTTTGGCCCACTGGAGCCGTTTCTGCTTGTGTGAAGTGGATAGAGGAGGTCGACAGGATGGCGTATGCACAGCTGCAAACCTCTGAAGAACCCTGCATCTTGTTGTTCGGGGGACGTTGGAGGCACCAGCAGCTTCAAATACTTGTCTGCTGCTATGACAAGGCTTTTTTGCCGCCGCTCTTTCAACCTGACGTAATTGCCTGTAGGAAAGAGTCCTCAATTTGCCCTTATCAGCACGCACACGTGTGTACTGTGAATCAGCTACATACTTCTTGATTGCCAAGACACTTCATCCTGATCATCGCACAATGTTGATTGTAGTCATGCCTTGACCTAAACACTCCACAATTTGTTGCTTCTCAGCAGCCGACACATCCTTTTTCTTTCCCATTTTGGCAGAAAATGTAGGCTGCTTAATAATGTGAGACAGCCTTCTTAAGTAGTCTTGCCTTTCATTGGACACACCTGCCAAACTAATTAGCACAGGTGTCTGCAATTGCTTACAGTGATATAAAGAGCCCTGACACACATCACCATCAATGAGTTTAACTGACAAACAAACAAATTCTTCCCTTATCACTCCTAAACACTTTTTGCATAATAATTTGAAACACAGTGTACATGTGCTTTTCCACAAAACACCAGTGGTTCACGTAGTGAATCTTACAGTTCTAACTTGCCAACCGTGGTCTGTATGGAGTTGTTCAATAAAGGGCCCAAAATTAAGATAACATAGATGGAAGAGGTCTCTATGAATAGGAATTCCTAAGTATTTGATACCCTGTGAGGGCCAGGCAAAGGGAAAGTTGGACTGGATGGAATCCTATATGGATTTGGGGAGGGAGACATCGAGGGCCTCAGACTTCGCTGCATTGATTTTAAAATTTGACCATGTAACAAAGTGATCTATTTCAGCCATAACAGCATGGATGGATATATGTGATTGAGTGATATATACTAGGACATCATCAGCAAATAGAGAGCACTTGTACTCGGTGCCTCCCACCTCAATCCACCTAATATTGGGGTTATGGCAAATTGATGAGACGCGCCCCCTGGGCCTTGGGACACCCGGAGCCGGACCCTTTTTGGTGGATGCTGGTGGTTGTAGTCTCCGTGGCGGCGACCCGGTTCCGTGGCTCAGGGCGGTCAAACCAGTGGCGGAACTATTTATGTGGTTTTGATGTTTAAATGTCCGACTACGCCACCCGTGGATTGCGGTCAGAGTGAACCGCCGCTCCAGGGCAGACCGCTGAGGCTGGTGTTGTGGGTGCAGCAGAGCGTAGCATAACTCCCCACGGGAGGAGTATAGCCTCAGGGCAGTGTATGCGGAGGATGGGGTGATGGTGCAGGGCAGCAGCAGTAACGACACGGAGTCAGTGATGCAGTCCAGGGCCTTTACTCACAGTTCTTATTATCCAGACCACGTCTGCAGGTTACGGCTGCCCACGTCGTACTGTGCTCACCAGGTGAGGGGCTCAGACAACTCCCAGATAACTTTGGAGCGCTTCACAGGACCCCCTTTGTGTGTCCTTTGTCTGACCTTTCTTACCAACCCTTCTGTCTGGCTGCCTCGGGCCTCCTCTTGGTAAACTTGGCGCCAGTTTCCCTGACCCTATGTGGTGCCTTCCTAGCGGGTGTAGCGAGGGGCTGCGCCACATAAAATGTCACAGCCCCCTGTTTCTAGCTGAGGGTCGTTTCCTGCCTCCACTAGTTTCGGGGACCCGTCTCCCCCTTTGGCCTGACCCCTCCACGCAGGTGGATTCGGGCGTGCGGTGGCGACTCGCCCGTCCGCACCCCTGGGATCCCTTCGTTCCTCGTTCCTGGAGCCTTCTCCGCTCCTCTTCCTTCCTTCTCCCTCTTCCAGGCCTGGGCCTCTGTTACTTGGCCCGCCTCCGGAGCAGAGCTCATGCAGAGCCCCTGCTCCCTGCCACTTCTGCTCAGACTTCTCTGCACTGAACTAAGATGGTGCCCACCTTTTATACTCCCTTCTCAATGCACCCAGGAACTGCTTCCTCCCTGCTCCTGCACTACAGGGTTCCCCTTCCTCAGTGTTCCCTCCCCCCACTCCAGCCAGGGACAGGGACTGTCGTGCCCATCTCAGGGGCATATTGGTCGCCCTGCCCCACGGCAATGTGGTGTAATGCATGCAGGTGTCGGGTCCTGATCCACACTCCATCCTTACCTGAGAGTGAGATATCACACCTCTGGGTGAGGTGCAATACCTCTGTAGCAACCAAGCCATCAGGGTAATACAGTTCCATTTATCTTCAGCCTAGGTGACGTATTGCGATACAGGGCCGTGATTTTGGCTATAAAAGGGTACCCTAGACCCCTACCCCAAGCTTTTTAAGAGAATCATATATGGCGTGCCAGGAGACTCTATGGAATGCTTTCTCAGCATCCAACGAGAGTATCTAATTACAAATTTTTAACTGCATCTAGCCCAGGAAATACTTTGTGCCTAGTAGCAGTGTCTGCTAGTCAGCGGATTATCCCGGCTGTTAAGCAAGCTACACCACCTGTAGTTTGGACACTTAATTTTTTCAAAGGAAATGCTTCGGGACCACGGGATACTCAGTAAAGAGCATCAGGAGGCACCCCAAGGCATAGGGGCTGGGACTGGCAGTAGGATGCCTTGCGGTGGACAGCCAAGCTCGATCCTTATAAAAGCTTTTTATCTGCAGCAGCTTTAGTGGACGCTACTGGAGCTAGAATTACGCGGCTGCTGGCATGAGACTTGCCCTCCAATAGATCCTTGTAAATGGATTTAAAGTGTATTCATTCAAATTAGAGAGACAATTTAAATTAAAAAGCTTAGACCTGCCTCCACCGCAGGGGGGCTCGCTCGACCCACCAGCGGACAGGCACCAGTATTGGGAGAGGGGGGCTGGCCGTCAGGGTTCACCGCGGCTCTGGCACAAACCCGGCGACGCGGAGGTGGCACGGGCAGGAGCGGACTGAACGTGTCGGCTTCTCACTTTTTGGATTTTAGAAGGGCATGACATGCCTATATCTGTGTCTCCCCCTCCTTTTACTCCTCCACCTCTTTTCTTTTCGCATGACTATATGTACTTGTCACTTTTCCATGTGTTAGTTGTGTCTTCTGAGCAGTTTGTCAGCTTTTGGACACCTTTGAAGGTGTTTTCTATGTGTTTCTATGTGTTTTTGTTTGCCTGCCATTTGTTTTAACGGTGTTCGAAGGTGTTCGACGAACAGTTTGGCGAACACACGGGTGTTCGACGAACCGAACCGAACTCGAACACTACGGGGGTGGCTCAACACTACTCGCCACTTACGCCTTGGAGATCTTGTTATGCCCCGCAGCCAGCGTTCTCTCTGAACGTGTGTTCAGCGCTGCTGGTGGTGTGCTGACAGATAAGCGCATGCAGCTGTCCACTGAGAATGTAGACAGACTCACGTTCATAAAGATGAACAAATCATGGATCTGCAAGGACTTTTCTACCCCTGTGTCATCCTGGGGAGAGTAAAAGCTTGAGGATTTCGTAAAATCACCTCACCAACCATTTTAAGCTTTAATATTACTAATAATTTTTAGCTGCATCTTGTCTGGAAAATAATTTTGGGCCTGTAGCAGTGGGCAGTACTCATTCTATTATGCCATCTATACTAAGCTTCACCAGCTTGCAAATTACTAATAATTTTTTGCTGCATCTTGTCTGGAAAATAATTTTGGGCCTGTAGCAGTGTGCGGTGCTCATTCTATTATGCCATCTATACTAAGCTCCACCAGCTTGCAAATTACTAATAATTTTTAGCTGAATCTTGTCTGGAAAATAATTTTGGGCATAGTAGCAGTGTGTGGTACTCATTCTAACCAACCATTTTAAGCAACTCTGGGGCAATTGATGCCACTTAAAGTGGTGTCTGTGCCACAAATTTTTGGAAAAAATGGAGACTCTTTTTGGAGTTCCCTTGCTTTGTTTTACGTGACATTGCCATCGTCAATTAGAGGTGGGTTGGGTCTCCCCCCCCTTTTAACCGTAAGAAAATACATACACTATGGCTTGGGGTAACACAGATGGTTGAGTCTGAAGAGCTGTTTACTCAGAGGTCTGCTCCCAAGCTTCAGTGTATGCTAGTCAGCGTAGTAACCCAGCCGCGAAGCAAGCTGCGCTGCCTACGTATCTAATAATGATTTTTAAATGCATCTAGCCTAGGCAGACTGTGGGGACCCCTAACCAAACCCAGACGCTCAGCCCCCTAACACCACCCTTTCATTGACAATACAATCATGTAACTCTTACAACTGGATGGATGAGGATCAGTCACAGCTTTATTAACTGTTTATACTCATTCCATTTGAAATGCATTTTATTTCTAAAATAATTCAGCTTGTTGCAGCATGCCCTGTGTCTCCAGTCTCCACAACGGCAAATTGGCCAACAAGTGTAACTCTCCAACATGTCCTTTCTATTTACATGCCTCGGAGGATCCTGCTTACTCGTATGCAGGACTCCGACCCCCATCCATCACTCTTAACGCTTGTTCCACTCCGTCCTGGAGTCCTGACAGGAATATGTCCAGTCCAATATCCATTAAGTGAACACCGTCGGGCCGTATGAGGCCTGCTTTATCTCCTTCCAGTTGTCGGTGTCGTATCACTACACAGCCTCTGTCTCTTATAAATTTTGCCATCCGAATATTTATTACCTGCCTTGTCCGTTCGATGGCCATGATGTCTCACGCACCTTGCTATACCGTTCTCGGCACAATCTCTGACCATACTATAGTTAGTTTTGTGAAAAATTCTCTGAAGCGCTCAGTGTCTAGTTTCATTATTGCCATTAGTTATGCGCTCTTGTGATAAGCTATGTCGTTTACCCCGGCCTGTATAACTAAGATGACCGGACCTCTTGCCTCTCTCCCTACCTTGATTACCTCCATTAGTACCTGTGGCCATTGCAGGCCTCTAATACCTCTCCAGTTCAAATATGTGTTATGAAACTCCAATTTCCTCCCGCCTGGGCGGACTTTCACTCTTCTTTCTGCACAATATATATACGAGTTCTTAATCATTGCATAGCAAAAAAACAGCAAGGAAGTGGTATTTATATGTCATGTCCTGCTATGCACCTGTTCAAGGCTGAGTTAATCAGAAATTTAAACACACACACCATGTTAAAATCGTATAGCATAGAAACAATGCATATAAATGTAAATAATCAAAAAGAAAAAGAAAAGAAGAAAAAAGGAACATATATATAATAATAATCTATAAATGATCACTCATAATGATACATCAAAGCATGTCTGATGTTTAAACCCGCTGGTACACGTGTATTTAAAGTATAAATCCACCAACTTTCTCTATTAAGGAGCTTTCTCCTATAATCATCCACCAAATCTCCACCAATCGCCACGGCCCACGGAGGAGCCACCACAGTCAGTGAATCCTTCCTTATTTAGTATAGAGTCTACCAATACTTTGGGCGTATTAGCCCAGCTGCGAAGCAAGCTGCACCGCCTGTGTATCTAATGAGAATTTTTAACTGCATCTAGCCTAGGCAGACTGTGGGGACCCCCAACCAAACCCAGACACTCTGCATCTAACCCAGCCAATCATTTGATAGTATTGCTAGTAGCAGAGTCACATGGGCTCTAAACCTTGCATAGCCTGTGCATTTTTTCAGATCGCTAAGGATGACCCAACTCGTGTTATCTGTAACATTTTTCACCAAAAGCTAAGTAGAGGCCAAAAAATCCATAGTTTGAGCACTTCATGCATGAACCGTCACATGGATATGAAGCATAAGTTGCAGTGCGAAGCTCACAGTGCTACAATGCGGCCTAGCAGGCAGGGACAACCACCATCTGCCCCACCTGTGTCATCCTGGGGAGACTAAAAGCTACTGCGTAGTCTTTTCCAAAAATTTGAGGGAATTACCAGGGGAATGGTTTGGAAGAGGAATAAGAGTTTAGGTAGGACGTTCATTTTTAGTATACTTATTCTGCCGAACCAGGAAAAATCCTTCACCGTCCAAGAAGTAAGATCTTTATGGAGTTGTTCAATAAAGAGCCCAAAATTAAGATAAAATAGATGGGAAAGGTCTCTATGAATACGAATTCCTAAGTATTTGATACCCTGTGAGGGCCAGGCAAAGGGAAAGTTGGACTGGATGGAATCCAGTATGGATTTGGGGAGGGAGACATCGAGGGCCTCAGACTTCACTGCATTGATTTAAAAAAATTTGACCATGTAACAAAGTGATCTATTTCAGCCATAACAGCAGGGATGGATATATGTGATTGAGTGATATATACTAGGACATCATCAGCAAATGCAGAGCACTTGTACTCGGTGCCTCGCACCTCAATCCACCTAATATTGGGATTATCGCGAATTGATGAGAGCAGGTGCTCCATCACTAGGATGTATAGGAGAGGGGACAGAGGACATCCCTGCCTTGTCCCATTGGTGATTATGAAAGGTGATGAAAATGTTCCATTTATCTTCAGCCTAGGTGACGGATTGCGATACAGGGCCATGATTTTGTCTATAAAAGGGTCCCCTAGACCCCTACCCCAAGCTTTTTAAGAGAATAATATATGGCGTGCCAGGAGACTCTATGGAATGCTTTCTCAGCATCCAACGAGAGTATCTAATTACAAATTTTTAACTGCATCTAGCCCAGGCAATACTTTGGGCCTAGTTGCAGTGTCTGCTAGTCAGCGAAGTAGCCACCGCCTGTAGATCTAATTACAAATTTTTAACAGTATCTAGCCCAGGAAATACTTTGGACCTAGTAGCAGTGTCTGCTAGTCAGCGGATTATCCCACCTGTTAAGCAAGCTACACCACCTGTAGTTTGGACACTTAATTTTTTCAAAGGAAATTCTTCGGGCCCCCGGGACACTCAGTGAAAATCATCGGGGAGGCACCCCAAGGCACAGGGTCTGGGACTGGCGGTAGGACGCCTTGCGGTGGACCGCCAAGCTCGATCCTTATAAAAGCTTTTTATCTGCAGCAGCTTTAGTGGACGCTACTGGAGCTGGAATTCCCAAGGCTGCTGGCATCAGACTTGCCCTCCAATAGATCCTTGTAATAGGATTTAAAGTGTACTCATTCAAATTACAGAGACAATTTAAATTAAAAAGCTTAGACCTGCCTCCACCGCAGGGGGGCTCGCTCGACCCACCAGCGGACAGGCACCAGTATTGGGAGAGGGGGGCTGGCCGTCAGGGTCCACCGCAGCTCTGGCATAAATCCGGCGACACTGAGGTTGCACGGGCAGGAACGGACTGGCCTTGTCAGCTTCGCACTTTTTTGGTTTTAGAAGGGCATGACATGCCTATATCTGTGTCTCCCCCTCCTTTTACTCCTCCACCTCTTTTCTTTTCGCATGACTATATGTACTTGTCACTTTTCCATGTGTTAGTTGTGTCTTCTGAGCAGTTTGTCAGCTTTTGGACACCTTTGAAGGTGTTTTCTATGTGTTTCTATGTGTTTTTGTTTGCCTGCCATTGGTTTTAACGGTGTTCGAAGGTGTTCGACGAACAGTTCGACAAACATATGAGTGTTCGACGAACCGAACCGAACTCGAACACTACGGGGGTGGCTCAACTCTAGTTGTAACACTCGTGCTCTGGCAAAGTAGCCTGGTTTAGTTCTTCTTGCTTTCGACTATTGTTATCCTGGGACTTCTTGTTCCACCAATTTTGTTTCCTTTAATTTTCATTTCTGCAACTAACTTTTCTGTTAGGAGGTCTCTTGCTTTTGCTCCCAGTCCTTAGATCTTCTAGGGACCCCTTTCCTTTTCCTACAGGTCTTCGTTTGAGTTCAGAGCAGGAATTTCGGTGGGGCTATTCACAAGGAATAGGGCACCCACCCCAGCGTAGGGTAAAGCTGAGTCTCAGTGCAGGGACAGCTGTTCTCTCCTATTCCTTAGTTCTAAGTTGCAGTACATAACACCTCCAACATTCTCCAATGAATTTGATTTTTGGCAAATAAAGTCATGAAATGCCTCTACTTGCCGGTAAAACATGTGTACAACACTGAGTTCCCCTTGGAGTAAATTGAACACTTTTTGAGTTCTGTAATGTAAACTCAGCCTTTTGAATGTCTAAATGACTTCAATATATTTGGCTAGGGGAAAACTGATGTTAGCCAGAGGTAACCAGCAGCATATTTCACAACACACTGCAGTATCAAACAGCTTAGGCTTCCTAAGTTATATTACCAGACTAAAACATATCCATTTTGGGCGTGGGGGCAGATGCATGATTATAGAAAGGCAAATTGAAAAAGTTTTGGCATTTTCACTTGGTTGGTTGCAAAGTCTTACTGCAAAGTCAAAAGTTTATATACACTAAGATTACTATGCCTTTAAACAATTCTGGACTGCCCATATGATGATGTCATGTGTTTGGAAGCTACTGATTTTTGGCAACATCTGAGTTAATTAGAGACACACCTGTGGATGTATGCACACCTGAAACACACTGCTTCTTTATGTAGCATCATGGGAAAGTCTAAAGAAATCAGCCAAGATATCAGGAAGAGAATTGTGAACTTGCACAAATCTGGCTCATCCTTGGGTACAATTTCAAGATACCTGAAGGTGCCTCGTTCATCTGTACAAACAATTATACGCAAGTACAAACAAGATGGGAATGTCCAGCCTTCATACCGCTAAGGAAGGAGACGGGTTTTGAGTCCCAGAGATGATTATTCCTTGGTCCGACATGTGCATATAAACCCAAGGACAAAAGCAAAAGACCTTATGAAGATGATGGCGGAAGCTGGTATGATTTTGTCAATATCCACAATGAAGCAAGTACTGTATCAATATGAGTTGAAAGGCCACTCTGCCAGGAAGAAGCCATTACACCAAAAGAAACATAAAAAAGCCAGATTAATGTTTGCAACTGCACACAGGAACAAAGACCTTAATTTTTGGAGACATGTCCTGTGGTCTGATGAAACTAAAATTGAACTTTTTGGGCATAACGACCATTGTTGCGTTTGGAGGAAAAAGGAAGACGCATGGAAGCCTAAAAACACCATCCAGACTTGTGAAACACGAGGGTGGCAGCATCATGTTGTGGGGCTGTTTTGCAGCAGGAGTGACAGTTGCACTTCACAAAATAGATAGCTTCATAAGAAAAGAAGATTATGTGGCAATACTGAAGCAACATCTCAAGACATCAGCCAGGAAGTTAAAGCTTGGGCGGAAATGGGTCTTACAAATGGACAATGACCCGAAGCATACTGCCAAAATGGCAACAAAGTGGCTTAAGGATAACAAAGTCAATGTTTTGAAGTGGCCATCACAAAGTCCTGATTTCAATCCTATTGAAAATTTATGGGCAAAGCTGAAAAGGCAGGTGTGAGTAAGGCAACCTACATACCTTGATGAGTTACACCAGTTTTGCCAGAAAGAATGGGCCCAAATTGCGACCAACTATTGTGAGAAGCTTGTGGAAAGATATCCCAAACGTTTGACCCAAGTCATTCAGTTTAAGGGCAATTGTACCAAATACTAATGAAATTTATGTAAACTTTTGGTTTTGCAGTAAGTAATAAAATGCCTTAAAACATTCTCTCTCATTATTCTGACATTTTGCAAATATTAAAAATTATGGTAATCCTAATTGACCTAAAACAGTAAAAGTTTATTCTGATTTCATGTCAGATATTGCGAAAAACATGCATATGTGTCTTTTTATATAGTGTATGTAAACTTCTGGTTTCATCTGTATATATACTGTACATATATAATATATACAAATAGATATACCAAATGCATGGATAAATAATTATTATAATCTAAATAAACTGCTTATACTAAACAACAGACATACCATGAAAAAGAGATGAACACATAAGTTTGGACACCAGAACTATTGAGGTAAATAGGAACACAGACAAAGAAATGGTGGAATCATATATTGGATCTACTATATCAGCTTTAAATAGTAAAAAGTTTTACTGTGAGGAAACTCACTAAATAGGAGATTCATCCACATGCTGTTATGGGGACGGTTCAAACAACTTTATTAATAATGGAAAGCAACCGAACCTGGGGTCCGCGATGCAGTCTGGAAGACTGCGGCCGAACACCTTCCGGGTAAGAAGATAAAACAACCAACTAATATATAAATTCCTCAAGTGTTACTGCACACCGGGACAGGACAAGGGATTCGCACTATCTCCGTTGACTGCACGAGAGATGTGCGACAAATAATGTAGCCGTAGCCCTATTAACTGCACAGAGGCTACGCAGCAGGCGCTAGGACGCGTGTGTGACTCACGCCGGCGTATACGTGGTTCCAGCCAGTGTGCTACCGGAATGTGGAGTAACTCTCCACATGGCTAACAGGCGGTGCCAGGAATACGGAGTCCGCAGTCTGCTCGGGTAGTATAACGACCCCCTTGTCGGAGCCAGACTGTCAAACGGAACTACCTGCCTCCCTCCAGCTAAGACTGCCTATTCCCAGCTAAACCTGCCTGTCTGAAGCTAGAGCAGCAAGAGAGCACGTGGAGCCCAAACAGCCAAGCGTCCACACATGAACACAACCTCAGCTCAATGATCAGAGCACGCCGCCATGCTTGTGGGCGGCCTATTTAAAGACTAAGCCCTGCCCACTGTCGCATAATTGGTCGCACTACTGATGACGTCACCCGCGGCCAATCAGGCGGTGCCAGGTCACCGGATCAGCTGACACCAAAGCACCAATCACGGTCCGCCATGTCACGGGCATGCTCAGTGCAGTGCTTCCTGGACTTAGGCTTTAGCAGCCCTTGTTCCCCTCCGCAACCTTTGCTTAACACTACTAGGAACAAGGACCCAATAGACAGCCTGTACTTCTCACGCAATGGCTAGTCTTTGGGACTGATGGTGATGCTAAGCAGCAACTGTCCTGGCTGGACCAGAATGGGAGACCACAGATGATTCTGACCCAATTTCAGGTCCAGCAACCACCCGATGCCTAACCCATGCATTGGTTTTGCCAAAATCTCAAGATTGACCTGTATGCACACCTAAGAGTTGGCTGACAGAGCCTACAATTATCATGCTTGTCCTAAAGCTGTCCACAAGGAGCATTATCCCTATTCTCCCACATATCAATTCCAGGAAACTCCCTAAACATCCTTTATTCTGGATTATACCCAAGGTTAGTGGTAAGCAGAACACTATCTGTGTGAAAGGATGTACATCCTCCAGGAGAATTGGCAAGTAATTGTTCTTCACTTTCTGTGCCAAACATGGCATATTATCTACGTAATCCTTTACATCTTACATAGTCTTACCCTCTTTTACTAAGGGTATATAATATGATGACATCTAATAATAAACTGGACTATTCTCTTGAGACAGTCTGTAGTGAGTGTCTTATTTGAAAGCGCCGATACAAGAGATCTCTTTACAGAGTCTATTATCTGCCTGAGAGAATCCAGATCCCCACTCGTCTTCAACACCTGGGACCTGATACCAGACACATTGCCATTCCCTGACATCCCAAATAGGGTTGAATGTAACACCCGTTACAATGTCACTACTATTAAGAAATAGTTAATGGGGGGGGGTAGTAAAGAAATAGAAAGGACCAATATGACACATCTTAAACATTAGCCTATATAAATATGGTAGTCATTTACCAAAAATCCAGCAGAAAACAGCAATTACGTATATATTTAGTGTTTCAGATTAACTAGACTAATTTGCATCAATTTGCTCAAAAACCTCAGTTTAAGCATATCTGATGATGTAACACAAATGAGGACTTATTTCTTACTATAGAGAAATCACCAATTTCTTAACACCTTCACCCCCAAATCTGTTTTCACCTTCCCAACCAGGCCACATTTTACAGTTTTGACCAGTGTCACTTTATGAGGTAATAACTCTGGAATGCTTCAACATATCCCAGTGATTGTAAGAGAGTTTTTTTTTGTGACACATTGCAGTTTATTGTAATGGTAAATTTAGGTCAATATTTTTTGAGTTTATTTATCAAAATATCAGAATTTTGGAAGAAATGTGGAATATTTTGCAATTTTTAAACTTTTAATTTCTATGCTCTTAACCAGATAGTTATATCAAACAAATAATTAATATATAACATCTACCCCATGTTAACTTTTCTTCAGTATAATTTTTGAAACATAATTTTTTTGCCACAAAGTTAGAAGGGTTAAATATCTATCAGCAATTTCTCATTTTTCCAACAAGATTTACAAATCCAATTTTTTTACAGACCACATCACATTTGAAGTGACTTTGGGGAGCCTATATGACAGAAAATACCCAAAAGTGACATCATTTTAAAAAATGCACCAAAATTTGTTGTGCAATTTCTCCTGAGTTTGCTGATACCCCATATGTAACTACTGTTTGGACGCATGGCGAGGCTCGGAATGGCAGGAACACCATTTGACTTTTTGAGCACAAATTTGTCGGAATTGAGAGCAGAGGCCATGTCACTTTTACAATGTCCCTGATGTGCCAAAACAGTGGAAACCCTCCACAAGTGACCCCATTTTGGAAACTTGACCCATCAAAGAATTTATCTAGATGTGTCGTGAGCACCTTGAACCCTCAAGTGCTTCACAGAACTTTATGACGTTGAGCCATGAAAATAAAATATACAATTTTTCCCACAAAAATGTTGTTCCAGCCCCAAATATTTTGTTTTCACAAGGGTAACAAGAGAAAATGGACCACAAAATTTGCTGTGCAATTTCTCCTGAGTACACTAATACCCCATATGTGGTGGAAAACTACTATTTGCGCACACTAGCGAGCTCCAAAAGGAAGGAGTAATGTTTTGGAGTGCAGACTTTGATGGAATTGTTTGTGGACACCATTTCACATTTGCAGAGCACTTGATGTGACAAAACAGTAGAAACCCCCAAGTGACCCTATTTTGGAAACTAACATTGAGTCGTGAAAATGAAGAAAAATCACATTTTTCCCGCAAATTTTTTTATTTTCCCTAGGGTAACAGGAGAAAATGGACCCAATATTTTGTTTTGAAATTTCTCCTGAGTACGCCAATACCCTACTACTGTTTGGGCACACTGCTGGGCTCAAAGCGGAAAAAGTGATGTTTTGGAGAGCAGACTTTAATGGAATAACTTGCAGGCACTATTTCACATGTGCAGGGCTTTTGATGTGTCAAAACAGTAGAAACCCCCCACAAGTGACTTTATGTTGTAATTGATCTATTGTTGTATTAAGATATAGTTTTATATCTGGTTTTCCTGGTACGTAAAGTTTATAATGTGGTGGCATATGTGAGTTGTGTAGAGTGCTTAGGTTGGCATATGTGAGTTGTGCAGAGTACATCAGTATGGCATATGTAAGTTATGTAGAGTAAATCAAGTTGTGCAATAAATTAAAGTAAATCAGAAATACATTTAGTAATCCATGGATGAGTGGTACAGTGTGAAACAGTCTTTTATGCACAGGCAAGATTTGTCGGGGCAGGTATCACACTGAAAGATGGTGTCCTTTCTTTTCCCCCTTTTGTAACGCACTTTGCACCTTTTTGTGACCTTCCTTTCTTTGCAGTTTGAGGGACTTCACCTGGGAAATGTTGCCCCAGTACTACACGGGCACCTTCAGTTCCAGAAGCACTGGGGCCTACCGCTTCCTGACTTCCAAATACTATGGCACTGATCAAAACCTGTAGAAAATGAAGAAATATGCTGGTCTAGCCTGCACATCATGTTAGCACGTAGACGAGGTCCATAGTGGTGTCACTAACGATGGGCTCTGGCTCGTTTGTTGCCCTGTGGTGTCTGCATGGGGGTTCATTATCACAAGATTAAGAGGAGGAGGAAAAATAGAGGAAGGTAGTATTCTCTACCTCACTATTAGTGTTGGAGGCAAGGAAGGTGTATGCTGTATACCGTCTTTGGGAAGAGGGGAACATTTTGTTTTTCACGTGGGTGGTGTGTGTGTTTGTAGTGTTGTTGGTGTGTTGGATAGACAAATTTTATTTAGTTGCGTGTCTGGTATTAACTTTTATTACTAATTTATTAAATTTAGACTAGAGGAAAAAAAAATAGAAAGAATAGAAGAAAATAATCTAGAATAAAAGAATAGAAAGCAAAGAAAGAATAAAAGAAAATAATCTATAAACAAAAGTATAAAACTAAAAAGGAGAATATAAAAATTAGTTAAAATAAAAAAACCTACTAAACGGACGACAGTAAAAACAATTACTAAGCACAGGCAACTAAATTACGCTAATCATAATTCTACGCAGTAGAAAAAAACTTTTGTATAATTGCTACAATATTTTCCACTAAAATTCTTACACTGCTATTGCTAAATGGACGTCAATACGTCAATAAAAGAAATAACTGAACGCCCGCAATTGACTCTAATTTTGATTCTATACATTATTCATTTATTTTACTCACTTAAACAAGTGCCATTAATTCCACAGCACTTTACAGACTTTATTTTAAAAGAAAAAACTGTAGTAAAAGTACTACAAGAATTTTCCACTGAAATTCTGAAACTACAATTACTAGACTGACGTCAGTATAAACAAATTACTTAGCATCTGCAACTGTCTGACACTAATTATGCATATATTTTACTTACAAATACTGTAGTATAAGCTGGTTACTACAGTATATTTTTACTGTCCCTAATCTAGCCCTATCAACTAATCAAAATTGTTAACACTTTGTGAAAAACAACAACTGGACGCTGATCAGTGATGTGCTTCACTGATCAGTGCTCAGCAACTGCAGGATGCATGCACGGATGTGGTGCAAAGGTTGGGGGGAAATTTACAAGGGAAAAAAAAAGTCCAAGCCAAAAGCGAGCATGGAAGCCGATCAGTGATGTGCATGCATGACGAACAAACAGAGATGGTGCAAAGGGGGGGAGGGAATGGACAGGAAATAAAAGTCCTAGCAATAACAGAGCACAGATGCTGATCAGTGATTTGAGACACTGATCAGCGTTCTGCGGCTGCAGGATGCACGTACGGAGGAAGTGTAAAAGACGAAAACTGCCAAAAATAGAACGATCAAGTACTGATCAGTGCTTGACAGCAGAAGGGTGGTTGCGGAAGTGTTTAGGGAGAGGGGGGAAAAGAGGTAAGGGAAAGGAGTGGGATTGGGGTGGACTAGAAAAAGTATGGAAATAAACAGGTTAAGAACAGATCTTCTTTCTGATCTTCAGATGTTTAATGAGGAGGAGCAGCTGCAGCAGAAGTGGCGGCACAGACTAAAATCTTCTGTGCTCCTGCTCACTGATTGGTGCAATCAGACGATGACTTCGTCCAATCGCACCAATTAGCACTGGGGCTGCTGATGCTGCTGTTCCCTAGCACCAGCCCATGATCGGTGCTAGCCCCGATCATAGCTAGACAACAATACTTCAGGCAATTCTATTTGCTGACACATTAAAATTGCTGTGATTGGCTGTTCAGAATTGAACTGCCAATCACAGCAATCGTAGTTCTGGGGGCGTCAAAACCCCCCGTAGTGACGGGTCCCGGTGACTTGCTATTAGAATCAGCAGGTGTCTTCATGCAATCACCGTGCCTTCAAACACGGTGGCTGCATGATCTCGATGAAGTAAATGTACGCCATGAGTCAGGAAATCCTTCCCGACCATGACATATAGGTATGTCAAATGTGGTGAAGTGGGTAGAGTCATTCAGGAACAAGACAGCTAGGCTGAGTTAATTTGAATGTACAGATGTAGCCATTCTTAAAATGATAAAGATACCATAATGCAGAAAGATATTCTGGCACAGAAGATTGTAAATTCTATCACAAATATATATTTGAAAGGGAAGGGAAGCAAAAGGCCAGAAAAAGCCATACAGCTGACAAATACTATTGAGATCTCTGCTACTGGAAGTGGAAAGAAAGAACAAAGACAAAAAAATCTAAATAAAAATATGGGAGGAAGAGAAACCAATCACAAACTAAAATGTTTTTATACAAATGCACAAAGCATGGGCAACAAACAAGGAGAATTGGAACTACTAATGCAGGAAAAGAAATATGATGTCATTGGAATCACTGAAACTTGGTGGGACGATACACATGATTGGAATAAAAGGCTAAAAGGATACAACTTATTTGCAAGAAACAGAATTGATAAACGAGGAGGAGGTGTCGCATTGTATGTTAGAAAAGCGTATATCTGCACAGAGATTGAAGCTTCAGAGACTGGGAGTTCTGTGGAAACTGTTTGGGTAAGAATACAAGGAGAGAACAACGGAAAGGACACCATTGTAGGCATTTACTACAGGCCACCTGGGCAAGCTGAAGATATGGATGAACTCTTTATGTATCAAATGACCAAGTTCTCCAAAAAATATGACGTAGTGGTCATGGGAGATTTCAACTATCCAGACATTTGTTGGGAATCTCTCTCAACTAAAACTAACAGGTCAAGCAAATTCTTATCCTCTCTTGCTGACAACTTTATCTTCCAAAAGGTAGGGGAGAAAACAAGGGGATCTGCTACTTTGGATCTAATCCTTATAAACAGGGAGGAAATGGTTGAGGAGGTAAAGGTGGCTGGGACCCTAGGAGGCAGCAATCATGCTATTATAGAATTTTGGATAACTAGAGGAGGAAGACATGTGAAGACTCAAACTTCAAGGTTAGATTTTAGAAAGGCAGATTTTAAGAGACTCAGAAAGAGAATAGGAGGGATCCAATGGCTGGATGTCCTTAAGGACAAAAATGTCCAGGAAGGATGGGAAATTTTTAAAAATGAGATTCTCAAAGCACAATCGTTAACAATCCCGAAAAGTAGGAAGAATGGGAAGCATTTAAGGAAACCAGGATGGATGAACACAGAACTTAAACACATGCTAAAAAGAAAGAAAGAAATGTTTATTAAATGGAAAGAGGGAGGCATATCTAAAGAAGATTATAATGCAGTCTGCAGATCCTGCAGGGCACGTATCAGGTTAGCTAAAGCTGACAATGAATTAAGGCTTGCAAGAGATGTCAAAAGCAATAAAAAAGGATTTTGGGGGTATGTCAAAAGTAAAAGAAAAGTCAAAGATGCTATAGGATTTTTACAGGATGAAAATGGAGAAATGGTAAGAGAGGATGTTGAGAAGGCCGAACTTTTTAATTCCTATTTTGCATCTGTTTTCTCTCAGAAAGAAAATGTAACATCAACTGATTTTCACTGTCCTTTTAAAGGAATAGAAGAATCCAAGTTATCTGTAAACAGAAAGATTGTGAGGGAATATTTAGCTAACATAAATGAGTTCAAGTCTCCAGGTCCAGATGAATTACACCCCAGAGTACTGAAGGAGATCGTAGAAGAAATTTTAGAACCACTCTCCATAATCTTTGAAAATTCTTGGAGAACAGGAGAAGTCCCAGAAGACTGGAGAAGAGCAAATGTTGTTCCTATCTTCAAAAAGGGGAAGAAGGTGGACCCAGGGAACTATAGGCCGGTGAGTCTGACTTCTATACCAGGAAAGATCTTTGAACAAATTATTAAACATCATGTATGTAAGTACCTGGATAAGAATGAAGTGATTAACCAGAGTCAGCATGGGTTTGTAACTAACAAGTCATGTCAGACTAACTTAATTTCCTTCTATGACAGAATCACTGACTGGGTGGATCAGGGAAATGCTGTAGATATAGTATATCTTGACTTCAGCAAAGCATTTGACAAAGTATCTCACACCATCCTTATTAAAAAAATGACCAAGTATGCAATGGACCAGGCAACTGTTAGGTGGATTCATAACTGGCTTAGTGATCGGACTCAAAGGGTGGTTGTAAATGGCTTCACATCCAGCTGGATGAATGTCTCAAGTGGGGTACCACAGGGCTCTGTCCTGGGACCTGTATTGTTCAACATCTTCATCAATGATTTAGATGAAGGAATTGAGGGTAAACTGATTAAATTTGCTGATGACACAAAGCTAGGAGGGATAGCTAATACTAGAGAAGAGAGAGAGAGGATTCAAAAAGACCTAAATAAACTGGAGCAGTGGGCAGCAACCAACAGAATGGTTTTTAACAGGGAAAAATGCAAAGTACAACATCTGGGCAATAAAAATGAAAAAAGCATATACAGAATGGGAGGAATAGAGCTAAGCAACAGTACATGTGAAAAAGACTTAGGTATACTAATAGATCATAGACTGAACATGAGTCAACAGTGTGATGCAGCAGCAAAAAAGGCAAATACAATTCTGGGATGTATTAACAGAAGCATACAGTCTAGATCACGTGAAGTCATTATCGGTCTTTACTCCTCTTTGGTCAGACCTCATCTGCAATACTGTGTACAGTTTTGGGCACCACATTTTAAAAAAGACATAGACAAACTGGAACAAGTTCAGAGAAGAGCGACCAGAATGGTGACTGGTCTGCAAACCATGTCCTATGAGGAACGGTTGCAGGATTTGGGAATGTTTAGCTTGCAAAAAAGAAGACTGAGAGGAGACTTAATAGCTGTCTACAAATATGTCAAGGGCTGTCACATTGTAGAAGGATCATCTTTATTCTCATTTGCACAGGGAAAGACTAGAAGCAACGGGATGAAACTAAATGGGAGGAGACACAGATTAGATATTAGAAAAAACTTTTTGACAGTTAGGGTGATTAATGATTGGAACAGGCTGCCACGAGAGGTGGTGAGTTCTCCTTCACTGGACGTCTTCAAACAGAGGCTGGACAGACATCTGTCTGAGATGATTTAGTGAATCCTGCTTTGAGCAGGGGGTTGGACCAGATGACCCAGGAGGTCCCTTCCAACTCTACCATTCTATGATTCTATGATTCTATGATTCTATTATTGCACAATTTGCCAAGGGCAAATAAAGGTCCCCTAGCTAAACACCCTAAACTAAAAAATAACTTTTATTTATACTTATTAATAATGGAATAATTGCACTACCTAATTAAAAGCACATCATGAAATGAATATTGAACCCCAGTGATCATAGATTAGGTAGATTCAGGACAAGATTGACTATAACGAATTATTAGACTATTTACGGCCGCCAACCATAACTATACAGTACTACAGACTCCTAACCTCTATGATATCCCGTGATATCTGTCATTACCTATCATTTCATATGCATGTTAAAAATTGTTAGCTGCTAGCCTCCCCAACACGTTTCACCAAACTGGAGTCATGTTTCACCAAACAGGCGTCACCATCGTATCCTCATTCCCCTGATGATGCCAATTTGGTGAAACATGTTGGGGAAGCTAACAGCTGACAATTTTTAGTATGCATATGCAATGAATGTAAATTGACACCTATAAAACATCTAAAAATTTGTATTATATAATAAGTATATAATACAAATTTAATAGTTTTTGTTTTGCTAAATGCTGAGTTAACGTTCTACATCGTGATAACTTTTTTTTGCCCTAGTTTAAGAATGGCTACATCATGTCTTTGTTGGGGTTCTGTATGAATCAGAGTCTGCTGTGGACTCCTTTTAGGTGGTGTATTTGTCTTTTTAGCTGATCAGAAAACTGTAGTAGAATAACTACTGGCTTAGACCAACACTTGATAGTCTTGAGCCTTAAAGCACCACTCCACTGTTTTTTTTTTATCAGTGCTGGAGTTGTGCTTCTAATCAAAGATTCCCAATTGTAGACTTATACTTACCCACCACAATCTTCACCTTATATCGGCACTGCTCCATACCTGTGGTGCCATCTTGTGACTGCAACTTCTGACTGGCTGGAAGTCAAAGCTAACGGCCACAGGTGCTCAATTTAAGTCCATGAGAGCCAAAACAAGTCTTTCATAGACTTGCATTAAAAAGTGACCTCATGCTCGCTTTAGCAAACACTGGAGCGAATTGGCAAGTCACAACCTGCTGGAGACTGACATGAGCAGTGGCGATAGAAGGTGAAGATGACGGTGAGTAATTATATGATTAGGTGCAAGGACCTTAGATTGGAAGCACCATCTAGTGCTGCAATGAAAATAATGCTGGAGTGGTGCGTTAAAGCAATGTGAACCCAGCCTAATATGAACAATTCTTAATGCTTTGTAAGAAAGTTTCATACCTTGGTGTTTTTTTTTTATAGCATTTTAGTTTCATGAGAATTGAGTTGGATAATCTCCAGTTGTTATAATTTAATCATTTTAATTCTTTGTCACTGTTACCTGGCCTTCTTTGGGGTCTTGTTTTTTTTACTCCTGTTTGACTCACTTTCCTGGTTTTCCAGTAATTTTAACATTGTATGACTATGCTTCAGTTCCCTTATTAGTACTTTGACATTGTTTTATCTGACCTTGGTAGTCTATGGAAATCACAGGTTGGAATCTACTCTGGGGAGTACAACCTGAGGATTCCCCTAGAGACTGAACCCCACTTTGTCACAGATTATTCCCATGTTTCTGTTTTCAATAAATCAACATTCGTTGTACTGATGTAGGATTTTTTAATTTCACGTAGAAAGTGTTAATTGCACCATGTTACTGAAAATATCTTGATGTAGAAAACTACTGTATAACTTGACACTTAACACAGCACAAGTCATTACAAGTGTCAAGTTAGGTGTCAAATTAGTGTTTTCTGCATTAAGATATCTTGCTGCATCATGATATATGTTTCAAGATAGAAAATGTTGCATCTGTAGCTCAAAAACATTTTACATGCCATTACGAGAATAGTTTTAACTAACATCTTTTTAATGTAAAAATTCAAAGTTATTTTTCTTAGTAATGTTAGAAGGAAAAAATTAAACTAAGCGATAACCTCTACAGGTAAACAGATAAAACCTTTATACTGAATAATCTACAGTTGCATGACTGCTATTTTTTTTATAAAATAATATATATTTTTTATTTTCTAATAAAAGAAAGCTAGTCCTGGCATTTAAAGGGAAAAACAATACACAACTATAAAAAATATTTTTTTTTATATGGCTACGTAGTCAACAAGGAACTAATGATTAAATTGTAAAGAGGCCAACAGCTTTCAATTAACCAGCAGGTAGATTTTCCCAATAAAATCACATGAAAAAATTATAATACAGAAGGTCATAAATATGCTGTCCATCTGCTGGGGCCATGCAATTAGATAGTATAAACACCTGATAAAAAGAGGCTATAAAATATTAAGTAGGATTAATTAATATGAATGTCGAATCATAGAGTGCACAGTTCTGTACGCACATCTGGCATCTTGACATGACTCCAGACCCCCTTATCTGTCTCACCTATCATATCTATGTAATCATGTTCTTAGTAGAGGCTTCAAATTAGTAATATAGTATATTTTATATGATTATTGCAATATTGCAATAAAACAAATATAAATTGAAATAGAAATTATCTACTTCCAGTGAAATAGAAACACTTTTCAGTACTCTTAGAACCCACTATACATCAACCCTGTGTATTCTGTTTTATTTAATCTTTGCTGTTTGTTCTGGGGACAACTTCCACCTCCTATTTTACTAACAGGAAGTTTTTATTAATGTCTGCAGTGGTACAGATTAGTGATGAGCGAGCATACTCGCAAGTACTCGGTACTAGCCTGAGCATCTCAGTGCTCGAGATGCTCGGAGCTCGCCGAATACTTCTGAGATGCTCGGACGGATGCTTGGGTCCCTCCCTGCATGTTTGGCGCTCTTTAGAGCGCCAATCAACATGCAGGGATTGTCTGTCACACACTGTAATGCTGCAGCCATGTTGGTTGTAGCATTACAGTGATTGGCTGGCCACACAGCATCATCAGGTCTATATCAGACCTGCAGCCGCTGTGCTTGTCAGTCTACTCCGCAATCAGGCAGTGTAGGGAGAGGTGCTGCTGAGCTGGGGAGAGATTTGGTTGTTTATTAGTTAGTGTAGGTATTCCATAAGATTCTCTACATATCCATCTCAACTAACAGTCCTTCTGAGGACTAATCCAGCTGCAGAGATATCAGTGCTAGGCAGGCAGGGTATATAGCAGACTGCAGTGCATATAGCAAGAGGGTCCATTCCTGTTCTGTCTGTTGGTACTTTTACAGATATTTGTAGAAATAGGCCCAGGTATCAGAGGCCAGGAATAATTTCTTATTATCTTAATCCTGATTATTTGCTTAAAAAGCAATCCAGAGAAGACCGTTTTTCTGCGCCATTTGCTTATTGGCACTGCAGAATACAGCCAGGTCCTTTCCATATTACAGCACTAAAAATCCAGCTATTTAAAACTGTGTTTTGTCGGTCACATGGATCACATATGATTGCACTGAAAATTCTGCCATTTCTGGCCTCCACTCAAATTTTGTTGCAGTGTGTCAGCGAACTTATTGACACAAGGTCGCTGTTAAAAATACAGGCCAGCTACAGTGGTGGCCAAAAGTATTGGCACCCCTGCAATTCTGTCAGATAATACTCAGTTTCTTCCTGAAAATGATTGCAATCACAAATTCTTTGGTATTATCTTCATTTAATTTGCTTGCAAGGAAAAAAACACAAAAGAGAATGAAACAAAAATCAAATCATTGATCATTTCACACAAAACTCCAAAAATGGGCCAGACAAAAGTATTGACACCCTCAGCCTAATACTTGGTTGCACAACCTTTAGCCAAAATAACTGCGAACAACCGCTTCCGGTAACCATCAATGAGTTTCTTACAATGCTCTGCTGGAATTGTAGACCATTCTTCTTTGGCAAACTGCTCCAGGTCCCTGATATTTGAAGGGTGTCTTCTCCAAACTGCCATTTTGAGATCTCTCCACAGGTGTTCTATGAGATTCAGGTCTGGACTCATTGCTGGCCACCTTAGAAGTCTCCAGTGCTTTCTCTCAAACCATTTTATAGTGCTTTAGGAAGTGTGTTTTGGGTCATTGTCCTGCTGGAAGACCCATGTCCTCTGAGGGAGACCCAGCTTTCTCACACTGGGCCCTACATTATGCTGCAAAATTTGTTGGTAGTCTTCAGACTTCATAATGCCATGCACACGGTCAAGCAGTCCAGTGCCAGAGGCAGCAAAGCAACCCCAAAACATCAGGGAACCTCCGCCATGTTTGACTGTAGGGACTGTGTTCTTTTCTTTGAATGCCTCTTTTTTTTTCCTGTACACTCTATGTTGATGCTTTTTCCCAAAAAGCTCTACTTTTGTCTCATCTGACCAGAGAACATTCTTCCAAAACGTTTTAGGCTTTCTCAGGTATGTTTTGGCAAACTCCAGCCTGGCTTTTTTATGTCTTGGGGTAAGAAGTGGGGTCTTCCTGGGTATCCTACAGTCCCTTTTAATTCAGACGCCGACGGATAGTACGGGTTGACACTGTTGTACCCTCGGACTGCAGGGCAGCTTGAACTTGTTTGGATGTTAGTCGAGGTTCTTTATCCACCATCCGCACAATCTTACGTTGAAATCTCTCGTCAATTTTTCTTTTCCGTCCACATCTAGGGAGGTTAGCCACAGTGCCATGGGCTTTAAACTTCTTGATGACACTGCGCACGGAAAACACAGGAACATTCAGGTCTTTGGAGATGGACTTGTAGCCTTGAGATTGCTCATGCTTCCTCACAATTTGGTTTCTCAAGTCCTCAGACAGTTCTTTGGTCTTCTTTCTTTTCTCCATGCTCAATGTGGTACACACAAGGACACAGGACAGAGGTTGAGTCAACTTTAATCCATGTTAACTGGCTGCAAGTGTGATTTAGTTATTGCCAACACCTGTTAGGTGCCACAGGTAAGTTACAGGTGCTGTTAATTACATGAATTAGAGAAGCATCACATGATTTTTCAAACAGTGCCAATACTTTTGTCCACCCCCTTTTTTAGGTTTGGTGTGGAATTGTATACAATTTGGCTTTAGGACAATTCTTTTTGTGTTTTTTCATTGAAGACAAATTAAATGAAGATAATAATACCAAAGAATTTGTGATTGCAAACATTTTCAGGAAGAAACTGAGTATTATCTGACGGAATAGCCGGGGTGCCAATACTTTTGGCCACCACTGTATTTAAAACTGTGGTTTGTCCATCACAAGGATCACATACAATTGCGCTGAAAATTCTGCCATTTCTGGCCTTCATTGAAATTTTGTTTCAGTGTGTCAGTGAAGTTGTTGACACCAGTTTCCTGTTAAAAATAGTTACCTACAGACTAGCTATTTAAAACTGTGGTTTGTCCATCACACGGATCACATATACAGTTAGGTCCATATATATTTGGACAGAGACAACATTTTTCTAATTTTGGTTCTAGACATTACCACAATGAATTTTAAACAAAACAATTCAGATGCAGTTGAAGTTCATACTTTCAGCTTTCATTTGAGGGTATCCACATTAAAATTGGATAAAGGGTTTAGGAGTTTCAGCTCCTTAACATGTGCCACCTTGTTTTTAAAGGGACCAAAAGTAATTGGACAGATTAAATAATTGTAAATAAAATGTTCCTTTCAAGTACTTTGTTGAAAACCCTTTGTTCTCTTCACAATGGAGATTATTCTGCGATCATCCACCACTGTTGTCTTCTGTGGGTGCCCAGGTCTTTTTGCATTGATGAGTTCACCAGTGCTTTCTTTCTTTCTCATGATGTACCAAACTGTAGATTTTGCCACTCCTAATATTGTAGCAATTTTTTGGATGGGTTTTTTCTGTTTTTGCAGCTTAAGGATGGCTTTTTGCAGCTTAAGGATGGCTTGTTTCACCGGCATGGAGAGCTCCTTTGACCGCATGTTTACTTCACAGCAAAACCTTCCAAATGCAAGCACCACATCTCAAATCAACTCCAGACCTTTTATCTGCTTAATTGAGAATTACATAACGAAGGGATTGCCCACACCTGTCCATGAAATAGCCTTGGAGTCAATTGTACAATTACTTTTGGTCCCTATAAAAACTGGGTGCCCCATGTTAAGGAGCTGAAACTTCTAAACCCTTCATCCCATTTTAATGTGAATACCCTCAAATGAAAGCTGAAAGTCTGAACTTCAACTGCATCTGAATTGTTTTGTTTAAAATTCATTGTGGTAATGTCTAGAACCAAAATTAGAAAAATATTGTCTCTGTCCAAAAATATATGGATCTAGCTGTAAGTTCTCTCCAAATTCAGTCATTTGTAGTGAGCGTGGAAGATATTTTCCTCCATTTGAAAAGGACAAGGGGCATGGCAAGGGACGGGGAACTGGACGTGATGGTGATGGTGCATACAGAGGCCGAGGCCATGGGCAAGCTGAAATTGTGCCACAATAAACACCCACATCTACTCGCTCAACCTTCCTGTCCCAATTAATAGGGGACTGCAGAACACCACTATTGAACACAGAGCAGTGTGAAAAGGTTATTGGTTGGATAGCAGATAATGCGTCCAGTCACTTAGCCACCACCACAACCCTGTCGTCCACACTGTTAAGTCTCAGTAGCCGTGAGTCTGGACTGCATATTCCTCAACCTGATCCTCCTTCCTCCCACCATGCCGAGTGCCAGGAGAAAACTGATCCCACACTTGGACACTCCGAAGAGCTGTTCACTTTTCTATTTATAGATTCGGGCCTCTCGCCTGATCTACTTGAAGTGAGGCAAGAGGGATCGCATGTAGCGATGCCCAAATATTTGAGAAGCTACGGTCATACGAAGGCGATGGTGGGAAAGTGTTACAAGAGGTGGATGCTGATGAGACACAATTGCCAGAAAGTCAAGAGGAGGACCAGGATGCGGAAGTGGAAGATGAGGTGGTGGATGATATAGTAACTGACCCAACCTGGGAGGAGGACATGCAAAGCGAGGACAGCAGCACACAGGGGGAGGGAGGCAGAGCACCCCAACAGGCAGGAAGAAACAATGTGGTGGCCACAGACAGAAGGCGGGCAACCGTCCCCCATAACACCAACATGACGGAAGTTGCCAGTTTAACTGTTAGGTCTTCCTGAGTCTGGTAGTCTGGTTTTGCCGATAACCCCAAAAAGACCATTTGCACCACCTGCTAGGCCAGCACCAGCAGGGGTAGCAAAACTACCAGCCTGATCATCACCAGCATGATCAGGCACATGGTAGCAAAGCACTCGACTTTGTGGGCCGAACCCCAGGGTCCAGGAAGTGTCTGCAGGTGACACCACTGCTTCTTTTGCTGTTGTGCATGCACGCCAATCCCCTGTCCATAGTGCATGCAAAGATGCCTCCTGCCCTGCACATGTAATTGCACACTCTCAACTAGCACCATCAGCAAACACGACCTTTTGCCAGTGCAGCATTCAGTTGTCCATACCCCAGTCCTTGGAACGCAAGCACAAATATGCAGCCAATGCCCCACAAGCCACACTACTAAATTCTAACATTTCACGATGGCTTGCGCTCAAAATGTTGCCTTTTAGGCTCGTGGAGACAGAATCATTCCGCAACCTGATGGAGGCGGCCGTCTCTCGGTACTCGGTCCCCAGCCACAACTATTTCTCCCGGTGTGCCATCCCCGCATTACACAAGCGTGTGTCCCACAACATTAGCCATGCCCTCAACAATGCAGTTACTGGGAAAGTCGAACTAACCACGGACACATGGACAAGTGCTTGTGAGCAGGGATGGTACATCTGGATTAACATAATGAAAGACGGGACCCAGTCGGACCTTGGGAAGGAACACATCCTCCCGACACTGAGGATTGCGGGCCCTAGGTCAATCAGGGTTGCCCCACAGTCTACAGCTCTTACAGCTCCTGCACCTCCTCCTCCTCAGCCTCCTCCTCCTCTTTAGCCTCCATCTCCGAAATGACCACATGAGTCACAAGCTGGAAGCACTACAGCATTGCCTCAGCCAAGCGGCAACAGGCTATGCTGAAGCTAATATGCTTAGGTGACAAACTATACAATGCTGAAGAGTTGTGGACAGCTCTGAAAGAGCAGGCAGATCTGTGGCTGACATCGCTGAACCTACAGCCAAGCATGGTCGTATGTGAGAATGGCCGGAACCTGGTGGCAGCTCTGAGGTGAGGTGAGCTCACACATATACTATGCCTGGCACATGTGATTAACCTCGTGGTTCACCAGTTTCACAAAACCTACCCGGAGCTACCGGATCTACTTGTCAAAGTATCCCGCCTGTGTGCCCATTTTAGAAAGTCAGCTACAGCTTCCGCCGCCCTTGCCGTGTTTCAGCAGTGTTTGCAGCTTCCGGTTCACCAACAGGTGAGTGATGTCAGTACGCATTGAAACTCTACACTTCAGATGTTGGGAAGGATTTGTGAGCAGAAGAGGGCAGTTGTTGACTAACAGCATCAACAAGGCCGTCAGTATTCAGTTCAGACTGCACACATAAGACCTCAGGAGTGGACATGGATGTCAGACATCTGTACCATCCTCCAAAACTTTGAGGACTCCACCAAAATGGTGAGCGGCGATGATGCCATAATTAGCATCACCATCTCGCTTCTCTGTCTTCTGAAATGCTCTTTGTTCACAATCAAAGAGGATGCATTCCAGGCGGAGCATGATGAGATGGAGCAAGGAACCATACAGGGTGATTACACACAGCCCAGCTTCATCTCATACCATTGTAGATTGGGTGACAATGAGGAAGAGGAGGAGGAGGAGGAGGAAGAACAGGAGCTAGTTTCATGCGCTATAGACGGTACTACCTGCACAATAGTCATACTGTCTGTTCAGCGTGGATGGCCGGAGGACAGGGAGGAGGAGGAAGAGGAGAGCACGGTCAGTCGTCCTCTTGGTGAGGGCACGGAAGTGTTGCCTGTTAGCAGTCTGGCACGCATGGCTGAGTTTATGTTATGCTGCCTTTCCCGTGACCCTCACGTTCTCAATATTTTGGGTGACAGTCATTACTGGTTGGTGACACTTCTAGACCCATGCTACAAGGAGAACTTTATATCTCTTATTCCTGAGGCGGACAGGTCTACCTAAATGGGGCAGTACCAGAAGGCCCTTGTTGCGGAACTATTAAAAAAATTTCCATCTGAAAACACTGGCGGCTGAGGTCACAGTTTGTTGGACAACCAAGGAGTACAGGTGAGAGAGACACAACTCCAATCCAGCAGAGGCAGGGGAACATTGTCAAAGCTCTGGGAGAGTTTTCTCAGCTCCTCCCATCGCACAGGCCCTGAGGCGCGTGGTACTCTCACAAGGAGTGCAAAGTTTGGGAAGATGCTGAGGGACTATCTAACATTCTCTGTGATTCCTCTGTGCCTTATAATTATTGGGTATCCTAGCTGGATACGTGGAATGAACTGGCTCTATACACCTTAGAGGTCCTGCCCTGCCCTGCCACTAGCATTTTATCAGAGCGGGTTTTTAGTACTGTTGGTGGAACTATAACTGATAAGCGCATCTGTCTGTCAACTGAAAATTCTGAAAGGCTGAATCTTATAAAAATGAACAAAGGCTGGATTGGGCCAGACTTCTCAACACCACCGAATGATAGCAGCGTAACATACATGCAAATCCAGTGTCTTTTTTTGGGAGGTGTATTCCCATGCACTTTTTCACACCCACACATGGGTATGCGCTTCCTGATTTTGACTATTTGCTCTTGTCCTCCTTCTCCTCATCCTCATCCTCCACCACCATATCACAAGGGTGACCATGGTCTGTGATGCAACACCCACATAATTTTTTTAAAGGGTGTTTATGATGCCTGTAAAAAAATTTTTTTTATACAGTATGTTCATGTATACCCCCTAGGGGTAAATGTTTGTCAGCCCATACACTTAGTGCATGGGCATTACAAGCATAGGAGACCCGCTCCTTTCTAATGGGAATGTTTTTTATGAGGCCCCCCTCCATGTCTTTTCCAAGTTGCATTGGAGTGCCTCCCAATTTTGGGCAGCCCTTGCATTCACTGCATAGGCCAACACTATGGGAGGCCCACTTCCTAATAATGGGAACATTTTTTCATGAGGCCCTCTATGTCTCTTCCAAGAGGCATTGGAGTGCCTCCCAATTTTTGGCAGTGTGGCGCCCCTGCGGATTCAGTCACCACAGAGGTACTGAATCTCACCCAGAGGTGTGGTATCTCCCTCTCAGGTAAGGATAGAGTGCTGCCCGGGACCCTAACACCTGCATCCAACACTACACTACTCCAGACCAGCTGGAAGGTCAAGATATGTCACGCTTCCTACTGAGCCCTGACCCTGGTTGGAGTGGGGGGAACCAACGTAGGGGGAACCATGTAGTGGGTGTGGGTGGAGGACTGAGATCAGGAGAGCACTTGTTAGAAGTGATATAAAAGAGGGAGCCATCTTGGGTGTGTAGTCAGTCAGTGGAGTTTGAAGGGAGCAGGAGCTCTGCAGGAGCTCTGCTCAGGAGGAGGGCCTAGGAAAGAGGCCCAAGACTGAGAAGGACAGGAGGAAGGAGAGAGGAGCAGGAGAAAGGCTCCAGGAAAGTGAAAGGGATCCCAGGGGTACGGGCAGTGCTGGAGGCCACCCGTATGCCTGAATCTGCCAGGCGGTGGAGGGATCAAGCCGCAGAGGGGTCCGGCCCCTAATCAGTGAGAATTACAAAGTTCAACTGGAAACCGGAGGCTTCTGTACTTTCAGGGTGCAGTTGCCACATCCGCACTCAAGTCGCCAAAAAGGTAACCATATAGGATCCAGTGAACGTCAGGTTGCCCAGAAAGATCCGAGGATACCGGCTTGGGACATTGTTTGGCGATGCGCAGGGCAAGAAGGGTGAGGGCCAGCGCATGAAGACGGCTGAGAAGGTCATATAGAACGGGGTCCTGTCAGGCACTCCAGAAACACCTGGGAGTTTGCTGAACCCCTGCCTGGTGAATGCAGTGTGACGTGGGAGGTTGTAAGCTGGACAGTGCAACCTGAGGAACTTAACAACTGTGCACCCCACTGTCTCTGTGACGTTATTGCTGCGCCATCACCCCCTGCACTACACTGCAACATCCATAACATCTCTACACTGCCCTGGAGCTAAGGTCTTACTGTGGAGAGCTAAAACAACTCTGCTGCATTCACACCAGCTCCAGAGGAGCTGCTCCACAGCGGCGGCTCCATATAGCCGCATACCACAGGTGGAATCACGAACATTATATAAGAACTTTAATTCCCCTGTAAATATCCTCTTTTACTGATCGCCCTGGGTCACGAACTGGGTCACAGCCTCTGTGACATCTCCCCTAGCAATGACCGGCCCAGCACCGAGTACCACATGGCCGAGGGGGCGCGTCAGCAGCCCTTGCATTCACTGCACAGGCCAACACTATGGGAGACCCACTTCCTAATAATGGGAACATTTTTTCACGAGGCCCTCTGTGTCTCTTCCAAGGGACATTGGAGTGCCTCCCAATTTTTGGCAGCCCTTGCATTCACTGCATAGGCCAAAACTATGGGAGACCCACTTCCTAATAATGGGAACATTTTTTCATGAGTCCCTCTACGTCTCTTCCAAGGGGCTTTGGAGTGCCTCCCAATTTTTGAGAGCCCTTGCATTCATTGCATAGGCAAACACAATGGGAGACTCACTTCCTAATAATGGGAACATTGTTTTCAGGAGGCCCTCTGACCTCCACGTCTCTTCCAAGGCGCATTGGAGTGCCTCCAAATTTTTGGGAGCCCTTGCATTTATTGCATTGGCAAACACAATGGGAAACCCACTTCCTTATAATGGGAACATTGTTTTCAGGAGGCCCTCTGACCCCCATGTCTCTTCCAAGGGGCATTGGAGTGCCTCCCATTTTTTGGCAACACTTGCATTCACTGCATTGGCAAACACAATGGGAGACCCACTTCCTAATAATGGGAAAATTGTTTTTAGGAGGCCCTCTGACCTCCACGTCTCTTCCAAGGGGCATTGGAGTGCCTCCAAATTTTTGGAAACCCTTGCATTCACTGCATAGGCAAACACAATGGAAAACCCACTTCCTAATAATGGGAGCATTATTTTCAGAAGGCCCTCTGACCCTCATGTCTCTTCCAAGGGGCATTGGAGTGCCTCCAAATTTTTGGCAACCCTTGCATTCACTGCATAGGCAAACACAATGGGAGACCCACTTCCTAATAATGGGAACATTTTTTCATGAGGCCCTCTACATCTCTTCCAAGGGGCTTTGGAGTGCCTCCCAATTTTTGGCAGCCCTTGCATTCATTGCATATGCAAGCACAATGTTAGACCCACTTCCTAATAATCGGAACATTGTTTTCAGGAGGCCCTCTGACCTCCACGTCTCTTCCAAGGCGGATTGGAGTGCCTCCAAATTTTTGGGAGCCCTTGCATTTATTGCATAGGCAAACACAATGGGAAACCCACTTCCTAATAATGGGAACATTGCTTTCAGGAGGCCCTCTGACCCCCATGTCTCTTCCAAGGGGCATGGAGTGCCTCCCAATTTTTGGCAACTCTTGCATTCACTGCATAGGCAAACACAATGGGAAACCCACTTCCTAATAATGGGAACATTGTTTTCAGGAGGCCCTCCTCTAAGTCTCTTCAAAGTGGTATTGCGGTGCATCCAAATTTTGGGCAGCCCTGCTACTCACTGCATATGCAATAACAATATAGGACACCCACTCTTTACTAATGGGAACACCCAAGCATAGCCGGCTGAAGGCTCTCTAAGAATAGTGAGTGCCGACTGCTGGCTCTTTAAAAATAGTAAAGGCCACCTGATGGCCCCATAACAATAGGCTTTGTGACTTTCAGAGTCCCTCCTTCATAAATGAAACATGTGTCTGATCATGTCTCACACACCACATGGCCAGATAAGGTTGTAAAATGTTAAAATTACATTTTCCGTTGAATGCATTTGTCTTGGTTGAAAGCAATGCAAAACTGCAAAAATGCATCAAAAACTCTGTGTGTGAACATAGCCCAAGGTGTGGAGGAGCATTTTTGTATATTTATTTTGCCTTATATACAAGTCAATACCCTGGTAATGGTCACTCTTACCTACTAGTCTTTTAGAATACACATTACATTACACCATCCCCTCCCTCTTACGTTTTACAGACAGAATGAGGTTGATTGCTTGTAGCAATGCCAATGTTATTGAGAGATAAAGAATAAACAATCAGGCATTGGAGCATTACAGTGATTGTCTTAAAGGGAATCTGTCACCAGGTTTTTGCTACCTCATCTGAGAACAGCATGATATTTGACAAATGACCCTGATTCCTAATATGTGTCACTTAGTTTACTGGATGAAACAATTGTGCTGCAATCACAGGTTTTAGATCTAACATGCAGCAGAGCTCAGAAATCTAACCCCACCCACACCCTTGATTAGCAGCTTTCTGTGTACATTGTATCTTGACAGTAAGCTGCTAATTAGAGGTGGGGGCGTAGTAGGACCAGGTGCATGAGAGCTGAAGTCCTGTAGTGTTGATCTCCTGTTGCTAAAACAGCCATTCTATTGAAGCAACAGCACACAGCCTAAGAAGTAGCACATCACTGAAATTAGTTTTTTGACCTCTATGTCGTCTTGCTGTCCTCAGATTAAATAGCAAAAACCTGCTGACAGATTCTTTTTACAAGGTCTATTTTCATTATGCAATATTTTGACTAAGGCATTCTTTGAAGAACCAATGCAGAGAGCAGCTCCCGTTTTGGAAGACATATGTCATGCCTGCTGCTCTCACACTTTCTCAGCACCTCCCCATTCACTGTGTTCACCACTCTATTCCTACCTGTGTCAGGCCGCTGCGCTAAGTTCTCATGCAGCACTTCCAAACTCTGCTGCATATCTCTGCTGTTTCCTGGCTATAGGGAGGTGCAGCCAAATCCTGCAGGAATTCAACCCTTCTGTATCCTTCAGGGTTTGTCTTCCCCAGTTAATCCCATACCAGGCAAGGGATATTTTAGGCAGTTTTTCCCTCCTCATCTTTGCCTGTGCTTAGATTTTAGTTGCGTTTGTCATTGGCTTCCTTCTAAGATGTACCTCAGTTTAGTCTCCTCTGTTATCGATCCGGCTCGTCTGTCTCCACTGCTGACCCTGTCTTGTATAGTGAGCCCGTGCTGCCTGCCCCGACCCTGGACCATTGGTCTACACCGCTGTCTTGCCCACTTGTACTCCAAGCACAACCCATGAGTCAGCTGCTGCAGGTCCAGGAACTGCCCTGGAGGGACACCTGGTGACTAACTGTGGCCAAACATATCCTCACCACCAGAGGCTCTAGTGAAAATCAGGTAGTCGCTTATTTAAGCCACTCCAGGGTAAGCTTGACTCATTGTGTAGTGGGTCCACACCCACCCGTGTTACAACATGGTTTCTTTCCTCAATCATCAGATTACATTTATTTGTCAAAAAGTGTTGACATGCTGTTACAACCTTTCTAAAAGATTTAATAATAATGAAAACATTGGTTTCAATGATTTATATGGAGAACCACTTGAATAAAAAGGGCCTTTCTCAGTTTATCCTATCACTTTTAACTTTGCCTTTCTTTGGACAGGAGGTTTTGATACTTCTTCAACTGTTCATTGTCATTTTCTGTAGCATGATCCTTAGGAGATAGGTGTAAATTCAGGCAATGTAAAAGAGATATAGAAACAACCTAAAGTAAGGCTTAATTTTCTCCATCAAAATCATTATCCAAAAGATAATTTAGAGATAGGGAACATTGCAAACTGAAAATAGGCCAAGAAAAGCAGTTACAGTAGCATTGAGTAATTGAGTATTGCAATAGACTTTTACCAGTTTTTTTGTAATCTGCAATTTTAGGCCCTTCTAGTAACAGCTGCCTTTATTGACTAAACAGAAACAGCTGCCTTTATTGACTAAACAGAAACTCATTAGATAGTAGGGGTCTCAGCAACTGATTAAAATGTCTAACTTGTCTTTTTGACATGTAAATAGTTTTATGAAAGTGCAATTCCATTATACTTATTGTGTTACCAGGAGCAGAAGGTGCGACTCCAACCGGGCCTTTGCAGAAGGGGGGCCTGCTGATGACAACCCTATTTTCAACTGAGGGTGCAGCTGAAATTTATTGCGGCGCAGAGATTCACAAGCTTCCTACACCACAATTAGTATAGTGGCCACTGGGCTATCGGAAGCCGGCAACTGACATTTGTGTGACTGTAGCATTATTACAGGTTGGGACCCCGGACATAAGACATAAATTCAGGACGGGAAACATTACTACAGGAACAGACCAAGATGGTGGACATTATTAAATAAAGTGTGATACCTAGGAGAAATAAACTTTATTTCTCCCGGAAGTCGTTGGCTTTCAGTTAGGCATGTGTTCCCGGAGCAATTACAGTCACCACTCACAGCAATCCTTGTCATATCTTCTCATCAAAGTCACAAGTGCTGAAATTTACAGGCCTCTCGCATTGAGCTAGCACTTCCAGCTCTGGGATTTGTACAAGTGCAAGAAAGTTTTTGACTTCTCGACAAGCACTGTTACCTATGTGTAGAACCATCATGGCATTGATCAGAAAATGTGACGAGGACCTGGCCAGGTGACAGTGAGGAGTAGAGGGGCAGTAGAGGTGGGCAGTAGTGATGAGCGAGCATGTTCGCCACTGCTCGGTACTCGCCCGAGCATCTCAGTACTCGAGATGCTTGGAGCTCGCAGAGTACTTTGCGATGTTCGGGCGGGAGCTCGGGTCCCTGTCCTGCATGTTTAGCACCATTTAGAGCGCCAATCATGCAGGGATTGTCTGCCACTCACTGTAATGCCACAGCCATGGTGGTTGTGGCATTACAGTGATTGCCCAAATCGATGGGAACAGTGCTCACAGTGAAACATGAAAAGTCGGCAATTCAGCAGCGGCATACACCGGTACCCGACAATTTAGAACAGAAAGAATAGAGCATCACGCATAGATTAGATAGATAGAAACATGTCAGTCACATATATAATAAGTACAGTGACAGTGTTGGTTACTGTACATGTCATTTAGTGTTAAAATAAAGAATTTCTTAAAAAAAAAATTGGCGTGGGATTCCCCGTAATTTTAGTCTCTAGCGGAGGTTAAGCAGATGGCTGGGGCAGATGTTTGAAGCCTGGGAAGGGGGTAATACGCACGGAGCTTCCCAGGCTACTAATATCAGCCCCCAGCTGAATACCTAGCCTTTACTGGCTATTAAAATGTGGGACCCCAAAAAAAATGACGTGGGGTTCCCCTATTTTAATAGCTAGTGTAGCGCACTGAGGGTTTGGTCGCTACAGAGGTACTGTATCTCAGCCAGATGTGCGATATCTCACTTACAGGTAAGGATGGAGTGTGAATCAGGACCTCGACACCTGCATGCATTACACCACATTTCGGGGGGGCATGGCGACCAATATGCTCCAAGTAGAGGACGACAGTCCCTGTCCCTGGCTGGAGTGGGGGGAGGGAACACCGAGGAAAGGGGGACCCTGTAGTGCATAGGAGGGAGAGGGCAGTTCCTGGGTGCATTGAGAGGGAGGTATAAAAGGTGGGCACCATCTTAGTGAGCTGTGCATAGTAGAGTGGAGTTCAGTCAGAGAGAAGGAGTGACAGGGCAAGGGCCTCTGCATGGGGCTCTGCTCCGCAGGCAGGCCTGGGAGAGCGGCCAGCGCCTGGAGGAAAGAGAAGGAAGGAAGAGGAGCGGAGGAGGCTCCAGGAGCAAGGAATGAAGGGACCCCAGGGGTGTGGACCGGTGAGTCGCCACCGCACGCCCGAATCTACCTGTGTAGGGGGGTCAGGCCAAAGAGGGAGACTAGTCCCCGAAGCTAGAGGAGGCGGGGAACTACCCTCAGCTAGAAACCGGAGGCTGTGACATTTTATGTGGCGCAGCCCCTCGCTACACCCGCTAGGAAGGCACCATATAGGGTCAGGAAAACGGCACCAAGGTTTACCAGAGAAGGCCCGAGGCAGCCGGACAGAAGCGAGGTCACTGGCGGGGTATGACAGGCCAGAGAAAGGACACACAAAGGGGGTCCTGTGAAACGCTCTAAAGTTATCTGGGAGTAGGCCGAGACCCTCACCTGGTGAACACAGTGCGACGTGGGACGTTATGACCAGCTGTAGTAACGTGGATAAAGAACTGTGAGTAAATACCCTGGACTGCATTACAGGACTCTGTGTCATTACTGCTGCGCCCGCGCGCCATCACCCCCAACATCCACACTTGCTGCCCTGAAGCTATACTCCTCCCGTAGGGAGTTATACTATTCTCTGCTGCACCCACAACACCAGCCTCAGCGGTCTGCCCTGCAGCGGCGGTTCACTCTGACCGCCATCCACGGGTGGCGTAGTCGGACATTCAGCCTATAGACTGCCATTTGGTTTGACCGCCCTGGGCACGGACCGGATCGCCGCCACGGAGACTACAACCCCCAGCATCCACAAGAGGTCCGGTTCCGGGTATCCCCACACACACATGGCCCAGGGGGCGCGTCACTAGCAAAGGCTAGGCAGACAGCTGGGGGCTGATAATAATAGCCCAGGAAGAGTGCCATGAATATTGGCCCTCTCCCAGGCTAGAAACACCAGCCCTCAGCTGCCCCAGAAATGGCGCATCCATAGGATGTGCCAATTCTGGCACTTAGCCTCGCTCTTCCCACTGCCTTGTAGCGGTGGCAGTGGGGTAATAGGGCTGGGGTTGATGTCAGCTTAAACTGCCAGCTGACATCAAGCCCAGGTTAGTTATGGAGAGGCTTCTATAAGACGCCCCCATTCCTAACCCCATAGTGTAAGGCAAATGTAAAATAAAAACACCAACACCCAGAATAAAGTCCTTTAATTGAAATAAACACACATTCCTTTAATGTTCTAAATTAAATTCTACTTACCGTATCGCCCATTCCAGCTGAAGCCAATGTCTTCTGCAATAAAAGTAAAATAATAAACCAACCTCATCCTTACCTTTCCATGGTTCCCAGGACAGCTTCAGCTCTGCTACATTGACATGACAGGCTGGATTGCAGCAGAACGCTGCCATCCAGCTTGCCATGCTGCAGACACTGAGAAGCTCCTCAGTGTCTCACTGTGACGGCATCCAGATGAGCCGAGTTCAAGTCCAATGAACTCAGCTCACCTCATGCACGTCACTAACAGCGTGGGAGAATTCTCCTGCTCATGCAGTGCCGGCAAATGACATCACCGCTTGAGCAGGAGAATTCTCCCACGCTGGGATGGCATTGAAATAGCAGGCTGGATGGTAGCAGAACGCTGCCATCCAGCTTGCCATTCTTCAGAAACACTGCGGAGCCAATTTTCTTTTTAATAAATCCTTTATTTTATCACTAAATGACAAGTACAGTAACCAACACTGTTACTGTACTTATTATATATGTGACTGACATGTTTCTATCTATCTAATCTATGTGTGATGCTCTATTCTTTCTGTTCTAAATTGTCGGGTACTGGTGTATGCCGCAGTGGAATTGCCGGCCGGCTTTTTTAAAGAGACGGGTGCATGAAAATCGGAGGGCACTAGTGTGTTCCAAGTACCCTGCTATGTTTTTCATGCACCATCCTATATACCCTGCCTGTCTGCCTATATATTCTGCCTGCCTGATGTTTAATTGAGCACTGTTCCATCGATTTGGGCAATTTTTGACCTTCTGTAGACCACCAGGGGGGGACTGCCAGAAAAATGTTCGAGTTTCCCATAGACTTACATTGGGCTCGTTGCTCGGGTCGAGCACCCGAGTATTCAATTGTGCTCGACCCGAGCATTTTAGTGCTCGCTCATCACTAGTGGGCAGGAAGGTGAATATGAGGATTTTTTAAATGATTTTGATGACCCTTTACAATTAGAAAAATGGTGGCCAGCAGCTGCTATTTTGCTGAATCCGCTTGTAAGCAATATGCAAGAAACAGCATTTTGGCAAATGCAGATTTTTGCAAAATTCAAGTACAATTCTACTTAAATTTATTTGCTCATCTGTAAATCAGATGCCTCCTTGATGTTATTGTATGATTGATATGCCTGTACAGTGGGTACGGAAAGTATTCAGACCCCTTTAAATTTTTCACTCTTTGTTTCATTGCAGACATTTGGTAAATTCTAAAAAGTTCTTTTTTTCTCATTAAAGTATACTCTGCACCCCATCTTGACTAAAAAAACAGAAAAGTAGAAATTTTTGCAAATTTATTAAAAAAAAACAACTGAAATATCACATGGTCATAAGTATTCAGACCCTTTGATCAGACACTCATATTTAAGTCACATGCTGTCCATTTCCTTGTGATCCTCCTTGAGATGGTTCTACTCCTTCATTGTAGGCCAGCTGTGTTTAATTAAACTGATAGGACTTGATTTGGAAAGGCACACACCTGTCTATATAAGACCTCACAGCTCACAGTGGATGTCAGACCAAATGAGAATCCTGAGCTCAAAGGAACTGCCCAAGGAGCCCAGAGACAGAATTGTGGCAAGGCACAGATCTGGTCAAGGTTTCAAAAGAATTTCTGCATTACTCAAGGTTCCTAAGAGCACAGTGGCCTCCATAATCCTTAAATGGAAGAAGTTTGGGACCACCAGAAGTCTTCCTAGACCTGGTCGTCCAGCCAAAATGAGCAATCGTGGGAGAAGAGCCTTGGTGAGAGAGGTAAAGAAGTACCCCAAGATCGCTGTGGTTGAGCTCCAGAGATGCAGTAGGGAGATGGGAGAAAGTTCCACAAAGTCAACTATCACTGCAGCCCTCCACCAGTTGGGGCTTTATGGCAGAGTGGCCGGATGGAAGCCTCTCCTCAGTGCAAGACATATTAAAGCCCGCATAGAGTTTGCTCAAAAACACATGAAGGACTCCCAGACTATGAGAAATAAGATTCTCAGGTCTGATGAGACAAAGATAGAACTTTTTGGTGATAATTCTAAGCGGTGTGTGTGGAGAAAACCAGGCACTGCTCATCACCTGCCCAATACAATCCCAACTGTGAAACATGGTGGTGGCAGCATCATGCTATGGGGTGTTTTTCAGCTGCAGGGACAGGACAACTGGCTGCAATTGAATGAAACATGAATGCGGCCAAGTACAGAGATAGCCTGGATGAAAACCTCTTTCAGAGTATTCTGGACCTCAGACTTGGCCGAAGGTTCACCTTCCAACAAAATAATGACCCTAAGCACACAGCTAAAATAACAAAGGAGTGGCTTCAGAACAACTCTGTGACCATTCTTGACTGGCCCATTCAGAGCCCTGGCCTAATCCCAATTGAGCATCTCTGGAGAGACCTGAAAATGGCTGTCCACCAATGTTCACCATCCAACCTGATGGTACTGGAGAGGATCTGCAAGGAAGAATGACAGAAGATCCCCAAATCCAGGTGTGAAAAACTTGTTGCATCATTCCCAAGAAGACTCATGGCTGTACTAGCTCAAAAGGGTGCTTCTACTCAATACTGAGGAAAGGGTCTGAATACTTATGACCATGTGATATTTCAGTTTTTCTTTTTTAATAAATTTGCAAAAATTTCTACATTTCTGTTTTTTTCAGTCATGATGGGGTGCAGAGTGTACTTTAATGAGAACATTTTTTTTTTAGGATTTACCAAATAGCTGCAATGAAACAAAGACTGGAAAATTTAAAGAGGTCTGAATACTTTCTGTATCCACTGTATTTCCCAGCATCAAGGACAACCAAAAAATGGGCAACGTTCAGTACTGTAGATTTAGTGGTCGGCCAAGGAAGCTTAGTTCAGCAGATGACAGACACATCATGCTTACTTCCCTTCATTATTGGAACATGTCCATCAGTGCCATTAGCTCACAACTGCCAGCAACTAATATGGAAACAAAGCCAAGTGATTCAGCTATGTAAGAAAACATAGGAAATAAGATTCAGAAAAATGGCAGCAGGTGCTCCTGAATGATGAGTCAAAATTTTAAATAGTTGGCTGTTACAGAAGGCAGTTCACTTGCAAAGAACTGGAGAGCGGTACATTAATAAGTGATTGCAATAGTTAGGTTCCTAATAAGTTTGGTGCTCAATTTCAGCAAGTGGATTTGGTCAAGAATAATGGTGTTGTGAACTGCTAAGAAATACAGGAAGATCTTCCAAATTTATTTAGCATCAGGACAATGACCCCAAACATACAGTCAATATCATTAAGAACCATCTTCCACATGAAGAAAAACAAGGAGTCCTAGATGTTTTGAACAACATTCCTGCAAAGTTCCTTCAAAAACTGTGTGTAAGTATACCAGAAGAATATACCTTGATGCTGTTTTGAAGGCAAAGAGCAGTCACACATGTAAAGATGTGCGATTGTGGATTTTAATAATCACCTAGGCAGGTTAACGATGCAACAACATTTTATTCCTCACATCCATGGTAATACTGCAATTCCAGGTAAATGTCCCAAATACAATTTTCTCAGTCCACAAGATCCCCTTCCCAGGACGGTAGTTCCACTGTATTTGTGCCAGTATAGTCTGTAGTCACTGTCCCCGATCCTCCAGATGACAGGTAAAATGATGTAAACACAGGTATCCAGTAGTAACAATCCTTTAAGAAAGTTTAAACCCAAACGACAGATCCCACAACTGTAGGAAGTTTATCCAGCCTAGTCGGTAACTGATCTCCCACACTCTGTAAGCCATCCATCCATCTGCTCCACGTCCCACCCATAGATCCTATCCCTTCAGTGTCCTTCCACCAACTCTTTGACTAAACATGTGGCTTCTCTGAGTGTGGGATATAGAGCAAGGAACGAAGCTATTAAATTTTTTATATATTTAATTCCAAAAGTAGGCAGTGTTTATAAAAATCTACAAAGATGTTAGAGAATGCACAAAACAATACAGTATAAACAATTTCATAAAATAAAAAGGACATACAGAAGAAATGTACTAACCTTGTGTAATGGAAACTTGTGTCACAGCGCACTGTGTCATCTAGAACTGACACTGATCATAGTTCGTTATTTGTTTTTACTAACATAAGTCATGCCCACATACCTCCCCTCCGGTGACTCATAACAGGGCTGGTCATGGGATGTGGCTAATTCTTTTTAGAAAAGTATGGGATCCCCAACTTCTACAATATCTTCACCCCATGAGTTCCTAGGCAGGAGATATTACTGTCATATTTCCTATCTATTTCTACCTTTCTGTAGCTAGGAAACATAGAATGGATAGCATCATCCATCTGTCGGATATTAATTTGAAAGAGTTACTGCAACTGCCCAGTGACTTAAGACAATGTTTTATGTTCGCCACTTTAGTCACGACTCTGAAAATATGACTCTCATATCTGTCGTGTCTATGCTGTTCACAAAAACCTCAATATTCATAACTTGCAAAACAGGACAAAGCAGCTTAAAGTAGTTTGCCTGCCAGTTATGTGGCACAGGCAGGCAAGGGCAATAAATTTTTCACCTCCATTCTTCTGAAAGTTGAGGAATTGAATGGTGTCTATGATCTATCAGAAGACCAAATTTAATTACCTGTTTTCAGAGGAGAAGTTAGAAGGTCTTTGCCACAGTTAAGGGTTATCTGGTGGTCATGGAGCTAAATTTTGTTCCATGTAATCCATGCTTAAATGTGAATATGAGAACTTTATGAATTTTACAATTATATCTATATCATGCTTAAAAAAGACACATGTACTTCAAGTTCAACTGAAAGATGGAAAAGGATAAAGTGAAAAGGTATACATGAATAAACGGAAGGGAAATAGTCTGTGGGGATTCACTCTCTCTTGTAGAGATGTAGGCATTAGAAATTAGTCCTTAGGTAGTATTTACATAAGCAATGCAGTTTCGGTCCTAATAACACGTGTACTTCTTATTGCTCTCCACAGGTTACCCAGCACCAAAACAAACTCATAAAACACAAATACCTAGCCTTGTCCAGGTGTTAGCTAAAGGGTCGCAAAACTCCCTGAATCTCAAAGTTATTGGACACCGTTTCACAGTCACCCAGTATTCCTGAGGTCCCTTGCCAGGATGAGGAACAGCACTACAGGAAGGGTAGGTGAAGTAGGCATTGCGCATGCTAATGCTGCAGTCTACTGGCACCTGGCTTTGCGGACCCTGGTTCTCCTCCTCACAATGCCACTTAAAGAGACGGTTTCAAGCTCTCAGCACTCCACCGAGCTGCATCAGCGATGCCATGACCTCACAGTAATGTCACCTTCCGGCAGGATAGTTCCTCCATACTTCCAGACTGTGTCTGCAATGCTGTAGCCACCTTTATCCAGAACCTTCAACCCTTATACTGAAATCACCCATGCTCCCTGGAACTTCATATCCGCATTATAGCTATTAGTTAGCGTTCACACAGGCAATGCAGACCCTGGCTACTCATACGCGGCTGATTTAGCCCCAGCTTGGTCAAACAAAGCAGATATTGTCCATAGCAAACACTGATACTTACGGTGCTTCCAGCACCAAACAGAAGTGTTCCAGCACAGTTCAAACAGTTCACATCTGCAGATCTCACAAACAGACAATCAGAGAGATACCCTGGCATGTCTCTCTTTCTTTTTCTCAACTACAGCTCACATTTTGGCTGGTAACTCACCAGTAGCACACTTAACTCTGCTGAATCTACTTCCTGCTTCTTATAGAAACCCTACAGGTGCATCTAATCAAGATAGGGATAGGGACTAGGAGCACTCAGGGGAGTGTAATCAGCAGCTGCTAATCTGGACTGGTTTAGAATCTGGTGCTGATTTGGAGTGCGATTGGTGTGTAGGACAGCCATATTTGAATTATTTGCAGATTAAATATTTTGGAATTGATCAAAATACATAATCAAAATTAGTTCTCTCATTTCTGTCTTTACAATTGGCATTGATGTGGTTTTGTAAAAGGGAAATGAAGTTGTGAGCCCCATTGAGGACAGGGGCTAATGCAACTGGTAGCAATCTCTGCACAGCACTGTGGCATATGCTGGTGCTCAAGGGTGGACTTTGACCGTGAAATGCCCCTGTGCAGTACATATGCCTGGGCCCTTTACCTGTTATGCCCAAAAAGGTTTGGCAAAAATGTAGATACTGTATGTTAAGACATTATGCTCCCATATACATTATACACACATGCCAGAAGCTTATATAAATTAAACAGGTTTTCCCATAAACAAAGTTAATTTTAAAGTTGATTTTAATCAATACATCTTTGAATAATAATAATTTCCACAATTGAATGTCTTTTAAAAAATGTTTCTGTGCTGAGATAATCGTATAAATGTGCCTCTGTTATGTACGGGGCAATCGCTGTGTCTCACTGTACAGGAACATGGTCTGATCATACCACAGCTCCTTTAAACTTCAAATTTCGAATTTCCACATCCAATTGTGGAAGTTATTATTAGTGATGGTCAAACACTAAAATGCTCGGGTGCTCGATGCTTGGGTCGAGCAAATTGGAATACTCGGGTGCTGGACCCGAGCAGCAAGCCCAATGTAAGTCTATGGGAAATTCGAGCATTTTTCATGCGGCTCCACCCGGCGGTCTGCAGAGGGCCTAAAATTTGCCCAAATCTATGGGAACAGTGCTCAAATGACATGGGAACAGCATGAGGAAGAACCCTGGAAGCATTTCTTACTCACGGGTCACTGCTGTCAACAACGTTGTCAGAGGTATTACGCCACTTTTACGGACTCACAATAAAACATAAAAAAACAAATCGAAAATGGATTTTCCTGGGAAATATGTTAAGGAACATCCTTTTCAGAGTAATGACTTGTATATAAGGCAAAATAAATAATCAAAACCAAAAATACTCTTCCACACCTTGGGCTATGTTCACACGTAGCGTTTTTGATGCATTTTTGCACTTTTGCATTGCTTTCAACCAAGACAAATTACAACCTTATCTGGCCATGTGGTGTGTGACACATAATCAGAAACATGCATACAATGCTGAAAAGACATGGGAACAGCATGGGGAAGACCTCTGGAAGCATCTCGGACTCCCAGGTCACTGCCTAATCATAAGTGATCCTTGGCACATGCGAAGATGCCTCGCAGAAATCACCATCCACATCCTTGTCCCAGTGCAGCGTTCAGTTGTCTATACCCCATTCCTTGGAATACAAGCGCAAGTATGCAGCCACCCACCTGCCCACAGGCTACAATACTATACTGCCAAATTTTTGACAGCTGCTTTCACTTGAAATGTGGCCTTTTAGGCTTGTGGAGGCGGAAGCTTTTCACAACCTCATGCCGACGGCGGCTGGGTGTCCATACTCGGTCCCCAGCCACCACTATTTCTCCCGTTATCGCCTCCGCCTTCCACAAGCACGGGTCCCACAAAATTACCCGTGTCCTCCCCAGTGCACTTACTGGGAAGGACCGCCAAACCACAAACACGTGGACAGGAGAATGTGGCCAGGGATGGTACGGAGCCAGTCCACAGCTTTTTTTGCTGAGAGTTGTATTTCACCACAGCCATATTCTTTAGCTCGGTGAAAGGACTGGCATAGAGGGAAACCGTATCTATTCTTGGTGTCATTTCTCCCAGGAAGTCCTCTAATGCAGCTTGTTGCTGAAGCAATGGCAGCCCATCCAACATCAGCTCGCACTTGTCAGTGGTGCTTCGACACACAAACATCTTTCTTTGCGCCTTTAATTTCATGAGTACAGAGTTGGGCAATGGCCTGATCTACAATGCGGTTTGAGAAAGATTATGCATAAGCACGTAAAATCCACATTAAAAAAGCAGCCATGGAGTGTCCGGGAACCTTCCCACACACTTTTCTTAGCCAGGGCTGCTTCTCGGCAGGGTTGGACGGGCCCACCAGAGAATCGGAGACTCCTCCAGTGGGCCCTGGCTTCTTCTTCAGGAGATTTCATAGTGCTGAGGTGAGGCCATGATGATGATAGAGGCCACCATCTGCTTAGTTTTCTGTTACTTGGAATGCAAGCGCAAGCATGTAGCCAGCCACCCACCCACTGACAGGCTGCAATACTAAACTGCCAGATTTCTGGGCAACTGCTTGCATATGAAATGTGGCCTTTTAGGCTTGTGGAGGCAGAAGCTTTTCACAACCTCATGCCAGCGGCGGCTGGGTGTCCATACTCGGTCCCCAGCCGCTACTATTTCTCCCGGTATCGTCTGTGCCTTCTACAAGCGCGGGTCCCTGAACATTATTGCTGGTACTTTTCTGTGGGAATCTGGTTGCCTCCTACGAGCCTGGAATATTTCAAGTAAACTATGGGACAACTCCATGGTATTAGCACAGCCCCCAGTACCAGTAGTGAAGCCATCCCCAATTTCCTTCTCAGAAATTTTTTTTGGTAGACTAAGTGGCTGCCCAAATACATTAGTTTCTCACAAAGGAACTGAAGATAAAGTGGCAGTAGGTGCAAGTTTCTCCAGCCTGTTAGATATCAGAGGGTAAACGGCGGCACATTGGATCAGTGGTTAGCACTGAAGCCTTGCAGCGCTGGGATCCTGGGTACAAATCCCAGCAAGGACAACATGTGCAAGGATTTTGTATGTTCTCCCCTTGTTTGAGTGGGTTTCCACCTCAGTAAAAAAGCAGCCATAGAGTGTCCGGGAACCTTCCCACACTCTTTTCTTAGCCAGGACTGCTTCTTGGCAGGGTTGGACTGTCCCACCAGAGAATCATAGAATCATAGAATCATAGAATCATAGAATGGTAGAGTTGGAAGGGACCTCCTGGGTCATCTGGTCCAACCCCCTGCTCAAAGCAGGATTCACTAAATCATCTCAGACAGATGTCTGTCCAGCCTCTGTTTGAAGACGTCCAGTGAAGGAGAACTCACCACCTCTCGTGGCAGCCTGTTCCACTCATTAATCACCCTAACTGTCAAAAAGTTTTTTCTAATATCTAATCTGTGTCTCCTCCCATTTAGTTTCATCCCGTTGCTTCTAGTCTTTCCCTGTGCAAATGAGAATAAAGATGATCCTTCTACAATGTGACAGCCCTTGACATATTTGTAGACAGCTATTAAGTCTCCTCTCAGTCTTCTTTTTTGCAAGCTAAACATTCCCAAATCCTGCAACCGTTCCTCATAGGACATGGTTTGCAGACCAGTCACCATTCTGGTCGCTCTTCTCTGAACTTGTTCCAGTTTGTCTATGTCTTTTTTAAAATGTGGTGCCCAAAACTGTACACAGTATTCCAGATGAGGTCTGACCAAAGAGGAGTAAAGACCGATAATGACTTCACGTGATCTAGACTGTATGCTTCTGTTAATACATCCCAGAATTGTATTTGCCTTTTTTGCTGCTGCATCACACTGTTGACTCATGTTCAGTCTATGATCTATTAGTATACCTAAGTCTTTTTCACATGTACTGTTGCTTAGCTCTATTCCTCCCATTCTGTATATGCTTTTTTCATTTTTATTGCCCAGATGTTGTACTTTGCATTTTTCCCTGTTAAAAACCATTCTGATGGTTGCTGCCCACTGCTCCAGTTTATTTAGGTCTTTTTGAATCCTCTCTCTCTCTTCTCTAGTATTAGCTATCCCTCCTAGCTTTGTGTCATCAGCAAATTTAATCAGTTTACCCTCAATTCCTTCATCTAAATCATTGATGAAGATGTTGAACAATACAGGTCCCAGGACAGAGCCCTGTGGTACCCCACTTGAGACATTCATCCAGCTGGATGTGAAGCCATTTACAACCACCCTTTGAGTCCGATCATTAAGCCAGTTATGAATCCACCTAACAGTTGCCTGGTCCATTGCATACTTGGTCATTTTTTCAATAAGGATGGTGTGAGATACTTTGTCAAATGCTTTGCTGAAGTCAAGATATACTATATCTACAGCATTTCCCTGATCCACCCAGTCAGTGATTCTGTCATAGAAGGAAATTAAGTTAGTCTGACATGACTTGTTAGTTACAAACCCATGCTGACTCTGGTTAATCACTTCATTCTTATCCAGGTACTTACATACATGATGTTTAATAATTTGTTCAAAGATCTTTCCTGGTATAGAAGTCAGACTCACCGGCCTATAGTTCCCTGGGTCCACCTTCTTCCCCTTTTTGAAGATAGGAACAACATTTGCTCTTCTCCAGTCTTCTGTGACTTCTCCTGTTCTCCAAGAATTTTCAAAGATTATGGAGAGTGGTTCTAAAATTTCTTCTACGATCTTCTTCAGTACTCTGGGGTGTAATTCATCTGGACCTGGAGACTTGAACTCATTTATGTTAGCTAAATATTCCCTCACAATCTTTCTGTTTACAGATAACTTGGATTCTTCTATTCCTTTAAAAGGACAGTGAAAATCAGTTGATGTTACATTTTCTTTCTGAGAGAAAACAGATGCAAAATAGGAATTAAAAAGTTCGGCCTTCTCAACATCCTCTCTTACCATTTCTCCATTTTCATCCTGTAAAAATCCTATAGCATCTTTGACTTTTCTTTTACTTTTGACATACCCCCAAAATCCTTTTTTATTGCTTTTGACATCTCTTGCAAGCCTTAATTCATTGTCAGCTTTAGCTAACCTGATACGTGTCCTGCAGGATCTGCAGACTGCATTATAATCTTCTTTAGATATGCCTCCCTCTTTCCATTTAATAAACATTTCTTTCTTTCTTTTTAGCATGTGTTTAAGTTCTGTGTTCATCCATCCTGGTTTCCTTAAATGCTTCCCATTCTTCCTACTTTTCGGGATTGTTAACGATTGTGCTTTGAGAATCTCATTTTTAAAAATTTCCCATCCTTCCTGGACATTTTTGTCCTTAAGGACATCCAGCCATTGGATCCCTCCTATTCTCTTTCTGAGTCTCTTAAAATCTGCCTTTCTAAAATCTAACCTTGAAGTTTGAGTCTTCACATGTCTTCCTCCTCTAGTTATCCAAAATACTATAATAGCATGATCGCTGCCTCCTAGGGTCCCAGCCACCTTTACCTCCTCAACCATTTCCTCCCTGTTTATAAGGATTAGATCCAAAGTAGCAGATCCCCTTGTTTTCTCCCCTACCTTTTGGAAGATAAAGTTGTCAGAAAGAGAGGATAAGAATTTGCTTGACCTGTTAGTTTTAGTTGAGAGAGATTCCCAACAAATGTCTGGATAGTTGAAATCTCCCATGACCACTACGTCATATTTTTTGGAGAACTTGGTCATTTGATACATAAAGAGTTCATCCATATCTTCAGCTTGCCCAGGTGGCCTGTAGTAAATGCCTACAATGGTGTCCTTTCCGTTGTTCTCTCCTTGTATTCTTACCCAAACAGTCTCCACAGAACTCCCAGTCTCTGAAGCTTCAATCTCTGTGCAGATATACGCTTTTCTAACATACAATGCGACACCTCCTCCTCGTTTATCAATTCTGTTTCTTGCAAATAAGTTGTATCCTTTTAGCCTTTTATTCCAATCATGTGTATCGTCCCACCAAGTTTCAGTGATTCCAATGACATCATATTTCTTTTCCTGCATTAGTAGTTCCAATTCTCCTTGTTTGTTGCCCATGCTTTGTGCATTTGTATAAAAACATTTTAGTTTGTGATTGGTTTCTCTTCCTCCCATATTTTTATTTAGATTTTTTTGTCTTTGTTCTTTCTTTCCACTTCCAGTAGCAGAGATCTCAATAGTATTTGTCAGCTGTATGGCTTTTTCTGGCCTTTTGCTTCCCTTCCCACATTGTTCTTGTTTAAAGCTCTCCTGATGAGTGTAGCAAGGCGACTTCCAAATACATGTTTTCCAGTCTTCGTAAGGTGCACCCCATCTCTAGCAAGTAGTCCATCGTATAGGTAATTCATCCCTTGATCCAGAAATCCAAATCCTTGTTGACGGCACCATCGACGTAGCCAGTTGTTCACCTGTAGAATCTTATTCCACCTCATTGTTCCATGGCCATCCACTGGGAGGATGGATGAGAAGACCACCTGCGCTCCCAATTCTTTCACTTTCTTGCCTAAGTCTTCAAAGTCACTGCAGATGGTTTCCAGGTCCTTTCTTGCGGTGTCATTTGTCCCCACATGTATTAGCAGGAATGGGTAGTGATCTGTAGGTCTGAAGAGTCTTGATATCCTGTCAGACACATCTTTAATTTTTGCTCCAGGAAGACAGCACATTTCTCTTGAGGTTATGTCTGGTCTGCAGATAGCGGCCTCTGTTCCTCTTAACAGGGAATCCCCCATGACCACCACTCTCCGTTTTTTCTTCACAACAATCCTCTGGTGTGCCCTGGCTTCTACATCAGGAGAGTTATTGATAGCACTAACTTTGCAGCTGCTATGGGGCTCTTGAGCAGGGCAGGTGAGCCCTCAGAATCAAATCCTCTGGTGGGCACAATGTTTTTCAATCTGAAATAGCTTCTCAGTGGGAGTTGTATTTCACCACAGCCATATTCTTTAGCTCGGTGAAAGGACTGGCATAGAGGGAAACTGTATCTACTCTGGCTGTCATTTCTCCATCACCAGGTTCCGCCCATTGTCACACATGACCATGCCTGGCTGTATGTTCAGTGGTGAGAGCCACAGATCAGGCTGCTGTGTTACAGCTTTAAATAGCTCTGCAGCGCTGGGCAGTTTGTCACCTAAGCATTAAGCATGTTATCTTCAGCACAGCCTGTTGCCACTTGGCCAAGGCCGTGATGCAGTGCTTTCAGTTTATTACTGATGTGGTCATTTTGGAGATGGAGGAGGAGGTGCAGGAGCTGAACATTGGGATTATATTGAGGTTACATTGGCGACTTTGTTTTTTATACTAAAGAAAGATCCTACAGTTTTTTTTTTAAAGTTATTTTTTAAGACAAATGCATTCACCGGGAAATGTCATTTTAACATTTTACAACCTTATCTGGCAATGTGGTGTGTGACACATCATCAGACACATCCTGTTTCATTTATTATGGAGGGATTCTGAAAGTCACATGGAGGGATTCTGAAAGTCAGAAAGCCTATTTTTATAGGGCCGTCAGGCGGCCCTTACTATTCTTAAAAGGCCAGCATTTGGCCCCCGCTATTGTTAGAGAGCCATCAGCCAGCTATGCTTTGTTGTTCCCATTATTAACGAGTGGGTCTCCTATACTGTTATTGCATATGCAGTGACTGCAAGGGTTGCCAAAAATTCGGACGCATCCCAATACCCCTTTGAAGAGACATAGAGGAGGGTCTTAGTTAAAAAAAATTTCCATTATAAAGGAGCGGGTCTCCTATAGTGGTAATGCCCATGCTATAGGGTATGCAGTGAGTCCAACGGCTGACCAAATTTAGGAAAAACCGAACTAAGAATTTAAAGACACATAGAGCTGGGCCACAGTAACGAGTACGACATGTTCCCATTAGAAAGAAGAGGGTCTGCTATACAGTTATAGGGTATGCAGTGAGTCCAATGGCTGACAAAATTTAGGAAAAACCCCACTAAGAATTTAAAGACACATAGAGCAAGGCCACAGTAATAACAAATTCCCATTAGAAAGGAGAGGGTCTCCTATAGTGTTGGCCTATGCAGTGAATGCAAGGGCTGCCAAAAATTGGGAGGCACTCCAATGCCCCTTGGAAGAGACGTAGAGGGCCTCATGAAAAAATGTTCCCATTATTAGGAAGTGGGTCTCCCATAGCGTTGGCCTATGCAGTGAATGCAAAGGCTGACAAAAATTGTGAAGCACTCCAATTCCCCTTGGAAGAGACTTAGAGGGCCTCATAAAAAAATGTTCCCATTAGAAAGAAGCGGGTCTCCTATACTTGTAATGCCCATGCAATAAGTGTATGGGCTGACAAAATTTTACCCGTGGGGGGTATACATGAACATACTGTATACATTTTTTCTTTTACGGGTATCATAAACACCCTTTAAAAAAATTATGTGGGTGTTGCATCACGTACCACGGTCACCCTCGTGATATGGTGGTGGAGGATGAGGATGAGGAGAAGGAGGAGGACAAGAGCAAATAGCCAAACTCAGGAAGCGTATACCCATGTGTGGGTGTGAAAAGGTGCATGGGAATACACCTCCCAAAAAAAGACACTGGATTTGAGTTTATGTTACGCTGCTATCATTCGGTGGTGTTGAGAAGTCTGGCCCAATCCAGCCCTTGTTCATTTTTATAAGATTCAGCCTGTCAGCATTTTCAGTTGACAGGCGGATACGCTTATCAGTTATTATTCCACCAGCAGCACTAAAAACCCGCTCTGATAAAACGCTAGCGGCAGGGCAGGCCATGACCTCCAAGGCGTAGAGAGCCAATTCATTCCACGTATCCACCTGGGATACTCAATAATTATAAGGCACAGAGGAATCACGGAGGGCGTTGGTATGGTCGGCAAGGTACTACCTCAGCATCTTCCCAAACTTTGCACTCCTTGTGAGACTACCCTGGCCCCAGGGCTTGTGCGATGGGAGGGGCTAAGAAAATTCTCCCAGAACTTTAACAGTGTTCCCCCGCCTCTGCTGGATTGAAGTAGTGTCTCTCGCCTGTAGTCTTTGGTTGTCCAACAAACTATGACCTCTGCCGCCAGCGTTTTCAGATGGGAATTTTTTTAATAGTTCCGCAACAAGGGTTTTCTGGTACTGCCCCATTTTTGTAGACCTGTCCGCCTCAGGAAAAAGAGATATAATGTTCTCCTTGTAGCGTGGGTCTAGAAGTGTCACCAACCAGTAATGACTGTCACCCAAAATTTTGAGAACGTGAGGGTCATGGGAAAGGCAGCATAACATAAACTCAGCCATGCGTGCCAGACTGCTAATAGGCAAGACTTCCATGTCCTCACCAAGAGGACGAGTGACCATGCTCTCCTCCTCCTCCTCTCTGTCCTCTGGCCATCCACGCTGAACAGACGGTATGACAGTTGTGCAGGTAGTGCCGTCTATAGTGCATGAAACTAGCTCCTGTTCTTCCTCCTCCTCCTCCTCTTCCTCATTGTCACCCAATCCATGTTGGGATGAGATGAGGCTGGGCTGTGTGTAATCACCCTGTATGGTTCCTTGCTCCATCTCATCGTGCTCCGCCTGCAATGCATCCTCTTTGATTGTGAGCAGAGAGCATTTCAGAAGGCAGAGAAGTGGGATGCTGATGCTAATTATGGCGTCAACGCTACTCACCATATTGGTGGAGTCCTCAAAGTTTTGGAGGATGGTACATATGTCTGACATCCATGTCCACTACTTAGGTCTTATGTGTTGAGTCTGAACTGAATACCAACGGCCTTGTTGATGCTGGTACTCAACAACTGCCCTCTTCTGCTCACAAATCCTCCCCAACATCTGCAGTGTAGAGTTCCAACAAGTTGGGACATTACACACCAATCGGTGGGCCGGAAGCTGCAAACACTGCTGAAACATGGCAAGGGCAGCGGAAGCTGTAGGTAACTTTCTAAAATGGGCACACAGGTGGCGTACTTTAACCCCTTAACAACATCTGATGTACTAATATGCGTCTGTGCCCTGAGACTTAAGAGCCAGACCCGTATTAGTACATCATGGCGATCGCGCGCGCACACAGGCTGTGCGGGCGCGATCGCCGCCGGGTGTCAGCTGATTGTCACAGCTGACACCCGATACTATGTGCAGGGAGCAGTCCTGCACCGCTCCCAGCACATTAACCCCTGCGATGCTGTGATCGAAGTCGATCGAAGTCGATCGCAGCATTGCGGGGGCAAGGGGAGGTGATCTCAGATACTCACCTCCTCTTCCGGCTTCCAGCGCTGTCTGCAAAGGCTTCCCGGGTGTTGCCATGACAACCCGATGTCGTCATGACAACATCCGGGTCACCAGACAGCAGGAAGATTGTTTGGACATGCGCAGTGGATCTCCAAACAATCTTCTCCCTGTCCGGCGCTGACAGCCTGCATGGCACAGGGATGGTGCTGCATTCCTGTGCCATGCAGGCGATCAGAGAAAAAAAAGTGAAAGTCCCAGAGTGGGAAAAAGTAAAAAACTATATAAGCTTCCAGAAAGTGAAAAAAAAAAAAAAAAAAAAATTGCAAAAATATAAAAAAAAAAATAAAAAAAATAATCCACCAAAAATAAAAATATAATGTACCCATCAATAAATATTATTATAAAAAAAACAAAAAAAAAACAATAAAAGTACACATATTTGGTATTGCCACGTCCAGAACAACCTGACCTATAAAATTGTCCCACTAGTTAACCCCTTCAGTGAACACGGTAAAAAAAAAACAAAAAACGAAGCAAAAAACAATGCTTTATCACCATACCGCCAAACAAAAAATGGAATAACACGCGATAAAAAAGACAAATATAAATAAAAATGGTACCGCTGAAAACATCATCTCGTCCCGCAAAAAACAAGCTGCTATACAGCTCCATCATCCAAAAAATATAAAAGTTATAGCTCTCAGAATAAAGCGATGCTAAAAAATATTTTTTTCTATAAAATTGCTTTTATTATGTAAAAGTGCAAAACATACAAAAACGATATAAATGTGGTACCGCTGTAAACGTACTGACCCAAAGAATAAAGCTGCCTTATCAATTTTACCACATGCGGAACAGAATAAAAAAAACAAAAAAAACAATTCCTGAATTGTTGGTTTTTGTTTATTCTGCCTCCCAAAAATCGGAATAGAAAGCGATCAAAAAATGTCACGTGCCCGAAAATGGCACCAATAACAACGTCAAGTCATCCCGCAAAAAACGAGCCGTCACATGACTGTCTGCCAAAATCTGGAAAAATTATAGCTCTCAAAATATGGCGATGCAAAAACTAGATTTTACAAAAAATGCGTCTTTTAGTGTGTGACAGCTGTCAGTCATAAAAACCCCATATGATTCTGGTATTGCTGTAATCACACCGACCCGAAGAATAAAGTCGTCTAATCACTTATACCGCACAAGGAACGGCGTCAAAAATAAACTCTTGGGTTAGGATTGGGCTAGGGTTAGGGTTGTGCTAGGGCTAGGGTTGTGCTAGGGTTAGGGTTGTGCTACGGTTAGGGTTGTGCTAGGGTTAGGGCTGGGGTTTGGGTTAGGGTTGGGGTTAGGGTTGTGAAGGGGTTGTGATTTTTTTCAAAAGTAGGAAAAAAAGATGACGATATGGCGACTAGTGTTGAGCGCAAGTGCTCGCTACTTGAGTTTGCATCGGGTGCTCTGGTATGCATTGAGTATCGTGGGTATTTGAGTGACATGCTCGAGTCTCTGCCCCATATGCTTCGCGGCCAAAAAAACTTTACAGGGATTGCCTGCCATGCACGAGCGATCCCCGCATGTATTTTTTTGGGTGTCTAATAACCGTGAAACATGTGGAGCAGGGACTCGAGCATGTCACTTGAGCACACGCTGTACATGGTGCATCCCTGAGTACCCGATGCAAACTCTAGTAGCGAGCACTTGCGCTCAAGACTAATGACAACTTATTCAATATGATGACCTAATGTAAGCAAATTCTGTGTCGTACCTCTGGGTTCAAAATGTTCACTATACACCTTAATAAAATCCTTGGGGGGTATAGTTTCCAAAATGGGGTCACTTGTGGGGGAGCTCCACTGTTTAGGCACATCACGGGCTCTCCAAACGCGACATGGTGTCCGCTAACAAATTGAATGGAAAATCGGCTCAAATTGTTAGCGGACGCCATGTTGCGTTTGGAGAGCCCCTGCGTGCCCAAACATTGGAGCTCCCCCACAAGTGACCCCATTTTGGAAACTAGACCCCCCAAGGCACCTATCTAGATGCATAGTGAGCACTTGAAACCCACAGGTGCTTCACAAATTGATTCATAAAAGTGAAAAGTGTTTTTTTTTTCACTTTTTCAGTTTTATGAATCAATTTGTGAAGCACCTGGGGGTTCCAAGTGCTCACTATGCATCTAGATAGGTGCCTTGGGGGGTCTAGTTTCCAAAATGGGGTCACTTGTGGGGGAGCTCCAATGTTTGGGCACACAGGGGCTCTCCAAACGCAACATGGTGTCCGCTAACAATTTGAGCCGACAATTTGTTAGCGGACACCATGTTGCATTTGAAGAGTCCCTGTGTGCCCAAACATTGGAGCTCTCCCACAAGTGACCCCATTTTGGAAACTAGACCCACCAAGGCACCTATCTAGATGCATAGTGAGCACTTGGAACCCCAGGTGCTTCACAAATTGATTCGTAAAAATGAAAAAATGAAAAAAAAAACACTTTTTCATTTTTACGAATCAATTTGTGAAGCATCTGGGGGTTCCAAGTGCTCACTATGCATCTAGATAGGTGCCTTGGGGGGTCTAGTTTCCAAAATGGGGTCATTTGTGGGGGAGCTCCAATGTTTGGGCACACAGGGGCTCTCCAAACACAACATGTCGTCCGCTAATTATTCAAGCAAATTTTACAATCAAAAAGTCAAATGGCGCTCCTTCCCTTCCGAGCCCTGCCGTGAGCCCAAACAGTATTTTTTCACCAAATATTGGGTGTCTGCGTGCCCAGGGTAAATTGCACCAGAAATTTTGGGGTCCATTTTTTCTTGTTACCCCTGTGAAAATAAAAAAAATTGGGTCTAAAGTAACATTTTTGTGAAAAAAGTTAAATGTTCATTTTTTTCTTCCACATTCAAGAAATTCCTGTGAAGCACCTGAAAGGTTAATAAAGTTCTTGAAAGTGGTTTTGAGCACCTTGAGGGGTTCAGTTTTTAGAATGGTGTCACTTTTGGGTATTTTCTGTCATAAAGACCTCTCAAAGTGACTTCAAATGTGATGTGGTTCCTAAAAAAATGGTTTTGTAAATTTTGTTGGAAAAATGAGAAATCGCTTGTCAACTTTTAACCCTTATAGCTCCCTAACAAAAAAAAATTTTGGTTCCAAAATTGTGCTGATGTAAAGTAGACATGTGGGAAATGTTTTTCATTAACTCTTTTGTGTGACATATCTCTCTGATTTAAGGGCATAAAAATTAAAATTTTGAAAATTGCTAAATTTTCGCCAAATTTCCATTTTTTTCACAAATAGACGCAAGTGATATCGAAGAAATTTTACCACAATCATGAAGTACAATATGTCACGAAAAAACACTCTCAGAATCAGGGGGATGTGTTGAAGCGTTCCAGAGTAATTACCTCTTAAATTGACAGTGGTCAGAATTGTAAAAATTGGCCTGATCATTAACGTGCAAGCCACCCTCGGGGCTTAAGGGGTTAACAAGAAGATCCAGCAGCTCCGGGTAGGATTTGAGAAATCGCTGAACCACGAGGTTAAGCACATGGGCCAGGCATGGTACATGTATGATCTTGCCTCGCCTCAGAGCTGCCACCAGGTTCTGACCATTGTCACACACAACCATGCCTGGCTGTTGGTTCAGCTGTGTGAGCCACAGATCTGCCAACTCTGCCTGCTCTTTCAGAGCTGTCCACAACTCTTCAGCATTGTGCGGTTTGTCACCTAAGCAAATTAGCTTCAACACAGCCTGTGGCCGCTTGGCCGAGACACTGCTGCAGTGCTTCCAGCTTGTGACTGATATGGTCATTTCGGAGATGCAGGAGCTGTAGACTGTTGGGGCAACCTTGATTGACCTAGGGCCTGCAATCCTTGGCATCGGGGGGACGTGTTGCATCCCAAGGTCCAACTGGATCCCATCTTCCACTATATTAACCCAGTGTGCCGTCAGCGAGATGTACCGTCCCTGCCCACAAGCACTTGTCCACGTGTCCATGGTTAGGTGGACTCTCCCGATAACTGCGTTTTTGTGGGCACAGCTAATGTTTTGAGACACGTGCTTGTGTAATGCGGGGACAGCACACTGGGAGAAATAGTGGCGGCTGGGGACTGAGTACCGAGGAACAGGTTGCTTCTGTTTCCACGAGCCTAAAAGGCAACATTTCTAGCTCAAGCAGTCACAAAATGTGGGAATTTAGTAGTGTGGCCTGTGGGGCGTTGGCTGCATATTTGTGCTTGCGTTCCAAGGACTGGGGTATGGACAACTGAATGCTGTGCTGGGACTAGCACGTGGACGTGCTTCCTGATGATGATACTTGAGAGTGCGCAATGACAGGTGCAAGGCAGGAGGCATCTTCGCATGCACCATGGACAGGGGATTGGCTTACACGCACAACAGCGGAAAAAGCAGTGGTGCCACCAGCAGACACTGTTCCTGAACCCTGGGGTTCGGCCCACAAAGTCGGGTGCTTTGCTGCCATGTGCCTGATCATGCTGGTGGTGGTCAGGCTGGACGTTTTTCCACCCTTGCTGATGCTGGCCAGGCAGGCGGTGCAAATGGCATTTTTGGGGTTATTGGCAGAGTTTTTAAAAAACAACCAGACTCGAGAAGACCCAATAGTTGTACTGGCAACTTACTTTGTGTTGGTGTTACGGGGAACGGTTGCCTGCCTTCTTTCTGCGGCCACCACACTGCTTCTTCGTGCCTGTTGGGGTTCTCTGCCTCCCTCCCCCTGTGTGCTGCTCTCCTTGCTCTTCATGTCCTCCTGCCAGGTTGGGTCAGTAACTATATCATCCACCACCTCGTCTTCCACTTCCGCACTCTGGCCCTCCTCCTGACTTTCTGGCAATTGTGTCTCATCATCATCCACCTCTGTGACACTTTCCCACCGTCGCTGGGCACTCGGCATGGTGGGAGGAAGGAGGTTCAGGGTGAGGAATATGCGGTCCATACGAACAGCTACTGAGACTTGACTGTGTGGAAGACAAGGTGGTGATGGTGGTGACTAAGCGACTGGAAGCATTATCTGCTATCCAACCAATGACCTTTTCACACTGCTCTGTGTTCAATAGTGGTGTTCTGCAGTCCCCTATTTATTGGGACAGGAAGGTCGATCTAGAAGATGTGGGTGTTTGTTTGGCACAATTTCAGTTTCCCCACGGCATTGGCCTCGCATGCACCATTACCATCACGTCCAGTTCCCCGTCCCTTGCCACGTGCCTTGCCCAATTTAAATGGAGGACAATATCTTCCACGCTCAATGCAAATTACTCAATTGCTTCACTGACACACTGAAACTAATTTTTAATGGAGGTCAGAAATGGCAGTATTTTCTGAAAACGTATATGTGATCCTTGTGACTGACAAACCACAGTTTTAAGTACCTGGCCTGTAGGTAACTATTTTGAACAGCAAACTTGTGTCAATTTCTTCACTGACACATTGAAACAAATTTTTAATGGAGGTCAGAAATGGCAGTATTTTCTGAAAACGTATATGTGATCCATGTGAAGAACAAACCACAGTTTTAAATACCTGGCCTGTAGATAACTATTTTGAACAGCAAACTTGTGTCAATTGCTTCACTGAAAACTGAAAACAAATTTTAATGGAGGCCAAAAATGATTTTCTGAAAACGCATATGTGATCCGTGTGACGGAGAAACCACAGTTTTAAATAGTTGGATTTTTAGCGCTGTAATATGGAAAGGACCTGGCTGTATTCTGCAGTGCCAACAAGCAAATCTCGCAGAAAAACAGTGTTCTCTGGATTGCTTTTAAAGCAGATAATGAGGATTAAGATCCAAATAAAAATTATTCCTGGCCCCTGAGACCTGGCCTATTTATAGAAATATCTAACAGCAGCAGCAGCAGACAAAACTGGAATGAAGCCTCTTGTGCTATGTGCACTGCTGTCTGATATGTACCCTGCCTGCCTATATACACTGCCTGCCTGATATCTCTGCAGATGGATTAGTCCTCAGAAGGACTGTTTGTTGAGATGTATATGTGTCTCTAATATTGTTTGGTACTCCTACACTAACTAGAAACAAACAAATCTCTCCCTAGATCAGCAGCACCTCTCGCTACACTGTCTGATTCCTGAGTGACTGTGATGAGCATGGCGGCGCCAGGTCTGATATAGACCTGATGACGCTGTGCGGCCAGCCAATCAGTGTGTGACAGGCAATCCCTTCATGTTAATTGGCTCTGTAAAAAGCACCAAACATGCAGGGAGGAGACCCGAGCTCCCGCCGAGCAACCCCGCAAATACTCTCTCTCGAGCAGTGAGATGCTTGGGCGTGCACCGAGCAGTAGTGTGCATGCTCGCTCATCACTAATTATTATTATTCAAAATTCTATTGATTTAAATGAACTTTGTTCATGGGACAACCCCTTTAACTACATACAAATAACGCATGCTAATACAAATCAAAATGTTTATGTTGAACTTGTTCTAAAGGTCACAAGAATTTTTCCTATTTTCACCTTTATTTTCACATTCACAGTCAAAACTTTTTTTTTACCTATATGTAAACTTTGCTTTAATGAGGTCTTGTTTTTGACTAGATAAGCTGTAACTTTTATAAATCATTTTTCCATAAACTTATGAGGAATTTATATTAATTCTCGTTATGGATTAATTGAAAAAAAAAATTGCACCATTTGTTAAACACTATAAACAGTGTGTTTGATGCATAGCATGGGTTTTTATGATTCAGGGATACCAAATAAGTCCATACTATTTACTGGTTTGTTATATTACAAAATTGCAAATTTTGAAATTTTTTTGTGCTGGAATTTTGTAGCAACATTGTTATGGAATAATAAAGTCTCCATCTTTTACTTTTCATCTTTCTTTTTTTTTACCCAAAATATACAGGTATATAGAAATATACTGGTATATGGAGATGTATCTCTATAAACAAGCACATTCTTCTTGCAAAAAACACCATTTAGTTCTTTAGAGAAAATTTTCTTTTTAAAGATCACTGTAGTTTTTGTCTCACTGTTAATGTTTCTGCCTTTTATGCTACGGTCTTGAGTTTGAATCCCAGTTAAGAACAGCTTGACGTAAAATCAAATAATTAATTAAACATAGGTAGGCATCTAAAACAGTCATATGCTGGAAGGAGGGCCAGTCTCCCAAATGTCCTATATCTTCAGAGGAGAGCTACAAGGGAGGTGAGGAAACACAAACACAACAGAAAGGATGTTGTAATGTGATTGCTTTGTGATCAGCCTAGGCCCCTTTCCCTCACAGGCCCCGATCCAGCTACTGAGATATTATGTCCACCCATGTTGGTGCTTTATAAAAGCATGAATAAACCGTGCTACTGTAGTGCTATGGAGGTAATATTCACTAACTTTTGTCTGATCCAAATTCTACTGAATCCATTCTTGTGTAATGGAGAAGTATTTTTAGAGAGTCTTTATTTGAAAACATGTACTTGTAGACAGGATGGTTTATAAACTAATTACAGAATAAGTCATCAGTCTCAGAAGAAAAGAATACATCATCAATCATTCCCGGATAATCTCCGATGTACTGTACAGTTAATTTGAAAATTGTTTTCTGCTGTGCTTTGCTGTGCTGTAAACCTTATTTTTGTCCATCATACAATTTTGTTTTTTTTGGCTTTGCTATGTTCAAAATATATTTTACAGCTACACAAAAGAGCATAACTATATATAAATTCTAATTTTCTCATGCTACACTTAGCATTAGCATTTGTTGTATAATGCATTTTTCAATTATTGAAAATATTTAGGACACACACTGAGCCAAGTTTATCATGGTATATGATGCAATTGGTGTATCTTTAGAAATTTCTGTTTAACTTTGGGACTCCTCTTTGTTGGTTTACATAAGAGTCATGCTACACCTGATTCCACTAAGCCACACTTCTGTGTTCAGCAACGAACAAAAAAAATCTAAAACTCATAATAAATCTGTTTTATGCCAATTTGTGGTCCAAGTTGAGCCAGAATTCTGCATATTTAGCTTTTGCTGAGTAAATATCCTTAGTGTTCTTCTATAGTCTACACATCATATACCAAATAATGTCTCATATCATGCAAAAGCACACTTGGGGGAGGGGGTTGTTATTGTACCAGTAGCAGGAGGCTATGAGTATTTTAAGATTGTGTACCATCTTTTATTATGGTAGGATTTTCAATAGTGTTTACATTTCCTAGTTTTATAATTAGCTGTTTGTCTTGAAGTCAATATACCTTTGGACTGAAGTGTATACTGATGCTGTACATGGCTTACATAATTTCCACATAACAGATGAGGTTTAATGTTGACAAATCCTATTGCCGCATATACATTAAATTAAAATATACTTGGGATTACAGAACAGGAGAAGTACTTGGGTATTCTGGTTACAAGTGAGCTGAGCAGCAGTACTCAATGTCAAGCAGCAGCTGAAAGAGCAAACAAGATTTTAGGGTGTATAAAAAGATAAATTCCCGCCATCCCAACGTATTGTTACTACTTTATAAATCACTTGTGAGGCCACATCTAGAATATGGTATCCAGCTTTGGGTTCCACATTTTAAAAAGGATATTCAGAAGTTAGTCCAAGCAGCAGCTGAAAGAGCAAACAAAATTTTAGGGTGTATAAAAAGGAGATAAAATCCTGCCATCTCAACGTATTGTTACCCATTTATAAATCACTTTTGAGGCCACATCTACTGCATTTTTCAGACCATAAGATGCACTCCCCCCCCAAATTTGGAAAGAAAATAGGAGGTGCGTCTTATGGTCCGAACGTTACTTTACCGGTGGTGGTGGAGGGGGATCGCAGGGTCCTCCGGCGGTGGCAGAAGTGAGATGCGGCTGGAGCCAGGGTCTGTACCTGGGCTGCAGTGGCTGGTGTCGGGCTGTGAAGCAGAGAAGCCGGGGCCTGTGCTGGGCTGTGAGCAGCGTCCGGCGGTGAAGCAGAGGAGCCGGGGCCTGTGCTGAGCTGTGAGTGGCATCCAGCAGTGCAGCAGAGGAGCATGTGTGGCTTCCGGTGGCCGCGGCCATCTTCCTGAGGCCGTGATCTACAGGAAAATGGCCGCCTGAGCCGCCGCATGCACCACAGACAGGCTCCAGCCAGGCCACAGACAGGCTCCAGCCAGGCCACAGCCAGGCCACAGACAGGCTCCAGCTAGGCCCCAGCCAGGCCACAGACAGTCCACAGCCAGATCCTCTCCAGTTCTGTCAGGTTGGATGGTGAACGTTGGTGGACAGCCATTTTCAGGTCTCTCCAGAGATGCTCAACTGGGTTTAGGGCAGGGCTCTGGCTGGGCTAGTCAACAATGGTCACAGAGTTGTTCTGAAGCCACTCCTTTGTTATTCTAGCTGTGTGCTTAGGGTCATTGTCTTGTTGGAAGGTGAACCTTTGGCCAAGTCTGAGGTCCAGAGCACTCTGGAAGAGGTTTTCATCCAGGATATCTCTGTAATTGGCCACATTCATGCTTCCTTCAATTGCAACCAGTCTTCCTGTCCATGCAGCTGAAAAACACCCCCATAGCATGATGCTGCCACCACCATGTTTCACTGTTGGGATTGTATTGGGCACGTGATGAGCAGTGCCTGGTTTTCTGCACACATACCGCTTAGAATTATCACCAAAATGTTCTATCTTTGTTTCATCAGACCAGAGAATCTTATTTCTCATAATCTGGGAGTCCTTCATGTGTTTTTGAGCAAACTCTATGTGGACTTTCATATGTCTTGCACTGAGGAGAGGCTTCTGCCGGGCCACTCTGCCATAAAGGCCCGACTGGTGGAGGGCTGCAGTGATAGTTGACTTTGTGAAACTTTCTCCCATCTCCCTATTGCACCTCTGGAGCTCAGCCACAGTGATCTTGGGGTTCTTCTTTACCTCTCTCTCCAAGGCTCTTCTCCCACGATTGCTCAGTTTGGCTGGACGACCAGGTCTAGGAAGACTTCTGGTGGTCCCAAACTTCTTCCAGTTAAGGATTATGGCGGCCACTGTGCTCTTAGGAGCCTTGAGTAATGCAGAAATTCTTTTGTAACCTTGGCCAGATCTGTGCCTTGCCACAATTCTGTCTCTGAGCTCCTTGGGCAGTTCCTTTGAGCTCATGATTCTCATTTGATCTGACATGCAATGTGAGCTGTGAGGTCTTATATAGACAGGTGTGTGCCTTTCCAAATCAAGTCCTATCAGTTTAATTAAACACAGCTGGACTCTAATGAAGGAGTAGAACCATCTCAAGGAGGATCACAAGGAAATGGACAGCATGTGACTTATATATGAGTGTCTGAATAAAGGGTCTGAATACTTATGACCATGTGATATTTCAGTTTTTCTTTTTTAATAAATTTGCAAAAATGTCTGCATTTCTGTTATTTTTACTCAACATGGGGTGCAGAATGTACTTTAATGAGAAAAAAATGAACTTTTTAGAATTTACCAAATGGCTGCAATGAAACAAAGAGTGAAAAATGTAAAGGGGTCTGAATACTTTCCATACCACTGTATGTTGCAGAATAACTATACTAACAGGACGTTCAATGGACCCTCTTGTGCTGTATCATGCACTGCAGTCTGCCACATACGCTGCCTGCCTGCCTAGCACTGATTATATGCTGCTGGATTAGTCCTCAGAAGGACTGTTAGTTCAGATGGACATATATATATATATATATATATATATATATAAACCAGCTATTGAACCCGTTCAACACCCAGGTGGCGAGCATTTTTATTGGTATATGGTCTCCCATGCTGGTGTGTGCTGCCCCCCTACTGGTATTTGTGCTGCTCCCATCCTGTCCCCACCATCCTATCCTGGTATGCATGGCACCCCTCATCCCCAATCCTGGTATGCATGGCACACCTCATCCCCATCCTGGTATGCATGGCACCCCTCATCCCTATCCTGGTATGCATGGCACCCCTCAGCCCCAATCCTAGAATGCAAGGCACCCCTCACCCCCAATCCTAGTAAGCATGGCACCCCTCTCCCCCAATCCTGGTATACATGGCATCCCTCATCCCCAATCCTGGTATGCGTGGCACCCCTCATCCCCAATCCTGGTATGGGTGGCACCCCTCATTCCCATTCTTGGTATGCATGGCACCCCTCATCCCTATCCTAGTATGCATGGTACCCCATCCCTCATCCCTATCCTGTTATGTATGGTATCCCTCATCCTGGTATGCATGGTGCCCCATCCTCATCCTGGTATGCATGGCTCCTCATCCGAATCCTGGTATGCATGGCACTCCTCATCCCTATTCTGGTATGCATGGCCCCTCATCCGAATCCTGGTATGCATGGCCCCTCATCCCCAATCCCGGTATGCATGGCACCCCTCATCCCCAATCCTGGTATGCTTGGCACTCCTCATCCCCAATCCTGGTATGCATGGCTCCCTCATCCCTAATCCTGGTATGCATGATACCCCTCATCCCCAATCCTGGTATGCATGCCACCCCTCATCCCCAATCCTGGTATGCATGGTTCCCTCACCCCCCAATCCTGGTATGTGTGGTACCCCTCACCCCCCAATCCTGGTATGTGTGGTACCCCTCACCCCCCAATCCTGGTATGCATTGTCCCCTCACCCCACAATCCTGGTATATGCATGGTCCCCTCACCCAATAATCCTGGTATGTGTGGTACCCCTCACCCCCCAATCCTGGTATGCATGGTACCCCTCATCCTTTTCACACTGTACACACATACAAAAAAAATAAACAGTTATACTCACCTTTCTTCTCTGTACTCCAGCGCTGCTGTGTCCTGTTCTGCTGGAGGCCGGGGGAGGAGTGCGGCCCCGGACAGCGCGGTGCTCCGGCGCCACACTCCTGTAAATGTGTCTTCAGTAAATGTGTCTTCAGTAAAATGGCGCCGGATAGCGCTATGTGCACGCGCCGATCCGATGCCTCACTCCTGCCCCGGTCTCCGGCGAAGAGAGGTGCCGCGGCAACGCTCCTCCCGGTCAGGTAAGTATGCAAGTATGGCACTGGAGATCGCGGTATGCGTTCAGTGCCTACGCGTACCGCAATCTCCGGCGCCATACACCTCCTCTTACCTGTAACGGCTGGATGCCTGCTTCTGTCTGGAGCCAGACTGCACGTCACGCATGCGCAGTCTATCGAGGCTTCAGACAGAGGGACGCATCCCTGGTTATATTATAGATATATATATATATATATGTTGTGAAATACCTAAACTAACTATAAACAAACAAATCTCTCCCTGACACAGCAGCACCTCTCCCTATTCTGCCTGATTCCGTGGTAGACTGTGACGAGCATGGCGGCGCCCGGTCTTATATACACCTGATTATGCTGTGCGGATAGCCAATCACTATAATGCCCACAACCAACATGGCTACGGCATTACAGTGCATGGCAGGCAATCCCTGCATGTTCATTAGCTCTCTAAAGAGCGCCAAACATGCAGGGAGGGGACCCGAGTTCCCGCCTGAGCAGCCCCAAAAGTCAAGACTAACAAGTTCCAGAGAGACATTAATGACCTGATGACTAATAGGGTATACAGATGGAGGAATCCTCTAAGGCAATCACACCAGCGTTCTCGAAGTGAGCTATCATCTAGATCTAGATCTTCATCTTTACGCTCAGACATTTCCGGCGACCACTCCACTTTGCTTCCTAAATCACATAACTCAGGGCCTAGAAATAAAAATAATAATAACTACCGTGTTAATACAAGACAAAAGGCCAAAAGTTCGGCCCCGACTAAGGAGCAACCGACGAGCGACAGTCAGAATAGCCTTCAGGTAATCAACCTCTCTTCATACACTTTCTCTGAAGCAGAACTGCAGGTGCTCCGTTTGGGCCTGACCTTCTCCCCTGCTAATGGATTTCATCTTTTCACAGCCCTCATGGACCTAAACCTTTTTTCACGTAAATTAATTTTGAAGAAACTGCACTATAAAGATCGTATTATGCCATCGGCGATGAGCTCTGCTGAGAGGGAGGCGCTACAATCACTGGAGGACCTCCTCGGTGAACAGGCGACTGAACCTACCCCCACAAATCTTTCCTAAATCCACACGCTTTCCCCCCTCTTAATCAGTCCAGCTGTTGAGATATTTACTAGACTGGTCTCTGAGGACTTTAGGAAAATCACCAAGGCACGGGGACAGGATAATCTTACAGGTCCTCAGAGAGCAGCTCTTACTAAACTCCAGTCATACCCTGATTTGGTATTTAAATGTGCTGACAAAGGTGGGAACGTGGTGGTTTGGCTGTGTGTCCTCTATGAGAAAGAGGCACTACGGCTGCTACGTGATAAAAATACTTACACGAAATTGAGCCATAACCCGCTCTCCTCCTTCTCAGCAGAGCTTCAATCCATTCTGGCTAGGGCCTTTGAGGCCAATGTTATAGACAAAAAGGTCCTTGAGGGTCTTACCGTATGGTTTCCTAGGGTCTCCACTTTTTATCTGCTGCCCAAGGTCCACAAAGACACCGTCAATCCACCGGGATGCCCGATCATGTCCGGTATTGAGAGCCTCTGCGAACCTATCTGCAAATTTGTTGATTTTTATTTAAAACCTCTCGCAGAGACTCTCCCCTCATACTTAAAGGACACGACGGGTGTGCTTACTCGTTTTGATGGCGTCTCTGTGGACTCTGATACCCTATTGGTTACAGCGGACGTGGAGACCCTATACACGTGCATTGATCACTCTGACGGTTTGGAGGCGGTTCGTCTCTTCCTCGGTGCCTCCAACCTGGGCGGCCCTCTTTGCGATTTTATTTTAGAGCTGCTGCGGTTTATCTTGACCCACAATTTTTTCACCTTTAAGGACCAATTCTATCTCCAGCTACGCGGCACAGCTATGGGCGCGGCCTGCGCGCCGTCGTACGCCAATCTCTTCCTGGGGGCCTGGGAGAGATCACTTTTTGGCGACGAGGGGGCGTGGGCCGCCACCCATATCTTATGCTGGTATAGATATATTGATGATATCCTTCTTCTGTGGAGGGGTACACCGCAGCAGCTGAAAAGGTTTATGAGTGAGATCAATAACAATGATATGAATATCCGCTTAACATATCAAGCGGATGCAGCTAAAATTGACTTCCTTGACGTCAGCCTGGAGGTGGATCCTGACTTCTCCATCAGGACTGACGTATTTAGGAAGCCGACTGCTGTAAATTCACTCATTCATGCCTCCTCCGCACATAATCCCGCAACTATTGGGGCCGTCCCGGTTGGACAGTACCTGAGGGTGAGGCGGATCTGCTCCTCTTCTGAGGCCTTTGAAGATCAGGCCAGATCCCTTAAATCTCGATTCCTCGAACGTGGCTACAGAAAGCGTTCGATTAAAAGAGGATATAATAGAGCCAAGGCAACACCCCGCTCCCAACTTTTATACGGTCAGAGAATTACTAGATCCGTTGATAATCAGACCCGTTTTATTTCCACATACAACACAAAGTGGAACGAGATGCGTACTATCCTTAAGAGACACTGGCCAATCTTATTGACAGAACCCGCTCTGGTGGACACCCTTGGAGATTTTCCGTCCATGACTTCTAGGAGGGCGAAAAATCTTAATGACTTGATAGTCAAGAGCCATTATGTCCCTCCTAATAAAACTTTTCTTTCAACATTCCAACCCACTCTGGGGTCTTTTCCATGCGGCCACTGCTTGGCATGCAGCAATGTCCTACGTATCCGGACTTTTGACTCTGCGGCAGGGGATAAACAATATGTCATCCGACACCGTATCTCCTGCAGTTCCACTAATGTGATTTACTATGCTACGTGTGGATGTCCACTCATTTATGTTGGTCTTACATCTAGGGAAGTCAGAGTTCGGGAACACGTTAGGGACATTGCTGCGGCCAAGTCCGTGACGGACCCCTCTGAGTTAAAAACTCTTCCCCGTCATTTCCGCCTCTTCCATAATTGTGACTCATCATCACTACTTATCCGGGGCATAGACGTCGTCCACCTTGGGGCAAGAGGGGGTAATGTGAAGCGTCTATTGGCCCAGACTGAAACAAATTGGATAGTTACACTGGATACTTTGTCCCCAAAGGGTTTGAACGAGACTATTAGTTATGCCCCATTTCTATGAACTACTATGCGTGTGCCTCCTCCTGGTGATATTCTCTTCATGGTCTGCACTGCGTATTTGTTGAGCTCTACTTTAGCAGTTTTTATTTTTTATTTCTTAATTTTTATTTTTCCCTTGGTGTGGTCCTTTATGTTTCCTAATTTCTGTTTTTATATTTTGTCCACTATTTCTTGTTTAGGTCTTCCTTATTCCCCCAAGATATACAGCTGTGCACCAACCTCACCCCTGCAACCACTATCTCTGACTCTCTGTATGCATCATAACTATGTATGGAGATCGTTATATGTACTCATTTGACCCATTGATATTTCTGTTTCCCATTTATGAAGAGTTATTGGTGCCTTAGCATTTCATTATCACTCTGTGTTAATTTGCTGATTTATATGGAGAGGTGTCCCATTCATATCTATGTATCCCATCCATAGAGTTGCATTTATGCTCTGTCTCTTTAAATGCACCCTATGTTATTTTGCCACCTACATTCTGTGCGCGCGCGTGCGGCGCGACCTTGCCCCGTTCAGCTGCGCCCGGCGTCTTCCCTTCTGTGACTACGCAGCCCTTCGCTGCGTACTCCCGGAAGTGACCGCCGTGTTGCAGCTGCGGGACCTGCTCGCTCCACTGCGCATGCGCTGCATTATGGATCTTATTGGCTGCTTGACGGTCACGTGGTGCACCACCTGACCTCCCACCTGATGTATTTTAAGGTCCTGTCGCCACACTAACATACCTTCCCTTGAGAAAGCCGACCAGTTTACACTCGAAATCCGCGTTGGGAAGCGGCTTATCCCTTCTATTTGCTGATATACTGGCCTAGGGTAAGCATTGTTACCTGCCATCCTCCTCTACTGTGGTTTTGTCTATATGCCCCAATGGGGGGTTCTTTTCTCTGCTGTCTATTGGACTTTTATGGCTGAAGTACTTACCAGTGACTGACTAAATTTGAATACTACCATAATCCACAGTCTATTTGCAGGGCTCTACTCAGTGGAGTCTTATTGCCACAGTGAGGGGTCCAGGGGATTCATGGGTGCAAGCTATATTTATTGATGTATGATTATTATTTTGGCATGTATCCCTCTGTAATCCCCATCCCCCCCTAGCACTGCAAGAATCCGCTGCTATTGATTCTTGCCCTCTTGCACATGTCTTTTTATTATGTGTCTTGTTTTGTCTCATATTCTGTGTCAATAAAATTTATACATTTTTTATCTTTAAACAAAAGCTCCATTCTCTCTTTTTGTGGTATACATGGCTACGGCATTACAGTGCGTGGCAGGCAATCCCTGCATGTTCAATAGCTCTCTAAAGAGCGCCAAACATGCAGGGAGGGGACCCGAGTTCCAGCCTGAGCAGCCCCAAAATACTCGCCGAACTTGTCGAGCATAGTGATGCTCAAGCGAGCAGTGGCGAGCACGTTCGCTCATCACTAATTACAATATGTGTTTTAATATTTTTGTAATCCAATTTGTGTGTCATCCATCAACACTAAATAGTCTAAGTTGGTGAAGTGAAGTGAGAAAAATATAGACATAAATTAAATTTATGAGATCAAATAACTAAAAATTAGCTTGTGCATACATATGATGAAGCCCCTAAAAAATTTTGGTGCAAGCTATTACCTTGATAAGTCACATGCTTGGTGAAAGGAAGTCCACCTGTGTGCAATCTAAGAGTCACATAGTCTCTCAGTATAAACACTTTATCTTTTCTGAAAGGTGTAACGGGTCTAGGAGGCGGAACCTCTGAGCAACTCTACAAGGGGGCGGTCCTTGTGAGGAAGCGGGTGGCTCCCAGGCAAGACGGGCAGGCAGTCACAGCAGGTGACTGGGACAGTCTCTGAGTGAACAGGCTGGAGGTCACGGCAAGTGACCGGGGCAGTCTCTGGAAGAACGGGCAGGAGGTCTCGGCAAGTGACCCGGGCAGTCTCTGGATAAAGGGTTGGTACGACCTGCGGTGGCTGATGGTAGACGTGAGCTCCCAGGTGAGCAGGCGAGAGTGTCTGGATAAACGGGTGGTCACAGCATGTGACGGCGGAGCCTCCAAGAAGACCAACAGACAGGCGGCAGATGAGCACTCCCAGGTGAGTGGGCAGAAGTCACTGGACAGGCGGGTGGTCACAGCACGTGACGGCAGAGCCTCCAGGTAGGTTAGCAGACAGGCAGCAGATGAGCGCTCGCAGGTGAGCGGGCAGGAGTCACTGGACAGGCAGGTGGTCACTGCACGTGACGGCGGAGCCTCCAGGTAGGCTAGCAGGCAGGTAGCAGATGTGCGCTCCCAGGTGAGCGGGCAAGCTGGTCCATAGACAGACTGACAGGAGTTGGAAGGCAGACCGTCGGACCTCAGGCAAGCAGGCAGGTAGCTGATGTGCGCTCCCAGGTGAGCGGGCAAGCTGGTCCTTAGACAGACTGACAGGAGTTGTAAGGCAGACCGTCGGACCTCAGGCTAGCAGGCAGGTAGCAGAATATCAGGCAGGAATAAGACAGCAAGCTGGCAGGAATCAGGCAGGTATCTGGCAGGTAACTGGCAACGGGACCTGAGGGCTGAAGCATAGTAGTGAACAGTGCAACAACATTGCTCGGGCACCTCCATTTTGGAGGAGGTGCCTTATATATGGTGAAGTCCTCCGGCCATTGGCCGGGGACTCCTTAGGACGGCGCGCGCGGCCCCTTTAAGAGGAAGGGAGAGCGCGCACACGCGCCCTAAGCACAGTGGCCGAGAAGGAGCGCGCGCTGCCAGCAGAGCGGGAGGAGGACGCCGGGCACGGAGCAGAGAGGTGAGGGGAACAGCGTCCCTGCCTAGCAGAGGGCAGGGACGCCGGCGCTACAGTACCTCCCCTTTTAGGCCCCCCCTTTTTTAGGCCAGACAGAAATTTAGCAAGGATAAGAGGGGCATGGATGTTCTCCCGGGGCTCCCACGTTCTCTCCTCAGGACCAAACCCCTTCCAATCCACTAGAAAAAAGGTCTTTCCTCTTACCCTTTTGGTGGCAAGAATGTTCTCTACCTCAAACTCGTCCACAGCAGAAATCGGAGCAGGAGGCGTACCTGTAGACTTGGAAAAAGAGTTAAGAACCACAGGTTTGAGGAGAGATACATGGAAGGAGTTAGGGATCCGTAAGTTGGCCGGGAGTTTCAATTTATAGGCCACCGGGTTGATCTGACTGATGACCTACAGAGGACCGATGAACTGAGGCCCTAACTTGTAAGAAGGTATCTTGAGTCGGACATATTTAGATGAGAGCCAGACTTTATCTCCAGGACGAAATTGTGGAGGATCCAGGCGTTTTTTGTCAGCGTGTCTTTTCATCCTTTCAGACGACTGAAGCAGTGCGGATCGGGTACTCTCCCAAATGGAGGAAAATTTGCTAACGAGAGATTCCGCAGCCGGGTTGTCCACAGAGGTGGAGACAGGAAAAGGAATCCGAGGATGCTGACCGAAGACTACAAAAAACGGGGATTTGGAGGAGGATTCGCTCTCGTGATTGTTATAAGAGAACTCGGCCCATGGTAGGAGATCCACCCAGTCTGAATGATGGGCATTAACGAAGTGCCGGAGGTAACTGGTCAGGTTCTGATTGATCCGCTCCACTTGACCATTGGACTGTGGGTGGTAAGCGGAAGAGAAGTCCAGGGTGACGTCTAGCAGTTTACAAGTGGCTCTCCAGAAGCGTGAGGTGAACTGTACCCCACGATCCGACACGATGTGGAGGGGCAGGCCATGAAGACGAAAGATGTGACGAATAAAGTCTTTAGCTAGCTCGGGTGCAGACGGGAGGCCTGGCAGGGGAACGAAATGAGCCATCTTGGAGAATCGGTCAGCGACCACCCAAATGACCGTACAACCGGCAGAGACTGGGAGGTCAGTTATAAAGTCCATTGCTATATGCTGCCAGGGGGCAGCAGGTACAGAAAGCGGAAGGAGGCGACCGGCTGGCAGATGTCTCGGAACCTTGTTGCGGGCGCCGGACACACAGGCAGAAACAAAGTCTATTACGTCCTGGTGCAGGGTAGGCCACCAGTAGTGCCGGGTAATAAGCTGGAGGGTCTTTTTCTGACCGGCGTGGCCAGCTAGTTTAGACGAGTGACCCCAGTGAAGGATCTTCTCCCGATCAGGTACTGATACGAACGTCTTTCCGGGAGGGAGACGATTTAGACTCACGGGAGCCACCTGCATTACTCTGGCGGGATCGATGATGTGTTTCGGATCTTCCTCGAGATCAGACACCAGAAAGGATCGAGACAAGGCGTCCGCCTTGACGTTTTTGTCAGCCGGGCAAAAATGAAGAACAAAATCAAAGCGAGCAAAAAACAAGGACCACCGGGCTTGGCGCGGGTTAAGTCTCTGGGCATGCTGGAGGTAATCCAAGTTCTTGTGGTCAGTGTAAATTATTACCGGGTGAAGAGCCCCCTCGAGCAGGTAACGCCACTCCTCCAATGCCAGTTTGATGGCCAATAACTCTCGGTCTCCTATGGAATAATTGCGCTCTGAGGAGGAGAAGAGTTTAGAGAAGAAGCCGCAAGTTACCATCCTCCCGGAAGATGATTTTTGAGTAAGTACCGCTCCGGCTCCAGAGGAGGAGGCGTCAACTTCCAGGAAGAACTGCTTGTTGCCGTCCGGGCGATGCAGCACCGGGGCGGAAGAGAAGGCCTGTTTTAAGGAAAGAAAGGCCTCCTCTGCTTCGGGCGGCCACTCTTTGGGATTAGCACCCTTACGGGTGAGCGCGGAAATTGGGGCAGTCCGGGAAGAGAAGTGTGGTATGAAGAGGCGGTAGTAGTTGGCGAAGCCCAGGAACCGCTGAATGGCCTTCAACCCCTCCGGTCGAGGCCATTTCTCGATGGCAGACAGTTTCTCTGGATCCATTCGTAGGCCGGTCTGAGAAATAATGTAGCCCAAAAACGGAAGCGAGGTCTGCTCAAAGAGGCACTTCTCGTATTTAGCGAAGAGGTGATTCTGCCTGAGCCTGAGCAGGACCTGACGAACGTCCCTCCGGTGAGTCTGGAGATCCAGAGAGAAGACCAAGATGTCGTCCAGGTACACCACTACGCAGGAGTAGAGAAGATCCCGGAAGATGTCATTGACCAACTCTTGAAAGACGGCAGGAGCGTTACAGAGACCAAAGGGCATTACCAGATATTCATAGTGGCCGTCCCGGGTGTTGAATGCCGTCTTCCATTCATCCCCCTGACCGATACAAACCAGGTTGTACGCCCCACGGAGGTCCAGTTTGGTGAAGATTCTAGCCCCCCTCAGACGATCAAATAACTCCGGAATGAGCGGAAGGGGGTACTTATTCTTCACCGTGATCTGGTTAAGGCCTCTATAGTCTATACAGGGATGGAGAGAGCCGTCCTTCTTTTTGACGAAAAAGAAGCCTGCTCCCGCCGGGGAGGTAGATTTCCGGATGAATCCCCTGGCCAGATTCTCCTCAATATATTCGGACATCGACCGGGTCTCAGCAGCAGATAATGGATAAATACGCCCACGGGGAGGAGTAGTACCGGGTAACAGGTCGATAGGGCAGTCGTATGGTCTATGAGGGGGTAGTGTCTCTGCCTCCTTTTTACTAAAGACATCAGCATAAGACCAATAAGGAATCGGAAGTCCAGGTAGATTAGCTGGGGTAGGAGAAGGACGGACGGGATGGACGGGAACCAGACAGGTCTTATGGCAGTCCTGTCCCCAGCGAAGGACCTCTCCGGTCTGCCAGTCAAGCACGGGTGCATGTTTCTGGAGCCAAGGTAGACCTAGCAAGAGGGCGTGAGAGAGTCCAGGCAGAACATGAAAGGAGATACTCTCAGAATGCAGCATTCCCACCTGCATAGTAATGGATTCGGTGATGAGTTGGATGGGGCGTGGTAAGAGACCCCCATCCACGGCAGCAACAGACAAGGGTACAGCCAGAGGTTTGGTGGGGATGCGGTATTTCTCTACCAGGGACTGTGAAATAAGATTCCCGGCTGCTCCAGAGTCAAGTTGGGCTAGTTCGAAATAACGGTTCTCCCCGCAGACGATTGAGACTGACAGCAGCAGAGATGGAGAGGATTTATTCTTGTCTAGGTCGACCTCTCTGAGCGAACCTAGACACAGGCGTTTCCCGACCTCTCCGGGCAGGCACGGATCCGGTGCTCCTTACTGCCACAGTAGAAGCAGCTCCCCTCGGCACGGCGTAAGTCCTGACGGGTCTTGACCATCTTGGTCTGGTCGACCTGCATAGGCTCAGGAGAGTGTACCTGGGGAGAGACGGAGGGAGTGACGGGTTTCTGAAGAGTAGGAGCTAGACGTGGAAACCTCCTCTCACGGGTGACCTCTTTGGCACGCTCCTGGAACCGTAGGTCAATCCGGGTGGCAAGAGTTATTAGGTCATCGAGAGTGGTAGGAATGTCCCGACCGGCAAGTTCATCTTTAATATGGCCAGACAGACCCTCCCAGAAGACGGATACCAGAGCGTCGTTATCCCAGGCCAGCTCCGAGGCAAGGGTACGGAACTGTATGGCATATTGGCCCACGGTGAGACTTCCCTGACGGAGGCGTAGCAGTGATGATGCGGATGAGGTCTTCCGTCCGGGTTCGTCGAAGACTTTCCGGAAAGCCGTGAGAAAGGCAGGCAAGTCGGACACCAGGGGGTCTCCTCTCTCCCATAGAGGATTTAGCCAGGCCAGGGCCTCCCCGGTGAGATGGGACATGATGAAGGCAATTTTGGCCCGGTCGGAGTTAAACTGGTGGGACAATAGTTCAAAGTGCAGGGTGCACTGGTTTATGAAGCCCCTAGCTTGAGCGGGGTCGCCTCCGAAGCGTGGAGGTGTAGAAAGCCGGGGTCCGGGGCAGGATGCCATGGTATTGGTGGGCAGCGGCGCTGCCGGGCTGCGAGTCATGACACTAGCGGTGGTTGCTGTTGGAGCAGTCAGAGTGTCCAGGAAAGAGTTGACATTCCGCAGATGACTCAGGATGGACTCCTGTTGGGACCTCTGACGGGACAGTTCATGACATAGGTCCGAGAGCGAGGGAGCTTGGGTGCCACCGGGTTCCATGGCCCGAGCAAACTGTAACGGGTCTAGGAGGCGGGACCTCTGAGCAACTCTACAAGGGGGCGGTCCTTGTGAGGAAGCGGGTGGCTCCCAGGCAAGACGGGCAGGCAGTCACAGCAGGTGACCGGGACAGTCTCTGAGTGAACGGGCTGGAGGTCACGGCAAGTGACCGGGGCAGTCTCTGGAAGAACGGGCAGGAGGTCACGGCAAGTGACCGGGGCAGTCTCTGGATGAACGGGCAGGAGGTCTCGGCAAGTGACCGGGGCAGTCTCTGGATAAAGGGTTGGTACGACCTGCGGCGGCTGATGGTAGACGTGAGCTCCCAGGTGAGCAGGCGAGAGTCTCTGGATAAACGGGTGGTCACAGCATGTGACGGCGGAGCCTCCAGGAAGACCAACAGACAGGCGGCAGATGAGCGCTCCCAGGTGAGCGGGCAGAAGTCACTGGACAGGCGGGTGGTCACAGCACGTGACGGCAGAGCCTCCAGGTAGGCTAGCAGACAGGCAGCAGATGAGCGCTCCCAGGTGAGCGGGCAGGAGTCACTGGACAGGCAGGTGGTCACTGCACGTGACGGCGGAGCCTCCAGGTAGGCTAGCAGGCAGGTAGCAGATGTGCGCTCCCAGGTGAGCGGGCAAGCTGGTCCATAGACAGACTGACAGGAGTTGGAAGGCAGACCGTCGGACCTCAGGCAAGCAGGCAGGTAGCTGATGTGCGCTCCCAGGTGAGCGGGCAAGCTGGTCCTTAGACAGACTGACAGGAGTTGTAAGGCAGACCGTCGGACCTCAGGCTAGCAGGCAGGTAGCAGAATATCAGGCAGGAATAAGACAGCAAGCTGGCAGGAATCAGGCAGGTATCTGGCAGGTAACTGGCAACGGGACCTGAGGGCTGAAGCATAGTAGTGAACAGTGCAACAACATTGCTCGGGCACCTCCATTTTGTAGGAGGTGCCTTATATATGGTGAAGTCCTCCGGCCATTGGCCGGGGACTCCTTAGGACGGCGCGCGCGGCCCCTTTTAGAGGAAGGGAGAGCGCGCGCCCTAAGCACAGTGGCCGGGAAGGAGCGCGCGCTGCCAGCAGAGCGGGAGGAGGACGCCGGGCACGGAGCAGAGAGGTGAGGGGAACAGCGTCCCTGCCTAGCAGAGGGCAGGGACGCCGGCGCTACAAAAAGCCACAGAGGCTGCAACACCATTAAGCAAGAGGCACGACTGACTAAAAAACACCATGAAGACCAAAGAGATCTCCAAATAAGTCAGGAACAAAGTTGTTGAGAAGTCAGAGCTGGGTTAGAAAAAATATCCCAATCTCTGTTGATCCCCCGAAGCACCATCAAATCCATTATCATCAAATGGAAGAACAGGGTACCACAAGAAACCTGCCGAGAGGGCCACCCACCAAAACTCTTAGCCTGGGCAAGGGGGACATTAATCAGAGAGGCAGCACAGAGACCAAAGGTAACCCTGAAGGAGCTGCAGACTTCCCAAGCAGAGACTTGAGTATCTGTCCATACGACCACAATAAGCCATACACTCCATAGAGATGGCCTTTATGGAAGAGTGGGCAGAAAAAAGCCTTTACTTACACACAAAAATTGTAAGGTTTGTTTTCAGTTTGACAAAAGACATGAGGGAGACTCCCTAAATGTATGGAGGAAGGTACTGTGGTCAGATGAGACCAAAATTTAAGTTTTGGGCCACCAAGGTAAACTCTATGTCTGGCGCCAAATTAACGCAGCTCATCACACCAAGAACACCGTCCCCACAGTGAAACACGGTGGTGGATGCATCATGCTGTTGGGATGTCTTTCAGCAGCAGGAACAATAAAAATGGTCTGGGTTGAGAGGAAGATGGATAGTGTGAAATACAGAGATATTTTTGAGCAAAACCTGTTTCAGTCTGTCAGTGATTTGAGATCCATCTTCCAACAAGTCAATGACTCAAAGCATGCTGCTAAAGCAACACTCAAGTAGTTTAAAGGGAAAGGTGTAAATGTTTTGAAGTGGCCTAGTCAAAGCCCAAGACTTTAATCCAATTGAGCATCTGTAGTCAGACTTGAAGATTGCTGCTCATCAGAGGAAATCATCTTACTTGAAGGAGCTGGAGCAGTTTTGCCTTGAGGAATAGGCAAAAATTCCAGTGGCAAGATGTGGAAAGCTTATAGAGACTTATCCAAAGCGACTTGCAGATGTAATTGCTGCAAAAGGAGGCTCTACAAAGTACTAACTTTAGGGGGGTGAATAGATATGCACACTGAAATTTTCAGTTATTTTGTCCTATTTGTTCTTTGTTTCACAATAAAAAGAAAAACAAATGTTCACAGTTGTAGGCATGTTCTTTGCATGAACTGGTACAAACCCTCAAAAAAAACAGTGAAATTCCAGGTTGTGAGGTAGCCAAGGGGGTGAATACTTTTACAAGCCACTGTACCTTTCATGCCTCCCCTATTTCCTCATAGATTGTAAACTTGTGTACCCTCCTCATGGTATCTATTGAATTATGTGTTTACTCTGTAATGTCTTTATTGTCTGTACATGTCCCGTCTGAAATGTAAAGTGCTGCCCAATATGTTGGCGCTACAGAAATAAAAATAATAGTAATTATTTTTATTATTATTATTAATATGTCCTGCATCTGCCTCAAGGCTACAACAGGAGTGCAGGGACTGAGACAAATAATACAGAACATAACCTCCCTATAGAATTTGGGGTTGGATTTTGAAACTAAAGATCATTTCAAGATGCTTGAAGATTATTTTAAGATATCTGAAATGGTTTAATAGAAAGTATCCAAATTCTGATACTGGAGATAATACCTCTGCAACTGGAATCAGACTCCTGAAACCCAAATAGCAAAGGTGAATTGGATACTATTATGGTTGCAAGGACAGCTATGGATATAGTAAGCAATAGATTAGTCAGAAGTAGTGATGAGCGAGAGTGTTCTGCTAACCCTTTCGGCGAGCATGCTCGGGTGCTCGCCGAATATTTACAGCGTGCTCGAGTGTTTTGTTTTAGTCATTGCTTGTCCATGATTTGCAACTGTTTGACAGCTTTAATACATGTGAGGAATGCCTAAGAAACAGGCATTCCTCACATGTATTAAAGCTGTCAAACAGTCGCAAATCATGTACACGGAGTGAGTCAAACATATCACCGTAGCACGCTGATGATCTGAAGACACTCAGAAGACACCCGAGCATGCTCGTAAATCTCGAGTAACGAGCATGCTCGCTCATCACTAGTCAGGAGTGTTTTAAAAATATACAAAAAGACTGAATAATAAGACAAAAACAGTTATGAATCAGTGGTAGAAGCATGGAGAAATGGGAAATGGGAAATAAATATGTAGCAACAACACAAAGAAAAGGACAAAAGGTGATGTCACTGAGCAAACAGTAACAGGCACTGGAGGGAAGGATATGAGCAAAGTGCAAAGATCAAAAGAAGTTGATTAAGGTGTATATGGATAATGCATTATCACTTGTAGTACACTCAAGAGTATGATGTTGGAATGTGATCATGGTTTCCATCTTGACTTATTTTTTCTGGACTACTTATCAAAAAATTACGGACAGACAATATTTTTTACGAACAGATTGGAAAACCATAATAAATGTATAAATGATGCATTTCTACAGACCATAATATGGTATGAAGACAACAGCTGCATTCCCTGTAAACTGTAAAGTAATGATAATTACAGTCATGATCAGTATAATTTTGTTCAGCATCAAAAAAATCATGGATGTGTCATTTTTTTTCTTACAGACAGGGCAAAAATATGCCCTACTTTTATGGACAATCCTGGAATTTCTGGGCAGCTGGCAACCCAGAATGTGATTGGTCTGATGGAAAGGAGTTTGCTAATTGGGGAATATGGTGATGATCTCTATGAATTGATGGAAAAAGAAATGTTGGACTATGAATGTAAACTGAACTGCTTTTGTTTTTGCAAATACAATGAATGGTGAATGATATTCTGTGAGGGATATATGATATAGAATATATGTCCCAAATTGCTAATAAAGTCAAACATCATACAGAATATACAGCTTGAAAGAAAAATAATCCAGTGTCTACAGGGATTAGGCTAAATTCCCGCGAGCGTATAAAGAGTCATCCAAAAGTAAGTATGCAATTATGTGTCTTTCATCTGCTGCGCTGTTTCTTTAGCTTAAGTTCTACAAGATGTTACGAACAACCTCCCTGCCGAGTTCCCTCAAAAACTGTGTGTAAGTGTACATAGAAGAATTGATCCTTTGATGGTGTATTGAAGACAAAGGTTTATCAAACCAAATACTGATTTTTGTTCAATCACTTTGCATTTTGTAAATAAATGACAAAAAACATTAACAATTCCACTTTGCAGAGCATTTTTACTTTGCAGCATTTTTTCTACAGCTGCCCAAAACTTTTGCACTGTATTGTATAATTAACTCATTCACTTGACCATCTTGGTCTGGTCGACCTGCATAGGCTCAGGAGAGTGTACCTGGGGAGAGACGGAGGGAGTGACGGGTTTCTGAAGAGTAGGAGCTAGACGTGGAAACCTCCTCTCACGGGTGACCTCTTTGGCACGCTCCTGGAACCGTAGGTCAATCCGGGTGGCAAGAGTTATTAGGTCATCGAGAGTGGTAGGAATGTCCCGACCGGCAAGTTCATCTTTAATATGGCCAGACAGACCCTCCCAGAAGACGGATACCAGAGCGTCGTTATCCCAGGCCAGCTCCGAGGCAAGGGTACGGAACTGTATGGCATATTGGCCCACGGTGAGACTTCCCTGACGGAGGCGTAGCAGTGATGATGCGGATGAGGTCTTCCGTCCGGGTTCGTCGAAGACTTTCCGGAAAGCCGTGAGAAAGGCAGGCAAGTCGGACACCAGGGGGTCTCCTCTCTCCCATAGAGGATTTAGCCAGGCCAGGGCCTCCCCGGTGAGATGGGACATGATGAAGGCAATTTTGGCCCGGTCGGAGTTAAACTGGTGGGACAATAGTTCAAAGTGCAGGGTGCACTGGTTTATGAAGCCCCTAGCTTGAGCGGGGTCGCCTCCGAAGCGTGGAGGTGTAGAAAGCCGGGGTCCGGGGCAGGATGCCATGGTATTGGTGGGCAGCGGCGCTGCCGGGCTGCGAGTCATGACACTAGCGGTGGTTGCTGTTGGAGCAGTCAGAGTGTCCAGGAAAGAGTTGACATTCTGCAGATGACTCAGGATGGACTCCTGTTGGGACCTCTGACGGGACAGTTCATGACATAGGTCCGAGAGCGAGGGAGCTTGGGTGCCACCGGGTTCCATGGCCCGAGCAAACTGTAACGGGTCTAGGAGGCGGAACCTCTGAGCAACTCTACAAGGGGGCGGTCCTTGTGAGGAAGCGGGTGGCTCCCAGGCAAGACGGGCAGGCAGTCACAGCAGGTGACCGGGACAGTCTCTGAGTGAACGGGCTGGAGGTCACGGCAAGTGACCGGGGCAGTCTCTGGAAGAACGGGCAGGAGGTCACGGCAAGTGACCGGGGCAGTCTCTGGATGAACGGGCAGGAGGTCTCGGCAAGTGACCGGGGCAGTCTCTGGATAAAGGGTTGGTACGACCTGCGGCGGCTGATGGTAGACGTGAGCTCCCAGGTGAGCAGGCGAGAGTCTCTGGATAAACGGGTGGTCACAGCATGTGACGGCGGAGCCTCCAGGAAGACCAACAGACAGGCGGCAGATGAGCGCTCCCAGGTGAGCGGGCAGAAGTCACTGGACAGGCGGGTGGTCACAGCACGTGACGGCAGAGCCTCCAGGTAGGCTAGCAGACAGGCAGCAGATGAGCGCTCCCAGGTGAGCGGGCAGGAGTCACTGGACAGGCAGGTGGTCACTGCACGTGACGGCGGAGCCTCCAGGTAGGCTAGCAGGCAGGTAGCAGATGTGCGCTCCCAGGTGAGCGGGCAAGCTGGTCCATAGACAGACTGACAGGAGTTGGAAGGCAGACCGTCGGACCTCAGGCAAGCAGGCAGGTAGCTGATGTGCGCTCCCAGGTGAGCGGGCAAGCTGGTCCTTAGACAGACTGACAGGAGTTGTAAGGCAGACCGTCGGACCTCAGGCTAGCAGGCAGGTAGCAGAATATCAGGCAGGAATAAGACAGCAAGCTGGCAGGAATCAGGCAGGTATCTGGCAGGTAACTGGCAACGGGACCTGAGGGCTGAAGCATAGTAGTGAACAGTGCAACAACATTGCTCGGGCACCTCCATTTTGTAGGAGGTGCCTTATATATGGTGAAGTCCTCCGGCCATTGGCCGGGGACTCCTTAGGACGGCGCGCGCGGCCCCTTTTAGAGGAAGGGAGAGCGCGCGCGCGCGCCCTAAGCACAGTGGCCGGGAAGGAGCGCGCGCTGCCAGCAGAGCGGGAGGAGGACGCCGGGCACGGAGCAGAGAGGTGAGGGGAACAGCGTCCCTGCCTAGCAGAGGGCAGGGACGCCGGCGCTACAAAAGGCCACAGAGGCTGCAACACCATTAAGCAAGAGGCACCACTGACTAAAAAACACCATGAAGACCAAAGAGATCTCCAAATAAGTCAGGAACAAAGTTGTTGAGAAGTCAGAGCTGGGTTAGAAAAAATATCCCAATCTCTGTTGATCCCCCGAAGCACCATCAAATCCATTATCATCAAATGGAAGAACAGGGTACCACAAGAAACCTGCCGAGAGGGCCACCCACCAAAACTCTTAGCCTGGGCAAGGGGGACATTAATCAGAGAGGCAGCACAGAGACCAAAGGTAACCCTGAAGGAGCTGCAGACTTCCCAAGCAGAGACTGGAGTATCTGTCCATACGACCACAATAAGCCATACACTCCATAGAGATGGCCTTTATGGAAGAGTGGGCAGAAAAAAGCCTTTACTTACACACAAAAATTGTAAGGTTTGTTTTCAGTTTGACAAAAGACATGAGGGAGACTCCCTAAATGTATGGAGGAAGGTACTGTGGTCAGATGAGACCAAAATTTAAGTTTTGGGCCACCAAGGTAAACTCTATGTCTGGCGCCAAATTAACGCAGCTCATCACACCAAGAACACCGTCCCCACAGTGAAACACGGTGGTGGATGCATCATGCTGTTGGGATGTCTTTCAGCAGCAGGAACAATAAAAATGGTCTGGGTTGAGAGGAAGATGGATAGTGTGAAATACAGAGATATTTTTGAGCAAAACCTGTTTCAGTCTGTCAGTGATTTGAGATCCATCTTCCAACAAGTCAATGACTCAAAGCATGCTGCTAAAGCAACACTCAAGTAGTTTAAAGGGAAAGGTGTAAATGTTTTGAAGTGGCCTAGTCAAAGCCCAAGACTTTAATCCAATTGAGCATCTGTAGTCAGACTTGAAGATTGCTGCTCATCAGAGGAAATCATCTTACTTGAAGGAGCTGGAGCAGTTTTGCCTTGAGGAATAGGCAAAAATTCCAGTGGCAAGATGTGGAAAGCTTATAGAGACTTACCCAAAGCGACTTGCAGATGTAATTGCTGCAAAAGGAGGCTCTACAAAGTACTAACTTTAGGGGGGTGAATAGATATGCACACTGAAATTTTCAGTTATTTTGTCCTATTTGTTCTTTGTTTCACAATAAAAAGAAAAACAAATGTTCACAGTTGTAGGCATGTTCTTTGCATGAACTGGTACAAACCCTCAAAAAAAACAGTGAAATTCCAGGTTGTGAGGTAGCCAAGGGGGTGAATACTTTTACAAGCCACTGTACCTTTCATGCCTCCCCTATTTCCTCATAGATTGTAAACTTGTGTACCCTCCTCATGGTATCTATTGAATTATGTGTTTACTCTGTAATGTCTTTATTGTCTGTACATGTCCCGTCTGAAATGTAAAGTGCTGCCCAATATGTTGGCGCTACAGAAATAAAAATAATAGTAATTATTTTTATTATTATTATTAATATGTCCTGCATCTGCCTCAAGGCTACAACAGGAGTGCAGGGACTGAGACAAATAATACAGAACATAACCTCCCTATAGAATTTGGGGTTGGATTTTGAAACTAAAGATCATTTCAAGATGCTTGAAGATTATTTTAAGATATCTGAAATGGTTTAATAGAAAGTATCCAAATTCTGATACTGGAGATAATACCTCTGCAACTGGAATCAGACTCCTGAAACCCAAATAGCAAAGGTGAATTGGATACTATTATGGTTGCAAGGACAGCTATGGATATTGTAAGCAATAGATTAGTCAGAAGTAGTGATGAGCGAGAGTGTTCTGCTAACCCTTTCGGCGAGCATGCTCGGGTGCTCGCCGAATATTTACAGCGTGCTCGAGTGTTTTGTTTTAGTCATTGCTTGTCCATGATTTGCAACTGTTTGACAGCTTTAATACATGTGAGGAATGCCTAAGAAACAGGCATTCCTCACATGTATTAAAGCTGTCAAACAGTCGCAAATCATGTACACGGAGTGAGTCAAACATATCACCGTAGCACGCTGATGATCTGAAGACACTCAGAAGACACCCGAGCATGCTCGTAAATCTCGAGTAACGAGCATGCTCGCTCATCACTAGTCAGGAGTGTTTTAAAAATATACAAAAAGACTGAATAATAAGACAAAAACAGTTATGAATCAGTGGTAGAAGCATGGAGAAATGGGAAATGGGAAATAAATATGTAGCAACAACACAAAGAAAAGGACAAAAGGTGATGTCACTGAGCAAACAGTAACAGGCACTGGAGGGAAGGATATGAGCAAAGTGCAAAGATCAAAAGAAGTTGATTAAGGTGTATATGGATAATGCATTATCACTTGTAGTACACTCAAGAGTATGATGTTGGAATGTGATCATGGTTTCCATCTTGACTTATTTTTTCTGGACTACTTATCAAAAAATTACGGACAGACAATATTTTTTACGAACAGATTGGAAAACCATAATAAATGTATAAATGATGCATTTCTACAGACCATAATATGGTATGAAGACAACAGCTGCATTCCCTGTAAACTGTAAAGTAATGATAATTACAGTCATGATCAGTATAATTTTGTTCAGCATCAAAAAAATCATGGATGTGTCATTTTTTTTCTTACAGACAGGGCAAAAATATGCCCTACTTTTATGGACAATCCTGGAATTTCTGGGCAGCTGGCAACCCAGAATGTGATTGGTCTGATGGAAAGGAGTTTGCTAATTGGGGAATATGGTGATGATCTCTATGAATTGATGGAAAAAGAAATGTTGGACTATGAATGTAAACTGAACTGCTTTTGTTTTTGCAAATAGAATGGATGGTGAATGATATTCTGTGAGGGATATATGATATAGAATATATGTCCCAAATTGCTAATAAAGTCAAACATCATACAGAATATACAGCTTGAAAGAAAAATAATCCAGTGTCTACAGGGATTAGGCTAAATTCCCGCGAGCGTATAAAGAGTCATCCAAAAGTAAGTATGCAATTATGTGTCTTTCATCTGCTGCGCTGTTTCTTTAGCTTAAGTTCTACAAGATGTTACGAACAACCTCCCTGCCGAGTTCCCTCAAAAACTGTGTGTAAGTGTACATAGAAGAATTGATCCTTTGATGGTGTATTGAAGACAAAGGTTTATCAAACCAAATACTGATTTTTGTTCAATCACTTTGCATTTTGTAAATAAATGACAAAAAACATTAACAATTCCACTTTGCAGAGCATTTTTACTTTGCAGCATTTTTTCTACAGCTGCCCAAAACTTTTGCACTGTATTGTATAATTAACTCATTCACTGGGAAACAGCAGTGTAGCTACCTAGGATGCAGAGGGTGTGGTCACCCAAGGACCCAGGCTCAGAGGGGCCCACCCACTGCTACTCTACTGTTAACTACATTGGCGTACAAAGCTGTGCGTTAGTGCAGAGAGGGACGATCCCCCTATACTACTGGTCTCAATTGGTAATATGGTGGCAGAGGCGTTCTGTGTAGAAAAATGATGTGGAATCACCCCTATTTTTAATGACCAGCCAAGGTAAAGCAGACAGCTGTGGGCTTAAATTATCAGGCCTGCAAGGTCCATGGTCATTGGGCCACGTAATTTTTTAAAATTTATTGTTTATTAAAATCAGGCTGAAAACACCTGCATTTTCAATGCACTTACAATGCATGTGCTTTTTTTAAACTGCGGATTTAACTAATCTTATAAGATGACGTGATGCGGCCGGCCAATCACAGTAACGCCAGTAGTCAACACGGCTGTGGAATTACCATGTATGGCATGCAATCCCTGCATATTTATTGGCTGTCTAACAGCTGTGAAAAATACGGGGCAGGGACGTGAGCATGTGCACAAGCACCCGGGATATTCGGCCAAGTAACGAGTGTCCTTGAGAATCCCGATACTCGACTGAGTATTGAGAAATGGCAAGCACGCTCGCTCATCACTAATAGAGACATATTCTATTAAGTTCCTAATTGGGTTAAATAATATAAAAAATTCACAATTTATATGTTGTCATGGCAACTTGGCCATTATAATGGTATGTTTCCTGTTTATGCATTGCTTCAATAGGTGTTTTCTGCTGGGTGTTGCATTTTATACTTGGATTTTTGAGGCCCTCCATCTTATCTCCTCCATTGTAGACTTATGTGTATATAATGCTAATAATTTTTAATATATTTTTCAATAGACTATTTTTTAACCTTACTGGTGGTTTAAGGTTAATTTGTTGGTTCTCTTCTGTGGTTATTATGTTTGGAGTACTCCACCCTGTGAGTTATATAGGAGACCGTGTACTCTTGTCCCTAACTTAGATATAGAATATGTGCTCTATGAATGTCGTAATATTGAGTTTTTAAACGTAGCATGTAGCAGAGCTAAGAAAGCTAACTCCGCCCAGATCACTGATTAGCAGCTTTCTGTGTACAATGTATATTGACAGTCAGTTGCTAATCAGTGCTGGGAGTGTGATTGGACCCGGAGGCACGTAGGCGCCTAGTCTGGCAGTGATAATTTCCTGCTGATAAAACTCTCATTGTATTGAAACAATATCACACAGCTTAAATGACACATTGCTGAAATCAGTGCCTAAGCCCCTACCTCATGGTGTTCTCAGATTACATAGAAAAAGCTGCTGACTGATTCCCTTTAAAGATAGGATAAGCTTTAGGACAGGCACTCATACAGTTACTGTATGTATTTCTAATATTGGCTACGCTTAGACCCTATCTAACCAATAAATTCTGACCTATATTATGCAATAACTATAAATTTTAAATTGGATAACTCATTTAATACTGAAAATGAAACTGTTGACAGCACTAACTGTAATAAACCCAAAAATCATCTCTAATTTACTGTAGTACCAGGTACATACATAAGTATAGGTATTTTTTATGTAAATTACATTGTATTATTTCAAGTCAAGTTCAGTGAACTTTTGTTGTGCAAGATATCTGGGTGCAATGAATATTTAGGAGATTGATATGACAGACATGTGCAGTATTGTAATTGATGGGTAAATATGCCACAATGAGGTTAAACTGTTTCATACAAATTAATAGAGGTCTTTATGAAAGGGCATTCAATTTACATGTTTAATGAGGATATGGCGGGGGGGGCTGATTGATGATCGCATGACATGAATTAAAAAGATTGTCAATATGAAAATTAGATGGAGGTGAAATTGTTTCATAAACAATTTGTTATTAATTCATAATGTGGTAAAACAATATTCTTAAGACATACACATTATCAACAATCAGATGTTTATTTTGATTGCAACGTTAGTTCATTATATTGCACAAATGCATCTAAAATAAACAATGAAGCAACGTAATAAGTATTCTATTATTTTCTGTACACAACGCTTAGGCAATTCTGTGTACGATAAAGGGGTTATTCTCAGCTTCTTAAATGGGTAACATTAAAAAGTGTAACAAGTAACTTTACTACTTACCTCTTATTACAAGTCCTCTCAATACTCAAGAATCGAAGAATTTTTAACTTTACAGTCTACTAGTCAATAGAGCCGGCTGTCAGTCAGTGCCACGGCACAGTTACAGCCGCCACTCACTGTGTACTGAGCGGTGAAATAAGCCGCGCTAGCTCCACCACTTTCAGTTCAGGGGCGTCGGGTAGCTTCATAACGATATTAACCTGCAGATTAATCCCATATCTGCAGGTTTATAACATTTTTTTACATGACAGGTTCCCTTTAATAATGATGAATATGGTTGTTAAATGTCCCTATAAAACAGTCCATTTTCCCACAATGCCTGAGTGCTGAATGATCCTGCTGAAAATATGAAAAAAGTTGTCATTATGTAAAAAATGCAAAAATAGCTGAAACATGCAAATGTTTTATGTGGATTTTCCTTGCTGAAAAACCAAATCCAAAAAAACATATTTTCTTTAGAAATTTTTAAATCGTTATTTTTATGTGGGTTTTTTGTGGATGTTGCATATTTTTCAACTGGTCAAAATTGATTCAGTGATCAAAATTGAAGTTTTTTTTAAGCAGCAATTACATTTCTTTTTCCATTCTGAAATTTTTTTTTTGAAAAAAGAACTATATGAACTAGAGGCATGTTTTTTATTCTATTGAAATCAATAGTAAACTTATTCTAGGAGTATTTGAAGCGGTTTTAGATATAGGTTTGCAGAAGCTTTTGCTTCAAAATCCATATCAAAGTATAGTCATTGACCCTAATTCATCAAGCATTTTTTGACAGAATTCTGGCGTAAAACTCCATGAAATGTCTTAAAATATTTTGCACAAAATTTTTCTATTGCGCCCACCCACATCATAAGTTCAACATAATTCATATCACAAAAGATTAACATTTTGGCGCACTGTAGAAAGATGTGTAAAATTCAGAAAATAGGCGAACATCGTATTAATGAATTTGATGCATCTTACTCCATCACTCCCCTCATTAAACTCATTATTGCATTTGCACCTTTTTTGCCTAATTTTTTGTTTTTGATGTATACCAAATTCTTCTTTTCATTTGTGGATTTTTTCACTCTACTTTCTATGTGTTAGCTTTTATTTAATTTACTTTTTTTTATGTCTGTCAATGAGTGTGTGCTTTTTTTTTCCAGATGTTTGTAGCCGATTCATAAACTGTGACTATTTAAAAAGTAAAAATAATTTTGTGCAAATATCCTCAAGCTCCCCCGGAATAATCCTATGTACGTCTGATATTTTTGCACTAATTTTGTGATGTTTTATCTAAAAAATTTACTTTTTGCTCTAAAAATATGCAAAACAAATAAAAGTAAAAAATAAAGAGCATTTTGTTTTAGTTTGCTCAAATTCATGAATCACATGCACCACTTTGAAGAATCTGGCACAAAAAAACATCAATGAATACCAAAAAAAAACAAAAAAGGGAAAGTAACTTACAAAGGCGCAAATGAATCAAAATTTGCTATATTTTTTGTTGCTATTTTTCATTCTTCACTTTTATGAGCGTCCCTATTAGTGGCAACTCTTTATTTTTTTCTTTGCTACAACGTGATGAAACCTGTACAGCGCTCCTCTTTCCAAATGATAGGGTGAGAAATTTGACCAAAAGGCATAGAGATGAGAAATAACTACGATAACCAGACCCTTTTATTGTGGGTGGCAGACTCTAGCACCAAAAAGGGGAGCTTATATTGATCTTTACCATCTTCTTTGTACTCCACAGTGCAAGGTTTTCTAATAAATTTCTTTTAAGAAAAGAAATATATTTGTACTTTGTACAAAAGGCACAAAAATTAGGAATTCCCCTAAAAATTTTAATGTAACGTGTAAGAGCAAATACATTTGAGTGAAATTGAATTCTACTCAAATTTTACAAAAATCTGTACTAGCCAAAATATCGGTTTTATTGTAATTTGTTTCCCTGCAGATTCAAGGATACCTATACAAATAAAATAATTGGCAAAGCGCATCACATAAATAAAAGTATATGTTTTTTTTTTGCAATGATTCACAAACAATGAAATGAATATAAAAAGTTAGACATGTAAAATTCAATAAATAAGATGAGCAATGGTTCCACACTGACAAAGGGTAAAACAGACTAATAGGGAAGTGTATTTAATGGAGCCTCAGCATTGAGAATGGATACTCAGATGAAGCAGAGAGCCCAAAGTAATCAATGCTACTTAGACAGTGTAAACACTCAGGAATAGGAGTAAGGAGGGGTATTACATAGCTGTAATAATACACAGTTGCGTCAGACAAACCTCACCTATCAGAAAAAATGCATCCGACGTGTGTTTCGCATCAAGCTTCATCAGGCAGTGTTTGTGAAATGCATCATCTAGGCAATTTAAATACTGAAGCCCCAATCACAGTGTACATCACATGTGCAAATTCTTATATAATTAAAGACTCACTTAATGGCATACAATAATTACCAGAGTGTACATGCTGTCAGTGGCAGGAAACCATGTCAGATACCTAGCGTGAATGTACCACCATCTGTATCCATGCAGATTCAGTTAGATTTAGCTATTTTTCTGAAGTGTAGAAAGCCATCAAAAGTTTGAAAAAAAAATCCTTATACTCACCGATCACATCTCCAGTTCCTCCACTCATCACCATCACCTGTCTGGTCCTCATTGTATCTTCTGATCCCGCCGTGAGTGCTGAAATCTCCGGGCCTCTCACGTGACATCACGACGTCATAACCGTCCGTGCTCTTGCACAGAACTCTCCTGGGGCTCATCAGAGCCGGAAGTCCTGGCTCAGTGAGAGAGGCTGAGGGATTTTAGTGTCAGCGATGGAGATCAGAAGATGCAATGATGACTGAACTGTTGATAGTAAGGAGCGAAGTGGTCAGAGAGGTGAGTTCTCAAGTGAGCATATATCTATATATACTGAAATATATGTATATATATATATATATATATATATATATGTGTGATGTCGTCATTCTCGAAAAAGCCCTTGTAGTTTACCCTGGGTGATGGGGGACTCGGAGTCGGGTTCTGTGATGAAGAGATGGGGTGCAGTCGTGGCCTGGACCCGACCCGTGCTCAGGGCCATCACATTAAAAAGAGATTGTGTGGGCTCGTCTGGGTTGAGTGGCTGATTAACGACTACGCCACCTGTGGTGCCTGGTGAAGGGTCACCAGCGCCGCTGCAGTCCGCTGAGGCATGGTATTACGGCGGTCAGAGTTCTTACTACTCCCCACAGGCGGAGCGTGGCCTCATGGCAGAGGGACAGGATGACGGGGGTAGTAGTAGAGGAAGGACGGATGCCACGTCGTGCGGTGTGGCGCAGAATAAAAAGTCCGGAGGCCATAGGGGTGAACTTCGAAGGCTTTACTCAATTTAGAGATGGCAGAAGGAAGGCGACTCCCTGCTCCTCACGGAGTCCTGCGGTCACCAGGGACGGGGGTCCGACAACCTCCGAGTAAGTCCAGCATTCAGTCAGGACCTTACACCAGAGTGTTCCTGAACTACAGACCGAATCCTTTCCTGTCCGTGTGTGTGCAAATAGGCCGGGACTCCCTCTGAGCTCCTCTCAGAACAAGGGCACGGGTGGCAGCTCCGCTCCGTCCGATACCCGGTGGGATCCTCTGGGCCTACCGGGCTTTCCCATCCAGGACGTAGAGTAGCAAGGTCGGGTGTCGGGGGCCGGTACCCCTTTTGCAGCCGGAGTCCCTCTGAATATATCAGCATGGCGAGGACAGGTGGCGTACACCGCTCCGTCTGCATCCTGCCTGGGATCCATTTGCTGTGGAGCCACACTCTTAAGCTCCGGGCCTTCTTGATCCTGGTCCTTGGCCGGGTTGAGACATTCCTGGTCTACAACCTACCACTCGTCCCAAGGCCAGGGTACGAGGGCTCTGTCCCTTGCCGGCGCAGGCCCACACAGGATCTGCGCTCCGGAAGGAAGGTCACATTACACACAGTATTTGACAGCACAGAGAACAGCTGAAGACTAGCAAAAGGACTAAAACGGACCAAGGACCAAGATGACTTTCTATTAAATATGAAATCTAAAGTGTAACTATCTTGTAAGTCCTCCACCCTCACCCACTAACTGGTTCCCCTAACTCTTGGTTCCCCAGTCTCCCTGTAGCCAGGGGAGCAGCACCTAGTGCATAATAGCTCCCTCTGGTGGAGAAATGTGGTGTTGGATGCAAAAGGTTAGGTCACGACTTTCACACTGGTCTTACCTCAGAGGAGGAACACCACACTCCATTAGAGAAGTGCAGCATCCCTGTGGCGGTCGAACCCTCAGGGGTGCCACATTCCCCCCTGATAAAACACAGCACGTCCGCGGGCTGCAAAAGAAGTAACACTCAAGAAATTTTCTTTTTAATATAAACATAACCATCTTCCCTTTATGGGAGGCACATATTCTTAAACATTGCATAACAGGGTATACAGTATAAAAGTATAAAATTATAAAATTATAAAAGTGCTAGCATTTTTCCAGAGAGATTTGTGCAAACAGACAGATAAAAGTGCAAGGACGCAGAGTCAGTTCAGAAGTGCGAGGGACCTGTCCTAAACCCTCAACATGGGCCCTGGGGTGGCTGCAGGGCATGAAGATCCCGAGTTGGACTGCCCAGAGAGCCACCCTGACAGGTTTTTCTTCTGAGGTCTTGAGGTAGAAAATATCCGTGTTTTTTGTATAAAACCAATATGGAGCACCTAAACAGATGCAAACTATGTACAAATAGAAAGAGTATGTCTGCTGCCAGTCCGCAGGGACACGTGTCTCTAGAAACCGAGTAAGAATTTAAGCAATAATAGAAAAAGTCAACACATTAAACTTGTAAACAAAACTGCAACAGCCGGGGGCAGCTTTAAACCTCGGGCTCTCTCCTTGGAAAGGGCTCATTCCTCCCGACGGAGGCTAACCGGTCCCCTGAGGCTGAGCGCGGGGTGGCGTCGCTCCCGGACACTTTGTGTACATCCAGGTCGTACCACCCTCGCACCCCCTGGTGGCGAGAGAAAGTCACTGTATCGCCCAGGATGAGGTTCCGGCCAGGGTGTCCCTTCTTTAGGCGCGGTTCGACGTCCCGCCGGCTGACGAAGACATAGTCCTGGTAATGGGGACTTCGGATGAACCCCGACCCCGCCTCATGGTGGAAGCGGACAACTTGGCCTTCCACTCGGGGACTGGGACGGGTGGCCTCCTCCTGACGAGCCCGGGATTTCGCACCTTTGGCCCATACCTCGAGGCGCTCGCAGCGCTACTTCCGCTGATGCTCCTCCCGAGCGAGCTGGAAGATCTGATCGCTGCATCACTGGCTCCTCCTCCACGCTTTAGCCCGGGTCTCCCGGGGAAAGCCCATTAGGTCGCCCCCCTGGTTTTCCCAGGCCCACTCCTCAGCCTCGGGCCAGGTTACTGCTGGTGGGGGTAGCGGGGTCAAAGCAGGTTGTTGTGGGTTCTCTGCAGGCGTGGACCAGTCAGGGTTGGAGCCGGTAGATTCCTCCGCTGTTTCAGGCACCTCCGAGTCAGGGTTTGGGCGGCATCGCAGGTCCCAACTCATAGCTGCCGCTTGCAGCTCTGGAGCCAACGATTGCTCCCAGGTGACCGCGTGGGGAATTAGGTACTCCGTCATGAGGTCCAGGATAGTCATGGTAGGCTCTGCAGCCTGGGCAGGGGTTGCACACTCACCCACCGCTGGGCGGCCCTCGACCTCTGTCACCGCGTCGCCTTGTCCTGGAACATCAACTCCTTGGTGGCGGTCCCGGATACGCAGCAGCATCTCCTCCCGCCATGCAGCCGTCGCCGCCTCCTGGGTCCTGGGCCTCTCTTTGCCTTCTCAAGAGTCCCGGAGCTTCCTGCCGGAGAAATTCAAAATCTCCCGAGGATAGCACGCTGCCGCCTTGCTCTCTGCCGGGTGAAGGGCCTGAACCGGGTTCAGTAGATGCGTGGACTTGCTCCCCAGTGGCGACCATGTCTGCCTGTGCTGATTGCCAAGCTCCGACTGGAATGGCCGCACCTTGTTGCTTTTCTTCTTCCTCCTCTTTTTGGGCAGTTCCTGGGCGGAATGCTGACAGGTCCACCTTCATTCAGCCCATCCGGTTTGGTGGGTATTACTCCGCGGACAGTCTCTGATGGAAGGGGCAGTCCACATTTTTGGCGCCAAGCGGGAGCCCAGCCCACGATGGGAGGTGTTCAAAGACCGTCTTTTCACAGCATTATGGCACCTGTTCTTCTTGGGCGGGTGCCACTTTAAGTGTAAAACAACAGTTCAAGGTGTAAGGCACACAGTACCCGGTAGCAATGGGTACTTCTTCCTTTGCTGCGGGCACGCGATTCTGCCAACTACGCCAGGTTGTGACGTCCTCATTCTCGAAAAAGCCCTTGTAGTTTACCCTGGGTGATGGGGGACTTGGAGTCGGGTCCTGTGATGAAGAGATGGGGTGCAGCCATGGCCCAGACCCGACCCGTGCTCAGGGCCGTCACATTAAAAAGAGATGGTATTGGCTCGTCTGGGTTGAGTGGCTGATTAATGACTACGCCACCTGTGGTGCCTGGTGAAGGGTCACCAGCGCCGTTGCAGTCCGCTGAGGCATGTTATTATGGTGGCCAGAGTTCTTACTACTCCCCACAGGCGGAGCGTGGCCTCAGGGCAGAGGACAGGAGGACGGGGGTAATAGTAGAGGAAGGACGGATGCTGCGTCGTGCGGTGTGGCGCAGAATAAAAAGTCCGGAGGCCATAGTGGTGAACTTCCAAGGCTTTACTCACTTTAGAGATGGTAGAAGGAAGGTGACTCCCTGCTCCTTGCGGAGTCCTGCGGTCACCAGGGACGGGGGTCCGACAACCTCCGAGTAAGTCCAGCATTCAGTCGGGACCTTACACCAGAGTGTTCCTGAACTACAGACCGAATCCTTTCCTGTCCGTGTGTGTGCAAATAGGCCGGGACTCCCTCTGAGCTCCTCTCAGAACAAGGGCACGGGTGGCAGCTCCGCTCCGTCCGATACCCGGTGGGATCCTCTGGGCCTACCGGGCTTTCCCATCCAGGACGTAGAGTAGCAAGGTCGGGTGTCGGGGGCCGGTACCCCTTTTGCAGCCGGAGTCCCTCTGAATATATCAGCATGGCGAGGTCAGGTGGCGTACACCGCTCCGTCTGCATCCTGCCTGGGATCCATTTGCTGTGGAGCCACACTCTTAAGCTCCGGGCCTTCTTGATCCTGGTCCTTGGCCGGGTTGAGACATTCCTGGTCTACAACCTACCACTCGTCCCAAGGCCAGGGTACGAGGGCTCTGTCCCTTGCCGGCGCAGGCCCACACAGGATCTGCGCTCCGGAAGGAAGGTCACATTACACACAGTATTTGACAGCACAGAGAACAGCTGAAGACTAGCAAAAGGACTAAAACGGACCAAGGACCAAGATGACTTTCTATTAAATATGAAATCTAAAGTGTAACTATCTTGTAAGTCCTCCACCCTCACCCACTAACTGGTTCCCCTAACTCTTGGTTCCCCAGTCTCCCTGTAGCCAGGGGAGCAGCACCTAGTGCATAATAGCTCCCTCTGGTGGAGAAATGTGGTGTTGGATGCAAAAGGTTAGGTCACGACTTTCACACTGGTCTTACCTCAGAGGAGGAACACCACACTCCATTAGAGAAGTGCAGCATCCATGTGGCGGTCGAACCCTCAGGGGTGCCACATTCCCCCCTGATAAAACACAGCACGTCCGCGGGCTGCAAAAGAAGTAACACTCAGGAAATTTTCTTTTTAATATAAACATAACCATCTTCCCTTTATGGGAGGCACATATTCTTAAACATTGCATAACAGGGTATACAGTATAAAAGTATAAAATTATAAAATTATAAAAGTGCTAGCATTTTTCCAGAGAGATTTGTGCAAACAGACAGATAAAAGTGCAAGGACGCAGAGTCAGTTCAGAAGTGCGAGGGACCTGTCCTAAACCCTCAACGTGGGCCCTGGGGTGGCTGCAGGGCATGAAGATCCCGAGTTGGACCGCCCAGAGAGCCACCCTGACAGGTTTTTCTTCTGAGGTCTTGAGGTAGAAAATATCCGTGTTTTTTGTATAAAACCAATATGGAGCACCTAAACAGATGCAAACTATGTACAAATAGAAAGAGTATGTCTCCTGCCAGTCCGCAGGGACACGTGTCTCTAGAAACCGAGTAAGAATTTAAGCAATAATAGAAAAAGTCAACACATTAAACTTGTAAACAAAACTGCAACAGCCGGGGGCAGCTTTAAACCTCGGGCTCTCTCCTTGGAAAGGGCTCATTCCTCCCGACGGAGGCTAACCGGTCCCCTGAGGCTGAGCGCGGGGTGGCGTCGCTCCCGGACACTTTGTGTACATCCAGGTCGTACCACCCTCGCACCCCCTGGTGGCGAGAGAAAGTCACTGTATCGCCCAGGAAGAGGTTCCGGCCAGGGTGTCCCTTCTTTAGGCGCGGTTCGACGTCCCGCCGGCTGACGAAGACATAGTCCTGGTATTGGGGACTTCGGATGAACCCCGACCCCGCCTCATGGTGGAAGCGGACAACTTGGCCTTCCACTCGGGGACTGGGACGGGTGGCCTCCTCCTGACGAGCCCGGGATTTCGCACCTTTGGCCCATACCTCGAGGCGCTCGCAGCGCTACTTCCGCTGATGCTCCTCCCGAGCGAGCTGGAAGATCTGATCGCTGCATCACTGGCTCCTCCTCCACGCTTTAGCCCGGGTCTCCCGGGGAAAGCCCATTAGGTCGCCCCCCTGGTTTTCCCAGGCCCACTCCTCAGCCTCGGGCCAGGTTACTGCTGGTGGGGGTAGCGGGGTCAAAGCAGGTTGTTGTGGGTTCTCTGCAGGCGTGGACCAGTCAGGGTTGGAGCCGGTAGATTCCTCCGCTGTTTCAGGCACCTCCGAGTCAGGGTTTGGGCGGCATCGCAGGTCCCAACTCATAGCTGCCGCTTGCAGCTCTGGAGCCAACGATTGCTCCCAGGTGACCGCGTGGGGAATTAGGTACTCCGTCATGAGGTCCAGGATAGTCATGGTAGGCTCTGCAGCCTGGGCAGGGGTTGCACACTCACCCACCGCTGGGCGGCCCTCGACCTTTGTCACCGCGTCGCCTTGTCCTGGAACATCAACTCCTTGGTGGCGGTCCCGGATACGCAGCAGCATCTCCTCCCGCCATGCAGCCGTCGCCGCCTCCTGGGTCCTGGGCCTCTCTTTGCCTTCTCAAGAGTCCCGGAGCTTCCTGCCGGAGAAATTCAAAATCTCCCGAGGATAGCACGCTGCCGCCTTGCTCTCTGCCGGGTGAAGGGCCTGAACCGGGTTCAGTAGATGCGTGGACTTGCTCCCCAGTGGCGACCATGTCTGCCTCTGCTGATTGCCAAGCTCCGACTGGAATGGCCGCACCTTGTTGCTTTTCTTCTTCCTCCTCTTTTTGGGCGGTTCCTGGGCGGAATGCTGACAGGTCCACCTTCATTCAGCCCATCCGGTTTGGTGGGTATTACTCCGCGGACAGTCTCTGATGGAAGGGGCAGTCCACATTTTTGGTGCCAAGCGGGAGCCCCGCCCACGATGGGAGGTGTTCAAAGACCGTCTTTTCACAGCATTATGGCACCTGTTCTTCTTGGGCGGGTGCCACTTTAAGTGTAAAACAACAGTTCAAGGTGTAAGGCACACAGTACCCGGTAGCAATGGGTACTTCTTCCTTTGCTGCGGGCACGCGATTCTGCCAACTACGCCAGGTTGTGACGTCCTCATTCTCGAAAAAGCCCTTGTAGTTTACCCTGGGTGATGGGGGACTTGGAGTCGGGTCCTGTGATGAAGAGATGGGGTGCAGCCATGGCCCAGACCCGACCCGTGCTCAGGGCCGTCACATTAAAAAGAGATGGTATTGGCTCGTCTGGGTTGAGTGGCTGATTAATGACTACGCCACCTGTGGTGCCTGGTGAAGGGTCACCAGCGCCGCTGCAGTCCGCTGAGGCATGTTATTATGGCGGCCAGAGTTCTTACTACTCCCCACAGGCGGAGCGTGGCCTCAGGGCAGAGGACAGGAGGACAGGGGTAATAGTAGAGGAAGGACGGATGCTGCGTCGTGCGGTGTGGCGCAGAATAAAAAGTCCGGAGGCCATAGTGGTGAACTTCCAAGGCTTTACTCACTTTAGAGATGGTAGAAGGAAGGTGACTCCCTGCTCCTTGCGGAGTCCTGCGGTCACCAGGGACGGGGGTCCGACAACCTCCGAGTAAGTCCAGCATTCAGTCGGGACCTTACACCAGAGTGTTCCTGAACTACAGACCGAATCCTTTCCTGTCCGTGTGTGTGCAAATAGGCCGGGACTCCCTCTGAGCTCCTCTCAGAACAAGGGCACGGGTGGCAGCTCCGCTCCGTCCGATACCCGGTGGGATCCTCTGGGCCTACCGGGCTTTCCCATCCAGGACGTAGAGTAGCAAGGTCGGGTGTCGGGGGCCGGTACCCCTTTTGCAGCCGGAGTCCCTCTGAATATATCAGCATGGCGAGGTCAGGTGGCGTACACCGCTCCGTCTGCATCCTGCCTGGGATCCATTTGCTGTGGAGCCACACTCTTAAGCTCCGGGCCTTCTTGATCCTGGTCCTTGGCCGGGTTGAGACATTCCTGGTCTACAACCTACCACTCGTCCCAAGGCCAGGGTACGAGGGCTCTGTCCCTTGCCGGCGCAGGCCCACACAGGATCTGCGCTCCGGAAGGAAGGTCACATTACACACAGTATTTGACAGCACAGAGAACAGCTGAAGACTAGCAAAAGGACTAAAACGGACCAAGGACCAAGATGACTTTCTATTAAATATGAAATCTAAAGTGTAACTATCTTGTAAGTCCTCCACCCTCACCCACTAACTGGTTCCCCTAACTCTTGGTTCCCCAGTCTCCCTGTAGCCAGGGGAGCAGCACCTAGTGCATAATAGCTCCCTCTGGTGGAGAAATGTGGTGTTGGATGCAAAAGGTTAGGTCACGACTTTCACACTGGTCTTACCTCAGAGGAGGAACACCACACTCCATTAGAGAAGTGCAGCATCCATGTGGCGGTCGAACCCTCAGGGGTGCCACATTCCCCCCTGATAAAACACAGCACGTCCGCGGGCTGCAAAAGAAGTAACACTCAGGAAATTTTCTTTTTAATATAAACATAACCATCTTCCCTTTATGGGAGGCACATATTCTTAAACATTGCATAACAGGGTATACAGTATAAAAGTATAAAATTATAAAATTATAAAAGTGCTAGCATTTTTCCAGAGAGATTTGTGCAAACAGACAGATAAAAGTGCAAGGACGCAGAGTCAGTTCAGAAGTGCGAGGGACCTGTCCTAAACCCTCAACGTGGGCCCTGGGGTGGCTGCAGGGCATGAAGATCCCGAGTTGGACCGCCCAGAGAGCCACCCTGACAGGTTTTTCTTCTGAGGTCTTGAGGTAGAAAATATCCGTGATTTTTGTATAAAACCAATATGGAGCACCTAAACAGATGCAAACTATGTACAAATAGAAAGAGTATGTCTGCTGCCAGTCCGCAGGGACACGTGTCTCTAGAAACCGAGTAAGAATTTAAGCAATAATAGAAAAAGTCAACACATTAAACTTGTAAACAAAACTGCAACAGCCGGGGGCAGCTTTAAACCTCGGGCTCTCTCCTTGGAAAGGGCTCATTCCTCCCGACGGAGGCTAACCGGTCCCCTGAGGCTGAGCGCGGGGTGGCGTCGCTCCCGGACACTTTGTGTACATCCAGGTCGTACCACCCTCGCACCCCCTGGTGGCGAGAGAAAGTCACTGTATCGCCCAGGAAGAGGTTCCGGCCAGGGTGTCCCTTCTTTAGGCGCGGTTCGACGTCCCGCCGGCTGACGAAGACATAGTCCTGGTATTGGGGACTTCGGATGAACCCCGACCCCGCCTCATGGTGGAAGCGGACAACTTGGCCTTCCACTCGGGGACTGGGACGGGTGGCCTCCTCCTGACGAGCCCGGGATTTCGCACCTTTGGCCCATACCTCGAGGCGCTCGCAGCGCTACTTCCGCTGATGCTCCTCCCGAGCGAGCTGGAAGATCTGATCGCTGCATCACTGGCTCCTCCTCCACGCTTTAGCCCGGGTCTCCCGGGGAAAGCCCATTAGGTCGCCCCCCTGGTTTTCCCAGGCCCACTCCTCAGCCTCGGGCCAGGTTACTGCTGGTGGGGGTAACGGGGTCAAAGCAGGTTGTTGTGGGTTCTCTGCAGGCGTGGACCAGTCCGGGTTGGAGCCGGTAGATTCCTCCGCTGTTTCAGGCACCTCCGAGTCAGGGTTTGGGCGGCATCGCAGGTCCCAACTCATAGCTGCCGCTTGCAGCTCTGGAGCCAACGATTGCTCCCAGGTGACCGCGTGGGGAATTAGGTACTCCGTCATGAGGTCCAGGATAGTCATGGTAGGCTCTGCAGCCTGGGCAGGGGTTGCACACTCACCCACCGCTGGGCGGCCCTCGACCTCTGTCACCGCGTCGCCTTGTCCTGGAACATCAACTCCTTGGTGGCGGTCCCGGATACGCAGCAGCATCTCCTCCCGCCATGCAGCCGTCGCCGCCTCCTGGGCCTCTCTTTGCCTTCTCAAGAGTCCCGGAGCTTCCTGCCGGAGAAATTCAAAATCTCCCGAGGATAGCACGCTGCCGCCTTGCTCTCTGCCGGGTGAAGGGCCTGAACCGGGTTCAGTAGATGCGTGGACTTGCTCCCCAGTGGCGACCATGTCTGCCTCTGCTGATTGCCAAGCTCCGACTGGAATTGCCGCACCTTGTTGCTTTTCTTCTTCCTCCTCTTTTTGGGCGGTTCCTGGGCGGAATGCTGACAGGTCCACCTTCATTCAGCCCATCCGGTTTGGTGGGTATTACTCCGCGGACAGTCTCTGATGGAAGGGGCAGTCCACATTTTTGGTGCCAAGCGGGAGCCCAGCCCACGATGGGAGGTGTTCAAAGACTGTCTTTTCACAGCATTATGGCACCTGTTCTTCTTGGGCGGGTGCCACTTTAAGTGTAAAACAACAGTTCAAGGTGTAAGGCACACAGTACCCGGTAGCAATGGGTACTTCTTCCTTTGCTGCGGGCATGCGATCCTGCCAACTACGCCAGGTTGTGACGTCCTCATTCTCGAAAAAGCCCTTGTAGTTTACCCTGGGTGATGGGGGACTTGGAGTCGGGTCCTGTGATGAAGAGATGGGGTGCAGCCATGGCCCGGACCCGACCCGTGCTCAGGGCCGTCACATTAAAAAGAGATGGTATTGGCTCGTCTGGGTTGAGTGGCTGATTAATGACTACGCCACCTGTGGTGCCTGGTGAAGGGTCACCAGCGCCGCTGCAGTCCGCTGAGGCATGGTATTATGGCGGCCAGAGTTCTTACTACTCCCCACAGGCGGAGCGTGGCCTCATGGCAGAGGACAGGAGGACGGGGGTAATAGTAGAGGAAGGACGGATGCTGCGTCGTGCGGTGTGGCGCAGAATAAAAAGTCCGGAGGCCATAGTGGTGAACTTCCAAGGCTTTACTCACTTTAGAGATGGTAGAAGGAAGGTGACTCCCTGCTCCTTGCGGAGTCCTGCGGTCACCAGGGACGGGGGTCCGACAACCTCCGAGTAAGTCCAGCATTCAGTCGGGACCTTACACCAGAGTTTTCCTGAACTACAGACCGAATCCTTTCCTGTCCGTGTGGGTGCAAATAAGCCGGGACTCCCTCTAAGCTCCTCTCAGGACAAGGGCACGGGTGTCAGCTCTGCTCCGTCCGATACCCGGTGGGATCCTCTGGGCCTACCGGGCTTTCCCGTCCAGGACGTAGAGTAGCAAGGTCGGGTGTCGGGAGCCGGTACCCCTTTTGCAGCCGGAGTCCCTCTGAATATATCAGCATGGCGAGGACAGGTGGCGTACACTGCTCCGTCTGCATCCTGCCTGGGATCCATTTGCTGTGGAGCCACACTCTTAAGCTCCAGGTCTTCTTGATCCTGGTCCTTGGCCGGGTTGAGACATTCCTGGTCTACAACCTACCACTCGTCCCAAGGCCAGGGTACGAGGGCTCTGTCCCTTGCTGGCGCAGGCCCACACAGGATCAGCGCTCCGGGAGGGAGGTCACATTACACACAGTATTTGACAGCACAGAGAACAGCCGAAGACTACCAAAAGGTCTAAAACGGACCAAGGACCAAGATGGCTTTCTATTAAATATGAAATCTAAAGTGTAACTAACTTGTAAGTCCTCCACCCTCACCCACTCTGGTGGAGAAATGTGGTGTTGGATGCAAAAGGTTAGGTCACGACTACCACACTGGTCTTACCTCAGAGGAGGAACACCACACTCCATTAGAGAAGTGCAGCATCCCTGTGGCGGTCGAACCCTCAGGGGCACCACATATGTATAATGTGTGTATATATATATATATATATATATATATATATAATGATATCCATTTACCAAACAGCATAAAAATATCTGGATTCAGTGGCAAAACCTTACTAAGCAATTATTTTATGGCTCTTTAAAAATTAGCCAAAGTGCTGTCTCAGCTGCTTTTAATCAATAGGACATCTAATTAAGTGGAATGGAAAGTCATGCAGGTTTTCTATTAAGTGAAGTGCATTGGCTGGAACATACCATGTGAACTAGACGGTAAAGCATTTTGCTGATTGTATGGCTTTTGATAAATTGGTGCATTCCATTTGGAGGTATGAACCTTATGAATAGAAATTAAATAAACCTCTTGTCAGACATTCAAGGCATGCCAAATAGTAGATCTGGAATTACTGATATTATTTATATCAGCTTTAGCATGAACATCTAAAAGGAGGAGGCAATATAATAGGATTTTGTAACTTAATAATGATAATGGAATCCTAGAGCTTAGTAGAAGCAGAGAAAAAATAAGGAATAAAACTTTACTTATAATAATGTTATCTTGATCTAGCACAAGAATATTTTCTAGTGATTTCTTACACCGGTTAACTGTCGTCATTATCAAAGGAATATTGTTTATGTATGTAATATTGATTAGTTAAGAAATCGATCTTCTATCTATCTACAAAAAATTCACTTGTACTTCCAAACAGAATAAAGCAAGTGTGCAAGCTACTATGACTGCAAAATAATGAAAAACAAAAGCATACAGCAGCACTCTGTGAGCAATAAGATGCATGCAAACATTCAATATATGACATTTAGGCTGCATTACTGCTATATAGAATATACTTATAAAATGGGGGTACTTAGAGCATAAGTTTTCCAATTTATGTGAGCCCACCATCCACAACCAGTCGACCTTTCCTTGATGGGACCCTAAACCTAATATTTATCAAATATGATTGTCTTAGGCCAAAAATTTTAAAGGGCAGCACTGCTTAAAAACAGTATCTTATTGTAAGATGGCCGCTGTACATGTCAACAACCCTGAGCTGGAGGTGTCCGGGGGAAACTTTGGAACCGCCCAGCTCAGAGACTTGACTCTAAAAGGGGCATTTGATAATGTCTCTGTCCTTAATAGTGCTGCTTAGGAGCCGGGGGCTGACACCTGATAGCCGCACTTCGCCGTAAATGATGAGTTACTATATCGGGTCACTTAGCTCAGAGGGGAGGTAATCGAGCAATTACTGGTGCCAGGGCCCTACAGGCACAAGGTGTTAGATATAGCCCATACACATGTGTTGGGTGGTCATCTGGGGGTAGAGAAACCCAGGAAAGGATCCTCCAGAGGTTCTATTGGCCCGGTTGTCACCGAGAAATTGTACATTTTTGTAGGTCATGTCCCTCCTGCCAGCTGACCTCGCCGGTGGCCCACTTCTGTAGCCCCTTAGTGCCATTGCCAATCATTGAGGTGCCATTTGATCACATAGCCATGGATCTAGTGGGACCCCTGGTCAAATCCGCCAGAGGATATCAGTATATCCTGGTGGTACTGAACTATGCTACGCAATATCCGGAGGCCATGCCACTACGTAACTCCTCTGCCAAATGTATAAATGTTGGTCCATATCATCTCTAGAACGGGCTTGCCTAAGGTTATCCTAAAGGACCAAGGGACCCCTTTTATGTCACGGCTAATAAGGGAGTTGTGCAAAACCCTGCAGATCACACAACTCAGGGCCTCAGTCTACCACCCCCAGACAGATGGCTTGGTGGAGAGGTTTAATAAAATCTTGAAGGCCATGTTAAAGAAGGTCATGGAGAAAGACGGCCGGGACTGGGACTGTCTACTGCCATACTTTCTATTCTCCATCAGAGAAGTCCCCCAGGCCTCTACTGGATTCTCACCGTTTGAGCTGTTATATGGCTGCCATCCCTGCAAACTCCTGGAAGTAGCAAAGGAGACCTGGGAGCGGCGGAGGAGTCTACACCCTACAGGTGATCAAACATGTGGCCCAGATGCAAGAGAGGATTGCAGAGATGATGTCCAGTGTGAAAGAACTCCCCTTCAAAGCACAAGAGGCACAGTCGAGGGTGTACAATAGATCAGCGTGGGTGAGACACTTCAACCCTGGGTATCGGGTACTAGTGCTGGTACCTACGGTGGAGAGAAAGTTTCTGGACAAGTGGCAGGGCCCCTATGAAGTGGTTGAAAAGCTTTGTGATGTCAACTATAGGGTCCACCAACCTGGAAGAAGGAAGCCCTACCAGGTGTACCCCGTCAACCTCATTAAGCCATGGTGAGACAGGGAGCCAGTGGAAGCTCCATGTCTGATGGCGAAGACTGAAACCGACATGGAAGAAGTCAAGGTGGCAGAGTCGCTGTCACGTGCCCAGAAGCAACAATGCAGAGAGTTGCTGCAGCGGAACAGGGACCTGTTCTCGGATCTACCGGGCTGAACTCAGGTCATAGAGCATGAGGTACTTACAGAGCCTCATGTCCGAGTTAATATGAATCCATATGAATTCCTGAAGCCCGCCAAGAGGTAATCTCAAAGGAGGTGAAGCGCATGCTGAATCTGGGGATTGTCGAAGAGTCCAAGAGTGACTGGTCCAGTTCCATAGTCTTAATGCTGGAACATGATGAGAATGGCGGTTCTGCAATGACTATAGGAAACTGAATGAGGTCTCTAAGTTTGATTCATACCCAAGGCCCAGGGTAGATTAACTAATTGAGGGACTAGGGCCGGCCAGATACATTACCACCCCTGACCTCACAAAAGGGTATTGGCAGATCCCTATGCCCCAAGAGGCCAAGGAGAAGACGGCCTTTTCAATGCCAGATGGGTGTTTCCAATACACCAGAATGCCGCTTGGATTGCAAGGAGCTCCAGCTACCTTCCAGAGAGCCATGGACCGGATTCTAGCTTCTCACAAGAAGAATGCAGCAGCCTACCTGGATGATATCGTGATCTACAGCCAAGATTAGGGTAGCCATCTGAGCAAAGTCCAGGCAATATTCGATGCTCTACGGAAGTCGGGGTTTTCCATCAACCCGAAGAAATGTGCCATGGGCATGGAGGCCAGATATTTGGGCTATGTCATAGGTAGAGGCATGATAAAGCCCCAAATAAATAAAATGACGAGATCCGGGGTTGGCCACAACCTCTCACAAAAAAACAGGTCAGAGACTTCCTGGGCATCGTAGGCTACTACCGCCAGTTCATCCCTAACTTTGCCATGACAGCTGCCCCATTGATAGACCTCCTTAACGGGACAAAATCGGCTATGGCTAAGTGGTCTCCAGAAACCGAGACAGCCTTCCAAGAACTCAAGCAAGCCCTGTGTAAACAGCCGGTGTTGGTGGCACCAAATTTCTCGGAGTTTGTGGTCCAGACTGACGCGTCAGATGTTGGGCTGAGTGCGGTCCTTTCACAAGAGATGAACGGTGAAGAGCACCCCATAATGTATTTAAGCCAGAAGCTGACATCTTGTAAGAGAAATTACTCCATAGGGGAGAAGGAATGTTTGGCCATCAATTGGGCGCTAGACACTCTAAGACACTACCTCTTAGGCTGGAAGTTCAGGCTGGTTTTAGACCATGCCCCACTAAGGTGGATGAGCGAGAAGAAGGGGAACAATGCTCGAGTGACCACGTGGTTCCTAGCTCTTCAGGAGTTCAGCTTCCAGTTTCAGCCTGGAAAACTGCATGGCAATGCTGACTAGTGATGAGAGAGCATACTCGCAAGTACTCGGTACTTGCTCGCGCATCTCAGTACTTGAGATGCTCGGAGCTTGCCGAGTACTTGCAAGATGCTCGGGCAGATGCTCGGGTCTCCTCCCTGCATGTTTGGCACTCACTGTAATGCCGTAGCCATGTTGGTTGTGGCATTACAGTAATTGGCTGGCCACAGAGCGTCATCAGGTCTATATCAGACCTGGCGCCGCTGTACTCGTCAGTCTACTCCACAATCAGGCAGTTTAGGGAGTAGTGATGAGCGAGTATGTTTTGTTAACCCTTTCGCCGAGTATACTCGGGCGAGCACTGAGTATTTACAGCGTGCTCGGTGATATGTTTGAATCACTCCAATGTGCATGATTTGCGACTGTTTGACAGCTTTAATACATGTGAGGAATTTGTAAGAAGCAGACATTCCTCACATGTATTAAAGCTGTCAGTCGCAAATCATGCATACGGGAATGATTCAAACATATCACCGAGCACGCTGTAAATACTCGGTGCTCGCCCAAGTATACTCGGCGAAAGGGTTAACAAAACATACTCGCTGATCACTAGTAGGGAGAGGTGCTGCTGAGCTAGGGAGAGATTTGGTTGTGTATTAGGTAGTGTAGGGAGAAAACAAGTAAATTACACATATCCATCTCAACAAACAGTCCTTCTGAGGACTAATCCATCTGCAGAGATATCAGGCAGGCAGTGTATATAGCAGACTGCAGTGCATATAGCACAAGATGCTCCATTCCACTTCTGCTGCTGTTAGACATTTGTAGACAAAGGCCCAGGTCTCAGGGGCCAGGAATAATTTTATTTGGATCTTAGTCCTCATTATTTGCTTAAAAAGCAATCCAGAGAACACAGTTTTTTTGGCACTGCAGAATACAGACAGGTCCTTTCCATATTACAGAGCTAAAAATCCAGCTATTTAAAACTGTGGTTTGTCCGTCACACGGATCACATATAATTGCGCTGAAAATACTGCCATTTTTGGCCTTCATTCAAATTTTTTTCAGTGTGTCAGCAAGGTTTTTCACACCGGTTTGCTGTTCAAAATAGTTACCTATAGGCCAGGTATTTAAAACTGAGGTTTCTACGTCACACGGATTACATATAACTTCGCTCCAAGTTCAGCCATTTGTAGTGAGCGTGGAAGATATTGTTCTTCATTTAAAATGGGCAAGGCACACGGCAAGGGACAGGGAACTGGACGTGATGGTGATGGTGCATGCAGAGGCTGAGGCCAAGGCCGTGGGCAAGCTGAAATTGTGCCACAACAAACACCCACATCTTCTCGCCCGACCTTCCTGTCCCAATTCCTAGGGGACCGCAGCATACCACTATTGAACCCAGAGCAGTGTCAAAAGATTGTTGATTGGATGCTTCTAGTCACTTTGTCATCACCAGCACCCTGTGTTCCACACGGTCAAGTCTCAGTAGCCGTGAGTCTGGACTGCATATTGCTCCTTCCTCCCACCATGCCGAGTGCCTGGAGACAACTGATCCCACACTTGGACACTCTGAAGAGCTGTTCACTTTTCCATTTATAGATTCGGGCCTCTTGCCCGGTCCACTTCAAGCGAGGCAAGAGGAGATCGCATGTAGCGATGCCCAAATATTTGAGCAGCCACGGTCACACAAAGGCGACGGTGGGAAAGTGTCACAAGAGGTGGACGATGATGAGACAATTGCCAGAAAGTCAGGAGGAGGACCAGGGCGCGGAAGTGGAAGACGAGGTGGTGGATGATATAGTAACTGACCCAACCTGGCAGGAGGACATGCAGAGCGAGGACAGCAGAACACAGGGGGAGGGAGGCAGAGCACCACAGAAGGCAGGAAGAAGCAGTGTGGTGGCCGCAGACAGAAGGCAGGCACCGTTCCCCGTAACACCAACACGAAGGAAGTTGCCAGTACAACTGTTAGGTCTTCCCAAGTCTGGTTGTTTTTTAAAGACTCTGCCGATAACTCCAAATAGGCCATTTGCACCACTTGCCAGGCTGGCATCAGCAGGGGTGGCAAAACTGCCAGCCTGACCACCATCAGCATGATCAGGCACATGGCAGCAAAGCACCCGACTTTGTGGGCCGAACTCCAGGGTTCAGGAACAGTGTCTGCGGATGGCTCCACTGCTTCTTCCTCTGTTGTGGGAGCAAGCCAATCCCCTGTCCATGGTGCATGCAAAGTTGCCTCCTGCCCTGCACCTGTTGCTGCACACTCTCAGGTAGCAGCATCAGGAAGCACGTCCACGTCCTTGTCCCAGTGCAGTGTTCAGTTGTCCATACCCCAGTCCTTAGAACACAAGCGCAAATACGCAGCCAATGCCCCACAGGCCACACTACTAAATTCCCACATTTCTCGACTGCTTGCACTCGAAATGCTGCCTTTTAGGCTCGTGGAGACGGAAGCATTCCGCAACCTGATGGCGGCATCCGTCCCTCGGTACTCGGTCCACAGCCGCCACTATTTCTCACGGGTTGCTGTCCCCGCATTACACAAGCACGTGTCCCAAAACATTAGCCGTGCCCTCAACAACGCAGTTACCAGGAAAGTCCACCTAACCACGGACACGTGGACAAGTGCTTTTGGGCAGGGACGGTACATCTCTCTGATGGCACACTGGGTTAACATAGTGGTAGCCGGGACCCAGTCGGACCTTGGGACGGAACACGTCCTCCTGACGCCAAGGATTGTGGGCCCTAGGTCAATCAGGGTTGCCCCCACAGTCTACAGCTCCTGCAACTCATCCTCCTCAGCCTCCTCCTCCTCTTCAGCCTCCATCTCCGAAATGACCACATCAGTCACAAGCTGGAAGCACTGCAGCACTGCCTCGGCCAAGCAGCAGCAGGCTGTGCTGAAGCTAATATGCTTAGGTGACAAATCGCACAATGCTGAAGAGTTGTGGACAGCTCTGAAAGAGCAGGCAGATCTGTGGCTCACACCGCTGAACCTACAGCCAGGCATGGTTGTGTGTGACAATGGCCAGAACCTGGTGGTGGCTCTGAGGCGAAGCGAGATCACACACATACCATGCCTGGCCCATGTGCTTAACCTCGTGGTTCAGTGTTTTCTCAAATTCTACCCAGAGCTGCCAGATCTGCTTGTTAAAGTACGCCGCCTGTGTGCCCATTTTAGAAAGTCACCTAAAGCTCCCACCGCCCTTGCCGTGTTTCAGCAGTGTTTGCAGCTTCCGGCTCACATACTGGTGTGTGATGTCCCCACGCATTGGAACACTACACTGCAGATGTTGGGAAGGATTTGTGAGCAGAAGAAGGCAGTTGTTGAGCACCAGCATCAACAAGGCTGTCGGTATGTCGGTATTCAGTTCAGATTCCACATATCTGTAAGCGATAATCATCAACATTAACAGAAATAAACACCTGAAATAGATCACTCTGTTTGTAATGACTCTATATAATATCTGATTTTCACTTTTTGTATTGAAGAACTGAAATAAATTAACTTTTTGATGATATTTTAATTTAGTGAGATGCACCTGTAGTGCTGAGAGGGTTGATAGGGCGTATGAGGGCCGTTTTTTTTCGAGCAGTCATTAGAGACTGGTGGGATTGGCTGCTCACATATCCCCACCACAGGGTTTGTGTATAAAATGGAGACTGAGTGTCTAATTCAGTGTCTGTGGCTGGAAATGTGGAGACCTCGAGCGTGTCTATGCTAAAAGACAATGACTGTGAGCGGGCGAACCTGGAGTACTATATGGACTGTTTATTTTCCTCTTTTGTTACTTTGTGCCCGAGAAGGCTGTGTTTTGTTTCCTTTGAAAGTGCGGTTTATGAAGCCTGAATAAACCTGCCTTGGACATTTTAAAGAGACAGTGTCCTGTGCCTACCTCTAACACCTGTGAGTGAGTACAAAACCCTACACCATGCAGTCATAGCAGCCTGCACCTGTTCACATATTTGACTGTGTGTGCACCCCTCCCATCAACCTAAGGCTGTTTTTAATTAGTTCTGGTTCTTACCTGCCCTTTAAATTTGTAGACTTTTAGCATGATGGGAGGAGTAATCTCTCATCAGCCAGTGCTAGTGAAAGTAAAAAAAAAGTTAAAAATAATAAATAATTATTTAAATAAAAACAATGAACACATTATACTCACCTACACCTAATCACTGATGTTCTCCTGTAAAAAATGAAAAATAAAAAAACAACATATATTCACATTAACGCCTAATCCTCGATGCCCATGTCTCCTGTAATAAAGAAAAAATAATAAACAACCATAATCCTCACCTATCCGCCGTAGTTCAGGTAGTATTGAGTGTTCCACGAATCTCACTGATAGCACAGCCACATCCGGAGATTTGACTGTGCTATCTGGCAGCCGGCAATACACTACGGGAGCAGTCGCGCTCCTCTCATTGTATCGTGATGAGCTGCCATGGGAGAAGTCACACGAGTTCATCAGCTGACGACGCAGAGGTTTGGAAGCAGCGCAGGTGAGTTGCATCCAAACCGCTGCTGGAACAGATCATGGGCACATATGCAGGCAAAAGACACACTACAAAATCGCGGCAAAAAAAATGCAGCAAAATCGCTGTAAAAACGAAGACAAAAACGCAGCAGAATCGCATCAAAAACACAGGCTAAATCGCAGCAAAAAAAAGCAGCAAAATTGCAGCGTTTTTTTTTCCTGCGATTTTGCCACAATTTTGCTGCGTTTTTTTGCCTGCAGCTCACCTGCGCTGCATGCAAACCGCTGCTGGAGCGGATCGTGGCAATGAACACATACGGATTTACCTGCGAGATCGGACGCAGCGCTTTGGACGCAGTGAAAATCCACTGCATACAAAGCGCTGCAATAGCCTGATTGTGGGCACATACTCTAAAGATATTTGAAAAAAGAAATGGGGTACATAGCTTTAACCCTTGGATTACTGTCAGATTTGGGTGAGTATTGTGTCCAAAATGCTGTGTTCCAATGCCGCACTTGTTTTGTCAGTACATGCGGATCCACAGCATGGAGTTCAATCACCGGAGAGCTCCGGTCACCTCACTTATGGCACCACTACTGTGTGTAAATTTTCTCAAGAGGCAGTGCAGTAAGTGAGGTCACAGGAGCTCGTCAGTTGATGAACTCGTGTGACCTCTCTCATGGCAGCTCATTGAGATACACTGCGGGACCGATCACGCTCCTGTCATTGTATAACCGGCTGACTGATAGCACAGAAACATCTCCAGATGTGGCTGTGCTATCAGTAAGATCTGCATGGGACATTTAATATTTACTGGACTAGAGTGGATAGATGAGGATTATGGTGGTTTATTATTTTTTCTGTATTACAGGAGACATGGACATTGGGAATTAGGCATTAAGGTGAGTGTATAGTGTTTTTTACATTTTTACAGGGAACGAGAACATTGGCGATTAGGTGTAAGTGAGTATAATGTGTTTATTATTTTTATTTAAATCATTATTTATTAATTGTAACTTTTTTTACTTTCACTTTCGTTGCGCAAGCATCGGCTGATGAGATTGCTCCTCCCATCATCGGCACTTGCGCTCCTTATTAATAGTGTAAGAAGGACCCGTCTGATGGGGGTAGTAGTCCTATCAGCCGGCGCCTATGACCCGCGGTAAGCTTTCTACCACGGGTCACTGTCATAGCTGACATCTGACAGTGTGATCCCGCAGCTCTGTGACCCTCGGTAACTATGTAACCACTGATCACAGCCCGTGGGAAACCAGGGATGTTCAGGGCCCCATTCGGGTTCGTGCTTGGGTGCCCGAACACAAACCTTTTTTTGACGTTTGGGTTTAGTCAACGAACCCGAACATCAAAAGGTTCGCTCATCTCTAGTTGTGATGCACACACAGTATTGTGCTAGGCCGGCTAATCAAAAGAGGAGCTGGGGAATACTAGTAGGTAGGTTCACAGGGCTCCCATCTAATGGCTACAGCATACTGATGTGAACACTGAACCTGGGTCCTGTATCAATGCATCCATAATATTTGATCAACATTTTTTTAACCTGTACAGTGAACACCATAAAAAGTAATTAACTAATCCAATGCCAGAATTTCAGTTTTTGTGCTCACGCCATATCTCAGGGACACAGTAAATTTAATTTGAGCTTATTTTGCGGGGTCTGGTCTCAAGTTTGAATTAATCGCAAGGTCTTAGGATACGACCAGATGGTTTATTACACAATCCTGGAGTCACTGGCCCGCCTCAGGTCAGCAGAGCTTTGGCCAACCTCCACCATCTGTCCATACCCTTATTCTGCTTACTATTTCCTCACATTCTAATGTCCACGATATGAATAACCCTTTAATGAAAAACACCAAAACTTCAGAGCTTGTTTGAAAGCACATGTACTAAAGAGCCATAAACATTCAGAATTAATTTATGGAGTCCTATCGATGTCAAGTGATAAATCAGAGGCCTATGGAAGTATTGTATAGCCCAATATGGGACTTTATATAGATCGTTTACAGTATATGCTCAGTTTGCATAGCACCCAAGTTAAATTTTGGGTTTTAAGGAACTCATTATGGGCCTATATACAATACATTTGTGTTTGGCTATGTGCACAAAATGCGTTTTTTATGCGTTTCCGTGTCGTTTTTTCCGCCGCGGAAACGCATTAAAACAGCATGTTAATAGGTCTGCCGTGTATAGCAATGCCATTGCGGTAAAATCTGCAGCATTACCATTTCTAACGTGATTCCACAGCAAATTCACAGGGCTGTCAGGACCAGCAGTGACGTCACGAATCAGCTGATGGTCACGTGACCATCAGCTGATAAGTGCCGGCAGCGATCAGCTGTCAATATAAGATTGACGTGAACCCCAACCCCATTACCCCACTGCCACTGCTACAAGGCAGTGGGAAGAGCGAGGGTAAGCGCCGGATTTGGCGCATCTTATGGATGTGCCATTTCTGGGACTGCTGAGGGGTGATATTTATAGCCGACTAGTATCCATGACCCCTTCCCTGGCTATTAATATCAGCTCACAACTGTCTAGCTTAGCCTTTGCTGGTTAGATTTTATAGGGGGACCCCACGTCAAATTTTTTTCTGGGGTCCCCCTGTAATCTATCCAGTAAAGGCTAAACAAACAGCTTTGGGCTGATATTAATATCCAGGGAACATTTTTGGCTAATGGCCCCTTCTGCAGCTACTAATATCAGCCCCCAGCGGTTGGCTTTCCCTCTGCTTGTTATTAAAATGACGCTGGAGCCTACACCATTTTTTTAAAAAATTTTAGGCTCTGTGCCCATGATCCGGACATAGCAGCGCTTTGGACTCAATTTTTTTCTGCGTCCAAAACATTGCATTCTATTGAACGCAGATAAATACAGATGTATTCACTGAACCATGCATATTTACCGCATTCAATACTTTCTAGTGGTAAAATTTCTGTTGTGCAGACAAACAACCCCGCAAGAAAATTTGACATGCTGCGGTCCTAAAAGACGCGCTGTATGTCAGTGTCCACGGTTGATTCGCAGCCTCTGATGCACGCGCAGTGGACATGGGATTTCTAGAGATCCCATCCACTATGCTGTAACATCTGGACACTACAGGTTTGACGCTGTATAAACACGCAGCGTCAAACCTGCAGCGGCTCCTGACCGTGGCCATGTACCCAAACTCACCTGCAGCATGTCAATTTCTGTAGCGGACACGCTAATCTCTGCTGCATATTTTGACTGATTGAAGTGTCATTATATGATGCATTGGATTCTCATGTACCGACAACAAAAGTGCAGCATTAGAACACCACGTTTTGGAAGTAACATAAATACGTTGTGTCCAAATCCCTGCTGAGTGCTGATCAGGAGATGTAGTGGCTAACGAACCAGCTGTGAAATGTTAATTATGGCCAGGGAAAATTTTGCTTAATGGCACCTTCCCAGGCTAAAATAAACAGCTCATAGCAGTCGTATAAATTACATGAATAGAAATGCTAATGAAGATTGGGTGAATGGGACTAGTTGACACCTAGCTCTTTTGTTTAGTTATGTCAAGGTATCAATGAGACCTTTTCATGACTAAACTTAATTAAAGTAAAGTTAAGAGTTAAATAAACACACAGACACAGTGTAAACACTTTATTTGAATTACAGCAGACACATTCTTTAATCATTTAAATGAAACAATATACTCACCCCAGTTCTATGGGAATCAAAGGGTTTAAGCTATGTCCCACAAAATAACTTTATTTAGCTCCAAAAAGCATTCATTGAAAAAACGGCTCAAAAACACATGTAAAAACGCATCAAACGCATCAAAAATGCATGTAAAAACCACATGCGTTTTTTCTGCCAGGGAGAGGCAAAAACGCTCAGGAAAATTCTGCTTCAAATCCTGAACGTGTGCACATACCCTTAAGCTTCTGGTTGACTCCTGATTTTATCTCAGCGAGAAAATATACAATCATTCTTCAAGGACTTATAAAATATATGTCTTGGGTTGTTAAACATTTTGCATTGCTAAATGTAATAATTGTGATGCCCATAGCCGTTGCATATGTGTCAGAACTGTTCATTAGACAAAAACACCAAAGGAGAATGGAAACCATTGTTTTATGGGATGATTGAAGAGAAAGAAGCAGAGTAGTAGCTATGTTTTCCTTCACTCTGGATAATGATAAATTACCTAAAAAGTCCTTTTCTAGATATATATAACTTTGAACCTATACCACTTTTGTAATTAGTTTATTATAAAATGCCATACACTTCTCCCTATCCTGCTAATCCCTAAATGTGTTTTTTTACTTTACTTCCTGTGACGTTTCATTTGAGAGGACATCACAGGAGGCTGGGGCTGCCATCACTTCCCTGCAGTGTCTGTCACCCCTCCTGCAGCAGGACATCACTAAGGGGCAGCTCTGTATTTACTTACCATAGTTTCTTGCATTACAGCTGTCTGAATATGTGCTGGATCCATGGTGATAGACGTTTTGGGAGAGGTGAGTGCAGCGCCAGCACTCTGCTGCGATCTCTTCTAAGTGTCTTCTAACTGTGAAACAAGACGTCGTCAGGGGCAAAGATAGAAGCAGTCAGTGACAGCAGTGCTGCCCCACAGCTTCCAGTCCTTGAACTGAGTCATCATCGCCAGGGTTGCTAACCGAACAGAAATTCCAGGACAGTCCGTGAAAATAGGACACTTTCTTGCCCTGGACAGCATGTAAAAAAAATTTAAGACGTTTGTGATTTTTTTGAAGCAAAAAAAACTTATACAAATTAATTTGGACTGTAATTATCATAAAAGTTTACAATGAATGCAGCTAATGACTTCATATCACAATTATGGGCTAAAGACATTTATCACATTTAATAATAATAATAATAATAATAATAATAATAATAATAATAATAATAATGATTTATTATGATTTTCCAATGTGTCCTTAAAAATAATATCTGTCCATGATTTTTTCATAAACTGTCCATAAATAACTAAAAAGTCAAGTTGGCAATGCTGATCACAGCCCCCTGATGACGACTCATTTGAGGGCAGTGAAAGAAGCAGTGGGGTGGCGCTGGTGTCACTCACTGCTTTTGCTTTTCTTCTTCATCCGGTTCAGACTGCTATCATTTTTTCAAGTCAGGATTTGTCTCTGCAGAATGTATCACTCAGACGTCTTTGGCTGACCTAGAGTGGTCAGAAGTGGTCAGCCACTTTCTTCCAGACTTCTACAATGTGCTGAATGAAGGAGAAAAGGGACATTGTGCTGACCTGGTGCCTTACACTGCAACAGTATCTCCTTTTTGTTCCACACACAGTAACAGTATCTGAAAAAAGAAAACATACTAAAATAAGTAGTCACAACCGGGGACCTTACTATCAGCAAGTAGAAATGTTCCCCTCTTTGGCCTCCATACAATACTAATGCTAGTGTCCCATTTTGTGGTCACTGAACAATAGTAAAATTAACCTGTGTGTCCCCATACAGTGCTAATATCTGTGTTTGCACTCAAATAAAATAGCAATGCCTCTCTAACCCATAAGATAATAATGTCTAGCTTTTCTGCCCCCAAACAGTAGTAGCATCCGCCCTTTTTCCCCCTTTCAGTTGAACATCCCCAATTTTGGCTCCATACATTATTAAGCTGGAAGGCCATAATAGTGGACTTTATTAGTGGAGTGGCCACAATGGAGGACATAATTAATGTATAGAGCCACAATAGGAGATACGAAACCCCTATTACGAAACCCCATCACTAGTGTTGAGCATTCCGATACTGAAATATCGGGTATCGGCCGATATTCGCGGTATCGGAATTCCGATACTTAATTCCGATACTTTTGCAATATCGTATACCGGAATCGGAAGTTCCCATAATGCAATGAGCCAGTTTCATTTTATTCAGCCAATGAGGATCCTAAGAAGTGTGGGCACATCCTGTTAGGCATGTAGGCATCTTAACCAATGGCATGGCTGTGATTGGCTGCTGAAATGATGTCATGATGCACTATAAAAGCCGCCGCCGCCATTTTGAGCTCACTCTGCTGTGAATTCAGTTAGGGATAGGACGCTGTTGTTCTGAGGGACAGTTTTAGCTACCTATTTGGTCTATTCTGCTTTACCCATGCTACTTTATAAATCGCTGTGCCTTGCAGCGCTAGTGCACAGTTCTCTGTGCTGTTCACCGCTGTCTGCAAGGTCTGTGTGTGTGAGTGCAGCTCACCCTGTAGTGTGTGCTTCAGCCACGTCTGGTTGTAGTGCACTCAGTGTGTGTCACTGCCTCATACATTGTCCTTTTTTGCCAATTCATATTTTTTTCCTGATATCTCCTATTAGTGTGGTGGTTCCATCCGTATTCAGCTAAATTTGTTCCAAACACACTATATAGGAGTAGATAGAGAAATTTTTTTTGTCTTGCAGCGCTAGTGCACAGTGCTCTGCATCTGTACTGTTCACCGCTGTCTGCAAGGTCTGGTGTGTGAGTGCAGCTCACCCTGTAGTGTGTGCTTCAGCCAAGTCTGGTTATAGTGCACTCAGTGTGTGTCACTGCCTCATACATTGTCCTTTTTTGCCAATTCATAATTTTTCCTGATTTCTCCTATTAGTGTGGTGGTTCCATCCGTATTCAGCTAAATTGGTTCCAAACACACTATATAGGAGTAGTTAGAGGAGCCTTTCTGCAGCATTGGGCCCTGCTGCCCCAGCCAGATTAGTATTAGCCTATTTTTTGTAGCCTCATCTATTGCATTGTAGGTTACCTTCCTACATTGTAATAGCTACAAAAAGTTTGTGATACTATCGGTATTACATCTTTAGGCACATCCAGTGTCTTTTTGTGACAAAAAAAACCTAAATAAAGTTCACCAAACACTTCACTTTACAGTTGTGCAGGCCACATTAGCTCATATTAAAGTCTAGTCCACACTTTATAAAATTAGTGTTTCTTATACCTGTTAGCAGCTGTTCAGAAATAAGCACACTGAGCCCTTAGTACTTTTCTGCCTATCTTTATCAGTCTGAAGAAGGCAGGGAGTTAGGCATGTGGTCGTGGTCGAGGTCGTGGGCGTGGGCGTGGAGTTTCTGCAGGGAGAGGACGTGAGGATTCTGTGCCTGCAGGGAGAGGACGTGGGGATTCTGTGCCTGCTGCGGGCACCAGTGACTCAGCATCCCCCAGTTTTACCAGGGAACAGTCCTTTATGCGCAGTTTTGTAGGAGCTAGCCGTACCCCACTGCTGCGGGAGGACCAAATTTAAGCCGTTGTCGGATGGATGGCAGCTAATGCATCGACTTCAATTAGTTCCAGATCCTCTCAGGTCCTGAGCACTGAAGAGCACCCATCTGTCTCTTCGCCACCTGCCAAATTGCCCAGGCAGTCAGAGAGCCCTGGACAGGAGCCATCTCTACTTCTGTTCTCTGAATCTCTTGGCTTGGAAAGAGGGGGCCAGCCAAGCAGAATTTGAGAATTTGAAGAAGAGGTAGTATGCAGTGATGCGCAACCATTTTGTCTCTCGGAATCTGAAGAGGCGGGTGGGCCAGTGCCTATGGTCAGCAGCACACCTCAGTACGCATCTGATGATGAGACTCAGGTGCCACTTTCTGGTGCGTACTGTGCTGTCGAGACTACCCAGGAGAAGCAGTTGTTTGAAGAGGGTGGTGTAGATGATGAGGTCCTTGACCCATCATGGCGTGAGGGACAGGAAGGTGGTGGGAGCAGCTCTGAGGAAGAGATTCCCCGAACAGCCCAAAAAGGAGGGAGAGGGAGGGGGCAGACTTGGTTGCCTGTAGCCTCCACTTCGGCACCCATTAGGAGCATGGCTCTTCCAAAATCCAAAGCGGGTGCTCCCAAGATTTGCAGTGGCTGGTCCTTTTTTGACACAGTTGCAGATGACATTTGCTTTGTCAAATGCAAGCTGTGTAATCAGAAGGTGAAAAGAGGGAAAAGTGTCAGCAACCTCAATACCACAAATATGTGGAAACATGTGCGGACCAAGCACGTGGTGGAGTTACAAAAACACACTGAAGACCTAGGCCATCCTACAGCGCCACCTACCACCTCTTCAGCTTGTGTTGTAGCCTCTTCCTCCAGCTCACACACATCTGGTTCGGCTTCCCCACAGGATCGCCATGGAAGAATCTCTGGCACTGTTGTACAGAGACACAGTGTAATTCCACCCACAGCACCACTTTCCCAGTCATCCTCACACTCCCAGGCCAGTCTACAGCCATCGTTAGCACAGGCATGGGAGAAAAGGTGCCCATACTCGGCAAACCACGCCCAAGCACAGGCTCTGAATGCTGGCATTGCTAAACTACTGGCCCTTGAAATGCTATCATTCAGGCTGGTGGAGACTGACACCTTCCATAACTTTATGGCATTGGCAGTCCCACAATACAATGTTCCCAGCCGCTTTTATTTCAGCAGGCAAGCCGTCCCTGCCCTGCAACATCATGTGGAGGGAAAAATTAAACAAGCGCTACAAAACGCCGTCAGTAGCAAGGTCCACCTAACCACCGATGCGTGGACCAGTAAGCATGGACAGGGACGATACCTTTCCCTCACTGCCCATTGGGTAAATGTTGTGGATCCGGGTATAGATCTTGAGAGTGGCGCTGTACGTGTTCTGCCAACTCCAAGGATTGCAGGAATCCAGTCCGTACACATTGGATCCTCCTCATACTCCAGTTCCTCTGAATCAGCGCTGCAGGAGCCGTCACGGTCTACCTCCACATCGACCCGTGAACGGTTACCTGTTATGATGACCGATATGAGCACAGCCATGGCCAAACGTCAACAGGCCGTATTAAAATTAATTTCTTTGGGGAATCGAAGCCACACAGCGCAGGAGCTCTGAAATGCCATCAAGCAGCAGAGCGACGTGTGGTTTGTGCCAGCGAATCTCCAGCCAGGCATAGTAGTGTGTGACAATGGCCGAAATCTGGTGGCAGCTCTGGGCCTAGGCAACCTCACTCACATCCCATGTCTGGCACATGTGCTCAACTTGGTCGTGCAGAGTTTTTTGAGGGACTATCCGGATCTTGATGCACTGCTTTACAAGGTCCGCATAGAGTGCGCTCACTTGCGGCGTTCCAGCAACGCAAGATCACGCATTGCAGCTCTGCCGTGCCGATTACGTTTTCCGGAACATCGCATCATATGTGACCTACCCACCAGGTGGAATTCAACGTTACATATGTTCGAGAGGTTGTGTGAGCAGCAGGCAGCAGTAATGGAGTACCAGCTGCAGCAGGCGCAAACAAGTCGCAGTGCGCGCCGTTCACACTTCACCACCACTGAGTGGGCCTCTATGAAGGACATTTGCCTCGTTTTGCGTCCCTTCGATTAATCCACGCGGATGGCGAGTGCAAATGATGCACTAGTCTGCATGACTATCCCCCTTATCTGCCTGCTTGAAAAAACACTGCAAGCACTAAGGGACGAGGTTTTGGAAGAGGTGGAGGATGAGGAGTCAAAAATGCCATCTGCTTCTCGACAGTCTGCGCAACGTGGTTCCTCACAAAGGCCTAGTCAGGGGACACTTTGTGAGGAGGATGAGGAGGAGTCAATGGATGAGGAAGACATCTGTCCAGAGGAGGGAGGTGCACAATGCTCTAGTAGTCAGTATGTAGAGCGAGGGTGGGGTGATGCAGAGCAGGCAGAGATCACGCCTCAAGCAGGGGACAGTGTTTCTTGGCCAGTTGGCAGTCTGCAGCACATGGTTGATTTTATGCTGCAGTGCCTGAGAAACGACCGCCGCATTGCCCACATTCTCAACATGGCTGATAATTGGGTGTCCACCCTCCCAGATCCTCGCTACCGGGACAACTTACAAAGCCTCATAACACCGTTGAACCGGGAGCGTAAAATGCGGGAGTACCAAGACGCACTGGTGCATTCCATCATGTTCTCCATTCCCACCGAGAGCAGTGCTGCTAGTGCTTTACAAAGCAGCTCAGTGCGTCGAGGCAGTGGAGGAAGCTCTGCACAAAGAGGGAGCAGAAGCAGCACCTCAGCACAAGGCAAGACCAGTATGGCCGAAATGTGTCAAAGTTTTGTGTCCCCGCCGCCACAAATGTCTACACCATCACAGACGGCTCCAGTCAGCAGGAGGCAACGTTTCCATCAGATGGTGACAGACTACATGTCTTGCCCTCTTAGTGTACTCCCAGACGGCTCTTCTCCATTCAAGTTTTGGGTCTGTAAGCTGGATACATGGCCAGAGCTTAGTCAGTATGCACTGGAGGTGCTAGCTTGCCCTGCTGCTAGTGTATTATCGGAACGCGTTTTTAGTGCCGCAGGTGGTGTACTAACAGACCGTCGCATGCGAATATCCTCCGATAACATTGACCGGTTTACTTTTCTCAAAATGAACAAGGCCTGGATCTCTCATGAATTTGCCAGTCCTCTTCCAGAATAAATAATTGATTGGCAACAGTATCCAGGTCTCCTGTTGTGTTCATGTTTCTACCACCTGAACTGTAATCCCTGAGCTCCAACACCGCCAGTTGGCGCTCGGAAGTGCCGTCTGCACAGTCAACACTTGCTGCCGTGTTATTGGGGTTCAGTAACGTCAGCTGTTCCCCTGCTGTGCGGACGGCAGTTTCTCCTGCTCTGTCCACATTCTCACTACTACAGATTTTAAAGTTGTGCCAATTACACCTCTGGCTCCTCTGTTTTCAGTATTATCCCTGAGCTCCAACACCGCCATTTGGCGCTCGGAAGTGCCGTCTGCACAGTCAACACTTGCTGCCGTGTTATTGGGGTTCAGTAACGTCAGCTGTTCCCCTGCTGTGCGGACGGCAATTTCTCCTGCTCTGTCCACATTCTCACTACTACAGATTTTAAAGTTGCTCCAATTACACCTCTGGCTCCTCTGTTTTCAGTATTATCGATGAGCTCCAACACCGCCAGTTGGTGCTCGGAAGTGCCGTCTGCACAGTCAACACTGCTGTCATGTTATTGGGGTTCAGTAACGTCAGCTGTTCCCCTGCAGTGCGGACGGCAATTTCTCCTGCTCTGTCCACATTCTCACTACTACAGATTTTAAAGTTGCTCCAATTACACCTCTGACTCCTCTGTTTTCAGTATTATCCCTGAGATCCAACACCGCCAGTTGGCGCCCGGAAGTGCCGTCTGCACAGTCAACACTTGCTGCCGTGTTATTGGGGTTCAGTAACGTCAGCTGTTCCCCTGCTGTGCAGACGGCAATTTCTCCTGCTCTGTCCACATTCTCACTACTACAGATTTTAAAGTTGCTCCAATTACACCTCTGGCTCCTCTGTTTTCAGTATTATCCCTGAGCTCCAACACCGCCAGTTGGCGCTCGGAAGTGCCATCTGCACAGTCAACACTTGCTGCCTTGTTATTGGGGTTCAGTAACGTCAGCTGTTCCCCTGCTGTGCGGACGGCAATTTCTCCTGCTCTGTCCACATTCTCACTACTACAGATTTTAAAGTTGCTCCAATTACACCTCTGGCTCCTCTGTTTTCAGTATTATCCCTGAGCTCCAACACCGCCAGTTGGCGCTCGGAAGTGCCGTCTGCACAGTCAACACTTGCTGCCGTGTTATTGGGGTTCAGTAACGTCAGCTGTTCCCCTTCTGTGCGGACAGCAATTTCTCCTGCTCTGTCCACATTCTCACTACTACAGATTTTAAAGTTGCTCCAATTACACCTCTGGCTCCTCTGTTTTCAGTATTATCCCTGAGCTCCAACACCGCCAGTTGGTGCTCGGAAGTGCCGTCTGCACAATCAACACTTGCTGCCGTGTTATTGGGGTTCAGTAACGTCAGCTGTTCCCCTGCTGTGTGTCCGGCAAATTCTCCTGCTTTGTCCACATCCACTGTACTACTGATTTAAAACTTGCTCCAATTACACCTCTGGCTCCGCTGTTTTTGGTATTTACCCTGGGCTGCATTACCGCTAGTTGCTTCTCAGAAGTGCCGTCTGCACAGTCAATGCTTGCTCCAGTGTTATTGGGGTTCATTAACGTCAGCTGTTCCCCTGCTGTGTGTCCGGCAAATTCTCCTGCTTTGTCCACATCCACTGTACTACTGATTTAAAACTTGCTCCAATTTCACCTCTGGCTCCTCTGTTTTTAGTATTTACCCTGGGCTCCAATACCGCTAGTTGCTGCTCAGAAGTGCCGTCTGCACAGTCAACGCTTGCTCCAGTGTTATTGGGGTTCAGTAACGTCAGCTGTTCCCCTGCTGTGTGTCCGGCAAATTCTCCTGCTTTGTCCACATCCACTGTACTACTGATTTAAAACTTGCTCCAATTACACCTCTGGCTCCTCTGTTTTTAGTATTTACCCTGGGCTCCAATACCGCTAGTTTCTGCTCAGAAGTGCCAACTGCACAGTCAACGCTTGCTCCCGTGTTATTGGGGTTCAGTAACGTCAGCTGTTCCCCAGCTGTGTGTCCGGCAAATACACCTGCTCTGTCCACATTCACACTACTACAGATTTTAAAGTTGCTCCAATTACGCCTCTGGCTCCACTCTATTTTTAGTATTTACCCTGGGTTCCAGCACCGCCAGCTGTTTCCAGCAGTGTCTTTGGCACGGGTACTCCCACTTGCCCAGCCTGGTTCCAGCACGCCACCTGTTTCCGGGTAGTGTCAACGTCACTTTGCCTCCAATGCGTTGTCCTGTCGTGTTGGGGTCGGGTTAGCCGACTCTATGGTGCCTGCAGTTTAGGTGACTCCTATGTGGGCTGTGGGATCTGGCAATGAAGGCTGGTTCCATAGTGCCAATAGGACAAGCACCCCCTGTAGGACTGTGGGTTTTGGTAACTGTGGCCGGCTCGCGGCCTTGAAACTTTTTTTTACATGGGTACCTTCTGCTACCCATCCGGGTTCCAGTACCGTCAGCTGGTTCTCGACAGTGCCTTTCGATTAGGTGCCTCCTTCTCGGTATCCAAGTTCCACCAGCGTCTGCTGGTCCTTGGTAGTGCTTTCTGGCACAGGTACCTCCTGCTTAGTAACCGAGTTCCAGTACCGTCAGCTGGTCTTCGGTAGTTCCATTGGCTCTTGTACCTTCTGCTACCCATCCGGGTTCCAGTACCGTCAGCTGGTCCTCCGTAGTTCCATTTGCTCTTGTACCTTCTACTACCCATCCGGGTTCCAGTACCGTCAGCTGGTTCTCGGCAGTGTCTTTGGCACGGTTCCAGTACCGTCAGCTGGTTCTCGGCAGTGCCTTTTGATTAGGTGCCTCCTTCTCGGTATCCAAGTTCCACCAGCGTCTGCTCGTCCTTGGTAGTGCTTTCTGGCACAGGTACCTCCTGCTTAGTAACCGAGTTCCAGTACCGTCAGCTGGTCTTCGGTAGTTCCATTGGCTCTTGTACCTTCTGCTACCCATCCGGGTTCCAGTACTGTCAGCTGGTCCTCCGTAGTTCCATTTGCTCTTGTACCTTCTACTACCCATCCGGGTTCCAGTACCGTCAGCTGGTTCTCGGCAGTGTCTTTGGCACGGGTACTCCCTCCTGCCCAGCCTGGTTCCAGCACGCCAGTTGTTTCTAGGTAGTGTCAACGTCACTTTGCCTCCAATGCGTTGTCCTGTCGTGTTGCGGTCGGGTTAGCCGACTCTATGGTGCCTGCAGTTTAGGTGACTCCTATGTGGGCTGCGGGATCTGGCAATGAAGGCTGGTTCCATAGTGCCAATAGGACAAGCACCCCCTGTAGGACTGTGGGTTTTGGTAACTGCGGCCGGCTCGCGGCCTTGAAACTTTTTTTTACATGGGTACCTTCTGCTACCCATCCGGGTTCCTGTACCGTCAGCTGGTTCTCGGCAGTGCCTTTGGATTAGGTGCCTCCTTCTCGGTATCCAAGTTCCACCAGCGTCTGCTGGTCCTTGGTAGTGCTTTCTGGCACAGGTACCTCCTGCTTAGTAACCAAGTTCCAGTACCGTCAGCTGGTCTTCTGTAGTTCCATTGGCTCTTGTACCTTTTGCTACCCATCCGGGTTCCAGTACCGTCAGCTGGTTCTCGGCAGTGCCTTTGGATTAGGTGCCTCCTTCTCGGTATCCAAGTTCTACCAACATCTGCTGGTCCTGGGTAGTGCTTTCTGGCACAGGTACCTCCTGCTTAGCAACCGAGTTCCAGTACCGTCAGCTGGTCCTCGGTAGTTCCATTGGCTCTTGTACCTTCTGCTACCCATCCGGGTTCCAGTACCGTCAGCTGGTCCTCGGTAGTTCCTCAGCCTTCTTGTATCTTCTGCTACATTTCCAAGTTCAAGCTTTTTGAAATGGTTCTTCGTAATCTGTCTGGATCTCCCTGACGAGGACCCTGAAGACGAGGACCCTGAAGACCAACCCGAAGAAGACGAGGACCCCGAAGACGAGGACCTTGAAGACGAGGACCCTGAAGACCACCCCGAAGAAGACGAGGACCCTGAAGACCTGCCCGAAGAAGACGAGGACCCTGAAGACGAGGACCCTGAAGACCAACCCGAAGAAGACGAGGACCCCGAAGACGAGGACCCCGAAGACAACGACCCTGAAGACGAGGACCCCGAAGACAACGACCCTGAAGACCACCCCGAACAAGACCAAGAAGATGACCCTGAAGAAGTTGACCAAGAGGACAAAGAAGAGAAGACAACCACCAAGATACAGAAGAACATGAGACAGAAAACCAAGAAGCAGAAGTACAAGAAGCTGCAGAACAAAAGCGGAAGAACATTAAGCATAAGACTAAAAATCAGAGCAAAAGATAATATCTAAATTATAAGCAGAAGATGACTAAGCAGTGTATGGGGGTGAGTCCATTCCTCCTCGTGGTGCCCCTGGAAAAGACCTGCTGCTGCAGGCCAAACTGAACGCGTACAAATCCTGTTGTAAATCTTTTGTGACGGGCAGAATGAAAGGTGTAATGTTCAAACTTTTATAGATAACAACTACAGGAATGCCTGTCACAAATAAGAATATGATGAAGAAGAAGAATATGAAGAAGATGAAGAAGTAGAATATGAAGAAGAATAATAGTTGAATAAGAAGAATATGAAGAATGTAAAAAAAAAGAATAATACGAAGAAGGTGAAGAAGAAGATGAAGAAGGTGAAGAAGAAGTGGATGAAAAAGATGCTGATGCTGAGGATGATGAAGGAGAAAGTGTGGGAGAAGTAAAAAAGAAGGTGAAGAGCATGGAAGTAGTGAAACATAAATATCTGACAAAATATAAAAATACTTAACATAGTCAATATTTCCGTAACTCAGAACGTCTTAAAAAAAATATTAATTCCTGCTATTCCATTTGATTGGGCTAAACCTCTATGCCTTTATTGTCTCCCCCACCTCCCCCAATACATTCTACATTATTCCTAGTTGTTTTCCTTCATGTAGAATTAACCTACAAGGAAAGAAAGGGTTTATTTTCATTCCGATATTTCTGTCCCATTGACTTGCATTGGTTTCCGGTATCGGAATCGGCGATATCCGATACTTTTTGGGTATCGGTCTGATCCAATCCGATCCGATATTTCCCGATATCGGAAGGTATCGCTCAACACTACCCATCACTCTACTGACCTTTACTTTAGAAAGACAAGGAGAAAAAACAGAGTTTATAGGGCTAAAAATGTATTTATTAGTTTAACAATAGAGGTTAAAAAACATTATAAGGTAAAGACAGGCAGATGGGTAGCAGGGTAACAACAAGTATAAATGCCTATAGCCACAATGGAATGGATATACACAGGTGGGTAAATATATTCCATCTGCATCTTGACATCTATATCCATCGCACTCTAATCAGCATGTCCATTTATCTATTCTTACAGGTATGAACTGTGTGAGAAATCTTACCTCCTCTGTTCACTAACCCGGTATATCATCACCCAGCTTTCCAGTTGTGAGAAATTTTACCTCTTCTGTTCACTTACCTGGTATGTTTGTAAGCGGACCCTGCATAACCCCTGTTCACCACTTTTCTTTATGACTAGCCTGTTTTACTTTGCCTGTGTTTTATATCCTGCATCTGGCTCAATTTGTAATTATCTGATGAAGATCAATCAGAGGCCTCTCCCCTCTGCTTCACACCTGAATTCATTTGCTAGCAAGGGCATATATATTGTGAGTAGTGAGTCTGCTGATGTAGTCTGCCTAGTGTGTATCAGACAAGTGTGATGCATGAATTAGACCTAAATTGAACCTGAAGGGAACTGGATACCAGGCAAAGTAAACAACGTTTCTGTTTGTTTTCACTCTCCCCCATAATCACTACATCTAGTAATGAACTCTTCATCTCTCCCTCTATCCTCCCCATCCATCTCACCTCCTCCTCAGAACTATTCCTCAACATTCAATCCAGAGTCTCCAAACACAGACAGCCACCTCATGCCCTGTCCTGCTCCCACCTGCTGACACTTTCCTTACTCCTCCTCACTGCCGTTGATATCTCTCCAAATCCTGGTCCTCCTCACCACATCCCTACAGTCACTTCCACCTCCTATCCACAATCTATCACAAACTCTTACAACCTTTCTAACCTTATACCCATCCGCCCAGCTCCTGCTTCCCCAGTCCCACTAACAGGAGCTCTATGGAACGCTCGCTCCATCTGCAACAAACTTTTCTACATCCATGATCTTTTCATTACTAACAAACTCTTCTTCCTCGGCATCACCGAAACTTGGCTCAACCCCTCTGACAGCCTCTCCAGCTGCACTTTCATACAGTAGATTCCATCTTTCCCACACCCCCTGCCCCAGTGGAAAGCATGGAGGAGGAGTAGGTTTTCTTCTGTCAGATAACTGCTCCTTCACCCAAATCCCACTGCCACCCTCTGTTATTATCCCCTCTTTTGAGGTGAACTGTGTGTGCATCTAATCTCCCTCCAACCTCCAACTGACTGTTATTTACCGCCCCCCAGGGCCAGCCACCACTTTCTTCCACCACTTTACCATCTGGCTACTTCAATTCCTTTCCGCTGACATCCCCACTATCATCATGGGTGACTTCAACATCCCCATTGACACTTACCTATCAGCTGTCTTTAAGTTTCTATCACTTCCTTATTCGGCCTCACTCAATGGTCTTCTGCAGCCACACACAAAGATAGCCACACACTGGACCTCATCTTCACCCGCCTCTGTTCCCTATCTAACCTCTCTAACTCACCTCTCCCTCTTTCTGACCATGCCGCTAGGTTCAGATAGGGGCGAGACAGATTACATGAATTCTTTGGAATCCTGGGGGAACCGGTACTCGGGGTGACCATAGACCATGGGTTGCAGCTTATCTCAGGCACACAGGGGTATTGACCCTCAGGCACACACACGTAGGTTGTTTCACTTGCTGACTAGACACACTTGACAAGAGTCCTCATAAACGGTAGAACAGTAGCATTTAATAAGAAGCCGCAGCAAGTTAATTCTTATGAGCAACAGGCTCCAGTGACACAGTACAGTTTCCTTAGCAGCACAGCAGTTCACAGTCTTCCCAGTAGTACCGGACAGCACAGTTTTAATGCAAAGGCATTTTAATGAACACAGTAGTCTTTACAGCACAGTGAGATGGAGGATCGGGGGAGGGTTTGCTTAGGGAGATTATTCCTGTGACACAATTTCTACCAGTCCTTATCTTTCTGCCTGACAATACTCTGCACTGCTAGTTCAGGAACTCTACCTGACCTGTGCTTAGCTTCACTCCTGACTTGAATCCCACATACACGTAACCTCTGATTCTTACAAGATCTCTTTCTCTACTCCCTCTTATCTCCTCTTCCCACAATCGCATACAAGATTTCTCCCGTGCGTCCTCCCTACTCTGGAACTCTCTACCCCAACACAGCAGACTCTACCGTGGAAAACTTCAAAAGGAACCTGAAAACCTACCTCTTCCGACAAGCGCACAACCTGCAGTTACCTTTGCTCCACCATACCGCTGCGCGACCAGCTCTATCCTTACTTACTATATCTTCACCCATCCCTTGTAGATTATGAGCCCTCATGGGCAGGGTCCTCTGTCCTGTACCAGTCGCCGTCTCATTTTTGTACAAGATTATTGTAATTGTTTTTGCTATGTATACCCTCTTTTCACATGTAAAGGGCCATGGAATAAATGGCGCTATAATAATAAGAAATAATAATAATATAGTAGACACCATAGTCCTATCCACACAAGGTAACATCCACTAGTAATCAAAAGTATTGTGAAGTAAATATACAATGCTCTAACCCATTGTGCATATAGATACAGTCAACGTTATACCACATGAAGAGAAAGAAATTGCTCTTTCTGATCTTTACTTTAGTCTAGAGTTTCGATTCTACATAAAAAGGAAGACTATCTACTTAATTAATCCAACAATATAGCTCTGTTTGTAGTATTTACTGATTTCAACAATTAATGAGTAGTAAATCAATCTCGAAACATAAATAATAGATAACTATTGATCTAGTTAATTAGACGTTGGGATTATTGTTAGATTTTACAAACATATTTACTTTGTTTTTTTTGTGAAGCCACCTGACAAGAGATTTGACAATCATCTAGCTATAAAGTAAGTGTTAGACGTCTGGTGTTTGGCATCTCTATTAATAATCCTTGAAATGTTTGAAAAGAATTGACATTTGCGTGTTACAATGTCAAAGGAGTGTGTATCTACATAGTCAACACTGATTGAACAAAGTCAGAGTATGTATGGAAATACGCTCAACTGGCAACACCCAGTTGTCGCTTTATTCTTAAATTTCTTGGAGGAATGACGGAGGGACAGCACAATGCAGAGTTTTAAGATAAGATATTCCAAACATTTTCTAAGGAATTTATTTTTAAAACAGACATGTCGGGAGAGTCTCTGGTACTTCAACCAAAAAAGTTTTTTTTACTAGCGATGCATAATTTGAGGTTGGCCACAAGTCAGTTTTATAACAGATCTGTCATCATATTATGATGCCCTATTTAAGGTCAGTATAGTATGAGAACAGGTTTAATCCTCCATTAACTCACATATTGTAGCATCGGTGACTCTGTCCCCTGACAGGCAGAGACGCCGTCCCCCTTACCGCCGTGCTCCTGGCCCGGCGTCTTCTGGCTCTCCTGTTGTTGCAGCCTCCCGGGCACTGTGCTTAGGGCGCGCGCGCTCCCTCCCTCTTAAAGGGGCCATGCGCGCAGTCCTAAGGAGTCCCCGGCCAATGGCTGGAGGACTTCTCATATAAAAGGCACCTCCTCCAAAATGGAGGTGTCCGTGCTATGTTGTAGCTCTGTCTACTTACTCTGCTTCAGCCCTCAGGTCCCGCTATCAGCCTGACTACCAGTCTAGCCCGCCAGCCTGACTACCAGTCTAGTCCGCCAGGCTGACTACCTGTCCAGCCCGCCAGCCTGACTACCTGTCCAGTCCGCCAGCCTGACTACCAGTCCAGCCCGACAGTCTGCTCACAGTCCATCCCGCCAGTGTGTCTATGGGCTTGACCAGTCCGCTGATCCGGAGCCTTTACCTGCCATGCCTACCAGCCAGCCTACCGGGAGGCTCCTGCTTGTTACCTGCCATGCCTACCAGCCTGCCTATCTGGAGGCTCCTGCCAGTTACCCGTGGTGTCTGCCAGTCCGTCTACCTGCCTGCCGTGCTCATCTGCTGTATCAGTCAATCCCTGCCTTCTGACCCGTGGGAGTCACCTGCTCTCATACAAGGACTGGCCCAGAGTAGCACCTGGTCCCTCTGCTCGGTCCTTCCCTGGTTCACGGAGTCGATTGAGCCGCCGTGCGACCTTGGTCAGTCCGAGTTGATACCTAGTTACGCCCCTCTGGTCCCTCCTTGCACCGCAGCACAAAAGTTCCACCATCCGGATCTGTAACAGTTTGCAGGGGCCAGGGAACCTGGTGGCCCCCAAACTCCTTCGCTTGCTGACCTGTACACCCCTCTGGTCCCTCCTTGCACCGCAGCACAGAGGTTCCACCACCCGGATCCATAAAACATATCACATATTTCTTGTGCTATTGGTCTTATTAGAGCTATAAAAAATAGAATCATATAGTAGACTCAAATAAAATTTCTTTGAAGTTGTGCCATGATTTCTCCTTTTAATGAGTGTCTTATTAGTACCTAAAAATTACACATTGACATATTGTCCTGAATTCAACTCTTGATTGATAAATTGTAATAAGCCAGTGAAAAGAGCTGGTTATACTTGCAGTGCCGGAGACCTGGGTTTAAATCTGACCATTTGCAATATCTGAATGAGGTACTATATGTATGTTCTAATTTGTGTTTGTTTGTGTTCTTGGGGGATGAAGATGGTAATTATATTTTGAAAAAAAATAAAATAGCAACTCATTAATATAAATTGGACAAATTAATTGTATTTTACAGTGTTCACCATCTAGTGTATAATCGATTTGTGTTAGTATTTTTTTTCTAATAAAGTAAATGTAAGAATTTATATTAGAAATTTGAATATTATATTAGAATTTTATATCTGAAAACAAGTATAGATGGAATGAAAGACTTATTACACAGTGTCAAGCTGGAAAGCTCCAACATGGGATTGCTACTCAAAACAAAGAATACAAAGATATTAGATGCTGCCAGGTATGACCGGGACACATTTGAGATGGACAATGATGAACTGGAAGCTGTAAAGGACTTCAACCTCCTCACATCGATGATCACTCAAGATTAGTGTTGAGCGAGCACTAAAATACTCGGTTGCACGACCCGAGCAACGAGCCCAATGTTAGTCTATGGGAGACCCGAGCATTTTTGCAGCGTCACCCCCAGCAGTCTGTAGAAAGCGTAAAAAGTGTCAAAAAGGAGAGTGACAGTGTTCAAATGACATGGGGACAGCATGGGGATCGCCCCAGGAAGCATTTCTGACCCCCAGGTCACTGCTGTCAACAATGTGGTCAGAGGTATTAAACCACTTTTACGGGCTCACAATAAAACGTTCAAAAACGAAACTAAAACGGTTTTCCTGTGAAATATGTTAAGGAATTCCTTTCCAGGGTAAAGACTTGTGTATAAGGTAAAATAAATAACCAAAAACAAAAATACTCCTCCACACCTTGGGCTATGTTCACAAGTAGCATTTTTTATGCGTTTTTGCACTTTTGTACTACTTTCAACCATGACAAATGCATTCACCGGGAAATGTCATTTTAAGATTTTACAATCTTATCTGGCCATGTGCTGTGTGACACATGCATACAGTGATGAAAAGACATGGGAACAGCATGGGGAAGACCCCTGGAAGCATCTCTGACACCCAGGTCACTGCCTAAAAGTGTGCCCATCAGAAGTGATCCTTGCCGCATCAGAAGATGCAGACTTGCAACTATCCGTGTGCAAGTCCTTGTCCCAGGGCAGTGTTCAATTGTACCTCACCCATTCCTTGCAATGCAAGCGCAAGTATGCAGCCTGCCACCCACCCACCCCCAGGCTGCAATACCATACTGCTAGCTTGCACTTGAAATATGGCCTTTTAGTTTGGAGGAGGCCGAAGCTGGCCACTGCCTCATGGCTGCTTCGGCAGTGAGGTATCCATACTCAGTCCCCAGCCGCCCGCGGCCGGGTGTCCACGCTCGGTCCCCAGCTGCCAGGGAGTGGCCGGGTGTCCATACTCGGTCCCCAGCAGCCTGGGGGCGGCCGGGTGTCCATAAATGGTCCCCAGCCGCCCCTATTTCTCCTGTCAACTTCCCCCCCACTTTTCTTAGCCTGGCCTGCTTTAGGGCAGCATTGGACGAGCCCACCAGAGAACTAGACTCCTCCAGTGGGCCCTGGCTTCTCCATCAGGGGAGTTGAGAGTGCCAAGGTGAGGAGCATGAAGATGATGATAGACGTTGGCATCTGCTTTGTTTTCTTGGAATGAAAGCGTAAGTGTGCTACCTGCCACCCACCCACCCCCAGGCTGCAATACCATACTGCTAGCTTGCTTGCACTTGAAATTGGGCCTTTTAGGGATTTGGAGGCAGACGCCGGCCACCATGTCATGGCTGTGTCGGCGGCCTGGTTTCCATACTCAGTCTCCAGCCGCACGGTGTCCGGGTGTCCACGCTCGGTCCCCAGCCGCCAGGGGGTGGCCAGGCGTCCATACTCGGTCCCCAGCCGCCCCGCGGACGGGTGTCCACACATGGTCCCCAGCTGCCTGGGAGCGACCGGGTGTCAATAAACTATCCCCAGTCACCCTTATTTCTCCTGTCAACTTCCCCCACAATTTTCTTAGCCTGGCCTGCTTTAGGGTAGCACTGGACGAGCCCAGCAGAGAACCAGACTCCTCCGGTGGGCCCTGGATTCTCCATCAGGGGAGTTGAGAGTGTCAAGGTGAGGAGCATGATGATGATGATAGAAGTTAGCATCTGCTTTGTTTTCTTGAAATGCAAGCGCATGTATGTAGTAGCGGCTAGGCCTGAGGTGGTCAGCGTTTTGGCGCATATCCTACCTCCTCCAAGGATTGCTGGATGTTTTCCTGCTACTATCCCAGTTCTATAACTCCCATTAAAACAAAGCTTCAGGTGATGAAAGATGGATGAGGTGGTGGCAAAGGAGAAAGAGCAGGAGGAACTGGGACCATTCACATCAATATCAGGCCAGTCAACCACACATGTCTTGTAGGATATGTTTCTGTACCAAAGGAGCGGTTCGGCTACACAGTTATAGGGCATACAGTGAGTGCATGCCTACCAAAATTTCGAGGCACTCCAATGCCCCTTGGAAGTCACATGGAGGTCAGAGGGCCTTAACTAAATCATTTTTTCCATTTATAGCAACTGGGTCTCCTGTGCACTGTTGGCCTAAGCAGTGAATGGAAGGCTTTCCAAAAATTACGAGGATCTGCAATGCCCCTTGAAACAGACGTGGATTACAGCATACTAAAAACCTTCTACCAATTATTGGGGAGTGGGTCTCCCTTAGTGTTCGCCTATGCATTGAAAAGCAAAAGCTAACTAAAATTAGGAGGAAATGCAATGCCCTTTGGAAGAGTCATGGAGGTTAGAGTTAATTAAAAACAACATTTAAATGCCCCTTGGAAGAGCTGTGAAGTTCAGAGTGGCTTAACAAGACGGTTTTAATGCCCCTTGGAAGAGACTTGGAGGTCGCAGTAGCTTAGCAAGACAGTTTTAATGCCCCTTGGAAGAGACGTGGAGGTTGCAGTAGCTTAACAAGATGGTTTTAATGCCCCTTGGAAGAATGGTGGAGGTTGCAGTGGAATAAAAAGACAATATCAATGCCCCTTGAAAAAGTGGTGGAGGTCGCAGTAGCTTAACAAGACGGTTTTAATGCCCCTTGGAAAAGTGGTGGAGGTCGCAGTAGCTTAACAAGACGGTTTTAATGCCCCTTTGAAGAGACGTGGAGGTCGCAGTAGCTTAACAAGACGGTTTTAATGCCCCTTGGAAGAGACGTGGAGGTCGCAGTAGCTTAACAAAATGGTTTTAATGCCCCTTGGATGAGACGTGGAGGTCGCAATAGCTTATCAAAACGGTCTCAATGCCCCTTCGAAGAGACGTGGAGATTGCAGTAGCTTAACAAGACGGTTTTAATGCCCCTTGGAAGAGACGTGGAGGTCGCAGTAGATTAACAAGACAGTTTTAAAGCCCCTGGGAAGAATGGTGGAGGTCGCCGTGGAATAAAAAGACAATATCAATGCCCCATGGAAAAGTGGTGGAGGTCAAAGTAGCTAAACAAGACGGTTTTAATGCCCCTTGGAAAAGTGGTGGAGGTCGCAGTAACATAACAAGATGGTTTTAATGCCCCTTGGTAAAGTGGTGGAGGTCGCAGTAGCTTAACAAGACGGTTTTAATGCCCCTTGGAAAAGTGGTGGAGGTTGCAGTGGCTTAAAAAGACAGTTTTAATGCCCCTTGCAAGAGACGTGGAGGTCGCAGTAATTTAACAAGACAGTTTTAATGCCCCTTGGAAGAGACGTGGAGGCTGCAGTAGCTTAACAAGACGGTTTTCATGCCTCCTGGAAGAGACTTGGAGGACGCAATAGCTTAAGAAATGGTTTTAATGCCCCTTGGAAGAGACGTGGAGGTCGCAGTAGCTTAACAAGACGGTTTTAATGCCCCTTGGAAGAGACGTGGAGGTCGCAGTTGCTTAACAAGACGGTTTTAATGCCCCTTGGACAAGTGGTGGAGGTCGCAGCAGCTTATCAAGATGGTTTTAATTCCCCTTGGACAAGTGGTGGAGGTCGCAGTAGCTTAACAAGACGGTTTTAATGCCCCTTGGAAGAATGGTGGAGGTCGCAGTGGAATAAAAAGACAATATCAATGCCCCTTGGAAAAGTGGTGGAGGTCACAGTAGCTTAACAAGACAGTTTTAATGCCCCTTGGAAAAGTGGTGGAGGTCGCAGTAGCTTAATAAGATGGTCTTAATGCCCTTTTGAAAAGATGTGGAGGTCGCAGTAGCTTAACAACACGGTTTTAATGCCCCTTGGAAGAGACGTTGAGGTCGCAGTAGCTTAACAAGATGGTTTTAATGCCCCTTGGACAAGTGGTGGAGGTCGCAGTAGCTTAATAAGATGGTTTTAATGCCCCTTGGAAAAGTGGTGGAGGTCGCAGTAGCTTAAAAAGGCGGTTTTAATGCCCCTTGGAAGAGACGTGGAGTTCAGAGTAGCTTAACAAAGCAGTTTTCATGCCCCTTACAAGAGCCATACAGTACAGCATATTAAAAACATTATTCCCATTAAGGCGGAGTGGGTGTCCCATACTCTTTGCCTATGCCTTTCAAGCAAAAGCTGCCAAAAATTAGGATGGAGGAACTTGTAATGCTGGCAAACAAGAGCCATGCAGTACAGCATATTAAAAACATTAGTCCCATTATTAGGGAGTGGGTCTCCCATAGTCTTTGCCTATGCCTTCCAAGCAAAAGCTGGCAAAAATTAGGACTGAGGAACTTGCAATGCTGGCATCACGGACCACGGTCACCCTGGTGGTATAGTGGTGGTGGAGGCTGAGGATAAGGAGAAGAGCAAAATACAGAAGAAATGAGGATGCGTATACTGATATGTGGGTGTGAAGTGGTGCATGGGAATACACCTCCCGAAATAACACAGTGGATTTGACTTTATGTTACTCTGCTGTCATTTGGTGGTGATGAGAAGTCTGGCCCAATCCAGCCCTTGTTCATTTTGATAAGGATCAACGTGTCAGCATTGTCAGTTGACAGGCGAGTGCGCTTATCAGTTATAATTCCCCCAGCGGAACTAAAAACACGCTCCGATAACACGCTAGCGGCAGGGCAGGCCAGGACCTCCAAGGCGTAGAGAGCGAGTTCATTCCAAGTGTCCAGCTTGGATACCCAATAATTAAAAGGCACAGAGGAATCACGGAGGACGCTGGTATGGTCGGCAAGGTGCTCCCTCACCATCTTTTGAAAATTTCCACTCCTTGTGAGAGTACCCCGCGCCTGAGGGCCTGTAAGCTGGGCGGGTCTCAGAAAACTGTCCCAGAATGTTGACAGTGTTCCCCTGCCTCTGCTGGATTGGAGTTGCGTCTCTTTCGCCTGTATGCCTTGGTTGTTCAACGAACTGTGACCTCTGCCACTAGCGTGTTCAGATGGGAATTTTTTTAACAGTTCTGCAGCAAGGGCCTTCTTGTAATGCCCCATTTTTGTAGACCTCTCCACCTCAGGAATATGAGAGTGAAAGTTCTCCTTGTAGCGGGGGTCTAAAAGTGTCACCAACCATAAATGACTGTCACCCAACATTTTGACAACACGAGGGTCACGGTTAAGGCAGTGTAACATAAAGTCAGCCATACGTGCCAGACTGGTAACGGGCAAGATTTCCGTGTCCTCACCAAGATGACGACTGACCATGCTCCTCCTCCTCCTCCTCCCCCCTGTCCTCAGGCCACCCACGCTGAATCAACTGTATGACAATTGTACAGGTACTACAATCTACAGCGTATGATACCAGCTCCTGTTCTTCCTCCTTCTCCTCCTGCTCCTCCTCTCCCTCAATATCCCCCAATGCACGTTGGGATGAGATGAGGCTGGGCTGTGTTTAATCGCCCATTATGGTTTCTTGATCCATCTCATCATACTCTGGCAACAATGCCTCCTCTTTAATTCTCTGCAGAGAGCGTTGCAAAAGACAGACAAGTGGAATGCTGACACTAATGAAGGCATCATCGTCATCGCATCATCGCCACTCACCATCTTGGTGGACTCCTCAAAGTTTGTCAGGATGATACATATGTCAGTCATCCAGGTCAACTCCTGAGGTCTTATGTGTGGAGTCTGACCTGAATATCGACGGCCTTGTTGCAGCTGGTACTCCACAACTGCTCTCTTCTGCTCACAAATCCTTTGCAACATGTGGAGGGTACAGTTCCAACGTGTGGGGACATCACACACCAGTTGGTGTGCCGGAAGCTGCAAACGCTGCTGCAACACAGCAAGGGCGGTGGAAGCTGTAACTGACTTCCGAAAATGAGCTGACAGGCGGAGTACTTTGACGAGCAGATCTGGCAACTGGAAACCGCTGAACCATGAGGTTAAGCACATGAGCCAGGCATGGTACGTGTGTGATCTCGCCTCGCCTCAGAGCCGCCACCAGGTTACGGCCATTGTCACACACGACCATGCCTGGATGCCTGGATGTAGGTTCAGCGGTCTCAGCCACAAATCTGCCTGCTCTTTCATAGCTATCCACAACTCACAAGCAGTGTGAGGTTTATCACCTAAGCTTATGCGTTTCAGAACAGCCTGTTGCCGCTTGGCTGCAGGCAGTACTGCAGTGCTTCCAGCTTGTAACTGAAGTGGTGATATCTGAGATGGAGGCTGAACATGAGGAGGAGGAGGAGGATGATGCGCAGGAGCTGTACACTGTGGGTGAAACTCTGACTGACATAGGGCCCGCAATCCTCGGTGTGGGGAGGATGTGTTCCGTCCCAAGGTCTGACTGGGTCCCGGCTTCCACTATGTTTACCCAGTTTGCCATCAGGGAGATGTACCAACCCTGGCCACAAGCACTTGTCCACGTGTCCGTTGTCAGGTGGACTCTCCCAGTAACTGCATTGTTGAGGGCACGGAAGATGTTTTGGGACACGTGCTTGTGTAGTGCAGGGATGGCACACCAGGCAAAATAGTGTCGGCTGGGGACCGAGTACCGAGGGACGGCCACCGCCATAAGGTTGCAGAAGGATTCCGTCTCCACCAGCCTAAAAGGCAGCATTTCCAACGCAAGCAGTCGTGAAATGTGCGAATTTAGGACTGTGGCCTGTGAATTTGTAGGCTGCGAATTTGCGCTTTCGTTTAAAGCTCTGGCATATGGACAATTGAACGCTGCGGTGGGACGTGGACGTGGACGTTGATGCTGTTTCTTGAGAAACTGCCATAACAAGTGAAGACTGAGAGGAGGGGGCATCTTTGCATGCAGTATGGACAGGGCATTGCCTTGCACGCACAACAGGGGGTTCTTATACACGCACAACAGCGGAAGAAGCAGTGGTGACACCCGCTGACACTGGTCGTGGACCCTGGGGTTCGCCCCACAAAGTCGGGTGCTTTGCTGACATGTGCCTGATCATGCTGGTGGTGGTCAGACTGGTAGTTTTGTCACCCCTGCTGATGCTGGCCTGGCAGGTGGTACAAATGGCCTTTTTGGGGTTATCAGCAGAGTCTTTAAAAAAATTCAGACTCTGGAAGACCTACAGGTTGTACTGGCAACGTCCCTCGTGTTGGTTTTACGGGGAACTGTTGCCCACCTTCTTTGTGCGGCCACCACACTGCTTCTTCCTGCCTGTTGGGGTACTCTGTCTCTCTCCCCCTGTGTGCTGCTGGCCTTGCTCTGCGTGTCCTCCTGGCACGTTGGGTCAGTTACTAGATCATCCACCACCTCCTCCTCTTCCACTTGGGCACCACGATCCTCCTCCTCACTTCGTGGCAATTGTGTCTCGTCATCGTCCACCCCTTGTGACAAATTGCCAGCGTCGACTTCCTGTGGCCGTGCCTGTTCAAATATTTGGCCATCGCTACATGGGATCTCCTCTTCCACCACTTCAAGTGGAGCAGGCGAGGGGCACAAATATGGAAATGGACCAGTGAACAGCTCTTCAGAGTGTCCAAATGTGGGATCAGTTGCTGTCTGACGACAATCGGCATGGTGGGAGGAAGGAGCATCAGTGTGAGGAGGAGTATGCGTTTGAGACTCACGGCTACTAAAACATGACCGTGTGGAAGACAGACCGGAGGTGGTGGTGCCCAGGTAACTGGAAGTATTATCTGCTATCCAATTAATAACCTGTTCACACTGATCAGTTCGCAATACTGGTGTTGCAGTGTGCTTCCCTAGTAATTTGGTCAAGAAGTGGGAGCAAGAAGATGTGGCTGTTGGTTGTGGCACATATTCACCTTGGCCACGGCCCCATCCTCTACACACACCATCACCAGAACTTCCAAATCCACGTCACTTTCCACGCGCCTTGCCCATTTTAAATGAAGTAAAATAGCTTACATTCGCACTATCAATGGAAAAAGGGTAATAAAAAGGAGATTAGAACCGTGAAAGAGGAAAACCACAGTTCTATTTCTCTGGCCTACACCAGACTCTTTTAAACAGATATATTTGTGTCTGAACAGTCAGGGAGACACTATTACAGATTTTTTTACGGCAAAAAATGCCAAAAGCAGGATAATACAGAGATTTGACCCGTGGAACTGCAAAACCACAGTTCTATTTCTCTGGTCTACACCAGACTCTTTTAAACAGATATATTTGTGTCTGAACAGTCAGGGAGACACTATTACAGATTTTTTTTACGGCAAAAAATGCCAAAAGCAGAACAATGCAGAGATTTGACCTGTGGAACTGCAAAACCACAGTTCTATTTCTCTGGCCTACACCAGACTCTTTTAAACAGATATATTGGTGTCTGACAAGTCAGGGAGACACTATTACAGTTTTTTCTTACGGCAAAAAATGCCAAAAGCAGGATAATACAGAGATTTGACCCATGGAACTGCAAAACCACAGTTCTATTTCTCTGGCCTACACCAGACTCTTTTAAACAGATATATTAGTGTCTGAACAGTCAGGGAGACACTATTACAGTTTTTTTTACTGCAAAAAATGCCAAAAGCAGGATAATACAGAGATATGCCCCGTGGAACTGCTAAACCACAGTTCTATTTCTCTGGCCTACACCAGAATCTTTTAAACAGATATATTTGTGTCTGAACAGTCAGGGAGACACTATTACTGTTTTTTTTACAGCAAAAAATAAATGCCAAAAGCAGGATAATACAGAGATTTGAACCATGGAACTGAAAAACCACAGTTCTATTTCTCTGGCCTACACCCGACTCTTTTAAACAGATATATTGGTGTCTGAACAGTCAGGAAGACACTATTACAGTTTTTTTTTACGGAAAAAATGCCAAAAGCAGGATAATACAGAGATTTGACCCGTGGAACTGCAAAACCACAGTTCTATTTCTCTGGCCTACACCAGACTCTTTTAAACAGATATGTTGGTGTCTGAACAGTCACAGACACACTCAATTTTTTTTTTTTGGGGGGGGGGGGGATACCAAAAGGTTACTAAGACGCGTATTTGTACAGTCTGACTGAGGGAAAAAAAATACAGAATTTAGATGAAAAAAAAAAGGATTTTTCCTGGCCCCTGAGACCTGGGGATAAGTCTAGCAATTTGACCAACAGGAGCACACAGGACTGTAATGCAGCGTTTGCTGGTATAACCACTGCGTCTCCTATACAGCCTGCCTGCCTGCCTGATATCTGGGATGGTTATTAGTACTGAAAAGGACTGTTTGTTTGCTTTGACAGGCTTTAGAGACCCTACACTACCTATTTTGCACTATTTATCTCTCCCTAACTCAGCAGAACTCTCCCTACACTGTCTGATCCCGGGCGACTGTGTCCAAGATGGCGGCGCGCGGTTTTAAATACTCGAGGTGACACTGTGCGGCCAGCTAATCAATGTAATGCCCACAACCAACATGGCTGCGGCATTACAGTGACTGGCTGGCAATCCCTGCATGTTCATTGGCTCTGTAAAGAGCGCCAAACGTGCAGGGCGGAGACCCGAGCTCCCGCCCGAGTAACCTGGAAATGCTCGGTGCTCGCCGAACATCCCGAGTAGTGAGATGCTCGGGCGAGTACTGAGCAGTGTCGAGCATGCTCGCTCAACACTAGTCAAGATGCATCGGATCTCAATAGGAGAATAACTATGGGCAAATCAACAATGAAGTCCCTGGACAAGGTCTTTAAATTGATCAGCATTTCACTGGTGATGAAGACACATCTCGTACAAATTGTTTTTTTTGTGGTAACATATGGGTGTGAAGCCAGGATGATAAAGAAACAAGACAGAAGTAGAATCGACACTTTTGAAATGTGGTGCTGGGCAAGAATTTTATTGATATCATGGATGGCAAGAATAACAAACAAATCTATTTGGGAACAAATCAAGCCAGACATGTCACTTGAAGCAAGTATCACCAAGTTACGACTTGCCTACTTTGGACATGTAGTGAGCTGGCAGGCTCTGGCTGTTCTGTGATCATTGAAATAGAGTCTGTTACAGAAGTGATTACGCAGGGTGATGTTGCCACCTTGTGGCCAGAGGTTGCACCTGCGCAGGGTGTGATGACAGAGAAAAAGACTGTGCCTCCTGTGTCCCGCCCTAGAGAGTCACGTGACCAAAGTGGGAAGCAGAAAAAAGCGCGCGAAAAGTCTGCTGTGGTCTGTGAAAAGAGCCAGGACGGTGTGCAGGCCCTCGTGTGTGGCGCAGAAGAGACTCTCAACATGATTTCTTCTATCTGACACCTTATCCTCGGAGCCTTCCCCTGAAGGACTCAGCTGTTATACTCCCTGCTACTGGAGTGTGGACTACATAAGGGGACCCACCAGAGCTTCTATCTGGATCAGAGAGACTGTAAGCGGGACCTCTGGCGAGAGGCCGAAGTACCCCTTCCTTTCTTTCCGCGAATTCTGCTGTTCCTGTTTTTTTTTCCGTCTGGGATGCCCTCCTGCAAAGACAGACAGGCCTGCGACGGGGGACACATCCTTCTGAAGTAAAGGACTGGTAACGTGTGAGTAGGGACAGTGAGGGTCAGCTTATCAGTACACGTTATTACTGTGCATATTTACGGTTGTCATTTATTGTTTTTCTTTGCTGTGTTAAAAATGTATACGAGTAAAGATACGGTTATCAAGATAGAGTCTGTGTGTGGGGATCTTGCTGGGCCAGATCATAGATACCAATGCGCGGCCTTGCCCGCGGTCACTTCATCTGGCATAGTCAGCAGGATCTGTGACCAACAGGATTCCCACCCAGGCCATGTGTACAGTCAGAAACCCCCGCCGGTGTCTATTGTGTATCAGATCAGGAAATTTGGCGGACGAAACTACCCTGTACCAGAGTGGGCGGAACAAGTCCGGATACTGGGGGAAATGTATAATATTGACCCTAAGACCTTGGCAGAAATGGCTGTACTGACGATAGAGGGGGAGGCATGGACGACAGTCAGACTGGATACGGTCAGGGGCCAGCGTACAGTAGATGATTTGGTGCGGGTGCTGGAGAACACCTATGGGCCGACCACATACCAGGGAACACTGCGACACATGTTCTTTAGACGGACGCAGCTTGAATGGGAGGATATTCCCCAATATGCGAATGCCCTTCAGGTACTCCTTGAACAAACCTGTGGAAAAGGGGAGCAACTAGCTGGTATGGCTTCTCGTGACCTGGTACTGAGAGACCAATTTGTAATAGGACTGAGAGACCAGTATCTTAACCGCACATTACAGGACTTGATCCGGATGATGCCGGCTCTTACTTTTGCTGAAGTCAAACAGGAAGCCATAGAATGTTCAAGGGGACCCGTCATGGATGTGGGGATTCAAGGTGCTGCGTGCAGATCCATATCTGACATTAAAAATCTGAACAGTGACACGGAAGACCTGAAACAGATGGTAGCAGACTTACAGAGACAGATATTACAGTTAACATTAGACCGACAGGGAGACCAGCGAAGACAGCCTAGTCGTCCCGTGGTACAGTGTTGGTCATGCGGTGATCCTCGCCATAGGGCAAATCGTTGTCCTCAACACTTCCCTCCGCAACAACCTCCGTCGCACCAACGACCAAACCCTCAGTCACCCCAGTGAAGAGAATTTCGATCAGACCAGCGAATGGAACCCCAGCCATATCCACAAGCAGAGCTACCATGCCGGGCCTCACCACAATGGCCACCGTTAAACTAGACACCCCTGCAGCGGAGGCTCGCGCAGCAGGGGAGGCCAAGGAGAGGGGTGTGGGAAAACAGAGCCGATGGCGGAGTGCTCTTGCCTCGAATAGCCCGACACTTGAAGTTGTCCTGGAAGGAATTGCCATACAGGGACTGATGGACACCGGGTCACAAGTGACCACGATCTCTGAACAGTTTTACGAAAATTACCTCAAACCAAGAACTGCTCGTGACCCAGACACCGCCATTAAGATTATTGCGGCTAATAATCTACCCATTCCGGTGACCGGAGTTGCTTGGATGGACACAAAGGCCTGCGGACAGGACTTAGGGAAACGAGGGATCGTCATCGTCAAGGAAGGTTTCGGCTCCGAGACCCCAGTGATAGTAGGAATGAACATCTTGAAAGACCTGGATCTTATGCTGTTGACAAGAAAAGGACCCAAATACTGGCAGAAGGTCACCAAACATAAGCCGACTCGTCTGGCGTTCCAGCACGTAATCCGGACCGTTGGACTTCAACAGATGGCAGAAGAACAACTACCCCTAGCCGCCATTACGGTGCCACGCCGTACCCGGATTACTTTGCCCGCTGAAAAAGAGACAGTCATTTCCTTACCCCTTAACACCCACCGACAACTTGAGGGGGTTGAAGTGTTGATCGAGCCGAGGACCCCAAGTGGGGGTAAGCTAAACCCACTAGTTGCTCGCACTCTAGCCGTCGTGAGGAACGGGAGAGTCCCTGTCAGGCTAAACAACACCGCAGACGTAGGCCTAGCCCTTGAAGCCGGCACTCAACTTGCCCGGGTATATGCTCTACCCACGGAAGTGAATCCCATTGGGCCCCTAGAATTCACCCCGTCTACAGAAGGCGACTGGACGGTAACCGTCTCAGCCATAAACGCTCAAGTAGACGATGAAGACATTGGGCGAAAACTACGGGAAAAAGTGCAGCTAGACACGTCTCAGTACACCAAACAAGAAGTGTCTCAAGTGGAGGAACTCCTCCGGGAACACCAAGACTCCTTTGCAAAGCATGATACAGACTTTGGGTGTACCACCAGTATCCAGCACGAGATACCCACGGGCGATACCCCCCCCTATCCGCGAGAGGTACCGGCAGATACCACCTCAGCAATACCAGGAGGTGAAAAGCCTGTTAGAATCTATGCTACACGGCGGAGTGGTACGTGAAAGCCAGAGCCTGTGGGCTGCACCCGTGGTGATAGTCAAAAAGAAAGATGGTTCCCAAAGGTGTTGCGTGGACTACCGTAGGCTGAACGCTTGCACTATCCGGGACTCATATCCACTTCCTCGGATCGAAGAGTCACTGACCGCCCTGAAGAAGGCCAAATATTTTTCGTCCCTAGACCTGGCCAGTGGATATTGGCAGGTTCCAATGAGTGGGAAGGACAGGGAAAAGACAGCCTTCATCCTTCCCATGGGCCTGTATGAGTTCGACCGGATGCCGTTCGGCTTGAATAACGCACCGGAGACCTTTCAGAGACTAATGGAACGCTGTCTGGGGGACTTCAACTTTGAGTTTACGCTGATATACCTTGACGACATCGTGGTATACTCCGCCACCTTTGAAGATCATCTTCACAAGCTTGGCCAAGTGTTCCAGCGCTTGAGGCGACACGGCTTGAAGTTGAAGCCCAGCAAGTGCCGTCTGTTCCAGCAGGAAATCGACTACTTGGGTCACCGGATCTCGGCCGAAGGCGTCCAGCCCTCTCCGGAGAAGATAGCAGCCGTTCAAGAGTGGCCGCAGCCAACTACCGTCAAAGAAGTCCGGGCTTTTCTGGGGCTGGCAGGCTACTACCGTCGGTTTGTCAAGGATTTTGCTCGGCTTGCTGAACCACTGCATGAGGTTCTCCGAGGGACCGCAAACAGCCCCAGAGGACGACGCATCAGTTGGGGGCCTGACCGAGAAAAATCCTTTCAGGCACTTAAGGCTGCTCTAACATCACTCCCTGTTCTGGCATATGCAGACTACACATTACCGTTTCAGTTGCACACCGATGCCAGCCTTCAAGGTCTAGGGGCGGTCCTCTCTCAAGTTCAAGATAATAAAGAACGCGTGATAGCCTATGCCAGTAGGTCTCTCCGTGACACCGAAAAGAATCCCGTCAACTACAGCTCCTTCCGCTTGGAACTCTTGGCTCTGACTTGGGCTATGACGGAGAAATTTGCCGGCTATCTGACAGGAGCGGAGGTGCTGGTCATGACGGACAACAATCCTCTTGCCCACCTAGAGAATGCCAATCTAGGGGCAATGGAACAGCGCTGGATGGCCAGGCTCTCTAGATTCCAGTACAAAATTAAATACAGAGCGGGGAACGAGAATCAGAATGCTGACAGCCTGTCTAGAGTGACGTCATCCCCGCCAGTGGGGGACCGGGATGAAGAGTTGGAGGAAGATGAGATGCCTGACTTTGCCCGGCTCGCAAAGCAAATAGAAGATAGCCGCCAGTATGCGGTAGGAGGGATTGAAGCCGTAGTGGGATCTCCCCTGTCCCAGCAAGAATGGGCCAAGCTTCAAGATCGAGATCCCAAGCACGTCTTACTGAAACAGTATGTGAATAAACAAGAGAAACCGCCCTCCGAAGTGAGAGCCCGACTATCGACCGGAGCCTTGGCTCTGCTTGCCCAGTGGGATCGGCTGATCGTGAAAGATGGAGTCCTTTGTCGCAGGGCCCTTTTATCCCATATGCTGGAGGAGTGTTTGCAGATTGTCGTCCCGGTGCAGTTGGCCCATGAGATGGTGGGCGAAGCTCACAGGAGGAACGGCCACTTCGGCATAGACAAGACCCTCCGGTGGACCCAGCAGTTCATTTTTTGTCCAGGGCTCCGTAAGTTGGTTGAAAACGTCTGTCAAGCATGCCGTACCTGTGAATTCCACAAGTCCGCGGAGCAGCGTGCCCCCGTCCAGACTATTAAGACGTCGAGGCCCCTCGAGCTGTTGATGGTGGACTATCTGTTGATCGGAACGGCGAATAGTGGCTACCAGTACTGTCTGGTGATGGTGGACCACTTCACGAAATTCGCTGTCGCAGTTGCTACCAAGGATCAGACTGCTGAATCAGCTGCACAGGCTATCTGTCAGCAATTCGTTCGGGTCTACGGGTGTCCGGAGCGGCTACATTCTGATCAGGGGGCTTGTTTCGAAGGGCGAGTCATTGAAGAACTCCAACGGATGTATGGAATCAAGAAGTCCAGGACCACCCCTTACCATCCACAAGGGAATGGCGCGTGTGAACGCTTTAACCGGACCCTCTTACAACTGATCCGGACTTTGGCTGAAGACAAAAAGCCCGACTGGCCTCGATTCCTCCCAGAACTGCTGTGGGCCTATAATAATCAGGTCCATTCCGTCACCGGATACACCCCATACACCCTTCTCTTTGGCCGTCCAGGCAAAGACATCCATGAGTTGCAACTGTCTAGCTCCGAAAAAGATACCTGTGGTACCTATCTTTCCTGGCTACAAACACACCGCCAGAGAATGGAGACTGTCTACCGGCTAGTAGGCCGACAAATTCAGGATCAAGTGCACGCTGACCCACTTCCGGTACAAGAAGACCCACTGAATGTAGGTCAACCGGTCCTAGTCCGAATAAAGAAGCCGCAAGGGAAACTCCGGCCCAAGTGGGAGACCGAAGTCTATCGAGTAATTGGACAGCCGTACCCCGGTGGCCCCGTCTATCGAGTGCAGGGCGAAGACAGCGGCAGCATCCGAACTTTGCACCGTAATATGTTGCGCCCCTGCCGTTCCCAGCCTGACTCCCCTACTGTGATACCTAGAGAGATGGATATCATTAATACTGTCGGAGACACTGACCCCGGGGATGTAGAGACTGAATGCATGCCTACCCCTGTCCGTCCGACTGACGCACTTGAACCGATTACCTCCTCTACTGACATGTCGACTGGGAAAGAGAGTGGGGTGACTGATAGGAGAGAGGGGATCCAACCCGTTAGGCGGACAACGAGGACCACTGCAGGGGTACCTCCAGGACAGTCCTACAGAAACCAATATGTGTGGCCCTCTTCCCAGCCGCCCCCTGTCACATCCACAGCCATCGCCGCCCTGGAGCCGGTCGTTGACAGGGACTGCCAACCTTTGAGTGGGGGGGCGTGTAGTGAGCTGGCAGGCTCTGGCTGTTCTGTGATCATTGAAATAGAGTCTGTTACAGAAGTGATTACGCAGGATGATGTTGCCACCTTGTGGCCAGAGGTTGCACCTGCGCAGGGTGTGATGACAGAGAAAAAGACTGTGCCTCCTGTGTCCCGCCCTAGAGAGTCACGTGACCAAAGTGGGAAGCAGAAAAAAGCGCACGAAGAGTCTGCTGTGGTCTGTGAAAAGAGCCAGGACGGTGTGCAGGCCCTCGTGTGTGGCGCAGAAGAGACTCTCAACGTGATTTCTTCTATCTGACACCTTATCCTCGGAGCCTTCCCCAGCTTCTGCACTGCTGAAGGACTCAGCTGTTATACTCCCTGCTACTGGAGTGTGGACTACATAAGGGGACCCACCAGAGCTTCTATCCGGATCAGAGAGACTGTAAGCGGGACCTCTGGCGAGAGGCCGAAGTACCCCTTCCTTTCTTTCCGCGAATTCTGCTGTTCCTGTTTTTTTTTCCGTCTGCGACGCCCTCCTGCAAAGACAGACAGGCCTGCGACGGGGGACACATCCTTCTGGAGTAAAGGACTGGTAACGTGTGAGTAGGGACAGTGAGGGTCAGCTTATCAGTACATGTTATTACTGTGCATATTTACGGTTGTCATTTATTGTTTTTCTTTGCTGTGTTAAAAATGTATACGAGTAAAGATACGGTTATCAAGATAGAGTCTGTGTGTGGGGATCTTGCTGGGCCAGATCATAGATACCAATGCGCGGCCTTGCCCGCGGTCACTTCAGACATATCATACGAAGAGAGAAATCACTGGAGAAGGACATTATGGTCGGAAGAATAAAAGGAACAAGGTGAAGAGGAAGACCAGCAACCCAGTGGCTTTATACTATCAAGATAATGGTGGAGAAACCATGGTGAAACCTATCTTGGCTTGCACAAAATCGATCTTCCTACGGTTCGTTCATCCATCAAATCGCCATGGCTCGAGATTGAGCCGAAGGCCGTAAAAAAAAAAAAAAATTAGAAATATGTTGGAGAATAGTTATTGTGCTTAATGACCCATAATTATGGTACTAGTAACACCAAATGCTGTATTTCAAGACTTCCATCTCATTTATCTGGTCTTTAAGACACTTTCTCTCACTTGTCTGACAATAGGCGAGATCTCACTGAAAAGGGGCATGATCTTCTAGAAAGGGTACATGTCCTAAATGTGACACCATATTCTGAAATAATGCACCAAAATGTTGAGGCAAATTTCTGCCACAAAGTAAGACAGTTAATAGGTGGTATAAATTTAGGATTTATGCACATGGCATCTTTTTCAGGAGGGTTCCGCCCAAAATCCACCAGAATAAGTGCTGCAAAAGCATCCTATAAAAAAATGTAGTGCACAGCAATGTAGAAACAATATTGCTAGGCACATGTTTCGACTTATGTGATTTTTTTTAACCACTTCAAGACTCGGGAAACCTTAAGTCGTTAAGGAAAACAACTACTGGTGTTTCCAGAAGCCTGTAAAAACTAGGTGGACATAGTGTGTATATATAGCATAAGACAGTCTTAAACCTTAGACTTATGAAACAGCATAATCCACTTTAATAAGTATATGACACATTTTAGAATATCTAGTCTACCTTTGCACTGTTTAATTATGAGTCAGTATGGATAAATATGACTCATTGATTCATTTAACAATGTAGTTCAAATAGTCTTTGGCTAAGAATATAAAATGTCCATTTTAATGTGGCCTTTTCTTCACAACAACCTTCTTCACCTTGACTGCGCTTTCTAAAAGGGGATGTAACTGATTATCTGTTGTTTGGACAATGCTTGAAAGCTAAATGTTGTTTCCCATGTCCTGTGCTGCTGCTTACGGTTATTCCTAAAAACACAATAATTGGGGTTTGGAATTAGATCAAGACCTATGTTATTTCCACATACAAAACTCGATGTTGAAATAAAGCCTTGTATAGAAAAAAAAATAAAGCAATTACATCAGGAAATTGCTGGTAATTGGAGAATAATCATTTTGTGTTTCTTGATATTTATCCAACAGAGCTGGTACTTTCACCTTAATTATTCATGTTGTCTCCTGGGTTTTAAAGCTCTCATCTTCCATTTATTTACTCTCCTCTAGAAGAACAAACATGATATAAAACAAGCTGACTCTCCATCAATAACAAATGTCTGTCCAACCAACTTATATATTAGCATTTTATCAGCACATCATACAATCATTTTTGGCATTTTCAAGCCAAGCATCCCCTGTGATAAATAGTTAACCTGATATGAAACAGTAACAAAAAAAAAAACGTTTTGAGTTTTTTTCCCAAAATGGACCTGATAATCAGGATCTCAGGATCCTGAGACTCCCATTCCTAACCATTGCATGACTGCATGGTGCTGCTCTATTAAAAGTCTATGGAACTGACGCGGAAAATTGAGAACAGCACTAAATTAATTGAAGTGTCAGGATACGTGCTAGACTCCTGCTCCATTCTGTTTCCTTCTCACTATAATTTTGCAGTAGAAAAACAAAGGGGGCACGGAGCATTCTCATAACATTGGGGGTTCCCATCAATTGGGGCCCAGTGATTGGACATGTATTATATATTCTGTCTAATGAAAATTACCAAACTACACACATGTAGAAAAACATTCTCTTACTGGACAGTTTTCATGCTTACAAATTGAGAAATAGAGTTCCATCACCACAGATTTGTTCCAAAAAGTTATGGTGCAGTCATATTAATTTTTTATGCTAAGTGCATTTTCGTTGTTACATTTTAAATGCCATCATTAGTGCATTTTAATAACATTTCTGAAATATAATCCTAACCAGTTATTCGCTTTCATTATAGTCTTACCTTAAGGCAGTGTACATCTTTTAGATATTTGATAATCAAAAATTATGCAAGTATCCAGCGACATAGAAGAGGTGACATTAAATTATAAATCTTCAGAGTAAAAATATAAATGCAACTAGACTACAGTAAGTCTTAGTTTTGTGTGCAGGATGTTCATTTATTCTACTTGGTAGAGTTACAGCAAACTTAATTCAAGGCTAATAAGGATACTCATCACATTAGTTCCTTGATTAAGACCGCCATAATAGTTATCCAAACCAACCGGCTCACACGACTCTCTCCTGACAGATGTCTGGGGAGAGAAGGATCAGTAATGTTGAATAACAATACCTGATGTTTTTGTTTTCCAGTACAGTAAGCTGCCCCTTCGCTATCCATATTGAATACACATGAGCTTGCATGTCTATAACATGTATGGGCATCTTTATGTCTCTTGACTCATTTTTCATTGTCTATTTTTTCTTGTCTTCTTCTGTTACGGTTATGTACAAAACCAAAACCATGGGCCATTCCTGTGTAGATGCACATTTACACTGCGGCCATTAACAGACAAAACCTAGAAAAATAAAAAGCAAACCGTGCAGTAAATAAATAAGTGGTAATAATAGACTGTATAGATATGAGGCTATGCGCTAAGGTGCCGATACAGGATCAAATGATATACAGAAAACAAACTTGAGGATATGTGCAACACAGATCCCACTCCAGTCTGTGGTTGTGATATTTCTACGTTGAGAGATGTCCTAGGATTTGATGTCAGTGGATAGTCATGGATCATTCATATTCGGCTGTGATCAGATCTGGAGGTGCAAGTTCAAAAAATCCCGCTCCAATCTGTGAGTATAATAATTCTAGATTGGAAGACGTCCTAGGATTTGCTGTCCATAGGTAACCATCAGTTTCACTGCACTGTGCTTATGGATAAATAAAACTATAGTCCATGGTACAATCCCTGAGCAACTATAGTCCGTGGTCTAATCCTGAGGAAGGAGGACGCTATCCTCCAAAATGTTTAGGATTGGAATTACCTACTTTTTACCTGTCTAGGAGTCTGCAGCTGGTGACGTTACTACAATACAGGGCAATGTTGTTTTTTTTTCGTGGTAAGCTTGATGCAGCTTGACTGTCCAGAACACTGAACATCCACAACAGTACGGATGTCTCTCTAGCAAATCCAAGATATGTAAGTCTCTCAACATAAAGATATCACAACCACAAACTGGAGCGCGACATGTTTGGCACACATCCTCAGGTTTGTTTGCTTTATATCGTTTGATTCTGTATCAGCACTAGTGTTGAGCCACCCCCCTAGTGTTCGAGTTCGGTTCGGTTCGTCGAACACCCGTGTGTTCGCCGAACTGTTCGTCGAACTGTTTGTCGAACACCTTCGAACACCGTTAAAACCAATGGCAGGCAAAGAAAAACACATAGAAACACATAGAAAACACCTTCAAAGGTGTCCAAAAGCTGACAAACTGCTCAGAAGACATAGCTAACACATGGAAAAGTGACAAGTACATATAGTCATGCGAAAAGAAAAGAGGTGGAGGAGTAAAAGGAGGGGGAGACACAGATATAGGCATGTCATGCCCTTCTAATATCCAAAAAGTGAGAAGCCCGTTCCTGCCCGTGCCACCTCCGTGTCGCCGGGTTTGTGCCAGAGCCGCGGTGGACCCTGACGGCCAGCCCCCCTCTCGCAATACTGGTGCCTGTCCGCTGGTGGGTCGAGCGATCCCCCCTGTGGTGGAGGCAGCTCTAAGCTTTTTAAATTAAATTGTCTCTCTAATTTGAATGAATACACTTTAAATCCTTTTACAAGGATCTATTGGAGGGCAAGTCTCATGCCAGCAGCCGCGTAATTCCAGCTCCAGTAGCGTCCACTAAAGCTGCTGCAGTTAAAAAGCATTCATAAGGATCGAGCTCGGCTGTCCACCGCAAGGCATCCTACCGCCAGTCCCAGCCCCTATGCCTTGGGGTGCCTCCTGATGCTCTTCACTGAGTATCCCGTGGTCCCGAAGCATTTCCTTTGAAAAAATTAAGTGTCCAAACTACAGGTGGTGTAGCTTGCTTAACAGCCGGGATAATCCGCTGACTAGCAGACACTGCTACTAGGCACAAAGTATTTCCTGGGCTAGATGCAGTTAAAAATTTGTAATTAGATACTCTCGATGGATGCTGAGAAAGCATTCCATAGAGTCTCCTGGCACGCCATATATTATTCTCTTAAAAAGCTTGGGGTAGGGGCCTAGAGGACCCTTTTATAGCCAAAATCACGGCCCTGTATCGTAATACGTCACCTAGGCTGAAGATAAATGGAACTGTAGCACCCTGAGGGCTCGGTTGCTACAGAGGTATTGCACCTCACCCAGAGGTGTGATATCTCACTCTCAGGTAAGGATGGAGTGTGGATCAGGACCCGACACCTGCATGCATTACACCACATTGCCGTGGGGCAGGGTGACCAATATGCCCCTGAGATGGGCACGACAGTCCCTGTCCCTGGCTGGAGTGGGGGGAGGGAACCCTGAGGAAGGGGAACCCTGTAGTGCAGGAGCAGGGAGGAAGCAGTTCCTGGGTCCATTGAGAAGGGAGTATAAAAGATGGGCACCATCTTAGTTCAGTGCAGAGAAGTTTGAGCAGAAGTGACAGGGAGCAGGGGCTCTGCATGAGCTCTGCTCCGGAGGCGGGCCTAGTAACAGAGGCCCAGGCCTGGAAGAGGGAGAAGGAAGGAAGAGGAGCGGAGAAGGCTCCAGGAATGAGGAATGAAGGTATTCCAGTGGTGCAGACGGGCGAGTCGCCACCGCACGCCCAAATCCACCTGCGTGGAGGGGTCAGGCCAAAGGGGGAGACCGGTCCCCAAAATTAGTGGAGGCGGGAAACGACCCTCAGCTAGAAACCGGAGGCTGTGACATTTTATGTGGCGCAGCCCCTCGCTACACCCGCTAGGAAGGCACCACATAGGGTCAGGGAAACTGGCGCCAAGTTTACCAAGAGGAGGCCCGAGGCAGCCGGACAGAAGGGTTGGTAAGAAAGGCCAGACAAAGGACACACAAAGGGGGTCCTGTGAAGTGCTCCAAAGTTATCTGGGAGTTGTCTGAGCCCCTCACCTGGTGAGCACAGTACGACGTGGGCAGCCGTTACCTGCAGAAGTGGTCTGGATAATAAGAACTGTGAGTAAAGGCCCTGGACTGCAACACTGACTCCATGTCGTTACTGCTGCTGCCCTGCACCATCACCCCCATCCTCCGCATACACTGCCCTGAGGCTATACTCCTCCCGTGGGGAGTTATGCTACGCTCTGCTGCACCCACAACACCAGCCTCAGCGGTCTGCCCTGCAGCGGCGGTTCACTCTGACCGCAATCCACAGGTGGCGTAGTCGGACGTTTAAACCTCAAAACCACATAAATAGTTCCGCCACTGGTTTGACCGCCCTGAGCCACGGAACCAGGTCGTAGCCACGGAGACTACACCCACCAGCATCCACCAAAAAGGGTCCGGCTCCGGGTGTCCCAAGGCCCAGGGGGCGCGTCAGAACATTTTCATCACCTTTCATAATCACCAATGGGACAAGGCAGGGATGTCCTCTGTCCCCTCTCTTATACATCCTAGTGACGGAGCACCTGCTCTCATCAATTCGCCATAACCTCAATATTAGGTGGATTGAGGTGGGAGGCACCGAGTACAAGTGCTCTCTATTTGCTGATGATGTCCTAGTATATATCACTCAATCACATATATTCATCCCTGCTGTTATGGCTGAAATAGATCACTTTGTTACATGGTCAAATTTTAAAATCAATGCAGCGAAGTCTGAGGCCCTCGATGTCTCCCTCCCCAAATCCATACAGGATTCCATCCATTCCAACTTTCCCTTTGCCTGGCCCTCACAGGGTATCAAATACTTAGGAATTCCTATTCATAGAGACCTCTCCCGTCTATGTTATCTTAATCTTGGGCCCTTTATTGAACAACTCCATACAGACCACGGTTGGCAAGTTAGAACTGTAAGATTCACTACGTGAACCACTGGTGTTTTGTGGAAAAGCACATGTACACTGTGTTCCAAATTATTATGCAAAAAGTGTTTCGGAGTGATAAGGGAAGAATTTGTTTGTTTGTCAGTTAAACTCATTGATGGTGATGTGTGTCAGGGCTCTTTATATCACTGTAAGCAATTGCAGACACCTGTGCTAATTAGTTTGGCAGGTGTGTCCAATGAAAGGCAAGACTACTTAAGAAGGCTGTCCCACATTATTAAGCAGCCTACATTTTCTGCCAAAATGGGAAAGAAAAAGGATGTGTCGGCTGCTGAGAAGCAACAAATTGTGGAGGGTTTAGGTGAAGGCATGACTACAATCAACATTGTGCCATGATCAGGATGAAGTGTCTTGGCAATCAAGAAGTATGTAGCTGATTCACAGTACACATGTGTGCGCGCTGATAAGGGAAAATTGAGGACTCTTTCCTACAGGCAATTACGTCAGGTTAAAAGAACAGCGGCAATAAAGCCTTGTCATAGCAGCAGACAAGTTTTTGAAGCTGCTGGTGCCTCCAACGTCCCCCGAACAACAAGATGCAGGGTCCTTCAGAGGTTTGCAGCTGTGCGTACACCATCCTGTCGACCTCCTCTATCCACTGCACACAAGCAGAAACGGCTCCAGTGGGCCAAACAATACATGAAGACTGATTTCAAAACTGTTTTGTTCACGGATGAGTGCCGTGCAACGCTCGATGGTCCAGATGGATGGAGTGGAGGATAGCTGGTTGATGGACGCCCCACGCAAACACGGCTACAGCGCCAACAAGGAGGAGGTGGAGTAATGTTTTGGGCTGGAATCATGGGGAGAGAGATTGTCGGCCCCTTTAGGATCCCTGAAGGGGTAAAGATGAACTCCATAATGTATGTGGAGTTTCTCAAACAGCACTTCCTGCCATGGTTCAAAAAGAAGAACCGTGTATTCCACAGCAAGATCATTTTCATGCATGATAATGCACCGTCTTATGCTGCACATAACACATCTGCATCTCTGGCTGATATGGGCATAAAAGGGGACAAACTTATGGTGTGACCCCCATGCTCCCCTGACCTCTACCCCATTCAGAACCTCTGGAGCATCATCAAAAGGAGTGTCTATGATGGCGGGAGGCAGTTCACATCTGAGCAACAGCTCTGGGAGGGTATTATGTCCTCATGCAAAACAATTGAAGCAGAAACCATCCAAAACCTGACAAATTCAATGGACGAGAGAGTTCAGAAGCTCATTCGAACAAGGGGTCCTATGTGCAAATGTAACATCACCTAGAATAAAGTTTTGAGTTGAAAACTGTTTGATTTCAGTTTCTAATAACCTGCTAATGCTTATAATTTCAAAAATGACCATTTTTTTGGTCTTTATTAAAATGAAAAGGTTGATCGAAGAGTGTGGGGGATCTAAGAGAGTGGCAACCCAGTAGTCAGGATTACTTCGAATTCTGACAATCTGAGGGTCATGTTGCAGGTAGTGCAGCAAGAAGGCACTTATGTGTCTTGCGCATCTCGGAGACCCAAAATTATTTTCCGGGCTAGATGCAGCTAAAAATTATTATTAATTTTAAATCTGGTGGAGCTTAGTATAGATGGCCTAATAGAATAAGTACTGCTAACTGCATCAAAGCCCAAATTATTTTCCAGCCAAGATACAGATAAACATGATTAGTAATTTTAAATCTGGTGGAGCTTAGTATAGATGGCCTAATAGAATCAGTGCTGCACACTGCTACAAAGCCCAAATTATTTTCCAGCCAAGATACAGATTAACATGATTAGTAATTTTAAATCTGGTGGAGCTTAGTATAGATGGCCTAATAGAATCAGTACTGCACACTGCTACAAAGCCCAAATTATTTTCCAGCCAAGATACAGATAAACATGATCAGTAATTTGAAAGCTTAACCCCTTACTTACCGGGGACGTATTAGTACGCATATCTGCGTACCGCCGGTTCAGTGAGGGCTCCGGCGCTGAGCCCTCACTGAACCGAGCACATGTCAGCTGATTCTTACAGCTGACATGTGCCCGCAACAGCCGCGGGTGGAATCGCGATCCACCCGCGGCTGTTAACCAGTTAAATGCTGCTGTCAATCTCCGACAGCATCATTTAACGCGTGCTTCCGGGTAGCGCGTCATAAGCCCCGCCCACCGGCGACCCCGTCACGTGATCGCGGGTCGCCGATGGGCGTGCATAACAACCCAGGGTCTGCAGCAGACGCCTGTGGTTGTCATGATCTTGTCGCTATGAGCGCCACCTAGTGGTCGGCGCTCATAGCACAGGACCATTTCTGCTGCATGCAGGGGATCTGCTGGTCCCCTGTATGTAGCAGAGGCGATCGGACAGTTGCTGCTTCTAGTCTCCTATGGAGACTATAGAAGCATGCAAAAAGTAAAAAAAAAAAGTTTTTAAAAATATAAAAAAAAATAAAAAAATATAAAAGTTTAAATCACCCCCCTTTTGCCCCATTCAAAATAAAATATATAAAAAAAAAACCCACATACACATATTTGGTATCGCCGCGTTCAGAATCGCCCGATCTATCAAACTAAAAAAAGAATTATTCCGATCGGTAAACGGCGTAGCGAGAAAAAAATTCTAAACGCCAGAATTACGTTTTTTGGTCGCCGCAAAATTGCAATAAAATGCAATAACGGGCGATCAAAACATCGGATCTACTCCAAATGTTATCAAAATAAACGGCAGCCTGGCACGCAAAAAATAAGCCATCAACCAGCCCAAAATCACGAAAAATGGAGACGCTACGGGTCTTAGAATATGGCGCTATTTTTTTATTTTTTTTTTTACCAAATTTTGGAATTTTTTTTCACCACTTAAATATAAAAGAACCTATACATGTTTGGTGTCTATGAACTCGTAATGACCTGTAGAATAAGAAGGGCAGGTCAGTTTTAGCATTCAGTGAACATGGTAAAAAAAATAAATAAAAAACAACTGGGGTATTGCACTTTTTTTGCAATTTTACCGCACTTGGAATTTTTTTCCTGTTTTCCCGTACAGGATATGATAAAACTAGTAATGGAGTTGAAAAGTACAACTCGTCCCGCAAAAAATAAGCCCTCACATGGCCATATTGACCAAAAAATAAAAACGCTATGGCTCTGGGAACAAGGGGAGCAAAAACGAAAATGCAAAAACGAAAAATGCTCCGGGGCTTAAGGGGTTAACGGTTGGTGAGGGTCATGTTGCTGGTAGTGCAGCAAGAAGGCACTCATGTGTCTTGCACATCCAGGAGCACCAAGTCCCTGTTGTGTTGGTGGTGAGGTAACAATCATGCTTCTTTCCTCTGTCCTCTCCCCCCAACCTCGCACAACAGAAATGTGATCAAGGTCTCCCTCATCTGATGAGTCTTCCATCAGTTCGTCCTCCACTTCTTCCTGGGCTCCTGCACCTTCCTCACTAGTTTGGCTGCTACCATGCGCCCTGGTAAAACCATCTCCCCCACCCTCACATGCCTGCCGCCTTAGTGCTGCCAACCGTCTGGACCTTGCAGATGTTAGCCCTTCCGCATACAACTACTCCTCCTCTACTTCCTCCACCTCCTCTTGTGCCACCACCTGACTCCGAATTCTGTTTAACATGTGCTCCAGCATGTAAATCACCGGAATAGTCATGCTGATAATGGCATCGTCAGCACTAAACATCTTCGTCGCCATTTCAAAACTGTGCAGAAGGGTGCATAGGTCCCTGATCTGAGACCACTCCTCCAGCGTGATTTGCCCCACCTCTGGATCTCGCTGGCCCAGGCTATACGTCAGAACGTATTGCACCAGGGCTTGTCGGTGCTGCCACAGTCGCTGCAACATGTGCAGAGTTGAATTCCACCGGGTAGGCACATCGCATTTTAGCCGGTGAAGTGGCAGGCCAAACGACTTCTGCAGATATGTAAGTCGCTGAGCTGCGGGATGCGAACGGCGGAAGTGAGCACACAGTGTCCGTGCCCTCTGCAGAAGGCCATCTAGTCCGGGATAGTGGGCTAAAAATTGCTGGACCACCAGGTTCAACACGTGAGGCATACAAGGCACGTGTGTGACATTGCCCCGGCGAAGGGCCGCACCCAGGTTTGCAGCATTGCCGCACACGGCCTTCCCTGGTTTCAGGTCCAGTGGAGACAACCATTCATGAAATTGGTTCTCCAGAGCTGACCACAACTCCTCAGCTGTGTGACTCACATTTCCCAGACATTTCAAAGTAAAAACCGCCTGATGACGTTGATCCCTACTGCCAGCATAGTAAGGAGGTGTGCAGGATCCCTTCTGCGCAGTTAGAAAGCTTGTGGCATGACCAGACAGGGTTTGGGTGCAGGTGGAGGACCGAGAGGAGGTTGAGGAGGCAGAAGCAGTGGAGGAACTTTGAGAAAAAGAGGATTGACGCACAACTCGTGGGGACGGCAAGACTTGGACAGCAGCCCCTTGTCCTGCTGTCACCATAGTTACCCAGTGCCCAGTCAGCGACATGTAACGCCCCTGTCCATGCCTACTCGTCCAAGTGTCTGTGGTGAAATGCACCCTGTCACACACAGAGTTTCTCAAAGAAGCGGTGATGTTGTGTGCGACATTCTGGTGGAGCGCAGGCACACCTTTCTTTGAGACGTAGTGCCGACTGGGCATCTGGTACTGGGGCACTGCGTTGGACATAAGGTCTCGAATATCCTCTGTGTCCACCAGGCGGAAAGGCAGCATTTCGGTAGCCAAGAGCTTGCAGATGGTGAAATTCAACCTCTTAGCTTTCTCATGGCTAGGAGGAAATGGTCTTTTACTTGTCCACATCTGAGGGACCGACAGGCTGGCTGTTGTGCTAAGATGGGGTTGATAAGGATGTCCCCGGCAAACTGCCGGTCTGTGAGGAAGATGCAGGCGGACATGTTAGGTTGCCTTAATCCAAAGGTGGTGCTATCGATGTCGGACAGCGCTCAACACCAGCTGGTGTTACCACCTCCAAAGAAAATGATGACCTGCCAATCACGCTGGCTGTTGCGGTTAAGAAGTGGCAGTTCTGCGTCCCAAAACAGGTGTGACTGCTGTCCCCCCAGTCACAGAGGATGAAGAGGCCGCGGATGCGCAAGATGTGGCAGACGGTGGTTGGCCCGGTCGGCTAGGCCGCATTGTAGCACAGTGAGCTTCCCACTGCAACTTATGCTTCATGTCCATGTGCCGGTTCATGCATGAAGTACTCAAACTATGTATTTTTTGGCCTCTACTTAGCTTTTGCTGACAAATGTTACAGATAACACGAGTTGGGTCATCTTTATCGATCTGAAAAAATGCCCAGGCTATGCAAGGCTTAGCACCCATGTGACCTGAAGAGCTACCACAACTTGAGGTGAGAGGCAGAGTTGTGTTTGAGGATGCAGTTGTTGACATGCTTCCAGTACTACGTCTCTGTCCAGGAAGGCACAACCTGACCTCGTCGTCACTAGCATTCTCCTCCACCTCCTCTGCTGACCTCATCTCTTGGCTGACTGTGGGTTGACAGTAAGTGGGATCTCCAACCTCATCATCATCACCCTGTGTGTTATCACACCCGTCGTCCTCAGAGCCAACCTGTTCCTGCCCTGACAAAAAACTAAAGTTATCGCTCCAATCAGGTATTTCAGTCTCATCATCGTCTTCCTCATTGTCTCCACCAACAGGAGTTACAGTTTGGGAATGAGGGTCTACATTATGGTCAGTACCTTCTGCGTCTGGTCCTGGATCCGACTCATAAAGATTCTGGGCATCAGTGCAGATCATTTCCTCGTCTGGATTCACAGAAGCGCTGGAGCCGACCTCTGATTCCCAGGCTATAGTATGAGTAAACTGCTCTGCAGACTCAATCATCTGTTCTACCTCATACTCAGACGGGCAGCTGGAGATTTGGGAGCTGTGGGGAAGCAAGTGCGATTGGGGTGACACCTCTGAGGACTGGAGTATTTGTGATGTTGAAGTTGATGTGGAGGAGAGCCCACTTAAAGGAGCACTTGATATCCGTTGAAGCACCTGCTGTTTTTGTGCCTCATCTGGAATTTTTGTAGCGATTGGCGTGGCCGTAAGAAAGGGATCTTATCACATTGTCCGCTAAAAGAAGTAGACATTTTAGTTGGGCTGGAAGATGGTCTTTCTTCTGCAGATGTTACTGTTGCTTTAACACCTACACCACAGACACAACCTTTCCTCCCCTTCCCAACACGCCTATTCCCCTTTCCACCAGCAGCAGGCCTTTTTCCACTCATTTTGGTGGTTAATTAATTCACAACTCTGGAGTTGTTTGCACAAAAAAACAATGGATGGGAACCGAGCAGAGCTGAGTGGCCAAAATGTGGTATTAGGCCAAAACTATGGGCTGGGTTAGATGCAAAAAAAAATTATATTTAATTTGCAACCTGATGGAGGTCAGTATAGATGGACTAATAGACCAAGTCCCACACACTGCTAGAAGCCCAATTATGTTTTCAGAGCTAGATGCAGAAAAAAATTATATTCAATTTGCAACCTGATAGAGGTCAGTATAGATGGACTAATAGAGCAAGTCCCACACACTTCTAGAAGCCCAAATATTTTTTCAGAGCTAGATGCAGATAAAAATTATTTTCAATTTGCAACCTGATGGAGGTCAGTATAGATGGACTAATAGACCAAGTCCCACACACTGCTAGAAGCCCAAATATTTTTTCAGAGCTAGATGCAGAAAAAAATTATATTCAATTTGCAACCTGATGGAGGTCAGCATAGATGGACTAATAGACCAAGTGCCACACACTGCTAGAAGCCCAAATATTTTTTCATAGCTAGATGCAGAAAAAAATTATATTGAATTTGTAGCCTGATGGAGGTCAGTATAGATGGACTAATAGACCAAATCCCACACACTGCTAGAAGCCCAAATATTTTTTCAGAGCCAGATGCAGATAAAAATTAATTTTAATTTGCAACCTGATGGAGGTCAGTATAGATGGACTAATAGACCAAGTCCCACACACTGCTAGAAGCCCAAATATTTTTTCAGAGCTAGATGCAGAAAAAAATTATATTCAGTTTGCAACCTGATGGAGGTCAGTATAGATGGACTAATAGAACAAGTCCCACACACTGCTAGAAGCCCAAATATTTTTTCAGAGCTAGATGCAGATAAAATTATTTTTAATTTGCAACCTGATGGAGGTCAGTATAGATGGACTAATAGAACAAGTCCCACACACTGCTAGAAGCCCAAATATTTTTTCAGAGCTAGATGCAGAAAAAAATTATATTCAATTTGCAACCTGATGGAGGTCAGTATAGATGGACTAATAGAAAAAGTTCCACACACTGCTGGAAACCCAAATATTTTTTCAGAGCTAGATGCAGAAAAAAATTATATTCAATTTGAAACGTGGTGGAGGTCAGTATAGATGGACTAATAGAACAAGTCCCACACACTGCTAGAAGCCCAAATATTTTTTCAGAGCTAGATGCAGATAAAAATTATTTTTAATTTGCAACCTGGTGGAGGTCAGTATAGATGGACTAATAGACCAAGTCCCACACACTGATAGAAGCCCAAATATGTTTTCAGAGCTAGATGCAGAAAAAAATTAGATTCAATTTGCAACCTGATGGAGGTCAGTATAGATGGACTAATAGACCAAGTCCCACACACTGCTAGAAGCCAAAATATTTTTTCAGAGCTAGATGCAGAAAAAAATTATATCGAATTTGCAACCTGATGGAGGTCAGTATAGATGGACTAATAGACCAAGTCCCACAGACTGCTAGAAGCCCAAATATTTTTTCAGAGCTAGATGCAGATAAAAATTATTTTTAATTTGCAACATGATGGAGGCCAGTATAGATGGACTAATAGACCAAGTCCCACACACTGCTAGAAGCAAAAAAATTATATTCAATTTGCAACCAGGTGGAGGTCAGTATAGATGGACTAATAGAACAAGTCCGACACACTGCTAGAAGCCCAAATATTTTTCAGAGCTAGATGCAGAAAAAAATTATATTCAATTTGCAACCTGGTGGAGGTCAGTATAGATGGACTAATAGAACAAGTCCCACACACTGCTAGAAGCCCAAATATTTTTTCAGAGCTAGATGCAGATAAAAATTATTTTTAATTTGCAACCTGATGGAGGTCAGTATAGATGGACTAATAGACCAAGTCCCACACACTGCTAGAAGCTCAAATATTTTTTCAGAGCTATTTGCAGATAAAAATTATTTTTAATTTGCAACCTGATGGAGGTCAGTATAGATGGACTAATAGACCAAGTCCCACACACTGCTAGAAGCCAAAATATTTTTTCAGAGCTAGATGCAGAAAAAAATTATATTCAATTTGCAACCTGATGGAGGTCAGTATAGATGGACTAATAGAACAAGTTCCACACACTGCTAGAAGCCCAAAGATTTTTTCAGAGCTAGATGCAGAAAAAAATTATATTCAATTTGCAACCTGGTGGAGGTCAGTATAGATGGACTAATAGACCAAGTCCCACACACTGCTAGAAGCCCAAATATTTTTTCAGAGCTGGATGTAGATAAAAATTATTTTTACTTTGCAACCTGATGGAAGTCAGTATAGATGGACTAATAGACCAAGTCCCACACACTGCTAGAAGCAAAAATATTTTTCAGAGCTAGATGCAGAAAAAAATTATATTCAATTTGCAACCAGGTGGAGGTCAATATAGATGGACTAATAGAACAAGTCCCACACACTGCTAGAAGCCCAAATATTTTTTCAGAGCTAGATGCAGATAAAAATTATTTTTAATTTGCAACCTGATGGAGGTCAGTATAGATGGACTAATAGACCAAGTCCAACACACTGCTAGAAGCCCAAATATTTTTTCAGAGCTAGATGCAGAAAAAAATTATATCGAATTTGCAACCTGATGGAGGTCAGTATAGATGGACTAATAGACCAAGTCCCACAGACTGCTAGAAGCCCAAATATTTTTTCAGAGCTAGATGCAGATAAAAATTATTTTTAATTTGCAACATGATGGAGGCCAGTATAGATGGACTAATAGACCAAGTCCCACACACTGCTAGAAGCAAAAAAATTATATTCAATTTGCAACCTGGTGGAGGTCAGTATAGATGGACTAATAGAACAAGTCCCACACACTGCTAGAAGCCCAAATATTTTTTCAGAGCTAGATGCAGATAAAAATTATTTTTAATTTGCAACCTGATGGAGGTCAGTATAGATGGACTAATAGACCAAGTCCCACACACTGCTAGAAGCAAAAAAATTATATTCAATTTGCAACCAGGTGGAGGTCAGTATAGATGGACTAATAGAACAAGTCCCACACACTGCTGGAAGCCCAAATATTTTTTCAGAGCTAGATGCAGATAAAAATTATTTTTAATTTGCAACCTGATGGAAGTTAGTATAGATGGACTAATAGACCAAGTCCCATACACTGCTATAAGCCCAAATATTTTTTCAGAGCTAGATGTAGAAAAAAATTATATTCAATTTGCAACCAGGTGGCGGTCAGTATAGATGGACTAATAGAACAAGTCCCACACACTGCTAGAAGCCCAAATATTTTTTCAGAGCTAGATGCAGATAAAAATTATTTTTAATTTGCAACCTGATGGAGGTCAGTATAGATGGACTAATAGACCAAGTCCAACACACTGCTAGAAGCCCAAATATTTTTTCAGAGCTAGATGCAGAAAAAAATTATATCGAATTTGCAACCTGGTGGAGGTCAGTATAGATGGACTAATAGAACAAGTCCCACACACTGCTAGAAGCCCAAATATTTTTTCAGAGCTAGTTGCAGATAAAAATTATTTTTAATTTGCAACCTGATGGAGGTCAGTATAGATGGACTAATAGACCAAGTTCCACACACTGCTAGAAGCCCAAATATTTTTTCAGAGCTAGTTGCAGATAAAAATTATTTTTAATTTGCAACCTGATGGAGGTCAGTATAGATGGACTAATAGACCAAGTCCCACACACTGCTAGAAGCCAAAATATTTTTTCAGAGCTAGATGCAGAAAAAATTATATTCAATTTTCAACATGATGGAGGTCAGTATAGATGGACTAATAGAACAAGTCCCACACACTACTAGAAGCCCAAATATTTTTTTGGAGCTAGATGCAGATAAAAATTATTTTTAATTTGCAACCTGATGGTGGTCAGTATAGATGGACTAATAGACCAAGTCCCACACAATGCTAGAAGCCAAAATATTTTTCAGAGCTAGATGCAGAAAAAAATTATATTCAATTCTCAACCTGATGGAGGTCAGTATAGATGGACTAATAGAACAAGTCCCACACACTACTAGAAGCCCAAATATTTTTTTGGAGCTAGATGCAGAAAAAAATTATATTCAATTTTCAACCTGATGGAGGTCAGTATAGATGGACTAATAGACCAAGTCCCACACACTGCTAGAAGCCCAAATATTTTTTCAGAGCTAGATGCAGAACAAAAATTATATTCAATTTGCAAGCTGATGGAGGTCAGAATAGATAGACTAATAGACCAAGTCCCACACACTGCTAGAAGCAAAAATATTTTTTCAGAGCTAGATGCAGAAAAAAATTATATTCAATTTGCAACCTGATGGAGGTCAGTATAGATGGACTAATAGACCAAGTCCCACACACTGCTAGAAGCCCAAATATTTTTTCAGAGCTAGATGCAGAAAAAAATTATATTCAATTTGCAACCTGATGGAGGTCAGTATAGATGGACTAATAGACCAAGTCCCACACACTGCTAGAAGCCCAAATATTTTTTCAGAGCTAGATGCAGAACAAAAATTATATTCAGTTTGCAACCTGATGGAGGTCAGTATAGATGTACTATTAGACCAAGTGCCACAGACTGCTAGAAGCCCAAATATTTTTTCAGAGCTAGATGCAGATAAAAATTATTTTTAATTTGCAACATGATGGAGGCCAGTATAGATGGACTAATAGACCAAGTCCCACACACTGCTAGAAGCCCAAATATTTTTTCAGAGCTAGATGCAGAAAAAAATTATATTCAATTTGCAACCTGGTGGAGGTCAGTATAGATGGACTAATAGAACAAGTCCCACACACTGCTAGAAGCCCAAATATTTTTTCAGAGCTAGATGCAGATAAAAATTATTTTTAATTTGCAACCTGGTGGAGGTCAGTATAGATGGACTAATAGACCAAGTCCCACACACTGCTAGATGCCCAAATATTTTTTCAGAGCTAGTTGCAGATAAAAATTATTTTTAATTTGCAGCCTGATGGAGGTCAGTATAGATGGACTAATAGACCAAGTCCCACACACTGCTAGAAGCCAAAATATTTTTTCAGAGCTAGATGCAGAAAAAAATGATATTCAATTTTCAACCTGATGGATGTCAGTATAGATGGACTAATCGAACAAGTCCCACACACTACTAGAAGCCCAAATATTTTTTCAGAGCTAGATGCAGATAACAATTATTTTTAATTTGCAACCTGATGGAGGTCAGTATAGATGGACTAATAGACCTAGTCCCACACACTGCTAGACGCCCAAATATTTTTTCAGAGCTCGATGCAGATAAAAATTATTTTTAATTTGCAACCTGATGGAGGTCAGTATAGATGGACTAATAGAACAAGACCCACACACTGCTAGAAGCCCAAATATTTTTTCAGAGCTCGATGGAGATAAAAATTATTTTTAATTTGCAACCTGATGGAGGTCAGTATAGATGGACTAATAGAACATGTCCCACACACTGCTAGAAGCCCAAATATTTTTTCAGAACTAGATGCAGAAAAAAATTACATTCAATTTGCAACCTGATGGAGGTCAGTATAGATGGACTAATAGACCAAGTCCCACACACTGCTAGAAGCCCAAATATTTTTTCAGAGCTAGATGCAGAACAAAAATTATATTCAATTTGCAACCTGATGGAGGTCAGTATAGATGGACTAATAGACCAAGTGCCACAGACTGCTAGAAGCCCAAATATTTTTTCAGAGCTAGATGCAGATAAAAATGATTTTTAATTTGCACCATGATGGAGGCCAGTATAGATGGACTAATAGACCAAGTCCCACACACTGCTAGAAGCCCAAATATTTTTTCAGAGCTAGATGCAGAAAAAAATTATATTCAATTTGCAACCAGGTGGAGGTCAGTATAGATGGACTAATAGAACAAGTCCCACACACTGCTAGAAGCCCAAATATTTTTTCAGAGCTAGATGCAGATAAAAATTATTTTTAATTTGCAACCTGATGGAAGTTAGTATAGATGGACTAATAGACCAAGTCCCATACACTGCTATAAGCCCAAATATTTTTTCAGAGCTAGATGTAGAAAAAAATTATATTCAATTTGCAACCAGGTGGCGGTCAGTATAGATGGACTAATAGAACAAGTCCCACACACTGCTAGAAGCCCAAATATTTTTTCAGAGCTAGATGCAGATAAAAATTATTTTTAATTTGCAACCTGATGGAGGTCAGTATAGATGGACTAATAGACCAAGTCCAACACACTGCTAGAAGCCCAAATATTTTTTCAGAGCTAGATGCAGAAAAAAATTATATCGAATTTGTAACCTGGTGGAGGTCAGTATAGATGGACTAATAGAACAAGTCCCACACACTGCTAGAAGCCCAAATATTTTTTCAGAGCTAGATACAGATAAAAATTATTTTTAATTTGCAACCTGATGGAGGTCAGAATAGATGGACTAATAGACCAAGTCCCACACACTGCTAGAAGCCCAAATATTTTTTCAGAGCTAGTTGCAGATAAAAATTATTTTTAATTTGCAACCTGATGGAGGTCAGTATAGATGGACTAATAGACCAAGTTCCACACACTGCTAGAAGCCCAAATATTTTTTCAGAGCTAGTTGCAGAGAAAAATTATTTTTAATTTGCAACCTGATGGAGGTCAGTATAGATGGACTAATAGACCAAGTCCCACACACTGCTAGAAGCCAAAATATTTTTTCAGAGCTAGATGCAGAAAAAATTATATTCAATTTTCAACATGATGGAGGTCAGTATAGATGGACTAATAGAACAAGTCCCACACACTACTAGAAGCCCAAATATTTTTTTGGAGCTAGATGCAGATAAAAATTATTTTTAATTTGCAACCTGATGGAGGTCAGTATAGATGAACTAATAGACCAAGTCCCACACACTGCTAGAAGCCCAAATATTTTTTCAGAGCTAGTTGCAGATAAAAATTATTTTTTATTTGCAACCTGATGGTGGTCAGTATAGATGGACTAATAGACCAAGTCCCACACAATGCTAGAAGCCAAAATATGTTTCAGAGCTAGATGCAGAAAAAAATTATATTCAATTCTCAACCTGATGGAGGTCAGTATAGATGGACTAATAGAACAAGTCCCACACACTACTAGAAGCCCAAATATTTTTTTGGAGCTAGATGCAGAAAAATATTATATTCAATTTTCAACCTGATGGAGGTCAGTATAGATGGACTAATAGACCAAGTCCCACACACTGCTAGAAGCCCAAATATTTTTTCAGAGCTAGATGCAGAACAAAAATTATATTCAATTTGCAAGCTGATGGAGGTCAGAATAGATAGACTAATAGACCAAGTCCCACACACTGCTAGAAGCAAAAATATTTTTTCAGAGCTAGATGCAGAAAAAAATTATATTCAATTTGCAACCTGATGGAGGTCAGTATAGATGGACTAATAGTCCAAGTCCCACACACTGCTAGAAGCCCAAATATTTTTTCAGAGCTAGATGCAGAAAAAAATTATATTCAATTTGCAACCTGATGGAGGTCAGTATAGATGGACTAATAGACCAAGTCCCACACACTGCTAGAAGCCCAAATATTTTTTCAGAGCTAGATGCAGAACAAAAATTATATTCAGTTTGCAACCTGATGGAGGTCAGTATAGATGTACTATTAGACCAAGTGCCACAGACTGCTAGAAGCCCAAATATTTTTTCAGAGCTAGATGCAGATAAAAATTATTTTTAATTTGCAACATGATGGAGGCCAGTATAGATGGACTAATAGACCAAGTCCCACACACTGCTAGAAGCCCAAATATTTTTTCAGAGCTAGATGCAGAAAAAAATTATATTCAATTTGCAACCTGGTGGAGGTCAGTATAGATGGACTAATAGAACAAGTCCCACACACTGCTAGAAGCCCAAATATTTTTTCAGAGCTAGATGCAGATAAAAATTATTTTTAATTTGCAACCTGGTGGAGGTCAGTATAGATGGACTAATAGACCAAGTCCCACACACTGCTAGAAGCCAAAATATTTTTTCAGAGCTAGATGCAGAAAAAAATTATTTTCAATTTTCAACCTGATGGATGTCAGTATAGATGGACTAATCGAACAAGTCCCACACACTACTAGAAGCCCAAATATTTTTTCAGAGCTAGATGCAGATAACAATTATTTTTAATTTGCAACCTGATGGAGGTCAGTATAGATGGACTAATAGACCTAGTCCCACACACTGCTAGACGCCCAAATATTTTTTCAGAGCTCGATGCAGATAAAAATTATTTTTAATTTGCAACCTGATGGAGGTCAGTATAGATGGACTAATAGAACAAGACCCACACACTGCTAGAAGACCAAATATTTTTTCAGAGCTCGATGGAGATAAAAATTATTTTTAATTTGCAACCTGATGGAGGTCAGTATAGATGGACTAATAGAACATGTCCCACACACTGCTAGAAGCCCAAATATTTTTTCAGAACTAGATGCAGAAAAAAATTACATTCAATTTGCAACCTGATGGAGGTCAGTATAGATGGACTAATAGACCAAGTCCCACACACTGCTAGAAGCCCAAATATTTTTTCAGAGCTAGATGCAGAACAAAAATTATATTCAATTTGCAACCTGATGGAGGTCAGTATAGATGGACTAATAGACCAAGTGCCACAGACTGCTAGAAGCCCAAATATTTTTTCAGAGCTAGATGCAGATAAAAATGATTTTTAATTTGCAACATGATGGAGGCCAGTATAGATGGACTAATAGACCAAGTCCCACACACTGCTAGAAGCCCAAATATTTTTTCAGAGCTAGATGCAGAAAAAAATTATATTCAATTTGCAACCTGGTGGAGGTCAGTATAGATGGACGAATAGAACAAGTCCCACACACTGCTTGAAGCCCAAATATTTTTTCAGAGCTAGATGCAGATAAAAATTATTTTTAATTTGCAACCTGGTGGAGGTCAGTATAGATGGACTAATAGACCTAGTCCCACACACTGCTAGAAGCCCAAATATTTTTTCAGAGCTAGATGCAGAAAAAAATTATATTCAGTTTGCAACCTGATGGAGGTCAGTATAGATGGACTAATAGAACAAGTTCCACACACTGCTAGAAGCCCAAATATTTTTTCAGAGCTAGATGCAGAAAAAAATTATATTCAATTTGCAACCTGATGGAGGTCAGTATAGATGTACTAATAGAACAAGTCCCACACACTGCTAGAAGCCCAAATATTTTTTCGGAGCTTGAAGCAGATAAAAATTATTTTTAATTTGCAACCTGATGGAGGTCAGTATACATGGACTAATAGAACAAGTTTTACACACTGCTAGAAGCCCAAATATTTTTTCAGAGGTAGATGCAGAAAAAAATTATATTCAATTTGCAACCTGGTGGAGGTCAGTATAGATGGACTAATAGAACAAGTCCCACACACTGCTAGAAGCCCAAATATTTTTTCAGAGCTAGATGCAGATAAAAATTATTTTAATTTGCAACCTGGTGGAGGTCAGTATAGATGGACTAATAGACCTCGTCCCACACACTGCTAGAAGCCCAAATATTTTTTCAGATCTAGATGCAGAAAAAAATTATATTTAATTTGCAACCTGATAGAGGTCAGTATAGATGGACTAATAGACCAAGTCCCACACACTGCTAGAAGCCCAAATATTTTTTCAGAGCTAGATGCAGAAAAAAATGATATTCAATTTGCAACCTGATGCAGGTCAGTATAGATGTACTAATAGAACAAGTCCCACACACTGCTAGAAGCCCAAATATTTTTTCAGAGCTAGATGCAGAAAAAAATTATATTCAATATGCAACCTGATGGAGGTCAGTATAGATGGACTAATAGACCAAGTCCCACACACTGCTAGAAGCCCAAATATTTTTTCAGAGCTAGATGCAGAAAAAAATTATATTCAATTTGCAACCTGATGGAGGTCAGTATAGATGGACTAATAGACCAAGTCCCACACACTGCTAGAAGCCCAAATATTTTTTTAGAGCTGGATGCAGATAAAAATTATTTTTAATTTGCAAACTGATGGAGGTCAGTATAGATGGACTAATAGACCAAGTCCCACACACTGCTAGAAGCCCAAATATTTATTCAGAACTAGATGCAGAAAAAAATTACATTCAATTTGCAACCTGATGGAGGTCAGTATAGATGGACTAATAGAACAAGTCCCACACACTACTAGAAGCCCAAATATTTTTTCAGAGCTCGATGGAGATAAAAATTATTTTTAATTTGCAACCTGGTGGAGGTCAGTATAGATGGACTAATTGACCTAGTCCCACACACTGCTAGAAGCCCAAATATTTTTTCAGAGCTAGATGCAGAAAAAAATTATATTCAATTTGCAACCTGATAGAGGTCAGTATAGATGGACTAATAGACCAAGTCCCACACACTGCTAGAAGCCCAAATATTTTTTCAGAGCTAGATGCAGAAAAAAATGATATTCAATTTGCAACCTGATGGAAGTCAGTATAGATGTACTAATAGAACAAGTTCCACACACTGCTAGAAGCCCAAATATTTTTTCAGAGCTAGATGCAGAAAAAAATTATATTGAATTTGCAACCTGATGGAGGTCAGTATAGATGGACTAATAGACCAAGTGCCACAGACTGCTAGAAGCCCAAATATTTTTTCAGAGCTAGATGCAGATAAAAATTATTTTTAATTTGCAACATGATGGAGGCCAGTATAGATGGACTAATAGACCAAGTCCCACACACTGCTAGAAGCCCAAATATTGTTTCAGAGCTAGATGCAGAAAAAAATTATATTCAATTTGCAACCTGGTGGAGGTCAGTATAGATGGACTAATAGAACAAGTCCCACACACTGCTAGAAGCCCAAATATTTTTTCAGAGCTAGATGCAGATAAAAATTATTTTTAATTTGCAACCTGATGGAGGTCAGTATAGATGGACTAATAGACCAAGTCCCACACACTGCTAGAAGCCCAAATATTTTTTCAGAGCTAGTTGCAGATAAAAATTATTTTTAATTTGCAACCTGATGGAGGTCAGTATAGATGGACTAATAGAACAAGTCCCACACACTGCTAGAAGCCCAAATATTTTTTCAGAGCTAGATGCAGATAAAAATTATTTTTAATTTGCAACCTGGTGGAGGTCAGTATAGATGGACTAATAGACCTAGTCCCACACACTGCTAGAAGCCCAAATATTTTTTCAGAGCCAGATGCAGAAAAAAATTAGATTGAATTTGCAACCTGATGGAGGTCAGTATAGATGGACTAATAGACCAAGTCCCACACACTGCTAGAAGCCCAAATATTTTTTCAGAGCTAGATGTAGAAAAAAATTATATTCAATTTGCAACCTGATGGAGGTCAGTATAGATGTACTAATAGAACAAGTCCCACACACTGCTAGAAGCCCAAATATTTTTTCAGAGCTAGATGCAGAAAAAAATTATATTCAATTTGCAACCTGATGGAGGTCAGTATAGATCGACTAATAGACCAAGTCCCACACACTGCTAGAAGCCCAAATATTTTTTCAGAGCTAGATGCAGAAAAAAATTATATTCAATTTGCAACCTGATGGAGGTCAGTATAGATGAACTAATAGACCAAGTCCCACACACTGCTAGAAGCCCAAATGTTTTTCAGAGCTGGATGCAGATAAAAATTATTTTTAATTTGCAACCTGATGGAGGTCAGTATAGATGGACTAATAGACCAAGTCCCACACACTGCTAGAAGCCCAAATATTTATTCAGAACTAGATGCAGAAAAAAATTACATTCAATTTGCAACCTGATGGAGGTCAGTATAGATGGACTAATAGAACAAGTCCCACACACTACTAGAAGCCCAAATATTTTTTCAGAGCTCGATGCAGATAAAGATTATTTTTAATTTGCAACCTGATGGAGGTCAGTATAGATGGACTAATAGAACAAGACCCACACACTGCTAGAAGCCCAAATATTTTTTCAGAGCTCGATGGAGATAAAAATTATTTTTAATTTGCAACCTGATGGAGGTCAGTATAGATGGACTAATAGAACATGTCCCACACACTGCTAGAAGCCCAAATATTTTTTCAGAACTAGATGCAGAAAAAAATTACATTCAATTTGCAACCTGATGGAGGTCAGTATAGATGGACTAATAGACCAAGTCCCACACACTGCTAGAAGCCCAAATATTTTTTCAGAGCTAGATGCAGAACAAAAATTATATTCAATTTGCAAGCTGATGGAGGTCAGAATAGATAGACTAATAGACCAAGTCCCACACACTGCTAGAAGCAAAAATATTTTTTCAGAGCTAGATGCAGAAAAAAATTGTATTCAATTTTCAACCTGATGGAGGTCAGTATAGATGGACTAATAGTCCAAGTCCCACACACTGCTAGAAGCCCAAATATTTTTTCAGAGCTAGATGCAGAAAAAAATTATATTCAATTTGCAACCTGATGGAGGTCAGTATAGATGGACTAATAGACCAAGTCCCACACACTGCTAGAAGCCCAAATATTTTTTAAGAGCTAGATGGAGAACAAAAATTATATTCAATTTGCAACCTGATGGAGGTCAGTATAGATGGACTATTAGACCAAGTGCCACAGACTGCTAGAAGCCCAAATATTTTTTCAGAGCTAGATGCAGATAAAAATTATTTTTAATTTGCAACATGATGGAGGCCAGTATAGATGGACTAATAGACCAAGTCCCACACACTGCTAGAAGCCCAAATATTTTTTCAGAGCTAGATGCAGAAAAAAATTATATTCAATTTGCAACCTGGTGGAGGTCAGTATAGATGGACTAATAGAACAAGTCCCACACACTGCTAGAAGCCCAAATATTTTTTCAGAGCTAGATGCAGATAAAAATTATTTTTAATTTGCAACCTGGTGGAGGTCAGTATAGATGGACTAATAGACCAAGTCCCACACACTGCTAGATGCCCAAATATTTTTTCAGATCTAGTTGCAGATAAAAATTATTTTTAATTTGCAGCCTGATGGAGGTCAGTATAGATGGACTAATAGACCAAGTCCCACACACTGCTAGAAGCCAAAATATTTTTTCAGAGCTAGATGCAGAAAAAAATTATATTCAATTTGCAACCTGATGGAGGTCAGTATAGATGGACTAATAGTCCAAGTCCCACACACTGCTAGAAGCCCAAATATTTTTTCAGAGCTAGATGCAGATAACAATTATTTTTAATTTGCAACCTGATGGAGGTCAGTATAGATGGACTAATAGACCTAGTCCCACACACTGCTAGACGCCCAAATATTTTTTCAGAGCTCGATGCAGATAAAAATTATTTTTAATTTGCAACCTGATGGAGGTCAGTATAGATGGACTAATAGAACAAGACCCACACACTGCTAGAAGCCCAAATATTTTTTCAGAGCTCGATGGAGATAAAAATTATTTTTAATTTGCAACCTGATGGAGGTCAGTATAGATGGACTAATAGAACATGTCCCACACACTGCTAGAAGCCCAAATATTTTTTCAGAACTAGATGCAGAAAAAAATTACATTCAATTTGCAACCTGATGGAGGTCAGTATAGATGGACTAATAGACCAAGTCCCACACACTGCTAGAAGCCCAAATATTTTTTCAGAGCTAGATGCAGAACAAAAATTATATTCAATTTGCAACCTGATGGAGGTCAGCATAGATGGACTAATAGACCAAGTGCCACAGACTGCTAGAAGCCCAAATATTTTTTCAGAGCTAGATGCAGATAAAAATTATTTTTAATTTGCAACATGATGGAGGCCAGTATAGATGGACTAATAGACCAAGTCCCACACACTGCTAGAAGCCCAAATATTTTTTCAGAGCTAGATGCAGAAAAAAATTATATTCAATTTGCAACCTGGTGGAGGTCAGTATAGATGGACTAATAGAACAAGTCCCACACACTGCTAGAAGCCCAAATATTTTTTCAGAGCTAGATGCAGATAAAAATTATTTTTAATTTGCAACCTGGTGGAGGTCAGTATAGATGGACTAATTGACCTAGTCCCACACACTGCTAGAAGCCCAAATATTTTTTCAGAGCTAGATGCAGAAAAAAATTATATTCAATTTGCAACCTGATAGAGGTCAGTATAGATGGACTAATAGACCAAGTCCCACACACTGCTAGAAGCCCAAATATTTTTTCAGAGCTAGATGCAGAAAAAAATGATATTCAATTTGCAACCTGATGGAAGTCAGTATAGATGTACTAATAGAACAAGTTCCACACACTGCTAGAAGCCCAAATATTTTTTCAGAGCTAGATGCAGAAAAAAATTATATTGAATTTGCAACCTGATGGAGGTCAGTATAGATGGACTAATAGACCAAGTGCCACAGACTGCTAGAAGCCCAAATATTTTTTCAGAGCTAGATGCAGATAAAAATTATTTTTAATTTGCAACATGATGGAGGCCAGTATAGATGGACTAATAGACCAAGTCCCACACACTGCTAGAAGCCCAAATATTGTTTCAGAGCTAGATGCAGAAAAAAATTATATTCAATTTGCAACCTGGTGGAGGTCAGTATAGATGGACTAATAGAACAAGTCCCACACACTGCTAGAAGCCCAAATATTTTTTCAGAGCTAGATGCAGATAAAAATTATTTTTAATTTGCAACCTGATGGAGGTCAGTATAGATGGACTAATAGACCAAGTCCCACACACTGCTAGAAGCCCAAATATTTTTTCAGAGCTAGTTGCAGATAAAAATTATTTTTAATTTGCAACCTGATGGAGGTCAGTATAGATGGACTAATAGAACAAGTCCCACACACTGCTAGAAGCCCAAATATTTTTTCAGAGCTAGATGCAGATAAAAATTATTTTTAATTTGCAACCTGGTGGAGGTCAGTATAGATGGACTAATAGACCTAGTCCCACACACTGCTAGAAGCCCAAATATTTTTTCAGAGCCAGATGCAGAAAAAAATTAGATTGAATTTGCAACCTGATGGAGGTCAGTATAGATGGACTAATAGACCAAGTCCCACACACTGCTAGAAGCCCAAATATTTTTTCAGAGCTAGATGTAGAAAAAAATTATATTCAATTTGCAACCTGATGGAGGTCAGTATAGATGTACTAATAGAACAAGTCCCACACACTGCTAGAAGCCCAAATATTTTTTCAGAGCTAGATGCAGAAAAAAATTATATTCAATTTGCAACCTGATGGAGGTCAGTATAGATGGACTAATAGACCAAGTCCCACACACTGCTAGAAGCCCAAATATTTTTTCAGAGCTAGATGCAGAAAAAAATTATATTCAATTTGCAACCTGATGGAGGTCAGTATAGATGAACTAATAGACCAAGTCCCACACACTGCTAGAAGCCCAAATGTTTTTCAGAGCTGGATGCAGATAAAAATTATTTTTAATTTGCAACCTGATGGAGGTCAGTATAGATGGACTAATAGACCAAGTCCCACACACTGCTAGAAGCCCAAATATTTATTCAGAACTAGATGCAGAAAAAAATTACATTCAATTTGCAACCTGATGGAGGTCAGTATAGATGGACTAATAGAACAAGTCCCACACACTACTAGAAGCCCAAATATTTTTTCAGAGCTCGATGCAGATAAAAATTATTTTTAATTTGCAACCTGATGGAGGTCAGTATAGATGGACTAATAGAACAAGTCCCACACACTGCTAGAAGCCCAAATATTTTTTCAGAGCTAGATGCAGAAAAAAATTGTATTCAATTTGCAAACTGATGGAGGTCAGTATAGATGGACTAATAGACCATGTCCCACACATTGCTAGAAGCCCAAATATTTTTTCAGAGCTAGATGCAGAAAAAAATTATATTCAATTTGCAACCTGATGGAGGTCAGTATAGATGGACTAACAGACCAAGTCCCACACACTGCTAGAAGCCCAAATATTTTTTCAGAGCTGTATGCAGATAAAAATTATTTTTAATTTGCAACCTGATGGAAGTCAGTATAGATGGACTAATAGACCAAGTCCCACACAGTGCTAGAAGCCCAAATATTTTTTCAGAGCTAGATGCAGAAAAAAATTATATTCAATTTGCAACCAGGTGGAGGTCAGTATAGATGGACTAATAGAACAAGTCCCACACACTGCTAGAAGCCCAAATATTTTTTCAGAGCTAGATGAGATTAAAATTATTTTTAATTTGCAACCTGATTGAGGTCAGTATAGATGGACTAATAGACCAAGTCCAACACACTGCTAGAAGCCCAAATATTTTTTCAGAGCTAGATGCAGAAAAAAATTATATCGAATTTGCAACCTGATGGAGGTCAGTATAGATGTACTAATAGACCAAGTCCCACACACTGCTAGAAGCCCAAATATTTTTTCAGAGCTAGATGCTGAAAAAAATTATATTCAATTTGCAACCTGATGGAGGTCAGTATAGATGGACTAATAGAACAAGTCCCACACACTACTAGAAGCCCAAATATTTTTTCAGAGCTAGATGCAGATAAAAATTATTTTTAATTTGCAACCTGATGGAGGTCAGTATAGATGGACTAATAGACCAAGTCCCACACACTGCTAGAAGCCCAAATATTTTTTCAGAGCTAGATGCAGAAAAAAATTATATTCAATTTGCAACCTGATGGAGGTCAGTATAGATGGACTAATAGAACAAGTCCCACACACTACTAGAAGCCCAAATATTTTTTCAGAGCTAGATGCAGATAAAAATTATTTTTAATTTGCAACCTGATGGAGGTCAGTATAGATGGACTAATAGAACAAGTCCCACACACTGCTAGAAGCCCAAATATTTTTTCAGAACTAGATGCAGAAAAAAATTATAATCAATTTGCAACCTGATGGAGGTCAGTATAGATGGACTAATAGAACAAGTTCCACACACTGCTAGAAGCCCAAATATTTTTTCAGAGCTAGATGCAGAAAAAAATTATATTCAAATTGCAACCTGGTGGAGGTCAGTATAGATGGACTAATAGAACAAGTCCCACACACTGCTAGAAGTACAAGTATTTTTTCAGAGCTAGATGCAGATAAAAATTATTTTTAATTTGCAACCTGGTGGAGGTCAGCATGGATGTACTAATAGACCAAGTCAAACACACTGCTAGAAGCCCAAATATTTTTTCAGTGCTAGATGCAGAAAAAAATTATATTCAATTTGCAAACTGATGGAGGTCAGTATAGATGGACGAATAGACCATGTCCCACACACTGCTAGAAGCCCAAATATTTTTTCAGAGCTAGATGCAGAAAAAAAATATATTCAATTTGCAACCTGATGGAGGTCAGTATAGATGGACTAATAGACCAAGTCCCACACACTGCTAGAAGCCCAAATATTTTTTCAGAGCTGGATGCAGATAAAAATAATTTTTAATTTGCAGCCTGATGGAAGTCAGTATAGATGGACTAATAGACCAAGTCCCACACACTACTAGAAGCCCAAATATTTTTTCAGAGCTAGATGAAGAAAAAAATTATATTCAATTTGCAACCAGGTGGAGGTCAGTATAGATGGACTAATAGACCAAGTCCCACACACTGCTAGAAGCCCAAATATTTTTTCAGAACTAGATGCAGAAAAAAATTACATTCAATTTGCAACCTGATGGAGGTCAGTATAGATGGACTAATAGACCAAGTCCCACACACTGCTAGAAGCCCAAATATTTTTTCAGAGCTAGATGCAGAACAAAAATTATATTCAATTTGCAACCTGATGGAGGTCAGTATAGATGGACTAATAGACCAAGTGCCACAGACTGCTAGAAGCCCAAATATTTTTTCAGAGCTAGATGCAGATAAAAATTATTTTTAATTTGCAACATGATGGAGGCCAGTATAGATGGACTAATAGACCAAGTCCCACACACTGCTAGAAGCCCAAATATTTTTTCAGAGCTAGATGCAGAAAAAAATTATATTCAATTTGCAACCTCGTGGAGGTCAGTATAGATGGACTAATAGAACAAGTCCCACACACTGCTAGAAGCCCAAATATTTTTTCAGAGCTAGATGCAGATAAAAATTATTTTTAATTTGCAACCTGGTGGAGGTCAGTATAGATGGACTAATAGACCTAGTCCCACACACTGCTAGAAGCCCAAATATTTTTTCAGAGCTAGATGCAGAAAAAAATTATATTCAATTTGCAACCTGATAGAAGTCAGTATAGATGGACTAATAGACCAAGTCCCACACACTGCTAGAAGCCCAAATATTTTTTCAGAGCTAGATGCAGAAAAAAATGATATTCAATTTGCAACCTGATGGAGGTCAGTATAGATGTACTAATAGAACAAGTTCCACACACTGCTAGAAGCCCAAATATTTTTTCAGAGCTAGATGCAGAAAAAAATTATATTGAATTTGCAACCTGATGGAGGTCAGTATAGATGGACTAATAGACCAAGTGCCACAGACTGCTAGAAGCCCAAATATTTTTTCAGAGCTAGATGCAGATAAAAATTATTTTTAATTTGCAACATGATGGAGGCCAGTATAGATGGACTAATAGACCAAGTCCCACACACTGCTAGAAGCCCAAATATTGTTTCAGAGCTAGATGCAGAAAAAAATTATATTCAATTTGCAACCTGGTGGAGGTCAGTATAGATGGACTATTAGAACAAGTCCCACACACTGCTAGAAGCCCAAATATTTTTTCAGAGCTAGATGCAGAAAAAAATTACATTCAATTTGCAACCTGATGGAGGTCAGTATAGATGGACTAATAGACCAAGTCCCACACACTGCTAGAAGCCCAAATATTTTTTCAGAATTAGATGCAGAAAAAAATTACATTCAATTTGCAACCTGATGGAGGTCAGTATAGATGGACTAATAGACCAAGTCCCACACACTGCTAGAAGCCCAAATATTTTTTCAGAGCTAGATGCAGAACAAAAATTATATTCAATTTGCAACCTGATGGAGGTCAGTATAGATGGACTAATAGACCAAGTGCCACAGACTGCTAGAAGCCCAAATATTTTTTCAGAGCTAGATGCAGATAAAAATTATTTTTAATTTGCAACATGATGGAGGCCAGTATAGATGGACTAATAGACCAAGTCCCACACACTGCTAGAAGCCCAAATATTTTTTCAGAGCTAGATGCAGAAAAAAATTATATTCAATTTGCAACCTGGTGGAGGTCAGTATAGATGGACTAATAGAACAAGTCCCACACACTGCTAGAAGCCCAAATATTTTTTCAGAGCTAGATGCAGATAAAAATTATTTTTAATTTGCAACCTGGTGGAGGTCAGTATAGATGGACTAATAGACCTAGTCCCACACACTGCTAGAAGCCCAAATATTTTTTCAGAGCTAGATGCAGAAAAAAATTATATTCAATTTGCAACCTGATAGAGGTCAGTATAGATGGACTAATAGACCAAGTCCCACACACTGCTAGAAGCCCAAATATTTTTTCAGAGCTAGATGCAGAAAAAAATGATATTCAATTTGCAACCTGATGGAGGTCAGTATAGATGTACTAATAGAACAAGTTCCACACACTGCTAGAAGCCCAAATATTTTTTCAGAGCTAGATGCAGAAAAAAATTATATTGAATTTGCAACCTGATGGAGGTCAGTATAGATGGACTAATAGACCAAGTGCCACAGACTGCTAGAAGCCCAAATATTTTTTCAGAGCTAGATGCAGATAAAAATTATTTTTAATTTGCAACATGATGGAGGCCAGTATAGATGGACTAATAGACCAAGTCCCACACACTGCTAGAAGCCCAAATATTGTTTCAGAGCTAGATGCAGAAAAAAATTATATTCAATTTGCAACCTGGTGGAGGTCAGTATAGATGGACTATTAGAACAAGTCCCACACACTGCTAGAAGCCCAAATATTTTTTCAGAGCTAGATGCAGATAAAAATTATTTTTAATTTGCAACCTGATGGAGGTCAGTATAGATGCACTAATAGACCAAGTCCCACACACTGCTAGAAGCCCAAATATTTTTTCAGAGCTAGTTGCAGATAAAAATTATTTTTAATTTGCAACCTGATGGAGGTCAGTATAGATGGACTAATAGAACAAGTCCCACACACTGCTAGAAGCCCAAATATTTTTTCAGAGCTAGATGCAGATAAAAATTATTTTTAATTTGCAACCTGGTGGAGGTCAGTATAGATGGACTAATAGACCTAGTCCCACACACTGCTAGAAGCCCAAATATTTTTTCAGAGCCAGATGCAGAAAAAAATTAGATTGAATTTGCAACCTGATGGAGGTCAGTATAGATGGACTAATAGACCAAGTCCCACACACTGCTAGAAGCCCAAATATTTTTTCAGAGCTAGATGCAGAAAAAAATTATATTCAATTTGCAACCTGATGGAGGTCAGTATAGATGTACTAATAGAACAAGTCCCACACACTGCTAGAAGCCCAAATATTTTTTCAGAGCTAGATGCAGAAAAAAATTATATTCAATTTGCAACCTGATGGAGGTCAGTATAGATGGACTAATAGACCAAGTCCCACACACTGCTAGAAGCCCAAATATTTTTTCAGAGCTAGATGCAGAAAAAAATTATATTCAATTTGCAACCTGATGGAGGTCAGTATAGATGAACTAATAGACCAAGTCCCACACACTGCTAGAAGCCCAAATGTTTTTCAGAGCTGGATGCAAATAAAAATTATTTTTAATTTGCAACCTGATGGAGGTCAGTATAGATGGACTAATAGACCAAGTCCCACACACTGCTAGAAGCCCAAATATTTATTCAGAACTAGATGCAGAAAAAAATTACATTCAATTTGCAACCTGATGGAGGTCAGTATAGATGGACTAATAGAACAAGTCCCACACACTACTAGAAGCCCAAATATTTTTTCAGAACTCGATGCAGATAAAAATTATTTTTAATTTGCAACCTGATGGAGGTCAGTATAGATGGACTAATAGAACAAGTCCCACACACTGCTAGAAGCCCAAATATTTTTTCAGAGCTAGATGCAGAAAAAAATTGTATTCAATTTGCAAACTGATGGAGGTCAGTATAGATGGACTAATAGACCATGTCCCACACATTGCTAGAAGCCCAAATATTTTTTCAGAGCTAGATGCAGAAAAAAATTATATTCAATTTGCAACCTGATGGAGGTCAGTATAGATGGACTAACAGACCAAGTGCCACACACTGCTAGAAGCCCAAATATTTTTTCAGAGCTGTATGCAGATAAAAATTATTTTTAATTTGCAACCTGATGGAAGTCAGTATAGATGGACTAATAGACCAAGTCCCACACAGTGCTAGAAGCCCAAATATTTTTTCAGAGCTAGATGCAGAAAAAAATTATATTCAATTTGCAACCAGGTGGAGGTCAGTATAGATGGACTAATAGAACAAGTCCCACACACTGCTAGAAGCCCAAATATTTTTTCAGAGCTAGATGAGATAAAAATTATTTTTAATTTGCAACCTGATTGAGGTCAGTATAGATGGACTAATAGACCAAGTCCAACACACTGCTAGAAGCCCAAATATTTTTTCAGAGCTAGATGCAGAAAAAAATTATATCGAATTTGCAACCTGATGGAGGTCAGTATAGATGTACTAATAGACCAAGTCCCACACACTGCTAGAAGCCCAAATATTTTTTCAGAGCTAGATGCTGAAAATAATTATATTCAATTTGCAACCTGATGGAGGTCAGTATAGATGGACTAATAGAACAAGTCCCACACACTACTAGAAGCCCAAATAATTTTTCAGAGCTAGATGCAGATAAAAATTATTTTTAATTTGCAACCTGATGGAGGTCAGTATAGATGGACTAATAGACCACGTCCCACACACTGCTAGAAGCCCAAATATTTTTTCAGAGCTAGATGCAGAAAAAAATTATATTCAATTTGCAACCTGATGGAGGTCAGTATAGATGGACTAATAGAACAAGTCCCACACACTACTAGAAGCCCAAATATTTTTTCAGAGCTAGATGCAGATAAAAATTATTTTTAATTTGCAACCTGATGGAGGTCAGTATAGATGGACTAATAGAACAAGTCCCACACACTGCTAGAAGCCCAAATATTTTTTCAGAACTAGATGCAGAAAAAAATTATAATCAATTTGCAACCTGATGGAGGTCAGTATAGATGGACTAATAGAACAAGTTCCACACACTGCTAGAAGCCCAAATATTTTTTCAGAGCTAGATGCAGAAAAAAATTATATTCAAATTGCAACCTGGTGGAGGTCAGTATAGATGGACTAATAGAACAAGTCCCACACACTGCTAGAAGTACAAGTATTTTTTCAGAGCTAGATGCAGATAAAAATTATTTTTAATTTGCAACCTGGTGGAGGTCAGTATGGATGTACTAATAGACCAAGTCCCACACACTGCTAGAAGCCCAAATATTTTTTCAGTGCTAGATGTAGAAAAAATTATATTCAATTTGCAAACTGATGGAGGTCAGTATAGATGGACGAATAGACCATGTCCCACACACTGCTAGAAGCCCAAATATTTTTTCAGAGCTAGATGCAGAAAAAAAATATATTCAATTTGCAACCTGATGGAGGTCAGTATAGATGGACTAACAGACCAAGTCCCACACACTGCTAGAAGCCCAAATATTTTTTCAGAGCTGGATGCAGATAAAAATAATTTTTAATTTGCAGCCTGATGGAAGTCAGTATAGATGGACTAATAGACCAAGTCCCACACACTACTAGAAGCCCAAATATTTTTTCAGAGCTAGATGAAGAAAAAAATTATATTCAATTTGCAACCAGGTGGAGGTCAGTATAGATGGACTAATAGAACAAGTCCCACACACTGCTATAAGCCCAAATATTTTTTCAGAGCTAGATGCAGATAAAAATTATTTTTAATTTGCAACCTGATGGAGGTCAGTATAGATGGACTAATAGACCAAGTCCAACACACTGCGAGAAGCCCAAATATTTTTTCAGAGCTAGATGCAGAAAAAAATTATATCGAATTTGCAACCTGATGGAGGTCAGTATAGATGGACTAATAGACCAAGTCCCACACACTGCTAGAAGCCCAAATATTTTTTCAGAGCTAGATGCAGATAAAAATTATTTTTAATTTGCAACCTGATGGAGGTCAATATAGATGGACTAATAGAGCAAGTCCCACACAGTGCTAGAAGCCCAAATATTTTTTCAGACCTAGATGCAGAAAAAAATGATATTCAATTTTCAACCTGATGGAGGTCAGTATAGATGGACTAATAGAACAAGTCCCACACACTGCTAGAATCCCAAATATTTTTTCAGAGCCAGATGCAGAAAAAAATTATATTCAATTTGCAACCTGATAGAGGTCAGTATAGATGGACTAATAGACCAAGCCCCACACACTGCTAGAAGCCCAAATATTTTTTCAGAGCTAGATGCAGAAATAAATTATATTCAATTTGCAACCTGATGGAGGTCAGTATAGATGGACTAATAGACCAAGTCCCACACACTGATAGAAGCCCAAATATTTTTTCAGAGCTAGATGCAGATAAAAATTATTTTTAATTTGCAACCTGATGGAGGTCAGTATAGATGGACTAATAGACCAAGTCCAACACACTGCGAGAAGCCCAAATATTTTTTCAGAGCTAGATGCAGAAAAAAATTATATCGAATTTGCAACCTGATGGAGGTCAGTATAGATGGACTAATAGACCAAGTCCCACACACTGCTAGAAGCCCAAATATTTTTTCAGAGCTAGATGCAGATAAAAATTATTTTTAATTTGCAACCTGATGGAGGTCAATATAGATGGACTAATAGAGCAAGTCCCACACAGTGCTAGAAGCCCAAATATTTTTTCAGAGCTAGATGCAGAAAAAAATGATATTCAATTTTCAACCTGATGGAGGTCAGTATAGATGGACTAATAGAACAAGTCCCACACACTGCTAGAATCCCAAATATTTTTTCAGAGCCAGATGCAGAAAAAAATTATATTCAATTTGCAACCTGATAGAGGTCAGTATAGATGGACTAATAGACCAAGCCCCACACACTGCTAGAAGCCCAAATATTTTTTCAGAGCTAGATGCAGAAAAAAATTATATTCAATTTGCAACCTGATGGAGGTCAGTATAGATGGACTAATAGACCAAGTCCCACACACTGATAGAAGCCCAAATATTTTTTCAGAGCTAGATGCAGATAAAAATTATTTTTAATTTGCAACCTGATGGAGGTCAGTATAGATGGACTAATAGACAAAGTCACACACACTGCTAGAAGCCCAAATATTTTTTCAGAGCTAGATGCAGAAAAAAATTATATTCAATTTGCAAACTGATGGAGGTCAGTATAGATGGACTAATAGACCATGTCCCACACACTGCTAGAAGCCCAAATATTTTTTCAGAGCTAGATGCAGAAAAAAATTATATTCAATTTGCAACCAGGTGGAGGTCAGTATAGATGGACTAATAGAACAAGTCCCACACACTGCTAGAAGCCCAAATATTTTTTCAGAGCTAGATGCAGATAAAAATTATTTTTAATTTGCAACCTGATGGAGGTCAGTATAGATGGACTAATAGACCAAGTACAACACACTGCGAGAAGCCCAAATATTTTTTCAGAGCTAGATGCACAAAAAAATGATATCGAATTTGCAACCTGATGGAGGTCAGTATAGATGGACTAATAGACCAAGTCCCACACACTGCTAGAAGCCCAAATATTTTTTCAGAGCTAGATGCAGATAAAAATTATTTTTAATTTGCAACCTGATGGAAGTCAGTATAGATGGACTAATAGACAAAGTCCCACACACTGCTAGAAGCCCAAATATTTTTTCAGAGCTAGATGCAGAAAAAAATTATATTCAATTTGCAACCTGGTGGAGGTCAGTATAGATGGACTAATAGAACAAGTCCCACACACTGCTAGAAGGCCAAATATTTTTTCAGAGCTAGATGCATATAAAAATTATTTTTAATTTGCAACATGATGGAAGTCAGTATAGATGGACTAATAGACCAAGTCCCACACACTGTTAGAAGCCCAAATATTTTTTCAGAGCTAGATGCAGAATAAAATTATAGTCAATTTGCAACCTGATGGAGGTCAGTATAGATGGACTAATAGAACAAGTCCCACACACTGCTAGAAGCCCAAATATTTTTAAAGAGCTAGATGCAGATAAAAATAATTTTTAATTTGCAACCTGATGGAGGTCAGTATAGATGGACTAATAGATCAAGTCCCACACACTGCTAGAAGGCCAAATATTTTTTCAGAGCTAGATGCAGAAAAAAATGATATTCAATTTTCAACCTGATGGAGGTCAGTATAGATGGACTAATAGAACAAGTCCCACACACTGCTAGAATCCCAAATATTTTTTCAGAGCTAGATGCAGAAAAAAATTATATTCAATTTGCAACCTGATGGAGGTCAGTATAGATGGACTAATAGACCAAGCCCCACACACTGCTAGAAGCCCAAATATTTTTTCAGAGCTAGATGCAGAAAAAAATTATATTCAATTTGCAACCTGATGGAGGTCAGTATAGATGGACTAATAGACCAAGTCCCACACACTGATAGAAGCCCAAATATTTTTTCAGAGCTAGATGCAGATAAAAATTATTTTTAATTTGCAACCTGATGGAAGTCAGTATAGATGGACTAATAGACAAAGTCCCACACACTGCTAGAAGCCCAAATATTTTTTCAGAGCTAGATGCAGAAAAAAATTATATTCAATTTGCAACCTGGTGGAGGTCGTATAGATGGACTAATAGAACAAGTCCCACACACTGCTAGAAGGCCAAATATTTTTTCAGAGCTAGGTGCATATAAAAATTATTTTTAATTTGCAACCTGATGGAAGTCAGTATAGATGGACTAATAGACCAAGTCCCACACACTGCTAGAAGCCCAAATATTTTTTCAGAGCTAGATGCAGAATAAAATTATAGTCAATTTGCAACCTGATGGAGGTCAGTATAGATGGACTAATAGACCAAGCCCCACACACTGCTAGAAGCCCAAATATTTTTTCAGAGCTAGATGCAGAAAAAAATTATATTCAATTTGCAACCTGATGGAGGTCAGTATAGATGGACTAATAGACCAAGTCCAAGACACTGCTAGAAGCCCAAATATTTTTTCAGAGCTGGATGCAGATAAAAATTATTTTTAATTTGCAACCTGATGGAGGTCAGTATAGATGGACTAATAGACCAAGTCCCACACACTGCTAGAAGCCCAAATATTTATTCAGAACTAGATGCAGAAAAAAATTACATTCAATTTGCAACCTGATGGAGGTAAGTATAGATGGACTAATAGAACAAGTCCCACACACTACTAGAAGCCCAAATATTTTTTCAGAGCTCGATGCAGATAAAAATTATTTTTAATTTGCAACCTGATGGAGGTCAGTATAGATGGACTAATAGAACAAGACCCACACACTGCTAGAAGCCAAAATATTTTTTCAGAGCTCGATGGAGATAAAAATTATTTTTAATTTGCAACCTGATGGAGGTCAGTATAGATGGACTAATAGAACAAGTCCCACACACTGCTAGAAGCCCAAATATTTTTTCAGAGCTAGATGCAGAAAAAAATTATATTCAATTTGCAACCAGGTGGAGGCCAGTATAGATGGAGTAATAGAACAAGTCCCACACACTGCTAGAAGCCCAAATATTTTTTCAGAGCTAGATGCAGATAAAAATTATTTTTAATTTGCAACCTGATGGAGGTCAGTATAGATGGACTAATAGACCAAGTCCAACACACCGCTAGAAGTCCAAATATTTTTTCAGAGCTAGATGCAGAAAAAAATTATATCGAATTTGCAACCTGATGGAGGTCAGTATAGATGGACTAATAGACCAAGTGCCACAGACTGCTAGAAGCCCAAATATTTTTTCAGAGCTAGATGCAGATAAAAATTATTTTTAATTTGCAACATGATGGAGGCCAGTATAGATGGACTAATAGACCAAGTCCCACACACTGCTAGAAGCTCAAATATTGTTTCAGAGCTAGATGCAGAAAAAAATTATATTCAATTTGCAACCTGGTGGAGGTCAGTATAGATGGACTAATAGAACAAGTCCCACACACTGCTAGAAGCCCAAATATTTTTTCAGAGATAGATGCAGATAAAAATTATTTTTAATTTGCAACCTGATGGAGGTCAGTATAGATGGACTAATAGACCAAGTCCCACACACTGCTAGAAGCCCAAATATTTTTTCAGAGCTAGTTGCAGATAAAAATTATTTTTAATTTGCAACCTGATGGAGGTCAGTATAGATGGACTAATAGAACAAGTCCCACACACTGCTAGAAGCCCAAATATTTTTTCAGAGCTAGATGCAGATAAAAATTATTTTTAATTTACAACCTGGTGGAGGTCAGTATAGATGGACTAATAGACCTAGTCCCACACACTGCTAGAAGCCCAAATATTTTTTCAGAGCCAGATGCAGAAAAAAATTAGATTGAATTTGCAACCTGATGGAGGTCAGTATAGATGGACTAATAGACCAAGTCCCACACACTGCTAGAAGCCCAAATATTTTTTCAGAGCTAGATGCAGAAAAAAATTATATTCAATTTGCAACCTGATGGAGGTCAGTATAGATGTACTAATAGAACAAGTCCCACACACTGCTAGAAGCCCAAATATTTTTTCAGAGCTAGATGCAGAAAAAAATTATATTCAATTTGCAACCTGATGGAGGTCAGTATAGATGGACTAATAGACCAAGTCCCACACACTGCTAGAAGCCCAAATATTTTTTCAGAGCTAGATGCAGAAAAAATTTGTATTCAATTTGCAACCTGATGGAGGTCAGTATAGATGAACTAATAGACCAAGTCCCACACACTGCTTGAAGCCCAAATGTTTTTCAGACCTGGATGCAGATAAAAATTATTTTTAATTTGCAACCTGATGGAGGTCAGTATAGATGGACTAATAGACCAAGTCCCACACACTGCTAGAAGCCCAAATATTTATTCAGAACTAGATGCAGAAAAAAATTACATTCAATTTGCAACCTGATGGAGGTCAGTATAGATGGACTAATAGAACAAGTCCCACACACTACTAGAAGCCCAAATATTTTTTCAGAGCTCGATGTAGATAAAAATTATAGTCAATTTGCAACCTGATGGAGGTCAGTATAGATGGACTAATAGAACAAGTCCCACACACTGCTAGAAGCCCAAATATTTTCTCAGAGCTAGATGCAGAAAAAAATTGTATTCAATTTGCAAACTGATGGAGGTCAGTATAGATGGACTAATAGACCATGTCCCACACATTGCTAGAAGCGCAAATATTTTTTCAGAGCTAGATGCAGAAAAAAATTATATTCAATTTGCAACCTGATGGAGGTCAGTATAGATGGACTAACAGACCAAGTCCCACACACTGCTAGAAGCCCAAATATTTTTTCAGAGCTGTATGCAGATAAAAATTATTTTTAATTTGCAACCTGATGGAAGTCAGTATAGATGGACTAATAGACCAAGTCCCACACAGTGCTAGAAGCCCAAATATTTTTTCACAGCTAGATGCAGAAAAAAATTATATTCAATTTGCAACCAGGTGGAGGTCAGTATAGATGGACTAATAGAACAAGTCCCACACACTGCTAGAAGCCCAAATATTTTTTCAGAGCTAGATGAGATAAAAATTATTTTTAATTTGCAACCTGATTGAGGTCAGTATAGATGGACTAATAGACCAAGTCCAACACACTGCTAGAAGCCCAAATATTTTTTCAGAGCTAGATGCAGAAAAAAATTATATCGAATTTGCAACCTGATGGAGGTCAGTATAGATGTACTAATAGACCAAGTCCCACACACTGCTAGAAGCCCAAATATTTTTTCAGAGCTAGATGCAGAAAAAAATTATATTCAATTTGCAACCTGATGGAGGTCAGTATAGATGGACTAATAGAACAAGACCCACACACTACTAGAAGCCCAAATATTTTTTCAGAGCTAGATGCAGATAAAAATTATTTTTAATTTGCAACCCGATGGAGGTCAGTATAGATGGACTAATAGACCAAGTCCCACACACTGCTAGAAGCCCAAATATTTTTTCAGAGCTAGATGCAGAAAAAAATTATATTCAATTTGCAACCTGATGTAGGTCAGTATAGATGGACTAATAGAACAAGTCCCACACACTACTAGAAGCCCAAATATTTTTTCAGAGCTAGATGCAGATAAAAATTATTTTTAATTTGCAACCTGATGGAGGTCAGTATAGATGGACTAATAGAACAAGTCCCACACACTGCTAGAAGCCCAAATATTTTTTCAGAACTAGATGCAGAAAAAAATTATAATCAATTTGCAACCTGATGGAGGTCAGTATAGATGGACTAATAGAACAAGTTCCACACACTGCTAGAAGCCCAAATATTTTTTCAGAGCTAGATGCAGAAAAAAATTATATTCAAATTGCAACCTGGTGGAGGTCAGTATAGATGGACTAATAGAACAAGTCCCACACACTGCTAGAAGTCCAAGTATTTTTTCAGAGCTAGATGCAGATAAAAATTATTTTTAATTTGCAACCTGGTGGAGGTCAGTATGGATGAACTAATAGACCAAGTCCCACACACTGCTAGAAGCCCAAATATTTTTTCAGGGCTAGATGCAGAAAAAATTATATTCAATTTGCAAACTGATGGAGGTCAGTATAGATGGACTAATAGACCATGTCCCACACACTGCTAGAAGCCCAAATATTTTTTCAGAGCTAGATGCAGAAAAAAAATATATTCAATTTGCAACCTGATGGAGGTCAGTATAGATGGACTAATAGACCAAGTCCCACACACTGCTAGAAGCCCAAATATTTTTTCAGAGCTGGATGCAGATAAAAATAATTTTTAATTTGCAACCTGATGGAAGTCAGTATAGATGGACTAATAGACCAAGTCCCACACACTACTAGAAGCCCAAATATTTTTTCAGAGCTAGATGCAGAAAAAAATTATATTCAATTTGCAACCAGGTGGAGGTCAGTATAGATGGACTAATAGAACAAGTCCCACACACTGCTATAAGCCCAAATATTTTTTCAGAGCTAGATGCAGATAAAAATTATTTTTAATTTGCATCCTGATGGAGGTCAGTATAGATGGACTAATAGACCAAGTCCAACACACTGCGAGAAGCCCAAATATTTTTTCAGAGCTAGATGCAGAAAAAAATTATATCGAATTTGCAACCTGATGGAGGTCAGTATAGATGGACTAATAGACCAAGTCCCACACACTGCTAGAAGCCCAAATATTTTTTCAGAGCTAGATGCAGATAAAAATTATTTTTAATTTGCAACATGATGGAGGCCAGTATAGATGGACTAATAGACCAAGTCCCACACACTGCTAGAAGCCCAAATATTGTTTCAGAGCTAGATGCAGAAAAAAATTATATTCAATTTGCAACCTGGTGGAGGTCAGTATAGATGGACTATTAGAACAAGTCCCACACACTGCTAGAAGCCCAAATATTTTTTCAGAGCTAGATGCAGATAAAAATTATTTTTAATTTGCAACCTGATGGAGGTCAGTATAGATGGACTAATAGACCAAGTCCCACACACTGCTAGAAGCCCAAATATTTTTTCAGAGCTAGTTGCAGATAAAAATTATTTTTAATTTGCAACCTGATGGAGGTCAGTATAGATGGACTAATAGAACAAGTCCCACACACTGCTAGAAGCCCAAATATTTTTTCAGAGCTAGATGCAGATAAAAATTATTTTTAATTTGCAACCTGGTGGAGGTCAGTATAGATGGACTAATAGACCTAGTCCCACACACTGCTAGAAGCCCAAATATTTTTTCAGAGCCAGATGCAGAAAAAAATTAGATTGAATTTGCAACCTGATGGAGGTCAGTATAGATGGACTAATAGACCAAGTCCCACACACTGCTAGAAGCCCAAATATTTTTTCAGAGCTAGATGCAGAAAAAAATTATATTCAATTTGCAACCTGATGGAGGTCAGTATAGATGTACTAATAGAACAAGTCCCACACACTGCTAGAAGCCCAAATATTTTTTCAGAGCTAGATGCAGAAAAAAATTATATTCAATTTGCAACCTGATGGAGGTCAGTATAGATGGACTAATAGACCAAGTCCCACACACTGCTAGAAGCCCAAATATTTTTTCAGAGCTAGATGCAGAAAAAAATTATATTCAATTTGCAACCTGATGGAGGTCAGTATAGATGAACTAATAGACCAAGTCCCACACACTGCTAGAAGCCCAAATGTTTTTCAGAGCTGGATGCAAATAAAAATTATTTTTAATTTGCAACCTGATGGAGGTCAGTATAGATGGACTAATAGACCAAGTCCCACACACTGCTAGAAGCCCAAATATTTATTCAGAACTAGATGCAGAAAAAAATTACATTCAATTTGCAACCTGATGGAGGTCAGTATAGATGGACTAATAGAACAAGTCCCACACACTACTAGAAGCCCAAATATTTTTTCAGAACTCGATGCAGATAAAAATTATTTTTAATTTGCAACCTGATGGAGGTCAGTATAGATGGACTAATAGAACAAGTCCCACACACTGCTAGAAGCCCAAATATTTTTTCAGAGCTAGATGCAGAAAAAAATTGTATTCAATTTGCAAACTGATGGAGGTCAGTATAGATGGACTAATAGACCATGTCCCACACATTGCTAGAAGCCCAAATATTTTTTCAGAGCTAGATGCAGAAAAAAATTATATTCAATTTGCAACCTGATGGAGGTCAGTATAGATGGACTAACAGACCAAGTGCCACACACTGCTAGAAGCCCAAATATTTTTTCAGAGATGTATGCAGATAAAAATTATTTTTAATTTGCAACCTGATGGAAGTCAGTATAGATGGACTAATAGACCAAGTCCCACACAGTGCTAGAAGCCCAAATATTTTTTCAGAGCTAGATGCAGAAAAAAATTATATTCAATTTGCAACCAGGTGGAGGTCAGTATAGATGGACTAATAGAACAAGTCCCACACACTGCTAGAAGCCCAAATATTTTTTCAGAGCTAGATGAGATAAAAATTATTTTTAATTTGCAACCTGATTGAGGTCAGTATAGATGGACTAATAGACCAAGTCCAACACACTGCTAGAAGCCCAAATATTTTTTCAGAGCTAGATGCAGAAAAAAATTATATCGAATTTGCATCCTGATGGAGGTCAGTATAGATGTACTAATAGACCAAGTCCCACACACTGCTAGAAGCCCAAATATTTTTTCAGAGCTAGATGCTGAAAAAAATTATATTCAATTTGCAACCTGATGGAGGTCAGTATAGATGGACTAATAGAACAAGTCCCACACACTACTAGAAGCCCAAATATTTTTTCAGAGCTAGATGCAGATAAAAATTATTTTTAATTTGCAACCTGATGGAGGTCAGTATAGATGGACTAATAGACCAAGTCCCACACACTGCTAGAAGCCCAAATATTTTTTCAGAGCTAGATGCAGAAAAAAATTATATTCAATTTGCAACCTGATGGAGGTCAGTATAGATGGACTAATAGAACAAGTCCCACACACTACTAGAAGCCCAAATATTTTTTCAGAGCTAGATGCAGATAAAAATTATTTTTAATTTGCAACCTGATGGAGGTCAGTATAGATGGACTAATAGAACAAGTCCCACACACTGCTAGAAGCCCAAATATTTTTTCAGAACTAGATGCAGAAAAAAATTATAATCAATTTGCAACCTGATGGAGGTCAGTATAGATGGACTAATAGAACAAGTTCCACACACTGCTAGAAGCCCAAATATTTTTTCAGAGCTAGATGCAGAAAAAAATTATATTCAAATTGCAACCTGGTGGAGGTCAGTATAGATGGACTAATAGAACAAGTCCCACACACTGCTAGAAGTACAAGTATTTTTTCAGAGCTAGATGCAGATAAAAATTATTTTTAATTTGCAACCTGGTGGAGGTCAGTATGGATGTACTAATAGACCAAGTCCCACACACTGCTAGAAGCCCAAATATTTTTTCAGTGCTAGATGTAGAAAAAATTATATTCAATTTGCAAACTGATGGAGGTCAGTATAGATGGACGAATAGACCATGTCCCACACACTGCTAGAAGCCCAAATATTTTTTCAGAGCTAGATGCAGAAAAAAAATATATTCAATTTGCAACCTGATGGAGGTCAGTATAGATGGACTAACAGACCAAGTCCCACACACTGCTAGAAGCCCAAATATTTTTTCAGAGCTGGATGCAGATAAAAATAATTTTTAATTTGCAGCCTGATGGAAGTCAGTATAGATGGACTAATAGACCAAGTCCCACACACTACTAGAAGCCCAAATATTTTTTCAGAGCTAGATGAAGAAAAAAATTATATTCAATTTGCAACCAGGTGGAGGTCAGTATAGATGGACTAATAGAACAAGTCCCACACACTGCTATAAGCCCAAATATTTTTTCAGAGCTAGATGCAGATAAAAATTATTTTTAATTTGCAACCTGATGGAGGTCAGTATAGATGGACTAATAGACCAAGTCCAACACACTGCGAGAAGCCCAAATATTTTTTCAGAGCTAGATGCAGAAAAAAATTATATCGAATTTGCAACCTGATGGAGGTCAGTATAGATGGACTAATAGACCAAGTCCCACACACTGCTAGAAGCCCAAATATTTTTTCAGAGCTAGATGCAGATAAAAATTATTTTTAATTTGCAACCTGATGGAGGTCAATATAGATGGACTAATAGAGCAAGTCCCACACAGTGCTAGAAGCCCAAATATTTTTTCAGACCTAGATGCAGAAAAAAATGATATTCAATTTTCAACCTGATGGAGGTCAGTATAGATGGACTAATAGAACAAGTCCCACACACTGCTAGAATCCCAAATATTTTTTCAGAGCCAGATGCAGAAAAAAATTATATTCAATTTGCAACCTGATAGAGGTCAGTATAGATGGACTAATAGACCAAGCCCCACACACTGCTAGAAGCCCAAATATTTTTTCAGAGCTAGATGCAGAAATAAATTATATTCAATTTGCAACCTGATGGAGGTCAGTATAGATGGACTAATAGACCAAGTCCCACACACTGATAGAAGCCCAAATATTTTTTCAGAGCTAGATGCAGATAAAAATTATTTTTAATTTGCAACCTGATGGAGGTCAGTATAGATGGACTAATAGACCAAGTCCAACACACTGCGAGAAGCCCAAATATTTTTTCAGAGCTAGATGCAGAAAAAAATTATATCGAATTTGCAACCTGATGGAGGTCAGTATAGATGGACTAATAGACCAAGTCCCACACACTGCTAGAAGCCCAAATATTTTTTCAGAGCTAGATGCAGATAAAAATTATTTTTAATTTGCAACCTGATGGAGGTCAATATAGATGGACTAATAGAGCAAGTCCCACACAGTGCTAGAAGCCCAAATATTTTTTCAGAGCTAGATGCAGAAAAAAATGATATTCAATTTTCAACCTGATGGAGGTCAGTATAGATGGACTAATAGAACAAGTCCCACACACTGCTAGAATCCCAAATATTTTTTCAGAGCCAGATGCAGAAAAAAATTATATTCAATTTGCAACCTGATAGAGGTCAGTATAGATGGACTAATAGACCAAGCCCCACACACTGCTAGAAGCCCAAATATTTTTTCAGAGCTAGATGCAGAAAAAAATTATATTCAATTTGCAACCTGATGGAGGTCAGTATAGATGGACTAATAGACCAAGTCCCACACACTGATAGAAGCCCAAATATTTTTTCAGAGCTAGATGCAGATAAAAATTATTTTTAATTTGCAACCTGATGGAGGTCAGTATAGATGGACTAATAGACAAAGTCACACACACTGCTAGAAGCCCAAATATTTTTTCAGAGCTAGATGCAGAAAAAAATTATATTCAATTTGCAAACTGATGGAGGTCAGTATAGATGGACTAATAGACCATGTCCCACACACTGCTAGAAGCCCAAATATTTTTTCAGAGCTAGATGCAGAAAAAAATTATATTCAATTTGCAACCAGGTGGAGGTCAGTATAGATGGACTAATAGAACAAGTCCCACACACTGCTAGAAGCCCAAATATTTTTTCAGAGCTAGATGCAGATAAAAATTATTTTTAATTTGCAACCTGATGGAGGTCAGTATAGATGGACTAATAGACCAAGTACAACACACTGCGAGAAGCCCAAATATTTTTTCAGAGCTAGATGCACAAAAAAATGATATCGAATTTGCAACCTGATGGAGGTCAGTATAGATGGACTAATAGACCAAGTCCCACACACTGCTAGAAGCCCAAATATTTTTTCAGAGCTAGATGCAGATAAAAATTATTTTTAATTTGCAACCTGATGGAAGTCAGTATAGATGGACTAATAGACAAAGTCCCACACACTGCTAGAAGCCCAAATATTTTTTCAGAGCTAGATGCAGAAAAAAATTATATTCAATTTGCAACCTGGTGGAGGTCAGTATAGATGGACTAATAGAACAAGTCCCACACACTGCTAGAAGCCCAAATATTTTTTCAGAGCTAGATGCATATAAAAATTATTTTTAATTTGCAACATGATGGAAGTCAGTATAGATGGACTAATAGACCAAGTCCCACACACTGTTAGAAGCCCAAATATTTTTTCAGAGCTAGATGCAGAATAAAATTATAGTCAATTTGCAACCTGATGGAGGTCAGTATAGATGGACTAATAGAACAAGTCCCACACACTGCTAGAAGCCCAAATATTTTTAAAGAGCTAGATGCAGATAAAAATAATTTTTAATTTGCAACCTGATGGAGGTCAGTATAGATGGACTAATAGATCAAGTCCCACACACTGCTAGAAGGCCAAATATTTTTTCAGAGCTAGATGCAGAAAAAAATGATATTCAATTTTCAACCTGATGGAGGTCAGTATAGATGGACTAATAGAACAAGTCCCACACACTGCTAGAATCCCAAATATTTTTTCAGAGCTAGATGCAGAAAAAAATTATATTCAATTTGCAACCTGATGGAGGTCAGTATAGATGGACTAATAGACCAAGCCCCACACACTGCTAGAAGCCCAAATATTTTTTCAGAGCTAGATGCAGAAAAAAATTATATTCAATTTGCAACCTGATGGAGGTCAGTATAGATGGACTAATAGACCAAGTCCCACACACTGATAGAAGCCCAAATATTTTTTCAGAGCTAGATGCAGATAAAAATTATTTTTAATTTGCAACCTGATGGAAGTCAGTATAGATGGACTAATAGACAAAGTCCCACACACTGCTAGAAGCCCAAATATTTTTTCAGAGCTAGATGCAGAAAAAAATTATATTCAATTTGCAACCTGGTGGAGGTCGTATAGATGGACTAATAGAACAAGTCCCACACACTGCTAGAAGGCCAAATATTTTTTCAGAGCTAGGTGCATATAAAAATTATTTTTAATTTGCAACCTGATGGAAGTCAGTATAGATGGACTAATAGACCAAGTCCCACACACTGCTAGAAGCCCAAATATTTTTTCAGAGCTAGATGCAGAATAAAATTATAGTCAATTTGCAACCTGATGGAGGTCAGTATAGATGGACTAATAGACCAAGCCCCACACACTGCTAGAAGCCCAAATATTTTTTCAGAGCTAGATGCAGAAAAAAATTATATTCAATTTGCAACCTGATGGAGGTCAGTATAGATGGACTAATAGACCAAGTCCAAGACACTGCTAGAAGCCCAAATATTTTTTCAGAGCTGGATGCAGATAAAAATTATTTTTAATTTGCAACCTGATGGAGGTCAGTATAGATGGACTAATAGACCAAGTCCCACACACTGCTAGAAGCCCAAATATTTATTCAGAACTAGATGCAGAAAAAAATTACATTCAATTTGCAACCTGATGGAGGTAAGTATAGATGGACTAATAGAACAAGTCCCACACACTACTAGAAGCCCAAATATTTTTTCAGAGCTCGATGCAGATAAAAATTATTTTTAATTTGCAACCTGATGGAGGTCAGTATAGATGGACTAATAGAACAAGACCCACACACTGCTAGAAGCCAAAATATTTTTTCAGAGCTCGATGGAGATAAAAATTATTTTTAATTTGCAACCTGATGGAGGTCAGTATAGATGGACTAATAGAACAAGTCCCACACACTGCTAGAAGCCCAAATATTTTTTCAGAGCTAGATGCAGAAAAAAATTATATTCAATTTGCAACCAGGTGGAGGCCAGTATAGATGGAGTAATAGAACAAGTCCCACACACTGCTAGAAGCCCAAATATTTTTTCAGAGCTAGATGCAGATAAAAATTATTTTTAATTTGCAACCTGATGGAGGTCAGTATAGATGGACTAATAGACCAAGTCCAACACACCGCTAGAAGTCCAAATATTTTTTCAGAGCTAGATGCAGAAAAAAATTATATCGAATTTGCAACCTGATGGAGGTCAGTATAGATGGACTAATAGACCAAGTGCCACAGACTGCTAGAAGCCCAAATATTTTTTCAGAGCTAGATGCAGATAAAAATTATTTTTAATTTGCAACATGATGGAGGCCAGTATAGATGGACTAATAGACCAAGTCCCACACACTGCTAGAAGCTCAAATATTGTTTCAGAGCTAGATGCAGAAAAAAATTATATTCAATTTGCAACCTGGTGGAGGTCAGTATAGATGGACTAATAGAACAAGTCCCACACACTGCTAGAAGCCCAAATATTTTTTCAGAGATAGATGCAGATAAAAATTATTTTTAATTTGCAACCTGATGGAGGTCAGTATAGATGGACTAATAGACCAAGTCCCACACACTGCTAGAAGCCCAAATATTTTTTCAGAGCTAGTTGCAGATAAAAATTATTTTTAATTTGCAACCTGATGGAGGTCAGTATAGATGGACTAATAGAACAAGTCCCACACACTGCTAGAAGCCCAAATATTTTTTCAGAGCTAGATGCAGATAAAAATTATTTTTAATTTACAACCTGGTGGAGGTCAGTATAGATGGACTAATAGACCTAGTCCCACACACTGCTAGAAGCCCAAATATTTTTTCAGAGCCAGATGCAGAAAAAAATTAGATTGAATTTGCAACCTGATGGAGGTCAGTATAGATGGACTAATAGACCAAGTCCCACACACTGCTAGAAGCCCAAATATTTTTTCAGAGCTAGATGCAGAAAAAAATTATATTCAATTTGCAACCTGATGGAGGTCAGTATAGATGTACTAATAGAACAAGTCCCACACACTGCTAGAAGCCCAAATATTTTTTCAGAGCTAGATGCAGAAAAAAATTATATTCAATTTGCAACCTGATGGAGGTCAGTATAGATGGACTAATAGACCAAGTCCCACACACTGCTAGAAGCCCAAATATTTTTTCAGAGCTAGATGCAGAAAAAAATTGTATTCAATTTGCAACCTGATGGAGGTCAGTATAGATGAACTAATAGACCAAGTCCCACACACTGCTTGAAGCCCAAATGTTTTTCAGACCTGGATGCAGATAAAAATTATTTTTAATTTGCAACCTGATGGAGGTCAGTATAGATGGACTAATAGACCAAGTCCCACACACTGCTAGAAGCCCAAATATTTATTCAGAACTAGATGCAGAAAAAAATTACATTCAATTTGCAACCTGATGGAGGTCAGTATAGATGGACTAATAGAACAAGTCCCACACACTACTAGAAGCCCAAATATTTTTTCAGAGCTCGATGTAGATAAAAATTATAGTCAATTTGCAACCTGATGGAGGTCAGTATAGATGGACTAATAGAACAAGTCCCACACACTGCTAGAAGCCCAAATATTTTCTCAGAGCTAGATGCAGAAAAAAATTGTATTCAATTTGCAAACTGATGGAGGTCAGTATAGATGGACTAATAGACCATGTCCCACACATTGCTAGAAGCGCAAATATTTTTTCAGAGCTAGATGCAGAAAAAAATTATATTCAATTTGCAACCTGATGGAGGTCAGTATAGATGGACTAACAGACCAAGTCCCACACACTGCTAGAAGCCCAAATATTTTTTCAGAGCTGTATGCAGATAAAAATTATTTTTAATTTGCAACCTGATGGAAGTCAGTATAGATGGACTAATAGACCAAGTCCCACACAGTGCTAGAAGCCCAAATATTTTTTCACAGCTAGATGCAGAAAAAAATTATATTCAATTTGCAACCAGGTGGAGGTCAGTATAGATGGACTAATAGAACAAGTCCCACACACTGCTAGAAGCCCAAATATTTTTTCAGAGCTAGATGAGATAAAAATTATTTTTAATTTGCAACCTGATTGAGGTCAGTATAGATGGACTAATAGACCAAGTCCAACACACTGCTAGAAGCCCAAATATTTTTTCAGAGCTAGATGCAGAAAAAAATTATATCGAATTTGCAACCTGATGGAGGTCAGTATAGATGTACTAATAGACCAAGTCCCACACACTGCTAGAAGCCCAAATATTTTTTCAGAGCTAGATGCAGAAAAAAATTATATTCAATTTGCAACCTGATGGAGGTCAGTATAGATGGACTAATAGAACAAGTCCCACACACTACTAGAAGCCCAAATATTTTTTCAGAGCTAGATGCAGATAAAAATTATTTTTAATTTGCAACCCGATGGAGGTCAGTATAGATGGACTAATAGACCAAGTCCCACACACTGCTAGAAGCCCAAATATTTTTTCAGAGCTAGATGCAGAAAAAAATTATATTCAATTTGCAACCTGATGGAGGTCAGTATAGATGGACTAATAGAACAAGTCCCACACACTACTAGAAGCCCAAATATTTTTTCAGAGCTAGATGCAGATAAAAATTATTTTTAATTTGCAACCTGATGGAGGTCAGTATAGATGGACTAATAGAACAAGTCCCACACACTGCTAGAAGCCCAAATATTTTTTCAGAACTAGATGCAGAAAAAAATTATAATCAATTTGCAACCTGATGGAGGTCAGTATAGATGGACTAATAGAACAAGTTCCACACACTGCTAGAAGCCCAAATATTTTTTCAGAGCTAGATGCAGAAAAAAATTATATTCAAATTGCAACCTGGTGGAGGTCAGTATAGATGGACTAATAGAACAAGTCCCACACACTGCTAGAAGTCCAAGTATTTTTTCAGAGCTAGATGCAGATAAAAATTATTTTTAATTTGCAACCTGGTGGAGGTCAGTATGGATGAACTAATAGACCAAGTCCCACACACTGCTAGAAGCCCAAATATTTTTTCAGGGCTAGATGCAGAAAAAATTATATTCAATTTGCAAACTGATGGAGGTCAGTATAGATGGACTAATAGACCATGTCCCACACACTGCTAGAAGCCCAAATATTTTTTCAGAGCTAGATGCAGAAAAAAAATATATTCAATTTGCAACCTGATGGAGGTCAGTATAGATGGACTAATAGACCAAGTCCCACACACTGCTAGAAGCCCAAATATTTTTTCAGAGCTGGATGCAGATAAAAATAATTTTTAATTTGCAACCTGATGGAAGTCAGTATAGATGGACTAATAGACCAAGTCCCACACACTACTAGAAGCCCAAATATTTTTTCAGAGCTAGATGCAGAAAAAAATTATATTCAATTTGCAACCAGGTGGAGGTCAGTATAGATGGACTAATAGAACAAGTCCCACACACTGCTATAAGCCCAAATATTTTTTCAGAGCTAGATGCAGATAAAAATTATTTTTAATTTGCATCCTGATGGAGGTCAGTATAGATGGACTAATAGACCAAGTCCAACACACTGCGAGAAGCCCAAATATTTTTTCAGAGCTAGATGCAGAAAAAAATTATATCGAATTTGCAACCTGATGGAGGTCAGTATAGATGGACTAATAGACCAAGTCCCACACACTGCTAGAAGCCCAAATATTTTTTCAGAGCTAGATGCAGATAAAAATTATTTTTAATTTGCAACCTGATGGAGGTCAATATAGATGGACTAATAGAGCAAGTCCCACACAGTGCTAGAAGCCCAAATATTTTTTCAGAGCTAGATGCAGAAAAAAATGATATTCAATTTTCAACCTGATGGAGGTCAGTATAGATGGACTAATAGAACAAGTCCCACACACTGCTAGAATCCCAAATATTTTTTCAGAGCCAGATGCAGAAAAAAATTATATTCAATTTGCAACCTGATGGAGGTCAGTATAGATGGACTAATAGACCAAGCCCCACACACTGCTAGAAGCCCAAATATTGTTTCAGAGCTAGATGCAGAAAAAAATTATATTCAATTTGCAACCTGATGGAGGTCAGTATAGATGGACTAATAGACCAAGTCCCACACACTGATAGAAGCCCAAATATTTTTTCAGAGCTAGATGCAGATAAAAATTATTTTTAATTTGCAACCTGATGGAAGTCAGTATAGATGGACTAATAGACAAAGTCCCACACACTGCTAGAAGCCCAAATATTTTTTCAGAGCTAGATGCAGAAAAAAATTATATTCAATTTGCAAACTGATGGAGGTCAGTATAGATGGACTAATAGACCATGTCCCACACACTGCTAGAAGCCCAAATATTTTTTCAGAGCTAGATGCAGAAAAAAATTATATTCAATTTGCAACCAGGTGGAGGTCAGTATAGATGGACTAATAGAACAAGACCCACACACTGCTAGAAGCCCAAATATTTTTTCAGAGCTAGATGCAGATAAAAATTATTTTTAATTTGCAACCTGATGGAGGTCAGTATAGATGGACTAATAGACCAAGTACAACACACTGCGAGAAGCCCAAATATTTTTTCAGAGCTAGATGCACAAAAAAATGATATCGAATTTGCAACCTGATGGAGGTCAGTATAGATGGACTAATAGACCAAGTCCCACACACTGCTAGAAGCCCAAATATTTTTTCAGAGCTAGATGCAGATAAAAATTCTTTTTAATTTGCAACCTGATGGAAGTCAGTATAGATGGACTAATAGACAAAGTCCCACACACTGCTAGAAGCCCAAATATTTTTTCAGAGCTAGATGCAGAAAAAAATTATATTCAATTTGCAACCTGGTGGAGGTCAGTATAGATGGACTAATAGAACAAGTCCCACACACTGCTAGAAGGCCAAATATATTTTCAGAGCTAGATGCATATAAAAATTATTTTTAATTTGCAACATGATGGAAGTCAGTATAGATGGACTAATAGACCAAGTCCCACACACTGTTAGAAGCCCAAATATTTTTTCAGAGCTAGATGCAGAATATAATTATAGTCAATTTGCAACCTGATGGAGGTCAGTATAGATGGACTAATAGAACAAGTCCCACACACTGCTAGAAGCCCAAATATTTTTAAAGAGCTAGATGCAGACAAAAATTATTTTTAATTTGCAACCTGATGGAGGTCAGTATAGATGGACTAATAGATCAAGTCCCACACACTGCTAGAAGGCCAAATATTTTTTCAGAGCTAGATGCAGAAAAAAATGATATTCAATTTTCAACCTGATGGAGGTCAGTATAGATGGACTAATAGACCAAGTCCCACACACTGCTAGAAGCCCAAATATTTTTTCAGAGCTAGATGCAGATTAAAATTATAGTCAATTTGCAACCTGATGGAGGTCAGTATAGATGGACTAATAGACCAAGCCACACACACTGCTAGAAGCCCAAATATTTTTTCAGAGCTAGATGCAGAAAAAAATTATATTCAATTTGCAACCTGATGGAGGTCAGTATAGATCGACTAATAGACCAAGTCCCACACACTGATAGAAGCCCAAATATTTTTTCAGAGCTAGATGCAGATAAAAATTATTTTTAATTTGCAACCTGATGGAAGTCAGTATAGATGGACTAATAGACAAAGTCCCACACACTGCTAGAAGCCCAAATATTTTTTCAGAGCTAGATGCAGAAAAAAATTATATTCAATTTGCAAACTGATGGAGGTCAGTATAGATGGACTAATAGACCATGTCCCACACACTGCTAGTAGCCCAAATATTTTTTCAGACCTAGATGTAGAAAAAAATTATATTCAATTTGCAACCAGGTGGAGGTCAGTATAGATGGACTAATAGAACAAGTCCCACACACTGCTAGAAGCCCAAATATTTTTTCAGAGCTAGATGCAGATAAAAATTATTTTTAATTTGCAACCTGATGGAGGTCAGTATAGATGGACTAATAGACCAAGTACAACACACTGCGAGAAGCCCAAATATTTTTTCAGAGCTAGATGCACAAAAAAATGATATCGAATTTGCAACCTGATGGAGGTCAGTATAGATGGACTAATAGACCAAGTCCCACACACTGCTAGAAGCCCAAATATTTTTTCAGAGCTAGATGCAGATAAAAATTATTTTTAATTTGCAACCTGATGGAAGTCAGTATAGATGGACTAATAGACAAAGTTCCACACACTGCTAGAAGCCCAAATATTTTTTCAGAGCTAGATGCAGAAAAAAATTATATTCAATTTGCAACCTGGTGGAGGTCAGTATAGATGGACTAATAGAACAAGTCCCACACACTGCTAGAAGGCCAAATATTTTTTCAGAGCTAGATGCATATAAAAATTATTTTTAATTTGCAACCTGATGGAAGTCAGTATAGATGGACTAATAGACCAAGTCCCACACACTGTTAGAAGCCCAAATATTTTTTCAGAGCTAGATGCAGAATAAAATTATAGTCAATTTGCAACCTGATGGAGGTCAGTATAGATGGACTAATAGAACAAGTCCCACACACTGCTAGAAGCCCAAATATATTTAAAGAGCTAGATGCAGATAAAAATTATTTTTAATTTGCAACCTGATGGAGGTCAGTATAGATGGACTAATAGACCAAGTACAACACACTGCGAGAAGTCCAAATATTTTTTCAGAGCTAGATGCACAAAAAAATTATATCGAATTTGCAACCTGATGGAGGTCAGTATAGATGGACTAATAGACCAAGTCCCACACACTGCTAGAAGCCCAAATATTTTTTCAGAGCTAGATGCAGATAAAAATTATTTTTAATTTGCAACCTGATGGAAGTCAGTATAGATGGACTAATAGACAAAGTTCCACACACTGCTAGAAGCCCAAATATTTTTTCAGAGCTAGATGCAGAAAAAAATTATATTCAATTTGCAACCTGGTGGAGGTCAGTATAGATGGACTAATAGAACAAGTCCCACACACTGCTAGAAGGCCAAATATTTTTTCAGAGCTAGATGCATATAAAAATTATTTTTAATTTGCAACCTGATGGAAGTCAGTATAGATGGACTAATAGACCAAGTCCCACACACTGTTAGAAGCCCAAATATTTTTTCAGAGCTAGATGCAGAATAAAATTATAGTCAATTTGCAACCTGATGGAGGTCAGTATAGATGGACTAATAGAACAAGTCCCACACACTGCTAGAAGCCCAAATATATTTAAAGAGCTAGATGCAGATAAAAATTATTTTTAATTTGCAACCTGATGGAGGTCAGTATAGATGGACTAATAGACCAAGTCCCACACACTGCTAGAAGGCCAAATATTTTTTCAGAGCTAGATGCAGAAAAAAATGATATTCAATTTTCAACCTGATGGAGGTCAGTATAGATGGACTAATAGAACAAGTCCCACACACTGCTAGAATCCCAAATATTTTTTCAGAGCTAGATGCAGAAAAAAATTATATTCAATTTGCAACCTGATGGAGGTCAGTATAGATGGACTAATAGACCAAGCCCCACACACTGCTAGAAGCCCAAATATTTTTTCAGAGCTAGATGCAGAAAAAAATTATATTCAATTTGCAACCTGATGTAGGTCAGTATAGATGGACTAATAGACCAAGTCTCACACACTGCTAGAAGCCCAAATATTTTTTCAGAGCTAGATGCAGATAAAAATTATTTTTAATTTGCAACCTGATGGAAGTCAGTATAGATGGACTAAAAGACAAAGTCCCACTCACTGCTAGAAGCCCAAATATTTTTTCAGAGCTAGATGCAGAAAAAAATTATATTCAATTTGCAACCTGGTGGAGGTCAGTATAGATGGAATAATAGAACAAGTCCCACACACTGCTAGAAGGCCAAATATTTTTTCAGAGCTAGGTGCATATAAAAATTATTTTTAATTTGCAACCTGATGGAAGTCAGTATAGATGGACTAATAGACCAAGTCCCACACACTGCTAGAAGCCCAAATATTTTTTCAGAGCTAGATGCAGAATAAAATTATAGTCAATTTGCAACCTGATGGAGGTCAGTATAGATGGACTAATAGAACAAGTCCCACACACTGCTAGAAGCCAAAATATTTTTTCAGAGCTAGATGCAGATAAAAATTATTTTTAATTTGCAACCTGATGGATGTCAGTATAGATGGACTAATAGACCAAGTCCAAGACACTGCTAGAAGCCCAAATATTTTTTCAGAGCTAGATGCAGATAAAAATTATTTTTAATTTGCAACCTTATGGAAGTCAGTATAGATGGACTAATAGACCAAGTCCCATACACTGCTAGAAGCCCAAATATTTTTTCAGAGCTAGATGCAGAAAAAAATTATATTCAATTTGCAACCTGATGGAGGTCAGTATAGATGGACTAATAGAACAAGTCCCACACACTGCTAGAAGCCCAAATATTTTTTCAGAGCTAGATGCAGATAAAAATTATTTTTAATTTGCAACCTGATGGAGGTCAGTATAGATGGACTAATAGACCAAGTCCAACACACTGCTAGAAGCCCAAATATTGTTTCAGAGCTAGATGCAGAAAAAAAATATATTGAATTTGGAACCTGATGGAGGTCAGTAGAGATGGACTAATAGACCAAGTCCCACACACTGCTAGAAGCCCAAATATTTTTTCAGAGCTAGATGCAGATAAAAATTATTTTTAATTTGCAACCTGATAGAGGTCAGTATAGATGGACTATTAGACCAAGTCCCACACACTGCTAGAAGCCCAAATATTTTTTCAGAGCTTGATGCAGAAAAAAATTATATTCAATTTGCAACCTGATGGAGGTCAGTATAGATGGACTAATAGACCAAGTCCCACACACTGCTAGAAGCCCAAATATTTTTTCAGAGCTAGATGCAGAATAAAATTATAGTTAATTTGCAACCTGATGGAGGTCAGTATAGATGGACTAATAGAACAAGTCCCACACACTGCTAGAAGCCAAAATATTTTTTCAGAGCTAGATGCAGATAAAAATTATTTTTAATTTGCAACCTGATGGATGTCAGTATAGATGGACTAATAGACCAAGTCCAAGACACTGCTAGAAGCCCAAATATTTTTTCAGAGCTAGATGCAGATAAAAATTATTTTTAATTTGCAACCTTATGGAAGTCAGTATAGATGGACTAATAGACCAAGTCCCATACACTGCTAGAAGCCCAAATATTTTTTCAGAGCTAGATGCAGAAAAAAATTATATTCAATTTGCAACCTGATGGAGGTCAGTATAGATGGACTAATAGAACAAGTCCCACACACTGCTAGAAGCCCAAATATTTTTTCAGAGCTAGATGCAGATAAAAATTATTTTTAATTTGCAACCTGATGGAGGTCAGTATAGATGGACTAATAGACCAAGTCCAACACACTGCTAGAAGCCCAAATATTGTTTCAGAGCTAGATGCAGAAAAAAAATATATTGAATTTGGAACCTGATGGAGGTCAGTAGAGATGGACTAATAGACCAAGTCCCACACACTGCTAGAAGCCCAAATATTTTTTCAGAGCTAGATGCAGATAAAAATTATTTTTAATTTGCAACCTGATAGAGGTCAGTATAGATGGACTATTAGACCAAGTCCCACACACTGCTAGAAGCCCAAATATTTTTTCAGAGCTTGATGCAGAAAAAAATTATATTCAATTTGCAACCTGATGGAGGTCAGTATAGATGGACTAATAGAACAAGTCCCACACAATACTAGAAGCCCAAATATTTTTTCAGAGCTAGATGCAGATAAAAATTATTTTTAATTTACAACCTGATGGTGGTCAGTATAGATGGACTAATAGAACAAGTCCCACACACTGCTAGAAGCCCAAATATTTTTTCAGAGGTAGATGCAGAAAAAAATTATATTCAATTTGCAACCTGATGGAGGTCAGTATAGATGGACTAATAGAACACGTCCCACACACTGCTAGAAGCCCAAATATTTTTTCAGAGCTAGATGCAGAAAAAAATTATATTCAATTTGCAACCTGGTGGAGGTCAGTATAGATGGACTAATAGAACGAGTCCCACACACTGCTAGAAGCCCAAATATTTTTTCAGCGCTAGATGCAGAAAAAAATTATATTCAATTTGCAACCTGGTGGAGGTCAGTATAGATGGACTAATAGAACAAGCCCCACACACTTCTAGGAGCCCAAATATTTTTTCAGAGCTAGATGCAGAAAAAAATTATATTCAATTTGCAACCTGATGGAGGTCAGTAAAGATGGACTAATAGAATGATGCTATGCCCAAAAGGTTTTACTTCACTAGGTGCAGTAAAAAAATTGGTATTCTATACACAGGTTGTGTAGCTTGCAACACAGATAGGCTACTCCACTTACTAACTCACTCTGCAATAGGCCAAAAAGGATTTGCTTTGCTCGATTTAGCCAAATGCTGTGAAAAAACTTGCACAGCACTGGCACAGACCTGCCTGGCAAAAACTGATAGGAACTGATGTAACTTAGTCCTGAAAAGGACTGCAATTACAATTAGTCTTTACTCCCAACCTATCTATTTAAGAGCACAGACGAGCCTGATAAAAGTCGTAGGAAATGCTGTAACCTAGTCCTTAAAAGGACTGCAATCACAACTATTCCTTACTCCCAAGCTATCTGTAGATTTGTGCGAAAATTGGCTTGAAATTAACAAGGTATAGCGCACACAGCAACAGCGGTGCCGTCTAACACGCAGCTGCAGCAGTGAGAAAATGGTGGCGACGGGGAAAATGGCTTGGTCTTATAGGGCAAGGATATGTGACATACACTGCCAATGACACATGCCCTTGCTTGTGTGAAAAAAAGCAGTTCGCTCCGTGTGTGCGCTGCTGATAGGCTGACAGATTGCACCTCCCCATGGTAAATGCGGGAAAGAGAAAAAAAAATGGAGATCTTCATTATTCCTGCAAAGATCCATCCCCCGCCCCGCTGTACACTCAAACTGCGTATTAACATTAATTTTCATCATTACTGAGAAAAAATCCAGTTATGATTTTGGTGCACGAACAGTTATCGAACATAACCTCGAACAGCCAAATTTTTTTAAATCGTTCGTGTTCGCCGAACGGCTCGAACACCACCCAAAAGAGCTCGAATTTGAGATTGGCGAACAGTTCGAGTCGAACAACGCTCATCTCTAATCAGCACCTTAGTTCATAGCCTCATAAGTGTACAGGCTATTCTATTCACTCAGCATGTGCGAAGATCGTGTTGTTGGCATTTGCTGCTTTTGCTTATGGAATACATTTAAAGTAGGAGCACTGGGATATACATTTTTTACATCAAGTGGTAAAAAATAATACATGAAAAAAATATTGGGTGCATAGTTAACACAGTGCTGGAACTGGACCTGACTATGTTTTGCACCTGTCTGTGAAAAAGTAAATAGTAGTGTTGAGCGAGCACTAAAATGCTTGGGTGCTCGAAGCTCTAGCCGAGCTCACCGTGATACTCGTGTGCTCGACCCTAGCAACGAGCCCAATGTTAGTCTATGGGAGACCAAAGCATTTTTGCGGCGGCACCCCAGGCAGTCTGTAGAAAGTCTAAAAAGTGCCCAAAACGATAGTGGCAGTGCTCAAATGACATGGGGACAGCATGGGGATCGCCTCAGGAAGCATTTCTGACCCCCAGGTTACTGCTGTCATGAACGTGGTCAGAGGTATTAAGCAACTTTTACGGACTCACAATAAAACTTTCAAAAACTAAACTGAAACGGTTTTCCTGTGAAATATGTTAACGAACATCCTTTCCAGGGAAAAGACTTGTGTATAAGGTAAAATAAATAACCAAAAATACTCCTCCACACTTTGGGCTATGTTCACAAGTAGCATTTTTTATACATTTTTGCACTTTTGTATTGCTTTCAGCCGTGACAAATGCATTCACCGGGAAATGTCATTTTAACATTTTACAACCTTATCTGGCTATATGCTGTATGACACATGCATACAGTGCTGAAAAGGCATGGGAACAGCATGGGGAAGATCCCTGGAAGCATCTCTGACACCCAGGTTACTGCCTAAAAGTGTGCCCATCAGAAGTGATCCTTGCCGCATCAGAAGATGCAGACTTGCAACTATCCGCGTGCAAGTCTTTGTTCCAGAGCAGTGTTCAATTGTACCTCCCCCATTCCTTGCAATGCAAGCGCAAATATGCAGCCAACTGAAATCAGGCTGCAATACTATACTGCTAGCTTTCACTTGAAATGGGGCCTTTTAGTTTGGAGGAGGCCGAAGCTGGCCACTATCTCATGGTTGCTTCGGCAGCGAGGTCTCCATACTCAGTCCCCAGCCGCCACTATTTGTCCCGGGAACCTTCCCCACACTTTTCTTAGCCTGGCCTGCTTTAGGGCAGCATTGGACGAGTCCACCAGACAACCAGACTCCTCCAGTGGGCCCTGGCTTCTCCATCAGGGGAGTTGAGAGTGCCAAGGTGAGAAGCATGATGATGATGATAGAAGTTAGCATCTGCTTTGTTTTCTTGGAATGCAAGCGTAAGTGTGCAGCCTGCCACCAACCCACCCCCAGGCTGCAATACCATACTGCTAGCTTGCTTGCACTTGAAATGATGCCTTTTAGGCTTGTGGGGGCAGACGCCGGCCACCATGTCATGGCTGCGTCGGCGGCCTGGTCTCCACACTCAGTCCTCAGCCGCCCGGTGGCCGGGTGTCCACACTCGGTCCCCAGCCGCCAAAGGGTGGCCGGGTGTCCATACTCGGTCCCCAGCCGCCCCTATTTGTCCCGGTGCGCCTTATACATAAGCGCGCATACCAAAACATTACCTGTGCCCTCCCCAGTGCAATTAGTGGCAAGGACAGCCTATTCCACTGTAGTGTGTGCACGCCAAGCCCCTGTTCATGGCACATGCGAAGATGCCTCCCGCCCTGCACCTGTCGTTGAAGACTTACAACTATCCCTGTTCAAGTTCTTGTCCCAGCACAGTGTTCAATTGTACCTCCCCCATTCCTTGCAATGCAAGCGCAAGTATGCAACCTGCCACCCACCCACCCCCAGGCTGCAATACCATACTGCTTGCTTGCACTTGAAATTGGGCCTTTTAGGCGGAATCTGGCCACCACGTCATGGCTGCGTCAGCGGCCTGGTATCCATACTCAGTCCCAAGCCGCCCGGCGGCCGGGTGTCCACACTTGGTCCCCAGCCGCCAGGGGGTGCCCGGGTATCCATACTCAGTCCCCAGCCGCCCCACTGCCGGGTGCCCACACACGGTCCCTAGCCGCCTGGGGGCGGTCGGGTGTCCATAAATGGTCCCCAGCCGCCCCTATTTGTCCCGGTGCGCCTTATACACAAGCGCGCATACCAAAACATTACCTGTGCCCTCCCCAATGCATTTAGTGGGAAGGACAGCCTAACCACAAACACGTGGACAAGTGAATGTGGCCAGGGACGGTCCATCTCACTGACGCCTTCACACTGGGTTAATATTGTGGAAGCCGGGACACAGTTGGACACTGGGATGCAACACGTCCTCCAGACATAGAGGATTGCGGGTCCTGGGACAATCAGGTTTCAACACAAAGTTCAGAAGGTAGACAGCAGCAGTGGTCGGCCTCCTACACAATGAGTAAATTATTCATGATTATGAGGCCATCCATCCCCTTAGCTTTCTGTTCCTTGGTATGCAAGCGCATGTATGTAGTAGCGGGTAGGCCTGAGGTGGTCAGCGTTTTGGCGCATATCCTGCCTCCTCCGAGGATTGCTGGATGTTTTCCTTCTACTATCCCAGTTTTATGACTCCCTTTAAAACAAAGCTTCAGGTGATGAATGATGGATGAGGTGGTGGCAAAGGAGAAAGATCAGGAGGAACAGGGACCATTCACATCAATATCAGGCCAGTCAACCACACATTTCTAGTAGGATATGTTTCTGTAAGAAAAGGAGCGGTTCGGCTACACAGTTAAAGTGCATACAGTGAGTGCAATGCCTACCCAAAATTTCGAGGCACTCCAATGCCCCTTGGAAGTGACATGCAGGTCAGAGGGCCTTAACTAAACCGTTTTTTCCATTTATAACAACTGGGTCTCCTGTACACTGTTGACCTAAGCAGTGAATGGAAGGCTTTCCAAAAATTACGAGGAACTGCAATGCCCCTTGAAACAGATGTGGATTACAGCGTACTGAAAACCTTCTACCCATTATTGAGGAATGGGTCTCCCTTTGTGTTCGCCTATGCATTGAAAAGCAAAAGCTCACTAAAATTAGGAGGAAATGCAATGCCCGTTGGAAAAGTCATGGAGGTTAGAGGTAATTAAAAAGAACATTTCAATGCCCCTTGGAAGAGCTGTGGAGTACAGAGTGGTTTAACAAGACGGCTTTAATGCCCCTTGGAAGAGACGCGGAGGTCACAGTAGCTTAACAAGACGGTTTTAATGCCCCTTGGAAGAGACGTGGAGTTCAGAGTGGTTTAACAAGACGGTTTTAATGCCCCTTGGAAGAAACGTGGAGGTCACAGTGGAATAAAAAGACAATATCAATGCCCCTTGGAAGAATGGAGGAGGTCCCAGTGGAATAAAAAGACAATATCAATGCCCCTTGGAAGAGTGGTGGAGGTTACAGTGGAATAAAAAGACAATATCAATGCCCCTTTGAAGAGTGGTGGAGGTCGCAGTGGAATAAAAAGACAATATCAATGCCCCTTGGAAGAGACGTGGAGGTCGCAGTAGCTTAACAAGATGATTTTAATGCCCCTTGGAAGAGACGTGGAGGTCATAGTAGCTTAACAAGACGGTTTTAATGCCCCTTGGAAGAGACGTGGAGGTCCCAGTGGAATAAAAAGACAATATCAATGCCCCTTGGAAAAGTGGTGGAGGTCGCAGTGGAATAAAAAACAATATCAATGCCCCTTGGAAGAGTGGTGGAAGTCCCAGTGGAATAAAAAGACAATATCAATGATCCTTGGAAGAGACGTGGAGGTCACAGTAGTTTAACAAGATGATTTTGATGCCCCTTGGTAGAGACGTGGAGGTCACAGTAGCTTAACAAGACGGTTTTAATGCCCCTTGGAAGAGACGTGGAGGTCACAGTGGAATAGAAAGACAATATCAATGCGCTTTGGAAGAGACGTGGAGATCCCAGTGGAATAAAAAGACAATATAAATGCCCCTTGGAAAAGTGGTGGAGGTCGCAGTGGAATAAAAAACAATATCAATGCCCCTTGGAAGAGTGGTGGAAGTCCCAGTGGAATAAAAAGACAATATCAATGACCCTTGGAAGAGACATGGAGGTCACAGTACTTTAACAAGATGGTTTTAATGCTCCATGGAAGAGACGTGGAGGTCACAGTAGCTTAACAAGACGGTTTTTATGCCCCTTGGAAGAGACGTGGAGGTCACAGTGGAATAAAAAGACAATATCAATGCGCTTTGGAAGAGACGTGGAGATCCCAGTGGAATAAAAAGACAATATCAATGCCCCGTGGAAGAGACGTGGAGGTCACAGTAGCTTAACAAGACGATTTTATTGCCCCTTGCAAGAGCCATGCAGTACAGCATATTAAAAACATTATTCTCATTATTGGGGAGTGGGTCTCCCATATTCTTTGCCTATGCCTTCCAAGCAAAAGCTGCCAAAAATTAGGACGGAGGAACTTGCAATGCTGGCAACACGGACCACGATCACCCTGGTGGTATAGTGGTGGTGGAGGCTGAGGATAAGGAGAAGAGCAAAAAACAGCCGAAATGAGGAAGCGTATTCCCATGTGTGGGTGTGAAGCGGTGCATGGGAATACACCTCCCGAAATAACACAGTGGATTTGACTTTATGTTACTCTGCTGTCATTTGGTGGTGATGAGAAGTCTGGCCCAATGCAGCCCTTGTTCATTTTGATAAGGGTCAGCTTGTCAGCATTGTCAGTTGACAGGCGAGTGCGCTTATCAGCTATAATTCCCCCAGCGGCACTAAAAACACGCTCCGATAACACGCTAGCGGCAGGGCAGGCCAGGACCTCCAAGGCGTAGAGATCGAGTTCATTCCAAGTGTCCAGCTTGGATACCCAATGATTAAAAGGCACAGAGGAATCACGGAGGACGCTGGTACGGTCGGCAAGGTACTCCCTCACCATCTTTTGAAACTTTCCACTCCTTGTGAGAGTACCCCGCGCCTCAGGGCCTGTAAGCTGGGCGGGTCTCAGAAAACTGTCCCAGAATGTTGACAGTGTTCCCCTGCCTATGCTGGATTGGAGTTGCGTCTCTCTCGCCTGTACGCCTTGGCTGGGCAATGAACTGTGACCTCTGCCGCTAGCGTGTTCAGATGGGAATTTTTTTAACAGCTCTGCAGCAAGGGCCTTCTGGTACTGCCACATTTTTGTAGACCTCTCCACCTCAGGAATAAGAGAGTGAAAGTTCTCCTTGTAGCGGGGGTCTAAAAGTGTCACCAACCAGTAATGACTGTCACCCAACATTTTGACAACGCGAGGGTCACGGTTAAGGCAGCATAACATAAAGTTAGCCATGTGTGCCAGACTGATAACGGGCAAGACTTCCGTGTCCTCACCAAGATGACGACTGACCATGCTCTCCTCCTCCTCCTCCCCCCTGTCCTCAGGCCACCTACGCTGAACCGACGATATGACACCTGTACAGGTACTACCTTCTACAGCACATGATACCAGCTCCTGTTCTTCCTCCTCCTCCTCTCCCTCCTTGTCCCCCAATGAACATTGGAATGAGATGAGGCTGGGCTGTGTGTAATCGCCTGCTACGGCTTCTTGATCCATCTCATCATACTCTGGCTGCAATGCTTCCTCTTTAATTCTCTGCAGAGAGCGTTGCAAAAGATAGACAAGTGGGATGCTGATGCTAATGATGGCGTCTCCGCCACTCACCATCTTGGTGGACTCCTCAAAGTTTGCCAGGATGGTACATATGTCAGACATCCAGGTCCACTCCTGAGGTCTTATGTGTGGAGTCTGACCTGAATATCGACGGCCTTGTTGCATCTAGTACTCCACAACTGCTCTCTTCTGCTCACAAATCATTTGCAACATGTGGAGGGTAGAGTTCCAATGTGTGGGGACATCACACACCAGTCGGTGTGCCGGAAGCTGCAAACGCTGCTGCAACACAGCAAGGGCGGCTGAAGGTGTAGCCGACTTGCGAAAATGAGCTGACAGGTGGCGTACTTTGACGAGCAGATCTGGCAACTTGGAGTACGATTTAAGAAACCGCTGAACCACGAGGTTAAGCACATGAGCCAGGCATGGTACGTGTGTGATCTCGCCTTGCCTCAGAGCCGCCACCAGGTTATGGCCATTGTCACACACTACCATGCCTGGATGTAGGTTCAGCAGTCTCAGCCACAGATCTGCCTGCTCTTTCACAGCTGTCCACAACTCACAAGCAGTGTGAGGTTTCTTACCTAAGCTTATGAGTTTCAGCACAGCCTGTTGCCGCTTGACTTAGGCAGTACTGCAGTGCTTCCAGCTTGTAACTGATGTGGTGATATCTGAGATGGAGGCTGAACATGAGGAGGAGGAGGAGGATGGTGCGCAGGAGCTGCACACTGTTGGGGGCCACTCTGACTGACATAGGGCCCGCAATCCTCGGAGTGGGGAGGATGTGTTCCGTCCCAAGGTCCGACTGGGTACTGGCTTCCACTATGTTCACCCAGTGTGCCCTCAGGGAGATGTACTGTCCCTGGCCACAAGCATTTGTCCACGTGTCCGTTGTCAGGTGGACTCTCCCAGTAACTGCGTTGTTGAGGGCACGGCAGATGTTTTGGGACACGTGCTTGTGTAGTGCGGGGATGGCACACCAGGCAAAATAGTGTCGGCTGGGGACCGAGTACCGAGGGACGGCCACCGCCATGATGTTGTGGAAGGATTCCGTCTCCAGCATCCTAAATGACAGCATTTCAAACACAAGCAGTCATAAAATGTGCGAATTTAGGACTGTGGCCTGTGGGCATTGGCTGCGAATTTGCGCTTTCGTTCAAAGGTCTGGGATATGGACAATTGAACGCTGCGGTGGGACGTGGACGTGGACGCTGATGCTGTTTCTTGAGAAACTGCCATAACAAGTGAAGACTGAGAGGAGGGTGCATCTTTGCATGCAGTATGGACAGGGGATTGCCTTGCACGCAGAACAGGGGGTTCTCTTACACGCACAACAGCGAAAAAGCAGTGGTGACACCCGCTGACACTGGTCGTGGACCCTGGGGTTCGCCCCACAAAGTCGGGTGCTTTGCTGACATGTGCCTGATCATGCTGGTCATGGTCAGGCTGGTAGTTTTGTCACCCCTGCTGATGCTGGCCTGGCAGGTGGTAAAAATGGCCTTTTTAGGGTTATCAGCAGAGTCTTTAAAAAAATTCCAGACTCTGGAAGACCTACCAGTTGTACTGACAACGTCCCTCGTGTTGGTGTTACAGGGAATGGTTGCCCGCCTTCTGTCTGCGGCCACCACACTGCTTCTTCCTGCCTGTTGGGGTACTCTGCATCCTTCCCCCTGTGTGCCGTGGAACCGTGGAAGAGGAAAACCACAGTTCTATTGCTCTGGCCTACACCAGAATCTTTTAAACAGATATATTTGTGTCTGAACAGTCAGCAAGACCCTCAACCTGTTTTTTTTTATGTAAAAAAGGCAAAAATGTGGATTAACATCCAGATTTGAATTGTGGAAGAGGAAAACCACAGTTCTAATTCTCTGGCCTACACCAGAATCTTTTAAACAGATATATCGGTGTCTGAACAGTCAGCGAGACACTCAAACTGTTTTTTTCTTATGGAAAAAAGGCAAAAAAGTGGATAATACAGAGATTTGAACCGTGGAACTGCAAAACCACATTTCTAGTTATCTGGCCGAAACCAGACTCTTTTAAACAGATATATTTGTGTCTGAACACTCACAGGCACACTCAATTTTTTTTTCGGGGGGGAAAAAATACCAAAAGGTTAATAAGACTGGTATTTGTACAGTCTGACTGAGGGGAAAAAATAAAAAGAGGATTTAGATGAAAAAAAAGGATTTTTCCTGGCCCCTGAGACCTGGGGCTAAGTCTAGCAATTTGCGCAGCAGCAGCACACAGGACTGTAATGCAGTGTTTTTTGATATAACCACTGCGTCTCCTATACAGCCTGCCTGCCTGCCTGATATCTGGGATGGATATTAGTCCTCAGAAGGATTGTTTGTCTGATTTTGCAGGCTTTAGAGACCCTACACTATCTATTTCGCAGTATAAATCTCTCCCTAGCTCAACAGCACTCTCCCTACACTGTCTGATCCGGAGCGACAGTATCCAAGATGGCGGCACCCGGTTTTAAATACTCGAGGTGACGCTGTGCGGCCATCCAATCACTGTAATGCCCACAACCAACATGGCTGCGGCACTACAGTGACTGGCTGGCAATCCCTGCATGTTCATTGGCTCTGTAAAGAGCGCCAAACATGCAGGGCGGAGACCCGAGCTCCCGCCCGAGTAACCCGAAAATGCTCTGTGCTCGCCGAACATTCCGAGTAGTGAGATGCTCGGGCGAGTACCAAGCAGTGTCGAGCTTGCTCGCTCAACACTAGTAAATAGACAAGGTGCACAGGTCAAAGGAGAATGGCCAATATGTATTGAAATATTCTAATGCCATTCTCAGTGCACCCTTCATGTGTCCGAACAGTTCAGTTCACCGTTCCACGTACTTGTTTCCAGTTTGTCTGCCCCCTCTTCTTTAATTGACAGTTCTGGCTTTACAGGTACCAGAGGAGGACGATAACGAAATGGAAAACATCTAGGTGGGAAGATGCCCTGAGATGGCCAGCAAGAATTCCTTGGGAAGATGACCTTTTGAATTCTCCAAAGCAGTGTTTATCAATTGTGTGGCGCCCCTGCGGGTTCAGTCGCCACAGAGGTACTGCATCTCACCCATAGGTGTGGTATCCCACTCTCAGGTAAAGATGGAGTACTGCCTGGGACCCATCCACCTGCATCCAACACTACACCATTCCAGACCAGCGGGCGGGGCAAGATGCACTTGCTTATGCTGAGCCCTGCCCCTGGTTGGAAGTGGGGGGAACCAAGAGAGGGGGAACCATGTAGTGGGTGTGGGTGGAGGAAGCAGGACAGGGGAGCACTTGAGTAGGAGTATAAAAAGGGGAACCATCTTGGGAGAGAGAGTTCAGTTCAGTCTGAGGAGGAGTCCAGTCTGAGAGGAGAAGGAGAGGGAGCAGGAGCTCTGCTCAGGAAGAGAGGAGCGGGCCTAGACTGAGAGGCCCAGGGGGACAGGTTGGCAGAGGATGGGAGCAGAGGGAAGGCTCCAGTAACAAGGGGATCTCAGGGGCACGGTGAGTGCGGAAGCCACTCGTGCGCCCGAATCTACAAGGACGTAGAGGGATCAGGCCGCAAAGGGGACCGGCCCCTAACTAGTGGAGAACAACCAGGCTCAGCTAGGAACCGGAGGCTACTGTACTTTCAGGGTGCAGCTGCTCACTACCACAACTATATCTCTAAAAAGGTGGTCGCATAGGATTCAGGGGACTGCACGTTGCCTGCCAAAATCCGAGACTACCGGCTTGGGACACTGGTTGTGAGGCACAGGGCAGGAGGTTGAGAGCCAGCGCAGGAAGACGACTGAGGAAGGCACACAGAATGGGGTCCCGTTAAGTATTCCTGAGATACCTGGCAGATTGCTGAAGCCCTTCCTTGGTGAACACAGGACGGCGTGGGAGGTTACCCTGGCGCTGGTAACCTGGAGTCTGACAACTGTGAGTAAATCTGAAGACTGCACCCCCACTGTGTCCTAGAGTTATTTTCTGTGCCATCACCTGCATTTCACTGTACCAACAACATCTACCCTATAGTATCACTACATCCTGCCCTGGAGCTAAGCTCTACCTGTGGAGAGCTGAACCAACTCTGCTGCGTCACAATCAGCTCCAGAGGATCTGCACCACAGCGGCGGCTCCATATAGCCGCATACCATAGGTGGCGTCACAAACATTATCTATAAAAACTATATTCCCCTTTCACTGATCCCCTTTTTTCGACTGGCCAGGCTGCCGAGTACCCCACGGCCCAGGGGGCGCGTCAATTGTAGTCCTCGTGGCCCCACAACAGGTCATGGAATAGGGGATGGAATAACTAGTTAGGGATCAGAAATTGCCATAGGTTCTTTTAATAAGTGTCAGGACTCGAATTGAGCAACTCCTGTGCATCAGACAGAAGCTCTTCCCCCTTGAGCTATTCAGCTCTCTGGACAATTCTTTGGATACCAAATACCAGTACCTGTGTTATTCCTGATTGGCTCCACCCTTTGTTGTTCCTGATTGGCTCTATTCAGTAATTTCCTACTTGATCACACTAATTAAACTTGGACTTGCATTTCCTTCCTTGAGAGATTATTGAGCTCCCAGCCTCTAGTCTAACTCTTTTACCTGCTGTTCCTGTGTACCGACCTCTGACTTCCCTAATAACTACGCAACCTGCTGATCTTCTATTTCATTTCTACTGCAACTGCATACCATCGTCTGGCTTCCCTACTGACTATGCGACTTGCCTATCTTTCAGTACCATAGTGCTGCTCCTGTGTATCACCCTCTTGTTTTCTTACTGACTACATGACCAGCTGATCTTCCATTACCTTACTGCTGCTCCTGTGTGTCGACCTCTGGCTTCCACTGACTATGCTACCTGTCTGTGCTATCCTTAGATTTCCATTGTCCTTGACAGGCAGATATTAAATGGGTTGTCCAAAAACTAATATTTATTTTAATCTTAAATGTCTGTCTATTTATTGTACTATTGTAATCTTTCTTCTAATATACTTTAATTAAAGATTCCCAATCATTCCCTCACTTCGCTCTCTAACTGCTTTATTTTTTTTTACTTCCTGCTTGATAACACTTCCTTTGAGAACCAACAGTGCATGCTGGGATACCCAAACAAGATGTCATCAGGGTGACAGAGGTTGTGGTCACTGACTCAGCCTCTGTACCCACCCTTAACGAAGCGTCATCAGTGATGTCTGTTTCAGGAGCTGGGCTAGTCCATGCTTTATGAGCATGCGTCAATTGTCAATTCCGATGTATGCTCAGTAGGATTTAGTTGCTGTGCAATATTCTTTTTAATGAACAGTGATAATGCGCTCTCTCACTTGCTCTGAAGAGAAGTGACAAGCTGGCAAGAGAGCACGCTGTCAGTGCACATTATAAGAAGAAAACCTTTCAAGCAGAGACTGCATACATGGTAATCTCTTAACAATGCACACTTACAGTGCGCTCTCTTGCTGGATCATCACTTCTCATCAGAGTCAGCAAAGGAGCGAATTGTCACTATGCAATAGAATCATAGAATCATAGAATCATAGAATGGTAGAGTTGGAGGGGACCTCCTGGGTCATCTGGTCCAACCCCCTGCTCAAAGCAGGATTCACTAAATCATCTCAGACAGATTTCTGTCCAGTCTCTGTTTGAAGACGTCCATTGAAGGGGAACTCACCACCTCTCGTGGCAGCCTGTTCCACTCATTAATCACCCTAACTGTCAAAAAGTTTTTTCTAATATCTAATCTGTGTCTCCTCCCATTTAGTTTCATCCCATTGCGTCTAGTCTTTCCTTGTGCAAATGAGAATAAAGATGTACCTTCTACAATGTGACAGCCCTTGACATATTTGTAGACAGCTATTAAGTCTCCTCTCAGTCTTCTTTTTTGCAAGCTAAACATTCCCAAATCCTGCAACCGCTCCTCATAGGACATGGTTTGCAGACCAGTCACCATTCTGGTCGCTCTTCTCTGAACTTGCTCCAGTTTGTCTATGTCTTTTTTAAAATGTGGTGCCCAAAACTGTACACAGTATTCCAGATGAGGTCTGACCAATGAGGAGTAAAGACCGATAATGACTTCACGTGATCTAGACTGTATGCTTCTGTTAATACATCCCAGAATTGTATTTGCCTTTTTTGCTGCTGCATCACACTGTTGACTCATGTTCAGTCTATGATCTATTAGTATACCTAAGTCTTTTTCACATGTACTGTTGCTTAGCTCTATTCCTCCCATTCTGTATATGCTTTTTTCATTTTTATTGCCCAGATGTAGTACTTTGCATTTTTCCCTGTTAAAAACCATTCTGTTGGTTGCTGCCCACTGCTCCTGTTTATTTAGGTCTTTTTGAATCCTCTCTCTCTCTTCTCTAGTATTAGCTATCCCTCCTAGCTTTGTGTCATCAGCAAATTTAATCAGTTTACCCTCAATTCCTTCATCTAAATCATTGATAAAGTTGTTGAACAATACAGGTCCCAGGACAGAGCCCTGTGGTACCTCACTTGAGACATTCATCCAGCTGGATGTGAAGCCATTTACAACCACCTTTTGAGTCCGATCACTAAGCCAGTTATGAATCCACCTAACAGTTGCCTTTTCCATTGCATATTTGGTCATTTTTTCAATAAGGATGGTGTGAGATACTTTGTCAAATGCTTTGCTGAAGTCAAGATATACTATATCTACAGCATTTCCCTGATCCACCCAGTCAGTGATTCTGTCATAGAAGGAAATTAAGTTAGTCTGACATGACTTGTTAGTTACAAACCCATGCTGACTCTGGTTAATCACTTCATTCTTATCCAGGTACTTACATACATGTTGTTTAATAATTTGTTCAAAGATCTTTCCTGGTATAGAAGTCAGACTCACCGGCCTATAGTTCCCTGGGTCCACCTTCTTCCCCTTTTTGAAGATAGGAACAACATTTGCTCTTCTCCAGTCTTCTGGGACTTCTCCTGTTCTCCAAGAATTTTCAAAGATTATGGAGAGCGGTTCTAAAATTTCTTCTATGATCTCTTTCAGTACTCTGGGGTGTAATTCATCTGGACCTGGAGACTTGAACTCATTTATGTTAGCTAAATATTCCCTCAAAATCTTTCTGTTTACAGATAACTTGGATTCCTCTATTCCTTTAAAAGGACAGTGAAGATCAGTTGATGTTACATTTTCTTTCTGAGAGAAAACAGATGCAAAATAGGAGTTAAAAAGTTCGGCCTTCTCAACATCCTCTCTTACCATTTCTCCATTTTCATCCTGTAAAAATCCTATAGCATCTTTGACTTTTCTTTTACTTTTGACATACCCCCAAAATCCTTTTTTATTGCTTTTGACATCTCTTGCAAGCCTTAATTCATTGTCAGCTTTAGCTAACCTGATACGTGCCCTGCAGGATCTGCAGACAGCATTATAATCTTCTTTAGATATGCCTCCCTCTATCCATTTAATAAACATTTCTTTCTTTCTTTTTAGCATGTGTTTAAGTTCTGTGTTCATCCATTCTGGTTTCCTTAAATGCTTCCCATTCTTCCTACTTTTCGGGATTGTTAACGATTGTGCTTTGAGAATCTCATTTTTAAAAATTTCCCATCCTTCCTGGACATTTTTGTCCTCAAGGACATCCAGCCATTGGATCCCTCCTATTCTCTTTCTGAGTCTCTTAAAATCTGCCTTTCTAAAATCTAACCTTGAAGTTTGAGTCTTCACATGTCTTCCTCTTCTAGTTATCCAAAATTCTATAATAGCATGATCGCTGCCTCCTAGGGTCCCAGCCACCTTTACCTCCTCAACCATTTCCTCCCTGTTTATAAGGATTAGATCCAAAGTAGCAGATCCCCTTGTTTTCTCCCCTACCTTTTGGAAGATAAAGTTGTCAGCAAGAGAGGATAAGAATTTGCTTGATCTGTTAGTTTTACTTGAGAGAGATTCCCAACAAATGTCTGGGTAGTTGAAATCTCCCATGACCACTACGTCATATTTTTTGGAGAACTTGGTCATTTGATACATAAAGAGTTCATCCATATCTTCAGCTTGCCCAGGTGGCCTGTAGTAAATGCCTACAATGGTGTCCTTTCCGTTGTTCTCTCCTTGTATTCTTACCCAAACAGTTTCCACAGAACTCCCAGTCTCTGAAGCTTCAATCTCTGTGCAGATATGCGCTTTTCTAACATACAATGCGACACCTCCTCCTCGTTTATCAAGTCTGTTTCTTGCAAATAAGTTGTATCCTTTTAGCCTTGTATTCCAATCATGTGTATCGTCCCACCAGGTTTCAGTGATTCCAATGACATCATATTCCTTTTCCTGCATTAGTAGTTCCAATTCTCCTTGTTTGTTGCCCATGCTTTGTGCATTTGTATAAAAACATTTTAGTTTGTGATTGGTTTCTCTTCCCCCCATATTTTTATTATTTAAATTGTTTTGTCTTTGTTCTTCCTTTCCACTTCCAGTAGCAGAGATCTCAATAGTATTTGTCAGCTGTATGGCTTTTTCTGGCCTTTTGCTTCCCTTCCCACATTGTTCTAGTTTAAAGCTCTCCTGATGAGTGCAGCAAGGCGACTTCCAAATACACGTTTTCCAGTCTTCGTAAGGTGCACCCCATCTCAAGCAAGTAGTCCATCGTATAGGTAATTCATTCCGTGATCCAGAAATCCAAATCCTTGTTGACGGCACCATCGACGTAGCCAGTTGTTCACCTGTAGAATCTTATTCCACCTCATTGTTCCATAGCCATCCACTGGGAGGATGGATGAGAAGACCACCTGCGCTCCCAATTCTTTCACTTTCTTGCCTAAGTCTTCAAAGTCACTGCAGATGGTTTCCAGGTCCTTTCTTGCGGTGTCATTTGTCCCCACATGTATTAGCAGGAATCGGTAGTGATCTGTAGGTCTGAAGAGTCTTGATATCCTGTCAGACACATCTTTAATTTTTGCTCCTGGAAGACAGCACATTTCTCTTGAGGTTATGTCTGGTCTGCAGATAGCGGCCTCTGTTCCTCTTAATCCCCCATGACCACCACTCTCCGTTTTTTCTTCACAACATTCTTTTTTCTCCATCCAGGAGGATTCTGAGGGCTTACAAGGTTATTCATTGCTGGCAAAGTCTTATTTTGCTGTATTTCTTCATGGTTCTCCTGCGTGAGAGCCTGGTACTGGTTCCTGAGCAGTATGGGTGCTGACTGCCTCTCGATCCTCCTGCTTCTGTGGGTCACATGCTTCCATTCCTCTGTTTCATCAGGTGCAGTTCGAATTTCTTCTCTTTCTGAATCATGAAGAGATAATTCTGCTCTGTCTAAGAACTCTTCACCTTCCTTCATGATTTTCAAGGTAGTTAACCTCTCTTCTAGATTTCGCAACTTTTCCTGCAACAGGGACACAAGCTTGCATTTCTGGCATGTGAAGTTTGGCTTTTCCACTGGCAAGTCTGTGAACATGTAGCAGGATATGCAGCTCATCAAATGGCTCCTGGACTCTTCCATGTTCTTACTGTTAATGTTCTGAAAACAGTGAAAAAAGCTTCAAAATGCGCGCACCGGTAGGCGCGCAGTTTACCGATGTCCTCTTTTCAGCTCCAACAGCCAAAATCCAGTGTTCTTTGAGCTCGCGGAGACTCTTCACTTACCCCAAAATGCAGTGGGAATATGCAAATTATCTCCTCAGGACTCCTCCCCTGGTTTACCGATGTCCTCTTTTCAGCTCCAACAGCCAAAATCCAGTGTTCTTTGAGCTCGCGGAGACTCTTCACTTACCCCAAAATGCAGTGGGAATATGCAAATTATCTCCTCAGGACTCCTCCCCTGGTTAAAATAAAAAGAATGTTGCACAGTGACAAGATCCTACAGGGCATACGTCGAAATTGACAACCAATGCGGGCTCAGTAGAGCAGGAACCAGCCCCTGAAATGGATGTCACTGATGATGCTTCGTTTCTTGGTGGTAGCAAGGACTGCAGCATTGACCGCAGTCTTGTTTGAGTATATCAGCATGTAAATGAAGCGTCATCAAACAGGACGTTTATATATAAATAAGATAAAGCAGGTGAATAGCATAGTGAGGGAACAAGAGGGAATTTTTTAATTATAGTATATTAGATAAGAAGTTAGATTATTACATTAAATAGACAGACATTTAGGATTAAAACACATGCTTGTTTTGACCACTCCTTTAATTTTCAGATTTTTTTCTGGGTAAAACTTAAATAGCGTTAGCAACTGTTACAAAAAAACTCAAATCAGATCCATGAAACATAACCCATAAACCATGCTGCTAATATAAACAGGGCATTATGTACCCAGCCTCCTAATGTTCCCATTTCAATGATATTTTCTACAAATCATGCAAAGTAATATTGTAGCAGCCAAGCTTCATGTGTTCTGTTAGCACAAGCCAAGAGTATGGATAACAAGACCTATTTGTTTCTGACAGTATGCTTCCTCTAAAAGTAATTTGATTACCATCAGTCTGCAAGGTACAATTATTTATGAATACAATCAGATTAGACAAGGCCTTTTATAAGGAACAGAGAACGGCATCAGCTATGAATCAAGAACAAGGGAATCTGAAGCTACACTTGGATACAATTTTATTTTATGCAAAAATAGAAACTAAAAACTAAAGCAATATAATTACAACATCAAATAGAGCTAGTGCTCCCATATGGGTTATCCCATTAATAATACACATATTGTCTACACGGTGTGCACAATTATTAAGCAAGTAAGTATTTGGACCATATCATCATTTTATGCAGATTTTCCAACTTTAAGCTGTATTAATGCTTATTAAATGAAGCAGATCAGTTGATGTGTATTTGTGTAATGAGGCAGGGTGAGGCCTAAGGATACAATGCCCTTTATTATTTTGTTGCAAATAGTGTTGAGAGAAAAAAGACACAAATTAATTCTCTAAGATTTGAGAAGAATATGAAGTAACTGTTAGAACCTTGCTGTTAGGTTTTTTTTCCTTTGCTGGTCACATGACCTTGTTGGCCTATTTAATCCTGCTCCGCCCTTCTGGCTTTGCTGGACTTCATTGTATATCTACTTTCTAGCTAGCCTGTGCTCTGTGTCTTGCTCTGTTAGTTTGCTTGGTTTACTGACCTCTATGTTCTTTATATTTTGTTTGTTCGTCTGTCTGCTACTATTTCTGTTAGGAGGTGTCCCATATTCCTCCCAGTCCTTAGTACTTGTAGGGATTCCTCCCCCACATCTATAGGTCTTCGTACAGACTAGCTTAGGACTTTAGCAGGTCTGATCGCAGGATCAGGTTCCCTGTTACATCGTAGGGATTCAGCTGAGTTCTATCGTAGGGACAGATCTCCTCTCTTTCCTTAGCTCTGGTAGCAGAACATAACAGTTGGGTCGTTCTCCAAGTTGGGATCTGCCATGCCTGAGGAGGAGAATTTTTCCGGTGATTTGGAAAGAGTTTGGACGGATGTGCGTGGTAATCTTCAGGAGGCCAACAGAAAATCTAAAGACTACTTTGATAGGAAACGACAGGAGGTTTTGTTCGCTGTTGGTGACATGGTTTGGTTGTCCTCTAGGAATCTGCGGTTGAGGATTCCTTCTAAGAAATTGGGTCCCAAGTTTGTAGGGCCCTTTAAGGTGCTTCAGGTTGTCAACCAATCTGCTGTTAGGTTGGAGGTTCCTACCTCCTGGAGAATTAATCCGGTCTTTCATGTCTCTCTGTTAAAAAAAGCTGTTGTGTCGGATGGTGACGCCTCTGCCTCTGTTCCTCCGGTGGTGGAGGACGGGGAATATGAAATTTCTCGCATCCTTGACTCTAGACGGTATAGAGGTAGTTTGCAGTATCTTGTGGCCTGGAAAGGTTTCGGACCCGAGGATAACTCTTGGGTGAGGTCAGATGATGTTTCCGCGTCCAGACTTATCAGAGCGTTTCACAGGAGATTTCCTGATAAGCCTGGTCCTAGGGGATCCGGAGGATCCTCTTAGAAGGGGGGGTACTGTTAGAACCTTGCTGTTAGGTTTTTTTTCCTTTGCTGGTCACATGACCTTGTTGGCCTATTTAATCCTGCTCCGCCCTTCTGGCTTTGCTGGACTTCATTGTATATCTACTTTCTAGCTAGCCTGTGCTCTGTGTCTTGCTCTGTTAGTTTGCTTGGTTTACTGACCTCTATGTTCTTTATATTTTGTTTGTTCGTCTGTCTGCTACTATTTCTGTTAGGAGGTGTCCCATATTCCTCCCAGTCCTTAGTACTTGTAGGGATTCCTCCCCCACATCTATAGGTCTTCGTACAGACTAGCTTAGGACTTTAGCAGGTCTGATCGCAGGATCAGGTTCCCTGTTACATCGTAGGGATTCAGCTGAGTTCTATCGTAGGGACAGATCTCCTCTCTTTCCTTAGCTCTGGTAGCAGAACATAACAGTAACCAGATACCTATTATCCTCCAGTGCTGTCATATTCCAGAACTGCAACCACTCTACAGTTCCCAGAAGTACAAGGTGTTCAGTGTTTAAAGACATGGCCAAGCTAAGGAAGGTTGAAGCCCGGCCAACACTGAACAACACACTGAAATGGAAAAATTGAAGACTGGATCAAGAAATATCTGAAAACAGATTTTTCAAAGGTTTTATGGGCTAATGAGATGAGAGTGACATTTGACGGACCACATGGATGGCCCCATGGCTGCATCAGTTACGGCAGGGATGTCAAACTCAAAATACACAGAAGGCCAAAATTAAAAGCTTTGACAAAGTCGAGGGCCAACCTTCATACAGTATAATGGCTTCACATAGTGCTCCATATAGTATAATGGCTTCACATAGTGCTCCATATAGTATAATGGCCGCACACAATGCTCCATACAGTATAATGGCCCCACATAGTCCTCCATACAGTATAATGGCCCCACATAGTCCTCTATACAGTATAATGGCCCCACATAGTGCACCATACAGCCTAATGGTCCCACATAGTGATCCATGCAGTATAATGACCCCACATCATCCTGCATAGAGAATAATGGTCCTGACTGGCACCAAATATACTCACCCTGTGGGCCAGATTGGCCCTAGGGCCAGAATTTGACATGTGTGAGTTACAGGCTCAGATTTGCACTTCGACTCATACGCCAGCAATGTGGAGGTGGGGTATTACTATGGGTTTGTATTATTAAAGATGAGTTGGTTTGACCTTTTCAGGTTGAAAATGGACTTTAAATCAACTTCCAAACCTACTGCCAGTTTTTAGAAGACACTTTCTTCTAGCGGTGTGTGGTAAGACGCCTCACTCGGCCGCTTCTGGAAGTAGACTCAGGAACTGTGTTTTCTCTGCAGGCTTTAATATGTGGCATAAAGATCTGCAGCTCCAGCAAAAATAAATACAGCCTTACTATCAAAACAACAAAACAACAGATAAACGATAGCACAGTCCATAGCAGTGTAGGGTTTGCCTACACTGGTTGCAATCCCAGCTTTCAGCTCCTCTCTGAGCTGTGGCCTTCCAGTCTGGAGCCCTTATCTCTACAAACTCAACAACAGAAAAAAAAAATGGTGATTGAGCATTTAAACCTTGCTCAGCCACACCCTGAGGGGAGGTAGTGTGAATGGCTTCTCATCCTCTTTGCCATTCACATAAAACCACACACCCTTTAGTGAGTTAACCCCCAGCATATAACATGCTGGCAGAAATTTTGCAGGTTTTAGTTCACACAGGAGAGTAACCTGAGTGATACATACCTCCCCTCGTATATCATACCAGTGACTCTGTCGCAGGTGGTACAGGAAAAAGACTGCATCTTTTAAGAAAACCATAAATTTTCTGCAGGACAGTGCTCCATGGCAGCATTGAAGTCTCCACTGCTTGGCTGCCAGTAAAGGCCGTAAAGATGAAAGAATAATGACATGGCCTTCTTCCTCACCTGACCTAACCCCTGTTGAGAACTTGTGGGCCATTCTTAAATCTGAGATTTACAGTCAAGGGAAACAGTGATATATAATTTTTAAATGTCAGAAATGTATTTTTGTACATTTTGAGCTTGGCTATTATTATGCCAGTTTTGGGCTGGTGGCACTGCTGGACATCTTCCAATTTTAAAGGGAAGTAAGCATGATGTATTTTTTATCTGCTGCACTAAGAGAAAATACACTCGTGAGACCATAGCCTTAGGGTTTGGTCACTCATCTGAAGCAGGTAATTTGGCTTTACTGTGGTCAAATATGAAATATATGATTATTTTATTTATGGTATTAATGGTATGGTCATTATTTTATTATTGGCCATCATTATATTATTAACAGTTTATTCTACTGATTAGCCTAAACACCGTGGATGATTTTCATAACTAATAAATTGTCTATGTATTTAACCATTGGAATAGTTAGTATTGTGTTGAATTGCCCTGCAATTCCAAGCTTTATTTCCTATAGCGTAAGTGCTGCATACTTGCTAAATGAAGCTTAGTGGACAAACAATTAATTTTTATTTATATGTTCATATATTTAGACACTGAAAATGAGGCACACATGAAAACACATTCATTCCTGCTGCCTGCCAACACAAAGAAAGTATCTCCTTTTATATTAGAAAGATAATTGTGTGTTTTCAGTCTGTACTTTGAGGTCTGGGATTTTGCTGTTTCTTCAGCTGCTTATGAAGAGCTATTCATTGACACCATTGTCAGTCATGCTAAGAAAATGAAATTCAAAATGACAAATAGTGCGAGCAAAACTGCTAGGTCCAATATGTTCAGTCTTGATTAGTTCACTGAATCCTATTAGAAGTTTTTTGTGATAACTACTAAATCTTTATATTAAAAATGGAAATAACTAAAAACTCAGTTTATCCTGCGTAGCTTGCCAAACTGAAAATTTTAGTGAATGGAGTATGTGTATTTATATTTTTATCTTGGTACACCAACCATTCACTAAATTTTCAGTTTGGAAAACTATAGCAGAAGGACATTTATACATACAGTGGGGAAAATAAGTATTTGATACACTGCCAATTTTGGAAGTTTTCCCACCTACAAAGAATGGAGAGGTCTGTACTTTTTATCGCAGGTACACTTCACCTGTGAGAGCTAGAATCTAAAAAAAATTCCAGAAAATCACATTGTATGATTTTTACATAATTAATTAGCATTTTATTGCATGAAATAAGTATTTGATACAATAGAAAATCAGAAATTAACACTTGGTACATAAACCTTTTTTTGCAGTTACAGAGGTCAGACTTTTCCTGTAGTTCTTGACCAAGCTTGCACACACTGCAGCAGGGATTTGGGCCCACTCCTCTATACAGATCTTCTCCAGATTTTTCAAAATTTGGGGTTGTCACTAGGCAACATTGAGTTTCAGCTCCTTTCAAAGATATTCTATTGGGTTCAGGTCTGGAGACTGGCTAGATCACTCCAGGACCTTAAAATGCTTCTAACGGAGCAACTCCTTAGTTGCTCTGGCTGTGTGTTTTGGGTCATTGTCATGCTAGAAGACCCAGCAATGACCCATCTTCAATACTCTTACTGAGGGAAGGAGGTTGTTGGCCAAAATCTCGCAATACATGATCCCATCCATCCCTCCTTCAATACGGTGCAGTCATCCTGTCCCCTTTTCAGAAAAGCACCCCCAAAGTATGATGTCTTCCCCATCATGCTTCATGGTTGGGATGGTGTTCTTGGGGTTGTACTCAGCCTTCTTCTTCCTCAAAACATGGCGAGTGGAGTTGATACCAAAAAGTTCTATTTTGGTCTAATCTCACCTCTTGACCTTCTCCCATGCCTCCTCTGGATCATCCAGATGATCATTGGCGAACTTCAAACAAGCCTCAACATGTGCTGGTGTGAGCAGGTGGACCTTGCGTGTCCTGCAGGATTTTAATCAATGACGGAGTAGTGTGGTACTAACGGTAATGTTTGAGACTGTGGTCCCAACTCTCTTCAGGTCATTTAATGACCAAAACAAAAGAAGATCACCAAAGGTGAAATGCCATCTCTAAATCACTAAACCAAAAACCCAAACAAAAATCTAATAGGTATCTAAAAATAAAACAAGTAGAGATATATCCTGAAGAAAAGTATAAAGAGATACCCAAGACTCATTGGAGATCTATACAAAACATATTCTTTATTCATAGCAACATGTTATTCTAGATAAATACATCACATACAGAGGTATTGGGGAAAAGAGCAGCTAAAATAATAGGATACAGGGTATATAAACCCAAAATAGTAAGGAGACCGTAGCTAAAGCCCAGATAGGTATAAATATCACATAAGCAATGATTACATATAGATAAAATATATCAGAGATAACTAGATTGTTTATGCTGAAATGAAGTGCATAGGACAGTGATTGAATCAAAATAAAACAACCGCTGAAGGCACTATACCATGCTGGCTCAGGGTAAGTATAAGAATCTGAAGTATCTCAGTCCATCTGAGTAGAGATGAGAGACCAGGGACTGATATAAATGAACAGCCTAACATTAGTTTAATCATATGACAATATACCGGCCAATGCCATATAGATAATTACCTTGAGTCATGATAGAGATCAGGGGCTCGTGCTAGTGGTCTGTAAAACGCCTCGACGCGCGTTTCTTCTCAGCTTCGTCAGGAGGCGTGGTTAGAATAAGAGGTGGGTCCTATTTATATGAATGAAAAGTGTGTAACTGCCAATTGGCGCGCTCTCCCCCGCGATGCCGCGCCCCCAGCGATGACGCGGACCGGCGTGCAGCCCGCGGGATGAGGAGGAGGAACGACGTCATCCCCCTCATCACCAAGGTAACCACGCACAGGCCCCGACGCCGCCGGAGCGCCGCAGCGCGGGAGAGAGAGCGCGTCCACAGATAACCAGACAGGAGGGACGGAGTACAAACACAGGTACTCAATGCTCACTAATGGCGTCATTGCTGCCAGGGGGTGGCCAGTCCCCTGCCACCAATGAGGACAGATAGGAGGACAGTGGGGAATAATAATGACGACCTGCCCTGACCTATAACAGTAGAGGGTATAGGACCAATATCAAATAAATCATACCAGATACCATGAGGTTCTGAGTTATAGTCAGGATTAATAATCCCCCGAATACTATGCACAGTATGTCAAAATGGGTTTGCATAATTAATGATAAACCAGTGGAAAAAGCCAGTACAATAAATATAAATACAATAGTTATATAAATGGCTAAATCCATGTACATAAATAGATAGACCACAAGTAGACAGAAATCTTGATAGGAGACCGTCTGGAAAAATCACTCAAAGGTGTATGATGTTTAGTCCATTATTTAGTAAAACATCAGAGTCTCGTGTCAGAATAGACAAAAACGATGATGAAGTGATAGTCAATAGATGACACAGCACTAGGGATGTCAAAAGGAATAAAATCAATAATGAGTAAATACAACACAACTCATGTGGGAATAAAAGACAGCATTTATAGGAACCCATCATTAAAAGTAGCGCAACGAAAAGGTATTTACAAAAAAGACATGAAGCTAACAGACTCGTTCAAACCAGAGGGCATAACCGTGTCCAATGTGATAATCCAGCGTGTCTCTTTTTGGAGCAATTTTTGTTTAGTATTGCCTCCCCTAATGCCCATATAGACTCTATCGATGCCACGAGCTGAAAGGCCCTTAGGGTTACAGCCGTGGGCATCGAAAAAGTGCCTGGGAATAGATTTAAGTTGTTGAGGGTCTGAGCAAGAGGCGGCATTTTTTATATCTCTAATATGTTCCTGAATGCGGATTTTGAGGGGTCTTGTGGTCATTCCTATGTAGACTAGATCACACGGACATCGAATATGATAAACGACCGCTTCCGTTTCACATGTGATGTGATGTAAGATTTTAAAGTTTTTATTCCTACCGGAGTCTGAAAATTCACCCGTTTTGGTGATATATTTACAGATTGAGCATCTGCCACAGGCGGAACAGCCCCATGGTGGGCCCTTACTGCCAGGGAAAAATTGTTTTTTTGGAGGGACATAGTGACTTCTGGAGACGATATCTCCAAGGGTCTTAGCTCTACGCCATGTTATAAGTGGTTGTTTAGTAAGCTGACCGCGTAGATCACGGTCCGTAAGTAAAATAGGCCAATGTTTAGAAAAAATCTTTTTAATATTGATCCAATTAGTATTAAATGTAGTGATAAATCTAGGTAATATATCAGTGTTCGTTTTCTTTTTAGCATTAGACAGTAGGCTTTGTCTACTAATGGCTTTAGCTCGTAAGAAGCCACGTTTAATGTCCTGCTTTGGATAGCCCCTATCCTGAAATCTACGAGATAGATCATATGCTTGATGGCGAAAATTATTGTCGTTAGAACAGATACGTCGTGCCCGTAAAAATTGCCCTACAGGGATAGAGCTTTTTAGTTTTGGCGGGTGTGAGGAAGAATAGTGTAATAAAGCGTTAGTGGAGGTCTCCTTCCTGAAAATGTCAGTCTCAATTCTATTATCTCCTGATTTGGTGATAAGTAAGTCTAAAAAGTCAACTGATGTCTGACTATATTTCCAGGTTAAATGAATATTACGAGTATTTTTATTGAGACTGTGAAGGAATGTCTCCAATTGCGAGATGGAGCCCTGCCAGATAAACAATATATCATCAATATATCTTGACCAGGACATGACGGCTTCATGGCCCTGTGTATTAAGGACCGTATCCCTCTCCCACAGCCCCAGGAACAAGTAAGCATATGAGGGCGCACAAGACGCCCCCATTGCTGTGCCCTGGAGCTGCAGGAAGGGGCGGTCCTTAAACACAAAATAGTTGTGTCTAAGAATAAAATCCAAAAGAGAGAGAATGAATAGTATAAGATCTGGATCAAGATTGGTCATGGTCAGAAAGAATTCTACAGCCGTCATGCCCTGGTCGTGACGTATCGAGGTATATAAGGACTCCACATCACAAGTAACAAGCCACATATCTTCCTCAAGAGTAATCCCGTCTAGTCGTTTTAGAACATCAGTGGTATCCCTCATGAAAGATGGGAGAGTCTCCACGCATCTTTGGAGATTAAAATCCACGAATTTACATATAGGTTCACAAAGACCCCCAATACCCAAGACAATGGGTCTGCCTGGTGGGTGGAGGGGGTCTTTGTGAACCTTGGGCAAAAGATAAAAGGTCGGCACCACTGGATGTTCCAAAAGTAGTGCCTCTTTCATTTTTGGAAGGATAACCAAGTTATCCACGGCATCATCCAGTAGATGTGAAAGTTCTCTCGCAAAGGTTGTGGTAGGAATGTTATCCAGCCTTCTATAATTTTGAACATTATTAAGTTGTCTGAAGGCTTCGTGTTCGTATGCTAAGACAGACCATAATACAACGTTCCCGCCCTTGTCCGCCCTTTTGATGACGATGTCCTTTAGGTTTTTGAGTTCACGGATAGCCTGTCTTTGTGGTCTAGACAGGTTATCCTCAAGGATACCCTCCCTAAGTTGGAGAAGGTCTTGTTTAACTAACTTGACAAAAATGTCAACCTGAGAGCAGGTAGACAGGGGCGGGAACGCATGTGAACGTCTATACAGATGTGTGGGGAATTTCATAGTATCATCAGCGCTCTGTTCAGCCGCCAAAGACTCGAGATCCTGTAAGGCCCGAATCTCGGCATCCGAAGAGAGCGCTTCTGATCTATGTGGTGATGGACTAAAGTACTTCTTAAAGATAAGCTTACGAGCAAATAATTCAAGATCCTTAATGGTGGTAAAGTAATCATAGCCCTCCACCGGTGAAAAAGAGAGGCCCCTAGACAGCACCTCAATCTGTGGCTTAGATAGAGTGTGTTTAGATAAATTAATTACCTTTAAGTTCTCTTTCCTCTCTTTTGTCTGAAATTGTATGGATGATTTTTCTTTTGTATATATGGAGTCCTGAGCTGCTGAAGAGTGTTTATGGGCAATGCCTCGCCGGGCAGAGCCCGTTTGTCTAAAAAATGTCCTCCACATTCTTCCTCAGAGGTAGATGAAATGCTTGAGGCCGACTGAGACCTAGTGCGTAATTTATTGTGTCTATTTTTATGATGCCAGTGGTAAATATTCTTGGATTGATAATCCTCAAGATCCCTCAGATATTTTTTTGTTTTGAAATTCTGGATCTCAGATTCCCATTTGGAAAGTTCTTCCTCCAAAGATAGATCAAAGTTTTTATACTCATCTATGGGGAGTAGAGATTGAATTTTCTCCCGCAGGGAATCAATCTCTTTTTCGATAGGTTCTAGCGCCTTTTTATCGGCAACAATAAGAATTTCTAGTAGAGTGCGTGAACATTTAGTAAGTGTCTCTTCCCACTTACCAGTGAGTACTGAATCTTCAGTGTCCAAAGTGGGAAAGAGTTGGATGCGGAGCCCTCTGGGTATAATATCTTTACATAGATAATTTTCTAAGGCGGCTTTGTTCCACCATAGTTTAATTCTTTTTTTGAGTAGATCTTTAATTTGCTGCTTCAAGTCTTTAATGTCACTTGTATCCTTAGAGGTATTTGACTTCTCACCAAATACCGTGAGATCTCGAGTCTTTGGCGGCTGAACAGAGCGCTGATGATACTATGAAATTCCCCACACATCTGTATAGACGTTCACATGCGTTCCCGCCCCTGTCTACCTGCTCTCAGGTTGACATTTTTGTCAAGTTAGTTAAACAAGACCTTCTCCAACTTAGGGAGGGTATCCTTGAGGATAACCTGTCTAGACCACAAAGACAGGCTATCCGTGAACTCAAAAACCTAAAGGACATCGTCATCAAAAGGGCGGACAAGGTCGGGAACGTTGTATTATGGTCTGTCCTAGCATACGAACGCGAAGCCTTCAGACAACTTAATAATGTTCAAAATTATAGAAGGCTGGATAACATTCCTACCACAACCTTTGCGAGAGAACTTTCACATCTACTGGATGATGCCGTGGATAACTTGGTTATCCTTCCAAAAATGAAAGAGGCACTACTTTTGGAACATTCAGTGGTGCCGACCTTTTATCTTTTGCCCAAGGTTCACAAAGACCCCCTCCACCCACCAGGCAGACCCATTGTCTTGGGTATTGGGGGTCTTTGTGAACCTATATGTAAATTCGTGGATTTTTATGTCCAAAGATGCGTGGAGACTCTCCCATCTTTCGTGAGGGATACCACTGATGTTCTAAAACGACTAGACAGGATTACTCTTGAGGAAGATATGTGGCTTGTTACTTGTGATGTGGAGTCCTTATATACCTCGATACGTCACGACCAGGGCATGACGGCTGTAGAATTCTTTCTGACCATGACCAATCTTGATCCAGATCTTATACTATTCATTCTCTCTCTTTTGGATTTTATTCTTAGACACAACTATTTTGTGTTTAAGGACCGCCCCTTCCTGCAGCTCCAGGGCACAGCAATGGGGGCGTCTTGTGCGCCCTCATATGCTAACTTGTTCCTGGGGCTGTGGGAGAGGGATATGGTCCTTAATACACAGGGCCATGAAGCCGTCATGTCCTGGTCAAGATATATTGATGATATATTGTTTATCTGGCAGGGCTCCATCTCGCAATTGGAGACATTCCTTCACAGTCTCAATAAAAATACTCGTAATATTCATTTAACCTGGAAATATAGTCAGACATCAGTTGACTTTTTAGACTTACTTATCACCAAATTAGGAGATAATAGAATTGAGACTGACATTTTCAGGAAGGAGACCTCCACTAACGCTTTATTACACTATTCTTCCTCACACCCGCTAAAACTAAAAAGCTCTATCCCTGTAGGGCAATTTTTACGGGCACGACGTATCTGTTCTAACGACAATAATTTTCGCCATCAAGCATATGATCTATCTCGTAGATTTCAGGATAGGGGCTATCCAAAGCAGGACATTAAACGTGGCTTCTTACGAGCTAAAGCCATTAGTAGACAAAGCCTACTGTCTAATGCTAAAAAGAAAACGAACACTGATATATTACCTAGATTTATCACTACATTTAATACTAATTGGATCAATATTAAAAAGATTTTTTCTAAACATTGGCCTATTTTACTTACGGACCGTGATCTACGCGGTCAGCTTACTAAACAACCACTTATAACATGGCGTAGAGCTAAGACCCTTGGAGATATTGTCTCCAGAAGTCACTATGTCCCTCCAAAAAAACAATTTTTCCCTGGCAGTAAGAGCCCACCATGGGGCTGTTCCGCCTGTGGCAGATGCTCAATCTGTAAATATATCACCAAAACGGGTGAATTTTCAGACTCCGGTAGGAATAAAAACTTTAAAATCTTACATCACATCACATGTGAAACGGAAGCGGTCGTTTATCATATTCGATGTCCGTGTGATCTAGTCTACATAGGAATGACCACAAGACCCCTCAAAATCCGCATTCAGGAACATATTAGAGATATAAAAAATGCCGCCTCTTGCTCAGACCCTCAACAACTTAAATCTATTCCCAGGCACTTTTTCGATGCCCACGGCTGTAACCCTAAGGGCCTTTCAGCTCGTGGCATCGATAGAGTCTATATGGGCATTAGGGGAGGCAATACTAAACAAAAATTGCTCCAAAAAGAGACACGCTGGATTATCACATTGGACACGGTTATGCCCTCTGGTTTGAACGAGTCTGTTAGCTTCATGTCTTTTTTGTAAATACCTTTTCGTTGCGCTACTTTTAATGATGGGTTCCTATAAATGCTGTCTTTTATTCCCACATGAGTTGTGTTGTATTTACTCATTATTGATTTTATTCCTTTTGACATCCCTAGTGCTGTGTCATCTATTGACTATCACTTCATCATCGTTTTTGTCTATTCTGACACGAGACTCTGACGTTTTACTAAATAATGGACTAAACATCATACACCTTTGAGTGATTTTTCCAGACGGTCTCCTATCAAGATTTCTGTCTACTTGTGGTCTATCTATTTATGTACATGGATTTAGCCATTTATATAACTATTGTATTTATATTTATTGTACTGGCTTTTTCCACTGGTTTATCATTAATTATGCAAACCCATTTTGACATACTGTGCATAGCATTCGGGGGATTATTAATCCTGACTATAACTCAGAACCTCATGGTATCTGGTATGATTTATTAGATATTGGTCCTATACCCTCTACTGTTATAGGTCAGGGCAGGTCATCATTATTATTCCCCACTGTCCTCCTATCTGTCCTCATTGGTGGCAGGGGACTGGCCACCCCCTGGCAGCAATGACGCCATTAGTGAGCATTGAGTACCTGTGTTTGTACACCGTCCCTCCTGTCTGGTTATCTGTGGACGCGCTCTCTCTCGCGTGCTGTGGCGCTCCGGCGGCGTCGGGGCCTGTGCGTGGTTGCCTTGGTGATGGGGGGATGACGTCGTTCCTCCTCCTCATCCCGCGGGCTGCACGCCGGTCCGCGTCATCGCTGGGGGCGCGGCATCGCGGGGGATAGCGCGCCAATTGGCAGTTACACACTTTTCATTCATATAAATAGGACCCACCTCTTATTCTAACCACGCCTCCTGACGAAGCTGAGGCGAAACGCGCGTCGAGGCGTTTTGCAGACCGCTAGCACGAGCCCCTGATCTCTATCATGACTCAAGGTAATTATCTATACGGCATTGGCCGGTATATTGTCATATGATTAAACTAATGTTAGGCTGTTCATTTATATCAGTCCCTGGTCTCTCATCTCTACTCAGATGGACTGAGATACTTCAGATTCTTATACTTACCCTGAGCCAGCATGGTATAGTGCCTTCAGCGGTTGTTTTATTTTGATTCAACCACTGTCCTATGCACTTCATTTCAGCATAAACAATCTAGTCATCTCTGATATATTTTATCTATATGTAATCATTGCTTATGTGATATTTATACCTATCTGGGGCTTTAGCTACGGTCTCCTTACTATTTTGGGTTTATATACCCTGTATCCTATTGTTTTAGCTGCTCTTTTCCCCAATACCTCTGTATGTGATGTATTTATCTAGAATAACATGTTGCTATGAATAAAGATTATGTTTTGTATAGATCTCGAATGAGTCTTGGGTATCTCTTTATACTTTTCTTCAGGATTTATCTCTACTTGTTTTATTTTTAGATACCTATTAGATTTTTGTTTGGGTTTTTCTCTTCAGGTCATTGCCTGGTCCTCCCGTGTAGTTCTGGGCTGATTCCTGACCGTTCTCAGAATCATCCTTAGCCCATAAGGCGAGTTCTTGCATGGAGCCCCAGATCGCGGAAGATTGACAGTCACCTTGTGTTTCTTCCATTTCCTAATAATTGTGCCAACAGTTGTTGCCTTCTCACCTCATTAGTCTTGGCCATGGTGGAGAGGTTGTAGTGTGATTGATTGTGTGGACAGGTGTCTTTTATACAGGTAACAAGTTCAAACAGCTGTAATTAATACAGGTAATGAGTGGAGAATAGGAGGGCTTCTTAAAGGAAAACTAACAGGTCTGTGAGAGCCAGAATTCTTGCTAGTTGGTAGGTGATCAAATACTTATTTCATGCAGTAAAATGCAATTCAATTATTTAAAAATCATACAATGTGATTTTCTGTTTTTTTTTTTAGATTCTGTCGCTCACAGTTGAAGTGTACCTATGATAAAAATTACAGACCTCTACATTCTTTGTAGATGGGAAAACTTGCAAAATTGTCAGTGTATCCATTACTTATTTTCCCCACTGTACCATACTGTGCAAAAGTTTTAGGCAGATCTGGAAAAAAAGTTTTAAAAACATAGAAACGTTAATAGTTTATATTCATTACTTAACAAAATGTGAAGCAAATAAATAAAAGTGAAATTTTAACCCCTTTACAGCCCATGACGTATTAATATGCGTCAGTGTCCTGGGCTTTAAGAGCCTGACCCGTATTAGTACGTCATTGCGATCGCACACAGGCTGTGCGGGCGCGATCGCCGCCGGGTGTCAGCTGATTGTCACAGCTGACACCCGGTACTATGTGCAAGGAGCAGTCCCACACCACTCCCGGCACATTAACCCCCGCAATGCTGCGATCGAAGTCGATCGCAGCATTGTGGTGGCAAGGGGAGGTGATCGGTATACTCACCTCCTCTTCCGGCCTCCAGCGCTGTCTGCCGCGGCTTCCTGGGTGTTGCCATGACGACCCAATGTCGTCATGACAACATCCGGGTCACCAGGCAGCAGGAACATTGTTTGGTCATGCGCAGTGCACGACCACACAATGTTCTCGCTGTGCAGCGCTGACTGCCTGCATAGCACAGGGATGGTGCTCCATCCCTATGCTGTGCAGGCGATTAGAATAAAAAAAGTTAAAGTCCCAAAGTGGGACAAAGTAAAAAAGTGTAAAAACTCTCAGAAAGTGAAAAAAAAAAAAAAAAAATTGTAAAAATATTAAAATAAAAATAAAAAAAATAATCCACCAAAAATAAAAATATAATGTACCCATCAATAAATATTATTATGAAAAAAAGCAAACAAACAATAAAAGTACAGATATTTGGTATCGCCGCGTCCGGAACGACCTGACCTATAAAAATGTCCCACTAGTTAGCCCCTTCAGTGAACACGGTAAAAAAAAAAAAAAAAAAAACGAAGCAAAAAACAATGCTTTATCACCATACCGCCAAGCAAAAAATGCGCCAAGCATAACACGCGAGCAAAAAGACGAATATAAATAAAAATGGTACCGCTGAAAACAAGCTGCCATACAGCACCATCATCCGAAAAATCAAAAAGTTATAGCTCTCAGAATAAAGCGATGCAAAAAATATTTTTTTCTATAAAATAGCTTTTATTGTGTAAAAGCACCAAAACATAGAAAAACGATATAAATGTGGTACCGCTGTAAACGTACTGACCCGAAGAATAAAGCTCCCTTTTCAAATTTACCACACGTGGAACAGAATAAAAAAAAAAAAAAAACAATTCCTGAATTGGTGGTTTTTGTTTATTCTGCCTCTCCAAAATCGGAATAGAAAGCGATCAAAAAATGTCACATGCCTGAAAATGGCACCAATAAAAACGTCAACTCATCCCGCAAAAAACAAGCCATCACATGACTCTGTCTGCCAAAATATAGAAAAATTATAGCTCTCAAAATATGGCGATGCAAAAACTAGATTTTACAAAAAATGCGTCTTTTAGTGTGTGACAGCTGTCAGTCATAAAAACCCCATATGATTCTGGTATCGCTGTGATCGCACCGACCCGAAGAAAAAAGTCGTCTAATCACTTATACCGCACGAGGAACGGCGTAAAAAATAAACTCTCGGGTTAGGGTTGTGCTAGAGTTAGGGTTGTGCTAGGGTTAGGGTTGGGCTGGGGTTAGGGCTGGGGTTGGGGTTAGTGTTGTGATGGGGTTGGGATTTTTTTCAAAAGTAAGAAAAAAAGATGACGATATGGCGACTAGTGTTGAGCGCAAGTGCTCGCTACTTGAGTTTGCATCAGGTGCTCTGGTATGCATTGAGTATCGTGGGTATTTGAGTGACATGCTTGAGTCTCCGCCCCATATGCTTCGCGGCCAAAAAAACTTTACAGGGATTGCCCGCCATGCACGAGCGATCCCCGCATGTTTTTTTTTGGGTGTCTAATAACCGTGAAACATGCGGGGCAGGGACTCGAGCATGTCATTCGAGCCCACGCGGTACATGGTGCATACCTGAGTACCCGATGCAAACTCAAGTAGCGAGCAATTGCGTTCAAGACTAATGACAACTTATTCAATATGATGACCTAATGTTATCAAATTCTGTGTCGTACCTCTGGGCTCAAAATGTTCACTATACCACTTGATAAAATCTTTGAGGGGTCTAGTTTCCAAAATAGGGTCACTTGTGGGTGTTTCCACTGTTTAGGCACACAGGGGCCCTCCAAAAGCGACATGGTGTCCGCTAACAAATTGAATGGAAAATCGGCTCAAATTGTTAGCGGACACCATGTTGCATTTGGAGAGCCCCTGTGTGCCTAAACATTGGAGCTCCCCCACAAATGACCACATTTTGGGAACTAGACCCCCAAAGGCACCTATCTAGATGCATAGTGAGCACTTGGAACCCCCAGGTGCTTCACAAATTGATTCGTAAAAATGAAAAAGTGGAAAAAAAATACTTTTTCATTTTTAAGAATCAATTTGTGAAGCACCTGGGGGATCCAAGTGCTCACTATGCATCTAGATAGGTGCCTTGGGGGGTCTAGTTTCCAAAATGGGGTCACTTGTGGGGGAGCACCAATGTTTAGACACACAGGGGCTCTCCAAATGCGACATGGTTCCAATTTGTTAGCGGACACCATGTAGCGTTTGGAGAGCCCCTGTGTGCCTAAACATTGGAGCTCCCCCACAAGTGACCCCATTTTGGAAACTAGACCCCCAAAGGCACCTATCTAGATGCATAGTGAGCACTTGGAACCCCCAGGTGCTTCACAAATTAATCCGTAAAAATAAAAGTGTTTTTTTTTCCACTTTTTCATTTTTAAGAATCAATTTGTGAAGCACCTGGGGGTTCCAAGTGCTCACTATGAATCTAGATAGGTGCCTTGGGGGGTCTAGTTTCTAAAATGGGGTCACTTGTGGGGGAGCTCCAATGTTTAGGCACACAGGGGCTCTCCGAAAGCAACATGGTGTCCGCTACGAATTTGAGCCGATTTTCCATTCAATTTGTTAGCGGACACCATGTCGCCTTTGGAGAGCCCCTGTGTGCCTAAACATTGGAGCTCCCCCACAAGTGACCCTATTTTGGAAACTAGACCCCCAAAGGCACCTATCTAGATGCATAGTGAGCACTTGGAACCCCCAGGTGCTTCACAAATTGATTCGTAAAAATGAAAAAGTGGAAAAAAAATACTTTATCATTTTTACGGATTAATTTGTGAAGCACCTGGGGGTTCAAAATGCTCACCACCCATCTAGATAAGTTCCCAGGGGGGTCTAGTTTCCAAAATGGGGTCAATTGTGGGAGGTTTCCACTGTTTAGGCACATCAGGGGCTCTCCAAACGCAACATGGCGTCCGCTAATTATTCAAGCAAATTTTACAATCGAAAATTCAAATGGCGCTCCTTCCCTTCCGAGCCCTGCCGTGCGCCCAAACAGTGGTTTTTCCCCACATATGGGGTATTTGCGTGCCCAGGGGAAATTGCACAACAAATTTTGGGGTCAATTTTTTCCTGTTACCCCTGCGAAAATAAAAAAAATTGGGTCTAAAGTGATTTTTGTGAAAAAAGTTAAATGTTCGATTTTTCTCTTCCACATTCCAAAAATTCCTGTGAAGCACCTGAAGGGTTAATAAAGTTCTTGAATGTGGTTTTGAGCACCTTGAGGGGTGCAGTTTTTAGAATGGTGTCACTTTTGGGTATTTTCTGTCATAAAGACCTCTCAAAGTGACTTCAAATGTGATGTGGTCCCTAGAAAAATGGTTTTGTAAATTTTGTTGGAAAAATGAGAAATCGCTGGTCAACTTTTAACCCTTATAGCTCCATAACAAAAAAAAAAATTTGGTTCCAAAATTGTGCTGATGTAAAGTAGACATGTGAGAAATGTTATTTATTAATTATTTTGTGTGACATATCTCTCTGATTTAAGGGCATAAAAATTCAAATTTTTAAAATTGCAAAATGTTCAAAATTTTCGCCAATTTTCCATTTTTTTCACAAATAAACGCAAGTGATATCAAAGAAATTTCACCACAGTCATGAAGTACAATATGTCATGAAAAAACACTCTCAGAATCAGGGGGATCCATTGAAGCGTTCCAGAGTAATTACCTCATAAAATGACAGTGGTCAGAATTGTTAAAATTGGCCTGGTCATTAACGTGCAAACCACCTTGGGTTGTAAAGGGGTTAATCAAATCAATATAGTGTGACCATCCTTTGCTATCAAAGCACCAATTCTTTTAGGTACATTTGCATGCAGTTTTGAAGGCGCTCAGCAGGGAGGTTGTTCTAAACATCATAGAATCATAGAATGTTAGAGTTGGAAGGGACCTTCAGGGTTATCATGTCCAACCCCCTGCTCAGTGCAGGATTCACTTAACCATCTCAGACAGATGTCTGTCCAGCCTCTGTTTGAAGACTTCCATTGGAGGAGAACTCACCATCTCTCGTGGAGCCTGTTCCACGCGTTGATCATCCTCACTGTCAAAAAGTTTTTTCTAATATCTAATCTGTATCTTCTCCCTTTTAGTTTCATTCCATTGCTTCTCGTGTTTCCATGTGCATATAAGAATAAGAATGATCCCCCAACACTGTGACATTATTATTATTATTATTATTATTATTACTTGCTCCAGTTTTTCAATGTCTTTTTTAAAATGTGGTGCCCAAAACTGGACACAGTATTCCCGATGGGGCCTGACCAAGGAGGAGTAGAGGGGGATAATTACTTCACGTGATCTAGACTGTATGCTTCTCTTAATACATCACAGAATTGTGTTTGCCTTTTTTTGCTTCATCACACTGTTAACTCATGTGTGGTCTGTGATCTATTAGTATACCCAAGTCTTTTTCACACGTGCTGTTGTTTAGTTCTATTCCTCCCATTCTGTAAATATAATTTTCATTTTTCTTTCCCAGATGTAGAATCTTGCATTTTTCCCTGTTAAATATCATTTCATTAGTTGCTGCCTATTGTTCAAGCTTATCTAGATCCTTCTAAATCCTTTCTCTGTCTTCTCTAGTGTTAGCTAGCCTTCCTAGATTTGCTTCCTCTGCAAATTTGATTATTTTACCTTCAGTTCCCTTATCTAGATAATTTATAAAAATGTCGAACAACACTGAGGCCAGGGCACCCTGGAGAAAAGACCCAGATCTTCTGTTGTAGGCTTGTGCAAATCCTTCTGTCTCTTCATGTAATGCCAGATGGACTCAATGATGTTAATATTAAGGCTCTATGTTCTTGCTTACACTGAAGACAGATTTTGAACATTGCCATTGTTTGGTGTCCTCAGTGGTTAGAAATATAGGCAGATACTTATCTATCTTGCTATACCATAACTGAGGCATTTGATTGGCTTCAGATTTATTCTGCAGTGGGCAACAACCCCGAACAAGCAGCCAATGTTATTAAGATCTGTCTTGTGGCTTAAGGATCGTGACGGCTCCACCTTTCGCTGGATGAGGTTTTCTCTGTCTCACCAACCCGTTTCTCTGACTCATCCACTCATTTTCTTAAGTCAAACCTTATTTGGCGGTCCTTTTCCTTCCACTTCATTTTCCTGCAGTGGCCACTCTTCGCTGTAGGCTGGCACTTCCAGTTCAGACACCCCCTCCTGTATGCGTAACCTCTGGAGTGCTGGATAACTCTTTGTGCTCTTTCATTCCTTCTACGCCCATAATCAATGGGACCTTCTTGTTGTTCTGCACCATTAACCACCATTACAGTTGTACATGTTTGACTCCAACTTAGACAGCATAATGGTCACCATCTTCTACATAACTCGAGCCTTCCCTGCATCATTCAAAATTCCTGAGACAAGGCTTGATCCTGCCAACTACACCAAATGTAACGTGACGTAGGGCGGTCGCCGGTGGTGAGTATTCGTCACTTACGCCCTCGGGCATGTTACATGAAAGTGGGGGTCCCGACTGGGTATGTGGACTTGTGCTGTGAGGGCGCTACGCTCATGCAGGCCGCATATAACCGATGTTGCTGGCTTGCCAGGACCAGGTGTTGAACAGTTCAGTGAGGGAGACCACTAGTCAAAAATAAACTTTTTACTGAACCGGAATTCCACGATTGTTTTTTGGGTTTTCTATTTACCATGTTTACTATATTGTAAAACTGGCCAGGCAATATTATTCTCCAGGTCAGTACGAGTATGTAGATACCAAACATGTATATTTTTTTTACTTAAATAGTGAAAAAAATTCAGAAATTTGTAAAAAAAAAAAATACATTTTGCTTAAGTCGCCATTTTCTGTAACCCATAACATTTTACATTTTTGAAATATGGTCCTGTGTGAGGGCTTATTTCTTGTGCCCTGAGCTGACATTTTTACTGATATCATTTTGGGGTAGATATGATGTTTTCATCGCCTCTTGCATTTTATTGCAATGTTACGGTGGTCAAAAAAATATAATTTTTTTTCTTGTTAAATCAGCGGTCATGTGATGGGAAAGATGCAGGCTCAGCATCAAAGGCAGGGACCCAACATATGATGTACATGCACGCCAAAGGTCATGAAGGGGTTAATTTTTGTAATTGAAGAACATCCATCCACAAGTATCCATCTGCATGTGCTGCAGAGATGACCTACTAGGAGCCCATACATTCTAGGCTTAACTACACGCACGCACGCGTACACACGCACACACACACTTACCATCGGTCTTTCTTCTCTTTAGTTTTTCTGACATCAGCAGAGTACAGGGCTTGTGGTGACATCATGGTCACATGACTGGTCACATGATAGTGAGGTCACCAAAGATCCTGAAGCAGCATCCACATCGGAAACTTCACTAATAATGCTATTATCAGTGAAGCTCCTGCTGTAGATGCTGGGAGCCCCCAACGGAATGGGGGCCATGGTCAGTTGCCCAGTCTGATGCCCCCAATGCAGACCATGTATCTGTATACTTTGTATTGCTTCCTCCCATGCAAAGAGTTGTGCTATGTGCCAACCATGTTTCTGCTCGGTGAGACGCAGCCATTACACAATACATAGCATGGGCACGTTTATAGGAAGCAGCACAGGACAATATTCCAATTGGGAAACATATTATTATATCAATATATGTTGATTAAAATGTACTTTGTTCATGGGACAACCGCTTTGACTTTGATATGAAAACAAGACCAAATGATTCAGCAATGCAAAAAAAACAGGAAGAAAAATGGCAACAAGTGCTTTGGACTGACGAGTCAAAATGTGAAATACTTGACTATAACATAAGAAAATTTGTTCTCCAAAGGACTGGAAAAAGGTACAATAATGAGTGTTGGCAGGCAGCAGTGAAGCATGGTGGAGGGTCTTTGCTTGTTTGGGGCTGTGTTTCAACAAATGGAATTGGGGATTTGGTCAGGATTAATGGTATCATAAAAGCTGAATAATACAGGCAGACACTCATCATCCAAATATATATTTTTTAATGAATGATAACTTGTCTGCTGGTTAATTCTTCCTACTCCATGGACAGCATGAATCAATTCCATTATTGCAGCCATGCATGTTTCATTTTAAAATGCTGCAACAGTTAAACGGCAACCAAGGACAATGTGACTCTGAAGGCTATAACATCCAAAAGGCATATCCCTGGGGGCTTCTCCCTTCTCAGCTCTCCTAGACTGATGGGTCTCTCCCCCTGTCAGTCAATGGGAGCGGGGCAGAGAAAAGCCGCTAGTGTCCTGCCTCTTAAACTAGCCATCCTAGTTGCATCATACCCAGTCACCATTTTCTCTGAAATGCTGTTTTCTCTAAAACATACAGTAAATGTCTGCAATGCAGTCAAATGCTGATTCATGTTGCCTGTGTTTTTGGAACCATGAATTAGCTGATAGGGTTCCTTTAAAGAGATATTGACATTTTTTTCTAATTAGGTGTGAGAGACATATTCTTATAATTGCCCGTTAAGAATACAGATATCTAAGGTGCATGGACAACTTAGGTGGCACATTAGCTAATAGGGCTCACTCAAGAAAACACCACTTTCAAAGTTAAAAGGAATCTGTCAGTACGTATGAAGGTTTTATCACTAGGACATTATCATAGCCCTGACTAGCTGCCTCGTGCCTAGTCCTCAAAAAACACCCCCTCCTCTGATAAGCAGCTCATTGTCAATATATTATTCTTTCAAAAGACATAGAGTCCAAGTTCACCAGTACATAATATAATCAGAAAAAGTTTATTATATCAATACAAACAAGGCATAAAATTTGCAACAAAAAGAGATCATGAAAGTCAAAAGAACAAAGGCTCAGGTGTTTGTGGCAGCTGGTCAGCAATACTATAACAGGGCAGTATAAAAATTGGGTCCATATATAGAATTAATTATCATCATATACTCACATAAAGTGCCTAGTGCAATCATCTCATATAGTAGAGAACAACCAATACAGTACCATATGTGTAAAATGTGTGCACACACTTCGTGCACAAGTGCTACCTCAATTATTGACAAGGTTATATTGTCAGATCTCATCAGACAATATTCACATAGGTGAACACCACCAATTATTAACAATCCTAGTGCATAGATATAGCCAGTTTTAAATAGCCCATGACTCGAGGACATGCACACATCTGCATAGGGTACCTACAGTAAGTCTACTTTGGAAGCAATGATTAGTGCGATCTCATGCACAGAACCCACTAACCCATATTTACACCTGTGTGACCAGCAATACCTTCAGCTCCAATGTGCGTTTCGCGTGGGCTTCCTTGGGGAGCTATAACTTTCTGTGTGTCAGGCAGGCTTTAAATGTAAGTATCCGCAGGTGCTCGGAATTCAGCGCCACGACTGACATATGCGTGTCACTATCAATATACACTGCTCAAAAAAATAAAGGAAACACTCAATAACACATCCTAGATCTGAATGAATGAAATATTCTCATTGAATACTTTGTTCTGTACAAAGTTGAAAGTGCTGACAACAAAATCACACAAAAATCATCAATGGAAATCAAATTTATTAACTAATGGAGGCCTGGATTTGGAGTCACCCCCAAAATTAAAGTGGAAAAACACACTACAGGCTGATCCAACTTTGATGTAATGTCCTTAAAACAAGTCAAAATGAGGCTCAGTATTGTGTGTGGCCTCCACGTGTCAGTATGACCTCCCTACAATGCCTGGGCATGCTCCTGATGAGGTTGCGGATGGTCTCCTGTGGGATCTCCTCCCAGACCTGGACTAAAGCATCCGCCAACTCCTGGACAGTCTGTGGTGCAACATGACGTTGGTGGATGGAGCGAGACATGATGTCCCAGATGTGGTCAATCGGATTCAGGTCTGGGGAACGGGCGGGCCAGTCTATAGCTTCAATGCCTTCATCTTGCAGGAACTGCTGACACACTCCGCCACATGAGATCTGGCATTGTCCTGCATTAGGAGGAACCCAGGGCCAACCACACAGCATATGGTCTCACAAGGGGTCTGAGGATCTCATCTCGGTACCTAATGGCAGTCAGGCTACCTCTGGCGAGCACATGGAGGGCTGTACGGCCCTCCAAAGAAATGGCACCCCACTCCATTACTGACCCACTGCCAAACCGGTCATGCTGAAGGATGTTGCAGGCAGCAGATCGCTCTCCACGGCGTCTCCAGACTCTGTCACATCTGTCACATGTGCTCAGTCTGAACCTGCTTTCATCTGTGAAGAGCACAGGGTGCCAGTGGTGACTTTGACAATCCTGGTGTTCTGTGTGCCAAGCGTCCTGCATGGTGTTGGGCTGTGAGCACAACCCCCATCTGTGGACGTCAGGCCCTCATACCACCCTCATGGAGTTGGTTTCTCACCGTTTGTGCAGACACATGTACATTTGTGGCCTGCTGGAGGTCATTTCGCTGGGCTCTGGCAGTGCTCCTCCTGTTCCTCCTTGCACAAAGGCGGAGGTAGAGGTCCTGCTGCTGGGTTGTTGCCCTCCTACTGCCCCCTCCACGTCTCCTGGTGTACTGGCCTGTCTTCTGGTAGTGCCTCTAGCCTCTGGACACTACGATGACAGACACAGCAAACCTTCTTGCCACAGCTCGCATTGATGTGCCATCCTGGATGGGCTGCACTACCTGAGCAACTTCTGTGGGTTGTAGAGTCCGTCTCATGGTACCACGAGTGTGAAAGCACAACCAACATTCAAAAGTGACCAAAACATCAGCCAGAAAGCATTGGTACTGAGATGTGGTCTGTGGTCCCCACCTGCAGAACCACTCCTTTATTGAGTGTGTCTTGATAATTGCCAATAATTTCCATCTATTGTCTATTCCATTTGCACAACAGCATGTGAAATTGATTGTCAATCAGTGTTGCTTCCTAAGTGGACAGTTTGATTTCACAGAAGTTTGATTTACTTGGTGTTATATTCTGTTGTTTAAGTGTTCCCTCTGTTTTTTGAGCAGTGTACAATGTATACAGAAAGCTGTGGAGTGGGCGAGGTTAGCTTTCTGAGCTCTGCTACATGCTACATCTAAGATTGTTTTTCAACTGCTGCACCCAGTAAACTAACTGATACATCACTGGAATCTTAGTCTCCTTTTCTACATCATGCTGTTGTCAGGTGAGAAAACCTAGGATAAAAACAAAATCAGCAAATACCCTGCAATAAATAAATAAATAGCGATAGTACATGAAAATAACATAGGATACTTAGTTAACATAATTTTGATAAAAAAAAATGTAAAAGCCATTACACTGCGTCAAGGTGATACTATTCGGGACAGTCCTAACCTAGCCTAAGTTTTGTCTATTTAGTGGCCAATGTGAACATGTGCCTACACATTGCATACATACCAACTTATATTCCAGTTAATCTCTTTAGGTTTTTGCTGTGAGATGAGTAGCAAAAACTTGGTGACAGCTTCCCTTTAAAAAGATAACATTCTTTCAGTGTGGCTCTAAAAGGAGATCACTGAGAAATAATTCATCCATGCATCATGATGGAACCTGAGAGATGAGAAATCTGATTGCTATTCACTGCAAGGGATTTGTTATATCACCTACTTTACCACTGTTTATTATCTACACATGTACCAATCCCAATTTCCAGTCTGTCAGCCATGATTTCCATCAAAAGTGTTTACCACTAGTATCTTTCACTGATAATGGTCTGTCTGGTTGATTCAGATACTAGTATTATTTTCCACCCTCATTAACCAAGTAATTAGAATGCAGTTATACGCCTCTGATTATTTCCAGATAACAGGACAGGTCAGTTAAAGTCAGTTTTGAACTTGCCAGTGGAATGATATAAAATATAATTAATAGGAGGCCGCTGCTTCAGTAAAATCATTTGTATTAATGCATCAAAGCACATTGTGATTTATTAAACACTAGATGGTGGCCCAATTCTAACATATCGGGTATCCTAGAATATGTATGCGGCCGACCGGGCGCAATGAGCAGAGCGGTGTTTAAATTTGGTGTCAATATCGCTGATTGGTCGCAGCCGGCGGCCACGACCAATCAGCGAACCGTATTAGTGAGGACCGGAGAGCGTGTTTAAATTTGGCGCCAAAATCGCTGATTGGTCGCGGCCAGCGGACGCGACCAACCAGCGAATTGTATTAGTGAGGACCGGGGAGCGGCGCCGCCTGTGCGGGTACTTCCGCTGTGAGTAGCCGGGAGATGACCGGCTGCTCGCAGCAGAAGTATCCCGACTGGCGGCGCCGCTCCCCAGTCCTTCCTTCACACTTGCCGTCGGGAGATCAGCGGCCCTAGCTTGTTGGCACTGCAGAATACAGCCAGGTCCTTTCCATATTGCAGCGCTAAAAATCCAGCTATTTAAAACTGTGTTTTCTCCGTCACACAAATCACATATACGTTTTCAGAAAATACTGCCATTTTTGGCATCCATTCAAATTTTTTTTCACTGTGTCAGCGAAGTTTTTGACACCTATTTGCTATTCAAAATAGTTACCTACAGGCCAGGAATTTAAAACTGTAAAGAAGGTAAAATCCAGTGCCACATGCGATAAATCCTTTTATTGCAAAAATAAAAATCACAACATGTCCCTAGGAGGGGAACAACTGGATGCATTTCGAGGACACAGCCCCTTAATCATCAGTATACAAATCAATTAAAAAACAACACATTTATAATAAAGACTGTGGCCACCCCTAAACATGTGTGATAGATTAGTATACAAATTAGGATATTAACTCCCACTCAGACAAGATTTGCGTGCAACGAATTCACATAGAATATTCAGATATAAACTTAGGGGGAAAAAAAAAACACAAAAAAAAAAAAAATTTATTTTTTTTTTTTTAATAAATGGAATGGATTTGCCATATAAGTGCACAGAAACAGAACATGCATATAATGTTATAAATGCAAGCATATATGTATAATTTAATTGAAAAACATTAGATCTGATCTATAATTCATACCTTGTGGTATCCGTGCATTTAATTTCAATATCCATAATTTTTCTTTGTTATGGAGCATTTTTTCCCAATTACCGCCACGATGGGGACGTGGTACTCTCTCTATGCCTCTAATATTTAATGTGCTTATATTGCCCGAATGTACCTCCCTGAAATGTTTGGAAAGACCTGATAGCCTGATGGATTTTGAAGCAGGATTTGCTCCTGTAATATGTTCTGATATTCTTGCTTTAAGGGCTCTGGTAGTACAGCCTATATAATATTTTGAACAGCTGACACAAGTTGCCATATAGACAACATGGGAGGTGTTACAATTTATATAAGACTCTATGTCATATTTTCTACCTGTATGTAGATCAGAGAAACTTGAACCCATAGCGACATACTTGCACATACAGCATCTATTTTCACCACACTTATACATGCCAACATATTTCAGCCAGGTGGGACTTTGTGCTTTATTATCCAAAAATACGCTGGGTGACAACATATTGCGTAGATCCTGACCTTTCCTTGAAACCACCCTACAACCTGCTTCCAATATATTAGACAATTTGCCATCCTGATATAATATGGGTAAATTCTTGAGAAAAATTTGTTTAATGTTGTAAAAATGATCACTATATGGCGTAGAGAAAGTTAATGAAGATTTCGCCTTATTGGAACTATGTTTTTCTGATTGTGTCAACAAACCCTCTCTATCTTTAGATGTAGCTATAGATACAGCCCTATCGATCATCCATTTTTCATACCCCCTAGATTTTAGTCTCGCTGACATGGTTTTAGTTTCCTCCTCAAAACCCTCTTGTTCACTACAATTGCGTCTAGCTCTAATGAACTCACCCACTGGTAAATTTTTTATAACATGTTTTGGGTTACTACTTTCAGCTCTAAAGAGAGAATTACCGCTGAGGGGCTTGTGGTAAAGTTTAGAGATCATTTTCCCTGTACTCACACAACCAGTTAATACGACATCCAAAAACGGAGTTGACTCCTTGTGAATCTCCATAGTGAATTTCAAATTATAGTTGTTATCCTCCAAATAATTTAAGAATTCTGTAGAAGGTGGTGCGGGAGACCCCGACGACAGATCCCATATGAGGATCATGTCATCAATGAATCTCCCGCACCACCAAATATTATTCCTATATGGACAACATTCACTGAAAATATATATTCTTCCTCCCATCTTTTCATATAAACATTGGCCAGTGAAGGGGAAAACTTAGAGCCCATCGGACAACCGCAAAGCTGTAAGTAAAATTTATCATTGAAGATGAAAAAATTACTCTTCAAAAGAAATTCCAAACTCAATAACAAAAATTCCTTAACACCATCAGTGAAAACGTCAATTTGATTAAAAAAATATTGCACAACCCTCAATGCCTTATCGTGAGGTATTGAGGAATATAACTGGACAACATCACGTTATCCAATTACAGTCCTCCTGCCAAGACATATGAATAATGGCCTGCATTAGATGCTTTGTATCTTTTATCATACCTGGTGATCCCTCCAGTAAGACACGTAATCTGGAATCCACCCACCCCGAAAACTGTGTTTTCTCCATCACACGGATTACATATACGTTTTCAGAAAATGCTGCCATTTCTGGCCTCCATTAAAAATTTGTTTCAGTGTGTTGGTGAAGCAATTGACACCAGTTTGCTGTTCAAAATAGTTACCTACAGACCAGGTATCTAAAACTGTGTTTTCTCCGTCACACGGATCACATATACGTTTTCAGAAAATACTGCCATTTCTGGCCTCCATTAACCCCTTTACCCCTGGTTTGCACATTAATGACCGGGCCAATTTTTACAATTCTGACCACTGTCACTTTATGAGGTAATTACTCTGGAACGCTTCAACGGATCCCCCTGATTCTGAGATTGTTTTTTCATTACATATTGTACTTCATGGTTGTGGTAAAATTTCTTTGATATCACTTGCGTTTATTTGTGAAAAAAATGGAAATTTGTCGAAAATTTTGCAATTTTCAAAATTTGAATTTTTATGCCCTTAAATCAGAGAGATACAGTACAGACCAAAAGTTTGGACACACCTTCTCATTTAAAGAATTTTCTGTATTTTCATGACTTTGAAAATTGTACATTCACACGGAAGGCATCAAAATTATGAATTAACACATTTGGAATTATATACTTAACAAAAAAGTGTCAAACAACTGAAAATATGTCTTATATTCTAGGTTCTTCAAAGTAGCCACCTTTTGCTTTGATGACTGCTTTGCACATTCTTGGCATTCTCTTGATGAGCTTCAAGAGGTAGTCACCGGAAATGGTCTTCCAACAATCTTGAAGGAGTTCCCAGAGATGCTTAGCACTTGTTGGCCCTTTTGCCTTCACTCTGTGGTCCAGCTCACCCCAAACCATCTCGATTGGGTTCAGGTCTGGTGACTGTGGAGGCCAGGTCATCTGGCGTAGCACCCCATCACTCTCCTTCTTGGTCAAATAGCCCTTACACAGCCTGGAGGTGTGTTTGGGGTCAATGTCCTGTTGAAAAATAAATGATGGTCCAATTAAACGCAAACTGGATGGAATAGCATGCCTCTGCAAGATGCTGTGGTAGCCATGCTGGTTCAGTATGCCTTCAATTTTGATTAAATCCCCAACAGTGTCACCAGCAAAGCACCCCCACACCATCACACCTCCTCCTCCATGCTTCACGGTGGGAACCAGGCATGTAGAGTCCATCCGTTCATCTTTTCTGCGTCGCACAAACACACGGTGGTTGGAACCAAAGATCTCAAATTTGGACTCATCAGACCAAAGCACAGATTTCCACTGGTCTAATGTCCATTCCTTGTGTTCTTTAGCCCAAACAAGTCTCTTTACCTTGTTGCCTGTCCTTAGCAGTGGTTTCCTAGCAGCTATTTTACCATGAAGGCCTGCTGCACAAAGTCTCCTCTTAACAGTTGTTGAAGAGATGTGTCTGCTGCTAGAACTCTGTGTGGCATTGACCTGGTCTCTAATCTGAGCTGCTGTTAACTTGCAATTTCTGAGGCTGGTGACTAGGATAAACTTATCCTCAGAAGCAGAGGTGACTCTTGGTCTTCCTTTCCTGGGGTGGTCCTCATGTGAACCAGTTTCTTTGTAGCGCTTGATGGTTTTTGCAACTGCACTTGGGGACACTTTCAAAGTTTGCCCAATTTTTCGGACTGACTGACCTTCATTTCTTAAAGTAATGATGGCCACTCGTTTTTCTTTACTTAGCTGCTTTTTTCTTTCCATAATACAAATTCTAACAGTCTATTCAGTAGGACTATCAGCTGTGTATCCACCTGACTTCTGCACAGCACAACTGATGGTCCCAACCCCATTTATAAGGCAAGAAATCCCACTTATTAAACCTGACAGGGCACACCTGTGAAATGAAAACCATTTCCGGTGACTACCTCTTGAAACTCATCAAGAGAATGCCAAGAGTGTGCAAAGCAGTCATCAAAGCAAAAGGTGGCTACTTTGAAGAACCTACAATATAAGACATATTTTCAGTTGTTTCACACTATTTTGTTAAGTATATAATTCCACATGGGTTAATTCATAGTTTTGATGCCTTCCGTGTGAATGTACAATTTTCAAAGTCATGAAAATACAGAAAAATCTTTAAATGAGAAGGTGTGTCCAAACTTTTGGTCTGTACTGTATGTCACACAAAATAGTTAATGAATAACATTTCCCACATGTCTACTTTACATCAACACAATTTTGGAGCCAAATTTTTTTTTTTTATTAGGGAGCTATAAGGGTTAAAAGTTTATCAGAGATTTCTCATTTTTCCAACAAAATTTACAAAACCATTTTTTAGGGACCACATCTCATTTAAAGTCACTTTGAGGGGTCTATATGACATAAAATACCCAAAAGTGACACCATTCTAAAAACTGCACCCCTCAAGATGCTCAAAACCACATTCAAGAACTTTATTAACCCTTCAGGTGCTTCACACCAATTAATTGAACGTGAAAGGAAAAAATGAACATTTAACTTTTTTTCACTAACATTTTTTTTAGACCCCAATTTTTTTATTTTCACAAGGGTACCAGGAGAAATTGGACCACAAAAGTTGTTGTGAAATTTCTACGGAGTACGCCGATATCTCATATGTGGGGGAAAGCCATTGTTTGAGAGCACAGCAGGGCTCGGAAGGGAAGGAGCGCCAATTGACGTTTTCAATGTAAAACTCGCTGGAATTCACAGCGGAACCCATGTCGCGTTTGGAGAGCCCCTGATGTGCCTAAACAGTGGAAACCCCCCACAAGTGACCCCATTTTGGAAACTAGACCCCTTAAGGAACTTACTTAGATGTGTGGTGAGCACTTTGAACCCCCAAGTGTTTTGCTAAAGTTTATGACGTTGAGGCACAATCATTTTTTTTCCACAAAAATGATTTTTTAGCCACAATATTTTTATTTTCACAAGGGTGCAAGGAGAAATTGGACACCAAAAGTTGTTCTCCAATTTCTCCTGAGTACGCTGATACCTCATATGTGGGGGAAAGCCATTGTTTGGGTGCACGGCAGGGCTCGGAAAGGAAGGAGCGCCATTTGACGTTTTCAATGCAAAACTCGCTGGAATTGACAGCGGACCCCATGTTGCGTTTGGAGAGCCCCTGATGTGCCTAAACAGTAGAATCTCCCCACAAATGACCCCATTTTTTAAACTAGACCCTTCAGGGAGCTTATTTAGATGTGTGGTGAGCACTTTGAACCCCCAAGTGTTTTGCAAAGGTTTATGACGTAGAGCTGTGAAAAAAAACAACATTTTTTTTCCACAAAAACGATCTTTTAGCCGCAATATTTTTATTTTCACGAGGGTACTAGGAGAAATTGGACTCCAAAAGTTGTTGTGCAATTTCTCCTGAGTACGCAGATACCCCATGTGTTTGAGAAAACTACTGTTTTGGCGCATGTCAGGGCTCAGAAGGAAAGGAGTGACGCTTTTGAATGCAGACTTTGATGGAATGGTCTGCGGGCGTCATGTCACGTTCTCAGAGCCCCTGATGTGCCTGAACAGTGGAAATGCCCAATAAGTGCCCCCTTTTTGGAAACAAGACCCCCAATGAATTTATCTAGATGTGTGGTGAGCCCATTGAACCCCCAGCTGCTTCAAAGAAAATTATAATGTTGACTTGTGAAAATAAAAAAAATACATTTTTTCCACAAAAATGCAAAAAAAAACATTTTCACAAGAGTACCAGAAGAAATTGCACCCCATAAGTTGTTGTGCAATTTCTCCTGAGTACGCTGATACCCCATGTGTTGGAGAAAACTACTGTTTGGACGCATATCAGGTCTCGGAAGGCAACGAGTGATGCTTTTGAATGCAGACTTTGATGGAATTGTCTGTATGCGTTATGTAACGTTCTCAGAGCCCCTGATGTGCCTAAACAGTGGAAATGCCCAACAAGTGCCCCCTTTTTGGAAGTGGTAGCTGATTTTTGAGTTTTATAATGTAGTGTCATACGTCAGTTGTGTAGGACAACCTGACGAACACTACACAACTGACGTATGACAACCTGACGAACACTACGTCAGCTGTGCAGTGTTCGTCAGGTTGTCATACGTCAGAAATTAATTTAATAGTCCATGGAAGTATGGTACCTTTTGAAGCAGTCTTTCATGCACAGGCCAGGTTTGTCAAGGCAGGTGTCACATTGATAAATTGTGTCCTTGCGTATTCCCCTTTTATAACACACTCAGCACCTCTTTTGTGACTTTCCTTTCTTTCCGCTGTGATGGATCTCCCCTGGGAAATGCTGGCCTGGTACATTTCGAGGTCCTTCAGTTCCAGAAGTACTGGGGCCTGCTCCGTCACTGCTGCCAAATATCAGGGCCTTGATAACTGTCTCCTGGAAGTGAAGATATGACATAGAAATCTGGCCTGCACATTGTGACAGAAGGAAAGTGTAGTGCATTGCCATCTGTACAATGTGCATGGCCAGCTTCTTATACCATACCTTGGCCTTTCTCAAAGCACTGTACGGCTGGAGGACTTGATCAGAGAGATCAACTCCCCCATGTACTTGTTGTACCCCACTACACAGTCTGGTTTGGCGACCTGTGTAGTGGAACCTCGTACAGTGCTGAGGGTGCTGCCATCACCATGTATGGTGGTCAAGAAAAGGACATCCCTTTTGTCCTTGTACTTGACCATCAGCAGGTGGTTGCTACATTGGGCTCTGCTCTCACCCTTTCTGAGCAGCTGCCCAATTAGGGTCTTTGGGAGGCCTCTCTGATTTTTGCGGACAGTACCGCAGGCTGCGGTAGGTCGCGCAGAGTGGGACTTGAAGAGCGGGATACTTGTATAAAAGTTATCCACGTACAGGTGATAACCTTTATCCAGCAGTGGGTGCACCAAGTCCCACACAATTTTCCCACTCATTCCCAGAACAGAGGGGCATTCAGGGGGTTCAATCCGGGAGTCCTTCCCTTCATGAACTCTAAACTTGTGAGTGTACCCTGAGGTACTCTCACAAAGTTTATACAGCTTGATCCCATACCTTGCCCTCTTACTGGGCAGGTACTGCCGGAATCCAAGCCGCCCCTTAAAAGAGATTAAGGACTCATCCACGCAGATGTCCCTTTGGGGTACGTACACTTCAGAAAATTTGTTGTTGAAGTGTTCGATGACCGGCCGAACTTTGAAAAGACGATCAAAGTTTGGGTCATCGCGTGCAGGACACCTTGCATTATCTTGGTAATGCAAGAACTTGTGGATGGCCTGAAAGCGTCTCCGGATCATGACCATTCGGAACACTGGAGTGTTATACAAAACGTCAACACTCCAGTATTGCCGAAGCTCTGGCTTCTTCAGGATCCCCATAAGAAGGACCAGGCTTCAAAACTTCATCATTTCTACTGCGTCTAAAGGAGACCAGTTAGAAAATGATGAAGAGGGGTTTTGTTCCAAAAATTGATGAGCGTATAAATTAGTTTGGCCCACCATCAGGTTTACAAAATCCTCAGAGAAAAAGACTTTGAAAAAGTCTAGTTCTGTGAGGCCGGTGGTGTCAAACTTGTTTCCTGACTTTGCCACAAAATCAGGAATCAGTGGCTCATAATTTTCGGGGGGCGAGGTCCATATGGGATCAGTAGTGGGGAGCACTGGATCATCTTCTCTCCTGCGACGACTGCGGGGCGGTCCAGCAGCACCTGAGGAGGAAGAGGAGGAAGAAGAGGAGGAGGAGGAAGACGACGAGGAGGAAGAGGAAGACGAGGAGGAGGAGGAGGAAGACGACGAGGAGTCGGAAAAACAAAGAAATGTGGGATCCTCGCCCTCGCTGTCAGTGTCAGAGGCAAGAAAAGCGTATGCCCCCTCCGCTGAATATTAGACACCAAAACATAGCCAAAAGGAGCATTACTCATAAAGGTGGTGGATCACTGTCCAGGCTGGGGCACCACATCCCCCCTTACATCAACCATAAACTGTCAACAAAGCATATAAAAAATATGAGGACAAGACAGACAACATGGTATACAGTGTAAAAATTCATTTTATTAAGTTATAATATTAAAAAAGTTAATAGAGACAGTATTCAAGGTGGAAGCAAAACTGGATACATATAACAGTTTATAGCCCTAGATACGGGCAGTTAGAAGAGAAGATTTTATTATGCTAGCTCCAAATAGATCTAAAAATACCTTATCACATACATGTAAAGTCATTGTCTCCCGTTATTGCACTGTGCCCAGATAGCCACAAACATTTCACAGAAGCATGGGTAGCTAGTGTAAAACACACCTAAGGGCTCAATGGCCCATCATATATTATAAGAGCACAGATGCACAGGGGGAATCAATGTGACAGTCTGAGAAGGTAGGAGAGAAAAACTACATGGAGCAATGTAATGACCAGTGTGCTTACCAAGGATTGAACGGCAGGTTTCTCAAGGGCAGAAGTACTGTGATATATTGAGGGGAGCCCATATATATATGTACCATGTAACGATGTATGTCATAGAAAATCCGGAAACGCAACTTCCGGAAGTGCGTCACCTGTATCACGTGACCAGTGTCACATGATCACAGGGAAGTGTGTTGCTTGGCGCATGCGCGCCGCCGCGGCCAGACCCCAAGCGCGCCCCCAGCCGTCAAGCCACCTGAGCGCCCTGAGAGAGTGCCAGGCAGGCCAGGAGACAGGCGGGAGCGCGGCAGGGACGGCCACGACCGGGCGCATGCGCACCACACATCCCTCCAGTACACGTCCAGAGAGGTGAGGCTGTGCTAACACAGACATTAATGAATAGATCACAGCACACATGAACATTAAAACATCAGTTACAATGAATTGCAGTCATAATAGCAGGCACATATAGTGGGACTGTAGATTTTTAGTGTTGAGCCATGATACAGATGCAAATTCTGGCATAAACTGTATTGAGAGAAAAAAAGAAACCATGGGGAGACAAAACAAGAAATAAAATTAGTAATTAGTAACCGACACAACACCACAGGTAATGTAGAAACAAAAACAAAAATAAAAAAATAAAAATAGAACCTAACTCGCCGAAGGAAGTTTACAGGAATGTATATAAGGGATGCCAATCCAAATTATAAATAAGAGGAGAAGCTCAGGGTTTAATTCATCCCAAACTGAATAGCGAGTTTGGGATGAGCGGGACATTTTTTGTTATGTATGAGGTGCGTGTGTGTCAATACTTTATTTAGAGTGTGTGTGTGTCAGTACTTTATTTGGAGTGTGTGGAAAAAGGAAATACTGTATGTGGTGCAAACAGCGAGCACGAGTGTGGATTGGTGAACTATGTCACCGATCAACCCTCGGCGGCTGCTGGATGTGTGCACAGATGTGTGGGGAGTGGGAAGAGGGGTGGATGAGGGGAAATCAGAGATGACTTACCAAAGTTTTCTCTGTTCTTCTTTCAGCAGCAGGACCGGCGCTGGTGACCGGGAGCCCGGAGCAGGAGCCCAGCGCTGGTGACCGGGAGCCTGGCGCTGGTGACCGGGAGCCCGGAGCAGGAGCCCGGCACTGGTGACCGGGAGCCCGATGCTGGTGACAGGGAGCCCAGAGCAGGAGCCCGGTGCTGGTGACCGGGAGCCAGGCGCTGGTGACCGGAAGCCCGGAGCTGGAGCTCGGCGCTGGTGACCGGGAGCCCGGTGCTGTAGACCGGGAGCCCGGCGCTGATGACTGGAAGACTGGAAGCCCAGAGCAGGAGACCGGGAGCCCAGAGCAGGAGACCAGGAGCCCGGAGCAGGAGACCAGGAGCCCGGAGCAGGAGACCAGGAGCCCGGAGCAGGAGACCGGTACTGGAGCTGGAGATCAGAACCAAGAGAATTAACAGGGACTCTGGGGTGAGGGGGATTGGGGTGGGAAGGGGGGTAAAAAGACAGGAGAGTGGGGAGAGGGGGATTGGGGTGGATGAGGGGATGGACTTACCAAAGGGTCAGCAGGACTGGAACAGAAGACCCAGAGCAGGAGACCAGGAGCCCGGCGCTGGTGACCGGGAGCCCGGCGTTGGTGACTGTAAGCCCGGAGCAGGAGCCCGACGCTGTTGACCGGGAGCCTGGAGCAGGAGCCCGGCGCTGGTGACCGGGAGCCCGGAGCAGGAGCCCGGCGCTGGTGACCGGGAGCCCGGCGCTGGTGACTAGGAGCCCGGAGCAGGAGCCCTGCGCTGGTGACTGGGAGCCCGGCGCTGGTGACTGGGAGCCAAAAGCAGGAGCCCGGTGCTGGTGACCGGTAGCCCGGCGCTGGTGACCGGGAGCAGCGCTGGAGACCGGGAGCCCGGAGCTGGAGACCGGTATTGGAGCTGGACACCAGAAACGAGAGAATTAACAGGGACACTGGAGTGAAGGGGGATTGGGGTGGGAAGGAGGGTAAAAAGATGGGGGAGTGGGGAGAGGGGGATTGGGGTGGATGAGGGGAGATCAGAGATGGACTTACCAAGGGGTCAGCAGGATCAACAGCCGGACTGGAACAGGAGACGGAGTCCGGAGCAGGAGACCGGGAGCCTGGAGCGAGAGCCCGGCGCTGGTGACCGGGAGCCCGGAGCAGGAGACCGGGAGCCTGGAGCGAGAGCCCGGTGCTCATGACCGGGAGCCGGGAGCAGGAGCCCATTGCTGGTGACCGGGAGCGGAGCTGGAGACCGGGACCGGAGCTGGAGACCGCTGCAGGACGCAGAAAAAAAAATGGGGTAAGGGGGGATAAAAAGAGGGGGGATTGGGGTGGATGAGAGGAGAACAGACTTACCAAAGTCTTCTCTGCAGGATCAGCAGCAGGATCAGCAGCAGGATCAGCAGCAGGCTCTGGAGCAGGATCTGGAGCAGGAACCACAGCAGGTCAGGAGCAGGATACCAAGGACGCTGGAACAGAAGATCCAGGAGCTGCAGCAGCGACTGGAGCTGGTGAGTAGATGGTCTTGTGGTGTCACAGAATATTCTGTGGCACTACAAGGCCCAGCGACAGACAGATCAGATGTGACCGCTCTTTAGAAATCCTCACCAAGTGTGAGGGTCTGCAGGGCAGTCACAGGGGGGTGAGAGGTGGTGACAGGTGGAGGTCACCACCCAGTCACCGTCAGGAGAGATCATTGATGACATCGATTGCTCCAATCAGAGTACCTGAATATAGGTGACCGTGCGCAGGGGTGGATTAAGAGTAGTCAGGGCCCCGGGCAGTTTAGAAGGTGTGGGCCCCCCCCACAGGTACCCGATGTATCACGTGACATGTCACATGATCCTCTTTGATAGATCATGTGACTGGTCATGTGACTAACACACTGATGCTTTGGTCACATCTGTAGACGGAAAATGATGGAAATTTTTTTCCATTATGTACACAGCCCTATACATAACATAGCGCTATATATAGTAGAGCAGCGGTGGGAGATTAATTTCCTTGAGGGGCCATATGAGAGACCGTGACTGTTGTGGAAGCAGAGCCAAGAGGCTGAAATTAATTCTGCTCAATATTAAAAATATTAACAAAATAATAAAAAAAATATATTAATTGTATGACTTAATATTGAGCAGAATTAAGTATGCTGACATCCCTCTATATACAGAATGAGCCCCCACACAACTCCCTAGATACAGTATGAGCCCGCACATAGCTCCCTAGATATAGTATGAGTCCCACACATAGCTCCCTAGATACAGTATGAGCCCCCGCATAGCTCCCTAGAAACAGTATGAGCCCCCGCATAGCCCCTATATATAATATAAGCCCCCGCATAGCCTCCTATATATAGTATGAGCCCCCACATAGCTCCCTATATACAGTATGAGCCCGTACATAGCTCCCTATATACAGTTTGAGCCCGTACATAGCTCCCTATATACAGTATGAGCCCCACATAGCTCCCTATATACAGTATGACCACCCACATAGCTCCCTATATACAATCTGAGCCCGTACATAGCTCCCTATATACAGCATGAGCACCCACATAGCTCCCTATATACAATATGAGCCCGTACATAGCTCCCTATATACAGTATGAGCACCCACATAGCTCCCTATATACAATATGAGCCCGCACATAGCTCCCTAGATATAGTATGAGTCCCACACATAGCTCCCTAGATACAGTATGAGCCCCCGCATAGCTCCCTAGAAACAGTATGAGCCCCCGCATAGCCCCTATATATAATATGAGCCCCCGCATAGCCTCCTATATATAGTATGAGCCCCCACATAGCTCCCTATATACAGTATGAGCCCGTACATAGCTCCCTATATACAGTATGAGCCCCACATAGCTCCCTATATACAGTATGACCACCCACATAGCTCCCTATATACAATATGAGCCCGTACATAGCTCCCTATATACAGTATGAGCACCCACATAGCTCCCTATATACAATATGAGCCCGTACATAGCTCCCTATATACAGTATGAGCACCCACATAGCTCCCTATATACAATATGAGCCCGTACATAGCTCCCTTCTCTGATCGACTGTCGGTTCCACAGCCAGTTCAGAGAATGGTCCAATGCAAAATGCAGCTACCTGGGAGACACCTCTGACCACTGCATGAGGTGGCCCGAAGGCACCCCCCTGATGGCTGTACCCCGGTCACATGCCTCCCCCTGATTCCCCTTGGTATGGCCCTGTACAGTCTATATGACAATACATGACTGGTATCTATAGTATAATCAGGGATGTGTCCTTCTGTCAGAAGCCTCTATAGACTTTGCAAGCGCAATACCTGCACAGTCTGGCCGCAGACAGAAAGACACATCCACATCCCAGACAGGGATGAGGAGTGTGTTACCGGAGATCGCGGTATGCATAAGCAGTGAGCGCATACCGCGTTCTCCGGCACCATAAACACTTACCTGTTCGGTCCTGTCATCTCTGGAGAGGCCGGCGCTATTTTAGTGAAGACAAATATGAACAGTGTCTTCGACAAAATGGACAGCGTGCTAAACGCATGCGCGTACTTTGGCGCCATTTTGTTGAATACACTCTGCACATTTGTATTCATTCAAATGAAACTGGATATCGCGCTATGCGGACATGGGGAGCATGGACCAGGGGGAGGGGGGAGCATATACCAGGATAGGGGACCAGGATGGGGGAGCATATACCAGGATAGGAGACCAGGATGGGGGAACATATACCAGGATACGGAAGCATATTCCAGGATGGGGGGGTAGCATGGACCAGGATGGGGAAGCATATACCAGGATGGGGGGGGTGGGATGGACCAGGATGTGGGAGCATATACCAGGATGGGGGACCAGGATGGGGAAGCATATACCAGGATGGGGGAGCATCTACCAGGATGGGGGAGCATATACCAGGATATGGGGCCAGGATGGGAGAGCATATACCAATAAAAAAGAATGGGTTCAATAGCTAGTACGAAATACTGTGATACAGATATCAGATGTTATGTACTATACACATTTTTATATCCCATCTGATGTCTATACCACAGTATACCGTACATTAATCTGTATACTGGATGACATTTTTTGTACAGGGATATACACTGTACTGATCACACCTGGACCTGCACACAGGACCTCACATATTATGCAGTATATGTAGCAGTATAGTATGTGACGTCCTGCAGGTTCAGGGTTGATCAGTTAATACAGGATCCAGTCTGCTGATGTATGTGGCCTCTGCTGGGGCTCAGTGTGATTTATTTCAGGACTGTGGATTTTCCTGCAGATCTGGTGACACTGGAGCCGATGACCTGGCACTGACAGCGTGACCTGATCTGCAGCAAAGGTCAGCAATAAATCACACAGAGCCCCAGCAGAGCAGCCGCCGACCTGACACTAAGGGATCCCTGTGAACTGATCAGGAGGGGAACAGCATCCTGCAGCCCCCTCCTCAATGTGACTCTAGACATCCTGCCCTAGGCCCGACCTCGTATTTACTATTTACCACCATCCACTGTTGAAGGAGCTCCTCTCCGGCAGGCTGAAGAGAAGCAGCTCCAGGCGCCGCTGTGTGATGTCAGTCCTGGAGACGCAGCACACAGCGTGCAGGGGGCGTGTCTGTCTCCCTGATGTGGCCGGCCAGCATCTAATGGTACAGTGCGGTCCCCCTGCTCCTGCCTCTGCAGAAAACATTATAATGAGGGCGATCTGGCCATGGGCCCCCCACGGAGCTTGGGGCCCCGGGCGGTAGCCCAGATCGTCCACATTATAATCCGCCTATGACCGTGTGGTCACAGGGAGGTGTCACTTCTCTGTGACCCCCTGTGGTGCATTCTGTGCCCCAGCCATCTGATTGGTAACATTGATTGCACCAATCAGACATGGCTGGGGCAGAGCACGCACCACAGGGGTTCACAGAGAGGTGACACCTCCCTGTGACCGCCCGGTCAACTGTATTCAGGTACTCTGATGGGAGCGAGCTATGTCATCATCGATCGCTCCAATCACAGCAGTCTGGGGGCTTGGATCACATTACAGGGGGTCATGGGGCGGTGACGGTCACCGCGCGTTTGCGCTACGATCGGTGCGATCGATGTGATTGGCAATCGCACCGATTTTAGCGCTTTGGGTCCAGGACTGGGGTGTCCTAGCTACAGCCTAGGATCGGTGCTCTTTGGAGCACCGATCCTAGGCTGCAGATCACTGTTTCTGGCAATCACATTGACGGAAACAGTGAGAAATGCTGTGATTGGCTGTTCAGATTTGAACAGCCAATCACAGTGATCGCTGGTGCGGGGGGGCAGCGACACCCCCCGGGATGATGGCGCCATCTACCCAGAGGTAAGATGGCACCGGAAATTTAATGCGATCACCGCGAATTCGGTCGCGGTGCCGCATTAAAGATATGATGTACTAATACGGGTCAGGCTCTTAAAGCCCAGGGCACAGACACATATTAATACTTCATTGGCTTTAAAGGGGTTAAAAATTAGTTTCAGTGTGTCAGTGAAGCAATTGACACCAGTTTGCTGTTCAAAATAGTTACCTACAGGACAGGTATTTAAAACTGTGGTTTCTCCGTCACACGGATCACATATAAGTTCACTCCAAATTCAGTCATTTGTAGTGAGCAGGGAAGATATTGTCCTCCATTTAAAATGGGCAAGGCATGTGGCAAGGGACGGGGAACTGGACGTGATGGTGATGGTACATGCAGAGGCCGAGGACAAGGAAGTGGGCAAGCTGAAATTGTGCCACAACAAACACCCACATCTTCTCGTCCGACCTGCCTGTCCCAATTCCTAGGGGACTGCAGCACACCATTATTGAAACCAGAGCAGTCTCAAAAGGTTGTTGGTTGGCTAGCGGATAATGCTTCTAGTCACTTAGCCACCACCACCACCACCACCATGTCTTCCACACGGTCAAGTATCAGTAGCCGTGAGTCAGGACCGCATATTCCTCACCCTGATTGTCCTTCCTCCACCATGCTGAGTGCCCGGAGACAAATGATACTACACTTGGACACTCTGAAGAGCTGTTCACTTTTCCATTTATAGATTCGGGCCTCTCGCCCGCTCCACTTGAAGCGGGGCAAGAGGAGATCGCATGTAGCGATGCCCAAATGTTTGAGCAGTCACGGTCACATGAAGGCGATGGTGGGAAAGTGTCACAAGAGGTGGACGATGATGAGACACAATTGCCAGAAAGTCTGGAGGAGGACCAGGGTGTGGAAGTGGAAGACGAGGTGGTGGATGATATAGTAACAGACCAAACCTGGCAGGAGGACATGCAGAGTGAGGACAGCAGCACACAGGGAGAGGGAGGCAGAGCACCCCAACAGGCAGGAAGAAGCAGTGTGGTGGCCGCAGACAGAAGGCAGGCAACCTTTCCCGTAACACCAACACGAAGGAAGTTGCCAGTACAACTGTTAGGTCTTCCCAAGTCTGTTTTTTTTTTAAAGACTCAGCTGATAACCCCAAAAAGGCCATTTGCACTACCTGCCAGGCCAGCATCAGCAGGGGTGGCAAAACTACCAGCCTGACCACCACCAGCATGATCAGGCACATGGCAGCAAAGCACCTGACTTTGTGGGCCGAACCCCAGGGTCCAGGAACAGTGTCTGCGAGTGGCACCATTGCTTCTTCCGCTTTTGTACATGCAAGCCAATCCCCTGTCCATGGTGCATGCGAAGATGCCTCCTGCCCTGCACCTGTCGTTGCACACTCTCAAGTAGCAACATCAAAAAGCACGTCCACGTCCTTGTCCCAGCGCAGCGTTCAGTTGTCCATACCCCAGTCCTTGGAACGCAAGCGCAAATAACGCCCCACAGGCCACACTACTAAATTCTCACATTTCACAACTGCTTGCGCTCGAAATGTTGCCTTTTAGGCTCGTGGAGACGGAAGCGTTCCGCAATCTGATGGCGGCGGCCGTCCCTCGGTATTCTTTCCCCACCCGCCACTATTTCTCCCGGCGTGCATTCCCCGCATTACACAAGCACGTGTCTCAAAACATTAGCCGTGCCCTCAACAACGCAGTTACCAGGAAAGTCCACCTAACTATGGACACGTGGACAAGTGCTTATGGGCAGGGACGGTACATCTTGCTGATGGCACACTGGGTTAACATAGTGGAAGCCAGGACCCAGTCGGACCTTGGGACGGAACACGTCCTCCCGACGCCAAGGATTGCGTCCCTAGCTTAATTAGGGTTGCCTCCACAGTCTACAGCTCCTGCACCTCATCCTCCTCAGCCTCCTCATCCTCTTCAGCCTCCATCTCCGAAATTATCACATCAGTCACAAGCTGGAAGCACTGCATCACTGCCTCGACCAAGCGGCAATAGGCTGTGCTGAAGCTAATATGCTTAGGTGACAAACCACACAATGCTGAAGAGTTGTGGACAGCTCTGAAAGGGTAGGCAGATCTGTGGCTCAAACCGCTGAACCTACAGCCAGGCATGGTCGTGTGTGACAATGGCCTGAACATGGTGGCGGCTCTGAGGCGAGGCGAGCTCACACTCGTACCATGCCTGGCTCATTTGCTTAACCTCGTAGTTCAGCGGTTTCTCAAATCTTACCCGGAGTTGCCAGATCTGCTTGTTAAAGTACGCCACCTGTGTGCCCATTTTAGAAAGTCAGCTACAGCTTCCGCTGCCCTTGCCGTGTTTCAGCAGCATTTGCGGCTTCCATATCACAGACTGCTGTGTGATGTCCCCACGCGTTGGAACTCTACACTGGAGATGTTATGAAGGATTTGTGAGCAGAAGAGGGCAATTGTTGAGTACCAGCATCAACAAGGCCGTTGTTATTCAGTTCAGACTCCACACATAAGACCTCAGGAGTGGACATAGATGTCAGACATATGTACCATCCTCCAAAACTTTGAGGACTCCACCAAGATGGTGAGCGGTGATGACGCCATAATTAGCGTCACCATCCCGCTTCTCTGTCTTCTGAAATGCTCTCTGCTCACAATCAAAGAGGATGCATTGCAGACAGAGCACGATGAGATGGAGCAAGGAACCATACAGGGTGATTACACACGGCCCACCCTCATCTCATCCGAACGTGAATTGGGGGATAATGAGGAAAAGGAGGATGAAGAACGGGAGCTAGTTTCATGCGCTATAGACTGTACTACCTGCACAGCTGTCATACCGTCTGTTCAGCGTGGATGGCCAGAGGACAGAGAGGAGGAGGAGAGCATGGTAAGTCATCCTCTTGGTGAGGACAAGGAAGTCTTGCCTGTTAGTGGTCTGGCACGCATGGCTGAGTTTATGTTACGCTACCTTTCTCATGACCCTCGCGTTCTAAAAATTTTGGGTGACAGTTATTACTGGTTGGTGACATTTCTAGACCCATGCTATAAGGAGAACTTTATATTTCTTATTCCTGAGGCGGACAGGTCTGCGAAAATGGGGCTGTACCAGAAGGCCCTTGTTGTGGAACTATTAAAAAAATTCCCATCTGACAATGCTGGCGCAGAGGTCACACTTCATTGGACAACCAAGGAGTACAGGTGAGAGAGACACAACTTCAATCCAGCAGAGGCAGGGGAACACTGTCAAAGTTCTGAGAGAATTTTCTCAGCCCCTCCCATCGCACAAGCCCTGAGGCATGGGGTACTCTCACAATGAGTGCAAAGTTTGGGATGATGCTGAGGTCGTACCTTGCCGACCGTACCAACGTCCTCCATGATTCCTCTGTGCCTTATAATTATTGGGTATCCAAGCTGGATACGTGGAATGAACTGGCTCTCTATTCCTTGGAGGTCCTGGCCTGTCCTGATAAGCTCATCCGCCTGTCAACTGAAAATGCTGACAGGCTGACTCTTATAAAAATGAACAAGGGCTGGATTGGGCCAGACTTCTCAACACCACCGAATGATAGCAGCGTAACATAACTCAAATCCAGTGTCTTTTCTTGGGAGGTGTATTTCCATGCACCTTTTCACTCCCAGACATGGGTATACGCTTCCCGATTTTGGCTATTTGCTCTTGTCCTCCTCCTTCTCCTCATCCTCCACCACCATATCACCAGGGTGACCGTGGTCCGTGATGCAACACCCACATAATTTTTTTAAAGGGTGTTTATGATGCCTGTAAAAAAATTTTTTATACTGTATGTTCATGTATACGCCCCAGGGGTAAATGTTTGTCAGCCCATACACTTAGTGCATGGGCATTACAAGTATAGGAGGCCCGCTCCTTTCTAAGGGGAACATTTTTTTATGAGGCCTTCCTCTACGTCTCTTCCAAGGGGCATTGGAGTGCCTCCCAATTTTTGGCAGCCCTTGCATTCACTGCATAGGTCAATACTATGGGAGACCCACTTCCTAATAATGGGAACATTTTTTCATGAGGCCCTCTACGTTTCTTCCAAGGGGCATTGGAGTGTCTCCAAATTTTTGGAAACCCTTGCATTCACTGCATAGGCAAACACAATGGGAAACCCACTTCCTAATAATGGGAACATTTTTTTATGAGGCCCTCCACTACATCTCTTCCAAGGGGCATTGTAGTGCCTCCAAAATTTTGGCAGCCCTTGCATTTACTGCATAGGCAAATACAATGGGAGACCCACTTCCTAATAATGGGAACATTGTTTTGAGAAGGCACTCTGATCTCCACGTCTCTTCCAAGGGGCATTGGAGTGCCTCCAAATTTTTGGCAGCCCTTTCATTCACTCCATAGGCAAACACAATGGGAGACCTACTTCCCAATAATGGGAACATTGTTTTCAGGAGGCCCTCCTCTAAGTCTCTTCAAAGTGGTATTGGGGTGTGTCCAAATTTTCGGCAGGCCTGCCACTCACTGCATACGCAATAACAGTATAGGATATCCACTCTGTAGTAATGGGAACAATAAAACATAGTCGGCTGATGGCTCTCTAAGAATAGTGAGGGACGACTGCTGGCACAATAAAAATAGGCTTTGTGACTTTCAGAGTCCCTCCTTCATAAATGAAACACGATGTGTCTGATGATATCTCACACACCACATAGCCAGATAAGGTTGTAAAATGTTAAAATGACATTTCCAGGTGAATGCATTTGTCACGGTTGAACGCAATGCAAAAGTGAAAAAACACATCAAAAACGCTACGTGTGAACATAGCCCAAGGTGTGGAGGAGCATTTTTGTTTTTTATTATTTATTTTGCTTTATATACAAGTCAATACCCTGGAAAGGATGGTCCTTTACATATTTCCCAGGAAAATCCATTTTGGTTTTGTTTTGGTATGTTTTATTGTGAGTCCGTAAAAGTGGCATAATACCTCTGACTACGTTGTTGACAGAATTGACCGGGGAGTCAGAAATGCTACCAGGGATCTTCCCCATGCTGTTCCCATGTCATTTGAGCACTGTTCCCATCGATTTAGGCAATTTTTAGGCCCTCTGCAGACCGCCGGGGGGAGCCGCCTGAAAAATGCTTGAGTTTCCCATAGACTTACATTGGGCTCGTTGCTCGGGTCGAGCACCCGAGTATTCCCATGTGCTCGACCCGAGCATCTACCACCCGAGCATTTTAGTGTTCACTCATCATTAGTGTTGAGCGAGCACTTAAATGATTGGGTGCTCGAAGTTCGGGCCAAGCTTGCCGTGATACTCAGGTGCTCGATCTGAGCAACGAGCCCAATGTTAGTCTATGGGAGACCCGAGCATTTTTGCGGCGGCACCCCCGGCAGGTTGTAGAAAGCCTAAAAAGTGTCCAAAACGATAGTGACAGTGCTCAAAAGACAAGGGGACAGCATGGGGATCGCCCCAGGAAGCATTTCTGACCCCCAGGTCACTGCTGTCAACAACGTGGTCAGAGATATTAAGCTACTTTTACGGGGTCACAAGAAAACGTTCAAAAACGAAACTGAAAGTGCTTTCCTGTGAAATATGTTAAGGAACTTCCTTTCCAGGGTAAAGACTTGTGTATAAGGTAAAATAAATAACTAAAAACAAAAATACTCCTCCACACCTTGAGCTATGTTCACAAGTAGCATTTTTTATGCGTTTTTGCACTTCTGCATTGCTTTCAACCGTGACAAATGCATTCACCGGGAAATGTCATTTTAACATTTTACAACCTTATCTGGCCATGTGCTGTGTGACACATGCATACAGTGCTGAAAAGACATGGGAACAGCATGGGGAAGACCCCTGGAAGCATCTCTGACACCCAGGTCACTGCTTAAAAGTGTGCCCATCAGAAGTGATCCTTTCCGCATCAGAAGATGCAGACTTGCAACTATCCCCGTGCAAGTCCTTCTCCCAGAGCAGTGTTCAATTGTACCTCCCCCATTCCTTGCAATGCAAGAGCAAGTATGCAGAGTGCCACCCACCCACCCCCAGGCTGCAATAGCATACTGCTAGCTTGCTTAGGCATGTGGAGGCAGACGCCAGCCACCATGTCATGGCTGCGTCGGCGGCCTGGTATCCATACTCAGTCCCCAGCCGCCTGGGGGCGGCCCGGTGTCCATAAAAGGTTCCCAGCCACCCCTATTTTAAGGACAGCCTAACCACAAACACGTGGACAAGTGAATGTGGCCAGGGATAATATTGTGGAAGCCGGGACACAGTTGGACACTGGGATGCAACATGTCCTCCAGACATAGAAGATTGCGGGTCCTGGGTCAATCAGGCTTCGACACAAAGTTCAAAAGGTAGACAGCAGCAGTGGTCAGCCTCCTACACAACGAGCAAATTATTCATGATCATGAGGCCATCCATCTCCTTAGCTTTCTGTTCCTTGGAATGCAAGCGCATGTGACGTGCCCCCTGGGCCGTGGGGTACCCGGAGCCGGGCCGGTAGATGCTGGAGGTTGTAGTCACAGTGGCTGTGACTCGGTCTGTGACCCAGGTGGTCAAACCAAAGGGGTAGTATTTGGGCATAAGGGTTAATGTCCGACTACGCCACCTGTGGAATGCGGTCAATAGGAACCGCCGCTGCAGAACAGTCCTCTGAAGCTGGTGGTATAGCAGCCAAGGTAGTGTAACTCCCCACAGGAAGAGTGTAGCTTCAGGGCAGCGTGGATGATGGTTGTAGTGCAGGGTGTCAGTAATGAACACAGAGTCAGAATGTGCAGTCCCAGGGTCTTTACTAATGATTGTAGCAGTTCCAGATACAGGGCCAGTGTAAGGTCCCATGGCGTCCTGTGCTCACACAGTGAGGGGCTCGGTCGACCCTCAGGTAACTCTGGAGTATTTTGCAGGACCCCCTTCTGTGTGTCCTCTCTCTGGCCTGCTCAATGCACCTCACACCCAGTGGCACTTCTATCCGGTATCCTCGGGCCTTGGCGGGCGACGTGTGTTCCGTCCCCTTGGTCCTATGTGGCTACCTTCTTAGTGTACTGGTGTGGACTTGTGGCCTGCGGTACTTCCTAGTTTTGCCTTGCAGCTCCATGCTAGTTGAGGGACCGGTTCCCTTTATCTGGCCTGACCCCCCTAATTTCTAGTAGCGGCGGGCGTACGGGTGGCTTGCTGCTCGGCCCGTACCCCTGGGGTTCCTTCGGTTCCTGGAGCCTCCAGCTCTCTCTCCTCCCAGGCTCAGGCCTCCTAACTAGGCCCACCTGTGGAGCAAAGCTCATACAGAGCCTCTGCTCCCTATCTTCACCTCAGTCTGTCTGACTGGAACTGGACTGACTTGTGATCTAAGATGGTTCCTGTACTTATACTCCTACTCCAGTGCTCCCAGGATCTACGTCCTCCACCCATCCACTACATAGTTCCCCCTCTCTAAGTGGTTTCTCCCCACTCCAGCCAGGGATCAGGGACTGTGCTCTCCCGTAGGTGCAATCTTGTCCTGTCCCCCAAAAATGTGGTGTAGTGGATGTAGTGTTAGGGTCCTGAGCCATACTCCTTCCTTACCTGAGAGTAAGATACCACACCTCTGGGTGAGATGCAATACCTCTGTGGCGACCGAACCTTCAGGGGCGCCACACATGTATGTAGTAGCGGCTAGGCCTGAGGTGGTCAGCGTTTGGCGCATATCCTACCTCCTCTGAGGATTGCTAGATGTTTTCCTGCTACTATCCCAGTTCTATGACTCCCGCTAAAACAAAGCTTCAGGTGATGAATGATGGATGAGGTGGTGGCAAAGGAGAAAGAGCAGGAGGAACAGGGACCATTCACATCAATATCAGGCCAGTCAACCACACATGTCTTGTAGGATATGTTTCTGTACCAAAAGGAGCGGTTCTGCTACACAGTTATAGGGCATACAGTGAGTGCAATGCCTACCAAAAATTTTGAGGCACTCCAATGCCCCTTGGAAGTGACAGGGAGGTCAGAGGGCCTTAACTAAACCGTTTTTTCCATTTATAGCAACTGGGTCTCCTGTGCACTGTTGGCCTAAGCAGTGAATGGAAGGCTTTCCAAAATTTATGAGGAACTGTAATGGCCCTTGAAACAGACGTGGATTACAGCATACTAAAAACCTTCTACCCATTATTGGGGAGTGGGTCTCCCTTAGTGTTCGCCTATGCATTGAAAAGCAAAAGCTGACTAAAATTAGGAGGAAATGCCATGCCCGTTGGAAGAGTCATGGAGGCTGGAGTTAATTAAAAACAACATTTCAATGCCCCTTGAAAGAGCTGAGGAGTTCAGAATGGTTTAACAAGACGGTTTAAATGCCCCTCGGAAGAGACGTGGAGGTCACAGTAGCTTAACAAGATGGTTTTAATGCCCCTTAGAAAAGTGGTGGAGGTCACAGTAGCTTAGCAAGACGGTGTTAATGCCCCTCGGAAGAGACGTGGAGGTCACAGTAGCTTAACAAGACGGTTTTAATACCCCTTGGAAAAGTGGCGGAGGTCACAGTAGCGTAGCAAGACGGTTTTAATGCCCCTCGGAAGAGACGTGGAGGTCCCAGTAGCTTAGCAAGACAGTTTTAATGCCCCTTGGAAGAGACGTGGAGGTCCCAGTAGCTTAACAAGACGGTTTTAATGCCCCTTACAACAGCCATATAGTACAGCATATTACAAACATTATTCCCATTATTGGGGAGTGGGTCTCCCATAGTCTTTGCCTATGCCTTCCAAGCAAAAGCTGCCAAAAATTAGGACGGAGGAAAATGCAATGCCCCTTTCAAGAGCCATGCAGTACAGCATATTACAAACATTATTCCCATTATTGGGGAGTGGGTCTCCCATAGTCTTTGCCTATGCCTTCCATGCAAAAGATGACAAAAATAAGGACGGAGGAACTTTCAATAATGGCAACACGGACCACGGTCACCCTGGTGGTATAGTGGTGGTGGAGGCTGAGGATAAGGAGAAGAACATAAAACAGCCGAAATGAGGAAGCGTATACCCATGTGTGGGTGTGAAGCGGTGCATGTGAATACGCCTCCTGAAATAACACAGTGGATTGGACTTTATGTTATTCTGCTGTCATTTGGTGGTGATGAGAAGTCTGGCCCAATCCAGCCCTTGTTCATTTTGATAAGGGTCAGCTTGTCAGCATTGTCAGTTGACAGGCGAGTGCGCTTATCAGTTATAATTCCCCCAGCGGCACTAAAAACACGCTCCGATAGCATGCTAGCGGCAGGGCAGGCCAGGACCTCCAAGGCATACAGAGCGAGTTCATTCCAAGTGTCCTGCTTGGATACCCAATAATTAAAAGGCACAGAGGAATCACGGAGAACGCTGGTACGGTCGGCAAGGTACTCCCTCACCATCTTCTGAAACTTTCCACTCCTTGTGAGAGTACCCCGCGCCTCAGGATCTGTCCGAAGGGAGGGTCAGAGAAAACTGTCCCAGAACATTGACAGTGTTCCCCTGCCTCTGCTGGATCTGAGCTGCGTCTCTCTCGCAAGTACGCCTTGGTTGGGCAACAAACTGTGACCTCTGCAGCTAGCGTGTTCAGATGGGAATTTTTTTAACAGTTCTGCACCAAGGGCCTTCTGATACTGCCCCATTTTTGTAGACCTCTCCACCTCGGGAATAAGAAAGTGAAAGTTCTCCTTGTAGCGGGGGTCTAAAAGAGTCACCAACCAGTAATGACTGTCACCCAACATTTGCGTGCCTGACTGGAAACAGGCAAGACTTCCGTGTCCTCGCCAAGATGACGACTGACCATGCTCTCCTGCTCCTCCTCCTCCTCCCCCCTGTCCTCAGGCCACCCACGCTGAACCGACGGTATGACAGTTGTACAGGTACTACCGTCTACAGCGCATGATACAAGCTCCTGTTCTTCCTCCTCCTCCTCCTCCTCCTCCTCTTCCTCATTGTCCCCCAATGCACGTTGAGATGAGATGAGGCTGGGCTGTGTGTAATCGACCGCTACAGCTTCTTGATCCATCTCATCATACTCTGGCTGCAATGCCTCCTGTTTAATTCTCTGCAGAGAGCGTTGCAAAAAACAGACAAGTGGAATGCTGATGCTAATGATGGCGTCATCGCCACCTACCATCTCGGTGGACTCCTCAAAGTTTGTCAAGATCGTACTTATGTCAGACATCCAGGTCCACTCATGAGGTCTTATGTGTGGAGTCTGACCTGAATATCGACAGCCTTGTTGCAACTGGTAGTCGACAACTGCTCTCTTCTGCTCACAAATCCTTTGCAACATGTGGAGGGTAGAGCTCCGACGTGTGGGGACATCACACACCAGTCGGTGTGACGGAAGATGCAAACGCTGCTGCAACACAGCAAGGGCGGCGGAAGCTGTAGCTGACTTGCGAAAATGAGCTGACTGGCGGCGTACTTTGACGAGCAGATCTGGCAACTCGGGGTATGATTTAAGAAACCGCTGAACCACGAGGTTAAGCACATGAGCCAGGCATGGTACGTGTGTGATCTCGCCTCGCCTCAGAGCAGCCACCAGGTTACGGCCATTGTCACACATGACCATGCCTGGATGTAGGTTCAGCGGTCTCAGCCACAGATCTGCCTGCTCCTTCACAGCTGTCCACAACTCACAAGCAGTGTGAGGTTTATCACCTAAGCTTATGAGTTTCAGCACAGCCTGTTGCCGTTTGGCGGAGGCAGTACTGCAGTGCTTCCAGCTTGTAACTGATGTGGTGATATCTGAGATGGAGGCAGAAAATGAGGAGGAGGAGGAGGATGATGCGCAGGAGCTGTACACTGTGGGGGCAACTTTGACTGACATAGGGCCTGCAATCCTCGGTGTGGGTAGGATGTGTTCCGTCCCAAGGTCCGACTGGGTCCCGGCTACCACTATGTTTACCCAGTGTGCCATCAGGGAGATGTACCGTCCCTGGCGAAAAGCACTTGTCCGTTGTCAGGTGGACTCTCCCAGTAACTGCGTTGTTGAGGGCACGGCAGATGTTTTGGGACACGTGCTTTTGTAGTGCGGGCATGGCACACCGGGCAAAATAGTGTCGGCTGGCGACCGAGTACCGAGGGATGGCCACCACCAAAAGGTTGTGGAAGGATTCCATCTCCACCAGCCTAAAAGGCAGCATTTCCAACGCAAGCAGTCGTTAAATGTGCGAATTTAGGACTGTGGCCTGTGGGGCGTTAGCTTCAAATTTCCGCTTTCGTTCAATGGTCTGGGATATAGACAATTCAACGCAGCGGTGGGACGTGGACGTGGACGTTGATGCTGTTTCTTGAGAAACTGCCATAACAAGTGAAGACTGAGAGGAGGGGGCATCTTTGCATGCAGTATGGAAAGGGGATTGCCTTGCACACACAACAGGGGGTTCTAATGCACGCACAACAGTGGAAGAAGCAGTGATGACACTCGCTGACACTGGTCGTGGACCCTGGGGTTCGCCCCACAAAGTCGGGTGCTTTGCTGCCATGTGCCTGATCATGCTGGTGGTGGTCAGCCTGGTAGTTTTGTCACCCCTGCTGATGCTGGCATGGCATGTGGTACAAATGGCCTTTTTGGGGTTATCAGCAGAGTCTTTAAAAAAATTCCAGACTCTGGAAGACCTCCAGGTTGTACTGGCAACGTCCCTCGTGTTGGTGTTACGGGGAACTGTTGCCTGCCTTCTGTGTGTAGCCACCACACTGCTTCTTCCTACCTGTTGGGGTACTCTGCCTCCCTCACCCTGTGTGCTGCTGGCCTCGCTCTGCATGTCCTCCTGCCACATTGGGTCAGTTACTAGATCATCCACCACCTCCTCCTCTTCCACTTGCGCACACACGATCCTCCTCCTCACTTCCTGGCAATTGTGTCTCGTCATCGTCCATCTCTTGTGACAAATTGCCAGTGTCGACTTCCTGTGGCCGTGGCTGTTCAAATATTTGGGTATCGCTACATGGGATCTCCTCTTCCACCACTTCAAGCGGAGCAGGCGAGGGGCACAAATCTGGAAATGGACCAGTGAACAGCTCTTGAGAGTGTCCAAGTGAGGGATCAGATGCTGTCTGAAAGACACTCGGCATGGTGGGAGGAAGGAGCATCAGGGTGAGGAGGAGTATGCGGTCGAGACTCACGGCTACTAAGATTTGACTGTGTGGAAGACAGACCGGAGGTTGTGGTGCCCAGGTAACTGGAAGTATTATCTGCTATCCAATTAATAACCTGTTCACACTGATCAGTTCGCAATACTGGTGTTGTTCTGTGCTTCCTTAGTAATTCGGTCAAGAAGTGGGAGCGAGAAGATGTGGCTGTTGGCTGTGGCACATTTTCACCTTGGCCACGGCCCCGTCCTCTGCACGCACCATCGCCAGAACGTCCAGTTCCACGTCCTTTGCCACGCGCCTTGCCCATTGTAAAGGAAGTAAAATAGCTTACACTCGCACTATCAATGGAAAAAGTGTAATAAAAAGTAGATTAGAACCTTGGAAGAGGAAAACCACAGTTCTAATTGTCTGGCCTACACCCGACTCTTTTAAACAATCTGAACAATCAGGGAGAAACTATTACTGTTTTTCTTTACGGAAAAAATACCAAAAGCTGGATAATAGAGATTTTTTACTGTGGGACGGCAAAACCACAGTTATAATTTACTGATGTATACCAGACTCTTTTAAACAGATATATTGGTGTCTGAGCAATCAGGAGACACTATTACTGTTTTTCTTTACGGTAAAAAATGCCAAAAGCAGGATAATACAGAGATTTGACCCGTGGAACTGCAAAACCACAGTTCTATTTCTCGGGCCTACACCACACTATTTTCAACAGATATATTTGTGTCTGAACAATCAGGGAGACACTATTACAGGTTTTTTTTTTATGGCAAAAAATGCCAAAAGCAGGATAATAGAGATTTTTTACCGTGGAACAGCAAAACCACGGTTATAATTTACTGGTGTATACCAGACTTTTTTAAAAATATATATTTGCAGCTGAACAGTGAGTGACACACTCAAACTGTTTTTTTTTAGATACAAATGGCCCAAAAGTGGATAATACAGAGGTTTGAACCGTGGAACTGCAAAACCACACTTCTGTTTCTCTGGCCTACACCATACAATTTTCAACAGATATATTTGTGTCTGAACAATCAGGGAGACACTATTACAGGCTTTTTTTTTTTGGCAAAAAATGCCAAAAGCAGGATAATAGAGATTTTTTACCGTGGAACAGCAAAACCACAGTTATAATTTACTGGTGTATACCAGATTTTTTTAAATATATATATTTGCAGCTGAACAGTGAGCAACACACTCAAACTGTTTTTTTTTTTTAGATACAAATGGCCCAAAAGTGGATAATACAGAGGTTTGAACCGTGGAACTGCAAAACCACACTTCTGTTTCTCTGACCTACACCAGACTATTTTAAACAGATATAATTGTGTCTGAACTGTCACAGACACACTTTTTTTTTTTTGGGGGGGGGGGACACCAAAAGGTTATTAAGACGGGTATTTGTACAGTGTGAAGGAGGAAAAAAAAAAGAGGATTTAGATGAAAAAAAAAAGAATTTTTCCTGGCCCACGAGACCTGGAGCTAAGTCCAGCAATTTCAGCAACAGGAGCACACAGGACTGTAATGCAGTGTTTGCTGGTATAACCACTGTGTCTCCTATACAGCCTGCCTTCCTGATATCTGGGATGGATATTAGTCCTGAGAAGGAATGTTTGTTTGATCTGGCAGCCTTTACAGACCCTACACTAACTAATTCGCAGTATATATCTCTCCCTAAATCAGCAGCGCTGTCCCTACACTGTCTGATCCCAGCCATCTGTGTCCAAGATAGCAGTGCCCGGTTTTAAATACTTGAGGTGACGCTGTGCGGCCAGCCAATCAATGTAATGCCCACAACCAACATGGCTGCGGCATTACAGTGACTGGCTGGCAATCCCTGCATGTTCATTGGCTCTGTAAAGAGCGCCAAACATGCAGGGCAGAGACCTGAGCTCCCGCCCGAGTGACCCGGAAATACTCGGTGCTCGCTGAACATCCCGAGTAGCGTGATGCTCAGGCAAGTACCGAGCAGTGTCGAGCATGTTCGCTCAACACTACTCATCACTAATGGCAACCTTAAAACACATGGGTCTGCCAAATTGACGGAATCTCAATGTGGAAGCCTTCCTCTGTGATGTTTCTGTTCCAAATAGGGTTACATGATAAGAGGTTGTATAAATGAGACAACCCATTTAACCCTAGAACGCATGACCATAAAAATCTACACTTTCACATACCTAAGGCCTTTTAGGCCCGTGTGCAAATAATAAATAAATGACCAACTGGAAATGACAAACAACTATATACCTGAGGAATGCCTAGAGTTTCAAAATTCTAACTAAAGAAATCTTGCAGAAAATAGAAAACAATTAACAGAGCGGGCCTGCGAGGCCTCAGGTATGTGTCCTAGGGTTAACAATTACACTATTTTAAGTCAACATAAAATCACATATCTTAACTTATTGAAAGACTTCAGGGAAATATCAAGAACATTTTCACTATTTGGATTCTTTTACTTTATAAACGTCAGCTGCTTCCATTATATCCACTTAAACAATTTGTGAATTATGAATTGTTCATATTTGTCTCCCATTATGTTTTTATTTTTTCTTATGGGTTAAATAAATGAATATTTTAATTCATCATATTTTTTAAAGTACGGCAAAACCAAATACGCTTATTGTTTTATTTTGTTAATTTTCCTATTTTTAGATGGAGCAAAATGGAAGAGATTCAAACATATTTATTTTTTTTCTTTTTAATACTGTATAGTAAAAGTTTTTTTACCTTTTCAATTTATTTTTTAGTCTCCCTAGAGGAATTGAACCTGCGCTCATTTGATCACCTGTACTTTATATTGCAATAAATTGCAGACTATAGTAAAAGTCTTTGTCTCCTATGAAGCCCAGCTTGTGTCTGAACTTCACAAGAGCACCAAGATGGTGGTAATAGGTACCTTGGCTGCCATAGCAAATCATCAGCACCCTGCAATTTAATTATGAAGGACAATAGTTGCCCCACTGCGATTTCTCCACTTAAGGCCCCGTCACACTTAGCGACGCTACAGCGATCCCGACAACGATACGACCTGTCAGGGATCGTTGCTGCGTCGCTATGTGATCGCTGGTGAGCTGTCAAACAGGCAGGCTCACCAGCGATCAGGGGAGCAGCGACATCATGGAAAGAATCTTTCCACGATGTCCTGCTCCCGTTACCAGCCTGCTGAAGCAGGAGCAGGCTGGTAACCATGATAAACAGCGGGTGACTAGGGGCACACGCGCACCTAGTAACCCGCTGTTTATCATGGTTACGAGCCTGCTACGATGAGCGGGAGGTTACCGCTCACCGTAGCAGAGTGGTAACCATGATAAACAGTGGGTTACTAGGTGCGCGTGTGCCCCTAGTAACCCACTGTTTATCATGGTTACGAGCCTGCTACGATGAGCGGGAGGTTGCCGCTCACCATGCGAGAGTGGTAACCATGATAAACAGCGGGTTACTAAGTGCGCGTGTGCCCCTAGTAACCCGCTGTTTATCATGGTTACCAGCCTGATCGCTGGTCCCGCTGGTCACACACAGCGATGTGTGCTGACCAGCGGGAGGGCAAAGACCAACAAATGGTCCAGGACATTCTGCAGCGATCAGCGACCTCACAGCAGGGGCCTGATCGCTGCAAAGTGTCACACATAGCGACATCGCTGGTGAGGTCGCTGTTGCATCACCAAAACCTTGACTCAGCAGCGATCTAGCTAGCGATCTCGCTATGTGAGACGGGGGCTTTAAATGCACTTCAAAAATTGACTGTGACATTTAAGTGGTTAAACAACAGCGATCTCAGCTTACTTGACCTAACTTTCGAGCAGTATACCATGAAATTTCAGTTAAAAAAATAAGGTAATACTAGCTAAATTATGTATATTGGAGAAATATTGTCAGGATCATGAAAAAAAAATTAAAAAAGTTATATAATACTTCTGCATTTATTTCTAAGGTGCTTTAAAACTATCTATTTTGACAGATTTTGATGCTTTTTGGGATTTTATTAATCAGCTTACCAGTTCCAGGTGACATTGTATTCTTCCCTCAGTTGTTTCCAGCTTAAATCTCACAGCAGCATGGGGGCCTGGATTTGACAATCTGCGCACCTTTTGTTGCCATGGATATTTTTTCAGTACATTTTAGATTAATGAAAGTAAATCCTATTGATTGCTATGGGTGACTGTGGTTTTTACACCATGTCAATATCTCATTCAAAATACGTCATGTAAATCTAATTTGAACATTATTTTTCTGACTAGTTTTATATATTCAGCCTTTATGCTTCTTTATACTGATAAATTAAATTATGTGAATAATTTTCGTTGTGTTTAGAATATTAAATTCAGAAAAATCCTAGGTTTAAGTGTTATACTGATTTAGAAAAAAATCTAAATCCATGATGAATGACATATTTGAAAGGCATATTTAATTGACTGTGGCTCATGGAAATGGATTGATATTAGTGATGTATTCTAGGTATACAAATAAACGTCACGAGCGATAAGGCTGTAATGGCCTTAGGGTAGGTTCATACAACAGTATAAAAAATCGTTCAGAGTTTCATCCAGAAAAGTGGGACAATATTTTCTCACTTGTCATCTGTGTACAATCCGTTTTTTACAGCAGCAGCAATTAATCATTTATAAGATCATTAACAGTTTCCTTTGTTACAGAATTGTTGCAAATGTATCTGTAAAATTCGGATGTTATTTTGTGACTCCGCATGGTACTCGATGATTTTCTCACACCCATACACTTGAATGGATGAGTCTCATTCAATCTACAGAAGAAACTCATGCATGCTTGAATTTTTTTTCACATGCAGATTCCGTCAGTGAAAAAAATTGTTCACCTGCTCTGCAGACCAAAAATACAGTCGTGTTCATGAACCCTTAGAGTAAGAATAAAATGATACTCGTTTTGTATTAATATAATGTCTCAGGGCGGAAAAATAAACCTCTGAAACTAGAAATTAGCCTGTAAGTGCATTGGGGGTGTGTCAAAGACACGTAAATGAAAATAGAATAATGCTTTATTTCAATAACAAAGGAAAACTATGGGTGATCACCTGGGTATAGGATTATGCCAAAACTAGTTGATGTGAATCAATTTGCACATCCCATTCCACAAGCCAAACGCTTCCGACATTCACTGCTCTTCTTTTGATTAGCCACCTTGGACCGACGTCTCAGTTATGTAACATCACACTATGGCTACTCAGTAAAAGAGCAGTGGTTGAAAGCAGTTAAGAAGAGTACTCCTACCCACATGTAGTGGCAACAGACCACTTTTGTGGCTGATGGAATGGGATGTGCGAATATATTCCCACCAGCTCTAGGCAAAAATTCACACTGCCATGCAAACCTGAGATGCTTTTCAGTGAATAAGCTCTTTGAGATGCTCAACTATGTGCTTAAAATATTTGAAACAGACTAAGGGCTCAAACACACATAATAAGACTCAGGACAAGGTATTTTGGTGCCCTAGGCAGATGAAGCTGATGGCACCTCCCCTCCACCCCGATGAACCCTCAGCATCAGAGTAAAGGAATGAGTCAGAGATTAAGATAAAAGGACCCCTAAAGTAACTCCTCTTTTTCACCCAAAAAAAAAGTGATGCACTTTAGGGGTGAGGCTCAACAGAGAGTGCGTTTTCAAAGTTAGATATAGAATCATCCATTGTGTGCGGACCATTTACACAATACAAGGGACAAATAGCGATATTCATCCCTGACATCCTATATTTGTAATGTCAGATCCAAAGACGGTCATGAAAACTAATATGACTTAACTATAATGGGGGCTGTTTGGCTTCAATTAAAGTTTTCATCATTTAGCAGACGTTCTAAAGTAAACTAAACAGACCCCATTATAGATAAAGGGATACGGATATGTATGATTGTTTTTAAAGAAGCACTCCTATCAAAATTTTTATCCTCTTGAGGTCATGTTCACATGTTCAGTATTTTATATCAGTATTTGAGTGGGTGAAAAATGCAGCAATGGTGACGTGTTTCTATTATACTTTTCCTCTGATTGTTCCATTCCTGATTTTGGCTTACAGATACTGAGGTAAAATACTGAACGTGTGAGCATAGCCTAAAGGGTATATCTGGGGCTTTCTGAAAAACTAAAAATGTGCCTAAGCACTAACAGCCTGGTAGTTGCTACTTGCCGTCCTGTTGTGCCCGACACCATTCTTCCCCAGCACAGAGTGGTCACAGACCACTCCTGCCGGTGATTCAGATGCCTCTGCTGATGTCACATCGACAAAGCCGTGGATTCTTTTCTGCTCCGCTAACAGGGCAGGACAGTTAGGCAGTAGGAATCCTGCTGTCAATCAGAATGAAGTTCCGCCCCATTAACTAATGTGCCTGTTAGTGCTTAGAAACATTTTTTGCTTTTCAGAAAGTCCCAGATATTCCCTTTAATACATTGCAGTCATCATATTATATAGTACTGCGTACTTACAATTGCTCATTTTGTCCTTCTACCCAGCTCATTCTTCCCTTTTCCATTAGGTCTGTGACATCACGTAATTAAAAACTGACTAGTTGAATCCTTGTAAGTCGGGCCCATATACATTTGTATCTCATGAACCTACAACTTCCAGTACAGTGGGTAGGGAAAGTATTCAGACCCCTTTAAAATTTTCACTTTTTGTTTCATTGCAGCCATTTGGTAAATTCTAAAAAGTTCATTTTTTTCTCATTAAAGTACACTCTGCACCCCATTTTGATTGAAAAAAAACAGAAATGTTGAAATTTTTGCAAATGTATTAAAAAAGAAAAACTGAAATATCACATGGTCATTAGTGTTGAGCGAGCATGCTCGACACTGCTCGGTACTCGCCCGAGCATCACGCTACTCGGGATGTTCGGCGAGCACCGAGCATTTCCGGGTTACTCGGGCGGGAGCTCGGGTCTCTGCCCTGCATGTTTGGCGCTCTTTACAAAGCCAATGAACATGCAGGGATTGCCAGCCAGTCACTGTAATGCCGCAGCCATGTTGGTTGTTGGCATTACATTGATTAGCTGGCCGCACAGCGTCACCTCGAGTATTTAAAACCGCGCGCCGCCATCTTGGACACAGACGGCTTGGATAAGACAATGTAGGGACAGCGCTGCTGATTTAGGGAGAGATATATACTACGAAATAGTTAGTGAAGGGTCTGTAAAGGCTGCAAGATCAAACAAACAGTCCTTCTCAGGACTAATATCCATCCCAGATATCAGGCAGGCAGGCAGGCTGTATAGGAGACGCAGTGGTTATACCAGCAAACGCTGCATTACAGTCCTGTGTGCTCCTGTTGCTGAAATTGCTGGACTTAGCTCCAGGTCTCGGGGACAAGGAAAAATCCTTTTTTTTCATCAAAATTCTCTTTTTTTTTTCTCCTTCACACTGTACAAATACCCGTCTTATTAACCTTTTGGTGTGTCCCCCCCCCCAAAAAAAAAAAAAAAAAAGTGTGTCTTTGATTTTTCAGACACAAATATATCTGTTGAAAATAGTCTGGTGTAGGCCAGAGAAACAGAAGTGTGGTTTTGCACTTCCATGATTCAAACCTCTGTATTATCCACTTTTGGGCCATTTGTATCTAAAAAAAAACAGTTTGAGTGTGTTGCTCACTGTTCAGCCGCAAATATATATATTTAAAAAAGTCTGGTATACACCAGTAAATTATAACTGTGGTTTTGCTGTTCCACGGTAAAAAATCTCTATTATCCTGCTTTTGGCATTTTTTGCCGTAAAAAAAAACTAATAGTGTCTCCCTGATTGTTCAGACACAAATATATCTGTTGAAAATAGTCTGGTGTAGGCCAGAGAAACAGAAGTGTAGTTTTGCAGTTCCAAAGTTCAAATCTCTGTATTATCCTGCTTTTGGCATTTTTTGCCGTAAAGAAAAACAGTAATAGTGTCTCCTAATTGTTCAGGCACAAATATATCTGTTGAAAGTAGTCTGGTGTAGGCCTGAGAAATAGAAGTGTGGTTTTGCATTTCCACGGTTCAAACCTCTGTATTATCCACTTTTGGGCCACTTTTACCTAAAAAAAAACCAGTTTGAGTGTGTCTCTCACTGTTCAGCCGCAAATATATCTATTTAAAATTTTCTGGTATACCCCAGTAAACAATAACTGTGGTTTTGCCATTCCACGGTAAAAAATCTCTGTCATTCAGCTTTTGATATTTTTTCCGTAAAGAAAAACAGTAATAGTTTCTCCCTGATTGTTCAGATTGTTTAAAAGAGTGGGGTGTAGGCCAGAGAAATACAACTATGGTTTTGCTCTTCCACGGTTCTAATCTACTTTTTATTACCGTTTTTCCATTGATAGTGCGAGTGTAAGCTATTTTACTTCCTTTACAATGGGCAAGGCGCGTGGCAAGGGACGTGGAATTGGACGTTCTGGTGATGGTGCGTGCAGAGGATGGGGCCGTGGCCAAGGTGAAAATGTGCCACAACCAACAGCCACAACTTCTCACTCCCACTTCTTGACCGAATTACTAGGGAAGCACAGAACAACACTAGTATTGCGAACTGATCAGTGTGAACAGGTTATTAATTGGATAGCAGATAATACTTCCAGTTACCTGGGCACCACCACCTCCGGTCTGTCTTCCACATGGTCAACTCTTAGTAGACGTGAGTCTCGACCACATACTCCTCCTCACCCTGATACTTCTTTCTCCCACCATGCCGAGTGTCATCAGACAGCAACTGATCCCTCACTTGGACACTCTCAAGAGCTGTTCACTGGTCCATTTCCAGTTTTGTGCCCCTCGCTTGCTCCGCTTGAAGTGGTGGAAGAGGAGATCCCATGTAGCGATGCCCAAATATTTGAACAGCCATGGCCACAGGAAGTCGACGCTGGCAATTTGTCACAAGAGGTGGACGATGATGAGACACAATTGCCAGGAAGTGAGGAGGAGGATCGTGGTGCGCAAGTGGAAGAGGAGGAGGTGGTGGATGATCTAGAAACTGACCCAACGTGGTAGGAGGACATGCAGAGCGAGGCCAGCAGCACACAGGGGGAGGGAGGCAGAGTACCCCAACAGGCAGGAAGAAGCAGTGTGGTGGCCGCACACAGAAGGCAGGCAACAGTTCCCCGTTACACCAACACGAGGGATGTTGCCAGCACAACCTTTAGGTCTTCCAGAGTCTGGAATTTTTTTAAAGACTCTGCTGATAACCCCAAAATGGCCACTTGTACCAACTGCTGTGCCAGCATCAGCAGGGGTGACAAAACTACCAGCCTGACCACCACCAGCATGATCAGGCACATGGCAGCAAAGCACCCGACTTTGTGGGGTGAACCTCAGGGTCCACGACCAGTGTCAGCGGGTGTCACCACTGCTTCTTCCACTGTTGTGCGTGCAATAGAACCCCCTGTTGTGTGTGCAAGGCAATCCCCTGTCCATACTGCATGCAAAGATGCCCCCTCCTCTCAGTCTTCACTTGTTCTGGCAGTTTCTCAAGAAATAGCATCAACGTCCACGTCCATGTCCCACCGCAGCGTTCAATTGTCCATATCCCAGACCTTTGAACGAAAGCGGGAATTCGCAGCCAACACCCCACAGGCCTCAGTCCTAAATTCGCACATTTCACCACTGCTTGCATTGGAAATGCTGCCTTTCAGGCTGGTGGAGACGGAATCCTTCCGCAACCTTATGGCGGTGGTCGTGCCTCGGTACTCGGTCCCCAGCCGACACTATTTTGCCCGGTGTTCCATCCCCGCACTACACAAGCATGTTTCCCAAAACATCTGCCGTGCCCTCAACAACGCAGTTACTGGGAGAGTCCACCTGACAAAGGACACGTGGACAAGGGCTTGTGGCCAGGGATGGTACATCTCCCTGACGGCACACTGGGTAAACATAGTGGAAGCCGAGACCCAGAGTACAGCTCTAGTGTTGAGCCACCCCCGTAGTGTTCGAGTTCGGTTCGGTTCGTCGAACACCCGTGTGTTCGCCGAACTGTTCGTCGAACTGTTCGTCGAACACCTTCGAACACCGTTAAAACCAATGGCAGGCAAACAAAAACACATAGAAACACATAGAAAACACCTTCAAAGGTGTCCAAAAGCTGACAAACTGCTCAGAAGACACAACTAACACATGGAAAAGTGACAAGTACATATAGTCATGCGAAAAGAAAAGAGGTGGAGGAGTAAAAGGAGGGGGAGACACAGATATAGGCATGTCATGCCCTTCTAAAATCCAAAAAGTGAGAAGCCGAGACGGCCAGTCCGCTCCTGCCCGTGCCACCTCCGTGTCGCCGGGTTTGTGCCAGAGCCGCGGTGAACCCTGACGGCCAGCCCCCCTCTCCCAATACTGGTGCCTGTCCGCTGGTGGGTCGAGAGAGCCCCCCTGTGGTGGAGGCAGCTCTAAGCTTTTTAATTTAAATTGTCCCTCTAATTTGAATGAATACACTTTAAATCCATTTACAAGGATCTATTGGAGGGCAAGTCTCATGCCAGCAGCCGCGTAATTCCAGCTCCAGTAGCGTCCACTAAAGCTGCTGCAGTTAAAAAGCTTTTATAAGGATCGAGCTCGGCTGTCCACCGCAAGGCATCCTAGTGCCAGTCCCAGCCCCTATGCCTTGGGGTGCCTCCTGATGCTCTTCACTAAGTATCCTGTGGTCTCGAAGCATTTCCTTTGAAAAAATTAAGTGTCCAAACTACAGGTGGTGTAGCTTGCTTAACAGCCGGGATAATCCGCTGACTAGCAGACACTGCTACTAGGCACAAAGTATTTCCTGGGATAGATGCAGTTAAAAATTTGTAAGTAGATACTCTCGTTGGATGCTGAGAAAGCATTCCATAGAGTCTCCTGGCACGCCATATATGATTCTCTTAAAAAGCTTGGGGTAGGGGTCTAGGGGACCCTTTTATAGCCAAAATCACGGCCCTGTATCACAATACGTCACCTAGGCTGAAGATAAATGGAACTGTAGCACCGAGGGCTCGGTTGCTACAGACGTATTGCACCTCACCCAGAGGTGTGATATCTCACTCTCAGATAAGGATGGAGTGTGGATCAGGACCCGACACCTGCATGCATTACACCACATTGCCGTGGGGCAGGGCGACCAATATGCCCCTGAGATGGGCACGACAGTCCCTGTCCCTGGCTGGAGTGGGGGGAGGGAACACTGAGGAAGGGGAACCCTGCAGTGCAGGAGCAGGGAGGAAGCAGTTCCTGGGTGCATTGAGAAGGGAGTATAAAAGGTGGGCACCATCTTAGTTCAGTGCAGAGAAGTCTGAGCAGAAGTGGCAGGGAGCAGGGGCTCTGCATGAACTCTGCTCCGGAGGCGGGCCTAGTAACAGAGGCCCAGGCCTGCAAGAGGGAGAAGGAAGGAAGAGGAGCGGAGAAGGCTCCAGGAACGAGGAATGAAGGGATCCCAGGGGTGCGGACGGGCGAGTCGCCACCGCACGCCCGAATCCACCTGCGTGGAGGGGTCAGGCCAAAGGGGGAGACCGGTCCCCGAACTAGTGGAGGCAGGAAACGACCCTCAGCTAGAAACCGGAGGCTCTGACATTTTATGTGGCGCAGCCCCTTGCTCCACCCGCTAGGAAGGCACCACATAGGGTCAGGGAAACTGGCGCCAAGTTTACCAAGAGGAGGCCCGAGGCAGCCGGACAGAAGTGTTGGTAAGAAAGGCCAGACAAAGGACACACAAAGGGGGTCCTGTGAAGCGCTCCAAAGTTATCTGGGAGTTGTCTGAGCCCCTCACCTGGTGAGCACAGTACGACGTGGGCAGCCGTTACCTGCAGACGTGGTCTGGATAATAAGAACTGTGAGTAAAGGCCCTGAACTGCATCACTGACTCCGTGTCGTTACTGCTGCTGCCCTGCACCATCACCCCCATCCTCCGCATACACTGCCCTGAGGCTATACTCCTCCCGTGGGGAGTTATGCTACGCTCTGCTGCACCCACAACACCAGCCTTAGCGGTCTGCCCTGTAGCGGCGGTTCACTCTGACCGCAATCCACGGGTGGCGTAGTCGGACATTTAAACATCAAAACCACATAAATAGTTCCGCCACTGGTTTGACCGCCCTGAGCCACGGAACCGGATCGCCGCCACGAAGACTACAACCACCAGCATCCACCAAAAAGGGTCCGGCTCCGGGTGTCCCAAGGCCCAGGGGGTGCGTCAGAACATTTTCATCACCTTTCACAATCACCAATGGGACAAGGCAGGGATGTCCTCTGTCCCCTCTCTTATACATCCTAGTGACGGAGCACCTGCTCTCATCAATTCGCCATAACCCCAATATTAGGTGGATTGAGGTGGGAGGCACCGAGTACAAGTGCTCTCTATTTGCTGATGATGTCCTAGTATATATCACTCAATCACATATATCCATCCATGCTGTTATGGCTGAAATAGATCACTTTGTTACATGGTAAAATTTTAAAATCAATGCAGCGAAGTCTGAGGCCCTCGATGTCTCCCTCCCCAAATCCATATAGGATTCCATCCAGTCCAACTTTCCCTTTGCCTGGCCCTCACAGGGTATCAAATACTTAGGAATTCCTATTCATAGAGACCTCTCCCATCTATGTTATCTTAATTTTGGGCCCTTTATTGAACAATTCCATACAGACCACGGTTGGCAAGTTAGAACTGTAAGATTCACTACGTGAACCACTGGTGTTTTGTGGAAAAGCACATGTACACCGCGTTCCAAATTATTATGCAAAAAGTGTTTAGGAGTGATAAGGGAAGAATTTGTTTGTTTGTCAGTTAAACTCATTGATGGTGATGTGTGTCAGGGCTCTTTATATCACTGTAAGCAATTGCAGACACCTGTGCTAATTAGTTTGGCAGGTGTGTCCAATGAAAGGCAAGACTACTTAAGAAGGCTCTCTCACATTATTAAGCAGCCTACATTTTCTGCCAAAATGGGAAAGAAAATGGATGTGTCGGCTGCTGAGAAGCAACAAATTGTGGAGTGTTTAGGTCAAGGCATGACTACAATCAACATTGTGCGATGATCAGGATGAAGTGTCTTGGCAATCAAGAAGTATGTAGCTGATTCACAGTACACACGTGTGCGTGCTGATAAGGGCAAATTGAGGACTCTTTCCTACAGGCAATTACGTCAGGTTGAAAGAGCAGCGGCAAAAAAGCCTTGTCATAGCAGCAGACAAGTTTTTGAAGCTGCTTGTGCCTCCAACGTCCCCCGAACAACAAGATGCAGGGTCCTTCAGAGGTTTGCAGCTGTGCATACGCGATCCTGTCGACCTCCTCTATCCACTTCACACAAGCAGAAACGGCTCCAGTGGGCCAAACATTACATGAAGACTGATTTCAAAACTGTTTTGTTCACGGATGAGTGCCGTGCAGCGCTGGATGGTCCAGATGAATGGAGTGGAGGATGGCTGGTTGATGGACACCCCACGCAAACACGGCTACAGCGCCAACAAGGAGGAGGTGGAGTAATGTTTTGGGCTGGAATCATGGGGAGAGAGATTGTCGGCCCCTTTAGGATCCCTGAAGGCGCTAAAGATGAACTCCATAATGTATGTGGATTTTCTCAAACAGCACTTCCTGCCATGGTTCAAGAAGAAGAACCGTGTATTTCACAGCAAGATCATTTTTCTGCATGATAATGCACCATCTCATGCTGCACATAAAACATCTGCATCTCTGGCTGATATGGGCATAAAAGGGGACAAACTTATGGTGTGACCCCCATGCTCCCCTGACCTCTACCCCATTCAGAACCTTTGGAGCATCATTAAAAGGAGTGTCTATGATGGCGGGAGGCAGTTCACATCTAAGCAACAGCTCTGGGAGGGTATTCTGTCCTCATGCAAAACAATTGAAGCAGAAACCATCCAAAACCTGACAAATTCAATGGACGAGAGAGTTCAGAAGCTCCTTTCGAACAAGGGGTCCTATGTGAAAATGTAACATCACCTAGAATAAAGTTTTGAGTTGAAAACTGTTTGATTTCAGTTTCTAACAACCTGCTAATGCTTATAATTTCAAAAATGACCATTTTTTTGGTCTTTATTAAAATGAAAAGGTTGATCGAAAAGTTTGGGGGATCTAAGAGTGTGGCAACCCAGTAGTCATGATTACTTTGAATTCTGACAATATGAGGGTCATGCTGCAGGTAGTGCAGCAAGAACGCACTTATGTGTCTTGCGCATCTCGGAGCCCCAAAATTATTTTCCGGGCTAGATGCAGCTAAAAATTATTTTTAATTTTAAATCTGGTGAAGCTTATTATAGATGGCCTAATAGGATCAGTGCTGCACACTGCTACAAAGCCCAAATTATTTTCCAGTCAAGATACAGATAAACATGATTAGTAATTTGAAAGCTTAAAACGGTTGGTAGGGTGATTTTAACCAATCATCAAGCTTTTACTCTCCCCAGGATGACACAGGGGTAGAAAAGTCGTTTCGGATCCATGATTTGTTCATCTTTATGAACGTGAGTCTGTCTACATTATCAGTGGAGAGCCGCGTGCGCTTATCTGTCAGCACACCACCAGCAGCGCTGAACACACGTTCAGACAGAACGCTGGCTGCGGGGCATGACAAGATCTCCAAGGCGTAAGTGGCTAGCTCCGGCCATTTATCCAGATTGGAAGCCCAAAAAGAGCAAGGGTCCAGTGACACAGTCGTGGCTTCAATGTTTACTTGGAGATACTCCTGTACCATCGTCTCTAGGCGTTGACTATGTGTCAGACTTCTTGTCTCCTGTGGCCTTGCAAAGGATGGGCTAAAAAAGTGGTGAAATGATTCCGCAAAATTGATGTTACCAGCAGATACTGTGGTTCTGTTACGGTTTGAGTGCTGAACACTTGACGGTCCCACGGTTGGCAAGTTGGAACTGTGAGATTCACTACGTGCACCACTGGTATTTTGTGGAAAAGCACATGTAAGATTCTGCAACAGTCTCTGCTGATACTCCTGCATGCGTGCATCCCTTTCTATGGCAGGAATAATTTCTGCAAATTTACTTTTGTACCGGGGATCTAACAGTGTGGTAACCCAGTAGTCAGGATTATTTCTAATTCTCACAATTCGAGGGTCATGTTGCAGGTAGTGCAGCAAGAAGGCACTCATGTGTGTTGCGCATCCAGGAGCACCAAGTCCCTGTTGTGTTGGTGGCGAGGTAACAATCATGCTTCCTTCCTCTGTCCTCTCCCCCCAACCTCGCACAACAGAAATGTGATCAAGGTCTCCCTCATCTGATGAGTCTTCCATCAGTTCGTCCTCCACTTCTTCCTGGGCTCCTGCACCTTCCTCACTAGTTTGGCTGCTACCATGCGCCCTGGTTAAACCATCTCCCCCACCCTCACATGCCTGCCGCCTTGGTGCTGCCGACCGTCTGGACCTTGCAGATGTTAGCCCTTCCGCATACAACTCCTCCTCCTCTACTTCCTCCACCTCCTCTTGTGCCACCACCTGACTCCGAATTCTGTTTAACATGTGCTCCAGCATGTAAATCACCGGAATAGTCATGCTGATAATGGCATCGTCAGCACTAAACATCTTCGTCGCCATTTCAAAACTGTGCAGAAGGGTGCATAGGTCCCTGATCTGAGACCACTCCTCCAGCGTGATTTGCCCCACCTCTGAATCTCGTTGGCCCAGGCTATACGTCAGAACGTATTGCACCAGGGCTTGTCGGTGCTGCCACAGTCGCTGCAACATGTGCAGAGTTGAATTCCACCGGGTAGGCACATCGCATTTTAGCCGGTGAAGTGGCAGGCCCAACGACTTCTGTAGAGATGTAAGTCGCTGAGCTGCGGGATGCGAACGGCGGAAGTGAGCACACAGCGACCGTGCCCTCTGCAGAAGGCCATCTAGTCTGGGATAGTGGGCTAAAAATTGCTGGACAACCAGGTTCAACACGTGAGCCATACAAGGCACGTGTGTGACATTGCCCCGGCGAAGGGCCGCACCCAGGTTTGCAGCATTGTCGCACACGGCCTTCCCTGGTTTCAGGTCCAGTGGAGACAACCATTCATGAAATTGGTTCTCCAGAGCTGACCACAACTCCTCAGCTGTGTGACTCACATTTCCCAGACATTTCAATGTAAAAACCGCCTGATGACGTTGAGCCCTACTGCCAGCATAGTAAGGAGGTGTGCAGGATCCCTTCTGCGCAGTTAGAAAGCTTGTGGCATGACCAGACAGGCTTTGGGTGCAGGTGGAAGACCGAGAGGAGGTTGAGGAGGCAGAAGCAGTGGAGGAAAAATGACATAAAGAGGATTGACGCACAACTCGTGGGGACGGCAAGACTTGGACAGCAGCCCCTTGTCCTGCTGTCACCATAGTTACCCAGTGCCCAGTCAGCGACATGTAACGCCCCTGTCCATGCCTACTCGTCCAAGTGTCTGTGGTGAAATGCACCCTGTCACACACAGAGTTTCTCAAAGAAGCGGTGATGTTGTGTGCGACATGCTGGTGGAGCGCAGGCACACCTTTCTTTGAGAAGTAGTGCCGACTGGGCATCTGGTACTGGGGCACTGCGACGGACATAAGGTCTCGAAAATCCTCTGTGTCCACCAGGCGGAAAGGCAGCATTTCTGTAGCCAAGAGCTTGCAGATGGTGAAATTCAACCTCTTAGCTTTCTCATGGCTAGGAGGAAATGGTCTTTTACTTGTCCACATCTGAGGGACCGAGGGCTGGCTATTGTGCTTAGACGGGGTTGATAAGGGTGTCCCCGGCAAACTGCCGGTCTGTGAGGAAGATGCAGGCGGACATGTTAGGTTGCCTTGATCCAAAGGTGGTGCTATCGATGTCGGACAGCGCTCAAGACCAGCTGGTGTTACCACCTCCAAAGAAAATGATGACCTGCCAATCACGCTGGCTGTTGCGGGTAAAGAGGTGGCAGGTCTGCGCCCCAAAACAGGTGTGACTGCTGTCCCCCCAGTCACAGAGGATGAAGAGGCCGCGGATGCACAAGATATGGCAGACGGTGGTTGGCCCGGCCGGCTAGACCGCATTGTAGCACACTGAGCTTCCCACTGCAACTTATGCTTCATGTCCATGTGCCGGTTCATGCATGAAGTACTCAAACTATGTATTTTTTGGCCTCTACTTAGCTTTTGCTGACAAATGTTACAGATAACACGAGTTGGGTCATCTTTATCGATCTGAAAAAATGCCCAGGCTATGCAAGGCTTAGCACCCATGCGACCTGAAGAGCCACCACGACTTGTGGTGAGAGGCAGAGTTGTGTTTGAGGATGCAGTTGTTGACGTGTTTCCAGTACTACGTCTCTGTCCAGGAAGGCGCAACCTGACCTCGTCGTCACTAGCATCTTCCTCCACCTCCTCTGCTGACCTCATCTCTTGGCTGACTGTGGGTTGACAGTAAGTGGTATCTCCGACCTCATCATCATCACCCTGTGCGTTATCACACCCGTCGTCCTCAGAGCCAACCTGTTCCTGCCCTGACAAAAAACTAAAGTTGTCGCTCCAATCAGGTATTTGAGTCTTATCATCGTCTTCCTCATTGTCTCCACCAACAGGAGTTACAGTTTGGGAATGAGGGTCTACATTATGGTCAGAACCTTCTGCGTCTGGTCCTGGATCCGACTCATAAAGATTCTGGGCATCAGTGCAGATCATTTCCTCGTGTGGATTCACAGAAGCGCTGGAGTCGACCTCTGATTCCCAGGCTATAGTATGAGTAAACAGCTCTGCAGACTCAACCATCTGTTCTACCTCATACTCAGACGGGCAGCTGGAGATTTGGGAGCTGTGAGGAAGCAAGTGCGATTTGGGTGACACCTTTGAGGACTGGAGTATTTGTGATGTTGAAGTTGATGTGGAGGAGAGCCCACTTAAAGGAGCACCTGATATCCGTTGAAGCACCTGCTGTTTTTGTGCCTCATCTGGAATTTGTAGCGATTGGCGTGGCCGTAAGAAAGGGATCTTATCACATTGTCCGCTAAAACAAGTAAACATTTTAGTTTGGCTGGAAGATGGTCTTTCTTCTGCACCTACCCCACGGACACAACCTTTTTTCCCCTTCCCAACACGCCTATTCCCCTTTCCACCAGCAGCAGGCCTTTTTCCACTCATTTTGGTGGTTAACTAATTCACAACTCTGGAGTTGTTTGCACAAAAAAACAATGGATGGTAACCGAGCAGAGCTGAGTGGCCAAACTGTGGTATTAGGCCAAAACTATTGGCTGGGTTAGATGCAGAAAAAAATTATTTTTAATTTGCAACCTGATGGAGGTCAGTATAGATGGACTAATAGACCAAGTCCCACACACCGCTAGAAGCCCAAATATTTTTTCAGAGCTAGATGCAGAAATTTTTTTTATTCAATTTGCAACCTGATGGAGGTCAGTATAGATGGACTAATAGACCAAGTCCCACACACTGCTAGAAGCCCAAATATTTTTTCAGAGCTAGATGCAGAAAAAAAATATTTTTAATTTGCAACCTGATGGAGGTCAGTATAGATGGACTAATAGACCAAGTCCCACACACTGCTAGAAGCCCAAATATTTTTTCAGAGCTAGATGCAGAAAAAAATTATTTTTAATTTGCAACCTGATGGAGGTCAGTATAGATGGACTAATAGACCAAGTCCCACACACTGCTAGAAGCCCAAATATTTTTTCAGAGCTAGATGCAGAAAAAAATTATTTTTAATTTGCAACCTGATGGAGGTCAGTATAGATGGACTAATAGACCAAGTCCCACACACCGCTAGAAGCCCAAATATTTTTTCAGAGCTAGATGCAGAAAAAAATTATATTCAATTTGCAACCTGCTGGACGTCAGTATAGAAGGACTAATAGAACAAGTCCCACACACTGCTAGAAGCCCAAATATTTTTTCAGAGCTAAATGAAGAAAAAAATTATTTTTAATTTGCAACCTGATGGAGGTCAGTATAGATGGACTAATAGACCAAGTCCCACACACTGCTAGAAGCCCAAATATTTTTTCAGAGCTAGATGCAGAAAAAAATTATTTTTAATTTGCAACCTGATGGAGGTCAGTATAGATGGACTAATAGACCAAGTCCCACACACCGCTAGAAGCCCAAATATTTTTTCAGAGCTAGATGCAGAAATTTTTTTTATTCAATTTGCAACCTGATGGAGGTCACTATAGATGGACTAATAGACCAAGTCCCACACACTGCTAGAAGCCCAAATATTTTTTCAGAGCTAGATGCAGAAAAAAATTATTTTTAATTTGCAACCTGATGGAGGTCAGTATAGATGGACTAATAGACCAAGTCCCACACACTGCTAGAAGCCCAAATATTTTTTCAGAGCTAGATGCAGAAAAAAAATATTTTTAATTTGCAACCTGATGGAGGTCAGTATAGATGGACTAATAGACCAAGTCCCACACACCGCTAGAAGCCCAAATATTTTTTCAGAGCTAGATGCAGAAAAAAATTATATTCAATTTGCAACCTGCTGGACGTCAGTATAGAAGGACTAATAGAACAAGTCCCACACACTGCTAGAAGCCCAAATATTTTTTCAGAGCTAAATGAAGAAAAAAATTATTTTTAATTTGCAACTTGATGGAGGTCAGTATAGATGGACTAATAGACCAAGTCCCACACACTGCTAGAAGCCCAAATATTTTTTCAGAGCTAGATGCAGAAAAAAATTATTTTTAATTTGCAACCTGATGGAGGTCAGTATAGATGGACTAATAGACCAAGTCCCACACACCGCTAGAAGCCCAAATATTTTTTCAGAGCTAGATGCAGAAAATTTTTTTATTCAATTTGCAACCTGATGGAGGTCAGTATAGATGGACTAATAGACCAAGTCCCACACACTGCTAGAAGCCCAAATATTTTTTCAGAGCTAGATGCAGAAAAAAATTATTTTTAATTTGCAACCTGATGGAGGTCAGTATAGATGGACTAATAGACCAAGTCCCACACACTGCTAGAAGCCCAAATATTTTTTCAGAGCTAGATGCAGAAAAAAATTATTTTTAATTTGCAACCTGATGGAGGTCAGTATAGATGGACTAATAGAACAAGTCCCACACGCTGCTAGAAGCCCAAATATTTTTTCAGAGATAAATGAAGAAAAAAATTATTTTTAATTTGCAACCTGATGGAGGTCAGTATAGATGGACTAATAGAGGAAGTCCCACACACTGCTAGAAGCCCAAATATTTTTTCAGAGCTAGATGCAGAAAAAAATTATTTTTAATTTGCAACCTGATGGAGGTCAGTATAGATGGACTAATAGACCAAGTCCCACACACCGCTAGAAGCCCAAATATTTTTTCAGAGCTAGATGCAGAAAAAAATTATATTCAATTTGCAACCTGCTGGAGGTCAGTATAGAAGGACTAATAGAACAAGTCCCACACACTGCTAGAAGCCCAAATATTTTTTCAGAGCTAAATGAAGAAAAAAATTATTTTTAATTTGCAACCTGATGGAGGTCAGTATAGATGGACTAATAGACCAAGTCCCACACACTGCTAGAAGCCCAAATATTTTTTCAGAGCTAGATGCAGAAAAAAATTATATTCAGTTTGCAACCTGATGGAGGTCAGTATAGATGGACTAATAGAATGATGCTATGCCCAAAAGATTTTACTTCACTAGGTGCAGTAAAAAAATTGGTATTCTATACACAGGTGGTATATCTTGCAACACAGATAGGCTACTCCACTGACTAACACACTCTGCAATAGGCCAAAAAGGATTAGCTTTGCTAGATTCAGCCAAATGCTGTGAAAAAAACTTGCACAGCACTGGCACAGACCTGCCTGGCAAAAACTGATAGGAACTGATGTAACCTAGTCCTGAAAAGGACTCCAATTACAATTAGTCTTTACTCCCACAATCTATCTATTTAAGAGCACAGACCTGCCTGATAAAAGTCGTAGGAAATGCTGTAACCTAGTCCTTAAAAGGACTGCAATCACAACTATTCCCTACTCCCAAGCTATCTGTATATTTGTGCGAAAATTGGCTTGAAATTAACAAGGTATAGCGCACACAGCAACAGCGGTGCCGTCTAACACGCAGCTGCAGCAGTGAGAAAATGGTGGCGACGGGGAAAATGGCTTGGTCTTATAGGGCAAGGACATGTGACATACACTGCCAATCACACATGCCCTTGCTTGTGTGAAAAAAAGCACTTCGCTCCGTGTGTGCGCTGCTGATAGGCTGACAGATTGCACCTCCCCACTGCAAATGCGGGAAAGAGAAAAAAAAATGGAGATCTTCATTGTTCCTGCAGAGATCCATCCCCTGCCCCTCCCCCCGCCCCGCTGTACACTCAAACTGCGTATTAACATTAATTTTCATCATTACTGAGAAAAAATCCAGTTATGATTTTGGTGCACGAACAGTTATCGAACATAACCTCGAACAGCCGAATTTTTCTCAAATTGTTCGTGTTCGCCGACCGGCTCGAACACCGCCCAAAACAGCTCGAATTTGAGATTGGCGAACAGTTCGAGTAGAACAACGCTCATCTCTATACAGCTCCTGCGCATCCTCCTCCTCCTCCTCCTCATGTTCAGCCTCCATCTCAGATATCACCACATCAGTTACAAGCTGGAAGCACTGCAGTACTGGCTCCGCCAAGCGGCAACAGGCTGTGCTGAAACTTATAAGCTTAGGTGAGAAACCTCACACTGCTTGTGAGTCGTGGACAGCTGTGAAAGAGCAGGCAGATCTGTGGCTGAGACCGCTGAACCTACATCCAGGCATGTTCGTGTGTGACAATGGCCATAACCTGGTGGCGGCTCTGAGGCGAGGCGAGATCACACACGTACCATGCCTGGCTCATGTGTTTTACCTCGTGGTTCAGTGATTTCTTAAATCGTACCCCGAGTTGCCAGATCTGCTCGTCAAAGTACTCCGCCTGTCAGCTCATTTTCGCAAGTTGGCTACAGCTTCCGCCGCCTTTGCTGTGTTGCAGCAGCGTTTGCAGCTTCCGTCACACCGACTGGTGTGTGATGTCCCCACACGCTGGAACTCTACCCTCCACATGTTGCAAAGGATTTGTGAGCAGAAGAGAGCAGTTGTGGAGTACCAGCTGCAACAAGGCCGTCGATATTCAGGTCTGACTCTACACATAAGACCTCAGGAGTGGACCCGGATGTCTGACATATGTACCATCTTACCATCTTGACAAACTTTGAGGAGTCCACCAAGATGTTGAGTGGCGATGACGCCATCATTAGAGCCAGCATTCCACTTGTCTGTCTTTTGCAACATTCTCTGCAGAGAATTAAAGAGGAGGCATTGCAGCCAGAGTATGATGAGATGGATCAAGAAGCCGTAGCGGTCGATTACACACAGCCCAGCCTCATATCATCCCAATGTGTATCGGGGGACAATGAGGGAGAGGAGGAGGAGGAGGAAGAACAGGAGCTTGTATCATGCGCTGTAGACGGTAGTACCTGTACAACTGTCATACCGTCGGATCAGCGTGGGTGGCCTGAGGACAGGGGGGAGGAGGAGGTGGAGGAGGAGGAGAAGAGCATGGTCAGTCGTCATCTTGGTGAGGACACGGAAGTCTTGCCCGTTACCAGTCTGGAATGTATGGCTAACTTTATGTTACGCTGCCTTAACCATGACCCTCGCGTTGTCAAAATGTTGGGTGACAGTCATTACTGGTTGGGGACACTTTTAGACCCCCACTACAAGGAGAACTTTCACTCTCTTATTCCTGAGGTGGAGAGGTCTACAAAAATGGGGCAGTACCAGAAGGCCCTTGCTCCAGAACTGTTAAAAAAAATCCCATATAAACACGCTAGCAGCAGAGGTTACAGTTCGTTGACCAACCAAGGCGTACATGCGAGAGAGACGCAACTCCAATCCAGCAGAGGCAGGGGAACACTGTCAACATTCTGGGACAGTTTTCTAAGACCCTCCCTTCGGACAGACCCTGAGGCATGGGGCACTCTCACAAGGAGTGGAAAGTTTCAAAAGATGGTGAAGGAGTACCTTGCCGACCGTACCAGTTTCCTCCATGATTCCTCTGTGCCTTTTAATTATTGGGTATCCAAGCTGGACACTTGGAATGAACTCGCTCTGTACGCCTTGGATGTCCTGGCCTGCCCTGCCGCTAGCGTGTTATCGGAGCGTGTTTTTAGTGCCGCTGGGGGAATTATAACTGATAAGCGCACTCACCTGTCAACTGACAATGCTGACAAGCTGACCCTTATCAAAATGAACAAGGGCTGGATTGGGCCAGACTTCTCATCACCACTAGTGTTGAGCATTCTGATACTGAAATATCGGGTATCGGCCAATATTCGCGGTATAGGAATTCCGATACTTAATTCCGATACTTTTACAATATCGAATATCGAATACCGGAATCGGAAGTTCCCATAATGCCTGCGCTCTGCAGTGTCTCTGATGGATGACAAGCTGGATGGCAGCGCTCAGCTGCGATCCAGCCTGTCATCAGAATGCCATCCCAGCGTGAGAGAATTCTCCTGATTGTTTAAAAGCCGTCGGGCGGTAAAAAGCTGCCGGCTTTTAAACAATCACACAGCCCCATACTGCTTCCCCGCAGCCTCCGACCCCGATTCTCTGCTCCCCTCGCCACCTCCCATCCCAATCGTAAGTTAGGACCGGGCGGGGAGCACAGCACCAAGGAGCGGGGAGCGAAGGACCCGGGCGGGGAAGCCGGCAGTGAAAAGACTTCACCGCCGGCTTTCCCGTTCTGTGCTGCACTTTCCCGCCAGTTATTTCAAATGAACAGCTGAGGAATCAGGTGATGCTGATCAGCTGTTCATTTGAAGTAGCCGCGGTGCCCTCAGAGGGTTCATGTGAGTTCATGCTTGACTGCATTGCATGAACTCACATTAACTTTCCCACGGCCGCACAGGTCAGCCTCACCTCCCAGACCATCAGCCCGTCATGATTAGTGTGTGCGCGATGTCTACGGGTGTTTGCGGTGTCTGTGCAATGTCTGCGGTGTCTATGCGATGTCTGCGGGTGTGTGCGCGGTGTCTGTGCGATGTCTGCGAGTGTGCGCGGTGTCTGTGCGATGTCTGGGGGGTGTGTGCGTGGAGGCAGACATAGGCCGATGTGACACTACTACTCCCATCGGCCTATGTCTGTCCCCCGTCCACTCGTGCCAGCAGGATCAGCTCGATGGGAGCAGTAGTTCCCATCAGCCTGATCCTGCTATTTAAATTGCCCTACTGTGTCCCCAATACATTTTAAATACATTTCATTGGTGGCCAGTGGTTACCTACAATAAATTAGTTCATACATTACCTGTCCCCGCCGATCGCCACCTAAAATAAAGTAAAAAATAAAAAAAATACACCTATACTCACCTAGACACCTAATTCCCCGAAGCCATCTATCTCCTGTAATAAAATCTAAAATAATAAACCACAACCTTATCCTTACCCCTCCGTAGTAGTCCACGAGTGTCCCACGATGATCTCCAGTTTAGAGCAGCCACATAGAATGTGACCGCTCTGAACCGCTGCCGCCGCTAGAATGACGGGGCCGTAAAGCAGCCCCGTCACTGCATAAGCGGGTTCGCCGGAGTTCAGGCAGCGCTGCTCCGGTTAGCTCCTTTACGGCCCTGCTGTATCGTGAGAAATTCCCACGGTACAGCAGTGCCGTAAAGGAGGTCTCCGGAGCTGCGCTGCCTGAATGCACTCCAGTGACCTCAGTCAGGGGCTCCCGCTGCCGGGAGCGGACGTGTTCCCGGCAGCGTGAGCTTACTGCAGCCATGCACAGCTGTCACCATCTCCAGATGTGACAGCTGTGCATGGGAGATCAGCGCAGGAACGTGGACAGGTAACTATTTTTTTTTTAGTAAACTAAGAATTAAATAAAATGGTGTGTTTTATTTCAAATAAATTATTTTTTTCTGGGTGTAGTGTGTTTTTTTCTTTTTAACACTTTGTAGATTAGTAATGGGGGTGTCTTATAGACGCCCATCATTACTAACCTGGGCTTCATGGCAGCTGGCGCTGACATGAACCCCAACCCTATTACCCCCTGCCACCGCACCAGGGCAGCATGGAAGAGCGAGGCTAAGTGCCAGAATTGGCGCATCCTATGGATGCGCCATTTCTGGGGCGGCTGACAGCTGTTGTTTCTAGCCTGGGAGGGGGCCAATATTCATGGCACCCTTCCTGGGCTATTAATATCAGCCCCCAGCTGTCTGCCTAGCCTTTGCTAGCTATTAAAATAGGGGGGACCCCACGTCATTTTTTTGGGGGGTCCCCCATTTTAATAGCTAGTAAAGGCTAGGTATTCAGCTGGGGGCTGATATTAGTAGTCTGGGAAGCTCCGTGGGTATTACCCCCTTCCCAGGCTTCAAACATCTGCCCCAGCCATCGGCTTAACCTCCGCTAGAGACTAAATTTATGGGGGATCCCACGCCAATTTTTTTTTAAATAAATGCTTTATTTTAACACTAAATGACATTTGAGGAGTTAATAAAGATGCAGTCCCTAAATTATTATTTATTTTTTAATTAATTTTTCCCAAAAATTTTGACGTGGGCTTTGCCATATTTTTGTATGCCAGCCAGGTACAGCATCCAGCTTCTATGAACGCGCCATTTTCCGGGGTGGCTGCGGACTGCAATTTGCAGTGGGGGGGGGGTTCCCAGAAAGCTTGGGCCTCCCTGCGCTGCAGATTCCATCCCCCAGCTGCCTAGCTGTACCTGGCTGGAAACAAAAATATGGTGAAGCCCCACATATTTTTTTTTTTAATTATTTCATGAAATTCATAAAATAATAAAGAAAAAAAGGGCTTCCCTATATTGTTGTGTCCAACCAGGTACAAATAGGCAGCTGGTGGTTGGGGGCAGCCCGTTCCTGCCTGCTGTACCTGGCTGGACACAAATATAGGGCGAAGCCCCACGTCAATTTTTTTTTAATTATTTCAGGAAATTCGCCCTATATTTGTGTCCAGCCAGGAACAGCAGGCAGGAACGGGCTGCCCCCAACCATCAGCTGCCTATTTGTACCTGGCCGGACACAACAATATAGGGAAGCCCTTTTTTCTTAAAATTATTTCATGAAATAATTTAAAAAAAATTGACGTTGGGCTTCGCACTATATTTGTGTCCAGCCAGGTACAGCAGGCAGGAACGGGCTGCCCCCAACCACCAGCTGCCTATTTGTACCTGGCCGGGCACAACAATATAGGCAAGCCCTTTTTTTCTTAATTATTTCATGAATTTCATGAAATAATTAAAAAAAAAAAATAAGTAGAGCTTCGCCCTATTTTTGTGTCCAGCCAGGTACAACTAGGCAGCTGGGGGCTGTAATCTGCAGCACAGGGAGGCCCAAGCTTTCTGGGCCCCCCCCCCCCCGCTGCAAATTGCAGTCCGCAGCCACCCCGGAAAATGGTGTGTTCATAGAAGCGCCAGTAGTAGTAAGAGCACCCACCTCTCGTCAACACGCCCACTTCCGGTTTTTGACAGGTGCTCTGCCCCTTTTTAGCAACTGTCCCGCCTCCACTTCCGGTCCAAACCCCTCCCCTCTCCTCCCCATTCTCCGCCCACTCTCCGCCCCTATGTGTGTCAATACCTGTTACGTCAGTTCCGTCCCCGCCCCCGGAAGCCAACCCTTACCGCCCCTATGTGTGTCCAATATCTGTTACGTCTGTTCCGTCCCCGCCCCGGAAGCAGCCCATGTTCAGCCTCGGTTACGTCCCCCATGACCGCCCACATGCCCTTCACCCAAGGTTGTAGGTTAATGTGTAAGCGCCGTATGTAAGAAAAACATGTCAAGACATGTTTTTGTGAGAAAAGGCAGCCCCAGGATCCCTAGGGTTAGCATTCTGTAGTGTTCATAATAATGACGTAATAAAAGTGTTTAAAAAAATATACATTTATTGTAGATTCACTTAGAGGTATACACAAATCAAGAAATGGAAAAAGGTGTAAATAGATTTCAAAATACAACAATATACAAGCAAATCTATAGGTTACAATACATTTCAATGCTAATATTTACAAAGATAACCACGCTCATCGATAGCATCTCTGTAAGGTTGTAGGATAATGTGTAAACTTGGCACATTACCCATTAACAACGGCTCGATTCTCTGTAAGGTAATAGGTAATGTGTAAGCTAGGCACATTCCCCATTAGCTTTGTGTAAACCGAATTGCTAGAAGGCGATCATGCCCTTCACCCCCATATAGGTTAAAGTGTAACTGCTTTATGTAAGAAAAAACATGTCAATACATGTTTTTTTGTGAGAAAAAGCAGTCCCAGGGTTAATGTTAACTGGCACAGCAAAATAGATTGAATGATTTATTGAACAAGAAATACAAAGATATAAACATTTTTAGTACACATTACAAAAAGGAAATATTGTTATAAAACCACATTAGTTCTATAGCAGAAATAGAGCAAGATCATGTTTCGCAGGGCGGTTTGCAAACCTGATTATAATCGCATAATGGCGTACGTAAAATCGTGATAGAGTTAGAAAGATTTTGTACAAATGCATCTACTAGACGATCATTATGTTTTAAATCATTTGTAAAGTTTTTCAGTAATCGCTTCAATGTTATTCCCGCAGCGACGTGATACAACACGTAAATACAAAACTGTCCGCAAAAACTCGACATAGAGTCTTGCAGCTGGCGGTTCTGATAGCAATACGTCGTAGTGTTTCTTCTTAAAAATTGTATAATCGTATTCGGAAATACGGCGGCGTCAGGTTGTAACCCGTAACTGTCAAAAAATAAGGATTTGTTCCTGCATAGAATAATAAGTAGCTAATGCGTACCGGGCTCTTCCGAAGAATTTGTGTTGACGATATAGGCTCTAGGTCTATACCTGATAATATGGCGTGGTAAGAGGTCGCAGGGAAATACCCCGCCAAACATACTCCGAGTAACGGGATTTCGGCTCAAACTGCATGACAGTTGCATAGTATTCATTATAGACGAAATCTACTGTGGAGTCACAAAAGTTTAATTAAAGTCGTATAGGACTTCTCGACGTTGGTTAATCTCCAGTACAGCCGTGTTGACAGCATAAACGATCATATTCACCGTGTGTGGTGTGGCATCCGCAAAATGAATTTCGGCCCGTAGGTTACCCGTTTTAATGAGCGAAAAGTGAGCGCTCGGTTCCTGATCCGGCGACAAACCGAACGCGAAGAAAGTGTAGCCGCTCATAAACTCATCACGGTCTATGCTTAATCCTGCGTCGGCTTTTTGTTTTCCGGAGATGTGAACGAGACCCATATATTCCCTCACAGCATGTTCAGCGTCAAAATTAGGGTGAAACGGCTTGGCGGGGATCTGCTGTCCGTCCAAATACAGAGCAGCGTGGTTGATCCTATAATGGTGAAAGCAAAGTGGATTTTTCTGGTAACTGCCGCTGAAGGCCTCGTTGTCCACAAAGCAAAGAATAACAGTTTTTGGTATCTGGCCCAGAAATAGATTTTCATGATTACTATTTCTCGTTCCTCCAGGGATGCTATAGACTTTCAAACAGGCCCTGTCTAGAGCGTATTTAGCGGGGCTTGATAGAAGAGCTTGGCTGTGACCGATCCTGACGGCTGGAGAGACTTGTACTCTCTTTACGTAGAGGGCTGCGTTCACGATCTGAACCTTAAACTGTTCCTGTTCGGGAGTCATAAGGCAAAACGAGTCCTTATTTCTCGATAACTTGATCTTAAGTTCTAGACCGTTCAAAATGAGTTTCGGTTGATTAAAAATGTCACCGAAGATCGGGCCCACGAGTTCCACAGGCCTTGAGAGACGGGCTGCGTGGGCTCTGCGGGCGAACCCATAATTTTGATTTTCGCCGTCGAGTACGGTGGTCTGGTGATGGCCTGCAGTGTCTTTATAGAATAACCCCGCTGTAAATTGCGATCTCAACGCTTGCGTACTGTAGTTTAAAAGCGTTTCAATGCAGGCCCGGTAACTATAAAGGTTATCAGATTGTGAAATCAAACGGTCCCCCAGAGTAATGTCCACCTGATTGAAAAGTGTGGCTATGGGGTAATTAATAAGTCCCACACGCGTGCCGGCAGCGAGAACCATACCGTCCTGTTTCAGGATGCGGCAATGGACGTTCAAGAGTGTATTATTTAAATCGTAATAATATTCTCCGCTTCCCGATACGAAAAATTCCAGGGGTGCGTTATCGGCTAGAGCAGCGATGGGTTGCACCTCGACAAAAAACGATTTTTCAACGCTAGTCTGCGTGGGAGGCACGGTAAAGATATCCAGTTCGCTTTTAGCGCACTCTATCGACGCATCGTGAATAAACGCCATGACCTGTTATTAGAAGATGTCACTCATGAGGCGTCTTGCGGACTTCTGACGTGAACTCGATTTACATTGAGCGGTGTTATTCATGAGGCGCGGCGGGAATCGCGGTGAGCGGGGTCTTTTTGCTCGTGGTAAAGAGTTTCTTTCTCTTTTTCTTTTACGCGATTTTGTGGTTACGTAGATTAGTCCGTCGCCCTCTTGATTGTTTTTAGAGGTGCGATTCAATCTGTCCACTACGGCCGTAGACATACTCGTGATAGCGTCTTTAGCAATGTTTCTTACGGCTGTTTTTACATGCGGTTTGACTAGTTCTAGGCCTTTTCTGAAAAGCGGTACTGCTCTTCTAAAAAGACTTCTAAACAGACCACCGAGACCGGCTCCGTACATGTATTCATCACCGCGGAACCCCTCTAAGCCATGCCCTGCTTGAGCTACATAGTACCGGGCGTACAAGGCGGGATCGCCGTAAACTCTTTGAGACATCATTTTTACCGTGGCGTAGTCTTGCGAGGCCTAAAATGTAATCGCACTATACATTTTCCGTATCTGAATTTAACCTGCGTACCCTGGTCCGACATGACAGTAACAGTTACGGAGTCAAAGTGTTGTTTGCACAGCGGTATGTAATCTGGCCGCGAGTAGCGCACTGTGACAATATCGTTATCATTGCCGCTAACTTCTACGGTCCGTAACAGTTGAACGTAGCTGTCGCCCACAAGCTGATGTTGAATTATATCAGTGTATACAAAAAGCAAATAAAAACCCGCCTTTGAATCGGGGTAAGAGCGGCGATTCCACGGCATTAAAGCTGCGGGTGAATCATCGACGGTCTGTAGTCCGAAAATAAATTTTAGCTTAGTACCCAGAGAAAACTGTAGAGGTGATGGGTCGGGTAGGATTACCTCTCGACGTAGATCATCATAACGTATCCTATAGGCAGGCGTGGATAAATTCAGCGATTCTATTCGTGCATTGACTGTACTGACCAGCTTTTGAATGTTCGGGTAAAATCCTGATTTTACATGATAAACCTCTAACGGCTCGTTAAGCGTCGAACGTGTTCCACGTATGGGGGTACTGTATTTCCGTTAACACCACTTCATAAGCTCCTGAAAGAAGAATGGCCTTTGCTAGCTTGGTGGTGTAACTCGAAATAGTATTTTCGGGGTAGATTTTGGATGATGAATTGCTAGGTAGTGTAACGTAAAACGAATCGTCTTCCATGCTTTATACGGTCGTTAATTGATTTTCTTCTATCCAACTATTGAATTTATCGGGATACCGCGATGCCTGCATTTTTTCAACACTTTTTCAACTTTGTAGATCCTATTAGCGTCTTGAGGCACCTTTTGTAGTTCGTCTTCATAAAAAGACCCTTCTACGTTTTCACCGCTCAAATCGTTTAATGCGTAGAGAGGTTTTCTGAATCGTGTATTTACGGATGAGACCACGAAAATTTCTCGCGTGTAGGTATGCTCGTAGCCTTTTGAAAAGATATGCTTATGCCGTACAATCCGGACGTTATCCCCCGGTTTTAATAGAGGTTTAAATCTTTTCGCTGCAGAGACGTCTTGATAAGTGCTGCTCCATATGGTCATGGAGTTAGCTTTCGTGACAGAGGCAGGACTGCATCTTATAGTGCGATCATAAGCATTATTGTAAGAGTGCACTAAATCAAGTAATACGTCTATATATCTCAATGTGTTATGAGCCGTTAAATAGCGCCACATACGAGCTTTCAACGTGCGATTAAATATTTCCACGACCGCAGCTTTCACCGTATTATTCGTAAAGAACTGATGTACGTTATACTCTTTACAAAGCGTATCGACGGGCTTATTCATAAATTCTTTCCCGCGATCCGTTTGTGGTTTTTGCGGGATACGTCGTTCGCTTTTAAAAATCATCTCAAAAGCTTTTGCAAGCTCCTTGCCGGTCTTGGTCCACAGGCCGATGACCCAGACGTATTTGGATAGAACATCTATGACCGTTAAAATATATTTTAAACCATCGTTATCGTTAGCGTAGTCATTCATGCAGACGAGATCCACCTGGCAGAAACTATCCACATCGCTAACTATGATCCGATTTCTGATAAACCGTCTTCTTACGGATTTGTGTAGAGAATACGCTTCTTGATCGCTAAGCCACTCTGCGACAGTCTTTCTACGCACGCCATATTTCTTAACGGCATTATAGAGCCGCTGTATCCCTCCGTAGGAACCGGGACTCTTTGCTGTATAATAATGCTTGTGTAACAGAGTTTCGACGTTAGGCATTTTGAAAACAAAATGGTGCCGGATTTAGATTCAATCCTTAATGAACTAGTTATTATAGTTATACAGGGTAAAACTGGTATGGATTGATTTTCCCATTCTAGGTAACATTTTTAGTATGACGCAGCAAAAAAAAACTATTCCCAGGCTATGAAGTAACATTAACTAGCCATATCAATCAATACAATATGTTAATGATTATTGGTTTCTGACAAGATAATTAAGGGCAGTCCTTAATTAACTAGCTAATATAGTTATACATGGAAAAACTGGTATGGATTGATTTTTCCCAACCTGCGGAACATTTTTTTAGTATACCGCAGCAAAAAACTGCTCACGTGACGTAGTCAACCGTGTATATATATCCGTGCGAATTGTTCATTCAGATTATCAGAACACTGAGTCTGAAGAGGTGACAAGATATTGAATACCGTCAATGTAAGTAATTATCTTTTAGCATATCATGGGTCTGTATAATGTTTATTTAATACTGAATGCCTGATTGTCACCATTGTTATGTCTTGTATATTAATTTTTCATTGTAATTGTTGTAAGTATTTTATAGTTTATGCGCTTATTTTGTCGCTATATATTTATTGACGTTATGCACTTGTTACAGATGAACCGTAATTTTAACAATCACAGCGCCGGCGAGGAGCAACTCACGGACAGCCAACTAAGTAAGTAAAGTTTTAGAGAGAATGTGTGAAAATGAAGTTATAGGATGGGGGATACCTACCACGCTTTTATTTTATTTTGAAAGCTAGATTCTTAGACGCCGATATGGAAGAGGAATGCCACGCAGCGACACAGTGTCTGATGGCTGAAGCGCAACATGAAACGGTCTCTGGGGGCCGTCATGTTAATTTCGATCTAGCGGAAGATCCTCAATACCCAGACTCACAGGAACTACTGACCGAATCGCAGCAATTGGACGCTGAAGTAATGCCCGAGTGGTCCAAGGATAACTCCAGGACCTTGGATATACACAGCCTACCTATGTATGGTAAGTCCGGTAACAAACAGCTCTTTGTACTCTACATTATCTTGTGAAGTTTTGTTGTAATTCGACGTCTATTTATTTCAGAGAGTTTCATAGAGTGTACAGTCTCTGACGATGACCGTCCGTCCGCCAACACCAGCGACGATGAAGCTTGTACGCAACAACCTGTATATTCAGTCACAGGCCGGGATATATGGAGCCCTACGTACCCGTCAACATCTACGGAAGGTATTGTCAACTACAAATGTCGCCGTGCTCTACAATAGAATGGCCAGCTGTGTGGTAAATTACCGGTTATTTATTTCAGAGACCATCATCGTTTTAACTGGATCAAACGATGAAACAGAAGACAAAGAAAATGCTTCACTACTCGGTACCGGTACAAGAACAGAAGAAAATTATACACACCCGTCAACGTCTTATTTATCCCCCACCCAACCGCTCTGGAGACCTATCAACCTGACGTGTAAGTTTTTTAAACCGTACTAATCCGTTACAACAATGTTTACTCTCATTTTCCTATTTTTCTAAGATGCGCCATAGATTAATTACGAGCTCTCCATTTTCTTACGCAGACGCGCCTAGAAAGACAGCACGTAGACAAGCCTTCAGAACTATTTTGGAGAAAAAAGAATTTGAACGCAGGTCGCCGCTGGAACATCTGTGGAAGCAACTCACTCAACTTAAAGAAGTAAACCCTCCGCACCCCTCAGAGCAAAAAGCCACAAGTAACTCATTTCATTCAAGCCCTAAAACCAGATCTGTCAACAAAAGCGGCAATCTAAATGCAGGAACCTCGACATCCCATGATTCTGAAACAATCTCTGCAGGACCCTCAGGTAGGTCAATGAGTATTGAACCAAATGTATTACGGGTTTGTGACACTATAGCTACACCACAGAAGCCTAAAGTTCAGAAACGGCGGCGTAACACCACAATACGGCCAATAAAACCTAAAAAACAGAAAACTCGAGACAGTATATCATCGTACAAACAATGGCCCCTAGATGTAAAAGGAGTATTTAACAACCTATACAGTCATGCCATGACGCTTATCAACGCACACAATCATTTAGCTTACCTGTTGGATCGTTGTACAGAACTGTCCGCACAATGTCCGGATAGAGCCAGCATTTCAGAAATAGTGGCTTTAGAACCGCTGTACACAGAGGCTGTTGAAGCCGTTAAAAACCTACCGAGGGCTCGTACATTATGACTAGGCATGACGGGTCACGGTGTGAAACACAGACCCCCGCGTAAATTTTTTTTCAATAAACCACGCGTCATAAAACGTTGTATTAAAAAAGCAACAAACGCTACACGCGCGTTAAAGAGGCGAAAAAAACTAAAGAACAGGGTAAAGCGCACCGCTATTGACTCACCACACGTGACGCAAGGACGACTCCCACAGAACACTACAACACTTCAGCTTTCGCCGACAGTCGTCACTGAGACGGCAGAACGCGAATCCTCGATAGATTCTCAATTCCTAGACACGCCGCAGAATTCCGCATCGGATACACCTACAGTCTCTGCCGTTGAAATCTCGAACGATGATCGACAAGATGCAGCGCCACAGTTTTCACCTCCTCATACACTGGCCATAAGCGAACATTCACGCTTTTTGGAACACTTATTTCATGTTCGTAGGGAGATGAGTAACCTCAACGCCTATCAGTATATCGATCATTTTAGATTTGTGAATTTAGACCGTATACGCTCCTTTGAAGAAAGTTTGGAGATCATACACGGTTCTATTCAAACGTTACTGGATAGGATCGTGAGGGATATCGAGCCAGGCGACTTTATACAATTAAGATTAGAAGGGGACGGAAGACTAAATCCAGTCTACGGTTTTAAACAATGTAGAGAACAATTTGACGCGACTGCTTTCCTAAATGCCGCGGGCAACGCGTTGCAAAGCAACGCCGAGTGCATAGCCGGCGACTGCTTGAAATTGATAGTAAGCGTCGTTAGGAATAGACGGGGAGGTATAAAACGCAGACGACTGAGATCTATAGTTTATACACGAATTATTCATCAGAAACGTCAAATGTTGTTTGATTTTAACAATTACGGCTCTAATCAGTGTTTGGCCGCGTCTCTCTACGTCTTACTGGCTGAAGACGACCCGCCTGACGATGATTTAATGAAATGTGCGGTGGAGCTGCACAGAAATTTGAAACTACCCGACGATCAACTAGTGAGCTTTAGCGACATTAGAGCGCTTGAGACGTATTTGAACATTACCATTAAAGTTCTATACTTTAGTCAGGGAGACTGGCGCTATTTTCACACGGATAAAGAACCCACAGACAAAATATTATATATTCTACATCATGATAATCTTTATTACGGTATAAAAAATATAAAAGGATTCATAGGAGCTAAATTCTTTTGTGAAAAGTGCAGTTCTGCATTTCATCACAAAAATAATCACTCTTGTCAATACTTTTGCTCCACGTGTCAGAGGTCGGATTGCTCTGATACAGCTGCAGAGCATCTGCAATGCCCACGCTGCCGTGTATTTTGTCGTTCAGTGAGCTGCTTAGAACTCCACAGAAGTCTCGCTGAGACTGACTGGTCATTTTGTAAACTTAAATTTTTCTGTGAGCGATGCTATCGCTATGTGCCCCAAATCGTAGATGATGAACACCGATGCGTCGGTGTACGATGCTCCATTTGCGGTGTTCCAGTGAGCAGATTCGATAATCATCTATGTTACATGCAGCGCTATACACCGAAGAAATCTACGGAACAATACATCTTTTGCGATTTTGAATGCACGCAAGAGACGGGAACGCACCATCCCAATTACGTTTTTGCCACAGATTTGCACGGGATATCTAGCTGGGAGTTTGTGGGTAAAACATGTACTACCGACTTTGTACATTTTTTTTCAAAGGGTGGGTATGTAGGTTACACTTTTATAGCTCACAATGCTGCTCGATACGATTCCTACTTTATCGTTAAAGAGCTGATCCGTGAGAAGCTGCGCGTCAACATGATAGCACAAGGCGGTCGCCTTTTGTGCGTATCATTACCCGACTTAGACATGAGATTCATCGACTCTTTAAATTTCATTCCCATGAAGCTCAGTAAGTTGCCGCAAGCTATGGGATTTTTAGGTGCTAAGGGTCACTTTCCACATTTTTTTAACACTGATGAAAATCAGTCCTATGTAGGGCATATGCCAGATGCTAACTATTATGGCGTAGAGTACATGACGCATAGTGAGAAAAAGGAACTCACAACATGGTACGAATCGGTGAAAAACAATACGTTTGATTTGCAAGCAGAGCTCAAAGCATACTGTCAACAGGATGTAGAGGTCTTGAGACGCGCCTGCGTAGTGTATCGCGAGCGCGTCGTAGAAATGACAGCCAAAAAACAAATACAGTTCTTTAAGCGCAAAAATAAATTTACTGAAAATCTCATCAGTATAGATCCGTTTCAGCTCACGACACTAGCATCTGTTTGTCTGGCCATGTACCGCTTTAAATTTCTCCCTGAAGACAAAATAGCCATTTTGCCTGGGGATAATTATCACAAAAAGCACAAACGTTACTCGTCCCCGGCTATTCAATGGTTAATGTACGTAGCGCATACAGAGAACCTAGATCTGCAACATGCTTTGAAAGGTGGTGAGAAAAGAGTAGGAAACTTTTTTCTAGATGGCTATGCGAGAGTCATCGGTCGCCCTACGGCTTTTGAATTTCAGGGGTGTTTTTACCACGGGTGTCCCGTTTGCTATAACGATAATGACACGAACCAACTCACAAAGACCACTTACGGGCAATTGTATCGAATGTTTGAGGTGAAGAAACGTTTCTTGCTTAAACAGGGGTTCGACGTTCGCGTATTGTGGGAACACGAGTGGCGAGAGATGGTTGAAAAAAGCTCTGACCTACAAGCGTTTCTGCGCCACATGCAGTTCCCTGAGCCTTTAGAGCCTCGTGACGCTCTGTACGGTGGTCGTACTAACGCTATCAAACTCTATCACAAACAAGAACCCGGTGAAACTATAGAGTACTACGATTTCACCAGTTTATACCCGTACGTCAATAAAACAAAAGTGTACCCCGTAGGACATCCTAAAATAATAAATGACCACTTTTGTTATATCAAGCAGTACTTTGGCATCGCCAAAGTGAAAGTCTACCCGTCCAGGGATTTGTTTTTCCCTGTGCTCCCTGTTAAAATGAACAAAAAATTGATCTTCCCCCTCTGTCACACATGCGCGTTGCATTCAGAAGCGGATCCCTGCGCTCATTCAGAGGAAGAGAGGGCTCTGACGGGTACGTGGTGCACGATACAGGTAGAAAGGGCTTTGGAGAAGGGTTACAGACTCGCACACATTTACGAGTTGTGGCATTTTGAGGAGACGACGACCGATCTATTTGCGCTATACATCGATTTACATCTTAGACACAAACAGGAAGCCTCGGGGTATCCCTCGTGGTGCACGGACGAAACAAAGAAAAAAGACTATACAGCCGCCTATCTTGAAAAAGAAGGTATAAAGTTAGACCCCAATCATATAGAACCAAATTCAGCTAAAAGACAAATCACCAAACTATTCTTAAACTCTTTATGGGGAAAGTTTGCGCAGCGTTCTAATTTACCTACCACCAGCGTCGTGAACAACGCCGATGAACTCTTTGAGTACGCCTTTCTCCCATACTATGAGATTTCTGAGTTAAACTTTATCAGCGACGATACGGCGACTGTCAATTGGAAATACACAAAAGAACACCGCACCGTCAACAAAAACACCAACATTTTCATTGCATGCTTCACTACAGCTTATGCGCGCTTAGAATTGTACACCCTTCTAGACAAACTGCAGGAGCGCTGTCTTTACCACGACACAGACTCCGTCATTTTTGTAAGTCGTGACGGCGAGTGGCAGCCTCCCTTAGGTGATTACCTGGGTGAACTCACCAGTGAAATACCCCAGGGGAGTCACATCACAGAATTTGTATCTGCCGGTCCGAAAACTTACGGCTACAAATTAAACACGGGTGACACGATCTTGAAAGTGAAAGGTATCACGCTTAATATCGCTAATAGTGTTGAGCCACCCCCGTAGTGTTCGGGTTCGGTTCGGTTCGTCGAACACCGGGATGTTCGAGGAACTGTTCGTCGAACTGTTCGTCGAACACCTTAGAACACCGTCGAACACCGTTAAAACCAATGGCAGGCAAACAAAAACACATAGAAACACATAGAAAACACCTGCAAAGGTGTCCAAAAGCTGACAAACTGCTCAGAAGACACTCTCTTTAAAAAAGCCGGCCGGCAAATTCAGCAGCGGCATACACCGGTACCCGACAATTTAGACAAGAAGGAATAGAGCATCACACATAGATTAGATAGATAGAAACATGTCAGTCACACATATAAGAAGCACAGTGACAGTGTTGGTTACTGCACTTGTCATTTAGTGTAAAGGATTTATTAAAAAAAATATTAGTGTTTTCATGCACCGTCTCTTTAAAAAAGCCGGCCGGCAATTCAGCAGCGGTACCCGACAATTTAGAACAGAAAGAATAGAGCTTCACACATAGATTAGATAGATAGAAACATGTCAGTCACATATATAATAAGTACAGTGATAGTGTTGCTTACTGTACTTGTCATTTAGTGTAAAGGATTTATTTAAAAAAATAATAGTGTTTTCATGCACTGTCTCTTTAAAAAAGCCGGCCGGCAATTCAGCAGCGGTACCCGACAATTTAGAACAGAAAGATAGAGCATCACACATAGATTAAATAGATAGAAACATGTCAGTCACATATATATGAAGTACAGTGATAGTGTTGGTTACTGTACTTGTCATTTAGTATTAAAATAAAGGATTTATTATTAAAAAAATTGGCGTGGGGTTCCCCTTAATTTTAGGCTCTAGCGGAGGTTAAGCAGACGGCTGGGGCAGATGTTTGAAGCCTGGGAAGGGGGTAATACCCACGGAGCTTCCCAGGCTACTAATATCAGCCTCCAGCTGAATACATAGCCTTTACTAGCTATTAAATTGGGGGACCCCCCAAAAAAAATGACGTGGGGTCCCCCCTAATTTAATAGCTAGCAAAGGCTAGGCAGACAGCTGGGGGCTGATATTAATAGCCCAGGAAGGGAGCCATGAATATTGGCCCCCTCCCAGGCTAGAAACACCAGCCGTCAGCCGCCCCAGAAATGGCGCATTCATAGGATGCGCCAATTCTGGCACTTAGCCTCGCTCTTCCACGCTGCCCTGGTGCGGTGGCAGGGGGTAATAGGGTTGGGGTTGATGTCAGCTTATAATGCCAGCTGACATCAAGCCCAGGTTAGTAATGGAGAGGCGTCTATAAGACACCCCCATTACTAACCCCATAGTCAAAGTTAAAAAAAACACAAACACCCAGAATAAAGTCCTTTAATTGAAATAAAGACACAATCCTTTATTGTTCTAAATTAAACCATACTTACCATCACGCCCATTCCAGCTGAAGCCAACGATCTCCTGCAATAAAAGAAAAATAATAAAGCAACCTCATCCTTACCTTTCCATGGTTCCCACGACAGCTTCAGCTCTGCTACATCGAGATGACAGGCTGGACCGCAGCAGAACGCTGCCATCCAGCCTGTCATCCCGCAGACACTGAGAAGCGCAGGCTTGCTTGCGCTGCTCAGCGTCTCTCTGTGACGACATCCAGATGAGCCGAGTTCATGTCCAATGAACTCGGCTCACCTCATGCACGTCACTGACAGCGTGGGAAAATTCTCAAGCTGAAGCGCTGATTGCAGGAGAATTTTCCCACGCTGTCAGTGACGTGCAGGAGGTGAGCTGAGTTCATTGGACATGAGCTCACCTCATGCACATCACTGACAGCGTGGGAGTATTCTCCTGCACTCAGCACTTCAGCGTGAGAATTTTCCCACGCTGTCAGTGACGTGCATGAGGTGAGCCGAGTTCATTGGACATGACCTCGGCTCATCTGGATGCCGTCACAGCGAGACAGTGAGGAGCGCAAGCAAGCCTGCTCTTCTCAGTGTCTGCGGGATGACAGACTGGATGGCAGCGTTCTGCTGCGGTCCAGCCAGTCATCTCGATGTAGCAGAGCTGAAGCTGTCGTGGGAACCATGGAAAGGTAAGGATGAGGTTGGTTTATTATTTTTCTTTTATTGCAGGAGATCGTTGGCTTCAGCTGGAATGGGTGTGATGGTAAGTATGGTTTAATTTAGAACAATAAAGAATTGTGTGTTTATTTCAATTAAAGGACTTTATTCTGGGTGTTGTGTTTTTTTTAAATACTTTACTAGAAATTCATGGCGGTCATGTCTAATACTGGCGTGACCCCATGAATTTTGGGCTTGGGGCCAGCTGATAATACCAAGCTGGCCCTAACCCCTTTATTACCCAGTGAGCCGCTTCTATGAACGCGCCATTTTCCGGGGTGGCTGCGGACTGCAATTTGTAGCGGGGGGGGGCCCAGAAAGCTTGGGCCTCCCTGCGCTGCAGATTCCAGCCCCCAGCTGCCTAGTTGTACCTGGCTGGACACAAAAATAGGGCGAAGCCCCACGTACTTTTTTTTTAATTATTTCATGAAATTCATGAAATAATTAAGAAAAAAAGGCCTTCCCTATATTGTTGTGTCCGGCCAGGTACAAATAGGCAGCTGGTGGTTGGGGGCAGCCCGTTCCTGCCTGCTGTACCTGGCTGGACACAAATATAGTGCGAAGCCCCACTTCAATTTTTTTTAATTATTTCATGAAATTCATGAAATAATTAAGAAAAAAAGGGCTTCCCTATATTGTTGTGTCCGGCCAGGTGCAAATAGGCAGCTGGTGGATGGGGGCAGCCCGTTCCTGCCTGCTGTACCTGGCTGGACACAAATATAGTGCGAAGCCCCACTTCAATTTTTTTTAATTATTTCATGAAATTCATGAAATAATTAAGAAAAAAAGGGCTTCCCTATATTGTTGTGTCCGGCCAGGTACAAATAGGCAGCTGGTGGATGGGGGCAGCCCGTTCCTGCCTGCTGTACCTGGCTGGACACAAATATAGTGCGAAGCCACACTTCAATTTTTTTAAATTATTTCAGGAAATTCATGAAATAATTTAAAAAAAATTGACGTGGGGCTTCGCACTATATTTGTGTCCAGCCAGGTACAGCAGGCAGGAACGGGCTGCCCCCATCCACCAGCTGCCTATTTGTACCTGGCCGGACACAACAATATAGGGAAGCCCTTTTTTCTTAATTATTTCATGAAATAATTTAAAAAAAATTGACGTGGGGCTTCGCACTATATTTGTGTCCAGTCAGATACAGCAGGCAGGAACGGGCTGCCCCCAACCACCAGCTGCCTATTTGTACCTGGCCGGACACAACAATATAGGGAAGCCCTTTTTTTCTTAATTATTTCATGAAATAATTTAAAGAAAATTGACGTGGGGCTTCGCCCTGTTTTTGTGTCCAGCCAGGTACAACTAGGCAGCTGGGGGCTGGAATCCGCAGCGCAGGGAGGCCCAAGCTTTCTGGGCCACCCCCGCTGCAAATTGCAGTCCGCAGCCACCCCGGAAAATGGCGCGTTCATAGAAGCGCCATCTTCTGGCGCTGTACCCAACTCATCCAGGGCCCTGATGCGGTGGCTCACTGGGTAATAAAGGGGTTAGGGCCAGCTTGGCATTATCAGCTGGCCCTAAGCCCGAAATTCATGGGGTCACGCCAATATTAGACATGACCACCATGAATTTCTAGTAAAGTATTTAAAAAAAACACAAACACCCAGAAAAAAGTCCTTTAATTGAAATAAACACACAATTCTTTATTGTTCTAAATTAAACCATACTTACCATCACGCCCATTCCAGCTGAAGCCAACGATCTCCTGAAATAAAAGAAAAATAATAAAGCAACATCATCCTTACCTTTCCATGGTTCCCATGACAGCTTCAGCTCTGCTACATCGAGATGACAGGCTGGACCGCAGCAGAACGCTGCCATCCTGCCTGTCATCCCGCAGACACTGAGAAGCGCAGGCTTGCTTGCGCTCCACAGTGTCTCTCTGTGAGGGCATCCAGATGAGCCGAGTTAATGTCCAATGAACTCGGCTCACCTCATGCACGTCACTGACAGCGTGGGAAAATTCTCCTGCACTCACCGCTTCAGCGTGGGAGAATTCTCACACTGAAGCGCTGAGTGCAGGAGAATTCTCCCACGCTGTCAGTGACGTGCAGGAGGTGAGCTGAGTTCATTGGACATGAGCTCACCTTATGCACGTCACTGACAGCGTGGGAAAATTCTCCTGCACTCAGCGCTTCAGCGGGAGAATTCTCACGCTGAAGCGCTGAGTGCAGGAGAATTCTCCCACGCTGTCAGTGACGTGCAGGAGGTGAGCTGAGTTCATTGGACATGAGCTCACCTTATGCACGTCACTGACAGCGTGGGAGAATTCTCCTGCACTCACCGCTTCAGCGTGAGAATTTTCCCACGCTGTCAGTGACGTGCATGAGGTGAGCCGAGTTCATTGGACATGAACTCGGCTCATCTGGATGTCGTCACAGAGAGACGCTGAGCAGCGCAAGTAAGCCTGCGCTTCTCAGTGTCTGCGGGATGAGAGGCTGGATGGCAGCGTTCTGCTGCGGTCCAGCCTGTCATCTCGATGTAGCAGAGCTGAAGCTGTCGTGGGAACCATGGAAAGGTAAGGATGAGGTTGCTTTATTATTTTTCTTTTATTGCAGGAGATCGTTGGCTTCAGCTGGAATGGGCGTGACGGTAAGTATGGTTTAATTTAGAACAATAAAGGATTGTGTCTCTATTTCAATTAAAGGACTTTATTCTGGGTGTTTGTGTTTTTTTTAACTTTGACTATGGGGTTAGTAATGGGGGTGTCTTATAGACGCCTCTCCATTACTAACCTGGGCTTGATGTCAGCTGGCATTATAAGCTGACATCAACCCCAACCCTATTACCCCCTGCCACCGCACCAGGGCAGCGTTGAAGAGCGAGGCTAAGTGCCAGAATTGGCGCATCCTATGAATGCGCCATTTCTGGGGCGGCTGACGGCTGGTGTTTCTAGCCTGGGAGGGGGCCAATATTCATGGCTCCCTTCCTGGGCTACTAATATCAGCCCCCAGCTGTCTGCCTAGCCTTTGCTAGCTATTAAATTAGGGGGGACCCCACGTCATTTTTTTGGGGGGGGTCCTCCATTTTAATAGCTAGTAAAGGCTAGGTATTCAGCTGGGGGCTGATATTAGTAGCCTGGGAAGCTCCGTGGGTATTACCCCCTTCCCAGGCTTCAAACATCTGCCCCAGCCGTCTGCTTAACCTCCGCTAGAGCCTAAAATTAAGGGGAACCCCACACCATTTTTTTTAATAATAAATCCTTTATTTTAATACTAAATGACAAGTACAGTAACCAACACTATCACTGTACTTCATATATATGTGACTGACATGTTTCTATCTATCTAATCTATGTGTGAAGCTCTATTCTGTCTGTTATAAATTGTCGGGTACCGCTGCTGAATTGCCGGCCGGCTTTTTTAAAGAGACGGTGCATGAAAACACTATTATTTTTTTTGATAAATCCTTTACACTAAATGACAAGTACAGTAAGCAGCACTGTCACTGTACTTCGTATATATGTGGCTGACATGTTTATATCTATCTAATCTATGTGTGATGCTCTATTCTTTCGGTTCTAAATTGTCGGGTACCGGTGTATGCCGCTGCTGAATTGCCGGCTTTTCATGTTTCACTGTTGACACTGTTCCCATCGATTTGGGCAATCACTGTAATGCCACAACCACCATGGCTGTGGCATTACAGTGAGTGGCAGACAATCCCTGCATGATTGGTGCTCTAAATAGCGCCAGACATGCAGGACAAGCTTTTGGTGCACGAACAGTTATCGAACATAACCTCGAACAGCCGAATTTTTTGCAAATCGTTCGGGTTCGTCGAACAACTCGAACACCGCCCAAAACAGCTCGAATTTGAGATTGGCGAACAGTTCTAGTCGAACACCGCTCATCTCTAATCGCTAACGCCTGTGTTATCAATTTCGACAGTCTAAAAGATTTAGTGTTAGCTTACAAGAACTCTGCAGATCCTGGAAATGAAAAGACGATCATTGTAGAGCAGAATGGTATTGTGCGGATCAAAAAGTACTGGGATATTGTAATGCGACCCCTAAGCAAAACTCAACGCTGAGTCTATACCAAGAGGCAGTTGTTTGATGACTTTACTTCTTTACCCTACGGGTATTAACGATGAATTCCCTTTTCTTCAAACAACTGACGTACCTTTATCTCCGCTACAGGTGCAGAATACCCTACAGACTACCGTACCATCAAACGACCGACGCGTAGCTATAGATAGAGTCGTGAAGTCTAAAGAGAAACGTGCTCGACGAATTTACTCCGTGGCGCTACAGGTCTTAAACATACAACATCATGGATCCCCGGTTACAACACCCATTCTCATGCATTCTAGCGGGCCCCTTTAACTCAGGAAAATCCAATTTTGTCAACCAGGTTTTAGCTCACGCGACAACACATTTATCTCACAAACTCGATAATATTGTTTGGTTTTATTCTTGTTGGCAAAAAATGTACGATGAACTGAGTCATTCCTTCCCCAGTATTCGTTTTATCGAAGGTTTGCCGCAGACGTTTGTAGATGACAAACTATTCCCGCCTGACATGATCAACTTGACGGTGGTGGACGATCTCATGGAGGCCGCTAGCTATAATTCAGAACTGGAAAAAGCATTTACTAAATACGTTCATCATAGAAGCTTGAGCCTGTTCTATTTGGTTCAAAATGTTTTTTGTCAGGGGAAAAAGAGTAGAACCATCACCTTGAATACCAAGTACATGGTCCTATTTAATAACCCCCGTGATAAAATACAAATTGTCACGCTAGACAGACAGATGTATCCGAGGAACTCGCATTTCTTCTTAGAAGCTTTCAAAGACGCTATGCAGAGCCTTACGGATTCTTGCTCGTAGATTTGAGAGGTGATACGCCCGAGGAATATCGCTTAAGAAATGGTTTGTTTCCACCAGCTTTACCAGCAGCGTACGTTCAAAAAGGTAAAACTCGTTCTAAAAAGTGAATTTTTTACACTGCTGTGATTATTTATACCCGTAACCTTCATTCTGTCAACATGTCTGAGAGAGTGAGGCATAACTGGGCTCTCTTGAAAAAGCTGGTGAAAGCAAACGCGTCGGAGAGAAAGCTTATTCTGAAGACCGCCGCAGAGATTTAATCGCTGCCATCGTGTAAATAGCTCTCAATATTCTGAAAGGGCGGCTTCCTCTCAAAGAGCGCCAAAGAAAAATATTACAAAAATGGCGTAGAGCTATAAGAAATCTGAGTGACAAAAAAGTGTCCATTCGGAGAAAACAGTATCTATTGAATCAGTCTGGAGGCTTCATAGGGCCGCTTCTAGCTATTGCTATACCGCTAATAACGAGTTTAATAACCGGTAGATGATAAAACGTGCTGAGAAAATGTACTTGGTTCCGGCGCATGAGATTAACAGACTAAAAAACGTCGGTCCGACGGTGCCTACCGTGCGTCAGACGACACTCTAAAGGTTAGACGATGAAATCGGCGACATTCTACGCCGAACTGATTTGCCTGACGACGTAAAGATTAAAAGATACACCGAAATACTACAGAGAAGTTTGTTGCATGCTAAGCGCGAAGGTTCTGAACTTACACGTTTAAACCTTGTGATCCCTCCTGACGGTGAACAAGCACTATCACCAGCGGGTGAAATAGAGATACGCCCCTCTGCCCCTCAGTTTGTAGATCACCTCAACCCCCGTTTCCGAAAAAATGCAGATATACTACTCAACAGTTTCTTGAAACACAAAGACATTGCTACATGGACTGAGAAAGGTGAATTTGTCTACAAAGGGACCGTCATTCCCGGCACCCATATGTTGGACCTTGTACGGAGCACTCAGCAAAGTCACGGACTAAGCAAAAAGAACATTCCACAAGAATGGGACGTTTTTATGAGGGCTATGGCCGAGTTAAACATACCTTCGACCGTGATCGGTCACCTTACGACCAGAGACGCTCTGAACGAATTAAAAATGATGTTGAGTGCGCCGTCAAATCCCTTCAAAACACCATCACAAGTACTCGCTACCTCAACGCCGGCCGCTAGAGGACGTTTGCTGTCGAAACAGAGAATCGCGAAGCTGTCGCCGAACGCATGGTTAACTTTGTAAATATTAGCATTGAAATGTATTGTAACCTATAGATTTGCTTGTATAATGTTGTATTTTGAAATCTATTTACACCTTTTTCCATTTCTTGATTTGTGTATACCTCTAAGTGAATCTACAATAAATGTATATTTTTTTAAACACTTTTATTACGTCATTATTATGAATACTACAGAATGCTAACCCTAGGGATCCTGGGGCTGCCTTTTCTCACAAAAACATGTCTTGACATGTTTTTCTTACATACGGCGCTTACACATTAACCTACAACCTTGAGTGAAGGACATGTGGGCGGTCATGGGGGACGTAACAGAGGCTGAACATGGGCTGCTTACGGGGCGGGGACGGAACTGACGTAACAGATATTGGACACACATAGGGGCGGTAAGGGTTGGCTTCCGGGGGCGGGGACGGAACTAACGTAACAGGTATTGACACACATAGGGGCGGAGAGTGGGCGGAGAATGGGGAGGAGAGGGGAGGGGTTTAGACCGGAAGTGGACACGGGACAGGTGCCAAAAAGGGGCGGGGCACCTGTCAAAAACAGGAAGTGGGCGTGTTGACGAGAGGTGGGTGCTCTTACTACTAGCGCCATCTTCTGGTGCTGTACCCAACTCATCCAGGGCCCTGGTGCGGTGGCTCACAGGGTAATAAAGGGGTTAGGGACAGCTTGGCATTATCAGCTGACCCTAAGCCCGAAATTCATGGGGTCACGCCAATTTTAGACATGACCGCCATAAATTTCTAGTAAAGTATTTAAAAAAAAAACACAACACCCAGAATAAAGTCCTTTAATTGAAATAAACACACAATACTTTATTGTTCTAAATTAAACCATACTTACCATCACGCCCATTTCAGCTGAAGCCAACGATTTCCTGCAATAAAAGTAAAATAATAAAGCAACATCATCCTTACCTTTCCATGGTTCCCAGGACAGTTTCAGCTCTGCTACATCGAGATGACAGGCTGGACCTGCAGAACGCTGCCATCCAGCCTGTCATCCCGCGGACACTGAGAAGCGCAGGCATGCTTGCGCTCCTCAGTGTCAGGCTGTGACGGCATCCCGATGAGCCGAGTCTCTCACACTCACCGCATGCGCAGGAGAATTCTCCCACGCTGTCAGTGACGTGCATGAGGTGAGCTGAGTTCATTGTCGGCTCATCTGGATGCCATCACAGCCAGACACTGAGGAGCGCAAGCATGCCTGTGCTTCTCAGTGTCTGCGGGATGACAGGCTAGATGGCAGCGTTCTGCTGCGGTCCAGCCTGTCATCTCGATGTAGCAGAGCTGAAGCTGTCCTTGGAACCATGGGAAGGTAAGGATGATGTTGCTTTATTATTTTATTTTTATTGCAGGAGATCGTTGGCTTCAGCTGGAATGGGTGTGATGGTAAGTATGGTTTAATTTAGAACAATAAAGAATTGTGTGTTTATTTCAATTAAAGGACTTTATTCTGGGTGTTTGTGTTTTTTTTACTTTGACTATGGGGTTAGTAATGGGGGTGTCTTATAGACGCCTCTCCATTACTAACCTGGGCTTGATGTCAGCTGGCATTATAAGTAGAGATGAGCGGTGTTCGACTAGAACTGTTCGCCAATCTCAAATTCGAGCTGTTTTGGGCGGTGTTCGAGTTGTTCGACGAACCCGAACGATTTGCAAAAAATTCGGCTGTTCGAGGTTATGTTCGATAACTGTTCGTGCACCAAAAGCGTGTCCTGCATGTCTGGCGCTATTTAGAGCACTAATCATGCAGGGATTGTCTGCCACTCACTGTAATGCCACAGCCATGGTGGTTGTGGCATTACAGTGATTGCCCAAATCGATGGGAACAGTGCTCACAGTGAAACATGAAAAGCCGGCAATTCAGCAGCGGCATACACCGGTACCCGACAAATTAGAACCGAAAGAATAGAGCTTCACACATAGATTAGATAGATATAAACATGTCAGCCACATATATACGAAGTACAGTGAAAGTGCTGCTTACTGTACTTGTCATTTAGTGTAAAGGATTTATAAAAAAAAATATTAGTGTTTTCATGCACCGTCTCTTTAAAAAAGCCGGCCGGCAATTCAGCATCTGTACCCGACAATTTAGAATAGAAGGAATAGAGAATCACACATAGATTAGATAGATAGAAACATGTCAGTCACATATATATGAAGTACAGTGACAGTGTTGCTTACTGTACTTGTCATTTAGTGTAAAGGATTTATTAAAAAAAATAATAGTGTTTTCATGCACCGTCTCTTTAAGAAAGCCGGCCGGCATTTCAGCATCTGTACCCGACAATTTATAACAGACAGAATAGAGCTTCACACATAGATTAGATAGATAGAAACATGTCAGTCACATATATATGAAGTACAGTGATAGTGTTGGTTACTGTACTTGTCATTTAGTATTAAAATAAAGGATTTATTATTAAAAAAATTGGCGTGGGGTTCCCCTTAATTTTAGGCTCTAGCGGAGGTTAAGCAGACAGCTGGGGCAGATGTTTGAAGCCTGGGAAGGGGGTAATACCCACGGAGCCTCCCAGGCTACTAATATCAGCCCCCAGCTGAATACATAGCCTTTACTAGCTATTAAAATGGGGGACCCCCCCAAAAAAATGACGTGGGGTCCCCCCTAATTTAATAGCTAGCATAGGCTAGGCAGACAGCTGGGGGCTGATATTAATAGCCCAGGAAGGAAGCCATGAATATTGGCCCCCTCCCAGGCTAGAAACACCAGCCGTCAGCCGCCCCAGAAATGGCGCATTCATAGGATGCGCCAATTCTGGCACTTAGCCTCGCTCTTCCACGCTGCCCTGTAGCGGTGGCAGTGGGGTAATAGGGTTGGGGTTGATGTCAGCTTATAATGCCAGCTGACATCAAGCCCAGGTTAGTAATGGAGAGGCGTCTATAAGACACCCCCATTACTAACCCCATAGTCAAAGTTAAAAAAAACACAAACACCCAGAATAAAGTCCTTTAATTGAAATAAGCACACAATTCTTTATTGTTCTAAATTAAACCATACTTACCGTCACGCCCATTCCAGCTGAAGCCAACGATCTCCTGTAATAAAAATAAAATAATAAACCAACCTCATCCTTACCTTTCCATGGTTCCCACGACAGCTTCAGCTCTGCTACATCGAGATGACAGGCTGGACCGCAGCAGAACGCTGCCATCCAGCCTGTCATCCCGCAGACACTGAGAAGAGCAGGCTTGCTTGCGCTCCACATTGTCTCTCTGTGACGACATAAAGATGAGCATGAGGTCATGTCCAATGAACTCGGCTCACCTCATGCACGTCACTTACAGCGTGGGAGAATTCTCACGCTGAAGCGCTGAGTGCAGGAGAATTTTCCCACGCTGTCAGTGAGGTGCATGAGGTGAGCTGAGTTCATTGGACATGAGCTCACCTCATGCACGTCACTGACAGCGTGGGAGAATTCTCCTGCACTCAGCACTTCAGCGTGAGAATTTTCCCACGCTGTCAGTGACGTGCATGAGGTGAGCTGAGATCATTGGACATGAACTCGTCTCATCTGGATGCCGTCACAGCGAGACACTGAGGAGCGCAAGCATGCCTGCACTTCTCAGTGTCTGCGGCATGACAGGCTGGATGGCAGCGTTCTGCTGCGGTCCAGCCTGTCATCTCGATGTAGCAGAGCTGAAGCTGTCGTGGGAACCATGGAAAGGTAAGGATGAGGTTGGTTTATTATTTTTCTTTTATTTCAGGAGATCGTTGGCTTCAGCTGGAATGGGCGTGATGGTAAGTATAGTTTAATTTAGAACAATAAAGAATTGTGTGTTTATTTCAATTAAAGGACTTTATTCTGGGTGTTGTGTTTTTTTTAAATACTTTACTAGAAATTCATGGCGGTCATGTCTAATACTGGCGTGACCCCATGAATTTTGGGCTTGGGGCCAGCTGATAATACCAAGCTGGCCCTAACCCCTTTATTACCCAGTGAGCCACCGCACCAGGTCCCTGGATGAGTTGGGTACAGCGCCAGAAGATGGCGCTTCTATGAACGCGCCATTTTCCGGGGTGGCTGCGGACTGCAATTTGCAGCGGGGGGGGCCCAGAAAGCTTGGGCCTCCCTGCGCTGCAGATTCCAGCCCCCAGCTGCCTAGTTGTACCTGGCTGGACACAAATATAGTGCGAAGCCCCACGTATTTTTTTTTTAATTATTTCATGAAATTCATGAAATAATTAAGAAAAAAAGGCCTTCCCTATATTGTTGTGTCCGGCCAGGTACAAATAGTCAGCTGGTGGTTGGGGGCAGCCCGTTACTGCCTACTGTACCTGGCTGGACACAAATATAGTGCGAAGCCCCACTTCAATTTTTTTTAATTATTTCATGAAATTCATGAAATAATTAAGAAAAAAAGGCCTTCCCTATATTGTTGTGTCCGGCCAGGTACAAATAGGCAGCTGGTGGTTGGGGGCAGCCCATTCCTGCCTGCTGTACCTGGCTGGACACAAATATAGTGCGAAGCCCCACTTCAATTTTTTAAAATTATTTCAGGAAATTCATGAAATAATTTAAAGAAAATTGACGTGGGGCTTCGCCCTGTTTTTGTGTCCAGCCAGGTACAACTAGGCAGCTGGGGGCTGGAATCCGCAGCGCAGGGAGGCCCAAGCTTTCTGGGCCACCCCCGCTGCAAATTGCAGTCCGCAGTCACCCCGGAAAATGGCGCGTTCATAGAAGCGCCATCTTCTGGCGCTGTACCCAACTCATCCAGGGCCCTGATGCGGTGGCTCACTGGGTAATAAAGGGGTTAGGGCCAGCTTGGCATTATCAGCTGGCCCTAAGCCCAAAATTCATGGGGTCACGCCAATATTAGACATGACCACCATGAATTTCTAGTAAAGTATTTAAAAAAAACACAACACCCAGAAAAAAATCCTTTAATTGAAATAAACACACAATTCTTTATTGTTCTAAATTAAACCATACTTACCGTCACGCCCATTCCAGCTGAAGCCAACGATCTCCTGAAATAAAAGAAAAATAATAAAGCAACATCATCCTTACCTTTCCATGGTTCCCATGACAGCTTCAGCTCTGCTACATCGAGATGACAGGCTGGACCGCAGCAGAACGCTGCCATCCAGCCTGTCATCCCGCAGACACTGAGAAGCGCAGGCTTGCTTGCGCTCCACAGTGTCTCTCTGTGAGGGCATCCAGATGAGCCGAGTTAATGTCCAATGAACTCGGCTCATCTCATGCACGTCACTGACAGCGTGGGAAAATTCTCCTGCACTCAGCGCTTCAGCGTGGGAGAATTCTCAAGCTGAAGCGCTGAGTGCAGGAGAATTCTCCCACGCTGTCAGGGACGTGCAGGAGGTGAGCTGAGTTCATTGGACATGAGCTCACCTCATGCACGTCACTGACAGCGTGGGAGAATTCTCCTGCACTCAGCGCTTCAGCGTGAGAATTTTCCCACGCTGTCAGTGACGTGCATGAGGTGCGCCGAGTTCATTGGACATGAACTCGTCTCATCTTTATGCCGTCACAGCCAGACACTGCAGAGCGCAAGCATGCCTGCGCTTCTCAGTGTCTGCGGGATGACAGGCTGGATGGCGGCGTTCTGCTGCGGTCCAGCCTGTCATCTCGATGTAGCAGAGCTGAAGCTGTCGTGGGAACCATGGAAAGGTAAGGATGAGGTTGCTTTATTATTTTTCTTTTATTGCAGGAGATCGTTGGCTTCAGCTGGAATGGGCGTGACGGTAAGTATGGTTTAATTTAGAACAATAAAGGATTGTGTCTTTATTTCAATTAAAGGACTTTATTCTGGGTGTTTGTGTTTTTTTTTAGCTTTCACTATGGGGTTAGTAATGGGGGTGTCTTATAGACGCCTCTCCATTACTAACCTGGGCTTGATGTCAGCTGGCATTATAAGCTGACATCAACCCCAGCCATATTACCCCACTGCCACCGCTACAGGGCAGCGTGGAAGAGCGAGGCTAAGTGCCAGAATTGGTGCATCCTATGAATGCGCCATTTCTGGGGCGGCTGATGGCTGGTGTTTCTAGCCTGGGAGGGGGCCAATATTCATGGCTCCCTTCCTGGGCTATTAATATCAGCCCCCAGCTGTCTGCCTAGACTTTGCTAGCTATTAAATTAGGGGGGACCCCACGTCATTTTTTTGGGGGGTCCCCCATTTTAATAGCTAGTAAAGGCTAGGCATTTAGCTGGGGGCTCATATTAGTAGCCTGGGAAGCTCCGTGGGTATTACCCCCTTCCCAGGCTTCAAACATCTGCCCCAGCTGTCTGCTTAACCTCCGCTAGAGACTAAAATTAAGGAGAACCCCACGCCAATTTTTTTTAATAATAAATCCTTTATTTTAATACTAAATGACAAGTACAGTAACCAGCACTATCACTGTACTTCATATATATGTGACTGACATGTTTCTATCTATCTAATCTATGTGTGAAGCTCTATTCTGTCTGTTATAAATTGTCGGGTACAGATGCTGAATTGCCGGCCGGCTTTTTTAAAGAGACGGTGCATGAAAACACTAATATTTTTTTTAATAAATCCTTTACACTAAATGACAAGTACAGTAAGCAACATTGTCACTGTACTTCATATATATGTGACTGACATGTTTCTATCTATCTAATCTATGTGTGAAGCTCTATTCTGTCTGTTATAAAATGTCGGGTACCGCTGCTGAATTGCCAGCCGGCTTTTTTAAAGAGACAGTGCATGAAAACACTATTATATTTTTTAATAAATCCTTTACACTAAATGACAAGTACAGTAAGCAACACTGTCACTGTACTTCATATATATGTGACTGACATGTTTCTATCTATCTAATCTATGTGTGAAGCTCTATTCCTTCTTGTCTAAATTGTCGGGTACCGGTGTATGCCGCTGCTGAATTGCCGGCCGGCTTTTTTAAAGAAAGCGTCTTCTGAGCAGTTTGTCAGCTTTTGGACACCTTTGAAGGTGTTTTCTATGTGTTTCTATGTGTTTTTGTTTGCCTACCATTGGTTTTAACGGTGTTCGACGGTGTTCTAAGGTGTTCGACGAACAGTTCGACGAACAGTTCCTCGAACATCCCGGTGTTCGACGAACCGAACCGAACCCGAACACTACGGGGGTGGCTCAACACTAATTATAAGCTGACATCAACCCCAACCCCATTACCCCACTGCCACCGCTACAGGGCAGTGGGAAGAGTGAGGCTAAGTGCCAGAATTGGCGCATCCTATGGATGCGCCATTTCTGGGGCGGCTGACGGCTCGTGTTTCTAGCCTGTGAGGGGGCCAATATTCATGGCACCCTTCCTGGGCTATTAATATCAGCCCCCAGCTGTCTGCCTAGCCTTTGCTAGCTATTAAAATAGGGGGGACCACACGTCATTTTTTTGGGAGGGTCCCCCATTTTAATAGCTAGTAAAGGCTAGGTATTCAGCTGGGGGCTGATATTAGTAGCCTGGGAAGCTCCGTGGGTATTACCCCCTTTCCAGGCTTCAAACATCTGCCCCAGCCGTCTGCTTAACCTCCGCTAGAGACTAAAATTAGGGGGAACCCCACGCCAATTTTTTTTTTAATAAATCCTTTATTTTAACACTAAATGACAAGTACAGTAATCAACACTATCACTGTACTTCTTATATATGTGACTGACATGTTTCTATCTATCTAATCTATGTGTGATTCTCTATTCTTTCTATTCTAAATTGTCGGGTAGAGATGCTGAATTGCCGGCCGGCTTTTTTAAAGAGACGGTGCATGAAAACACTAATATTTTTTTTAATAAATCCTTTACACTAAATGACAAGTACAGTAAGCAACACTGTCACTGTACTTCATATATATGTGACTGACATGTTTCTATCTATCTAATCTATGTGTGATTCTCTATTCTTTCTATTCTAAATTGTCGGGTACCGCTGCTGAATTGCCGGCCCGCTTTTTTAAAGAGACGGTGCATGAAAACACTAATATTTTCTTTAATAAATCCTTTACACTAAATGACAAGTACAGTAAGCAACACTGTCACTGTACTTCATATATATGTGACTGACATGTTTCTATCTATCTAATCTATGTGTGAAGCTCTATTCTTTCTGTTATAAATTGTCGGGTACCGGTGTATGCCGCTGCTGAATTGCCGGCTTTTCATGTTTCACTGTGAGCACTGTTCCCATCGATTTGGGCAACCACCTCCCCCAATACATTCTACATTATTGTTAGTTGTTTTCCTTCATGTAGAATTAACCTCCAAGGAAAGAAAGGGTTTATTTTCATTCTGATATTTCTGTCCCATTGACTTGCATTGGTTTCCGGTATCGGAATCGGCGATATCCGATACTTTTTGGGTATCGGCCCGATCCAAACCGATCCGATATTTCCTGATATCGGAAGGTATCGCTCAACACTAATCACCACCAAATGACAGCAAAGTAACATAAAGTCAAATCCACTGTGTTATTTCGGGAGGTGTATTCACATGCACCGCTTCAGACCAACACATGTGTATACGCTTCTTCATTTCGGCTGTTTTATGTTCTTCTCCTTATCCTCAGCCTTCCCCACCACTATACCACCAGGGTGACCGTGGTCCGTGTTTCCATTATTGAAAGTTCCTCCGTCCTTATTTTTGTCAGCTTTTGCTTGGAAGGCATAAGCAAGGACTGTGGGAGATCCACTCCCCAATAATGGGAATAATATTTTTAAGATGCTGTACTGTATGGCTTTCTTAAGGGGCATTAAAAGGTTCTTGTTAAGCTACTGTGACCTCCACCACTTTTCCAAGGGGCATTAAAACCGTCTTGTTAAGCTACTGGGACCTCCACGTCTCTTCTGAGGGGCATTAAAAGCATCTTGTTAAGCTACTGTGACCTCCACCACTTTTCCAAGGGGCATTAAAACTGTCTTGTTAAGCTACTGGGACCTCCACGTCTCTTCTGAGGGGCATTAAAAGCGTCTTGTTAAGCTACTGTGACCTCCACCACTTTTCCAAGGGGCATTAAAACCGTCTTGTTAAGCTACTGGGACCTCCATGTCTCTTCTGAGGGGCATTAAAACTGTCTTGTTAAGCTACTGTGACCTCCACCACTTTTCCGAGGGGCATTAAAACCGTCTTGTTAAGCTACTGGGACCTCCACGTCTCTTCTGAGGGGCATTAAAAGCGTCTTGTTAAGCTACTGCGACCTCCACCACTTTTCCGAGGGGCATTAAAACCGTCTTGTTAAGCTACTGGGACCTCCACGTCTCTTCTGAGGGGCATTAAAAGCGTCTTGTTAAACCACTCTGAACTCCACAGCTCTTCCAAGGGGCATTGAAATGTTGTTTTTAATTAACTCTAACCTCCACGACTCTTCGAACGGGCATTGCATTTCCTTCTAATTTTTGGCAGCTTTTGCTTGGAGGACATAAACAAAGACTATGGGAGACCCACTCCCCAATAAAGGGAATAATGTTTGTAATATGCTGTGCTGCATGGCTCTTGTAAGGGGCATTGCAAGTTCCTCCTTCCTTATTTTTGGCAGCTTTTGCTTGGAAGGCATAAGCAAAGACTATAGGGGACCCACTCCCCAATAATGGGAATAATGTTTGTAATATGCTGTACTGCATGGCTCTTGTAAGGGGCATTGCAAGTTCCTCCGTCCTAATTTTTTTGCAGCTTTTGCTTGGATGGCATAAGCAAAGACTATGGGAGACCCACTCCCCAATAATGGGAATAATGTTTGTAATATGCTGTACTGCATGGCTCTTGTAAGGGGCATTGCAAGTTCCTCCGTCCTAATTTTTGGCATCTTTTGCTTGGAAGGCATAAGCAAAGACTGTGGGAGACCCACTCCCCAATAATGGGAATAATATTTTTAAGATGCTGTACTGTATGGCTCTTGTAAGGGGCATTAAAACCGTCTTGTTAAGCTACTGCGACCTCCACCACTTTTCCGAGGGGCATTAAAACCGTCTTGTTAAGCTACTGTGACCTCCACCACTTTACCAAGGGGCATTAAAACCATCTTGTTAAGCTACTGGGACCTCCACGTCTCTTCTGAGGGGCATTAAAAGCATCTTGTTAAGCTACTGCTGACTAGCCAAGGGGGATGGGGATGTCTTGGTACCCGGGCCTTTGCCTGGCCTTGGGGATGTTGCGGTGGCCAGCTCCCGGGCCCGTACCCTGGGGTCAGCTTTTAAAAGGGGATTGTGTGTTAATTTTATGAAAGTTCATGACGCCACCTGTGGTTTCTGGTGAGAATCACCAGAGCTGCGGCAGTCCACTGAGGCCGGTGATAAGGCAGCTCGATGGTATATCTCCCCACAGGTGGAGCTAGGCCTCAGGGCAGCGTACGGAGAGGGGGATGCAGGACAGGCGAGACCCAGCCTGGTCAGAGCAAGAACAGGGACAGACACGATAGTCACTTCAGTACCTTTTACTGATGGAAATTCAGGCACATACCGGAGCACTGTAGGGTGAAGGGTGCATATCAGGATCCTCCCCAATGAGCGGGTGTAGGGCCTTCTGTTACTTGCCTCTGCGTAGTAAGTTTCTGACCTGCCTGAAGCTAGGCCTAACTTTATCTCTGTCCTGCACCGGCTGACGTTGTGGTAGGGCCTTCTCTTGGAGTCCACGCTCCCAGCTTACGGGGCCTATGTGTCTCCTGGCTCTGTTACGTATCAGCTCTCTGGTGAACCTGGGACCTGTAGTTCTCCAGGGATTCTGGTTATGCCTTACTGGGTCGTAGAGATCCCGGTAAGCTCGGACTTGGTGTCCGGTATATGTTTCGGGGTGAGCTGGGTAAGCTCCTCTGCCCCCACTGCTACTCACATTCCACTCGCCTTTGGCCACGCTCGGGCCCTCACTAGGCTACTCACACTAACGGCAGCTTGCCGCTCTTCACCGATCTTACAGGCGTTGGCACTAGAGATGAGCGTTGTTCTACTCAAACTGTTCGCCAATCTCAAATTTGAGCTGTTTTGGGCGGTGTTCGAGCCGTTCGGCGAACACGAACGATTTGAGAAAAATTCAGCTGTTCGACGTTATGTTCGATAACTGTTCGTGCACCAAAATCATAACTGGATTTTTTCTCAGTAATGATGAAAATTAATGTTAATTGAGTTTGAGTGTACAGCGGGGTGGGGGGAGGGGCAGGGGATGGATCTCTGCAGGAATAATGAAGAACTCCATTTTTTTTTCTCTTTCCCGCATGTACAGTGGGGAGGTGCAATCTGTCAGCCTATCAGCAGCGCACACACGGAGCGAAGTGCTTTTTTTCACACAAGCAAGGGCATGTGTCATTGGCAGTGTATGTCACATGTCCTTGCCCTTTAAGACCAAGCCATTTTCCCCGTCGCCACCATTTTCTCACTGCTGCAGCTGCGTGTTAGACGGCACCGCTGTTGCTGTGTGCGCTATACCTTGTTAATTTCAAGCCAATTTTCACACAAATCTACAGATAGCTTGGGAGTAGGGAATAGTTGTGATTGCAGTCCTTTTAAGGACTAGGTTACAGCATTTCCTACGACTTTTATCAGGCAGGTCTGTGCTCTTAAATAGATAGGTTGTGGGAGTAAAGACTAATTGTAATTGGAGTCCTTTTCAGGACTAGGTTACATCAGTTCCTATCAGTTTTTGCCAGGCAGGTCTGTGCCAGTGCTGTGCAATTTTTTTTCACAGCATTTGGCTGAATCTAGCAAAGCTAATCCTTTTTGGCCTATTGCAGAGTGTGTTAGTCAGTGGAGTAGCCTATCTGTGTTTCAAGATATACCACCTTTGTATAGAATACCAATTTTTTTACTGCATCTAGTGAACTAAAATCTTTTGGGCATAGCATCATTCTATTAGTCCATCTATACTGACCTCCATCAGGTTGCAAATTGAATATAATTTTTTTTCTGCATCTAGCTCTGAAAAAATATTTGGCCTTCTAGCAGTGTGTGGGACTTTCTCTATTAGTCCATCTATACTGACCTCCATCAGGTTGCAAACTGAATATATTTTTTTCTGCATCTACCTCTGAAAAAATATTGGGCTTGTAGCTGTGTGTGGGACTTGTTCTATTAATCCATCTATACAGACTTCCATCAGGTTGCAAACTGAAAATAATTTTTTTCTGCATCTAGCTCTGAAAAAATATTTAGGCTTCTAGCTGTGTGTGGGACTTGTTCTATTACTCCATCTATACTGACCTCCATCAGGTTGCAAATTGAATATAATTTTTTCTGCATCTAGCTCTGAAAAAATATTGGGCTTCTAGATGTGTGTGGGACTTGTTGTATTAGTCCATCTATACTGACCTCCATCAGGTTGCAAACTGAATATATTTTTTTCTGCATCTACCTCTGAAAAAATATTGGGCTTCTAGCTGTGTGTGGGACTTGTTCTATTAATCCATCTATACAGAACTCCATCAGGTTGCAAACTGAATATAATTTTTTTCTGCATCTAGCTCTGAAAAAATATTTGGCCTTCTAGCAGTGTGAGGGACTTTCTATATTAGTCCATCTATACTGACCTCCATCAGGTTGCAAACTGAATATAATTTTTTTCTGCATCTAGCTCTGAAAAAATATTTGGCCTTCTAGCAGTGTGTGGGACTTTCTCTATTAGTCCATCTATGCTGACCTCCATCAGGTTGCAAACTGAATATAATTTTTTTCTGCACCTAGCTCTGAAAAAATATTTGGCCTTCTAGCAGTGTGTGGGACTTTCTCTATTAGTCCATCTATACTGACCTCCATCAGTTTGCAAATTAAAAATAATTTTTATCTGCATCTAGCTCTGAAAAAATATTTGGACTTCTAACTGTGTGTGGGACTTGTTCTATTACTCCATCTATACTGACCTCCATCAGGTTGCAAATTGAATATAATTTTTTTCTGCATCTAGCTCTGAAAAAATATTGGGCTTCTAGCTGTGTGTGGGACTTGTTGTATTAGTCCATCTATACTGACCTCCATCAGGTTGCAAACTGAATATATTTTTTTCTGCATCTACCTCTGAAAAAATATTGGGCTTCTAGCTGTGTGTGGGACTTGTTCTATTAATCCATCTATACAGACCTCCATCAGGTTGCAAACTGAATATAATTTTTTTCTGCATCTAGCTCTGAAAAAATATTTGGCCTTCTAGCAGTGTGTGGGACTTTCTCTATTAGTCCATCTATACTGACCTCCATCAGGTTGCAAACTGAATATAATTTTTTTCTGCATCTAGCTCTGAAAAAATATTTGGCCTTCTAGCAGTGTGTGGGACTTTCTCTATTAGTCCATCTATACTGACCTCCATCAGGTTGCAAACTGAATATATTTTTTTCTGCATCTACCTCTGAAAAAATATTGGGCTTCTAGCTGTGTGTGGGACTTGTTCTGTTAATCCATCTATACAGACCTCCATCAGGTTGCAAACTGAAAATAATTTTTTTCTGCATCTACCTCTGAAAAAATATTTGGGCTTCTAGCTGTGTGTGGGACTTGTTCTCTTACTCCATCTATACTGACCTCCATCAGGTTGCAAACTGAATATAATTTTTTTCTGCATCTAGCTCTGAAAAAATATTTGGCCTTCTAGCAGTGTGTGGGACTTTCTCTATTAATCCATCTATACTGACCTCCATCAGGTTGCAAATTAAAAATAATTTTTATCTGCATCTAGCTCTGAAAAAATATTTGGGCTTCTAGCTGTGTGTGTGACTTGTTCTATTACTCCATCTATACAGACCTCCATCAGGTTGCAAACTGAATATAATTTTTTTCTGCATCTAGCTCTGAAAAAATATTTGGCCTTCTAGCAGTGTGTGAGACTTTCTCTATTAGTCCATCTATACTGACCTCCATCAGGTTGCAAACTGAATATAATTTTTTTCTGCATCTAGCTCTGAAAAAATATTTGGCCTTCTAGCAGTGTGTGGGACTTTCTCTATTAGTCCATCTATACTGACCTCCATCAGGTTGCAAACTGAATATATTTTTTTCTGCATCTACCTGTGAAAAAATATTGGGCTTGTAGCTGTGTGTGGGACTTGTTCTATTAATCCATCTATACAGACCTCCATCAGGTTGCAAACTGAAAATAATTTTTTTCTGCATCTACCTCTGAAAAAATATTTGGGCTTCTAGCTGTGTGTGGGATTTGTTCTATCACTCCATCTATACTGACCTCCATCAGGTTGCAAATTTAATATATTTTTTTTCTGCATCTAGCTCTGAAAAAATATTGGGCTTCTAGCTGTGTGTGGGACTTGTTGTATTAGTCCATCTATACTGACCTCCATCAGGTTGCAAACTGAATATATTTTTTTCTGCATCTACCTCTGAAAAAATATTGGGCTTCTAGCTGTGTGTGGGACTTGTTCTATTAATCCATCTATACAGACCTCCATCAGGTTGCAAACTGAATATAATTTTTTTCTGCATCTAGCTCTGAAAAAATATTTGGCCTTCTAGCAGTGTGTGGGACTTTCTCTATTAGTCCATATATACTGACCTCCTTCAGGTTGCAAACTGAATATAATTTTTTTCTGCATCTAGCTCTGAAAAAATATTTGGCCTTCTAGCAGTGTGTGGGACTTTCTCTATTAGCCCATCTATACTGACCTCCATCAGGTTGCAAACTGAATATAATTTTTTTCTGCATCTAGCTCTGAAAAAATATTTGGCCTTCTAGCAGTGTGTGGGACTTTCTCTATTAGTCCATCTATACTGACCTCCATCAGGTTGCAAACTGAATATTTTTTTTTCTGCATCTACCTCTGAAAAAATATTTGGCCTTCTAGCTGTGTGTGGGACTTGTTCTATTAGTCCATCTATACTGACCTCCATCAGGTTGCAAATTGAATATATTTTTTTTCTGCATCTAACCCAGCCAATAGTTTTGGCCTAATACCACAGTTTGGCCACTCAGCTCTGCTCGGTTCCCATCCATTGTTTTTTTGTGCAAACAACTCCAGAGTTGTGAATTAGTTAACCACCAAAATGAGTGGAAAAAGGCCTGCTGCTGGTGGAAAGGGGAATAGGCGTGTTGGGAAGGGGAAAAAAGGTTGTGTACGTGGGGTAGGTGTTAAAGCAACAGTAACATCTGCAGAAGAAAGACCATCTTCCAGCCAAACTAAAATGTCTACTTCTTTTAGCGGACAATGTGATAAGAGCCCTTTCTTACGGCCACGCCAAACGCTACAAATTCCAGATGAGGCACAAAAACAGCAGGTGCTTCAACGGATATCAAGTGCTCCTTTAAGTGGGCTCTCCTCCACATCAACTTCAACATCACAAATACTCCAGTCCTCAAAGGTGTCACCCCAATCGCACTTGCCTCCTCACAGCTCCCAAATCTCCAGCTGCCCGTCTGAGTATGAGGTAGAACAGATGGTTGAGTCTGCAGAGCTGTTTACTCATACTATAGCCTGGGAATCAGAGGTCGACTCCAGCGCTTCTGTGAATCCAGATGAGGAAATGATCTGCACTGATGCCCAGAATCTTTATGAGTCGGATCCAGGACCAGACGCAGAAGGTTCTGACCATAATGTAGACCCTCATTCCCAAACTGTAACTCCTGTTGGTGGAGACAATGAGGAAGACGATGATGAGACTCAAATACCTGATTGGAGCGACAACTTTAGTTTTTTGTCAGGTCAGGAACAGGTTGGCTCTGAGGACGACGGGTGTGATAACGCACAGGGTGATGATGATGAGGTTGGAGATCCCACTTACTGTCAACCCACAGTCAGCCAAGAGATGAGGTCAGCAGAGGAGGTGGAGGAAGATGCTAGTGACGACGAGGTCAGGTTGCGCCTTCCTGGACAGAGACGTAGTACTGGAAGCACGTCAACAACTGCATCCTCAAACACAACTCTGCCTCTCACCACAAGTCGTGGTGGCTCTTCAGGTCGCATGGGTGCTAAGCCTTGCATAGCCTGGGCATTTTTTCAGATCGATAAAGATGACCCAACTCGTGTTATCTGCAACATTTGTCAGCAAAAGCTAAGTAGAGGCCAAAAAATACATAGTTTGAGTACTTCATGCATGAACCGGCACATGGACATGAAGCATAAGTTGCAGTGGGAAGCTCAGTGTGCTACAATGCGGCCTAGCCGGCCGGGCCAACCACCGTCTGCCATATCTTGTGCATCCACGGCCTCTTCATCCTCTGTGACTGGGGGGACAGCAGTCACACCTGTTTTAGTTCGCAGACCTGCCACCTCTTTACCCGCAACAGCCAGCGTGATTGGCAGGTCATCATTTTCTTTGGAGGTGGTAACACCAGCTGGTGTTGAGCGCTGTCCGACATCAATAGCACCACCTTTGGATCAAGGCAACCTAACATGTCCGCCTGCATCTTCCTCACAGAACATGCTCCTATTTCTTGCATGTCTACCATCTTAGACCTCAGTTCACATTGCTTGGTTTTTTGTCTTGTTTGCATTCTGTGCAATTTAAGGGTGTGGCATCCCCTTTGTTGAGCTGATTAGTATATATGTAGCTTACCACAGGCCTAGGTGGTCTGGAGTTGGGACCCGGTCCTATTTGTCTACCCTTTTATATGCATTACTTCAACTTTGATATACAGTAAGGTTTTTAATATAGGCAGTATATGTACCGTCCCAATTTAGGGTCACCTTGCCGCTGGTGGGACGGCTTGTATACTTTATTTGATCAAAAATAGTTCACTAAGTACCCTATATTTATTATGCAACTTTGCTTTACATTTATATATAATGATGGTAGGGTATGAGATATATTTTTGTCTTTTGTAGGTTTTGCATCTTCCTCACAGACCGGCAGTTTGCCGGGGACACCCTTATCAACCCCGTCTAAGCACAATAGCCAGCCCTCGGTCCCTCAGATGTGGACAAGTAAAAGACCATTTCCTCCTAGCCATGAGAAAGCTAAGAGGTTGAATTTCAACATCTGCAAGCTCTTGGCTACAGAAATGCTGCCTTTCCGCTTGGTGGACACAGAGGATTTTCGAGACCTTATGTCCGTCGCAGTGCCCAGTACCAGATGCCCAGTCAGCACTACTTCTCAAAGAAAGGTGTGCCTGCGCTCCACCAGCATGTCGCACACAACATCACCGCTTCTTTGAGAAACTCTGTGTGTGACAGGGTGCATTTCACCACAGACACTTGGACGAGTAGGCATGGACAGGGGCGTTACATGTCGCTGACTGGGCACTGGGTAACTATGGTGACAGCAGGACAAGGGGCTGCTGTCCAAGTCTTGCCGTCCCCACGAGTTGTGCGTCAATCCTCTTTATGTCAAAGTTCCTCCACTGCTTCTGCCTCCTCAACCTCCTCTCGGTCTTCCACCTGCACCCAAAGCCTGTCTGGTCATGCCACAAGCTTTCTAACTGCGCAGAAGGGATCCTGCACACCTCCTTACTATGCTGGCAGTAGGGCTCAACGTCATCAGGCGGTTTTTACTTTGAAATGTCTGGGAAATGTGAGTCACACAGCTGAGGAGTTGTGGTCAGCTCTGGAGAACCAATTTCATGAATGGTTGTCTCCACTGGACCTGAAACCAGGGAAGGCCGTGTGCGACAATGCTGCAAACCTGGGTGCGGCCCTTCGCCGGGGCAATGTCACACACGTGCCTTGTATGGCTCACGTGTTGAACCTGGTTGTCCAGCAATTTTTAGCCCACTATCCCAGACTAGATGGCCTTCTGCAGAGGGCACGGTCGCTGTGTGCTCACTTCCGCCGTTCGCATCCCGCAGCTTAGCGACTTACATCTCTACAGAAGTCGTTGGGCCTGCCACTTCACCGGCTAAAATGCGATGTGCCTACCCGGTGGAATTCAACTCTGCACATGTTGCAGCGACTGTGGCAGCACCGACAAGCCCTGGTGCAATACGTTCTGACGCATAGCCTGGGCCAACAAGATCCAGACGTGGGGCAAATCACGCTGGAGGAGTGGTCTCAGATCAGGGACCTATGCACCCTTCTGCACAGTTTTGAAATGGTGACGAAGATGTTTAGTGCTGACGATGCCATTATCAGCATGACTATTCCGGTGATTTACATGCTGGAGCACATGTTAAACAGAATTCGGAGTCAGGTGGTGGCACAAGAGGAGGTGGAGGAAGTAGAGGAGGAGGAGTTGTATGCGGAAGGGCTAACATCTGCAAGGTCCAGACGGTCGGCAGCACCAAGGCGGCAGGCATGTGAGGGTGGGGGAGATGGTTTTACCAGGGCGCATGGTAGCAGCCAAACTAGTGAGGAAGGTGCAGGAGCCCAGGAAGAAGTGGAGGACGAACTGATGGAAGACTCATCAGATGAGGGAGACCTTGATCACATTTCTGTTGTGCGAGGTTGGGGGGAGAGGACAGAGGAAGGAAGCATGATTGTTACCTCGCCACCAACACAACAGGGACTTGGTGCTCCTGGATGCGCAACACACATGAGTGCCTTCTTGCTGCACTACCTGCAACATGACCCTCGAATTGGGAGAATTAGAAATAATCCTGACTACTGGGTTGCCACACTGTTAGATCCCCGGTACAAAAGTAAATTTGCAGAAATTATTCCTGCCATAGAAAGGGATGCACGCATGCAGGAGTATCAGCAGAGACTGTTGCAGAATCTTACATGTGCTTTTCCACAAAACACCAGTGGTGCACGTAGTGAATCTCACAGTTCCAACTTGCCAACCGTGGGACCGTCAAGTGTTCAGCACTCAAACCATAACAGAACCACAGTATCTGGTGGTAACATCAATTTTGCGCAATCATTTCACCACTTTTTTAGCCCATCCTTTGCAAGGCCACAGGAGACAAGAAGTCTGACACATAGTCGCCTAGAGACGATGGTACAGGAGTATCTCCAAGTAAACATTGAAGCCATGACTGTGTCACTGGACCCTTGCTCTTTTTGGGCTTCCAATCTGGATAAATGGGCGGAGCTAGCCACTTACGCCTTGGAGATCTTGTCATGCCCCACAGCCAGCGTTCTGTCTGAACGTGTGTTCAGCGCTGCTGGTGGTGTGCTGACAGATAAGCGCACGCGGCTCTCCACTGATAATGTAGACAGACTCACGTTCATAAAGATGAACAAATCATGGATCCGAAACGACTTTTCTACCCCTGTGTCATCCTGGGGAGAGTAAAAGATGGATGATTGGTTAAAATCACCCTACCAACCATTTTAAGCTTTCAAATTACTAATCATGTTTATCTGTATCTTGGCTGGAAAATAACTTGGGCTATGTAGCAGTGTGCAGCACTGATTCTATTAGGCCATCTATAATAAGCTCCACCAGATTTAAAATTACTAATCATGTTTATCTGTATCTTGGCTGGAAAATAATTTGGGCTTTGTAGCAGTGTGCAGCACTGATCCTATTAGGCCATCTATACTAAGCTCCACCAGATTTAAAATGAATAATAATTTTTAGCTGCATCTAGCCCGGAAAATAATTTTGGGGCTCCGAGATGCGCAAGACACATAAGTGCCTTCTTGCTGCACTACCTGCAACATGACCCTCATATTGTCAGAATTCGAAGTAATCATGACTACTGGGTTGCCACACTCTTAGATCCGCCAAACTTTTCGATCAACCTTTTCATTTTAATAAAGACCAAAAAAATGGTCATTTTTGAAATTATAAGCATTAGCAGGTTATTAGAAACTGAAATCAAACAGTTTTCAACTCAAAACTTTATTCTAGGTGATGTTACATTTTCACATAGGACCCCTTGTTCGAAAGGAGCTTCTGAACTCTCTCGTCCATTGAATTTGTCAGGTTTTGGATGGTTTCTGCTTCAATTGTTTTGCATGAGGACAGAATACCCTCCCAGAACTGTTGCTTAGATGTGAACTGCCTCCCGCCATCATAGACACTCCTTTTGATGATGCTCCAGAGGTTCTGAATGGGGTAGAGGTCAGGGGAGCATGGGGGTCACACCATAAGTTTGTCCCCTTTTATGCCCATATCAGCCAGAGATGCAGATGTTTTATGTGCAGCATGAGATGGTGCATTATCATGCAAAAAAATGATCTTGCTGTGAAATATACGGTTCTTCTTCTTGAACCATGGCAGGAAGTGCTGTTTGAGAAAATCCACATACATTATGGAGTTCATCTTTAGCGCCTTCAGGGATCCTAAAGGGGCCGACAATCTCTCCCCATGATTCCAGCCCAAAACATTACTCCACCTCCTCCTTGTTGGCGCTGTAGCCGTGTTTGCGTGGGGTGTCCATCAACCAGCCATCCTCCACTCCATCCATCTGGACCATCGAGCGCTGCACGGCACTCATCCGTGAACAAAACAGTTTTGAAATCAGTCTTCATGTAATGTTTGGCCCACTGGAGCCGTTTCTGCTTGTGTGAAGTGGATAGAGGAGGTCGACAGGATGGCGTAAGCACAGCTGCAAACCTCTGAAGGACCCTGCATCTTGTTGTTCGGGGGACGTTGGAGGCACCAGCAGCTTCAAAAACTTGTCTGCTGCTATGACAAGGCTTTTTTGCCGCTGCTCTTTTAACCTGACGTAATTGCTTGTAGGAAAGAGTCCTCAATTTGCCCTTATCAGCACGCACACGTGTGTACTGTGAATCAGCTACATACTTCTTGATTGCCAAGACACTTCATCCTGATCATCGCACAATGTTGATTGTAGTCATGCCATGACCTAAACACTCCACAATTTGTTGCTTCTCAGCAGCCGACACATCCTTTTTCTTTCCCATTTTGGCAGAAAATGTAGGCTGCTTAATAATGATAGTGTACTGAGCAGTGTCGGAGCCCCGCAGGGAACAGTGCTGTCGCCATTCCTCTTTACATTGTACACAGCTGACTTTCAGTATAAATCAGACCGTTGTCACCTCCAGAAGTACTCGGATGACTCTGTGATAGTTGGCGGTATTGGGAAGGACCAGGATGAAGAGGAATATAGAAGGGTGGTTGCGGACTTTGTAGTATGGTGCCAGGCTAACCATCTAGAACTAAATGTTAAGAAAACCAGGGAGTTGGTGATGAGCTATGGAAGGTGCAAGAAGGTATGCCTACCTGTTACCATTGACGGTCAGGATGTGGAGATGGTGGACAGTTTCAAATATTTGGGGGTTTACCTGGATAGCAAGCTAGACTGGAAGTGCCACATGGAGAAGGTCTACAAGAAGGGGATGAGTAGATTTTGCTTCCTAAGGAAGTTAAGGTCTTTTAATGTGTGTGGCAAAATGCTTGAGGTGTTCTACCAATCCATTGTGGCTAGTGCCACCTTTGCGGCAATAATTTGCTGGGGTAACAGTGTGCGTGTTGCTGACGCCAACAAGCTCAACAAACTTATAAAGAAGGCTAGCGCGACGGTGGGCCTACAGCTTGGGACTTTTGAAGAGGTGGTAGAGGATAGGATTAAGAAGAAGTGCAGAGCTATAATGGGCAACAACACACACCCGCTTTATGAACTGTTTGCGAAACAGAAGAGCACATTCAGCAATCGCCTAATACAACTAAGGTGTAAAAAGGAAAAATACAGGAGATCGTTTGTTCCAACAGCTATGGGGGTGTTTAACAAATGTCTGAAAAGCAATGTCTAAAGCATTCCAAATGTTATGTTATTATATGTGTCATGTTCGAGATCTGTGTTCTGCTGCTGTGATACCGCAATTTCCTCCGGGATAAATAAAGTATATCTTATCTTATCTTAATGTGAGACAGCCTTCTTAAGTAGTCTTGCCTTTCATTGGACACACCTGCCAAACTAATTAGCACAGGTGTCTGCAATTGCTTACAGTGATATAAAGAGCCCTGACACACATCACCATCAATGAGTTTAACTGACAAACAAACAAATTCTTCCCTTATCACTCCTAAACACTTTTTGCATAATAATTTGGAACACAGTGTACATGTGCTTTTCCACAAAACACCAGTGGTTCACGTAGTGAATCTTACAGTTCTAACTTGCCAACCGTGGTCTGTATGGAGTTGTTCAATAAAGGGCCCAAAATTAAGATAACATAGATGGGAGAGGTCTCTATGAATAGGAATTCCTAAGTATTTGATACCCTGTGAGGGCCAGGCAAAGGGAAAGTTGGACTGGATGGAATCCTATATGGATTTGGGGAGGGAGACATCGAGGGCCTCAGACTTCGCTGCATTGATTTTAAAATTTGACCATGTAACAAAGTGATCTATTTCAGCCATAACAGTATGGATGGATATATGTGATTGAGTGATATATACTAGGACATCATCAGCAAATAGAGAGCACTTGTACTCGGTGCCTCCCACCTCAATCCACCTAATATTGGAGTTATGGCGAATTGATGAGAGCAGGTGCTCCGTCACTAGGATGTATAAGAGAGGGGACAGAGAACATCCCTGCCTTGTCCCATTGGTGATTGTGAAAGGTGATTAAAATGTTCTGACGCGCCCCCTGGGCCTTGGGACACCCGGAGCCGGACCCTTTTTGGTGGATGCTTGTGGTTGTAGTCTCCGTGGCGGCGACCCGGTTCCGTGGCTCAGGACGGTCAAACCAGTGGCGGAACTATTTATGTGGTTTTGATGTTTAAATGTCCGACTACGCCACCCGTGGATTGCGGTCAGAGTGAACCGCCGCTCCAGGGTAGACCGCTGAGGCTGGTGTTGTGGGTGCAGCAGAGCGTAGCATAACTCCCCACAGGAGGAGTATAGCCTCAGGGCAGTGTATGCGGAGGATGGGGGTGATGGTGCAGGGCAGCAGCAGTAACGACACGGAGTCAGTGATGCAGTCCAGGGCCTTTACTCACAGTTCTTATTATCCAGACCACGTCTGCAGGTAACGGCTACCCACGTCGTACTGTGCTCACCAGGTGAGGGGCTCAGACAACTCCCAGATAACTTTGGAGCGCTTCACAGGACCCCCTTTGTGTGTCCTTTGTCTGGCCTTTCTTACCAACCCTTCTGTCCGGCTGCCTCGGGCCTCCTCTTGGTAAACTTGGCGCCAGTTTCCCTGACCCTATGTGGTGCCTTCCTAGCGGGTGTAGCGAGGGGCTGCGCCACATAAAATGTCACAGCCTCCGGTTTCTAGCTGAGGGTCGTTTCCTGCCTCCACTAGTTTCGGGGACCGGTCTCCCCCTTTGGCCTGACCCCTCCACGCAGGTGGATTCGGGCGTGCGGTGGCGACTCGCCCGTCCGCACCCCTGGGATCCCTTCATTCCTCGTTCCTGGAGCCTTCTCCGCTCCTCTTCCTTCCTTCTCCCTCTTCCAGGCCTGGGCCTCTGTTACTAGGCCCGCCTCCGGAGCAGAGCTCATGCAGAGCCCCTGCTCCCTGCCACTTCTGCTCAGACTTCTCTGCACTGAACTAAGATGGTGCCCACCTTTTATACTCCCTTCTCAATGCACCCAGGAACTGCTTCCTCCCTGCTCCTGCACTACAGAGTTCCCCTTCCTCAGTGTTCCCTCCCCCCACTCCAGCCAGGGACAGGGACTGTCGTGCCCATCTCAGGGGCATATTGGTCGCCCTGCCCCACGGCAATGTGGTGTAATGCATGCAGGTATCGGGTCCTGATCCACACTCCATCCTTACCTGAGAGTGAGATATCACACCTCTGGGTGAGGTGCAATACCTCTGTAGCAACCGAGCCCTCAGGGTAATACAGTTCCATTTATCTTCAGCCTAGGTGACGTATTGCGATACAGGGCCGTGATTTTGGCTATAAAAGGGTCCCCTAGACCCCTACCCCAAGCTTTTTAAGAGAATCATATATGGCGTGCCAGGAGACTCTATGGAATGCTTTCTCAGCATCCAACGAGAGTATCTAATTACAAATTTTTAACTGCATCTAGCCCAGGAAATACTTTGTGCCTAGTAGCAGTGTCTGCTAGTCAGCGGATTATCCCGGCTGTTAAGCAAGCTACACCACCTGTAGTTTTGACACTTAATTTTTTCAAAGGAAATGTTTCGGGACCACGGGATACTCAGTGAAGAGCATCAGGAGGCACCCCAAGGCATAGGGGCTGGGACTGGCAGTAGGATGCCTTGCGGTGGACAGCCGAGCTCGATCCTTATAAAAGCTTTTTAACTGCAGCAGCTTTAGTGGACGCTACTGGAGCTGGAATTACGCGGCTGCTGGCATGAGACTTGCCCTCCAATAGATCCTTGTAAATGGATTTAAAGTGTATTCATTCAAATTAGAGAGACAATTTAAATTAAAAAGCTTAGAACTGCCTCCACCACAGGGGGGCTCGCTCGACCCACCAGCGGACAGGCACCAGTATTGGGAGAGGGGGGCTGGCCGTCAGGGTTCACCGCGGCTCTGGCACAAACCCGGCGACACGGAGGTGGCACGGGCAGGAGCGGACTGAACGTGTCGGCTTCTCACTTTTTGGATTTTAGAAGGGCATGACATGCCTATATCTGTGTCTCCCCCTCCTTTTACTCCTCCACCTCTTTTCTTTTCGCATGACTATATGTACTTGTCACTTTTCCATGTGTTAGTTGTGTCTTCAGAGCAGTTTGTCAGCTTTTGGACACCTTTGAAGGTGTTTTCTATGTGTTTCCATGTGTTTTTGTTTGCCTGCCATTGGTTTTAACGGTGTTCGAAGGTGTTCGACGAACAGTTCGACGAACAGTTCGGCGAACACACGGGTGTTCGACGAACCGAACCGAACTCGAACACTACGGGGGTGGCTCAACACTAGTTGGCACACCTTGGGCTCACTTACTTGAGCTCCTGAGTCTAGACTAGGCTTCACTGCAGGCTGACCTCTTTCTGTGTCTCACTCTGCAGGAACTCTCCGCAGGAACTGAACTGCCTAGCTCCACCTTCCCTATTTATATCCCTAACGGGCTCCCTCTGCTGGTCTGAGGTGGAAGGTGGAGATGTGTGAATGTTTATGGGGGCCTCTTGTGGAGGATTCCATCAATACACCCTTCTACGATCTGTGGTACCAAGTGCAGCTGGGCGCCACGTTCCTCCTAGCAAAGCTCAGTACTCCCTTGCTGAAGTACATTTTAAAACAACAATAGTAAACATTAACCATACAATAACTCTTCCCTTTATGGGAGGCACATTTCTTAAACGTTGCATAATAACAAACAGGTACAAAGAGTTCTCAGAATTCAAGTCTCTTGTGGTGAGGTTCCCAGACAGGATGTCAATCTCACAGGGTAGAGTACTTGGTGGTTTGAGGGACCTGTCCCAAACCCTCAACGTAGGCCCTGGGGTGGCTGCAGGGCATGAAGATCCCGAGTTGGACCTCCAATAGAGCCACTCCAGACAGGTTTTTCTTCTGAGGTCACCTAAAAGGGGCACTCCAGGGAGCACAAATATTTACAAAAAATAGTTTTTGGGCTGCACACAGTCCTCAGCCACAAAGTTCTGTATGTAACAAGGGAAGTGTCCGTATCACTTAAACTGTTCAGTAATAAAGCAAAGCACAAAATAATATACATATGCATGAAAACACACAGAAATACAGTTTAATACAATGCTATATAATACCCCAGGGGTAACTATCTACATTTGTCAGAGTTTAGCTATCTTACTGATTATATCTGACAGGGGGTTGACCTTTAGTACTACGCGTGGACCTGCGTGGTACTGGAATGCGTGAGGCACTAGGTTTTAGCAGATCTGGACACAACTTTAGGTGATCCCTGGATACTGTTGCAGTCGTCCTTCATCCGTCTCTACTAACCATGCAGGTCTTCTTATTATCAAATCTTGAATTCAACACAGTGTAGGGTTCCCTCTCCCACTGGTCATCAAGTTTGTTGTTTCTTCTTTTCCTTTTTAGTACTACTTCATCAGGTGTGAAAGGTTCTGCTTGGGCACCTCTGTTGTATTGAGCTTCCTGCTTGTCCCTCACCCGAGTGAGACTATCTTCAACACAGGCATGTACTCTTCTGTACTGCTCCTGTCTGGTCGTGTCCCAGTCCTCAGTGGTCACATCCGCTTCTGGTTCTACAACACCAAGCTCCAGGTCCATGGGGAGCTTTCCTGGCCTTGCTCGCATGAGATATGCCGGAGTACAGTTGGTGGAACTTACTGGTATGTGATTGTACAGATCTACTAGGTCAGGTAGTAGGTCTGGCCACCGATTTCTCTCCTCAAGTGGTATTGTCTTTAGCAGGTCTATGATGATGTTATTCATCTTCTCACAGAGACCATTGGTTTGTGGGTGGTACGGTGTAGTTCTTATCTTTTTACACCCGTATAGATGGCAGAACTCCTTGAACAACTCAGCCTCAAAGGCCGGGCCTTGGTCCGTCAGCACCTGCTCAGGATAACCATGGGGTCTACAGAAATATGCTTGGAACGTCTTTGCTGCTGTCTCTGGCGTCAGGTCTTTGACGGGGGCGACCACCAGGAAACGTGAGTAGTGATCCACCATGGTCAGAGCATAAGAGTACCCTGACCTGCTGGGGGACAGCTTGACATGGTCCAGGGCCACGATCTCCAGGGGTCGAGTCGTCTTGATGGGTTGCAGGGGTGCCTTCTGGCTGCTGTAGTCTTTTCTTCTGAGGCCACAGGGTCCACAGTCCCGGGACCACCACTCAATGGAGCTTCGCATTCCTACCCAGTAGAATCGACACTTCAGTAGGGTCTCTAGCTTTTTCCAGCCAAAGTGCCCCGCCTGATCGTGGTAGGCCTCCAACACCATTTGGATGTCTGTCTTGGGGACCACTATCTGCCATACCATCTCATGAGTTTTTGGAGTGACGTACCTCCGGCACAGCTTCTCACGGTAGATAAACAGCCGGCTTCTCTCGTTCCACAGCTGCTTTGCTTGCGGAGATGCTTCTTTTTCCAGGGAGGAACCTTCTTGGGTTATCAGCTCCTTGATGCGGCTGACAACCGGGTCACTGTCCTGCATCTCTTTCCAGCTGTTGTGAGGCAGGGGGTTTAACGTCTTTCTACGCTGCCTCCTGGAGGCTCGTTGCTCGTGGATCATCCCATTCCGGTGAAAGGCAGGTAGCTCAATCTCTTCCAGGTCATCCACTTCTTCTGTGTCTGACTGGTGAGGCATCCTGGACAGGGCATCGGCGTTGGCGTTCTTGCGGCCCACCCGGTATTTAATTGTGAATTGATAATTTGACAGCCGAGCCATCCATCGTTGTTCCAGTGCTCCTAGCTTAGCTGTTTTAAGATGGGTCAAGGGGTTGTTATCAGTGAAGGCAGTGAACTTACTGGAGGCTAGATAGTGCTTGAACCTTTCAGTGATGGCCAAGACCAAGGCCAGGAACTCCAACTTAAAGCTGCTATAGTTCTCTGGGTTCCTCTCAGTTGGGCGGAGCTTCCTGCTTGCATATGCGATCACCTTCTCTTGGCCATTCTGCTTCTGACTTAAGACAGCTCCCAGTCTTTCATTGCTGGCATCAGTATACAGCAGGAACGGTTGGCTGTAGTCAGGGTAGGCTAGGATCTCATCGCCTGTCAGGATCTCCTTCATCTCCTGAAACGACTCGGCTTGCTCCTTACCCCAGTGGAATGGGGGATTTCTGCCTTTGGGGGACTGCCCTACCAGGAGATCTTGCAGAGGAGCTGCTTTCTTGGTGTAGTCTTTTACACACCTCTGGTAGTATCCTACTAGTCCCAAGAACTGATGCACCTCTTTGAGGTTCTTCGGCTCCGGCCACTTCTGGATGGCAGTGACCTTCTCTGGGTCTGGTGCTACCCCTTCTGGGCTGACAATGTGCCCCAGGTACTGTACCTTTCTCTTGAGCAGGTGGCACTTTGAGGGCTTCAACTTCATCCCGTATCGGGACAGTGACTCAAATACCTCTGCCAGGTGCTTCAAGTGGTCCTCATACATTTTGGAGTACACTATCACATCATCCAGGTATAGTAACACAGTCTCAAAGTTGCGGTGTCCCAGGCAGCACTCCATCAATCTCTGGAACGTTCCAGGGGCATTGCAGAGTCCAAACGGCATACTGTTGAACTCGCAGAGTCCCATCGGGGTAGTGAAGGCCATCTTCTCCTGATCCTCCTCAGCCACAGCTACTTGCCAGTACCCACTAGTGAGGTCAAGGGTGGAAAAGTAATTTGCAGACTTTAAGGCAGCTAGGGTCTCCTCTATGCGTGGTAAAGGGTATGCATCTTTATGTGTAATGCGATTTACTTGTCGGTAATCTACACACATTCTCATGCTCCCGTCCTTTTTCCTAACTAGCACTAGGGGAGCTGCCCAGGGACTACAACTATCCCTTACTACCCCCGTCTTTCTCATGTCGTGGAGCATTTCCTTAGCCTTCTGGTAGTGTGCTGGTGGTATAGGCCTGTAACGTTCTTTGATGGGTGGATGGTCACCTGTGGGGATCTGGTGTTGAACCCCCTTAATCCTCCCAAAGTCAAGTGGATGTTTACTGAACTCCTGCGCATATTCTTGAACCACCCAGTGTACACGCTGTTTCTGATGGGCAGGAGTGGTGTCTGTCCCAACATGGAGCTGTTGACACCAATCCTCCACTTGGGTTGCAGGGTCATCATCCTCCACTTCGTCTGGTGAGGTTAATGACTCCGCCTTGTGAATGCAGTTGTTATTTACAGCATGTAATTTGGCAACAGTGGCATAACGTGGCAATCTGACCTCATCTTCTCCACAGTTGAGAAGACGGACGGGCACCCTCCCATTGTGTACATCTACCACTCCTCTGGTGGTTAAGAGCGTGGGTCTGTGCTCGGAGCAAAGGGGTTCTACTACCGCCTGGTAGCTCTGTCCTCTAAGACCTATGGCGGCTCTACACCAGATAAGCATTTCCCTCATTGGAGGGATCACAATGGGTATGGGGTCCGTCACCCGCACATTACCGATTTCACCATCTGTTAACCTTACTTGCTGTTGGTTCATCAGGACTCGGATCTCCTTCTGCAGCGCCCTCCTCTGTCCTGGTCTGGCAGTGTCAGCTATCTGTTGGAGCAAGAACACAACTTCTCTCAAACAGTTACCAACAATGTTAGTGCCTAGTACCATATACGGATTGGTATCATCAGGATTAGTCTCTACTTCAATTAGTCCCTGGTCCTTCAGCTCCACTCTCCCCACCTTTACTGTCACATTCTTAACCCCGATTAGGTTAAGGGGGAGTCCATTTGAGGCATAAACAGAAAGATTTGGAGCTGGTGGACGTAGGTCGTCCATGGACCAGAACCTCTTGTAGAGGACGTCAGGCATTATGGTTACCTGAGATCCTGTGTCCAGCAGAGCATGCGTCGGGATGCCGTCCAGCACAATGGACAGGAAAGGTCTTCCTCCGACGAACCAGTTGTACCAGTTTGATGGGCCTGGGGAGTTTACTCCTTGGTGTCGGCCCTTGTCCCCAGGGTTTTCTCGTTTAAAGGACAATTCTGGGCGGTGTGTCCGGTCTTGGGGCAGCGGTAGCAGGTAGGGTCCTTCTGTGGACGGCGCTGGTCACTGATCCTTGTAGAGGGTGGTGTTGCCCTCCTCCTCCTTCGCATCCAGGGGACATCCACAGGGCTATCGGCTAACAGGATTTTCCCTCCTTCCTCGGGCTCCGTCCGCAGCTGCAGAGCACTCAGCACAGTGGTCAGGGTTTTGCTCAACTGGCGCACTTCAGAGCGCAGACTGTCCAGCTCTCTAGGGGATGTTGCTGGAACCTTGGCTTCAGCAGCCACTGGGGAAAAGATGGGTGTAACAGGCACTGGGGTAGCCCCACCCTGGTAACATTGGATGGCATTTGTTTACAGCAGCTGCAGTCCTTTTATAGACATGTCCTTAAGATTGTCAAAGGTGGCATCTGGATGATCTAAGGACCACCAACGTACAGTCCTGCTCTCCTCTGGAGACCTCAGTCCCCAGACAAACTGTTCCTTCAGCATTTTGTTTTCATTTTCGATGCTGGTCGGACTAACCTGTTTCAGAGCAGGGCCCCTTGTAGACGCCAGGCATAGTCCCGAACATTGTCCTCTGGCTGTTGGGAACAGTTGTAGAACCTCATTCGGAGGTCCGCCTCAGTATGATCCTTAAACACAGTCTGTAGCTTTTTAAAGATTGCGGACACTGACTCCTGGTCTGCGACCGACCATGTTTCCACTTCCCATTCCGCAGCACCAGTCAGTTGTCCTAATACAACGGCGGCCCTCTGCTTGCCTGTCATAGAGTACATGTCCAAGATACCGCATATCTTCCATTTGAATCCAGACAGGGTATCTGGTTTGCCGTTATACTGGGGGAGCCACTTTGCTCCAGGAATATACCAGAGTTATGGGGATGACAGGAGTTACAGGAGCTGCTGGTGGAGCGGCCGCTTCGGCCTGCTCGGCGTCGGGCGCGGGTTGAACATCAGGGCCGTTAACCGGTATTCCGGCATCGTGCTGTTCCTTGGACATTCTGACTCCCCCCTAGCGAACGTTGCCTACCTTCCTTTCTTTTCTTCTGGTAGGCCGCAGCTCTGCAGGTGTCGGTCGTCTTCAGGACCTTGCGTCGCTTGCGTCCTACGTCAGAGCGTTCAGCGACGCTCCTTCCAGGACCTGGCGCTTCCTGGTTCGACTTCGAGGCGTGGGGCGTGTCCGGGGCTTTGCGCGCTTTTGCAAGTACGCCCCTCAGTTTCCCGCGGTTACACCCTTCTTCTCGCTCGGCGGCCAAACAATGGTGGCAATCTTCACCACAGTTTAAAGTTCACAGTTTTTAATTAAAGGCGCACAGTACCCGGTGGCAACGGGCATAACACTCCATTGTTGTAGCGGGCACGCGATCCAGTTCGTGACGCCAGGGAAGATGACTAGCCCAGGGGGATGGGGACGACTTGGTACCCGGGCCTTTGCCTGGCCTTGGGGATGTCGCTGTCGCCGGCTCCCGGGCCCGTACCCTGGGGTCAGCTTTTAAAAGGGGATTGTTTGTTAATTTTACGAAAGTTCGTGACGCCACCTGTGGTTTCTGGTGAGAATTACCAGCGCTGCGGCAGTCCACTGAGGCCGGTGATAAGGCAGCTCGATGGTATAGCTCTCCACAGGTGGAGCTAGGCTTCAGGGCAGCGTACGGAGAGGGGGATGCAGGACAGGCGAGACCCAGCCGGGTCAGAGCAAGAACAGGGACAGACACGATAGTCACTTCAGTACCTTTTACTGATGGAAATTCAGGCACATCCCGGAGCACTGTAGGATGAAGGGTGCATATCAGGATCCTCCCCAATGAGCGGGTGTAGGGCCTCCTGTTTCTTGCCTCTGCGTAGTAAGTTTCTGACCTGCCTGAAGCTAGGCCTAACTTTATCTCTGTCCTGCACTGGCTGACGTTGTGGTAGGGCCTTCTCTTGGAGTCCACGCTCCCAGCTTACGGGGCCTATGTGTCTCCTGGCTCTGTTACGTATCAGCTCTCTGGTGAACCTGGGACCTGGGATTCAGGTTATGCCTTACTGGGTCGTAGAGATCCCGGTAAGCTCAGACCCGGTGTCCGGTATATGTTTCGGGGTGAGCTGGATAAGCTCCTCTGCCCCCACTGCTACTCACTTTCCACTCGCCTTCGGCCATGCTCGGGCCCTCACTAGGCTACTCACACTAACGGCAGCTTGCCGCTCTTCACTGATCTTACAGGCGTTGGCACACCTTGGGCTCACTTACTTGAGCTCCTGAATCTAGACTAGGCTCCCATGCAGGCTGACCTCTTTCTGTGTCTCACTCTGCAGGAACTCTCCACATGAACTGAACTGCCTAGCTCCACCTTCCCTATTTACATCCCTAACGGGCTCCCTCTGCTGGTCTGAGGTGGAAGGTGGAGATGTGTGAATGTTTATGGGGGCCTCTTGTGGAGGATTCCATCAATACACCCTTCTAGGATCTGTGGTACCAAGCGCAGCTGGGCACCACACTGCCACCTCCATAACTTTTCCGAGGGGCATTAAAACCATCTTGTTAAGCTACTGGGACCTCAACGTCTCTTCTGAGGGGCATTAAAACCGTCTTCTTAAGCTACTGTGACCTCCACGTCTCTTCAAAGGGGCATTAAAAGCGTCTTCTTAAGCCACTCTGAACTGCACAGCTCTTCCAAGGGGCATTGAAATATTGTTTTTAATTACCTCTAACCTCCACGACTCTTCCAACGATCAATGCATTTCCTCCTAATTTTAGTCAGCTTTTGCTTTTTAATGCAAAGGCAAAAACTAAGGGAGACCCACTCCCCAATAATAGGTAAAAGGTTTTTAGTATGCTGTAATCCACGTCTGTTTCAAGGGGCATTGCAGTTCCTCATAATTTTTGGAAAGCCTTCCATTCACTGCTTAGGCCAACAGTGTACAGGAGACCCAGTTGCTATGAATGGAAAAAACAGTTTAGTTAAGGCACTCTGACCTCCATGTCATTTACAAGGGGCATTGGAGTGCCTCGAAATTTTTGGTAGGCATTACACTCACTGTATGCCCTTTAACTGTGTAGCCGAACCGCTCCTTTTGTTACAGAAACATATCCTACAAGACATATGTGGTTGACTGGCCTGATATTGATGTGAATGGTCCCTGTTCCTCCTGCTCTTTCTCCTTTGCCACCACCTCATCCATCATTTATCACCCGAAGCTTTGTTTTAACGGGAGTCATAGAACTGGAATAGTAGCAGGAAAACATCCAGCAATCCTCGGAGGAGGTAGGATATGCGCCAAAACGCTGACCACCTCAGGCCTAGCCGCTACTACATACATGCGCTTGCATTCCAAGAAAACAAAGCACATGCTAACTTCTATCATCATCATGCTCCTCACTTTGGCACTCTCAACTCCCCTGATGGAGAAGCCAGGGCCCACCGGAGGAGTCTGGTTCTCTGCTGGGCTCGTCCAATGCTGCCCTAAAGCAGGCCAGGCTAAGAAAAGTGTGTGGGAAGGTAACAGGAGAAATAGGGGTGGCTGGGGACCATTTATGGACACCCGGCCGCCCCCAGGCGGCTGGGGACCGTGTGTGGACACCCGGCCGCGTGTGGATACTAGGCCGCCAACGCAGCCATGACGTGGTGGTCAGATTCCGCCTCCACATGCCTAAAAGGCCCAATTTCAAGTGCAAGCAAGCAGTATGGTATTGCAGCCTCGGGGTGGGTGGGTGGCAGGCTGCATACTTGCGCTTGCATTGCAAGGAATGGGAGAGGTGCAATTGAACAATGCCCTGGGACAAGGACTTGAATGGGGATAGTTGCAAGTCTGCAACGACAGGTGCAGGGTGGGAGGCATCTTCACATGTACCATGAACAGGGGTTTGGCATGCACACACTACAGCGGAATAGGCTGTCCTTCCCACTAAATGCACTGGGGAGGGCACAGGTAATGTTTTGGTATGCGCGCTTAATCTTATGTATAAGGCACACCGGGACAAATAGGGGCGGCTGGGGACTGAGTATGGATACCTCGCTGCCGAAGCAGCCATGAGGTAGTGGCCAGCTTCGGCCACCTCCAAAGGAAAAGGCCCAATTTCAAGTGCAAGCTAGCAGTATGGTATTGCAGCCTGGGGGTGGGTGGGTGGCAGGCTGCACTCTTACGCTTGCATTCCAAGAAAACAAAGCAGATGCTAACTTCTATCATCATCATCATGCTCCTCACCTTGGCACTCTCAACTCCCCTGATGGAGAAGCCAGGTCCCACCGGAGGAGCCTGGTTCTCTGGTGGGCTCGTCCAATGCTGCCCTAAAGCAGGCCAGGCTAAGAAAAGTGTGTGGGAAGGTGACACGAGAAATAGGGGCGGCTGGGGACCGTTTATGGACTAGGCCGCCCCCAGGCGGCTGGGGACCGTGTGTGGACACCCGGTCATGGGGCGGCTGGGGACCGAGTATAGACACCCGGCCGCCCCCTGGCGGCTGGGGACCGAGCGTGGACACCCGGCCGAAGGGCGGCTGGAGACTGAGTATGGATACCTCGCTGCCGAAGCAGCCATGAGGTAGTGGCCAGCTTCGGCCTCCTCCAAACTAAAAGGCCCCATTTCAAGTGCAAGCTAGCAGTATAGTATTGCAGCCTGATTTCGGTTGGCTGCATATTTGCGCTTGCATTGCAAGGAATGGGGGAGGTACAATTGAAACTGCCCTGGGACAAGGACTTGCACGGGGATAGTTACAAGTCTGCATCTTCTGATGCGGCAAGGATGACTTCTGATGGGCACACTTTTAGGCAGTGACATGGGTGTCAGAGATGCTTCCAGGGGTCTTTCCCATGCTGTTCCCATGTCTTTTCAGCACTGTATGCATGTGTCACACAGCACATGGCCAGATAAGGTTGTAAAATGTTAAAATGACATTTCCCGGTGAATGCATTTGTCACTGTTGAATGCAACACAAAAGTGCAAAAACGCATAAAAAATGCTACTTGTGAACATAGCCCAAGGTGTGGAGGAGTATTTTTTTTTTGGTTATTCATTTTACCTTATACACAAGTCTTTATCCTGGAAAGGAACTTCCTTAACATATTTCACAGGAAAGCAGTTTCAGTTTCGTTTTTGAACGTTTTATTGTGAGCCCTTAAAAGTGGCTTAATACCTCTGACCACGTTGATGACAGCAGTGACCTGGGGGTCAGAAATGCTTCCTGGGGCGATCCCCATGCTGTCCCCATGTCATTTGAGCACTGTCACTATAGTTTTGGGCACTTGTTAGGCTTTAAAAAGACTGCCGGGGGTGCCGCCGCAAAAATGCTCAGGTCTCCCATACACCAACATTGGGCTCGTTGCTCAGGTCGAGCACCCAAGTATCACGGCGAGCTCGGCCCGAGCTTCGAGCACCCAAGCATTTTAGTGCTCGCTCAACACTAATTGTCATCAGTATTCAGACCCTTTGCTCAGACTCTCATATTTATGTCTCATGCAGTCCATTTCCTTGTGATCCTCCTTGAGATGGTTCTACCCCTTCATTGGAGTCCAGCTGTGTTTAATTAAACTGATAGGACTTGATTTGGAAAGGCACATACCTGGCTATATAAGTCCTCACTAGAGATGAGCGTTGTTCTACTCGAACTGTTCGCCAATCTCAAATTCGAGCTGTTTTGGGCGGTGTTCGAGCCGTTCGGCGAACACGAACAATTTGAGAAAAATTCGGCTGTTCGAGGTTATGTTCGATAACTGTTCGTGCACCAAAATCATAACTGGATTTTTTCTCAGTAATGATGAAAATTAATGTTAATACGCAGTTTGAGTGTACAGCGGGGTGGGGGGAGGGGCAGGGGATGGATCTCTGCAGGAACAATGAAGATCTCCATTTTTTTTTTCTCTTTCCCGCATTTACAGTGGGGAGGTGCAATCTGTCAGCCTATCAGCAGCGCACACATGGAGCGAAGTGCTTTTTTTCACACAAGCAAGGGCATGTGTCATTGGCAGTGTATGTCACATGTCCTTGCCCTATAAGACCAAGCCATTTTCCCCGTCGCCACCATTTTCTCACTGCTGCAGCTGCATGTTAGACGGCACCGCTGTTGCTGTGTGCGCTATACCTTGTTAATTTCAAGCCAATTTTCGCACAAATCTACAGATAGCTTGGGAGTAGGGAATAGTTGTGATTGCAGTCCTTTTAAGGACTAGGTTACAGCATTTCCTATGACTTTTATCAGGCAGGTCTGTGCTATTAAATAGATAGGTTGTGGGAGTAAAGACTAATTGTAATTGGAGTCCTTTTCAGGACTAGGTTAAATCAGTTCCTATCAGTTTTTGCCAGGCAGGTCTGTGCCAGTGCTGTGCAAGTTTTTTTCACAGCATTTGGCTGAATCTAGCAAAGCTAATCCTTTTTGGCCTATTGCAGAGTGTGTTAGTCAGTGTAGTAGCCTATCTGTGTTGCAAGACATACCACCTGTGTATAGAATACCAATTTTTTTACTGCACCTAGTGAAGTAAAATCTTTTGGGCATAGCATCATTCTATTAGTCCATCTATACTGACCTCCATCAGGTTGCAAATTGAATATAATTTTTTTCTGCATCTACCTCTGAAAAAATATTGGGCTTCTAGCTGTGTGTGGGACTTGTTGTATTAGTCCATCTATACTGACCTCCATCAGGTTGCAAACTGAATATATTTTTTTCTGCATCTACCTTGAAAAAATATTGGGCTTCTAGCTGTGTGTGGGACTTGTTCTATTAATCCATCTATACAGACCTCCATCAGGTTGCAAACTGAATATATTTTTTTCTGCATCTACCTCTGAAAAAATATTGGGCTTCTAGCTGTGTGTGGGACTTGTTGTATTAGTCCATCTATACTGACCTCCATCAGGTTGCAAATTAAAAATAATTTTTATCTGCATCTACAGTACCTCTGAAAAAATATTTGGGCTTCTAGCTGTGTGTGGGACTTGTTGTATTAGTCCATCTATACTGACCTCCATCAGGTTGCAAATTGAATATAATTTTTATCTGCATCTAGCTCTGAAAAAACATTTGGCCTTCTAGCAGTGTGTGGGACTTTCTCTATTAGTCCATCTATACTGACCTCCATCAGGTTGCAAATTAAAAATAATTTTTATCTGCATCTACATCTGAAAAAATATTTGGGCTTCTAGCTGTGTGTGGGACTTGTTCTATTAATCCATCTATACAGACCTCCATCAGGTTGCAAACTGAATATATTTTTTTCTGCATCTACCTCTGAAAAAATATGTGGCCTTCTAGCAGTGTGTGGGACTTTCTCTATTAGTCCATCTATACTGACCTCCATCAGGTTGCAAACTGAATATAATTTTTTTCTGCATCTAGCTCTGGAAAAATATTGTGCTTCTAGCTGTGTGTGGGACTTGTTGTATTAGTCCATCTATACTGACCTCCATCAGGTTGCAAACTGAATATATTTTTTTCTGCATCTACCTCTGAAAAAATATTGGGCTTCTAGCTGTGTGTGGGACTTGTTCTATTAATCCATCTATACAGACCTCCATCAGGTTGCAAACTGAATATATTTTTTTCTGCATCTACCTCTGAAAAAATATGTGGCCTTCTAGCAGTGTGTGGGACTTTCTCTATTAGTCCATCTATACTGACCTCCATCAGGTTGCAAACTGAATATAATTTTTTTCTGCATCTAGCTCTGAAAAAATATTTGGCCTTCTAGCAGTGTGTGGGACTTTCTCTATTAGTCCATCTATACTGACCTCCATCAGGTTGCAAATTCAAAATAATTTTTTGTCTGCATCTAGCTCTGAAAAAATATTGGGCTTCTAGCTGTGTGTGGGACTTGTTGTATTTGTCCATCTATACTGACCTCCATCAGGTTGCAAATTAAAAATAATTTTTATCTGCATCTACAGTACCTCTGAAAAAATATTTGGGCTTCTAGCTGTGTGTGGGACTTGTTCTATTAGTCCATCTATACTGACCTCCATCAGGTTGCAAATTGAATATAATTTTTATCTGCATCTGGCTCTGAAAAAATATTTGGCCTTCTAGCAGTGTGTGGGACTTTCTCTATTAGTCCATCTATACTGACCTCCATCAGGTTGCAAATTAAAAATAATTTTTATCTGCATCTACATCTGAAAAAATATTTGGGCTTCTAGCTGTGTGTGGGACTTGTTCTATTAATCCATCTATACAGACCTCCATCAGGTTGCAAACTGAATATATTTTTTTCTGCATCTACCTCTGAAAAAATATTGGGCTTCTAGCTGTGTGTGGGACTTGTTGTATTAGTCCATCTATACTGACCTCCATCAGGTTGCAAACTGAATATATTTTTTTCTCCATCTACCTCTGAAAAAATATTGGGCTTTTAGCTGTGTGTGGGACTTGTTCTATTAATCCATCTATACTGACCTCCATCAGGTTGCAAACTGAATATATTTTTTTCTGCATCTACCTCTGAAAAAATATGTGGCCTTCTAGCAGTGTGTGGGACTTTCTCTATTAGTCCATCTATACTGACCTCCATCAGGTTGCAAACTGAATATAATTTTTTGTCTGCATCTAGCTCTGAAAAAATATTGGGCTTCTAGCTGTGTGTGGGACTTGTTGTATTAATCCATCTATACTGACCTCCATCAGGTTGCAAACTGAATATATTTTTTTCTGCATCTACCTCTGAAAAAATATTGGGCTTCTAGCTGTGTGTGGGACTTGTTCTATTAATCCATCTATACAGACCTCCATCAGGTTGCAAACTGAATATATTTTTTTCTGCATCTACCTCTGAAAAAATATGTGGCCTTCTAGCAGTGTGTGGGACTTTCTCTATTAGTCCATCTATACTGACCTCCATCAGGTTGCAAACTGAATATAATTTTTTTCTGCATCTAGCTCTGAAAAAATATTTGGCCTTCTAGCAGTGTGTGGGACTTTCTCTATTAGTCCATCTATACTGACCTCCATCAGGTTGCAAATACAAAATAATTTTTTGTCTGCATCTAGCTCTGAAAAAATATTGGGCTTCTAGCTGTGTGTGGGACTTGTTGTATTAATCCATCTATACTGACCTCCATCAGGTTGCAAATTAAAAATAATTTTTATCTGCATCTACAGTACCTCTGAAAAAATATTTGGGCTTCTAGCTGTGTGTGGGACTTGTTCTATTAGTCCATCTATACTGACCTCCATCAGGTTGCAAATTGAATATAATTTTTATCTGCATCTAGCTCTGAAAAAATATTTGGCCTTCTAGCAGTGTGTGGACTTTCTCTATTAGTCCATCTATACTGACCTCCATCAGGTTGCAAATTAAAAATAATTTTTATCTGCATCTACATCTGAAAAAATATTTGGGCCTCTAGCTGTGTGTGGGACTTGTTCTATTAATCCATCTATACAGACCTCCATCAGGTTGCAAACTGAATATATTTTTTTCTGCATCTACCTCTGAAAAAATATTGGGCTTCTAGCTGCGTCTGGGACTTGTTGTATTAGTCCATCTATACTGACCTCCATCAGGTTGCAAACTGAATATATTTTTTTCTGCATCTACCTCTGAAAAAATATTGGGCTTCTAGCTGTGTGTGGGACTTGTTCTATTAATCCATCTATAGAGACCTCCATCAGGTTGCAAACTGAATATATTTTTTTCTGCATCTACCTCTGAAAAAATATGTGGCCTTCTAGCAGTGTGTGGGACTTTCTCTATTAGTCCATCTATACTGACCTCCATCAGGTTGCAAATACAAAATAATTTTTTGTCTGCATCTAGCTCTGAAAAAATATTGGGCTTCTAGCTGTGTGTGGGACTTGTTGTATTAGTCCATCTATACTGACCTCCATCAGGTTGCAAATTAAAAATAATTTTTATCTGCATCTACAGTACCTCTGAAAAAATATTTGGGCTTCTAGCTGTGTGTGGGACTTGTTCTATTAGTCCATCTATACTGACCTCCATCAGGTTGCAAATTGAATATAATTTTTATCTGCATCTAGCTCTGAAAAAATATTTGGCCTTCTAGCAGTGTGTGGACTTTCTCTATTAGTCCATCTATACTGACCTCCATCAGGTTGCAAATTAAAAATAATTTTTATCTGCATCTACATCTGAAAAAATATTTGGGCCTCTAGCTGTGTGTGGGACTTGTTCTATTAATCCATCTATACAGACCTCCATCAGGTTGCAAACTGAATATATTTTTTTCTGCATCTACCTCTGAAAAAATATTGGGCTTCTAGCTGCGTCTGGGACTTGTTGTATTAGTCCATCTATACTGACCTCCATCAGGTTGCAAACTGAATATATTTTTTTCTGCATCTACCTCTGAAAAAATATTGGGCTTCTAGCTGTGTGTGGGACTTGTTCTATTAATCCATCTATAGAGACCTCCATCAGGTTGCAAACTGAATATATTTTTTTCTGCATCTACCTCTGAAAAAATATGTGGCCTTCTAGCAGTGTGTGGGACTTTCTCTATTAGTCCATCTATACTGACCTCCATCAGGTTGCAAATTCAAAATCATTTTTTGTCTGCATCTAGCTCTGAAAAAATATTGGGCTTCTAGCTGTGTGTGGGACTTGTTGTATTAGTCCATCTATACTGACCTCCATCAGGTTGCAAATTAAAAATAATTTTTATCTGCATCTACAGTACCTCTGAAAAAATATTTGGGCTTCTAGCTGTGTGGGACTTGTTCTATTAGTCCATCTATACTGACCTCCATCAGGTTGCAAATTGAATATAATATTTATCTGCATCTAGCTCTGAAAAAATATTTGGCCTTCTAGCAGTGTGTGGGACTTTCTCTATTAGTCCATCTATACTGACCTCCATCAGGTTGCAAATTGAATATAATTTTTATCTGCATCTAGCTCTGAAAAAATATTTGGCCTTCTAGCAGTGTGTGGGACTTTCTCTATTAGTCCATCTATACTGACCTCCATCAGGTTGCAAATTAAAAATAATTTTTATCTGCATCTACCTCTGAAAAAATATTTGGGCTTCTAGCTGTGTGTGGGACTCATTGTATTTGGCCATCTATACCAAGCTCCACCAGCTTTGAAATTAATAATAATTTTTAGCTGCATCTAGCCCTGAAAATAATTTTTCCCAATAGTGGTAGCAATAGAAATATGGGGCGCGCGCCTGGCTAACAAAAATATACGCTTCATAACACAAAACACCAGCCTAGCGCACTGCATTAATAAGATGGCATCATCGTCTCTCCCAGTGCTAGGCCTACTACGCAGGCTAGTATTCCTGTGCCTAAAACACAATGTATGGGTCCGCGCTAGCCACTATGCTGAGGGGTATAAAGCTGCTGCTAACGCTTTATAACAATTCAATTGGCAGATTTTCACAGAGCTCTTCCACAACGCCCACCCATCGGGCAACAGTTGCCCACCCTCCCTATGGGATCTAGTGGCGAATAGTTGATGCCATTAATCAGAGCGTCAGTTGCCCCGTCAACGTGGCAAGCATACGGTAAGGCATGGGAAGAGTGGACACGACTAGTAGCAGGCAGACGGGTTGACCAATGTGAACAAGCCAGATCACAAGTCACCATAGAATTTCTCCACCAGCTAATGATGAGGGGCATATCAGGGGCGTCAGCGCAGCGGTGTCTGACCGGAGTAGCATTTCACTTCCAACTACTGAATTGGGGAGATGTGACAAAGATTCATCATCAGACAATCCATAAAAGGGTGGAAAAGGGGTCAGCCAAGTCAGGAATGTAGACGTCCCGTCCCGTGTCACTAAAACTGATTTCTCACATCTTATCCCTAACACCATTAACATGACACTCACAATTTGAAGCAACACTAATGTCTACTGCATTTGTGATCGCCTTCTTCGGGGCGCTATGTATAAGCGAATTAGTCCCTCAATCCAAAAATACCACCAGTGGACGCTTATTACACCAGGAAGTAGTCATAGCCAATAATGCAATACGTGTACGTGTACACCAATCGAAAACGGTTCCAGCGGGCAGGGGTACTTGGGTACTTCTACAACCCACAAACGGTACACTGAGTCGGGTAACAATAGTAAAAACATATCTAACCATCAGATCACAAAGTAATTTCTTCGTATCACACATTGATGGAACGCCATTATCAAGATACCTGTTCCAAGCTATATTTAATAAATACATAACATCGGCAGGGAACCACCCCAAAGATTACGGGACACACTCATTCCGCATAGGTGCGGCCACGGAAGCAGCAAGAGCAGGACTGTCAGAAACGGAAGTTCAGAGGATAGGGAGATGGCGATCCACGTGTTTGGCGAGATACATAAGACCGGACTTGTTATCCTAACGTGGTTTGTTTCTTTTACAGGTGACGCTAAGCCAACAGTGTGAGTGATAGGCCACTCGTATATATATTGTGCACAAAAAAGGGCGAAAGTCCGCCCAGGCGGGAGGAAATTAGAGTTTCATAACACATATTTCAACTGGAGAGGTATTAGAGACCTGCTATGGCCACAGGTACTAATGGAGGTAATCAAGGTAGGGAGAGAGGCAAGAGGTCCGGTCATCTTAGTTATACAGGCCGGGGGAAACAACCTAGGTCATCACAAGAGCGCATAACTAATGGCAATAATGAAACTAGACACTGAGCGCTTCAGAGAATTTTTCACAAAATTAGCTATAGTATGGTCAGAGATTGTGCCGATAGCGGTATGGCAAGGTGCGCGAGACATCACGGCCATCGAATGGACAAGGCGGGTAATAAATATTCGGATGGCAAAATTTAGAAGAGACAGAGGCGGTGTAGTGATACGACACCGACAACTGGAAGGAGATAAAGCAGGCCTCATACGGCCCGACGGTGTTCACTTAATAGATATTGGACTGGACATATTCCTGTCAGGACTCCAGGACGGAGTGGAACAAGCGTTAAGAGTGATGGGTGGGGGTCAGAGTCCTGCATACGAGTACGCTGGATCCTCCGTGGCCTGGAAATAGAAAGGACATGTTGGAGAGTTACACTTGTTGGCCAACTTGCCGGAGTGGGGACCCAGGGCATGCTGCAACAAGCTGAATTATTTTAGAAATAAAATGCCTTTCTAATGGAATGAGTATAAAGAGTTAATAAAGCTGTGACCGATCCTCACCCATCCAGTTGTAAGAGTTACATTATTGGGTTGTCCATGAAAGGGGGGCGGTAGGGGGGCTGAGCATCTGGGTTTGGTTGGGGGTCCCCACAGTCTGCCTAGGCTAGATTAATTTAAAAATTCTTATTAGATACACAGGCGGTGCAGCTTGCTTCGCAGCTGGGCTACTACGCCCAAAGTATTGCCTAGGCTAGATGCAGTTAAAAATTCTACGCTGACTAGCAGACACTGAAGATTTGGAGCAGACCTCTGAGTAAACAGCTCTTCAGACTCAACCATCTGTGTTACCCCAAGCCATAGTGTATGTAGTTTCTTACAGTTAAAAGGGGGGGGTGCGACCCAACCCACCTGGAATTGACGATGCCAACGTCACGTAAGACACAGCAAGGGGACTCCCAAAATTGTGGCATAGACACCACTTAACCCTAGAACGCATACCTGTGGCCTTGCAGGCCCGCCCAGTTAATTGTTTTCTATTTTCTGCAAGATTGCTTTAGTTAGAATTTTGAAACTCTAGGTATTCTTCATGTATATAGTTGTTTGTCATTTGAGTTTGAGTTATTCCATGTTATTTGCACACGGGCCTAAAGGGCCCCAGGTATGTGAAAGTGTAGATTTTTATGGTCATGCGTTCTAGGGTTAAGTGGCATCAATTGCCCCACTGCTGCTTAAAACGGTTGGTGAGGTGATTTTACCAAATCCCCAAGCTTTTAGTCTCCCAAGGATGACACAAGGGTGGAAATGTCCTTGCGAATCCATGGTTTGATCATCTTTATGAACGTGAGTCTGTCTACATTCTCAGTGGACAGCCGCGTGTGCTTATCTGTCAGCACACCACCAGCAGCGCTGAACACACGTTCAGAGAGAACGCTGGCTGCATGGCATGACAAGATCTCCAAGGCGTGAGTGGCGAGCTCCGGCGATTTTTCAAGATTGGAATACCAAAATGAGCAAGGGTCCAGTGACACAGTCATGGCTTCGATGTTCACTTGGAGATTCTCCTGTACCATCCTCTCTAGGCATTGACTATGTGTCAGACTTCTTGTCTCCTGTGGCCTTGCAAAGGATGGTCTAAAAAAGTGGTGAAACGATTCCACAAAATTGCTGTTACCAGCAGATACTGTGTTACTGTTACTGTTTGAGTGATGAAGACTCGACAGTCCCACCGTTGGCAAGTTAGAACTGTGAGATTCACTACGTGCACCACTGGTGTTTTGTGGAAAAGCACATGTAAGATTCTGCAACAGATACTCCTGCATTCGTCAATACCTTTTTATGGCAGGAATTATTTCGGCAAATATACTTTTGTACCGGGGATCTAAGAGTGTGGCAACCCAGTAGTCGGGATTACTTCGAATTCTGACAATACGGGGGTCATGTTGCAGGTAGTGCAGCAAGATGGCACTCATGTGTCTTGCGCATCCAGAAGGACCAAGTCCTTGTTGTGTTGGTAGCGAGGTAAGAATCATGCTTCCTTCCTCTGCCCTCTCCCTCCAACCTCGCACAACAGAAATGTGATCAAGGTCTCCCTCATCTGATGAGTCTTCCATGCCCATTGCCAGTTCGTCCTCCACTTCTTCCTCGGCTCCTGCACCTTCCTCAACAGTTTGGCTGCTACCATGCGCCCTGGTTAATCCCTCTCCCCCACCCTCCCATGCCTGCCGCCTTGGTGCTGCCAACCGTCTGGACCTTGGAGATGTTATCCCTTCCGTATACGACTCCTCCTCTACTTCCTCCACCTCCTCTTGTCCCACCACCTGACTCCGAATTCTGTTTAACATGTGCTCCAGCATGTAAATCACCGTAATAGTCATGCTGATAATGGCATCGTCAGCACTAAACATCTTCGTCGCCATTTCAAGACTGTGCAGAAGGGTGCATAGGTCCCTGATCTGAGACCACTCCTCCAGCGTGATTTGCCCCACCTCTGGATCTCGTTGGCCCAGGCTATACATCAGAACGTATTGCACCAGGGCTTGTCGGTGCTGCCACAGTCGCTGCAACATGTGCAGAGTTGAATTCCACCGTGTCGGCACATCGCACTTCAGCCGGTGAAGTGGCAGGCCCAACGACTTCTGTAGAGATGTAAGTCGTTGAACTGCGGGATGCGAACGGCGGAAGTGAGCACACAGCGACCGTGCACTCTGCAGAAGGCCATCTAGTCCGGGATAGTGGGCTAAAAATTGCTGGACAACCAGGTTCAACACGTGAGCCATACAAGGCACGTGTGTGACATTGCCCCGGCGAAGTGCCACACCCAGGTTTGCAGCATTGTCGCACATGGCCTTCCCTGGTTGCAGGTCCAGTGGAGACAACCTTTCATGAAACTGGGTCTCCAGAGCTGACCAAAACTCCTCAGCTGTGTGACTCACATTTCCCAGACATTTCAAAGTAAACATTGATGCGTTGAGCCCTGCTGCCAGCATAGTAAGGAGGTGTGCAGGATTCCTTCTGCGCAGTTAGAAAGCAGGTGGCATTACCAGACAGGCTTTGGGTGCAGGTGGAGGACCGAGAGGAGGTTGAGGAGGCAGAAGCAGTGGAGGAAGTTCGAGATAAAGAGGATTAACACACAACTCGTGGGGACGGTAAGACTTGGACAGCAGCCCCTTGTCCTGCTGTCACCATAGTTACCCAGTGCCCAGTCAGCGACATGTAACGCCCCTGTCCATGCCTTCTCGTCCAAGTGTCTGTGGTGAAGTGCTCCCTGTCACACACAGAGTTTCTCAAAGAAGCGGTGATGTTGTGTGCGACATGCTAGTGGAGCGCAGGCACACCTTTCTTTGAGAAGTAGTGCCGACTGGGCATCTGGTACTGGGGCACTGTGACGGACATAAGGTCTTGAAAATCCTCTGTGTCCTCCAGGTGGAAAGGCAGCATTTCTGTAGCCAACAGCTTGCAGATGGTGAAATTCAACCTCTTAGCTTTCTCATGGCTAGGAGGAAATGGTCTTTTACTTTTCCACATCTGAGGGACCGAGGGCTGGCTGTTGTGCTTAGACGGTGTTGAGTAAGGTGTCCCCGGCAACTGCCGGTCTGTGAGGAAGATGCAGGCGGACATGTTAGGTTGCCTTGATCCAAAGGTGGTGCTCTCGATGTCGGAGAGCGCTCAACACTAGCAGGTGTTTCCACTTCCCAATGAACTGACGACCTGCCAATCACACTGGCTGTTGCGGGTAAAGAGGTGGCAGGTCTGCGTCCAAAAACATGTGTGACTGCTGTCCCCCCAGTCACAGAGGATGAAGAGGCTGCGGATGCACAAGATGGGGCAGACGGTGGTTGGCCCAGCCGGCTAGGCCGCATTGTAGCACAGTGAGCTTCCCACTGCAACTTATGCTTCATATCCATGTGACGGTACATGCATGAAGTACTCAAACCATGTATTTTTTGGCCTCTACTTAGCTTTTGCTGACAAATATTACAGATAAGACGAGTTGGGTCATCCTTATCGATCTGAATAAATGCCCAGGCTATGCAAGGCTTAGAGCCCATGTGACCTGAAGAGCCACTACGACTTGTGGTCAGAGGCAGAGTTGTGGTTGAGGATGCAGTTGTTGATGTGCTTCCAGTTCTCCGTCTCTGTTCAGGAAGGCGCAACCTAACCTCGTCGTCAATAGCATCTGTGATGCCCCGCTGCGCTTGGTATCACAGATCCTACAAGAGTGCATTGATGGAATCCTCCACAAGAGGCCCCCATAAACATTCACACATCTCCACCTTCCACCTCAGACCAGCAGAGGGAGCCCGTTAGGGATATAAATAGTGAAGGTGGAGCTAGGCAGTTCAGTTCCTCTGAAGAGTTCCTGCAGTAGAGAAGACTAAGAGAGGTCAGTCTGCAGTGGAGCTCAGTCTAGTCTAGAGAACGCAGTTAATAGTTCAGCAGTGGAGCACGAGGCTCCTGCTTGCTAGATTCAGGGAGCCCAGATAGAGCTTAAGGTGTGCCGGTGCCATAAGATCAGTGAAGCGCGGCAAGCTGCCGTTAGTGTGTATAGCCTAGTGAGGGCCCGAGTAGGCCGAAGGCGAGTGGCGAGTTAGTACATAAGGGGCAGAGGAGCTTAACCAGCTCACCCCGAAGCATTTACCGGACACAGGATCCGAGCTTACCGGTATCTCTATGACCCAGTAAGGCATAACCGGAATCCCTGGAGAACTACAAGTCCCAGGATCGCTAAGGTGCTGATATGTAACAGAGCCAGGAGACGCTTAGGCCCCGCATACTGGGAGCGTGAACTCCAAGAGAAGGCCCTACCACAAGGTCAGCCAGCGCAGGACAGAGACAAAGTTAGGCCTAGCTCCAGGCAGGTCAGAAACTTACTACGCAGAGGCAAGAAACAGGAGGCCCTACACCCGCTCATTGGGGAGGATCCTGATATGCACCCTTCACCCTACAGTGCTCCGGGATGTGCCTGAATTTCCACCAGTAAAAGGTACTGAAGTGACTACCGTGTCCGTTCCCGTTCTTGCTCTGACCCAGCTGGGTCTCGCCTGTCCTGCATTCCCCCTGCATACGCTGCCCTGAGACCCAACTCCACCTGTGGGGAGCTATACCATCGAGCTGCCTTATCACCGGCCTCAGTGGACTGCTGCAGCGCTGGTGCTTGTCACCAGATACCACAGGTGGCATCATGAACTCTTATAAAATTAACAATTATCCACCCTTTTAAAGAGAGACCCCAGGGTACGGGCCAGGGAGCCGACCACCGCGACATCCCCAAGGCCAGGCAAATGCCCGGGTACCGAGTCATCCCCATCCCCAGGGCTAATCACATCCTCCTCCACCTCCTCTGCTGACCTCATCGACTGTCTGACTGTGGGTTGACAGTAAGTGGGATCTCCAACCTCGTCATCATCACCCTGTGTGTTATCACACCCGTCGCCCTCAGAGCCAACCTCTTCCTGCCCTGACCGAAAAGTCAAGTTTTCGCTCCAATCAGGTATTTGAGTCTCATCATCGTCTTCATCATTGTCTCCACCAACAGGAGTTACAGTTTGGGAACAAGGGTCTACATTATGCTCAGAACTTTCTTCATCTGGTCCTGGATCCAACTTATAAAGATTCTGGGCATCGGATCAGATCATTTCCTCATCTGGATTAACAGAAGCTCTGGAGCAGACCTCCATTTCCCAGGCTATAGTATGAGTAAACAGCTGGGCAGACTCAGCCATCTGTGTTACCCCATACTCAGACGGGCAGCTGGAGACTTGGGAGCTGTGAGGAAGCAAGTGCGATTGGTGTGACACCTCTGAGGACTGGAGTATTTGTGATGTTGAAATTGAGGTGATGGAGAGCCCACTTGAAGGAGCACTTGATATCCGTTGAAGCACCTGCTGTTTTTGTGCCTTATCTAGAATTTGTAGCGATGGGCGTGTCCGTAAGAATGGGATCGTATCACATTGTCCACGAAAAGAAGTCGACATCTTAGTTTGGCTGGAAGATGGTCTTTCTTCTGCAGATGTTACTCCCCCCCCCACCGTGGGGGGCCTCGACCCACCGGCGGACAGGCACCAGTATTGGGATAGGGGGGCTGGCCGTCAGGGTCCACCGCGGCTCTGGCACAAACCCGGCGACACAGAGGTGGCACAGGCAGGAACGGACTGGCCGTGTCGGCTTCTCACTTTTTGGATTTTAGAAGGGCATGACATGCCTATATCTGTGTCTCCCCCTCCTTTTACTCCTCCACCTCTTTTCTTTTCGCATGACTATATGTACTTGTCACTTTTCCATGTGTTAGTTGTGTCTTCTGAGCAGTTTGTCAGCTTTTGGACACCTTTGAAGGTGTTTTCTATGTGTTTCTATGTGTTTTTGTTTGCCTGCCATTGGTTTTAACGGTGTTCGAAGGTGTTCGACGAACAGTTCGACGAACAGTTCGGCGAACACACGGGTGTTCGACGAACCGAACCGAACTCGAACACTACGGGGGTGGCTCAACACTAGTCCTCACAGCTCACAGTGCATGTCAGACCAAATGAGAATCATGAGCTCAAAGGAACTGCTCAAGGAGCTCAGAGACAGAATTGTGGCAAGGCACTGATCTGGCCAAGGTTACAAAAGAATTTCTGCATTACTGAAGGTTCCTAAGAGCACAGTGACCTTCATAATCCTTAAATGGAAGAAGTTTGGGACCACCAGAACTCTTCCTAGACCTGACTGTCCAGCCAAACTGAGCAATCATGGGAGAAAAGCCTCGGTGAGAGAGGTAAAGAAGAACCCCAAGATCACTGTGGCTGAGCTCCAGAGATGAAGTAGGGAGATGGGAGAAAGTTCCACAAAGTCAACTATCACTGCAGCCCTCCACCAGTTGGGGCTTTATGGCAGAATGGCCCGAAGGAAGCCTCTCCTCAGTGCAAGACATATGAAAGTCTGCATAGAGTTTGCTCAAAAACACATGAAGGACTCCCAGACTATGAGAAATAAGATTCTCTGGTCTTGGAGTGGCTTCAGATCAACTCTGTGACCATTCTTGACTGGCCCAGCCAAAGCCCTGACCTAAACCCAATTGAGCATCTCTGGAGAGACCTGAAAATGGCTTTCCACCAACGTTCACCATCCAACCTGATGGAACTGGAGAGGATCTGTAAGGAAGAATGGCAGAGGATCCCCAAATTCAGGTGTGAAAAACTTGTTGCATCATTCTCAAGAAGACTCATGGCTGTACTAGCTCACAAGGGTGCTTCTACTCAATAATGAGCAAAGGGTCTGAATACTTATGACGATGTGATATTTCAGTTTTTTTTTTTAATAAATTTGCAAAAATTTCTACATTTTCCTTTTTTTCTGTCAAGATGGTGTACAGAGTGTACTTTAATGAGAAAAAATGAACTTTTTAGAATTTACCAAATGGCTGCAATGAAACAAAGAGTGAAAAATGTAAAGGGTCTCAATACTTTCCTTACCCACTGTATGTCCTTAACAATGGTAAGGAGATGCTGGGAGTTGCTATCAGTCTTTATTAGACTGTGGACCATAAAGGAACCAAAGCACTGATGAGATGTAGTCAGTATCAACAGTAAACATTTACATCCAGGTAGTTATGAGTGACCTTTTCTCTGATTGAATCTTTTCTTTATTTTCGTCTCGATCTTGTTCAGATGCCATGATGACTTTTCACATCCTCAGCTCATCTCTGCAGACTTCCCTCTTTTTCGGTCTTCTGCAGCACATCCCGACACAGTGCCCTTTAAAAATAGCAGTGTTATTAAAATGTCCTCTGCATAAAAATATCGGTCCATATTATGACCTAAATAAGCGTCCTATGGTATATGGCCTTCACACTGTCTGCCTTAATGAGTTATACCCTCCACACTGTCTGCCATTATCAGCTATAACAGCCACACCATCCGCCATTGGCCTATACCATAGTCGGGATCTGCTGCTGATACTATTATAGGGGTAATGTCCCAAATTCTGTACCAATGTCCCTCATCCTGGGCCCCATCCTGGTATAGATGGCTGCCCATCCTGGTATATATGACCCCCCCATCCTGTTATAGATGGCCCCCCATCCTGGCATAGATGGCCCCATCCTGGCTGGTATATATGCCTCCCTATCCTGGCTGGTATATATGGCCCTATTACGCCGCACACACACACAAAAAAGATTCTACCCACCTTCCCTCAGCTCCCTGCCAGCTGCTGACTTCAGCATGTAAGCAGTGCGTGATGTCACTGCCATGTGACCCCATATGCCGACGTCAACTGCTCCCAATGCCTGGGATTATGAGTGTGGAGAGCAGTGAATATTAATTTTCATTAATAGCAGACACACATGATTGCCCAGCCACTGCAGGAAGCCGGCAGCTGCGGCTAACATTTGTGCCCTCTATTAAGAAAAATTATTATTTACTGCTTTCCACTCCCATAATCCCACCCACCTCTCAACGCCGGCTTCAGTGCAGAGATGTTGGCGGGATTATGGGCATGGGGAGCAGTGAATATTCATTTTCTTTAATTAGATACACTTATTAGCTGGAGCCGCAGGCTCCTGCCTCCTGTGACCCTGCTCCTTCTCCTCTGCCGCCGCTGCTCCCCCCATTCCCCCAGCCACAGCTGGACTATTTTATAATCCTCAATATACGGAATCTTTTTTTTTTTTGCCCCTAATGTGTACCAACCTCAGAAAGGCAGCAGATAGCACCCTAGGTGGGTGTCTACCTGGCCTACCCCTCGTCCCTGCCCTGCATATAATGGCCCCATTTAACTTACAAGCTATAAAAAGCTGTAATACTAATAGGCTTCTATGAAGTCATAACAAACCTCTATATGCCTCCAACCCACAGGAATCCAGTAGAAGAAAAAGAATTATGACAAGCACCACTGGATGCTATTGTCCCATCAGTGAATTGCATTAGCACTAGTGATGAGCGAGCATACTCGCAAGTACTCGGTACTCGCCCGAGCATCTCGGTACTCGAGAAACTAGGAGCTCGCCGAGTACTTGCGAGATGCTCGGGCGGATGCTCGGGTCCCTTCCCTGCATGTTTGGCGCTCTTCAGAGCACCAATCAACATGCAGGGATTGCCTGCCACTCATTGAAATGCCGCAGCCATAGTGGTTGTGGCATTACAGTGATTGGCTGGCCGCACAGCGTCATCAGGTCTATATCACACCTGGCGCAGCCATGCTTGTCACAGTCACTCCGGAATCAGGCAGAGTAGGGAGAGGTGCTGCTGAGCTAGGGAGAGATTTGCTTGTGTAATAGGTAGTGTAGGGTGAAAACCCGTACATTACACATATCCATCTTAACAAACAGTCCTTCTGAGGACTAATCCATCTGCAGAGATATCAGGCAGGCAGTGTGTATATGCAGGCAGTGTATATAGCAGACTGCAGTGCATATAGCACAAGAGGCTCCATTCCAGTTCTGCCTTCTGCTGCTGTTATATATTTCTAGACAAAGGCCCAGGTCTCAGGAGCCAGGAAAACTTTTTTTGAATATTAATCCTCATTATTTGCTTAAAAAGCAATCCAGAGACCACTGTTATTCTGTGCCATTTGCTTGTTGGCACTAGAGGATACAGCCAGGCCCTTTGCATATTACAACGCTAAAAATGCAGCTATTTAAAACAGTATTTTCTCCGTCACACGGAACACATACGTTTTCAGAAAATACTGCCATTTCTGACCTCCATTAAAATTTTTTTTCAGTGTGTCAGTGCAGCAATTAACACCAGATTGCTGTTCAAAAGAGTTACCTACAGGACATGTATTTAAAACTGTGTTTTCTCCATCACACGGATCACATATACGTTTTCAGAAAATACTGCCGTTTCTGACCTCCATTAAAAATTTGTTTCAGTGTGTCAGTGCAGCAATTGACACCAGATTGCTGTTCAAAATAGTTACCTACAGGCCAGGTATTTCAAACTGTGTTTTCTCCATCACACAGATCACATATACGTTTTCAGAAAATACTGCCATTTCTGACCTCCATTAAAAATTTGTTTCAGTGTGCCACTGAAGCAATTAACCCCAGATTGCTGTTCAAAATAGTTACCTACAGGCCAGGTATTTAAAACTGTGTGTTCTCCATCACACGTATCACATATATGTTTTCAGAAAATACTGCCATTTCTAACCTCCATTAAAAATTAATTTCAGTGTGTCAGTGAAGCAATTGATACCAGTTTGCTATTCAAAATAGTTACCTACAGGCCAGGTATTTAAAACTGAGGTTTCTCCGTCACACGGATCACAAAAAAGTTGCTCTAAATTCAGTCATTTGTAGTAAAAGTGGAAGATATTGTCCTCCATTTAAAATGGGCAAGGCACGTGGCAAGGGACAGGGAACTGGACGTGATGGTGATGGTGCATGCAGAGGCCGAGGACAAGGCCGTGGGCAAGCGGAAATTGTGCCACAACAAATACCCACATCTTCTCGCCCGACCTTCCTGTCCCAATTCCTAGGGGACCACAGCACACTACTATTGAACCCAGAGCAGTGTCAAAAGGCTGTTGGTTGGATAGCGGATAAAGCTTCCAGTCACTTAGCCAACACCACCACCACCACCCTGTCTTCCACACGGTCAAATCTCAGTAGCTGTGAGTCTGGAACGCATTTTCCTCACCCTGATCCTCCTTCCTCCCACCATGCCGAGTGCCCGGAGACAAATGATCCCACACTTGGACACTCTGAAGAGCTGTTCACTTTTCCATTTATAGATTTGGGCCTCTCGCCTGGTCCAATTGAAGAGGGGCAAGAGGAGATCGCATGTAGCGATGCCCAAATATTTGAGCAGCCACGGTCACATGAAGGTGGCAGTGGGAAAGTGTCATAAGAGGTGGACGATGATAGGACTCAATAGCCAGAAAGTCAGGAGGAGGACCAGGGTGCGTTAGTGGAAGACGAGATGGTGGATGGTATAGTAACTGACCCAACCTGGCAGGAGGACATGCAGAGCGAGGACAGCAGCACACAGTGAAAGGGAGGCATAGCACCCCAATAGGCAGGAAGAAGCAGTGTGGTGGCCGCAGACAGAAGGCAGGCAACCATTCCCCGTAACATCATCACAAAGGAAGTTGCCAGTACAACTGTTAGGTCTTCCCCAGTCTGGTTGTTTTTAAAGACTCTGCTGATATCCCCAAAAAGGCCATTTGCACCACCTGCCAGGCCAGCATCAGCAGGGGTGGCAAAACTACCAGCCTGACCACCACCAGCATGATCAGGCACATGACAGCAAAGCACCAGGGTCCAGGAACAGTGTCTGCGCGTGGCACCATTGCTTCTTCGCTATTGTGCATGCAAGCCAATCCGCTGGCCATGGTGCATGCGAAGATGCCTCCTGCCCAACACCTGTCGTTGCACACTCTCAAGTAGCAGCATCAGGAAGCACGTCCACGTCTTTGTCCCAGAGCAGCGTTTAGTTGTCCATACCCCAGTCCTTGGAACGCAAGCGCAAATATGCAGCCAACGCCCCACAGGCCACACTACTAAATTATCACATGTCGCGACTGCTTGCGCTCGAAATGTTGCCTTTTAGGCTCATGGAGATGGAAGCATTCCGCAACCTGATGACGGCGGCTGTCCCTCAGTACTCAGTCCCCAGCCGCCACTTTTTCTCCCGGTGTGCCATCTCTGCATTACATAAGCACGTGTCCCAAAACATTAGCTGTGCCCTCAACAACGCAGTTACGGGGAAAGTCCACCTAACCACAGACACGTGGACAAGTACTTGTGGGCATGGGCAGTACATCTCGCTGACGGCAAACTGGGTTAACATAGTTGAAGCAGGGACCAAGTCGGACCTTGGGATGGAATACGTCCTCCTGACTCCAAGGATTGCGGGCCCTAGGTCAATCAGGGTTGCCCCCACAGTCTACAGCTCCTGCACCTCATCCTCCTCAGCATCCTCCTCCTCTTCAACCTCCATCTCCAAAATGACCACATCAGTCACAAGCTGGAAGCACTGCAGCACTGCCTCGGCCAAGTGGCAACAGGCTGTGCTGAAGCTAATATGCTTAGGTGACAAACCACACAATGCTGAAGAATTTTGGACAGCTCTGAAAGGACAAGCAGATCTGTGGCTCACACCGCTGAACCTATAGCCAGGAATGGTCGTGTGTGACAATGGCCGGAACCTAATGGCGGCTCTGAGGCGAGGCGAGCTCACGCACATACCATGCCTGGCCCATGTGCTTAACCTTGTTGTTCAGCGGTTTCTCAAATCCTACCCAGAGCTGCCGGATCTGGTTGTTAAAATACGCCACCTGTGTGCCCATTTTAGAAAGTCACCTACAGCTTCCGCCTCCTTTTGCCGTGTTTCAGCAGCTTTTGCAGCTTCTGGCTCACAGACTGGTGTGTGATGTCCCCACGCGTTGGAACTCTACACTGCAGATGTTGGGAAGGATTTGTGAGCAGAAGAGGGCAGTTGTTGAGTACCAGCATCAACAAAGCCGTCGGTATTCAGTTCAGACTCCACACATAAGACCTCAGGAGTGGACATGGATGTCAGACATATGTACCATCCTCCAAAACTTTGCGGACTCCACCAAGATGGTGAGCAGCGATGACGCCATAATTAGCGTCACCATCCCGCTTCTCTGTCTTCTGAAATGCTCTCTGCTCACAATCAAAGAGGATGCATTGCAGGCGGAGCACGATGAGATGGAGCAAGGAACCATACAGGGTGATTACACACAGCCAAACCTCATGTCATCCCAATGTGGATTGGGTGACAATGAGGAAGAGGAGGAGGAAGAAAAGGAGCTAGTTTCATGCGCTATAGACGGTACTACCTGCACAGCTGTCATACCCTCTATTCAGTGTGGATGGCCAGAGGACAGAGAGGAGGAGGAGGGGGAGAGCATGGTCAGTCATCCTCTTGGTGAGGATACGGAAGTCTTGCCTGTTAGTAGTCTGGCACGCATGGCTGAGTTTATGTTACGCTGCCTTTCCCATGACCCTCGTGTTCTCAAAATTTTGGGTGACAGTCATTACTGGTTGGTGACACTTCTAGACCCACGCTACAAGGAGATATCTCTTATTCCTAAGGCTGACAGGTCTGCAAAAATGGGGCTGTACCAGAATGCCCTTGTTGCGGAAACTTTTAAAAAATTTCCCATCTGTAAACGCTGGCGGCAGAGGTCACACTTCGTTGGACAACCAACGAGTACAGGCGAGAGAGACGCAACTTCAATCCAGCAGAGGCAGGGGAACACTGTCAAAGTTCTGGGAGAATTTTCTCAGCCTCTTCCATCGCACAAGCCCTGAGGCGCGAGGTACTCTCACAATGAGTGCAAAGTTTGGGAAGACGCTGAGGGAGTAACTTGCCCACTGTACCAATGTCCTCCATGATTCCTCTGTGCCTTATAATTATTGGGTATCCAAGATGGATACGTGGAATGAACTGGCTCTCTATGCCCTGGAGGTCCTGGCCTGCCCTGCCGCCAGCGTTTTATCAGAGCGGGTTTTTAGTGCACCTTTTCACACCCAGACATGGGTATACGATTCCTGATTTTGGCTATTTGCTCTTGTCCTCCTTCTTCTCCTCATCCTCCACCACCATATCACCAGGGTGACCGTGGTCCTTGATGCAACACCCACATAATTTTTTTAAAGGGTGTTTATGATGCCTGTAAAAAATAATTTTTATACAGTATGTTCATGAACACCCCCCAGGGGTAAATGTTTGTCAGCCCATACACTTAGTGCATGGGCATTAGAAGTATAGGAGGGCCACTCCTTTCTAATGGGAACATTTTTTTATGAGGCCCTCCTCCACATCTCTTCCAAGGGGCATTGGAGTGCCTCCCAATTTTTGGCAGCCCTTGCATTCACTGCATAGTTCAACACTATGGGAGACCCACTTCCTAATAATGGGAACATTTTTTCATGAGGCCCTCTACGTCTCTTTGAAGGGGCATTGGAGGGCCTCTAAATTTTTGGCAACCCTTGCCTTCACTGCATAGGCCAACACAATGGGAGACCCACTTCCTAATAATGGGAACATTGTTTTGAGGAGGCCCTCTGACCTCCACGTCTCTTCCAAGGGGCATTGGAATGCCTCCAAATTTTTGGCAACTGTTGCATTCACTGCATAGGCACATACAATGGGAGACGTGCTTCCTAATAATGGGAACATTGTTTTCAGGAGTCCCTCCTCTAAGTTTCTTGAAAGGGGTATTGGGGTGCATTCAAATTTTGGGCAGCCCTGCCCCTCACTGCATAAGCAATAACAGTATAGGAGACCCACTCTTTAGTAATGGGAACAATAAAACATAGCCGGCTGACGGCTCTCTAAGAATAGTGAGGGCCGACTGCTGGTCCTTTAAGAACAGTAAAGGCCACCTGATGACCCTATAAAAATAGGCTTTGTGACTTTCAGAGTCCCTCCTTTATAAGTGAAACACGATGTGTCTGATGATATTTCACACACATCATGGCCAGATAAGGTTGTAAAATGTTAAAATGACATTTCCTGGTGAATGCATTTGTCACAGTTGAAAGCAATACAAAAGTGAAAAAGTGCATCAAAAACACTACGTGTGAACATACCCCAAGGTGTGGAGGAGCATTTTTGTTTTTGGTTATTTATTTTGCTTTATATACAAGTCATTACCCTGGAAAGGATGGTCCTTAACATATTTCCCAGAAAAATCCATTTTGGTCTTGTTTTGTTATGTTTTATTGTGAGTCCGTAAAAGTGGCGTAATACCTATGACAACGTTGTTGACAGAATTGACCTGGGAGTCAGAAATGCTTCCAGGGGTCTTTCCCATGTTGTCCCCATGTCATTTGAACACTGTTCTCATCGATTTGGGCAATTTTTAGGCCCGGGAAGAGACGCCTGAAAAATGCTCAAGTTTCCCATAGACTTACATTGGGCTCGTTGCTCGTGTCGAGAACCCGAGCATTCCAATGTGCTTGACCCGAGCATCGAGCACCCGAGCATTTTAGTGCTCGCTCATCACTAATTAGCACAGAAAACTCAAAAATAGATCAACATAGGGCTGGGCAGGGAATGATGATTATGGCTTTAATTATGAACATAAGGATTATGGCTTCGTAGTTCAGAGCCACAGGGGAGCAGTAATGCGGGCCAAAGAGTGTTGGATTACCTTACAGAGAACCTGACAGCTGATACCTGCTGCCCAATACACTGGCAGCAGGTATCAGACATTGGCTGTATGAACTCAGATTTGTTTGACTCTGAAATGCTGTGGTGTTTCAGATAAAAATAAATTGATTTTTTACTTATCATTTAATCTGTTTCTTGTATTTTTCATTGGGGGACACAGAAGCATGGGGATAGTCTGCTGCCACCTGGAGGCTGACACTATTATTGCATTTAAATAAAATTGTCTCTTCCCTAGCAGACTATACTTCGCCTGCTGGAGCAGGCTTCCTTCTAATAGGAGAATAGGAGAACAGAAAAGAATTAAGGCAAGAAGAAACATAGCTGTAAGCCCAACAGGGCAACGAAGGGAGGGAACTGTGTCACCCAATGAACACTACAAGAAACAGATTTTATGGTAAAAAATCTATTTTTCTCATTCTTCTTAATGGGGGACCCAAAACCATGGGATGTCCTAAAGTTGTCCTTATGGTTGGCAATACTATTAAATATCATACCGTTACCACTAAACCGGACGTCTGGGATACTGCTGTCTGCAGTATCTTCCAACCAAGACTTTCATCTGCCAAAGAAAAAGTATGCACCCTGTAAAATTTAGAAAACGTATACACCGATGCCCAGATAGCGGCTTTACAGAGCTGCAAAGCCAATGCCTGATGACAAACCATCCAGGAAGCCCCCACCGCAAACATAGAGTGCGCTCTAATCCTAAATGGAGCCACCCTGGTCTTAGCCTTATAGGCCTGGATGATAGCAGTCTTGATCCAGCGGGCAATCATTGCTTTAGAAGCGGCTTGACCCTTACGAGTGTTCTGTGGAATGACAAACAAGGAATCTGAATGCCGAAAAGAGGCAGTGGCCGATTAATAATACCTTACGGCTCTAACAACATCCAATCTGTGCAGAGCCTTCTCAATACCATGAGATGGTGCCGGACAAAAGGTAGGTAAAATAATATCTTCATTAAAGTGAAAACTTGAAACTACCTTCGGGAGAAAAGACGGAACTAGTCTCAACACTATCTTATCCTGATGAAGAATAAGGTAAGAGGTGTGACAAGACAGAGCCGCAAGCTCCGAGACTTTCCTAATAGAAGTGATGGCTGTAAGGAAAACTACCTTTATAAGAATGAAAAAGTGCAGAAATCTCTCTGATCGCCTCAAAAGGTGGAGACTGAACAGCCTCCAAAACAAGATTCAGATCCCAAGGGTCAGAGGAGCCTGATAGGTTGACTTAACATGTGCCACCCCCTGAAGAAAAGTTCTAACTTGGAGTATAGATGCCAAATCCCTCTGAAACAGAATAACCATGGAGGACATGACCCCTGAGGGAGTTAAGTGCCAGTCCTGCATCCAATCTGGATTGTAAGAATGAGAACAACATTGGCAAGGAAAACAGCTATAGGTGAAATACTAGTAGACTCACAGCAAAGAAAATATGCCCTCCAATTGTGATGGTAGACTCACAATGAGGATGGCTTCATAGTCTGAATGACTGATTCATACAGACATGCTGTCATCAAAATCGCGGCTTCAACAGCCACACTGTCAAATTGAGCGCCCGTGAATTCAGATGAAAGATTGGACCCTGGGACAGCAGATCCACATGGTCCAGAAGAGCCCATGGGACATCCATCTGGAGATTGATCACATCCAAATACCAGGCCATCTGAGGCCAATCTGGAGCAATAAGAATGATTGGAACACCCTCTGCTCTGATCTTCTTGAGAAGTCTGGGTAGAAGTGATAGAAGTGGAAAAAGATAAGGCAGAGTGAACTGCGAAAGAGAGGACACTGGGGGGGGGGGAGAAGTAGGGGGAGCAGGTAATGGACTTATGACAGGGTTATACTTACCTGGCCTGAAGCTCTGGATCCCTTTATCTTCTGCTCTATGCACACACGGCTATGTGGGGTAACAGGCAAGAGCTAGTTGGCTTATGGACCTCTGCCCCAGTACCTGCACCGACTATGTCAAGGTACCTTAATCCGGCCACATCAATGCAAGAGTATACAGACTGAGCAATTACAGCCTGTACTCTCTGTTGCTTTGTGGGTGTAACTGTGGCGCCCCTGCGGGTTCAATTGCCACAGAGGTACTGCATCTCACCTAGAGGTGTGGTATCTCACTCCCAGGTAAGGATGGAGTACTTGCCGACACCCAAACACCTGCATTCAACACATTCCACTTCAGTAGGAGCAGGGCGAGATTGCTCCTAAGGGAGAGCACAGTCCCTGGTCCCTAGCTGGAGTGTGGAACCATGTAGAGGGTGTGGGTGGAGGACATAATTTAGGGGAGCACAGAGAGAAGGACGAGATAAAAGGGGGAACCATCTTGGAAGTGGGGTGTTAGTCTGAGGAGAAGAAGTGGGAGCAGGAGCTCTGCACGAGCTCTGCTCAGGGAGGAGCGGATCTGAGTGAGAGAGGCCTAGGAGGTCAGACTGAAGAGGAGAGGAGCAGGAAGGAAGGCTAAAGAAGGAAAGAGAGGATACTAGGGGTACGGGCCGTGCTGGATGCCACCCGTATGCCCGAATCTACCAGGAGTGGAAGGATCAGGCCGCAAAGGGGACCCGCCCCTAACTAGTGAGAATTGCAATATTCAACTAGAAACCGGAGGCTTCTACATTTTCAGGGTGTAGTTGCCACAGCCGCAATTAATCGCCAAAAAGGTAGCCACACAAGATCCAGGGAACTTCAGGTTGCCCGCCAAGATCTGCGGTTACCGGCTTGGGACACTGTTTGCGAGGCACAGGGCAGGAGGATGAGAGCCAGCGCAGGAAGACGACCAGGAGGGACACACAGAAAAGGGTCCCGCTAAGTGCTCTTGAATTACCTGAGGGTTTGCTGAACCCCTCCCTGAGTAAACACCGGACGACGTGGGTGGTTATGAACTGCAGTTGTAACCAGGAGCAACGTGAGAATCGTGAGTAAAAACCCCTGAATACTGCAACCCACTGTCTCTGTGAATCAGTGCTGCGCCATCATCCCCTGCACCACATTGCACAACCACAGTTACTTCATCATCTACCATCACCGCAACGCCCTGGAGCTTAGCTCTACCTGTGGAGAGCTGAACCAACTCTGCTGCATTAACATCAACTCCAGAGGACCTGCTCCGCAGCTGCGGCTCCATATAGCCGCATACCACAGGTGGCGTCACGAACATTTCAGAAAAACTGTAATCCCCTTTCCCAAATTCCCCTTTTATTGACCGCCCTGGGTCACGGACCGGGTCACCGCCACTGTGACATCTCCCCTAGCAACGACCGGCCCGGCTACCAAGTACCCCACGGCCCAGGGGGCGCGTCATAACAGAGTGCACAATTACACTCTTTTACCTGAGATATCCATCTGAAAGAAAAAAAACAAAGCGGTTAGTGCCTAACCTAAGACAGGTCTGAGAAAGACCCTGCCTCCAATTGACACTACACTAAACTGAGGAAGCCTGGCTCCAGCAGGCAAGGCATAGTCTGCTGGGGAGGAGTCCAATTTTATTTAAATGCAAGAATAAACTCAGCCTCCAGGTGCCAGCAGACCATTCCCATGAGTCTGTGTCTCCAATAAGATAAATGAGAAACATAGTTTAATAGCCATTCGGGCCTGAGCTGTGCAGTAAACTAGTCAGACAGACGAGGCTCCGGTGGCTTCTTCTCACCCAAGGCCCTGAAGTGACAGGTCTCTGCCTATGCACCTTTGTCTCCAGCAACTATTAAAGTATATTTTTCACTGAAACGCTGCAGTATTTCAGAGTCAAAAATACTGTATCTGGCTGAGTTTATACAGCCATTGTCTGGTACCTTCTACTCGTCGACTGGGCAGAATGTATCAGGTGTCAGGTTCACTTTAAAGAATTAAAAAGAATCTGTCAGCAGATGTTTACACTCTAAAACAATGTCATCTATGTAAAGCATATGAAATGTTGATGACATCTATACCTTTGTAGTAAAAGTCTGAACACCCATTATTTAGGAATCCATTGGCAAATGTTTATGCAACTGAGATCGCAAGTGCAGGGGATTTAGCCTGCACTTACAGCACTCCAGCTTCTCCAGCTTCTCCAGCCTTTTCTTCCCATCGCTGACCTCTTGTCATTTTCTGACAGGTTACTCTCATATATGACCTGCTCCCTTGCCTAAGAACCTGCACAGAGAATAGTGACCTGTCAGTCATCGACTGGAGGCCTGTGGTTGGGAGGAGAACAAGGCTGGAGAAGCCAGAGAGATGTAAGTGCAGATAAAGCCCCTACAAACTCATTTGCATAAATATTTCCCAATGGATTCCTTGAAAACGGGGGTATGAACATTTAATACAAAGATATGAACGTCGTCAGCATTTGATATGATTTACATAGATGGTAATCCTGCTGACAGGTTCTCTTTAAGAAAATAAAAAATGAAATAAAGTAAACCAACTAAACTTTACTGAATAAAGCTGCAAGTGTCATAGGACATTGTATTGTGGTCCTGTAATTTTAATGCAGATTTTACATTAGCAGCTTTGAATTATGCCTGATGGGAGGATCTCCGATTCCTTTTTAACTACCCTAACTTAGAAAACTTTCCAGTAGTCCTCCACATCACCAGAGGCACATGATGACCCCAGTAACCAAGGTCTTAACTTATTTCTTGCTCGAATTCATAATATCCTGGTCCATCTCCTCGCGTAATAAACCTCACTCTCTGCTCAGTGATGTCAAACTTCCCTAATTAAAGAGCTACCTATAGTCCCCACCCACTGGCATGGTAATGCAATGTATCAGCTCCACCATACATTTTCCTTCCAGGTAGAACCCAGCTATTTATTGGCTTATTGTAGGTAGGATAATAGCAGCCTTTTCTGCAACTGCCTCCAAGAGTCTCTGATTCTTAATTTTGAACAAAGCAACGTACAATGGCAGAACCATTCTCATGGCAAACAAGAATATGTGCACCTTGTATCAGAAAATATATACATTGATATTCACAGGACAAATAAATAAAATCTCAGCATTCACTCGTGAAACGTAGTCATTAACTTGCGCGGGTGGGAGATTTACTTTTAACTCAACTTAAAAGTGTTTCTTGTACAGTCTCGTGCTGTGTCACCGGGACCTTAGAAAATAAGAAGTGGGATATGATGATAAGGGTTGACAGTATAATTAATCTAAAAATACATAAATAAACAACAAAACTGCATCTAATAAAGGTTAAATATGCACAATAAATCATAGTTTTAGTGAAAATGGCAATCTATGTGACTAATAGAGAAAACAGCATATTTTCCCATTTATTTGACAGTATAATAAAATACTGTTTTCTCACTTAACATAATTGTTTTGGAATATTTTCATCACCAGTAAATTGTGATATTTTGCTTCTAGCTATGAAGACATAAATAAAACATCTTGATTCATGTTGGAAATGCCTCATTGTAGAGTGGTAGTGACAGTCGCAGCAGCCAGTCTGCAATGATTGGCAATTGTTGGCATGACAGTTACTGACAGATTTTAGAAACAGTAGCTATTTTAAGTTCCAGCAGTTATAAAGTTTAATAAATCAACATTTTAGAAATTTTTTTTTTATAATAATCTTTTAAAAATGGGTAAAAAAAAAAGTTTAACACTTTAATATACAGTATTTTCCAGCGTATAAGATGACTTTTTAACCCCCGAAAATCTTCTCAAAAGTCAGGAGTCGTCTTATACGCCGGGTGTCATCTTATAGGGCGTATACCCATATAGTCCGAATGTTGGGGGAGGAGGGGGTATATATATATGATGTGCGGTGTGTGGGGGGAGTGGCAGCCGCGGAGGAGCGGGGCACAGGAGGCAGCAGCCGCCTGCTGCAGCCTACACTGTCCCGCTGCTAAAGAAAATTAATATTCACTGCTCCCCATGCCCATGGGGCATGGGGAGCACTGAATATTCATGCTGCTTAATAGCAGCACATAGTGTATCCGCAGCGCGGCTTCTGCTGCTGATGGGCGATCGTGTATTTCCGCTGTTAAAGGGCATGAATATTCAACCTCTCTCCACGCCCATGGGAATGGGGAGGGGTGAATATTCATGCCCTTTAATAGCGGGCACATGCAATCGCTCAGCAGCAGCAGGAGCCGCACTGCAGATACACTGTGTGCCGTCTATTAAGGAGCATGAAGTCACTGCTCCCCGCGCACACAGACCCGACATGGGGAGCAGTGACTTCCGGCAGCTGATCTCTCCTTGTGTGCATATGGTAGTGACGCCATGCACAGCTCCATGGCGAGATCAGTGTGGGCAGACAGGACGCAGCGCTGGAGGAGAGAAGAAAGGTGAGTAGGAGTGTTTATTTTTTTATGTGCAGCATGATGGGGATTAGGGGAATCATGCATACCAAAATAAGGATGAGGAGGCATACATAACAGGATAAAAGTGAGGGGGCCATAATTACCAGGATAAGGCTGATGGGGGCATACATAACAGGATAAAGATGAGGGGGCCATACATACCAGGATAAGGATGAGGGGCCATACATACCAGGATAAGGATGAGGGGTGCCATGCATACCAGGATAGGGATTAGCGGTGCCATGCATAGCAGGATAGGGATTAGGGGTGCCATGCATACCAGGATAGGGATGAGGTGTGCCATGCATACCAGGACAGAGATGAAGGGTGCCATGCATACCAGGATCGTGATGTAGGGTGCCATGCATACCAGGACAGGGATGAGGGGTGCCATGCATACCAGGATGGGGATTGCTGTGCCATGCATACGAGGATAGGGATGAGGGGTGCCATGCATACCAGGATAAGGATGAGGGGTGCCATGCATACCAGGATGGAGGGGTTCCAAGCATACCAGGATAGGGATGAGGGGTTCCATGCATACCAGGACAGGGATGAGGGGTGCCATGCATACCAGGATAGGGATGAGGGGTGCCATGCATACCAGGACAGGGATGTGGGGTGCCATACATACCAGGATAGGGATGAAGGGTGCCATGCATACCAGTATAAGGATGAGGGGTTCCATGCATACCAGGATGGAGGGATGCCAGGCATACCAGGATGGGGATGGGGGCCAAGTATAAAAGAAAGGGGGGCAGATATAGCAGGATGGGGGATATTGTCAGAATTGGGGGACATTTCCCCTATACCAGTGTCAGCAGAAGACCCCCTCCCCTTAAAAGTGCATCTTGAACACATTTTTTGCTTATATTTTTTTTCTATTTTCCTCCTCTAAAACCTAGGTGCGTCTTATGGTGTGGTGCGTCTTATAGTCTGAAAAATACAGTATTTATAGTAATTTATAAGCCCTCCCTGTCTCTAAGACTATCAGAGCGATAGCACATCCCTCTGGCCCGCCCTTGTATCCTTCTACTGGTACCTCCTGGTCTGCCTCTCTGATCTCGTTCCTGAGGACTGCAGAGGTGAGGGCGCGCCACACCGGGAAAGTGTAAGTGAAGCAAGCTGCAGGCATCCGGAACGCCCGGGATATGGAAAAAAGAGAAAGAGCAGTGCTGTGACCAGAAAAACATGCCTCTTTCACTCGTCTGGCCTTCCCTTGTATTACCTCCTTTTCTGCCTCTCAGATCTCGCTCCTGAGGACTGCAATGAAGCTAATTGCTTTGAAAATGAAAGAGAGTGAAAGAGAACTCAGGGGTTTAATATTGCCCTCCTTGTTTTATTGTGAAGAATAAAAAATGCGTTTTTTAAAGAGGTTATCCTGGCTTGGGGTTCAAATCTTCAGTCACTCTATGCAACTGAATAGAATCCTAACAGTGCACACAGTGCAGACTGTCAGGATTCTCTGGTGCCGAAGCCGGGAGCAGATGGGCACGTGACCGCAAGTATGTGATATGCATACATGTGGTCACATGCTGACTAGACATACATGGTCTCACTGAATTGACTTGTATTGAGCGAAGCTAGACATGTCTATTCAATGGCATCGGAGAATCCTGACAGTGCGCACTATGCGAGCTGTGAAGATTCACAACTCTACAGTCACATAGAGAGTACATGAAACCAAGGCTTGGACAAACCCTTTAGGGTGCTGTTACTGCAGTATTTCTCAGATCAATCAATTCAGTCATACTGAGTGACTATACAGCTACTGTACTTCCCTATGAGCTCTGATTTCCTATCCCTACTCTGTATGAGCATAAAACGCGCTCTTTGGCCAGCCCCAATCTTTTATACTGGCTGTGTTAACTCCTCTGATTCGCTGTGCTATAACCATGTGTTAGCATATCTGCAGGTCATTAATTAGGGGTACTCCATGTGCCAACACAAAATGTCATTAGCCAATTCTCTAATGCTTCAGCAGCATGAGAAATGGCGCTGGGAATTTTTTTCCACATGGACAGAACTTGGACCAATGTTATGCAGTTGAGCTGCTCTGTGTTTTCAGTTTTACATGCTCCAAATGTTTGTGTGCAAAAAAAAATCACAGCATGCAGTACTCTCTTGTGTATTTCAAATGAGACTTGCTTATTTATGTCTATGGGTGAGCAAAAAAAATAGATTCCATATGGATCATCCATGTAAAACTTAATTGCTAAAGATACTTTGCAGTTATTAACATGGGAAACTCTACTTGGTCTTGTGAATTTTATTAACTGCTGATATATAAAAATAGATGCTATATGGATAACCCCTTAAAGGGAATCTGTCACCACATTTGACCTACCTAAACTATTAATATGAGCATAGAGGTTATAGACTGCTGAAAAAGGTGATAACTGCATGACTCATATCAGATGCCTTGTTGTTGAGAAATCATCTTTTATCACTTTATATATATGACCTCTTCCAGGCTATGGGGAGGACGCTGCCTGGAAGATAACTCGGTCTCCAGGGCTTGTTTTTGTTATGTTCTGCTACCAGAGCTAAGGAAAGAGAGGAGATCTGTCCCTACGATAGAACTCAGCTGAATCCCTACGATGTAACAGGGAACCTGATCCTGCGATCAGACCTCCTAAAGTCCTAAGCTAGTCTGTACGGAGACCTATAGATGTGGGGAAGGAATCCCTACAAGTACTAAGGACTGGGAGGAATATGGGACACCTCCTAACAGAAATAGTAGCAGACAGACGAACAAACAAAATATATAGAACATAGAGGTCCGTAAACCAAGCAAACTAACAGAGTTAGATACAGAGCACAGGCTAGCTAGAAAGTAGTTATACAATGAAGTCCAGCAAAGCCAGAAGGGCGGAGCAGGATTAAATAGGCCAACAAGGTCATGTGACCAGCAAAGGAAAAAAAACCTAAGAGCAAGGTTCTAACAGTACCCCCCCTTCTAAGAGGATCCTCCGGATCCCCTAGGACCAGGCTTATCAGGAAATCTCCTGTGAAACGCTCTGATAAGTCTGGACGCGGAAACATCATCCGACCTCACCGAAGAGTTATCCTCGGGTCCGAAACCTTTCCAGGCCACAAGATACTGCAAACTACCTCTATACCGTCTAGAGTTAAGGATGCGAGAAATTTCATATTCCCCGTCCTCCACCACCGGAGGAACAGAGGCAGAGGCGTCACAATCCGATACAACAGCTTTTTTCAACAGAGAGACATGAAATACCGGATTAATTCTCCAGGAGGTAGGAACCTCCAACCTAACAGCAGATTGGTTGACAACCTGAAGCACCTTAAAGGGCCCTACAAACTTGGGACCCAATTTCTTAGAAAGAATCCTCAACCGCAGATTCCTAGAGGACAACCAAACCATGTCACCAACAGCGAACAAAACCTCCTGTCGTTTCCTATCAAAGTAGTCTTTAGATTTTCTGTTGGCCTCCTGAAGATTACCACGCACATCCGTCCAAACTCTCTCCAAATCACCGGAAAAATTCTCCTCCTCAGGCACGGCAGATCCCAACTTGGAGAACGACCCAAACGACGGATGTCTCCCAGAACAACAAAAAAAAGGCGAACAACCAGCAGAAGAAGATGTATGATTGTTCAGAGCAAATTCAGCAAGTGGCAGAAACTCAGACCACCCCTCTTGATTGTCTGCCACAAAACAACGCAAGAACTGCTCAACATCCTGGTTTTTCCTTTCTGTCTGGCCATTAGATTCAGGATGATATCCGGACGAGAACGACAAATGAACTCCCAACCTGTCACAAAAGGCGTGCCTTTTGTGACAGGTTGGGAGTTCATTTGTCGTTCTCGTCCGGATATCATCCTGAATCTCATGGCCACGAACTGAGGACCCCTATCAGAAACAATGTCAGTAGGAATGCCATGAAGTCTGACAATTTCCTTGACAAAGGCCTTAGCGAGAGTTTTAGCGCAGGGCAGTTTGATGAAGGGAACCAAGTGACACATCTTGATAAAACGGTCCACGACCACCCAGATGACAGTAAAACCCTCAGAGGGGCGAAGGTCAGTTATAAAGTCCATAGCCAAATGTGTCCAAGGAGCACTGGGAACCTCCAAAGGACAAAGCAACCCCGCAGCAGGAGTATGTGAGGACTTAGATCTAGCACATATAGTACATTGACGCACCCACTTAATGACTTCCTTCTGCCATCCAGGCCACCAAAAACTGTGACCCACCAGTCTCTTGGTCTCAGAGATTCCGGGATGACCTGCCAACCGAGATTCGTGACACTCAACAAACAAATCTCTCCTAAAGGTCCCAGGCACAAACAACCTCCCATGAGGAGTGTTAGATGGGGCATTCTCCTGTGCTTTAAGAATCTCATCTTCCAAAACGGAGTCCAAAGCAGCTATCACAACACCTTCTTGTAAAATGTTCTCCTCTTTCTCAGCACCGACTATGGGAGAAAAACTGCGAGACAACGCATCCGCCTTAACATTCTTAGTACCAGGGATGTAAGTAACGGAGAAATTAAACCGCGAGAAAAACAGTGCCCACCTAGCCTGACGGGCATTCAGGCGCTTGGCAGCATCAAGATATATCAGATTTTTATGATCCGTAAGAACCTGAACGGGAAATTCCGCACCTTCCAAGAAGTGGCGCCAGTGTTCAAATGCGAGTTTAATAGCCAATAATTCCCGATTACCAATATCGTAATTCAGTTCAGTCTCCGAAAATTTTTTTGAAAAAAAGGCACAGGGATGTAATCCATCCCCGTTATCCTGAGACAATACTGTGCCAACCCCCACAGAGGAAGCATCAACCTCAACCAAAAACGGCTTAGTCACATCAGGCTGCATAAGGATGGGAGCAGAGGTGAACCTCTCCTTGAGATACACAAAAGCTTCAATGGCCTCAGAAGACCACTGAACCGCATCAGCACCTTTCTTGGTGAGATCGGTCAGAGGTTTGACAATACTAGAAAATTTTTTTATGAATTTTCTGTAATAATTGGCGAAACCTAAAAACCTCTGTATCGATTTCAAACCAATAGGCCTAGGCCATTCCTGTACAGCTTGAACTTTAGCCGGGTCCATCTCAAAACCTTCGCTGGAGATAATGTAACCCAAAAAACTAATTCTCTGTACAGCGAACTCGCATTTCTCCAGCTTAGCAAAAAGCGAATTGTCCATTAATAACTGTAATACCTCACGTACGCTCCGCCAATGAGACTCCAGATCGGGCGAATAAATCAAAATGTCATCCAAATACACAACCACATTTTTGCTGATCAAAGGTCTAAGGATGTCATTAATAAGATTCTGAAAAAAATGCAGGAGCATTAGTACGACCAAAAGGCATAACAAGATTCTCAAAATGACCCACAGGAGTGTTAAAAGCAGTCTTCCATTCGTCACCCTCCTTCATGCGCAACAGATTGTATGCCCCCTTAAGGTCAATTTTAAAGAACCACTTGGCCCCCATTAACTGGTTAAACAGATCAGGAATCAATGGCAGTGGGTAAGGATTGCGTACAGTAATTTTGTTAATCTCACGAAAATCCAGACAAGGACGTAAACCGCCGTCCTTTTTTTTTACAAAAAAAAATCCAACCGCCACAGGAGACTTAGAGGGCCTAATGTGACCGGCGGCCAAACTTGTCTGTATGTATTCCTCCAAAGCCTTCCTCTCAGGAATAGTAAGGTTAAATAAACGACTTTTAGGAAGAGTCGCTCCAGGGACAAATTCAATAGAACAATCATAGTCTCTATGGGGAGGCAAAACCTGCGATTCCTTCTCAGAAAAAACTCTCCAAAAATCCTGAATAGGAACAGGCAATTCTCCCCTATCCAAAGCTGCAATACGCCCATTACAACACTTGTCATAACATTTATGGCTCCAGGATTTAATTTCACTGGTAGACCAATCCAGTACAGGATTGTGAAATTTTAACCAGGGCAATCCCAATATTACTGGAGAAGGCAAGTTATTCAAAACTACCAAATCCAATTTCTCATGGTGAACACCATTAATAGTGAGAGGAAATTCACAGACCTTGAGAGTAATATTCTTCAAAGGGGAACCATCCACAGAAACCACAGCAATGGGGGATGATAAAGGTTCGGGTTTTAAATTGAGTCTTTCCAAGAATCCCCCATCAATAACATTCAGAGTAGACCCACAATCAACAAACACCCGAAATTCCATTAATTTTTCCTGAGCAATCGTGGAAGCAGCTAAAAATACACCCTTGGAATTTAAACAGGCAATACGGGCATGACTGACCATTTTTTTTTCTTTCTTCATACGAAGCTCACAGCCTTTAATCAAATGACCAGATTTTCCGCAATAGAAACACAAGCCTTCAGAAAATCTACGGTCTTTTTCTTGAGAGCGAGGTGCCACCGATCCAATCTCCATCGGTTCACCACTGTTAGTACACACATTCTCATAACCAGAAACTGACATAGCAGAGCATTTGCTCTCATTAACCCTTGCACGCAGTCTCCTATCCACCCGTATAGCTAATTGCATAGCCTGTTGCAAATCTTCAGGTGTAGGATAAGCAATTAGCAGGTCTTTAACCCTTTCATTGAGCCCAGCAAGAATAGACTTTTCAGAGCAGAATCGTTCCACCCTGTTTGAGTAGACCAACGACGGAAATGAGTACAATATTTTTCCACATTACCTGATCCCTGTTTCAAACGTCTCAACTCAGTCTCAGCTGATGCGACACGGTCAGTATCATCATATAATAGTCCCAAAGCAGAAAAAAAACTATCCACTGATCTGAAGCATGTATCACTAGGTTGCAAAGAAAAGGCCCACTCCTGAGGCTCTTTGCGCAAAAGTGACATTATGAACCCTATGCGCTGGGATTTATCCCTAGAGGACTTGGGTCTCAAATGAAAATACAATAAGCAAGCATTTTTAAATGAAAAAAATTCTCGGTGTTCACCAAAAAATAAATCCGGCAAACATACCTTAGGCTCCAAGAAATGTGCTCCAGGACAGTTACTCACGTGCTGACGGAGCTCGGCCACTTCCAGAGAGAGTCCCTGCAGGTGTTTAGCCAAATCCTGAACCGACACCATGATGGAACAGAAAAAATCTTTCCTTAGAGAATTTGCGGGCTGGACTTACTGTTATGTTCTGCTACCAGAGCTAAGGAAAGAGAGGAGATCTGTCCCTACGATAGAACTCAGCTGAATCCCTACGATGTAACAGGGAACCTGATCCTGCGATCAGACCTGCTAAAGTCCTAAGCTAGTCTGTACGGAGACCTATAGATGTGGGGAAGGAATCCCTACAAGTACTAAGGACTGGGAGGAATATGGGACACCTCCTAACAGAAATAGTAGCAGACAGACGAACAAACAAAATATATAGAACATAGAGGTCCGTAGACCAAGCAAACTAACAGAGTTAGATACAGAGCACAGGCTAGCTAGAAAGTAGTTATACAATGAAGTCCAGCAAAGCCAGAAGGGCGGAGCAGGATTAAATAGGCCAACAAGGTCATGTGACCAGCAAAGGAAAAGAAACCTAAGAGCAAGGTTCTAACAGTTTTACACCAATGGGAGTTACCAGTGTGATATGTTATGACCACTCTCTGCTCTCCTGATCTCACTGCAGAGCTGTGTGTGATTATAACTGACACATCTATAGCTTCCTCTCAACTTCCATATCACAGGTAGACAGAGGTGCAAAATTGTTACAATACAGCAGAGCTGTAAGAGCTGCAGTATATATGTTTGCAAGAAGACAAATTTAATTTCTCCTGTTCTGTTTTAGTTACTTTTCTCACACTGGTAACTTCCCTTCATGTAAAATAAGCTCTAGAGGTAGAGTTATCTTCCAGGTAACATCCTCCCCATAGCCTGGAAGAGGTACTTTACATAAAAGAAAAATGTGGATTTCTCTGGAATAAGACAACAGATCACAGATATCAAGGTATAATTTTATTCAGCTTCCAATGACCTACATGGCTATGTAAACTATTAGGAGGGTTGATCCTACTGACAGATTCCCTTTAAAGATATATGACATACTGATTTGTCATATGCCAGTTCCCTGACTTTGCCAAAGCTCCAACCGCGGCTGTTACCCTGTTAAATGCCACTGTCAATCTCTGACAGCGGCATTTACAGCATGCCGGCAGGGGAGCACATCATTCATTGCACCAATCCACACCCTTACGACGTGATCGGGAACCATGAAAGTCGGGAGGCTGCTCAAGATCCGCATTGTGACAGTTCTCCTGTGAATGACAGTTTATGGCTGGTGTTTATAGGAGACAGTGATTTCTGCTTTATATAGCAATATTGTTGTATTGCTGTACATAGTAGAAGCGATAAGACGATCACAAGTTCAAGTACCATAAGGGGACTAACAAGTAGAGCGAAAAGTAAAGAAAAATGTTCTTAAAAAGAAATACATATACAAGCACAAAAAATCCCTCTTTAGCCCCTTAACCCCTTTATGACCTTGTCAGTAATAGTATGTAGCTGCGCCTTGGGCCTATAGGGCCAGCTACGTACTATTACGAGCGCTGTGATCTCGCCCGCACACAAGCGGTGCGGGGCGATCGCCGCCGGGTGTCAGCTGATTGTCACAGCTGACACCCGGTGCTATGTGCAGGGAATGGTCCCACAACAGGAGGCAGGACGTTACTTTGGTCATGCGGTGTGCAGTCCTGACAGGCTGCATGACAAAAGGAGCTGCTGCTCTCTATGCCATGCAGCTGATCAGGCTGCAAAAAGTGAAAGTCCCATAGTGGGACAATGTGTAAGAGTAAAAAAAAAGTAGAAAAGTGAAAAAAAAAAAAAAAAATTGCAAAAATATAAAAAAAAAATGAAAAAAATAATCCCCAAAAAATAAAAATATATTGAACCCATAATATTTATTTATTCTGAAAAAAAACAAAAACCAATAAAAGTACACATATTTGGTATTGCCGCGCCTGGAACAACCTGACCTATAAACTGTCCCACTAGTTAACCCCTTCAGTGAAAAAGGTAAAAATAAAAAACGAAGCAAAAAACAATGCTTTATCATCATACCGCCAAATAAAAAATTGAATAACAGGCTATCAAAAAGACAAATGTAAATAAAAATGGTACCACTGTAAACGTACTGACCTGAACAATAAAGCTGCCTTATCAATTTTACCACATGCGGAATGGCATAAAAAAAAAAAAAAAACACAATTTCTGAATTCCTGTTTTTTGTTTTTTCTGCCTCCCAAAAATCGGAATAGAAAGCGATCAAAAAATGTTGCATGCCCGAAAATGGTACCAATAAAAATGTCAACTTGTCCCGCAAAAAACAAACCTTCACATGACTCTGTCGGCCAAAATCTGGAAAAATTATAGCTCTCAAAATATGGCAATGCAAAAACTAGTCTTGCAAAAAATGCGTCTTTTAGTGTGGGACAGCTGTCAATCATAAAAACCCGACATGAATCTGGTATTGCTGTAATCGCACTGACCCAAAGAATAAAGTCGTCTAATCACTTATACCACATGAGGTACGGTGTAAAAAAATAAACTCTAGGGTTAGGGTTGTGCTAGGTTTAGAGTTTTATTAGGGTTGGGGTTAGGGTTGTGCTAGGGTTAAGGTTGTCTTAGGGTAATGGGTTGTGCTAGGGTTAGGGTTGGGCTAGGGTTAGGATTGGGGTTGGTGTTAGTGTTAGGGTTAGGGTAGGGTTAGGGTTGGGCTAGGGTTAGGGTTGGGGTTGTAATAGGGTTGGGGTTAGGGTTGGGATTTTTCAAAAGTAAAGAAAAAAAAAATGACCACAATATGGCGAACAGTGTTGAGCGCAAATGCTTGCTACTTGAGTTTGCATTGGGTGCTCGGGTATGCACTGAGTATCGTGGGTGTTCGAGTGACATGCTCGAATCTCTGCTCCATATCTTTCGCGGCCAAAAAAACGTTGCTAGGATCGCCTGCCATGCAAGAGTGATCCCCGCATGTTTTTTTTGGGTGTCTAACAACCTTGAAACATGGGGGCAGGGATGCAAGCATGTCAGTCGAGCACCCATGATACATGGTGCATACCTGAGTACCCGATGCAAACTCAAGTAGCGAGCACTTGCGCTCAAGACTAATGACACTTATTCATATGATGACCTAATGTTATCAAATTCTGTCATACCTCTGGGTTCAAAATGTACACTATACCCCTTGATACAATTTTTGAGGGGTCTAGTTTCCAAAATGGAGTAAATTTTGGGGGGTTTCCACTATTTAGGCACATCAGGGGCTCTCCAAATGCGACATGGCGTCCGCTCTCGATTCCAGCCAATTTTGCGTTCAAAAAGTCACACAGTGCTTCTTCCCTTCTGAACCCTGACGTGCACCCAAACAGTGTATTTTCCCCACATATGGGGTATTGGCGTACTCAGGAGAAATTGCGCAACAGTTTTTAGGCTCCATTTTCTCCTCTTACATTTGTGAAACTAAAACATTTGGGGCTAAAATATCATTTTTGTGGAAAAAGTTAGATTTTTTTATTTTCATGTTCTAAACTTCTGTGAAGCACCTGGGGGAAAAGGGTGCTCACCACACATCTAGATAAGTTCCCTGAGGGGTCTAGTTTCCAAAATGGTGTCACTTGTGGGGGTTTTCCACTGTTTAGGCATATCAGGGGCACATCCGCTAATTATTCAAGCAAATTTTACATTCAAAAAGTCAAATGGCGCTCCTTCCCTTCCGAACCCTGCCGTATGCCCAAGCAGTGGTTTTCCCCCACATATGGGGTATCAGCTTACTCATTAGACATTGCACAACAAGTTGCATGGTGCAATTTCTCCTGTTACCCTTATGAAAATGCAAAACTGGGGGCTGAAAAACTTTTTTGTGGGAAAAATGTGAAAATTTTATTTTTACGGCTCCGTGTTATAAACTTCTGTGAAGCACCTGGGGGTTCAAGGTGTTCACCACACATCTAGATAGTTCCCTGAAGGGTCTAGTTTCCTAAATGATATCACTTATGGGGGGTTTCCACTGGTTAGGCTCTCTAAACGCAACATGGCGTCCGCTAATTATTCAAGCAAATTTTACATTCAAAAAGTCAAATGTCACTCCTTCCCTTCTGAGCCCTGCCGTGCACCCAAACAGTGTTTTTTCTCCACGTATGGGGTATCTACGTGCTGAGGGGAAATTGCACAACAAATTTTGGGGTCCATTTTTTCCTGTTACCCCTGCAAAAATAAAAAATTGGGGTCTAAAGTAACATTTTTGTGAAAAAAGTTAAATGTTCATTTTTTTCCTCCCCATTCCAAAAATTCCTGTGAAGCACGTGAAGGGTTAATAAACTTCTTGACTGTGGCACCTTGAGGGGTGAAGTTTTTAGAATGGTGTCACTTTTGGGCATTTTCTGTCATAAAGGCCCTTCAAAGTCACTTCAAATGTGATGTGGTCCCTAAAAAAATGGTTTTGTAAATTTTGTTGGAAAAATGAGAAATCGATTATCAACTTTTAACCCTTGTAGCGCACTAATAAAAAAAATGTTGGCTCCAAAATTGTGCTGATGTAAAGTAGATATGTGGGAAATGTTATTTAATAAGTATTTTGTGTGACATATCTCTCTGATTTAACGGAATAAAAATTCAAATTTTGAAAATTGTGAAATTTTCAAAATTTTTGCCAAATTTCCAATTTTTTCACAAATAAATGCAAGTGATATCTAAGAAATTTTACCACTGTCATGAAGTACAAAATGTCACAAAAAAACATTCTTAGAATCAGTGGGATCCGTTGAAGCGTTTCAGAGTAATTACCTCATAAAGTGACAGTGGTCAGAATTGTAAAAATTGGCCTGGTCATTAACGTGCAATCCACCTTGGGGAGTAAAGGGGTTAAAAAATAAAGAAACAATAATAAAAAAAATACAACATGCTGTAACGTTATGTTTGCATAAGTCCGATCTATCAAAATATAAGATTAATTAACACGATTGGTAAACGGTGTAATAGGAAAAATGATTGAAACACCAGAATCATGGTTTTTTTGGTCGCCACAACACTGCAATAAAATGCAATATGAGGTGGTCAAAAGGTCGTATCTACCCCAATATTGTATCAGTAAAAACATTAGCTCAAAAAATAGGCCCTCACACCGCCCCATCGATCTAAAATTGTGAAGTCTAAGTCTGGTGATGTAGTCTGGCAGTGTGTATCACCAAGTGTGGATCATACAAGTGTGGCATTGAATTAATCCTGAATTGAACCTGAAGGGAACAGAAGAAAACAGGATACCCAGGCAAAGTAAAAAATGTTTCTGTTTGTTTTCACTCTCTCCCCTATAGTCCTTCACTTTCTACTAACCCTAATCCCTACCCCTAGTAAGGAACTCGTCATCTCTCCCTCCATTCTCCATCCATCTCACCTTCTACTCAGAAGTATTTCTCAACATTCAATCCTGTATATCATCCAAGCACAGACAGCCACCTCAAGGCCTCTCCTGCTCCCACCTGCTAACACTTTCCCTGCTCCTTCTGACTGCTGGCGATATCTCTCCAAATCTTGGCCCTCCTCAGCACATCCCCACAGTCTCTTCCACCTCCTATCCATGATCTGTCACAAACTCTTGCAACCTTTCTAACCTTATGCCTAGCCCCCGCTTCCCTAGCCACACTAACAGGAGCTCTATGGAACGCTCGCTCTGTCTGCAACAAACTTTCCTACATCCATGATCCATGATCTTTTCCATTACTAACAAACTTTCCTTCCTCACCATAACCGATACCTGGCTCACCCCCTCTGACACAGCCTCCCCAGCTACACTTTCGTACTGCAGTGGATTCCATATTTCTCACCCCCCCCCACCCCAATGGCAAGCATGGTGGAGGAGTAGGTTTTCTCCTGTCAGACAACTGCTCCTTCACCCAAATCCTACTTCCACCCTCCATTACTCTCCCCTCTTATGAGGTGCACTGTGTGCACATCTACTCCCTCTCCAACTTCCAACTGGTCATCATTTACCGCCCCCAGGACCAGCCACCACTTTCTTTGACCACTTCACCACCTGGCTGCTTCATTTCTTTTCCGCTGACATCCCCAATATCATCATGGGTGGCTTCAACATCCCCATCAACACTTCCCTCTCAGCTGCCTCTAAGCTTCTTTCCCTCACTTCCTCCTTCAGCCTTGCTCAATGGTCTTCTGGTCCCACTCGCAAAGATAGCCACACACTGGACCTCATCTTCACCCGCCTCTGTTCCCTATCTAACTTCTCTAACTCTCCTCTCCCCCTGCCTGACCACAACTTACTTACATTCTCTTCCCTCTCTTCTCAGGTGCACAAGCCCCACTCCACAAACTTGCACACCCTTGCAGAAATTTCAAACACCTTGACCTACACTCACTCTCTGAATCCCTTCTCCCTCTCATAGGCATAAGTTCATTACACGATGCAGATGCTGCTGCCACTTTATATAACACCACAACAGCTGCTGCTCTCAATTTGGTTGCCCCCCTCACACATACCACAGCTTGCCCACTCAACAGGCAACCCTGGCACACCAACCTGACTAAATAACTGCGAAGGGCCTCCAGGGTTGCTGAGTAAGGAAATGTAAAAGGTCCCACTCCCAACGAGCATTTCATCAAATTTAAATAATCTCTCACTTCTTTCAAGTCCACACTTACTGCAGCAAAATAAACCTACTTCCCATTTCTCATATCCTCGCTATCTCACAGCCCTAAACAGCTATTCAACACTTTCAGTTCTCTCATCTGTCCACCAGTGCCTCCTCCCTCTCCTCTCATCTCAGCCAAAGACTTTGCCTCATTCTTCAAACAGAATATTGACACCATCAGACAAAGCATTTGCCTAAAGTCCACACAGTCCCTCCTCTTAACTACTCAACAGTCCTCCTCCAAAACCAGCATCTCCACCATTATGGACGATCAAGTTTCCTCTTTAGTCTCCAAATTACACCTCACCACCTTCAAAGATGCCTCGATCACACCCATCCTCAAAAAGCCATCCCTTGACCCATCCTCTCTGTCTAGCTATCACCCCATATCACTTCTCCCTTATGCCTCAAAACGTCTGCAACAACATGTCCATTCCGAACTGTCCTCCCACCTCTCCTGCTGCTCACTCTTTGACCATTTACAATCTGGCTTCCAACAGCACCACTCCACTGAAACTGCCCTGACTAAAGTCACCAACGACTTACTAACTGCCAAATCCAAGCGCCACTACTCTGTCCTCCTCCTCCTGGATCTGTTATCTGCCTTAGACACAGTGGATCATTCCCTCTTACTACAGACTCTCTCATCTCCTGGCATCAAAGACTTGGCCCTATCTTGGATCTCCTCATATTTAACAGACAGGACATTCAGTGTCTTCCACTCACACACCACCTTCTCATTGCGCTCCCTATCTGTCGGTGTCACGCAAGGTTCAGTCCTAGGACCCCTGCTCTTCTCCATCTACACCTTTGGCCTGGGACAGCTCATAGAGTCCCATGGCTTTTAGCATCACCTCTATGCTGAAGACACACAGATCTACCTCTCTGGACCTGATGTCTCCTCCCTACTAACCAAAATCCCACAATGTCTGTCTGCTATTTCATCCTTCTTCTCTGACAGATTTGTAAAACTGAACATCGATAAAACTGAATTCATCATCTTTCCACCGTCTCACTCAACACCTCCATCTGACCTATCCATCATAGCTAATGGCTGCTCACTCTTCCTAGCCCTGCAAGCTTGCTGCCTCGGGGTAACCCTGGACTCTAATCTCTCGTTCAAACCACATATCCAAGCCGTTTCCCCTTCCTGCGGACTCCAACTCAATAATATCTCCCTGATCCGCACATTCCTTAAACACAAATCTGAAAAAAACACTAGTGCATGCCCTCATCATCTTCCACCACGAATACTGTAACCTCCTGCTCTGTGGCCTCCCTTCTAACACTCTCACACCTCTCCAATCTATCCTAAACTCTGCTGCCCGACTAATCCACCTGTCTCCCAGCTTTTACCTGGCCTCTCCTCTCTGTCAATCCCTTCACTGGCTCCCCATTGCCCAGAGAATCCAGTTCAAAAACTCTAATCATGGCATACAAAGCCATCCACAACCTGTCTCCTCCATATATCTGTGACCTAGTCTCCCGATACTTACCTGCACGCAACCTTCGATCCTCACAAGATCTCCTTCTCTACTTCCCTCTTATATCCTCTTCCCACAATCGTATACAAGATTTCTCCAGTGCATCCCCCCTACTCTGGGACTCTTTACCCCAACACATCAGACTCTCACCTACCGTGAAAACCATCAAAAGGAACCTGAAGACCCACCTCTTCCGTCAAGCTTACAACCTGCAGTAACCCTCATTCCACCATACTGCTGCACGACCAGCTCTACCCTCACCTACTGTATCCTCACCTATCCCTTGTAGATTGTGAGCCCTCATGGGCAGGATCCTCGCTCCTCCTGTAACATTCGCTGACTTGTATTGTTCAAAATTAATTGTACTTGTTTGAGCTATGCATATCCCTTTCACATGTAAAGCGCCGTGGAATAAATGGCGCTATAATAATAAATAATAATAATAAATAAATAATTTGAAAACATTACGAGTGTCAGAAAATGGCAACACAAGCAACATTTATTTTTTACAAATTTCTGAATTTTATTTCACCACTTAAATATTAAAAAAAAACAATACATGTTTGAAAACAGCGTATTTTTACTGACCTGGAAAATTGTATTACCAGGTCAATTATACCGTATAGTGAACATGGTAAATAAAAAAAAAAAACAATTGTGAAACTGCCCTTTTTTGCAATTTTGATGCACTTGTTTTTCTTTTTCTCTCACTTTCCACAACATCACTTGATAAGAAGAATAATGCCATTTAAAAGAACAACCCATCCCACAAAAAAAAGCCCTCATACAGTAGTGTTCAAAATAATAGCAGTCCAATATAATTAACCAGGTTAATCACTGTTTTTGGTATAAATTATATTACCACATGTCAAACAATTTACCAGTTTGTGCAGTAGATTCTAAGAAAACCAACAGACTCCGCATTCATGATCTACATGTTTTTGAGTCTGTGTATTTGAATAATTAATTGAAAGGGGGTGTGTTCAAAATAATAGCAGTGTGGAGCTATATTAGTGAGGTCAATCATTCTGTGAAGAAACAGGTGTAAATCAGGTGGCCCTTATTTAAGGGTGAAGCCAGCACATGTTGTACATGCATTTCTCCTTGAAAGCCTGAGACATATAGGTAGTTCAAGACATTGTTCAGACATTATTAGTAGTGTTGAGCCACCCCCGTAGTGTTCGGATTCGGTTCGGTTCGTCGAACACCGGGATGTTCGAGGAACTGTTCGTCGAACTGTTCGTCGAACACCTTAGAACACCGTCGAACACCGTTAAAACCAATGGCAGGCAAACAAAAACACATAGAAACACATAGAAAACACCTGCAAAGGTGTCCAAAAGCTGACAAACTGCTCAGAAGACACTCTCTTTAAAAAAGCCGGCCGGCAAATTCAGCAGCGGCATACACCGGTACCCGCCAATTTAGACAAGAAGGAATAGAGCATCACACATAGATTAGATAGATAGAAACATGTCAGTCACACATATAAGAAGCACAGTGACAGTGTTGGTTACTGCACTTGTCATTTAGTGTAAAGGATTTATTAAAAAAAATATTAGTGTTTTCATGCACCGTCTCTTTAAAAAAGCCGGCCGGCAATTCAGCATCTGTACCCGACAATTTATAACAGACAGAATAGAGCTTCACACATAGATTAGATAGATAGAAACATGTCAGTCACATATATAAGAAGTACAGTGACAGTGTTGCTTTCTGTACTTGTCATTTAGTGTAAAGGATTTATTTAAAAAAATAATAGTGTTTTCATGCACTGTCTCTTTAAAAAAGCCGGCCGGCAATTCAGCATCTGTACCCGACAATTTATAACAGAAAGAATAGAGCATCACACATAGATTAGATAGATAGAAACATGTCAGTCACATATATAATAAGTACAGTGACAGTGTTGGTTACTGTACTTGTCATTTAGTGTTAAAATAAAGGATTTATTAAAATAAAAATTGGCGTGGGGGTCCCCCATAATTTTAGTCTCTAGCGGAGGTTAAGCAGACGGCTGGGGCAGATGTTTGGAGCCTGGGAAGGGGGTAATACCCACGGAGCTTCCCAGGCTACTAATATCAGCCCCCAGCTGAATACCTAGTCTTTACTAGCTATTAAAATGGGGGACCCCCTCAAAAAAATGACGTGGGGTCCCCCCTATTTTAATAGCTAGCAAAGGCTAGGCAGACAGCTGGGGGCTGATATTAATAGCTCAGGAAGGGTGCCATGAATATTGGCCCCCTCCCAGGCTAGAAACACCAGCCGTCAGCCGCCCCAGAAATGGCGCATCCATAGGATGCGCCAATTCTGGCACTTAGCCTCGCTCTTCCACGCTGCCCTGGTGCCGTGGCAGGGGGTAATAGGGCTGGGGTTGATGTCAGCTTATAATGCCAGCTGACATCAAGCCCAGGTTAGTAATGGAGAGGCGTCTATAAGACACCCCCATTACTAACCCCATAGTCAAAGTTAAAAAAAAACACAAACACCCAGAATAAAGTCCTTTAATTGAAATAAACACACAATTCTTTATTGTTCTAAATTAAACCATACTTACCATCACGCCCATTCCAGCTGAAGCCAACGATCTCCTGCAATAAAAGTAAAATAATAAAGCAACCTCATCCTTACCTTTCCATGGTTCCCAGGACAGCTCCAGCTCTGCTACATCGAGATGACTGGCTGGACCGCAGCAGAACGCTGCCATCCAGCCTGTCATCCTGCGGACACTGAGAAGCGCAGGCATGCTTGCGCTCCTCAGTGTCTGACTGTGACGGCATCCAGATGAGCCGAGGTCATGTCCAATGAACTCGGCTCACCTCATGCACGTCACTGACAGCGTGGGAAAATTCTCACGCTGAAGTGCTGAGTGCAGGAGAATTCTCCCACGCTGTCAGTGAGGTGCATGAGGTGAGCTGAGTTCATTGGACATGAGCTCACCTCATGCACGTCACTGACAGCGTGGGAGAATTCTCCTGCACTCAGCACTTCAGCGTGAGAATTTTCCCACGCTGTCAGTGACGTGCATGAGGTGAGCCGAGTTCATTGGACATGACCTCGGCTCATCTGGATGCCGTCACAGCGAGACAGTGAGGAGCGCAAGCATGCCTGCGCTTCTCAGTCTCCGCGGGATGACAGGCTGGATGGCAGCTTTCTGCTGCGGTCCAGCCAGTCATCTCGATGTAGCAGAGCTGAAGCTGTCGTGGGAACCATGGAAAGGTAAGGATGAGGTTGGTTTATTATTTTTCTTTTATTGCAGGAGATCGTTGGCTTCAGCTGGAATGGGTGTGATGGTAAGTATGGTTTAATTTAGAACAATAAAGAATTGTGTGTTTATTTCAATTAAAGGACTTTATTCTGGGTGTTGTGTTTTTTTTAAATACTTTACTAGAAATTCATGGCGGTCATGTCTAATACTGGCGTGACCCCATGAATTTTGGGCTTGGAGCCAGCTGATAATACCAAGCTGGCCCTAACCCCTTTATTACCCAGTGAGCCACCGCACCAGGGCCCTGGATGAGTTGGGTACAGCGCCAGAAGATGGCGCTTCTATGAACGCGCCATTTTCCGGGGTGGCTGCAGACTGCAATTTGCAGCGGGGGGGGCCCCAGAAAGCTTGGGCCTCCCTGCGCTGCAGATTCCAGCCCCCAGCTGCCTAGTTGTACCTGGCTGGACACAAAAATAGGGCGAAGCCCCACGTATTTTTTTTTTAATTATTTCATGAAATTCATGAAATAATTAAGAAAAAAAGGCCTTCCCTATATTGTTGTGTCCGGCCAGGTACAAATAGTCAGCTGGTGGTTGGGGGCAGCCCGTTCCTGCCTGCTGTACCTGGCTGGACACAAATATAGTGCGAAGCCCCACTTCAATTTTTTTTAATTATTTCATGAAATTCATGAAATAATTAAGAAAAAAAGGCCTTCCCTTTATTGTTGTGTTCGGCCAGGTACAAATAGGCAGCTGGTGGTTGGGGGCAGCCCGTTCCTGCCTGCTGTACCTGGCTGGACACAAATATAGTGCGAAGCCCCACTTCAATTTTTTTAAATTATTTCAGGAAATTCATGAAATAATTAAAAAAAAATTGACGTGGGGCTTCGCACTATATTTGTGTCCAGTCAGGTGCAGCAGGCAGGAACGGGCTGCCCCCAACCACCAGCTGCCTATTTGTACCTGACCGGACACAACAATATAGGGAAGCCCTTTTTTTCTTAATTATTTCATGAAATAATTTAAAGAAAATTGACGTGGGGCTTCGCCCTGTTTTTGTGTCCAGCCAGGTACAACTAGGCAGCTGGGGGCTGGAATCCGCAGCGCAGGGAGGCCCAAGCTTTCTGGGCCACCCCCGCTGCAAATTGCAGTCCGCAGCCGCCCCAGAAAATGGCGCGTTCATAGAAGCGCCATCTTCTGGCGCTGTACCCAACTCATCCAGGGCCCTGATGCGGTGGCTCACTGGGTAATAAAGGGGTTAGGGCCAGCTTGGCATTATCAGCTGGCCCTAAGCCCGAAATTCATGGGGTCACGCCAGTATTAGACATGACCGCCATGAATTTCTAGTAAAGTATTTAAAAAAAACACAACACCCAGAAAAAAGTCCTTTAATTGAAATAAACACACAATTCTTTATTGTTCTAAATTAAACCATACTTACCATCACACCCATTCCAGCTGAAGCCAACGATCTCCTGAATTAAAAGAAAAATAATAAAGCAACATCATCCTTACCTTTCCATGGTTCCCATGACAGTTTCAACTCTGCTACATCGAGATGACAGGCTGGACCGCAGCAGAACGCTGCCATTCAGCCTGTCATCCCGCAGACACTGAGAAGCGCAGGCATGCTTGCGCTCCACAGTGTCTCTCAGTGAGGGCATCCAGATGAGCCTAGTTAATGTCCAATGAACTCGGCTCACCTCATGCACGTCACTGACAGCGTGGGAAAATTCTCCTGCACTCAGCGCTTCAGCGTGGGAGAATTCTCACACTGAAGCGCTGAGTGCAGGAGAATTCTCCCACGCTGTCAGTGACGTGCAGGAGGTGAGCTGAGTTCATTGGACATGAGCTCACCTTATGCACGTCACTGACAGCGTGGGAAAATTCTCCTGCACTCAGCGATTCAGCGTGGGAGAATTCTCACGCTGAAGCGCTGAGTGCAGGAGAATTCTCCCACGCTGTCAGTGACGTGCAGGAGGTGAGCTGAGTTCATTGGACATGAGCTCACCTTATGCACATCACTGACAGCGTGGGAGAATTCTCCTGCACTCACCGCTTCAGCGTGAGAATTTTCCCACGCTGTCAGTGACGTGCATGAGGTGAGCCGAGTTCATTGGACATGAACTCGGCTCATCTGGATGTCGTCACAGAGAGACGCTGAGCAGCGCAAGCAAGCCTGCGCTTCTCAGTGTCTGCGGGATGACAGGCTGGATGGCGGCGTTCTGCTGCGGTCCAGCCTGTCATCTCGATGTAGCAGAGCTGAAGCTGTCGTGGGAACCATGGAAAGGTAAGGATGTGGTTGCTTTATTATTTTTCTTTTATTGCAGGAGATCGTTGGCTTCAGCTGGAATGGGCGTGATGGTAAGTATGGTTTAATTTAGAACAATAAAGGATTGTGTCTTTATTTCAATTAAAGGACTTTATTCTGGGTGTTTGTGTTTTTTTTAACTTTGACTATGGGGTTAGTAATGGGGGTGTCTTATAGACGCCTCTCCATTACTAACCTGGGCTTGATGTCAGCTGGCATTATAAACTGACATCAACCCCAACCCTATTACCCCCTGCCACCGCACCAGGGCAGCGTGGAAGAGCGAGGCTAAGTGCCAGAATTGGCGCATCCTATGAATGTGCCATTTCTGGGGCGGCTGACGGCTGGTGTTTCTAGCCTGGGAGGGGGCCAATATTCATGGCTCCCTTCCTGGGCTATTAATATCAGCCCCCAGCTGTCTGCCTAGCCTTTGCTAGCTATTAAATTAGGGGGGACCCCACGTCATTTTTTTGGGGGGGTCCCCCATTTTAATAGCTAGTAAAGGCTATGTATTCAGCTGGGGGCTGATATTAGTAGCCTGGGAAGCTCCGTGGGTATTACCCCCTTCCCAGGCTTCAAACATCTGCCCCAGCCGTCTGCTTAACCTCCGCTAGAGCCTAAAATTAAGGGGAACCCCACGCCAATTTTTTGAATAATAAATCCTTTATTTTAATACTAAATGACAAGTACAGTAACCAACACTATCACTGTACTTCATATATATGTGACTGACATGTTTCTATCTATCTAATCTATGTGTGAAGCTCTATTCTGTCTGTTATAAATTGTCGGGTACCGCTGCTGAATTGCCGGCCGGCTTTCTTAAAGAGACGGTGCATGAAAACACTATTATATTTTTTCATAAATCCTTTACACTAAATGACAAGTACAGTAAGCAACACAATCACTGTACTTCTTATATATGTGACTGACATGTTTCTATCTATCTAATCTATGTGTGATTCTCTATTCCTTCTATTCTAAATTGTCGGGTACAGATGCTGAATTGCCGGCTGGCTTTTTTAAAGAGACGGTGCATGAAAACACTATTATTTTTTTTAATAAATCCTTTACACTAAATGGCAAGTACAGTAATCAACACTGTCACTGTACTTCATATATATGTGACTGACATGTTTCTATCTATCTAATCTATGTGTGAAGCTCTATTCTGTCTGTTATAAATTGTCGGGTACCGCTGCTGAATTGCCGGCCGGCTTTTTTAAAGAGACAGTGCATGAAAACACTATTATTTTTTTTGATAAATCCTTTACGCTAAATGACAAGTACAGTAAGCAGCACTTTCACTGTACTTCGTATATATGTGGCTGACATGTTTATATCTATCTAATCTATGTGTAAAGCTCTATTCTTTCGGTTCTAAATTGTCGGGTACCGGTGTACGCCGCTGCTGAATTGCCGCTTTTCATGTTTCACTGTTGGCACTGTTCCCATCGATTTGGCCAATCACTGTAATGCCACAACCACCATGGCTGCGACATTACAGTGAGTGGCAGACAATCCCTGCATGATTGGTGCTCTAAATAGCGCCAGACATGCAGGACACGCTTTTGGTGCACGAACAGTTATCGAACATAACCTCGATCAGCCGAATTTTTTGCAAATCGTTCGGGTTCGTCGAACAACTCGAACACCGCCCAAAACAGCTTGAATTTGAGATTGGCGAACAGTTCTAGTCGAACACCGCTCATCTCTAATTATTAGAGACATTGTTCATTGTTTGATTAAAAAGTTGATTGGAGAGGGTAAAACTTATAAAGAAGTGCAGACAATGATAGGCTGCTCAGGTAAAATGTTCTCCAATGCTTTAAAATGGAAAGCAAAACCAGAGAGATGTGGAAAAAATGGGAGACTACCATTGGAATGGATCGAAGAATAGCCAGAATGGCAAAGGCTCAGCCAATGATCAGCTCCAGGATGATCAAAGACAGTCTCAAGTTACCTGTGAGTAGTGTGACAGTTAGAAGATGCCTGTATGAAGCTAATCTCTTAGCAAGAAGTCCCCGCAAAATCTCACAGTTAAAAAAAGACATGTACTGAAGCGGACTCAACTTGCCAAAGAACACATCAACTGACCCAAAAAGAAATGGAGAAACTTTTTGTGGACTGATGAAAGTAAAATTGTTCTTTTTGGGTCCAAGGGCTGCAGACAGTTCGTCAGACGACCCCCAAAATCTGCATTCAAGCCACAGTACACTCTGAAGACAGTGAAGCATGGTGGTGCAAACATCATGATATGGGCATGTTTCTCTTACTATGGTGCCGGACCTATTTACCGCATACCAGAGATCCTGGATCAGTTTGCATATATTAAAATACTTGAAGAGGTCATGTTACCTTACGCTGAAGAGGATATGCCCTTTAAATGGGTGTTTCAACAAGAAAACCACCCTAAACACACCATTAAACGAGCAAAATCTTGGTTCCTGTCCAACAAAATTGAGGTTATGGAGTGGCCAGCCCAATCCCTGGACCTTATGAACACTTCTGGGGTAACATCAGTTTCTGAGGGAAAGCAAACAAATGGCCAAAAATTGTGGGATGTAGTCAAAGCATCCTGGGCTGGAATAACAGTTGACAGGAGCAAGAAGTTGGTTAACTCTATGTTACCTAGATATGAAGCAGTTCTAAAAAACTGTGGGTATACAACTAAATATTAGGTTAGTGATTCACAGGAATGCTAAATCCTAAAAAATAGAAGAGGGCATATTGTGAGTTTGTAAAGACAAATGCAGACACTGCTTTTTTTTAGAACAGCCCAATGTTCATGTTTTGTTATTTTCTGTAAAGTAGTTAAAATTATATAAATTTCTCTTCATGTTTTGAATTAGAAATCAGTGTACAATGTTCCCAATGCATGGAAATAAAAACTAGTATAAAGATGTTGTGCTTAACTCATGTTGTTGAACACACTGCTACTATTCTGAACACTACTGTATGTCTATGTGGATGAAAAAAAAAAGTTATGGCTCTTGGAAGAAGGGGGGGGGGGACAAAAGCAAAGAAATGGAAATTTGCCATGGTGAGAATGGGTTTAAAAATGGACATACTTTTGACAGAACAATCACAATGCAGTTGAAAAATCTTTGTTTTTTTTTAACAATTTTTTGATACCTAATATGAACACGAGCGGGAGGATTTTTTTGAACATCAGAGGGAGGATTTTTTTTTTTTAGCAAGAAAGCAGGTTCTGTTTTTCGTGGCCTTCCCTATAGTTAGTGCTGTTAATCTAATAATGTCTGAATACATGACGTGCCATTATCTTGACTTTTATAAACATGTCATTTTGTATCATTGATTTCCAGAATGCACAAACTGAGCGTAATCACATGGAATGTCTGCTTCAATGTGAAATTCTGTGCTAACAATATATCTGTGATCTCAGTTCTCCATACCGTGCCAGATAATACATGTTGTAGGTGATTGCATACTAAAGGACTAAAGCAACATCCAGTACACAGATTACATGTACATCCCCATCCTGCAGTTATCTAACAACATGCCACCCGCCGAGATTCAGATTATATAATATGTTTAAAAGATACTTTTGTGTTTCAGCTAATAAAAGGGATTTTGTGAGATAAAGCTCAATTCAAGTGTTCCCTGCTGCGATATGAGCTTTATTTCCTGTGGTCCTGCTATTGTGAAAACTATGTAGTATGGTATTTATTTTTATCTTTAAACTAATGCCAGAGGTGTCCTGTGGCAGATACAAAACTTTCTTCAAGTGTTTGTTTCTACAGATTGCTAAATCTGCCTATTTAATAGATCTATTATACAGTATATACAGCTAATACAGAACCAGTCATTTGTAATGTGGAATAACCATTCTTTATATTTGGAAACTTGGGACTGACAAAAATAGCATCAAATCTTTAATACCAGAATACCATCTATATACTGCACTTCACAGTAAATGATGGTGAGACAAAAAAAAAGATTATAGTTTTGTAATGACCATCTACGAGCTTGTTTTATACAGTTAGGTCCAGAATTATAAGTTTTGACATGTTATCTGTTTACCAAAACATATTCAAAATGCACTATGTTGCTGAATTCATGCAAGGCAGATTTTCCAAAATCTGCATTTTCAAAAATGTAGATTTTTCGTGAATTCTAACAGAATTCAATTTCACTACAATAAATTAACCCATTTCTACATGACACCATTCTTTAGAGACCTGTAATTAGACTGCACAATGTAAGGCTCTCCTAAATAACTATAAATCCTACAGAAAACCAGGAGTGCAACAGCCAAAATTGATAAAAATACAATTTTATTGAAAACATATAATACAGAATATAAAAAAAAAGATTAAAAGGATATGTTAAAACAGAGGTGGACTCCACTCTGTGCACCTATACAAATAAGTTTATTGCTGCCAATCCAAGTATGTATATATACAGTTGTGCTCAAAAGTTTACATACCCCGACAGATTTTATCCTTTTTTGGCCTTGTTTGAGAGAATATGAATGATAACAAAAAAAACTTTTTCTCCACTCATGGTTATTGGCTGGGTGAAGCCATTTATTGTCAAACTACTGTGTTTTCTCTTTTTAAATCTTAATGACAACCAAAAACATCCAAATGACCCTGATCAAAAATTCACATACTCTGGTGATTTTGGCCTTATAACATGCTCAGAATTTGACATAAATGGGTTTGAATGGCTACTAAAGGTACGTCCTCACCTGTGACCTGTTTGCTTGTAATCAGTGTGTGTGTATAAAAGCTGAGTGAGTTTCTGAGATCCAGACAGACTCTTGCATCTTTCATCCAGCCACTGACGTTTCTGGATGGTGAGTCATGGAGAAAGCAAAAGAATTGTCAATGGATCTACGGGAAAGGTAGTTGAACTGTATAACACAGGAAAGGGATACAAAAAAATATCCAAGGAATTGATAATGCCTGTCAACAGTGTTTATCTGTGATTAACAAATGGAAAATCAGGGGCTCTGTAAAAATGAAACCACGGTTAGGTAGACCAACAAAAATTTCGGACACAACTGCCAGGAAAATTGTTCGGGATGCAAAGAAAAACCCACAAATAACATCAGCTGAAATTCAGGACTCTCTGAAAACTAGCAATGTGGCTGTTTCAAGATGTACAATAAGGAGGCACTTGAAGAAAAATGGCCTGCATGGTCGAGTCGCCAGGAGAAAGCCATTACTGAGCAAATGCCACAAAGTATCTTGCCTACAATACGCCAAACAGCACAGTGACAAGCCTTAAAACTTCTGGGACAAGGTAATTTGGAGTGATGAGACCAAAATTGAACTTTTTGGCCACAACCATGAATGTTACATTTGGAGAGAGGTCAACAATGCCAATGATGAAAGGAACACCATTCCTACAGTAAAGCACGGAGGTGGATCGCTGATGTTTTGGGGATGTGTGAGCTACAAAGGCATAGGAAACTTGGTAAAAGTTGAAGGAAAGATGAATGCAGCACATTATCAGCAAATACTGGAGGCAAATTTTGCACTCCTCAGCCCGGAAGAGGCGGATGGGATGTACTTGGACGTTCCAAAATGACAACAATCCAAAACACAAGACCAAGTCTACCTGTCACTCGCTACAGCAGAACAAAGTGAAGGTTCTGAAGTGGACATCTCAGTCTCCTGACCTCAATATTATTGAGCCACTCTGGGGAGATCTCAAGCGCAGTTCATGCTAGACTGCCCAGGAACTTACAGGAACTGGAGGCTTTTTGCCAAGAAGAATGGGCAGCTTTACCATCTGAGAAATTAAAGAACCTCACCCACAACTACCACAAAAGACTTCAAGCTGTCATTGATGTTAGAGAGGAGCAATACACGGTGTTAAGAATTGGGGTATGTGAACTTTTCATCAGGGTCATTTGGATGTTTTTGGTTGTCATTAAGATTTAAAAAGAGAAAACACAGTAGTTTGACAATAAATGGCTTCACCCAACAAATAACCTTGAGTGGAGCAAAACTTTTTTTGTTATCATTCATATTCTCTGAAACAAGGCCGAGAAATGAAAAATTCTGCCTGGGTATGTAAACTTTTGAGCACAACTGTATATATAACACCATGCCATATTCTATAGTAAAATCCAATACCCAAATGTAAAACATATATGGTGAAATATATCTTAAGACAATATTTTCAGATAACGGATCAATAGAGTCAGCCAAAAATGGCTCAACAATAGTGATGAGGTAACATATTCGCAAGTACTCGGTACTCGCCCGAGCATCTCAGTACTCGAGATGCTCGGAGCTCGCCGAGTACTTGCGAGATGCTCGTGCGGATGCTCGGGTTTCCTCCCTGCATGTTTGGCGCTCTTTAGAGTGCCAATCAACATGCAGGGATTGCCTGCCACTCATTGTAATGCCGCAGTCATGCTGGTTGTGGCATTACAGTGATTGGCTGGCCGCACAGTGTCATCAGGTCTACATCACACCTGGCGCCACCGTGCTCATCACAGTCACTCCGGAATCAGGCAGAGTAGGGAGAGGTGCTGCTGAGCTAGGGAGAGATTTGCTTGCGTATTAGGTAGTGTAGGGAGAAAATCCGTACATTACACATATCCAGTCCTTCTGAGGACTAATCCATCTGCAGAGATATCAGGCAGGCAGTGTATATAGGCAGACAGGCAGTGTATATAGCAGACAGCAGTGCATATAGCACAAGAGTCTCCATTCCAGTTCTGCCTTCTGCTGCTGTTAGATATTTCAAGACAAAGGCCCAGGTCTCAGCAGCCAGGAATACTTTTTTTGGATCTTAATCCTCATTATTTGCTTAAAAAGCAATCCAGAGAACACCATTTTCTGCGCCATTTGCTTGTTGGCAATGCAGAATACAGCCAGGTCCTTTCCATATTACAGCGCTAAAAATCCAGCTATTTAAAATTGTGTTTTCTCCGTCACACGGATCACATACATGTTTTCAGAAAATACTGCCATTTTTCGCGTCCATTCAAATTTTTTTTCACTGTGTCAGCGAAGTTTTTGACACCGGTTTGCTATTCAAAATAGTTACCTACAGGCCAGGTATTTAAAACTGTGTTTTCTCCGTCACAGGGATCACATATACGTTTTCAGAAAATGCTGCCATTTCTAACCTCCATTAAAAATTTGTTTCAGTGTCAGTGAAGCAATTGACACCAGTTTGCTATTCAAAATAGTTACCTAAAGGCCAGGTATTTAAAACTGTGGTTTCTCCGTCACACGGATCACATATAAGTTTGCTCCAAATTCAGTCATTTGTAGTGAGCGTGGAAGATATTGTCCTCCATTTAAAATGGGCAAGGCACGTGGCAAGGAACGGGGAACTGGACGTGATGGTGATGGTGCAAGCAGAGGCCGAGGACAAGGCCGTGGGCAAGCTGAAATTGTGCCACAACAAACACCCACATCTTCTCGTCTGATCTTCCTGTCCCAATTCCTAGGGGACCGCAGCACACCACTATTGAACCCAGAGCAATGTCAAAAGGTTGTTGATTGGATAGCGGATAATGCTTCTAGTCACATAGCCACCACCTCCACCACCACCCTGTCTTCCACACGGTCAAGTCTCAGTAGCCGTGAGTCTGGACCGCATATTCCTCACCCTGATCCTCCTCCTTCCTCCCACCATGCTAAGTGCCTGGAGACAAATGATCCTACACTTGGACACTCTGAAGAGCTGTTCACTTTTCCATTTATAGATTCGGGCTTCTCGCCTGGTCCACTTGAAGCGAGGCAAGAGGAGATCGCATGTAGCGATGCCCAAAGGTTTGAGCAGCCATGGTCACACAAAGGCAACGGTGGGAAAGTGTCACAAGAGGTGGACGATGATGAGACGCAATTGCCAGAAAGTCAGGAGGAGGACCAGGGTGAGGAAGTGGAAGACGAAGTGGTGGATGATATAGTTACTGACCCAACCTGGCAGGAGGACATGCAGAGCGAGGACAGCAGCACACAGAGGAAGGGAGGCAGAGCACCCCAACAGGCAGGAAGAAGCAATGTGGTGGCCGCAGACAGAAGGCAGGCAACCGTTCCCCGTAACACCAACACGAAGGAAGTTGCCAGTACAACTGTTAGGCCTTCCCGAGTCTGGTTGTTTTTTAAAGACTCTGCCGATAATCCCAAAAAGGCCATTTGCACCACCTGCCAGGCCAGCATCAGCAGGGGTGGCAAAACTACCAGCCCGAAAATCACCAGCATGATCAGGCACATGGCAGCAAAGCACTCAACTTTGTGGGCCAAACCCCAGGGTCCAGGAAAAGTGTCTGCAGGTGGCACCATTGCTTATTCCTCTGTTGTGCATGCAAGCCAATCCCCAGTCGATGGTGCATGCGAAGATGCCTCCTGCCCTGCACCTGTCGTTGCAGCATCAGGAAGCACGTCCACGTCCTTGTCCCAGCGCAGAGTTCAGTTGTCCATACCCCAGTCCTTGAAACGCATGTGCAAATACGCAGCCAATGCCCCATAGGCCACACTACTAAATTCTCACATTTCACGACTGCTTGCGTTCGAAATGTTGCCTTTTAGGCTCGTGGAGACGGAAGCATTCTGCAACCTGATGGCGGCGGCTGTCCCTCAGTACTCGGTCCCCAGCCGCCACTATTTCTCCCGGTGTGCCGTCCCCGCATTACACAAGCACGTGTCCCAAAACATTAGCTGTGCCCTCAACAACGCAGTTACCGGGAAATTCCACCTAACCACGGACACGTGGACAAGTGCTTGTGGGCAGGGACGGTACATCTCGCTGATGGCACACCGGGTTAACATAGTGGAAGCCGGGACCCAGTCGGACCTTGGGACAGAATACGTCCTCCCGACGCCAAAGATTGCGGGCCCTAGGTCAATCAGGGTTGCCCCCACGTTCCACAGCTCCTGCACCTCATCCTCCTCAGCCTCCTCCTCCTCTTCAGCCTCCATCTCCGAAATGACCACATCAGTCACAAGCTGGAAGCACTGCAGCACTGCCTCGGCCAAGCGTCAATAGGCTGTGCTGAAGCTAATATGCTTAGGTGAAAAAACGCACAATGCTGAAGAGTTGTGAGCAGCTCTGAAAGAGCAGGCAGATCTGTGTCTCAAACCGCTGAACCTACAGCCAGGCATGTTCATGTGTGACAATGGCCGGAACCTAGTGGCGGCTCTGAGGCGAGGCGAGCCCACACACGTACCATGCCTGGCCCATGTGCTTAACATCGTAGTTCAGCTGTTTCTCAAATACTACCTGGAACTGCCGGATCTGCTTGTTAAAGTACGCCGTCTGTGTGCCCATTTTAGAAATTCAGCTACAGCTTCCGCCGCCCTTGCCGTGTGTCAGCAGCGTTTGCAGCTTCCAGCTAACCGACTGGTGTGTGATGTCCCCACACATTGGAACTTTACACTGCAGATGTTGGGAAGGATTTGTGAGCAGAAGAGGGCAGTTGTTGAGTACCAGCATTAACAAGGCCATCGGTATTCAGTTCAGACTCCACACAAAAAACTTTAAGAGTGGACATAGATTTCAGACATATGTACCATCCTCCAAAATTTTGAGGACTCCACCAAGATGGTGAGCGGCGATGATGCCATAATTAGCTTCACCATCCCGCTTCTCTGTCTTCTGAAATGCTCTCTGCTCACAATCAAAGAGGATGCATTGCAGGCGGAGCACGATGAGATGGAGCATGGAACCATACAGGGTGATTACATGCAGCCCAGCCTCATCTCATCCCAATGTGGATTGGGGGACAATGAGGAAGAGGAGGAGGATGAAGAACAGGAGCTAGTTTCATGCGCTATTGATGGTACTACCTGCACAGCTGTTATACCGTCAGTTCAGCGTGGATGGCCACAGGAAAGAGAGGAGAAGGAGGAGGAGAGCATGGTCAGTCATCCTCTTGGTGAGGACACGGAAGTCTTGCCTGTTAGTAGTCTGGCACGCATAGCTGAGTTTATGTTATGCTGCCTTTATTATGACCCTCGCGTTCTCAAAATTTTGGGTGACAGTTATTACTGATTGGTGACACTCCTAGAGCGACGCTACAAGGAGAACTTTATATCTCTTATTCCTGAGGCGGACAGGTTTGCAAAAATGGGGCTGTACCAGAAGGTCCTTGTTGCGGAACTATTAAAAAAATTCCCATCTGAAAACACTGCCGGCAGAGGTCACACTTAGTTGGAAAAGCAAGGAGTACAGGCAAGAGAGAAACAACTTCAATCCAGCAGAAGCAGGGGAACACTGTCAAAGTTTTGGGGGGGTACTCTCACAAGGAGTGCTAAGTTTGGGAAGATTCTGAGGGAGTACCTTGCCGACCGTACCAACATCCTCCGTGATTCCTCTGTGCCTTATAATTATTGGGTATCCAAGCTGGATACGTGGAATGAACGGGCTCTCTATGCCTTTGAGGTCCTGGCCTGCCCTGCCGCCAGCGTTTTATCAGAGCTGGTTTTTAGTGCCGCTGGTGGAATTATAACTGATAAGCGCATCCGCCTGTCAACTGAAAATGCTGACAGGCTGACTCTTATAAAAATGAACAAGGGCTGGATTGGGCCACACTTCTCAACACCACCGAATGATAGCAGCATAACATAAACTCAAATCCAATGTCTTTTCTTGGAAGGTGTATTCCCATGCACCTTTTCACACCCAGACATGGGTATACGCTTCCTGATTTTGTCTATTTGCTCTTGTCCTCCTTTTTCTCCTGATCCTCCACCACCATATCACCAGGGTGACTTTCGTCCGTGATGCAACACCCACATAATTAGTAGAGATGAGCGGTGTTCGAATCGAACTGTTCGCCAATCTCAAATTCGAACTGTTTTGGGCGGTGTTTGAGCCGTTCGGCGAACACGAACGATTTGAAAAAAATTCGGCTGTTTGAGGTTATGTTCGAAAACTGTTCGTGCACCAAAATCATAACTGGATTTTTTCTCAGTAATGCTGAAAATTAATGTTAATACGCAGTTTGAGTGTACAGCGGGGCGGGGGGAGGGGCAGGGGACGGATCTCTGCAGGAATAATGAAGATCTCCATTTTTTTTTCTCTTTCCCGCATTTACAGTGGGGAGGTGCAATCTGTCAGCCTATCAGCAGTGCACACACGGAGCGAACTGCTTTTTTCACACAAGCAAGGGCATGTTTCATTGGCAGTGTATGTCACATGTCCTTGCCCTATAAGACCCAGCCATTTTCCCCGTCGCCACCATTTTCTCACTGCTGCAGCTGCATGTTAGCGGCACCGCTGTTGCTGTGTGCGCTATACCTTGTTAATTTCAAGCCAATTTTCGCACAATCTACAGATAGCTTGGGAGTAGGGAAGAGTTGTGATTGCAGTCCTTTTAAGGACTAGGTTACAGCATTTCCTACTACTTTTATCAGGCAGGTCTGTGCTCTTAAATAGATAGGTTGGGAGTAAAGACTAATTGTAATTGCAGTCCTTTTCAGGACTAAGTTACATCAGTTCCTATCAGTTTTTGCCAGGCAGGTCTGTGCCAGTGCTGTGCAAGTTTTTTTCACAGCATTTGGCTAAATCTAGCAAAGCAAATCCTTTTTGGCCTATTGCAGAGTGTGTTAGTCAGTGGAGTAGCCTATCTGTGTTGCAAGCTACACCACCTGTGTATAGAATACCAATTTTTTTACTGCACCTAGTGAAGTAAAACCTTTTGGGCATAGCATCATTCTATTAGTCCATCTACACTAACCTCCACCAGGTTGCAAATTGAATATAATTTTTTTCTGCATCTAGCTCTGAAAAAATATTTAGGCTTCTAGCAGTGTGTGGGACTTGGTCTATTAGTCCATCTATACTGACCTCCATCAGGTTGCAAATTAAAAATATTTTTTATCTACATCTAGCTCTGAAAAAATATTTGGGCTTCTAGCAGTGTGTGGGACTTGTTCTATTAGTCCATCTATACCTACCTCCATCAGGTTGCAAATTCAATATAATTTTTTTCTGCATCTAGCTCTGAAAAAATATTTGGGCTTCTAGCAGTGTGTGGGACTTGGTCTATTAGTCCATCTATACTGACCTCCATCAGGTTGCAAATTAAAAATAATTTTTATCTGCATCTGTAGCACCCCGAGGGTTCGGCCGCTACAGGGGTATTGCACCTCATACCAGAGGTGTGATATTCCACTCCCAGGTAAGGATGGAGTATGGACCAGGGCTCAGTTAGCTGCATACAGCACACACACCCCATTTCCGAGGGACATGTCAACGGTGCTCCCACTAGACAGAAGTGCAGGCACGACCGACTTTGTCCCTGTCTGGAGTGGGGAGGGGGGTGGAACACCCAGTGCTGTAGGGGCAGATAGGGGTTGGTTCCTGAGCGTAGGAAGGAGCCCATTGGTTGCTGGTCACCTGGGCTCATGGTCAGAGGGAGGTATAAAAGGTGGGCACCATCTTAGCTCTAGGAGAAGAGAAGTTCGTTCAGTCAGAGGAGAAGACAGGGAGTAGAGGCTCTGTAGGAGCTCTACTCCAGGAGGGCCTAGTGAGAGGCCGAGGAGGAGGTGAAGGGGAGCTGAGATTTTGGCTCATCTCAGCTCCAAGAGAACGGAACAGAAAGGAACAGGAAGGAACGGAAAGGGAGAAGAAGAGACAGAGAAACAGAAGGGCTCAGGAACAAGAAGGTGGAAGGGACCCTAAGAACCCACGAGAATCCAGGGTGAAGGGTCAGGCAGATTAAGGGTACCGGATCCCAAGTTGGTGGAGGAGAAACTATCCTCAGCCAAAGACCGGTCGTCGTGATCATCTATTGGTGCGACACCTCATCAAACCTGCTAGGAAGGCACCATATAGGACAGCGGAGGACGGGGCCCACGTTTAACCGCACAAGTCCGCGGCAGCTGGACAAAAGTGGGTCACTGGTGAGGCAGGCCAGAGAAAGGATTAAAGGGGGTCCTGTGCCATGCTCCTGAACTGCCTGGGAGTTGACCGAGCCCCACACCTGGTGGACGCAGCACTGCTCGGGCGGTCACTGCTGACAGAAGTGACCCGGAACAAATGAACTGTGAGTAAAGACCCTGGACTGTAACTTGTTGTCTGTGTGCTCCTTCGCGCCTCCAGCACTACCGGTACTGGGACTCTCACCACCATCACTCCCACCATTCACTACACTGCCCTGGGGCCACACTCTTCCCGTTGGGAGTCACACCAGCCCAGCTGCACACGTCATCGGCCCCAGCGGACTGCCTTGCAGCGGCGGTTCCTTATAGCCGCAATCCACGGGTGGCGTAGTCGGACATTATCTAAAGTACGGTAGCAGACTACCATTGGTCTGACCACCCTGAGTCGCGGGACCGGGCCGCCACTACTACCCCCATCGTTCCCCTATCGCCCGGATCCGCGTGCCCCACGGCTCAGAGGGCGAGTCACATCTAGCTCTGAAAAAATATTTGGGCTTCTAGCAGTGTGTGGGACTTGTTCTATTAGTCCATCTATACTGACCTCCATCAGGTTGCAAATTGAATATAATTTTTTTCTGCATCTAGCTCTGAAAAAATATTTGGGCTTCTAGCAGTGTGTGGGACTTGGTCTATTAATCCATCTATACTGACCTCCATCAGGTTGCAAATTAAAAATAATTTTTATCTGCATCTAGCTCTGAAAAAAATATTTCAGCTTGTAGCAGTTTGTGGGACTTGTTCTATTAGTCCATGTATACTGACCTCCATCAGGTTGCAAATTCAATATAATTTTTTTCTGCATCTAGCTCTGAAAAAATATTTGGGCATCTAGTAGTGTGTGGGCCTTGTTCTATTAGTCCATCTATACTGACCTCCATCAGGTTGCAAATTGAATATAATTTTTTTCTGCATATAGCTCTGAAAAAATATTTCAGCTTGTAGCAGTGTGTGGGACTTGTTCTATTAGTCCATCTATACTGACATCCATCAGGTTGCAAATTGAATATAATTTTTTTCTGCATCTAGCTCTGAAAAAATATTTGGGCTTCTAGCAGTATGTGGGACTTGGTCTATTAGTCCATCTATACTGACCTCCATCAGGTTGCAAATTAAAAATAATTTTTATCTGCATATAGCTCTGAAAAAATATTTCAGCTTGTAGCAGTGTGTGGGACTTGTTCTATTAGTCCATCTATACTGACCTCCATCAGGTTGCAAATTCAATATTATTTTTATCTGCATCTAACCCAGCCAATACTTTTGGCCTAATACCATAGTTTGGCCACTCAGCTCTGCTCGGTTCCCATCCATTGTTTTTTTGTGCAAACAACTCCAGAGTTGTGAATTAGTTAACCACCAAAATGAGTGGAAAAAGGCCTGCTGCTGGTGGAAAGGGGAATAGGCGTGTTGGGAAGGGGAAAAATGGTTGTGTCCGTGGGGTAGGTGTTAAAGCAACAGTAACATCTGCAGAAGAAAGACCATCTTCCAGCCAAACTAAAATGTCTACTTTTTTTAGCGGACAATGTGATAAGATCCCTTTCTTACGGCCACGCCAATCGCTACAAATTCCTGATGAGGCACAAAAACAGCAGGTGCTTCAACGGATATCAAGTTCTCCTTTAAGTGGGCTCTCCTGCACCTCAACTTCAACATCACAAATACTTCAGTTCTCAGAGGTGTCACCCCAATCGCAATTGCTTCCTCACAGCTCCCAAATCTCCAGCTGCCCGTCTGAGTATGGGGTAGAACAGATGGTTGAGTCTGCAGAACTGTTTACTCATACTATAGCCTGGGAATCAGAGGTCGGCTCCAGAGCTTCTGTGAATCCAGATGAGGAAATGATCTGCACTGATGCCCAGAATCTTTATGAGTCGGATCCAAGACCAGACGCAGAAGGTTCTGACCATAATGTAGACCCTCATTCCCAAACTGTAACTCCTGTTGGTGGAGACAATGAGGAAGACGATGATGAGACTCAAATACCTGATTGGAGCGACAACTTTAGTTTTTTGTCAGGGCAGGAACAGGTTGGCTCTGAGGACGACGGGTGTGATAACACACAGGGTGATGATGATGAGGTTGGAGATCCCACTTACTGTCAACCCACAGTCAGCCAAGAGATGAGGTCAGCAGAGGAGGTGGAGGAGGATTCTAGTGACGACGAGGTCAGGTTGCGCCTTCCTGGACAGAGACGTAGTACTGGAACACGTCAACAACTGCATCCTCAAACACAACTCTGCCTCTGACCACAAGTCGTGGTGGCTCTTCAGGTCGCATGGGTGCTAAGCCTTGCATAGCCTGGGCATTTATTCAGATCGATAAAGATGACCCAACTCGTGTTATCTGCAACATTTGTCAGCAAAAGCTAAGTAGAGGCCAAAAAATACATAGTTTGAGTACTTCATGCATGAACCGGCACATGGATATGAAGCATAAGTTGCAGTGGGAAGCTCACTGTGCTACAATGCGGCCTAGCCGGCCGGGCCAACCACCGTCTGCCACATCTTGTGCATCCGCGGCCTCTTCATCCTCTGTGACTGGGGGGACAGCAGTCACACCTGTTTTGGGACGCAGACCTGCCACCTCTTTACCCGCAACAGCCAGCGTGATTGGCAGGTCATCATTTTCTTTGGAGGTGGTAACACCAGCTGGTGTTGAGCGCTGTCCGACCTCGATAGCACCACCATTGGATCAAGGCAACCTAACATGTCCGCCTGCATCTTCCTCACAGACCGGCAGTTTGCCGAGGACACCCTTATCAACCCAGTCTAAGCACAACAGCCAACCCTCGGTCCCTCAGATGTGGACAAGTAAAAGACCATTTCCTCCTAGCCATGAGAAAGCAAAGAGGTTGAATTTCACCATCTGCAAGCTCTTGGCTACAGAAATGCTGCCTTTCCGCCTCGTGGACACAGAGGGTTTTCGAGACCTTATGTCCGTCGCAGTGCCCCAGTACCAGATGCCCAGTCGGCACTACTTCTCAAAGAAAGGTGTGCCTGTGCTCCACCAGCATGTCACACACAACATCACCGCTTCTTTGAGAAACTCTGTGTGTGACAAGGAGTTGTGGTCAGCTCTGGAGAACCAATTTCATGAATGGTTGTCTCCACTGGACCAGAAACCAGGGAAGGCCATGTGCGACAATGCTGCAAACCTGGGTGCGGCCCTTCGCCGGGGCAATGTCACACACATGCCTTGTATGGCTCACGTGTTGAACCTGGTTGTCCAGCAATTTTTAGCCCACTATCCCGGACTAGATGGCCTTCTGCAGATCGCACGGTCGCTGTGTGCTCACTTCCGTCGTTCGCATCATGCAGCTCAGCGACTTACATCTCTACAGAAGTCGTTGGGCCTGCCACTTCACCGGCTAAAATGCGATGTGCCTACCCGGTGGAATTCAACTCTGCACATGTTGCAGCGACTGTGGCAGCACCAACAAGCCCTGGTGCAATACGTTCTGATGTATAGCCTGGGCCAACGAGATCCAGAGGTGGGGCAAATCACACTGGAGGAGTGGTCTCAGATCAGGGACCTATGCACCCTTCTGCACAGTTTTGAAATGGTGACGAAGATGTTTAGTGCTGACGATGCCATTATCAGCATGACTATTCCGGTGATTTACATGCTGGAGCACATGTTAAACAGATTTCGGAGTCAGGTGGTGGCACAAGAGGAGGTGGAGGAAGTAGAGGAGGAGGAGTTTTATGCGGAAGGGCTAACATCTGCAAGGTCCAGACGGTTGGCAGCACCAAGGCGGCAGGCATGTGAGGGTGGGGGAGATGGTTTTACCAGGGTGCATGGTAGCAGCCAAACTAGTGAGGAAGGTGCAGGAGCCCAGGAAGAAGTGGAGGACGAACTGATGGAAGACTCATCAGATAAGGGAGACCTTGATCACATTTCTGTTGTGCGAGGTTGGGGGGAGAGGACAGAGGAAGGAAGCATGATTGTTACGTCGTCACCAACACAACAGGGACTTGGTGCTCCTGGATGCGCAACACACATGAGTGCCTTCTTGCTGCACTACCTGCAACATGACCCTCGAATTGTGAGAATTAGAAATAATCCTGACTACTGGGTTGCCACACTGTTAGATCCCCGGTACAAAAGTACATTTGCAGAAATTATTCCTGCCATAGAAAGAGATGCACGCATGCAGGAGTATCAGCAGAGACTGTGGCAGAATCTTACATGTGCTTTTCCACAAAACACCAGTGGTGCTCGTAGTGAATCTCACAGTTCCAACTTAACAACCATGGGACCGTCGAGTGTTCAGCACTCAAACCGTAACAGAAACACAGTATCTGCTGGTAACATCAATTTTGTGGAATCATTTCACCACTTTTTTAGCCCATCCTTTGCAAGGCCACAGGAGACAAGAAGTCTGACACATAGTCAATGCCTAGAGACGATGGTACAGGAGTATCTCCAAGTAAACATTGAAGCCATGACTGTGTCACTGGACCCTTGCTCTTTTTGGGCTTCCAATCTGGATAAATCGCCAGAGCTCGCAACTTACGCCATGGAGATCTTGTCATGCCCTGCAGCCAGCGTTCTGTCTGAACGTGTGTTCAGCGCTGCTGGTGGTGTGCTGACAGATAAGCGCACGCGGCTCTCCACTGATAATGTAGACAGACTCACGTTCATAAAGATGAACAAATCATGGATCCGAAACGACTTATCTACCCCTGTGTCATCCTGGGGAGAGTAAAAGCTTGATGATTGGTTAAAATCACCTCACCAACCGTTTTAAGCTTTCAAATTACTAATCATGTTTATCTGTATCTTGGCTGGAAAATTATTTGGGCTTTGTAGCAGTGTGCAGTACTGATTCTATTAGGCCATCTATACTAAGCTCCACCAGATTTAAAATTACTAATCATGTTTATCTGTATCTTGGCTGGAAAATAATTTGGGCTTTGTAGCAGTTTGCAGTACTGATTCTATTAGGCCATCTATACTAAGCTCCACCAGATTTAAAATTACTAATCATGTTTATCTCTATCTTTGCTGGAAAATAATTTGGGCTTTGTAGCAGTGTGCAGTACTGATTCTATTAGGCCATCTATACTAAGCTCCACCAGATTTAAAATTAAGAATAATTTTTAGCTGCATCTAGCCCGGAAAATAATTTTGGGGATCCTAGATGCGCAAGACACATGAATGCCTTCTTGCTGCACTACCTGCAACATGACCCTCAGATTGTCAGAATTCGAAGTAATCCTGACTACTGGGTTGCCACACTCTTAGATCCCCCACACTCGTCAATCAACCTTTTCATTTTAATAAAGAACAAAAAAATGGTCATTTTTGAAATTATAAGCATTAGCAGGTGATTAGAAACTGAAATCAAACAGTTTTCAACTCAAAACTTTATTCTAGGTGATGTTACATTTGCACATAGGACCCCTTGTTCGAAAGGAGCTTCTGAACTCTCTCGTCCATTGAATTTGTCAGGTTTTGGATGGTTTCTGCTTCAATTGTTTTGCATGAGGACAGAATACCCTCGCAGAGCTGTTGCTTAGATGTGAACTGCCTCCCGCCATCATAGACACTCCTTTTGATGATGATCCAGAGGTTCTGAATGGGGTAGAGGTCAGGGGAGCATGGGGGTCACACCATAAGTTTGTCCCCTTTTATGCCCATATCAGCCAGAGATGCAGATGTGTTATGTGCAGCATGAGACGGTGCATTATCATGCATGAAAATGATCTTGCTGTGGAATACATGGTTCTTCTTCTTGAACTATGGCAGGAAGTGCTGTTTGAGAAACTCCACATACATTATGGAGTTCATCTTTACCCCTTCAGGGATCCTAAAGGGGCCGAAAATCTCTCTCCCCATGATTCCAGCCCAAAACATTACTCCACCTCCTCCTTGTTGGCGCTGTTGCCGTGTTTGCGTGGGGTGTCCATCAACCAGCCATCCTCCACTCCATCCATCTGGACCATCGAGCGTTGCACGGCACTCATCCGTGAACAAAACAGTTTTGAAGTCAGTCTTCATATATTGTTTGGCCCACTGGAGCCGTTTCTGCTGGTGTGCATTGGATAGAGGAGGTCGACAGGATGGCTTACGCACAGCTGCAAACCTCTGAAGGACCCTGCATCTTGTTTTTCAGGGGACGTTGGAGGCACCAGCAACTTCAAAAACTTGTCTGCTGCTATGACTAGGCTTTTTTGCCGTTGCTCTTTTAACCTGACGTAATTGCCTGTAGGAAAGAGTCCTCAATTTGCCCTTATCAGCACACACACGTGTGTACTGTGAATCAGCTACATACTTCTTGATTGCCAAGACACTTCATCCTGATCATCGCACAATGTTGATTGTAGTCATGCCTTGACCTAAACACTCCACAATTTGTTGCTTCTCAGCAGCCCACACATCCTTTTTCTTTCCCATTTTGGCAGAAAAAGTAGGCTGCTTAATAATGTGGGACAGCCTTCTTAAGTAGTCTTGCCTTTCATTGGACACACCTGCCAAACTAATTAGCACAGGTGTCTGCAATTGCTTACAGTGATATAAAGAGCCCTGACACACATCACCATCAATGAGCTTAACTGACAAACAAACAAATTCTTCCCTTATCACTCCTAAACACTTTTTGCATAATAATTTGGAACACAGTGTACATGTGCTTTTCCACAAAACACCAGTGGTTCACGTAGAGAATCTTACAGTTCTAACTTGCCAACCGTGGTCTGTATGGAGTTGTTCAATAAAGGGCCCAAAATTAAGATAACATAGATGGGAGAGGTCTCTATGAATAGGAATTCCTAAGTATTTGATACCCTGTGAGGGCCAGGCAAAGGGAAAGTTGGACTAGATGGAATCCTGTACGGATTTGGGGAGGGAGACATCGAGGGCCTCAGACTTCGCTGCATTGATTTTAAGATTTGACCATGTAACAAAGTGATCTATTTTAGCCTTAACAGCAGGGATGGATATATGTGATTGAGTGATATATACTAGGACATCATCAGCAAATAGAGAGCACTTTTACTGGGTGCCTCCCACCTCAATCCACCTAATATTGGGGTTATGGCGAATTGATGAGAGCAGGTGCTCCATCACTAGGATGTATAAGAGAGGGGACAGAAGACATCCCTGCCTTGTCCCATTGGTGATTATGAAAGGTGATGAAAATGTTCTGACGCTCCCCCTGGGCCTTGGGACACCCGGAGCCGGACCCTTTTTGGTGGATGCTGGTGGTTGTAGTCTCCGTGGCGGCGACCCGGTTCCATGGCTCAGGGCGGTCAAACCAGTGGCGGAACTATTTATGTGGTTTTGATGTTTAAATGTCCGACTACGCTACCCGTGGATTGCGGTTAGAGTGAACCGCCGCTGCAGGGCAGACCGCTGAGGCTGGTGTTGTGGGTGCAGCAGAGTGTAGCATAACTCCCCACGGGAGAATAGCGTCAGGGCAGTGTATGCGGAGGATGGGGGTGATGGTGCAGGGCAGCAGCAGTAAAGACACGGAGTCAGTGATGCAGTCCAGGGCCTTTACTCACAGTTCTTATTATCCAGACCACTTCTGCAGGTAATGGCTGCCCACGTCATACTGTGCTCACCAGGTGAGGGGCTCAGACAACTCCCAGATAACTTTGGCGCGCTTCACAGGACCCCCTTTGTGTGTCCTTTGTCTGGCCTTTCTTACCAACGCTTCTGTCCGGCTGCTTCGGGCCTCCTCTTGGTAAACTTGGCGCCAGTTTCCCTGACCCTATGTGGTGCCTTCCTAGCGGGTGTAGCGAGGGGCTGCGCCACATAAAATGTCACAGCCTCCGGTTTCTAGCTGAGAATCGTTTCCCGCCTCGACTAGTTTCGGGGACCGGTCTCCCCCTTTGGCCTGACCCCACCACGCAGGTGGATTCGGGCGTGCGGTGGCGACTCGCCCATCCTCACCCCTGGGATCCCTTCATTCCTCATTCCTGGAGCCTTCTCCGCTCCTCTTCCTTCCTTCTCCCTCTTCCAGGCCTGGGCCTCTGTTACTAGGCCTGCCTCTGGAGCAGAGCTCATGCAGAGCCCCTGCTCCCTGTCACTTCTGCTCAGACTTCTCTGCACTGAACTAAGATGGTGCCCACCTTTTATACTTCCTTCTCAATGCACCCAGGAACTGCTTCCTCCCTGCTACTGCACTACAGGGTTCCCCTTCCTCAGTGTTCCCTCCCCCCACTCCAGCCAGGGACAGGGACTGTCATGCCCTTCTCAGCGGCATATTGGTCGCCCTGCCCCACGGCAATGTGGTGTAATGCATGCAGGTATCGGGGTTCTAATCCACACTCCATCCTTACCTGAGAGTGAGATATCCCACCTCTGGGTGAGGTGCAATACCTCTGTAGCAACCGAGCCCTCGGGGTGCTACACTTCCATTTATCTTCAGCCTAGGTGACGTATTGCAATACAGGGCCGTGATTTTGGCTATAAAAGGGTCCCCTAGACCCCTACCCCAAGCTTTTTAAGAGAATAATATATGGCGTGCCAGGAGACTCTATGGAATGCTTTCTCAGCATCCAACGAGAGTATCTAATTACAAATTTTTAACTGCATCTAGCCCAGGAAATACTTTGTGCCTAGTAGCAGTGGCTGCTAGTCAGCGGATTATCCCAGCTGTTAAGCAAGCTACACCACCTGTAGTTTGGACACTTAGTTTTTTCAAAGGAAATGCTTCGGGACCCCGGGATACTCAGTGAAGAGCATCAGGAGGCATCCCAAGGCATAGGGGCTGGGACTGGCGGTAGGATGCCTTGCGGTGGACCGCCGAGCTCGATCCTTATAAAAGCTTTTTAACTGCAGCAGCTTTAGTGGACGCTACAGGAGCTGGAATTACGCGGCTCCTGGCATGAGACTTGCCCTCCAATAGATCCTTGTAAAAGGATTTAAAGTGTATTCTTTCAAATTAGAGACAATTTAAATTAAAAAGCTTAGACCTGCCTCCACCACAGGGGGGCTCGCTCGACCCACCAGCGGACAGGCACCAGTATTGGGAGAGGGGGGCTGGCCGTCAGGGTCCACCGCGGCTCTCGCACAAACCCGGCGACACGGAGGTGGCACGGGCAGGAACGGACTGGTCTTGTCGGCTTCTCACTTTTTGGATTTTAGAAGGGCATGACATGCCTATATCTGTGTCTCCCCCTCCTTTTACTCCTCCACCTCTTTTCTTTTCGCATGACTATATGTACTTGTCACTTTTCCATGTGTTAGTTATGTCTTCTGAGCAGTTTGTCAGCTTTTGGACACCTTTGAAGGTGTTTTCTATGTGTTTCTATGTGTTTTTGTTTGCCTACCATTGGTTTTAACGGTGTTCGAAGGTGTTCGACGAACAGTTCGACGAACAGTTCGGCGAACACAAGGGTGTTCGACGAACCGAACCGAACTCGAACACTACGGGGGTGGCTCAACACTAATAATTAGTTTAAAGGGCGTTTATGATTCCCGTAAAAAAAATTTTTTAGACAGTATGTTCATGTATACCCCCCAGGGGTAAATGTTTGTCAGTCCATACACTTAGTGCATGGGCATTACAAGTATAGGAGGCCCACTCCCTTCTAATGGGAACATTTTTTTTATGAGGCCCTCCTCCACGTCTCTTCCAAGGGGCATTGGAGTGCCTCCTAATTTTTGGCAGCCCTTGCATTCACTGCATAGGTCAACACTATGGGAGAACCACTTCCTAATAATTGGAGCATTTTTTCATGAGGCCCTCTACGTCTCTTCCAAGGGGCATTGGAGTGCCTCCCAATTTTTGGCAGCCCTTGCATGAACTGCATAGGCAAACACAATGGGAGACCCACTTCCTAATAATGGGAGACCGCCAGATCCTGAGCCGCTATAGACATAGTGCCCACAATTTGACCATCGAGGTTGGATGGCACAGACAGAGCTACAAGCCCAGGGTGGACAGACTGTGACCACACTGCTACCTGGAGGCCATGGAGGATGAGACCCACTTCCTGCTACACTGCGCCAAATACTCAGCAGTGAGGGACACTCACTTCAGGAGACTCTCTCATCTCTTCCTGAACTTCAGATCCATGAAGAAGGAAGAGAAAACATATATCCTGCTGGGGGAAGAAGAGAGTGCGGAGGAGATAGCAGCGCAGTATGTGAACGCATGCCATAGGATGCGAGAAAGAGAACTATGATATGCCATGGACTTCCATTGCCCCTACCCTGGATGTGCACCCATCTATCATCCCCACAGTCCCCATCCACCTTCCCCACAGTCCCCACCCATCATCCTCAAAGTCCCCATCCATCATCCCCACAGCCCCATCCATTATCCCCACAGTCCCCATCCATCATCCCCACAGTCCCAAACCGTATTCCCTACTGTACACTTGCTTTGGCAAAACTAGTGTTTATTTGGTCCTGCCAATAAAGCTTCTTTGAATTGAATTGAATTGAATACTACTGTGGATGCCTGTGGGGGAGCATTATATTTCTGTGGATGCATATGGGGGTGCATTATACTGCTGTGGATGTCTATGGGCGTGCATTATACTACTATGGATGCCTTTGTGGGTGAATTATACTACTGTGGATGCCTATGGTGGTGCATTATACTACTGTGGATACCTATAGGGGTGCATTATACTACTGTGGATGCCTATGGGGGTGCATTATACTACTGTGGATGCCTATGTGGGTGCATTTACTACCATGGATGCCAATGGGGTGCATTATACTACTGTGGATGTCTATGGGGTGCATTATACTACTATGGATGCCTATGTGGGTGAATTATACTACTGTGGATGCCTATGGTGGTGCATTATACTACTGTGGATACCTATTGGGGTGCATTAAACTACTGTGGATGACTATGGGGTGATTTATACTACTGTGGATGCCTATGTGGGTGCATTTACTACTGTGGATGCCTATGGGGTGCATTATACTACTATGGATGCCTATGGGGGTGCATTATACAACTGTGGATGTCTATGGGCAGGCATTATACTACTGTGGATGCCTATGGGGGTGCATTATACTACTATGGATGACTATGGGGTGCATTATACTAAAGTGGATGTATATGGGGGTGCATTACACTATGGTGGATGCCTATGAGGGTGCATTATGCTACTATTGCCTGAAGGGCACATTATACTAATGTGGATGTCTATGGGGTGCATTATACTACTGTGGATGCCTATAGGGGTGCATTATACCACTGTAGATGTCTATGGGGTGCATTATACTACTGTGCATGCATTATACTACTGTGGATGCCTATGGGGTGCATTATACTACTATGGATGCCTATGTGAGGCATTATACTACTATGGACACCTATGGGGTGCCTTATACTACTATGGATGACTATGGGGGTGCATTATACTACTGTGGATGCCTATGGGGGTGCATTTACTACTGTGGATGCCTATCGGGTGCATTATACTAATATGGATGCCTATGGGGGTGCATTATACTACTGTGGATACCTATGGGCATGCATTATACTACTGTGGATGCCTATGAAGGTGCATTATACTACTGTGGATGTATTTGGGGGTACATTATACTGCTGTTGATGCCTATGAGGGTGCATTATCCTACTATTGCCTAAAAGCATTATACTAATATGGATGTCTATGGGGTGCATTATACTACTGTGGATGCCTATAGGGGTGCATTATACTACTGTAGATGTCTATGGGGTGCATTATTCTAATGTGGATGCATTACACTTCTGCGGATGCCTATGGGGTGCATTATACTACTATGGATGCCTATGGGGAGCATTATACTACTATGGATGCCTATGGGGGTGCATTATACTACTGTGGATGTGACGCGCCCCTGGGCCTGTGTCACGCTGCGTTGCGCACGCGGGAGCTTACCCGGAGCCGGATCTCTTGAGGGTTGTAGTCTCGTGGCGGTGACCCGGTCCGTGCCCAGGGAGTCAAACTGAGCGGCGATGTATCAGCGGTAGATGTTGTACGACTACGCCACCCGTTGAATGCAGCTATGGAGCTGCCGCTGCAGGACAGTCCGCTGATGCCGGTGGATGGATGGTGCAGCGTAGATGGTATAACCCCCAACGGGAGGGGTATGGCCTCAGGGCAGCAGATGTGGATGATGGGGGTAGCAGGAACCACTCGGAGACGGTACGGTGTAGTTCAGGGTCTTTACTGGTGACAACGATAGACCCTCCCGGAGTACTGGCTAGCGATTGGGGCCTGGTCAGTCCTTGAGCAGATGGGATCTCCCCTGGCCAGGCGGAGTTGTAGGCCTCCCAAACTGACTGTACTCTTCTGGCTACCTTGCTAGAAGCGGGTATAAGTAGCCCACGTCCCTGAGTGTACCGTGTGGTGCTCACCCGTATGGCCGGTGACTCGGGGCCTTCTAATGGCTTCCGCTCCACGATGGCGGTGCTGGTCCCACGCGTGTGACTGTGCCTTCGGGCTTCTTGGCCAGAGGACCTGAAATCCCCTGCCTGACGGATTCTGCTGCTGGGTAGGAGTTAGTCCCCACAGCCTCGGACTCCGGGTCCGGTAAGAAATCTTCTCAGTCAGGGCGAGCTCTGCAGCTGCCAGCCCCTGACTCGTAGTAGTATTGCTCCCACTGAGCTTCTGCTGTTTCTTCCTATGCTGCTTCTCTGTCTCTACTCTCCTTGACTGCCTAACCCTGCCTCAGCCCCGGGTTTATATAGGGGAAGTTCTTCCCCTCCCAAGACTGGGCAGGAGGTGTGGCATGCACAGGATCCCTGACCAAAGGACCTCCCACCTGCTCTCAGACATAACATTACATTACTGTGGAAACCAGACCCCTGGGGTGCCACAGATGTCTATGGGCGTGCATTATATTACTGTGGATGCCTATGGGAGTGCATTATACTACTATGGATGACTGTGGGGTGCATTATACTACTGTGGATTTATATGGGGTGCATTATACTACTGTGGATGCCTATTATACAACTATTGCCTAAAGGGCGCATTATACTAATATGGATGTCTATGGGGTGCATTATACTGCTGTGGATGCCTATAGGGGTGCATTATACTACTGTAGATGTCTATGTGGTGCATCATACTATTGTGCATGCATTATACTACTGTGGATGCCTATGGGGTGCATTATACTACTGTGGATGCATATGAGGGGTGTTATACTACTATGGATGCCTATGGGAATGCATTATGCTCCTGTGGATGCCTCTGGGCATGCAGTATACTACTGTGGATGCCTATGGGGGTGCATTATACTAATATGGATGACTATGGGGGTGCATTATACTAATATGTATGTCTATGGTGTGCATTATACTACTGTGGATGGCTATGGAAGTGCATTATACTACTGTGGATGCATGTGGGGGTGAATTATACTGCTGTGGATGCTCAGGGGAGTGCATTATACTACTGTGGATGACTATGGGGGTGTATTAAACTACTCTTGGCTATTGGGTGTATTATACCAATATGGATGGCTATGGGGGTGCATTATACTACTGTGGATGCCTATGGGGGTGTATTATACTACTGTGGATGTCTATAGAGATGCAGTATACTACCGTAGATGCCTATGGGGGTGTATTATACTACTATGGATGTTTAAGGGGTGCATTATACTACTGTGGATGCCTATGGGGGTGTATTATACTACTGTGGATGTCTATAGAGATGCATTATACTACTATAGATGCCTATGGGGGTGCATTATTCAACTGTGGATGTCTATGGGGGTGCAATATACTACTCTGGATGCTTATGAGGGTGCATTATACTACTATTGCCTATGGGGCGCATTATACTAATATGGATGTCTATGGGTTGCATTATACTACTGTAGAAGTCTATGGGGTGCATTATACTACTGTGGATGCCTATAGTGGGGCATTAACATTATACTGCTGCTGATGCCAATGGGGGTGCATTTTACTACTATTGGGGTGCGTTATACTACTGTGGATGCTTATGGGAGTGCATTATACTACTGTGGATGCCTATGGAGGTGCATTATACTACTGTGGATGTCTATAGGGATGCATTATACTACTGTAGATGCTTATGGGGGTGCATTATACTACTATGGATGTTTAATGGGTGTATTATACTACTGTGGATGCCTATGGGGGTATATTTTACTACTATGGATGTCTATGGGGGTGCATTATACTACTGTAGATGCCTATGGGGGTGCAATATACTACTATGGATGTTTAAGGGATGCATTATACCACTGTGGATGCCTATGCGGGTGTATTATACTACTGTGGATGTCTATAGGGATGCATTATACTAATGTAGATGCCTATGGGGGTGCATTATACTACTATGTATGTCTATGGGGTGCATTATACTACTGTGGATGCCTATGGGGTGCATTACACTACTGTGGATGACTATGGGGGTGTATTATACTACTCTTGGCTATTGGGTGTATTATACCAGTATGGATGTCTATGGGGGTGCATTCTACTACTATGGATGACTATGGGAGTGTATTACACTACTATTGGCTATGAGGTGCTTTATACTAAAATGGATATCTATGGGGTGCATTATACTACTAAAGATGTCTAACGGGGTGCATTATACTACCATGGATGTCTATGGGGTGCATTGTACTACTATGGATGCCTTATACTACTATTAGCTATGGGGTGCGTTTTACTACTGTGGATTTCTATGGGGTGCATTATACTACTGTGGATGTCTATGGGGATGCCTTATACTACAGTAGATGCCTATGGATGGGGTGCATGATACTACTATTGGCTATGGGATGCCTATGGAAGTGCATTATAATTTTATTAGCTATGAGGTGCATTATAATACTGTGGATGTCTATGGGGTGCATTATACTACTGTGGATGCTTATGAGGGTGCATTATACTACTATACTACTGTAAAAGTCTATGGGCTGCATTATACTACTGTGGATGCCTATGGTGGTGCATTAGCATTATACTTCTGTTGATGCCTATGGGGGTGCATTTTACTACTACGGATGTCTATGGGGTGCATTATACTACTGTGGATTCCTATGGAGGTGCATTATACTACTGTGGATGTCAATAGGGATGCATTATACTACTGTAGATGCCTATGGGGGTGCAATATAATACTATGGATGTTTAAGGGGTGCATTATACTACTGTGGATGCCTATGGGGGTGTATTATACTACTGTGGATGTCTATAGGGATGCATTATACTACTGTAGATGCCTATGGGGGTGCATGATACTACTATGTACAGTACAGACCAAAAATTTGGACACACCTTCTCATTTAAAGATTTTTCTGTATTTTCATAACTATGAAAATTGTACATTCACACTGAAGGCATCAAAACTATGAATTAACACATGTGGAATTATATACTTAATAAAAAAGTGTGAAACAACTGAAAATATGTCTTATATTCTAGGTTCTTCAAAGTAGCCACCTTTTGCTTTGATGACTGCTTTGCACACTCTTGGCATTCTCTTGATGAGCTTCAAGAGGTAGTCACCGGAAATGGTTTTCACTTCACAGGTTTGCCCTGTCAGGTTTAACAAGTGGGATTTCTTGCCTTATAATTGGGATTGGGACCATCAGTTGTGTTGTGCAGAAGTCTGGTGGATACACAGCTGATAGTCCTACTGAATAGACTGTTAGAATTTGTATTATGGCAAGAAAAAAGAATCTAAGTAAAGAAAAACGAGTGGCCATCATTACTTTAAGAAATGAAGGTCAGTCAGTGCGAAAAATTGGGCAAACTTTGAAAGTGTCCCCAAGTGCAGTTGCAAAAACCATCAAGCGCTACAAAGAAACTGGCTCACATGAGGACTGCCCCAGGAAAGGAAGACCAAGAGTCACCTCTGCTTCTGAGGATAAGTTTATCCGAGTCACCAGCCTCAGAAATCGCAGGTTAACAGAAGCTCAGATTAGAGACCAGGTCAATGCCACACAGAGTTCTAGCAGCAGACTCATCTCTTCAACAACTGTTAAGAGGAGACTTTGTGCAGCAGGCCTTCATGGTAAAATAGCTGCTAGGAAACCACTGCTAAGGACAGGCAACAAGCAGAAGAGACTTGTTTGGGCTAAAGAACACAAGGAATGGACATTAGACCAGTGGAAATCTGTACTTTGGTCTGATGAGTCCAAATTTGAGATCTTTGGTTCCAACAACCGTGTCTTTGTGCAACGCAGAAAAGGTGAACGGATGGACTCTACATGCCTGTTCCCACCGTGAAGCATGAAGGAGGAAGTGTGATGGTGTGGGGGTGCTTTGTTGGTGACACTGTTGGGGATTTATTCAAAATTGAAGGCATATTGAACCAGCATGGCTACCACAGCATCTTGCAGCGGCATGCTATTCCATCCAGTTTGCGTTTAGTTGGACCATCATTTATTTTTCAACAGGACAATGACCCCAAACACACCTCCAGGCTGTGTAAGGGCTATTTGACCAAGAAGGAGAGTGATGGGGTGCTACGCCAGATGACCTGGCCTCCACAGTCACCAGACCTGAACTCAATCGAGATGGTTTGGGGTGAGCTGGACCGCAGAGTGAAGGCAAAAGGGCCAACAAGTGCTAAGCATCTCTGGAAACTCCTTCAAGATTGTTAGAAGACCATTTCCGGTGACTACCTCTTGAAGCTCATGAAGAGAATGCCAAGAGTGTGCAAAGCAGTCATCAACGCAAAAGGTGGCTACTTTGAAGAACCTAGAATATAAGACACATTTTCAGTTGTTTCACACTTTTTTATTAAGTATATAATTCCACATGTGTTAATTCATAGTTTTGATTCCTTCAGTGTGACTGTACAATTTTCATAGTCATGAAAATACAGAAAAATCTTTAAATGAGAAGGTGTGTCTAAACTTTTGGTCTGTACTGTATTGTACTGTATGTCTATGGGGTGCATTATACTACTGTGGATGCCTATGGGAGTGCATTATACTACTGTGGATGCATATGGGGGTGCATTATACTACTGTGGATGCCTATGGGGGTGCATTACACTACTGTGGATGACTATGTGGGTGTATTATACTACTCTTGGCTATTGGATGTGTTATACCAGTATGGATGTCTATGGGGGTGCATTCTACTACTATGGATGACTATGGGAGTGTATTATACTACTATTGGCTATGAGGTGCATTATACTAAAATAGATGTCTATGGGATGCATTATACTACTATAGATGTCTAACGGGGTACATTATGATACTGTGACTGCCAATGGGAGTGCATTATACTACTATTGGCTATGGGGTGCATTACACTAATATGGATGTCTATGGGGTGCATTATACTACTATGGATGTCAATGGGGTGCATTATACTACTATGGATGCCTTTAGGGGTGCATTATACTGCTATTAATGCCTTTGGGGTGCATTATTCTACTATGGATGTCCATGGGAGTGCATTATACTACTATATATGACTATGGGGGTGCATATACTACTATGGATTCTATGGAGGTGCATTATACTACTGTGGATGCCTTTGGGGTGCATTATACTACTGTGGATGCCTATGGGATGCATTATACTACTGTTCATGTCAATGAGGGTGTAATATTCTAATATAGATGCCCAAGTAGGTGCATTATACTACTGTGGATGTCTATGAGGTGCATTTTACTACTGTGTATGCCTATGGAGGTGCATTATACTACTATTGGCTAGGGGGTGCATTATACTAAAATGGCTGTCTATGGGGTGCATTGTACTACTATGGATGTTTATGGGGTTCATTATACTACTGTGGATGTCTATGGGGTGCATTATACTACTATGGATGCCTATGGGGGTGCATTATGCTACTGTGGATGCCTATGGGGGTGCATTATACTACTATCGACTATGGGTTGCCTATGGGGGTGCATTATACTAGTATTAGCTATGGAGTGCATTTTACTACTGTGGATTTCTTTGGGGTGCATTATACTACTGTGGATGTCTATGGGGATGTATTTTACTACATTGGATGCCTATGGATGGGGTCCATGATACTACTATTGGCTTTGGGATACCTATGGGGGTGCATAATAATTTTATTAGCCATGAGGTGCATTATAGTACTGTGGATGTCTATGGGGTGCATTATACTACTATAGATGTCTATGGGGTGCATTATGCTACTTTGGATGTCTATGGGGTGCATTATGCTAATGTGGATGTCTATGGGGGTGCATTATATTCTCCTTTTCTTATCCTGATTGAAGGAATTCCCTGATGAACCCCTGAATGGCCAAAAGAGGGGCAAAACACGATGAAAGAAGATGCCATTAAGCTAAGTACATAACTGCTCATATAGATAGATAGTCCATATAAAAGTGACTGAGGTATATAGATGTTTTGTGGTGTTAATTGCACTGCCACTTGACCGGCCATTTATGATCTGAAGGGTTATTCTTTGTTTGACAAGGACATCATATATGTTTCTTCTGGGACGTTGTTAGGTTCTTTTTCTGGTCATATTGTAAAATAATATTTCTGATATATACCACTCAGCCCACTATTGTATATATGTACAGTATATATTTATATATGTTTATTACATTACATATTATATGATCACTATTGAAGATGCTGGTCAATTAGAGTAGTAGTAGGGCTAAATAGGGGTAATGGACAAGGAGTGGGGGCGCCATACCGAACCTAGGGTGCCAACCTCCCCTGTTAGGAAGGGAATTGTGAAGGGCAAAACTAATCTTTATCTCCCCTCATTTATGCTCTTTTTTTTTTTTAATTACTGTTTTTCTGTGCAAATGTATGTGCATTTATGTCCCTATCTATTGGGGTTTTTAAACTAACTAAATAAAGATAATTTTTAAGGATATTTTTTGTTCTAGTTATATGTATAAGGGCCCCATAGGTTGATCGCTTTGGTTGTTGATTAAGGTAGCTATGTGAGGGCTCATATTGTATGTAGGGGGCTATGTGGGGGCTCATATTGTATATAGGGTGATGTCCGTAAACTTAATTCTGCTCAATATTAAGTGATACAATTAAAATAAAAAAATAATTATAATTAATATTGAGCAGAATTAAGTTCAGCCTATCGGTTCGACCTCCACAACAGTCACGGTCTCTCATGTGGCCCCTCATGAAAATTAATCTCCCACCCCTGCTCTATATGTATAGCATTATGTTATGTATAGTGCGGTATATAAGGGAAAACTTTGTGTGCCGCTATCTCTGCCGTTTTCCATCTACAGATCTGCACCAGAGCACATGTGTGTTACTCACACGACCTATTACAGGATCTATCAAAGGGGATCATGCGACATGTCACGTGATATATCGGGTACCTGGGGGGCACACGCCTTCTAAACTGCCTGGAGCCCTGGCTACTCTTAATCCACCCCTGCTTTGAATTGATTGATCTGTGATGTATTCCAGTAATAGTATTGACAGCACTCTGTCAGTAATTTCAGGGATGGCAGAGATGAGAGTAGACTCAGCATAAATCTTTAGAGAACCCAGTACACTATAATTAAGTAAATGTTTTTATGATTACAAAAAAAATCATCTTATTAGGGTTCACAGTTTTTGATATGTCACAATAAGCTGTGAACAAGCTCATAATCGCTGTGATCCTGTGAATAAATACTTTTCTAATTCCCAAAAATCTAGCATTGGAGTGTGATGTGTTCTCTAAAGATATATACTACAGTACAGCACTGTAATAACCCCATATTAATTCCTTGGCGTACTGCAATAAAGGACGGCAGTGTTCTAATTTTGCTGCTAAAGAAAAGTCCTGACACCAAGTCCTGGCTTGTAAGAAGAGTAAGGTTTATTTTTTTAAATTGTTTTGCCTCTTTTTTAAAGATCTTAATTTTTTTATGAAAAGACAAAAGAAAAATCTCCACATTCCAGAAATTTAAACTGTCTGCCACGCATAGTATGCGTTTTGCAAAACAATTTTTTTGCAAACTTCCTTGTTTTAATGCTTCAATATTAGACAGGCATACACCACTCAAATACCGAGTCTTGTTGCAGATGCTTGATTTTGGTTCATGAACCTATCTAGGTTTTTTTTTTCCGGTCCTTTTTAATAAAGGCCTGGGGGTGGTGGTGTACCTTGAAATAGGTAATATTTAAATTTTTGAATACCTAATTTAACCCCTGTATGACCTTTGACATACCCATATGTCATGGTCAAGTGGAGGTTCATGACCTTTGTTAAATGGATATTCATGGCATTTGTGTGTGGCACAGGAGCTGTGCCTGCACGATTGCCTCTGGAAGCTCGGCCCAGCCCGGCTCACACAGCCTGGAGCGGTGCCTACACCGCCCCCCTAAATTCTGTGATCGATATCAATTGCAGCAGTTGGCAGGCTAGGAGAGGGAGGGGGCTCCCTCTCCCTTCCAATCAGCACCCCCTCGACGTCATTACAAGGGTTTGATTGTTGTCATGGCAACCCAAGGTCATCATAACTTCTGGATCAGCCAGCTACAGAAAGCCTGTTACGCCATGCCTGAAGCATGGTCTAAGGGGCTTCTCTGACTGTAATAGTGAAAAGAAGGTATAATTAGTGTCAAACTGGGGTAGCAAGGGCCGACCAGTAACCAACTCCAGGGCCCAACTTTTCAGCTACATGCAAATGTGACATTATCCTCAATCACAAATTTATATAACAATGAACTGGGTAGATTAAATGAATAAGATGCCGGCTTTGTCTGTACATAGTGATTCAAGTATATTGTGCCAAGTACTGCTCACATAAGAGGGTGATTCACTATTAAAATTTAAGAAGGGCATGGATGCCTTTCTTGAAAAGCATAATATTACAGGTTATATATACTAGATTCCTTGATAGGGCGTTGATCCAGGGAACTAGTCTGATTGTCGTATGGAGTCAGGAAGGATTTTTTTCCCCAATGTGGAGCTTAGTGTTTGCCACATGGTTTTTTTTGCCTTCCTCTGGATCAACATGTTAGGCTATGGGTTGAACTAGATGGACTTAGTCTTCCTTCAACCTTAAAAACTATGTTACTATGTTACCAGAGGATTCTCCTGTTCTTCTGTGGGCCAGTCCAAGCAATGCATTGCAATGCTGGTGCATTGCAAAGCATTATATCAGCGATCAGACTAATAAATGTTAGTCCTAAGTAAAAAAAAATATACATATTTTTTTAAAAAATCACAAAATAAAAAAAAATAATAATAATATTATATGAATAAATAGATATATTTATGTAAAAGCAAAAATAAACAAAAAATGTACACATACGACCTGAACTATAAATTGTTAACTCCTCAGTGAGCACTGTAAAAAAAGTAAATGAAAACTTGGCAAAAAACTAAGCTTTTTTATCATACTGCTGAACAAGAAGTGAAAAAATATGTGATCAGAAAGATGAATGGAAATAAATAGGGTGTAGCTGAAAACATCATCTTGTCCCACAAAAAATAAGTAACCATACAGTTTTGTCATTGGAGAAATAAAAAAAATCGCTCAGAATATAGCGATACAAAAACAATTCTTTTTTCTATAAAATAGTTTTTATTGTGTTAAAGCAGCAAGACATAAAAAAATGATATAAATCTGGTATAGCTGTAATCTCACTGACCCTAAGAATTAAGTTGTCTAATCACATATATCGCATGAGAAATGGCTTAACCCTAGAACGCATACCTGGGGCCTCGCAGGCCCGCCCTGTTAATTGTTTTCTATTTTCTGCAAGATTACTTTAGTTAGCACTTTGAAACTCTAGGTATTCCTCAGGTATATAGTTGTTTGTCATTTTTGTTTGAGTTATTCCATGTTATTTGCACACGGGCCTAAAAGGCCCCAGGTATGTGAAAAAGTAGATTTTTATGGTCATGCATTCTTGGGTTAAAAAATAAATAAAACCAATTTTTCACCTGCTGTTGATTTGTTCATTCTGCCTCCAGTAAGTCTCGGCTCACATCTATTCTGCGCTGTGCGCTGGGCGCTTACACCGGGGTTTCTGTGTAAATCTCAGAAATACGTGATTCAGATGGAACCCCTGGTGGAAGATTCCCTATAATGAAGCAGTTAGAGACACTGTGAACACAGTCTGGCCTGTGATTCAGCGGTGTCCATCTTTTAAGACTGCATAAAAGCGTGATCGGGCCACAGTTTTGTGCACCTCTGAAAAGAAGAACACTCCATAAGGAGTCAAGAGTAACTTTGCTACCTCACCATAATAAATGGAGCCCTCAGGGGTTTCGTTTGAATCACGTATTTTGGAGATTAAGATGGAAACCCCGATGTAAGTGCTCAGCATATTGCACAGGATATACTGTATGTGATCCAAAATGTTATGTAAATTGTTTCCAATAAAAGGTTCAACTCAATCCCCCAAAAAAACCCACTCAGGTCCATCATTCATTACTGATAGCACAAAGGCTCTGGAACAGAGCTATAGCTCCTCGTCCCCATTAAAAGATATCCAGTGAATTCTGCGCTCCCAAATACAAATCCCTTCTGAGACTCAGTGTGCCTAAACAACATTTAGCTCCCACATGTTTGGCATTTCTATAGTGTATTGGCACTACAATGTACTGGGCACTACAACATACTGGGCACTGCAAGATACTGTCACTAGCATAACAGATTTGCAATTTTCACTCAGCAACATTCACTACTGCTTGTTTCTGGAAAACACCCATGGAGTCAAAATCGTCACTACACCTATAGATAAATTCCCAGAGATGTGTAATTTCCAAAATAGGGTCAATTAAGGGGGTATTCTACTTTTCTGGCACTTAGAGGCTCAGTATATAGAGTATGCAAACTATTCTACGATAAATTGTTCTCAAATAGCGCTCTTTCCGTCCCGAATCTCGCCATGTGGCTAAGCAGTACTGTACAGCCACATATGGGGTATTGCCACATTAGCAGAAATTTTGTGCCAAATTTTGGTACCATTTTTACCCATTTCCCCTTGTGAAAATGTAAAATCTGGGGCTAGAACTAAATATTTGTGGTAAAAATATATTATTTTTTTCTTCATTTCCGAATGGTATAAAATTCTGTTACACACCTGTCTTGTCAATATGATCACTGCACCCTTAGATGAATTCATTGAGAGGTTTAGTTTATAAAATGGGGTAACTTATGGGAAGGTTCTACTGTTGTGGCACCTGAGGGGCTCTACCATTGTGACATGGCACACTCAAACCATTACAGCAAAATCTGAATTCCAATATGATGCTTCTGCCCTTCTGAGCTTGGCACACTCAGGAGAAATTGCATAACAAATTGTAAGGTCCAGTTTATCCTATTATTCCTTTTGAAAATGTAAAACTTGCGGACAAAGCAACATTTTAGTGGAAAAAATGGTAATTTTCAAATGACTCAGCCCAATGTTATACAATTCTGTGGATTGTCTGAGGGTTAAAAATGCTCTTTACACCCCTAGATGAATTCCTCCAGAAGTGTAGTTTCCAAAATGAGGTCCCTAGTGTGGTTTCTGCTGTTTTCACATGTCAGGAACTCTTCAAATGTAGCATGGCATCCGCAATCTATTCCAACCAAAATTGCTCTCCCAGAATTCAATTGGCGCTCCGTCCCTTCGGAGCTCTGCCATGTGCACAAACAGTGGTTTTCCACCACATATGGGATATCCGTTTACTCAGGAGAAATCGCGCACCGATTTTAGAGTCCATTTTCTCTTGTTACATTTTGTTGTAAAAATGTATTTTTTCATTTTCAAAGCTCAATGTTATAAAATTCTGTGAAGCACCTCTTGGTTCAACGTGTTCACTACACCTCCAGATAGGTTCCTTGAGGGGTGTAGTTTCCAAAATAGGGTAACTTGTGGGGAGTTTACATTAGTTAGGCACATTAGGGGCTCTGCAAATGCGACATGGCGTCTGCTATCTATTCCAGCCAATTTTGCACTCCAAAAGTAAAATGGCGCTCCTTCTCTTCCAAGCCCTGCTGTATGCTCAAACAGTAGTTTTCTACCACATGTAGGGTATCTATATACTCAGGAAAAAATGCACAAAAAATTGTATGATCCATTTTTTCCTATTACCCTTATATATGAAAAATTTGGGGCTAAAGCAATGTTTTATTAGGAAAATGTATTTTTTTATTTTTACTGCTCAAGAATATAAAATTCTGAGACACACCTGTGGGTTTAAAGTTTAAGGTGCTCACCACACCTCAAGATAAATTCCTTGAGAGATGTAGCTTCCAAAATGAGTTCATTTGTGGGAGGTTTACACTCTTTAGGTACATCAGGGGCTCTGCAAACACAAAATGCCGTCCGCTATCTATTGCAGGCAATTTTGCACTCCAAAAGTTGAATGGTGATCCTTCTCTTCCGAACCCTGATGTGCCCCCAAACAGTAGTTTAACTCCATATATGGTGTATCTTGTACTCAGAAGAAACTGCCTAAGAAATTGCATGGTTCATTTTACTCGCCCGAGCATCTCACTACTCGGGATGTTCGGCGAGCATCGAGCATTTCCGGGATACTCGGGCGGGAGCTCGGGTCTCCGCCCTGCACGTTTTGCGCTGTTTACAGAGCCAATGAACATGCAGGGATTGTCAGCCAGTCACTGTAATGCCGCAGCCATGTTGCTTGTGGGCATTGCAGTGATTGGCTGGCCGCACAGCGTCACCTCGAGTATTTAAAACCGGGCGCCGCCATCTTGGACACAGTCGCTCTGGATCAGCCAGTGTACAGTGGTGGCCAAAAGTATTGGCACCCCTGAAATTCTGTCAGATAATAATAATAATACAAAAGAATTTGTGATTGCAATCATTTTCAGGAAGAAACTGAGTATTATCTGACAGAATTGCAGGGATGCCAATACTTTTGGCCACCACTGTAGGGTCAGTGCTGCTGAGCTAGGGAGAGATTTATACTCCGAAATAGTTAGTGTAGGGTCTCTAAAGCCTGCCAAATAAAACAAACAGTCCTTCTCAGGACTAATATCCATCCCAGATGTCAGGCAGGCAGGCAGGCTGTATAGGAGATGCAGTGGTTATACCAGCAAACGCTGCATTACAATCCTGTGTGCTCCTGTTGGTCAAATTGCTAGACTTATCACCCCGGTCTCAGGGGCCAGGAAAATATATATATTTTTTTCATCTAAATCCTGTATTTTTTTTTCCTCAGTCAGACTGTCCAAATACCCGTCTTATTAACCTTTTGGTATTCCCCCCCCCCAAAAAAAAAAAAATTGAGTGTGTCTGTGACTGTTCAGACACCAATATATCAGTTTAAAAGAGTCTGGTGTAGGCCAGAAAAATAGAATTGTGGTTTTGCAGTTCCACGGGTCAAATCTCTGTATTATCCTTTTTTTGGCATTTTTTGCCTTAAAAAAACTGTAACAATGTCTCCCTGACTGGTCAGACACCAATATATCTGTGTAAAAGAGTCTGTTGTACGCCGCATAACTATAACTGAGGTTTTGCAGTTCCACGGGTCAAATCTCTGTATTATCCTTTTTTTGGCATTTTTTGCCTTGAAAAAAACTGAAATAGTGTCTCCCTGACTGGTCAGACACCAATATATCTGTTTAAAATAGTCTGGTGTAGGCCAGAAAAATAGAACTGTGGTTTTGCAGTTCCACGGGTCAAATCTCTGTATTATCCTTTTTTGGCCTGTTTTACGTAAAAAAAAATAAAAAAAAAGTGTCTCCCTGTCTGTTCAGTCACAAATATATCTGTTTTAAAGATTCTGGTGTAGGCCAGAGAAATAGAACTGTGGTTTTCCTCTTCCACTGTTCTAATCTCCTTTTTATTACCGTTTTTCCATTGATAGTGCGAGTGTAAGCTATTTTACTTAATTTACAATGGGCAAGGCGCGTGGCAATGGACGTGGAACTGGACGTTCTGGTGATGGTGCTTGTAGAGGACGGGGCCGTGGCCATGGTGAAAATGTGCCACAACCAACAGCCACATCTCATCGCTCCCACTTCTTGACCGAATTACTAGGGAAGCACACTACAACACCAGTATTGCGAACTGATCAGTGTGAACAGGTTATTAATTGGATAGCAGATAATATTTCCAGTTACATGGACACAACCACCTCCGGTCTGTCTTCCACATGGTCAAGTTTTAGTAGCCGTGAGTTTTGACTGCATACTCCTCCTCACCCTGATGCTCCTTCCTCCCACCATGCCGAGTGTCGTCAGACAGCAACTGATCCCACACTTGGACACTCTCAAGAGCTGTTCACTGGTCCATTTCCATATTTGTGCCCCTCGCCTGCTCCGCTTGAAGTGGTGAAAGAGGAGATCCCATGAAGCGATACCCAAATATTTGAACAGCCACGGCCACAGGAAGTCGACGCTGGCAATTTGTCACAAGAGGTGTTCGATGACGAGACACAATTGCCACGAAGTGAGGAGGAGGATCGTGGTGCGCAAGTGGAAGAGGAGGAGGTGGTGTATGATCTAGTAGCTGACCCAACGTGGCAGGAGAACACGCAGAGCGAGGCCAGCAGCACACAGGGGGAGGGTGTCAGAGTACCCCAACAGGCAGGAAGAAGCAGTGTTGTGGCCGCACACAGAAGGCGGGCAACAGTTCCCCGTAACACCAACATGAGGGACGTTGCCAGTACAACGGGTAGGTCTTCCAGAGTCTGGAATTTTTTTAAACACTCTGCTGATAACCCCAAAAAGGACATTTGTACCACCTGCCATGCCAGCATCAGCAGGGGTGACAAAACTACCAACCTGACCACCACCAGCATGATCAGGCACATGGCAGCAAAGCACTCGACTTTGTGGGGCGAACCCCAGGGTCCACGACCAGTGTCAGCGGGTGTCACCACTGCTTCTTCTGCTGTTGTGCGTGTAATAGAACCCCCTGTTGTGCGTGCAAGGCAATCCCCTATCCATACTGCATGCAAAGATGCCCCCGCCTCTCAGTCTTCACTTGTTATGGCAGTTTCTCAAGAAACAGCTTCAACGTCCACGTCCACATCCCACTGCATCGTTCAATTGTCCATATCCCAGAACTTTGAACGAAAGTGCAAATTCACAGCCAATGCCCCACAGGCTCCAGTCCTAAATTCGCACATTTTGCGACTGCTTGCATTGGAAATGCTGCCTTTTAGGCTGGTGGAGACGGAATCCTTCCGCAACATTATGGCGGTGGCCGTCCCTCGGTACTCGGTCCCCAGCCGACACTATTTTGCCCGGTGTGCCATCCCCGCACTACACAAGCACGTGTCCCAAAACATCTGCCGTGCCCTCAACAACGCAGTTACTGGGAGAGTCCACCTGACAACGGACACGTGGACAAATGCTTGTGGCCAGGGACAGTACATCTCCCTGATGGCACACTGGGTAAACATAGTGGAAGCCGGTACCCAGTCGGACCTTGGTACGGAACACATCCTCCCCACACCGAGGATTGCGGGCCCTATGTCAGTCAGAGTTGTCCCCACAGTGTACAGCTCCTGCGCATTATTCTCCTCCTCCTCATGTTCAGCCTCCATCTCAGATATCACCACATCAGTTACAAGCTGGAAGCACTGCAGTACTGCCTCAGCCAAGCAGCAACAGGCTGTGCTGAAACTCATAAGCTTAGGTGATAAACCTCACACTGCTTGTGAGTTGTGGACAGCTGTGAAAGAGCAGGCAGATCTGTGGCTGAGACCGCTGAACCTACATCCAGGCATGGTCGTGTGTGACAATGGCCTTAACCTGGTGGCGGCTCTGAGGCGAGGCGAGATCACACAGTTTCCATGCCTGGCTCATGTGCTTAACCTCGTGGTTCAGCGGTTTCTTAGATCGTACTCCGAGTTGCCAGATCTGCTTGTCAAAGTACGCCGCCTGTCTGCTCATTTTCGCAAGTCGGCTACAGCTTCCGCCGCCCTTGCTGTGTTGCAGCAGCGTTTGCATCTTCCGGTACACCGACTGGTGTGTGATGTCCCCACACGTTGGAACTCTACCCTCCACAAGTTGTAAAGGATTTGTGAGCAGAAGAGAGCAGCTGTGGAGTACCAGCTGCAACAATGCCGTCGATATTCAGGTCAGACTCTACACATAAGACCTCAGGAGTGGAACTGGATGTCTGACATATGTACCATCCTGACAAACTTTGAGGAGTCCACCAAGATGGTGAGTGGCGATGATGCCATCATTAGCGTCAGCATCCCAATTGTCTGTCTTTTGCAACGCTCTCTGCAGAGAATTAAAGAGGAGGCATTGCAGCCAGAGTATGAAAAGATGGATCAAGAAGCCGTAGCGGGCGATTACACACAGCCCAGCCTCTTCTCATCACAACGTGCATTGGGGGACAATGATGGAGAGGAGGAGGAAGAACAGGAGCTGGTATCATGCGCTGTAGAGCGCAGTACCTGTACAACTGTCATACCGTCGGTTCAGCGTGGGTGGCCTGAGGACATGGGGGAGGAGGAGGAGGAGGAGAGCATGGTCATTCGTCATCTTTGTGAGGACACGGAAGTCTTGCCCGTTACCGGTCTGGCACGCATGGCTGACTTTATGTTACACTGCCTTAACCGTGACCCTCGCGTTGTAAAAATGCTGGGTGACAGTCATTACTGGTTGGTGACACTTTTAGACCCCCGCTACAAGGAGAACTTTCACTCTCTCATTACTGAGGTGGAGAGGTAGGTCTACAAAAATGGGACAGTACCAGAAGGCCCTTGCTGCAGAACTGTTAAAAAAATTCCCATCTGAACACGCTAGCGGCAGAGGTCACAGTTCATTGCCCAACCAAGGCGTACAGGCGAGAGAGACGCAACTCCAATCCAGCAGAGGCAGGGGAACACTGTCAAAATTCTGGGACAGTTTTCTGAGACCCGCCCAGCTTACAGGCCCTTAGGCGCAGGGTACTCTCACAAGGAGTGGAAAGTTTCAAAAGATGGTGAGGGAATACCTTGCCAACCGTACCAGCATCCTCTGTGATTCCTCTGTGCCTTTTAATTATTGGGTATCCAAGCTGGACACTTGGAATGAACTCGCTCTGTATGCCTTGGAGGTCCTGGCCTGCCCTTCCGCTAGCGTGTTATCGGAGCGTGTTTTTAGTGCCGCTGGGGGAATTATAACAGATGAGCGCACTCGCCTGTCAACTGAAAATGCTGACAAGCTGACCCTTATCAAAATGACAAGGGCTGGATTGGGCCAGACTTCTCATCACCACCAAATGACAGCAGAGTAACATAAAGTCAAATCCACTGTGTTATTTTGGGAGGTGTATTCCCATGCACCGTTTCACACCCACACATGGGTATACGCTTCCTCATTTCGGCTGTATTTTGCTATTCTCTTTATCCTCAGCCTCCACCACCACTATACCACCAGGGTGACCTTGGTCCGTGTTGCCAGCATTGCAAGTTCTTCCGTCCTAATTTTTGGCAGCTTTTGCTTGGAAGGCATAGGCAAAGACTATGGGAGACCCACTCCCCAATAATGGGAATAATGTTTTTAAGATGCTGTACTACATGGCTCTTTCAATGGGCATTTAAACCATCTTGTTAAGCTACTGCAACGTCCACGTCTCTTCCAAAGGGCATTAAAACCGTCTTGATAAGCTACTGCGACCTCCACCACTTTTCCCAGGGACATTAAAACCGTCTTATTAAGCTACTGCGACCTCCACCACTCTTCCATGGGGCATTGATATTGTCTTTTTATTCCACTGCGACCTCCAAGTCTCTTCCAAGGGGCATTAAAAGCGTCTTGTTAACATACTGCGACCTCCACCACTTCTCCAAAGGGCATTAAAACCGTCTTGTTAAGCTACTGCGACCTCCACCACTTTTTCAAGGGGCATTAAAACCGTCTTGTTAAACTACTGTGACCTCCTCCACTTCTCCAAGGGGCATTAAAACCATCTTGTTAAGCTACTGCGACCTCCACCACTTTTCCAAGCGGCATTAAAACCGTCTTGTTAAGCTACTGCGTCCTCCACGTCTCTTCCAAGGGGCATTAAAACCGTTTTGTTAAGCTACAGCGACCTCCACCGCTCTTCCAAGGGCTTTAAAACCGTCTTGTTAAGCTACTGCGACCTCCACCACATTTTCAGGGGGCATTGATATTGTCTTTTTATTCCACTGCGACCTCCACGTCTCTTCCAAGGGGCATTAAAACCGTCTTGTTAAGCTACTGCGACCTCCACCACTCTTCCAAGGGGCATTAAAACCGACTTGTTAAGCTACTGCGACCTCCACCACTTTTCAAAGCGGCGTTAAAACCTTCTTGTTAAGCTACTGCGACCTTCACGTCTCTTCAAAGGGGCATTAAAACCGTCTTGTTAAACCACTCTGAACTCCACAGCTCTTCCAATGGGCATTGAAATGTTGTTTTTAATTAACTCTAACCTCCACGACTCTTCCAACGGGGATTGCATTTCCTCATAATTTTAGTCAGCTTTTGCTTTTCAATGCATAGGTGAACACTAAAGGAGACCCACTCCCCAATAATGGGTATAAGGTTTTTAGTATGCTGTAATCCACATCTGTTTCAGGGGGCATTGCAGTTCCTCATAATTTTTGGAAAGCCTTCCATTCACTACTTAGGCCAACAGTGTACAGGAGACCCAGTTGCTATAAATGGAAAAAACGGTTTAGTTAAGGCCCTCTGACCTCCATGTCACTTCCAAGGGGCATTGGAGTGTCTCGAAATTTTTGGTAGGCAATGCACTCACTGCATGCCCTTTAACTGTGTAGCCGAACCGCTACTTTTGGTACAGAAACATATCCTACAAGACATGTGTGGTTGACTGGCCTGATATTGATGTGAATGGTCCCTGTTCCTCCTGCTCTTTCTCCTTTGCCACCACCTCATCCATCATTCATCACCTGAAGCTTTGTTTTAACGGGAGTCATAGAACTGGGATAGTAGCAGCCTGGGGGTTTGTGGGTGTCAGGCAGCATACTAGCTCTTGCATTGCAAGGAATGGGGGAGGTACAACGACTTGCACGGGGATAGTTGCAAGTCTGCATCTTCTGATGCGGAAAGGGTCACTTCTGATGGGCACACTTTTAGGCAGTGACCTGCATGTCAGAGATGCTTCCAGGGGTCTTCCCCATGCTGTTCCCATGTCTTTTCAGCACTGTATGCATGTGTCACACAGCACATGGCCAAATAAGATTGTAAAATGCTAAAATGACATTTCCCGGTGAATGCATTTGTCACAGTTGAAAGCAATACAAAAGTGCAAAAAACGCATAAAAAATGCTATTTGTGAACATAGCCAAAGGTGTGGAGGAGTATTTTTGTTTTTGGTTATTTATTTTACCTTATACACAAGTCTTTACCCTGGAAAGGAAGTTCCTTAACATATTTCACAGGAAAACCGTTTCAGTTTCGTTTTTGAACGTTTTATTGTGAGCCCGTAAAAGTGTCTTAATACCTCTGACCACGTTGTTGACAGCAGTGACCTGGGGGTCAGAAATGCTTCCTGGGACGATGCCCATGCTGTCCCCATGTCTTTTGAGCATTGTCACTATCATTATGGGCACTTTTTAGGCTTTGTACAGACTGCCAGAGGTGCCGCCGCAAAAATGCTCGGGTCTCCCATAGATTAACATTGGGCTCGTTGCTCGGGTCGAGCACCCGAGTATCACCGCGAGCTCGGCCAGAGCTTCGAGCACCCGAGCATTTTAGTGCTCGCTCAACACTACTTGTTACCCTTTTGAGCTTCGAAGGCTGTAAAAGTTGACGGCTGGAACCAGGATCACATTCCTCCAAAATGGAGGGGCGACATCGCTTGTATACGGTGGGTGTGATCTGAAGAGGAAGGGAGCAGGGTGAACCCTTTTTGGAAAATGAATGGGCCTGGGAGAGGCTCCTCGAGGTGGCTCAAGAAGGCGCTACCACCCACGGGGTTCCCCACTTCCTATGTGGGAGCAGGTTATGATGCTGGTGACACAGGAGGGCTGTTGCCCATTTCTACATGTTGGGGGCTCTAGCACTACCCAAAGCCAGGTCACTTACAGCCAAGGCACCTGGGAATCAGGCTCCAGGACGAAGGTGGAGGCAGTCCCCCCAGCCTCCCAAGGAAGGAGAAGTGAACACCTGAAGAAGAATTTGCTTTCTAAGGCACAGTTGTGCCTGTTGCACAGAAGGGAACCACTGAGGAATTGTTCTGCATTCCTGAGGGCAGGAGGCCCTAAAGTGTGCCAGGGATCCTAGTGTTGGCCAGGACGACCAGAAAAGTTTATGTTTTCCCCTCCCAGTTTGTTTTTGCGCACGGTTGCGCATTCCCCTACTGGATTAAGGGACTCATCTTTTAAAGGGCACAAGACTTTCTGTCCCTATGGACTGTACTATTAAATTGAACTGTTACCAGAAAAAAGGGGAGGAAACAATTGACTTGATGATCTTGACAGGTCAGGATATTTTAATGAGGCCCGCAAGTTGTTGCCTTCAAGCATCTATGGATGACTGTATTACCCTTCTTATAATTTTCTCCTAGTTTTTCATTTTGTGCAAAGCCTTTATGAGTGTAGGCATACATCAACTACACTTTCAAAACATTTTAATGAGGCCCGCAAGTTGTTGCCTTTAATGGTCTATGGATTACTGTATTATCCTCCTTATCCTTTTTTCCTGGCTTCACATATTGTGCAAATCCTTTATGAGTGTAGGAGTACATCAACAACACTTTCTAAATATTTGAATGAGGCCTGCCAGTTGTTACCTTCAAGGGTGTATGGATGACCCTGCTTTTAATTTTTGGTAGGCTTTGCACTGTGTGCAAAGCTTTTATGAGTGTAGGAGAATCACAACTAAACTTTGTTCACAATATTTGAATGGGGCACTACAGTTGGTGCCTTCAAGGGTTTATGATGACCCTGCTTGTAATTTTTGGCAGGCTTTCCACTTTATAGCCTGCATAGCCTTTATGAGTTTAGAAGTACCACTAAATGACAATTTGAACATAATATGTATGAGGCCCTCCTTTTAGTCTAACACAGTGTGCAGTGTGCCCCTCTTCCATCTAATTTTTGGCAGTTCTTGCTTCCTTCGTAAATGAAACTTAAATTTCCAATTTTTTTATAAAAAAATCAATTTTGGTTTACGTAAATTATTATTTTTTAACATCCTTATTACATTTTGCCTTATATACAAGTCATTATACGGGAAAGAATGTTTCTTAACATTTTTTTTTCCTGTAAACTCCAATTTCTCATTGATTTTGAATGTTTTATTGTCAGTCCTTAAAGTGGAGTAAAATTGTCCCACCATTGTTCTCAGCAGCTATCTGGGAACCATATGCTTCCAGGGGTCTTCTCCATGGTTTTCTCCTTCCATCAGAACTTTTTCCATCCATTTCACCATTTTCCTTGCCCCTCCCAAACCTTCTTGTAGGGTCTGCCAGAAAAATGCTCGCTTTTCCCACTGACTTCCATTATACTTGTTACTCGAAATGACAATTCGAGTATTAGGAATTGCTCGGATCAAGTAATGCGCATCCAAGCATTTTAGTGCTCGCTCATTCCTTATAGTAATATAAAAAGTTAGGGGTCTCAGAAAATGGCAACACAAGCCAAATTTGTTTTTTAACACAAATCTGAATTGCTCTGAATCATTTTAATGCACAATTAAATAAAGTAAATATAAAAGCCAAAAAACAATGGCAGAATTGTGTTTTTTTACCATTTCACTTCAATATGATTTTTTTTTCATTACTCTACAGTATATGATAAAATGAATAGCATCATTCAATATCACATACCCATCCTGCCAAAACAAGCCCTCATGTCTATCTTGGTGCAAAACAGGTATGGCGTTTAAAAATAAAAAAAGGATAGAAAAAAATGAAAATGCAAAAAGTAAAATTAGCTGCATCCTTTCTGGCTTAGGTCAAGACCAAGTAAACTCAAAATAATAATCATTTTTCAACAACAGATACGGAATGTAGGCTCCATTAAAAGAGGAGAGCAAAAGTTGAAAAATCTAAGGAATGATCCAAAAAATGAATGTCCATTTTTGATAACTATCTTAAATTTAATGATCCTTTGGGTCTTTCATGACTATTAGTGATGAGCAAGTATGTTTTGTTAACCCTTTCGCCGAGTATGCTCGGGCGAGCACAGAGTAGTTACAGCTGCTTTGTTATGGTTAAATCACTCCCGTGTGCATGATTTGAATCTGTTTGACAGCTTTAATACATGTGAGGAATGTGTAAGAAATAGACATTCCTCACATGTATTAAAGCTGTCAAACAGTCGCAAATCATGCACATGGGAGTGATTCAAACACAACACCGAGCAGCTGTAACTACTCGGTGCTCGCCCGAGCATACTCGGCGAAAGGGTTAACAAAACATACTCGCGCATCACTAATGACTATTTCTATTAAATCTTGTAAAAAAAAGTCTTATGCTACATTGTTATTTACAAAGTTTATGCCTAAACATGTGAAGTATCTTGGCTAAAATTAATTAAAAGTGATTTTAGTGTGTTCTAAAATTTGTAAATCAGCATTTGTAATTGTAACATTATAAATAATTGAAAATAATTGATTTACTATAATGAGATTAGGATTTCACAGCATTCCTCCTAGCCACTTTTTCATGTCCACCAACCTCCAACATAGTTTGCTTGCCTAGTAAATTAGCTATCACAAATATGGGTATCAAATCATTTAAGCAGATTTGAGAACACAGCAAAGTCACTACAGTGGAATGTGAACAGATAAGATATATGGTGAAGGTAACCCTAATGTTATGAGGTATCTGTGAGGGATCTTATAAATCAGTCTATTATTTTACCAGTAGTGATGAGCAAACCTGTGGAAGTTTGGGTCCAGCAGGTTCGGCCAAACATGAGTTAAAAGTTCAGTTCGAGTCCAAACGAGACCCAGAACTTGACCCCAAACCCCATGCAAATCAATGGGGACCCAAACCTTGGTGCTATAAAATGACTGTAAAATGGTCATAGTAAGGGCTAGGGGGTTGCAAAAGAAAATGTGGGTTAGAGCAGGACAATTGCCCTGAAAACAAATGTGGATAAAAAAATGGCTTACATCCCTTAAATTAATCAGTAACACTGAGTTAATTAGTTTTCCCAACAGGCTGGTTAGAGTCAATAGAATGGTGTGAGGCTAGACAACACACAATTATCAATGTCTTGGGTAAATATCCATCCATTCATTGAAACCTACCCAGAGTTAAATGATATAGATCGTATAGTAAGAAAAGCAGACAGCTGGGAGCTGAGGTTATTATTCTGGGATGGGTCCAATATCCATAAATTTCCCAGCCTATTAATAACAGCTCATAGCTGTCTGAAGAGCCTTTACTAGCTATTAAAAAGGGAGGACCCAAAAAATAAATGACTTAGGGTCTACCCTATTATTAATAACCAGCAGAGAAGGAAAGCAGACAGCTATTGGCTGGTGTTATCATTCTGGAAAGGGGCCAATATCCATAAAGGTTCCCAGTCTATTATTGCTGTCTGCTTAACTTTTAGTGGCTATTAAAAAGGGGAGACCCCCAAAAAATTATGGGGGGTCCCCCTATTTTTAATAACCAGCAATAGCTAAACAGACAGCTGTGGGCTTATCTTAATAAGCTGGCAAGTGGCCATTGATATTTCTGCCCTCTCAGCTTATTAACCACAGCCCTCAACCACTCCAAAAATGGTGCATCCATTAGATGGTGTGTTGGCAAGAGGGGTAATAGTTTTTGGGGTTGATGTCAATTGTGTAATGTCAGCTGACATCAAGCCCATAGGTTAGTTACTAACCGAGTAAGTTAAAAGAAAAAAATACACACACAGGAAAAGATATTTTATTTGAATAAAGACTCCCTCACACATTCCCTGATTTACGCATCTAATATATAATTGCCAATCGGCTCTGTCACAGCTTCCGGCGATTATGTCGCTATCCCACAATCCACCGCGGCAGCTTCCGGCAATTGTCTCGCTATCCCACAATCCACCGCGGCAGACGAACTGCGCCTCCACAAGTGACAAAAACGGCACCGCTATTCCGTCGGTAGATCAGCAGCGCTCATCCCCGCAGCAGGGAGGTCAGCGGCTACGCAGCCGGGAGATTAAAAAAATAAGGCTCGGGTTCTACGTCAACAACAACGCCACGCTAATGAGACTCCTGAACAAAAACGCCATCGTCTGGACAAAACAAATGAATGTGAACATAGACGTCTGGCTCAGGAGTCACCTTGCTCTAAAGCTATTAGATTGGCAATTTCCAAACAAAAACGCTGCCACAATACACATTCTGTCCCAACATTTCTACCACAATCACAAGGTGATGCATCACAATCTGAACACCACACCACAGATTGTACTACTTCAAGGTGTATGACCTCTCGGCAACTATCTCCACTAGCGACATCAATGCCACTGTTACACAATCCTGAACAATACTCTGTGCAGCCAGAAGCTGAAACACAAACCCTCACACTACTCCCAACTACCAAACATGGCTTCTCATAAAAAATACAAAAATCAAGCTGAAATAAAAAAGGCCCAGGCACTACGTCAACAACAACACCGTGCTAATGAGACTCCTGAACAAAAACATCATCGTATGGACAAAGACAATGCATATCAACGTAGACGTCTCGCTCAGGAGTCGCCTCACTCTAAAGCTAATAGATTGGCTATTTGTCCAAAAAAATGCTGCAAAAATACACATTTTGTCTCTACATTTCTACCACTATCACAAGATGATGCATCACAATCTGAACACCACACCACAGATTCTACCACTGTAAGGTCTATGACCTCTCGGCAACTATCTCCACTAGCCATATCAATGCCAGTGTTACACAATACAGCACCATACTCTGTGCAGCCACAAGCTGAAACACAAACGCTTACAGTACTGTAACTACAATACAAACGACTAATCAACATTTGGCGACAAACAAAATCCATTGACTCTTTAAGTACTCCACTACTACTACAACAATATTTTACTCAGGATGAAAATAGTATTAAAGAACACAGCTGCGGTGACATGACCCATGTATGTGAAAATTGCCAAGCTTTGCATTTTGCAAATGAGATGCCTCTGGATAAAAAGTTTACCCAGTGCTGTCAGAAGGGTAAAGTACATTTACCCATAATACAGTATCCCCATGTGTTGACAATGTTGATGACAGGAGAACATGAATACAGCAAAAATTTTATGGACAATATTCGCTCTTATGGACAGTTCTTTTGCTTTTGTGTCCATGGGAGCAAGTGTTTCACCACCTCCTGGATATGGCCCATACTGTTTTCGAATTCATGGACAGATCTATCATCGAACAGGCACACTGCATCCAGCTGACGAAGAACCACCTAAATTTGCACAACTTTACATACTAGATACCACCCACGCTAATGAACAACGACTGCAATGTAAAGAAAATGAAAAATGTCATCCTACTTTAATGACCATTATTGCTGAGCTAATGCAAACACAAAATCCTTTCACTGCTGCCTATAGAATGTTGCACGATGTGAAAGAACAAGAGACGATCAAAGCTCTACAAAATGGAACTGTCATGCCAAACATCACAATGGCTATTAAACAAAATCGGACTCAAGATCCCAGACGATACAATAAGCCAACTGTGAATGAAGTTGTTAGAACCTTGCTCTTAGGTTTTTTTTCCTTTGCTGGTCACATGACCTTGTTGGCCTATTTAAGCCTGCTCCGCCCTTCTGGCTTTGCTGGACTTCATTGTATATCTACTTTCTAGCTAGCCTGTGCTCTGTGTCTTGCTCTGTTAGTTTGCTTGGTCTACTGAACTCTATGTTCTATATATTTTGTTTGTTCGTCTGTCTGCTACTATTTCTGTTAGGAGGTGTCCCATATTCCTCCCAGTCCTTAGTACTTGTAGGGATTCCTTCCCCACATCTATAGGTCTCCGTACAGACTAGCTTAGGACTTTAGCAGGTCTGATCGCAGGATCAGGTCCCCTGTTACATCGTAGGGATTAAGCTGAGTTCTATCGTAGGGACAGATCTCCTCTCTTTCCTTAGCTCTGGTAGCAGAACATAACAGTAAGTCCAGCCAGCAAATTCTCTAAGGAAAGATTTTTCTGTTCCATCATGGTGTCGGTTCAGGATTTGGTTCATCGCCTGCAGGGACTCTCTCTGGAGGTGGCCGAGCTCCGTCAGCACGTGAGTAACTGTCCTGGAGCACATTTCTTGGAGCCTAAGGTATGTTTGCCGGATTTATTTTTTGGTGAACACCGAGAATTTTTTTCATTTAAAAATGCTTGCTTATTGTATTTTCATTTGAGACCTAAGTCTTCTGGGGATGAATCCCAGCGCGTAGGGTTCATAATGTCACTTTTGCGCAAAGAGCCTCAGGAGTGGGCCTTTTCTTTGCAACCTAGTGATACATGCTTCAGATCAGTGGATAGTTTTTTTTCTGCTTTGGGACTATTATATGATGATCCTGACCGTGTCGCATCAGCTGAGACTGAGTTGAGACGTTTAAAACAGGGATCAGGTAATGTGGAAAAATATTGTACTCATTTCCGTCGTTGGTCTACTCAAACAGGGTGGAACGATTCTGCTCTGAAAAGTCTATTTCTTGCTGGGCTCAGTGAAAGGGTTAAAGACCTGCTAATTGCTTATCCTACACCTGAAGATTTGCAACAGGCTATGCAATTAGCTATACGGGTGGATAGAAGACTGCGTGCAAGGGTTAATGAGAGCAAATCCTCTGCTATGTCAGTTTCTGGTTATGAGAATGTGTGTACTAACAGTGGTGAACCGATGGAGATTGGATCGGTGGCACCTCGCTCTCAAGAAAAAGACCGTCGATTTTCTGAAGGCTTGTGTTTCTATTGCAGAAAATCTGGTCATTTGATTAAAGGTTGTGAGCTTCGTATGAAGAAAGAAAAAAAAATGGTCAGTCACGCCCGTATTGCCTGTTTAAATTCCAAGGGTATATTCCTAGCTGCTTCCACGATTGCTCAGAAAAAATTAATGGAATTTCGGGTGTTTGTTGATTGCGGGTCTACTCTGAATGCAATTGATGGGGGATTCGTGGAAAGACTCAATTTAAAACCTGAACCTTTATCATCCCCCATTGCTGTGGTTTCTGTGGATGGTTCCCCTTTGAAGAATATTACTCTCAAGGTCTGTGAATTTCCTCTCACTATTAATGGTGTTCACCATGAGAAATTGGATTTGGTAGTGTTGAATAACTTGCCTTCTCCAGTAATATTGGGATTGCTCTGGTTAAAATTTCACAATCCTGTACTGGATTGGTCTACCAGTGAAATTAAATCCTGGAGCCATAAATGTTATGACAAGTGTTGTAACGGGCGTATTGCAGCTTTGGATAGGGGAGAATTGCCTGTTCCTATTCAGGATTTTTGGAGAGTTTTTTCTGAGAAGGAATCGCAGGTTTTGCCTCCCCATAGAGACTATGATTGTTCTATTGAATTTGTCCCTGGAGCGACTCTTCCTAAAAGTCGTTTATTTAACCTTACTATTCCTGAGAGGAAGGCTTTGGAGGAATACATACAGACAAGTTTGGCCGCCGGTCACATTAGGCCCTCTAAGTCTCCTGTGGCAGTTGGATTTTTTTTTGTAAAAAAAAAGGACGGCGGTTTACGTCCTTGTCTGGATTTTCGTGAGATTAACAAAATTACTGTACGCAATCCTTACCCACTGCCATTGATTCCTGATCTGTTTAACCAGTTAATGGGGGCCAAGTGGTTCTCTAAAATTGACCTTAAGGGGTCATACAATCTGTTGCGCATGAAAGAGGGTGACGAATGGAAGACTGCTTTTAACACTCCTGTGGGTCATTTTGAGAATCTGGTTATGCCTTTTGGTCTTACTAATGCTCCTGCATTTTTTCAGAATCTGATTAATGACATCCCTAGACCTTTGATCGGCAAAAATGTGGTTGTGTATTTGGATGACATTTTGATTTATTCGCCGGATCTGGAGTCTCATTGGCGGAGCGTGCGTGAGGTATTACAGTTATTAATGGACTATTCGCTTTTTGCTAAGCTGGAGAAATGTGAGTTCGCAGTACAGAGAATTAGTTTTTTGGGCTACATTATCTCCAGCAAAGGTTTTGAGATGGATCCGGTTAAGGTTCAGGCTGTGCAGGAATGGCCTAGGCCTATTGGTTTGAAATCGATACAGAGGTTTTTGGCTTTCGCCAATTACTACAGAAAATTCATAAAAAATTTTTCTAGTATTGTCAAACCTCTGACTGATCTCACCAGGAAAGGTGCTGATGCGGTTCAGTGGTCTTCTGAGGCCATTGAAGCTTTTGTGTATCTCAAGGAGAGGTTCACCTCTGCTCCCATCCTTATGCAGCCTGATGTTACTATGCCGTTTTTGGTTGAGGTTGATGCTTCCTCTGTGGGGGTTGGCGCAGTATTGTCTCAGGATAACGGGGATGGATTACATCCCTGTGCCTTTTTTTCAAAAAAATTTTCGGAGACTGAACTGAATTACGATATTGGTAATCGGGAATTATTGGCTATTAAACTCGCATTTGAACACTGGCGCCACTTCTTGGAAGGTGCGGAATTTCCCGTTCAGGTTCTTACGGATCATAAAAATCTGATATATCTTGATGCTGCCAAGCGCCTGAATGCCCGTCAGGCTAGGTGGGCACTGTTTTTCTCGCGGTTTAATTTCTCCGTTACTTACATCCCTGGTACTAAGAATGTTAAGGCGGATGCCTTGTCTCGCAGTTTTTCTCCCATAGTCGGTGCTGAGAAAGAGGAGAACATTTTACAAGAAGGTGTTGTGATAGCTGCTTTGGACTCCGTTTTGGAAAATGAGATTCTTAAAGCACAGGAGAATGCCCCTTCTAACACTCCTCATGGGAGGTTGTTTGTGCCTGGGACCTTTAGGAGAGATTTGTTTGTTGAGTGTCACGAATCTCGGTTGGCAGGTCATCCCGGAATCTCTGAGACCAAGAGACTGGTGGGTCGCAGTTTTTGGTGGCCTGGATGGCAGAAGGAAGTCATTAAGTGGGTGCGTCAGTGTACTATATGTGCTAGATCTAAGTCCTCACATACTCCTGCTGCGGGGTTGCTTTGTCCTTTGGAGGTTCCCAGTGCTCCTTGGACACATTTGGCTATGGACTTTATAACTGACCTTCCCCCCTCTGAGGGTTTTACTGTCATCTGGGTGGTCGTGGACCGTTTTAGCAAGATGTGTCACTTGGTTCCCTTTGTCAAACTGCCCTGCGCTAAAACTCTCGCTAAGGCCTTTGTCAAGGAAATTGTCAGACTTCATGGCATTCCTACTGACATTGTTTCTGATAGGGGTCCTCAGTTCGTGGCTCGTTTTTGGCGTGCCTTTTGTGACAGGTTGGGAGTTCATTTATCGTTCTCGTCCGGATATCATCCTGAATCTAATGGCCAGACAGAAAGGAAAAACCAGGATGTTGAGCAGTTCTTGCGTTGTTTTGTGGCAGACAATCAAGAGGGGTGGTCTGAGTTTCTGCCACTTGCTGAATTTGCTCTGAACAATCATACATCTTCTTCTGCTGGTTGTTCGCCTTTTTTTTGTTGTTCTGGGAGACATCCATCGTTTGGGTCGTTCTCCAAGTTGGGATCTGCCGTGCCTGAGGAGGAGAATTTTTCCGGTGATTTGGAGAGAGTTTGGACGGATGTGCGTGGTAATCTTCAGGAGGCCAACAGAAAATCTAAAGACTACTTTAATAGGAAACGACAGGAGGTTTTGTTCGCTGTTGGTGACATGGTTTGGTTGTCCTCTAGGAATCTGCGGTTGAGGATTCCTTCTAAGAAATTGGGTCCCAAGTTTGTAGGGGCTTTTAAGGTGCTTCAGGTTGTCAACCAATCTGCTGTTAGGTTGGAGGTTCCTACCTCCTGGAGAATTAATCCGGTATTTCATGTCTCTCTGTTGAAAAAAGCTGTTGTATCGGATTGTGACGCCTCTGCCTCTGTTCCTCCGGTGGTGGAGGACGGGGAATATGAAATTTCTCGCATCCTTAACTCTAGACTGTATAGAGGTAGTTTGCAGTATCTTGTGGCCTGGAAAGGTTTCGGACCCGAGGATAACTCTTGGGTGAGGTCGGATGATGTTTCCGCGTCCAGACTTATCAGAGCGTTTCACAGGAGATTTCCTGATAAGCCTGGTCCTAGGGGATCCGGAGGATCCTCTTAGAAGGGGGGGTACTGTTAGAACCTTGCTCTTAGGTTTTTTTTCCTTTGCTGGTCACATGACCTTGTTGGCCTATTTAAGCCTGCTCCGCCCTTCTGGCTTTGCTGGACTTCATTGTATATCTACTTTCTAGCTAGCCTGTGCTCTGTGTCTTGCTCTGTTAGTTTGCTTGGTCTACTGACCTCTATGTTCTATATATTTTGTTTGTTCGTCTGTCTGCTACTATTTCTGTTAGGAGGTGTCCCATATTCCTCCCAGTCCTTAGTACTTGTAGGGATTCCTTCCCCACATCTATAGGTCTCCGTACAGACTAGCTTAGGACTTTAGCAGGTCTGATCGCAGGATCAGGTCCCCTGTTACATCGTAGGGATTAAGCTGAGTTCTATCGTAGGGACAGATCTCCTCTCTTTCCTTAGCTCTGGTAGCAGAACATAACAGAAGTGGCAGTCATCTTTCAGAATGATGATGGTGAGCCTCCCTTCCATAGAGACATATTAATTCATTTAAAACCTGATCCACAAAACCCTCTGGCTCCAAAAACACAAAGAATCAGTATTCTGCATACAAATTTAGTTGCTCTGATGTATCCTATCTTTTTCCCTTATGGAGAACAAGGCTGGAATGACGCTCTAAAACACCAAGGAGACAGTAAACGAAGGATTACCCAACTACAGTTTTAAAGCTATGTTTTATCAGTAAGAAAGGATTTTAATCCACTACTAAATGTAGGTAAACTAACACAACAATATTTGGTTGATGCAAATGTCAAAATCTAAGCTAATAGACTACATTACATTTGAATGCATCAAAAAGATCTAAAAGTAGAAGATTATTGCTTGCTACAAGAACATTTACTCAACAAATCTATTGAAAAGGGCATCCCCATTGGAAAAACAGTCATTTTACCATCATCCTTCGAAGGCAGTGCACGAAATATGCAGCAGCGGTATCAGGATGCTATGGCTATCGTTACCAAATATGGTCGCGCTGATCTCTTTGTCACCATGACGTATAATCCAAAGTGGAAGGAAATTACTGAAAATTTACAACAGTGGCAACGTGTTGAACATCGCCCAGACTTAGTTGCATGGGTCTTTAAAATTAAACTTGAATCCCTGTTATCTGACATCAACAATGGATTATTTGGACACGTCTGTGCTATTGTGCATGTCATCGAGTTTCAAAAGCGTGGCCTGCCACATGCACATATTTTAATCATACTTGCCAAAAATTCAAAAATCAGAACTGAAGAAGACATAGACAATATTGTGTGGGCTGAAATTCCTGACAAGACAACATACCCTCAGCTCCACAACATTGTTCTGACAAACATGATTCACGGTCCCTGTGGTGAAGCTAATCCTAACTGTCCATGTATGGATCATGGACACTGCACCAAAGGATTTCCCAAAAAATTTCAATAAAATACTTCTAAAGAAATGGATGGCTATCCAATTTACCGCAGAAACATTGGCACTACATATCAACATAGTTCTAAAACAATTGACAATTCATGGGTTGTCCCATATAACCTATATTTGCTAAAAAAAATACAACAGGCATATTAATTTAGAAATTTGTGCTAGCATCCAAAGTGTCAAGTATTTGTTTAAATATGTATATAAAGGACATGACAAGGCTAATATTGAAATAGCTCAAACACAACTCCAACATGATGAAACAAATCAATTTGTTGATTCACGATACGTCAGTGCACCCGAAGCTGCATGGAGAATCTTTGCTTTTCCTATGTATAGACAATCTCATGCAATTATTCGCCTTGCAGTACATCTACCTAACTCTCAGGCACTATATTTTCATCAAGATGAGCCCATTGACAACATACAACAAAAACTACTTCAAAATTCAACACTCATGGCGTACTTTAACCTTAATAAGATCGACCCTAATGCACATCAATATTATTACAGAGACATTCCCGAACACCACATTTGGAAACATGAAGCAACAACAGAGACAACAACGATCAATAAGCCTTCAATTAATATAGAAAAATATATCAAAGTTTATTGAGAATAATAACAGGTATAATAAAGGGGGTAAGGTACAGGCGCAATGGTAATTAGCCTTAAACACACGGCTCCACGTGATGCATTGTAAGCTGTATCCTAGCAAATTACAAATGTGTTAACACCAGTAGCCTAATATATTAAGTCATACCATGAACAATGTCATATATTAGTGTGCCCTTAGTAATAGATATATAGCAATATGTCAGACTTGCTGTCATCAATAGTCATCTATCAGCGGTATAGAGTCCATAAGTGCCCCTTCTATACATACCAGAAAGTTACAGGAGGACCTTATGAACAAATAACCAGGGTGCAGAGGCAGTGATGAGGAGCTGCACACGTGGAGCTTTAGCCCCGATGCGCGTTTCGGTTTCGGAAACACAGTGTAGGTACCGTTCCAATTTAGGGTCACCTTGTCGCTGGTGGGATGGCTTGTATACTTTTTTTGATCAAAAATAGTTCACTAAGTACCCTATATTTAATATGCAACTTTGCTTTACATTTATATATAATGATGGTAGGGTATGAGATATATTTTTTGTCTTTTGTAGGTTTTGCTTCTTTTGCTAGTGTGAACATGCTCCTATTTCTTGCATGTGTACCATCTTAGACCTCAGTTCACATTGTTTAGTTTTTTGTCTTGTTTGCATCCTGTGCAAATTAAGGGTGTGGCATCCCCTTTGTTGAGCTGATTAGTATATATGTAGCTTACCATGGGCCTAGGTGGTCTGAAGTTGGGACCCGGTCCTATTTGTCTACCCTTTTATATGCATTACTTCAACTTTGATATACAGTAAGGTTTTTAATATAGACAGTGTAGGTACCGTCCCAATTTAGGGTCACCTTGTCGCTGGTGGGACGGCTTGTATACTTTTTTTGATCAAAAATAGTTCACTAAGTACCCTATATTTAATATGCAACTTTGCTTTACATTTATATATAATGATGGTAGGGTATGAGATATATTTTTTGTCTTTTGTAGGTTTTGCTACTTTTTGCTAGTGTGAACATGCTCCTATTTCTTGCATGTGTACCATCTTAGACCTCAGTTCATATTGCTTGGTTTTTGGTAGTTTTTCCCCTCCCCAAAAAAATTGAGTGTGTCTGTGACTGTTTAGATACCAATATATCTGTTTAAAAGAGTCTGGTGTAGGCCAGAAAAATAGAATTGTGGTTTTGCAGTTCCACGGGCCAAATCTCTGTATTATCCTGTTTTTGGCATCTTTTGCGGTAAAAAAAACTGTAATAGTGTCTCCCTGACTGGTCAGACACCAATATATCTGTTTAAAAGAGTCTGGTGTAGGCCAGAAAAATAGAACTGTGGTTTTGCAGTTCCATGGGTCAAATCTCTGTATTATCCTGTTTTTGGCATTTTTTGCCTTAAAAAAAAACTGTAATAGTGTCTCCCTGACTGGTCAGACACCAATATATCTGTTTAAAAGAGTCTGGTGTAGGCCAGAAAAATAGAAATGTGGTTTTGCAGTTCCATGGGTCAAATCTCTGTATTATCCTGTTTTTGGCATTTTTTGCCGTAAAAAAAACTGTAACAGTATCTCCCTGACTGGTCAGACTCCAATATATCTGTTTAAAAGAGTCTGGTGTAGGCCAGAAAAATAGAACTGGGGTTTTGCAGTTCCACGGGTCAAATCTCTGTATTATCCTGTTTTTGGCAATTTTTGTCATAAAAAAAACTGTAATAGTGTCTCCCTGACTGGTCAGACACCAATATATCTGTTTAAAAGAGTCTGGTGTAGGCCAGAAAAATAGAACTGTGGTTTTGCAGTTCCACGGGTCAAATCTCTGTATTATCCTGTTTTTGGCATTTTTTGCCGTTAAAAAAAAACTGTAATAGTGTCTCCCTGACTGGTCGGACACAAATATATCTGTTTATAAGAGTCTGGTGTAGGCCAGAAAAATAGAACTGTGGTTTTGCAGGTCCACTGTTCAAATCTCTGTATTACCCTGTTTTTGGCATTTTTTGCCGTAAAAAAAACTGTAATAGTGTCTCCCTGACTGGTCAGACACCAATATATTTGTTTAAAAGAGTCTGATGTAGGCCAGAAAAATAGAACTGTGGTTTTGCAGTTCCACGCGTCAAATCTCTGTATTATCCTGTTTTTGGCATTTTTTGCCGTTAAAAAAAACTGTAATTGTGTCTCCCTGACTGGTCAGACACCAATATATCTGTTTAAAAGTGTCTGGTGTAGGCCAGACAAATAGAACTGTGGTTTTGCAGATCCACGGTTCAAATCTCTGTATTATCCTGTTATTGGCATTTTTTGCCGTAAAAAAAAAAACTGTAATAGTGTCTCCCTGACTGGTCAGACACCAATATATCTGTTTAAAACAGTCTGGTGTAGGCCAGACAAAGAGAACTGGGGTTTTCCTCTTCCACGGTTCTAATCTCCTTTTTCTTACCCTTTTTCCATTGATAGTGCGAGTGTAAGCTATTTTACTTTATTTACAATGGGCAAGGCGCATGGCAAGGGACGTGGAAGTGGACGTTCTGGTGATGGTACGTGTAGAGAACGGGGCCGTGGCCAAGTTGAAAATGTGCCACAACCAACAGCCACAACTTCTCGCTCCCACTTCTTGACCGAATTACTAGGAAGCACACTACAACACCAGTATTGCGAACTGATCAGTGTGAACAGGTTATTAATTGGATAGCAGATAATACTTCCAGTCACCTGGGCACCACCACCTCCGGTCTGTTTTCCACACGGTCAAGTTTTAGTAGCCGTGAGTCTCGACCGTATAATCCTTCTCACCCTGATGCGCCTTCCTCCCACCATGCCGAGTGTCATCAGACAGCAACTGATCCCACACTTGGACACTCTGAAGAGCTGTTCACTGGTTCATTTCCATATTTGTGCCCCTCGCCTGCTCCGCTTGAAGTGGTGGAAGAAAAGATCCCATGTAGCGATGCCCAAATATTTGAACAGCCACGGCCAAAGGAAGTCGTCGCTGCCAATTTGTCACAAGAGGTGGACGATGACGAGACACAATTGCCACGAAGTGAGGATGAGGATCGTGGTGCGCTAGTGGAAGAGGAGGAGGTGGTGGATGATCTAGTAACTGACCCAACGTGACAGGAGGACACGCAGAGCGAGGCCAGCAGCACAAAGGGGGAGGGAGGCAGAGTACCCCAACAGGCAGGAAGAAGCAGTGTGGTGGCCGCACATAGAAGGCGGGCAACAGTTCCCCGTAACACCAACACGAGGGACGTGGTCTTCCAGAGTCTGGAATTTTTTTAAAGACTCTGCTGATAACCCAAAAAAGGCCATTTGTACCACCTGCCATGCCAGCATCAGCAGGGGTGACAAAACTACCAGCCTGACCACCCCCAGCATGATCAGGCACATGGCAGCAAAGCACCCGACTCTGTGGGGCGGACCTCAGGGACCACGACCAGTGTCAGCGTGTGTCACCACTGCTTCTTCCGCTGTTGTCCGTGTAATAGAACCCCCTGTTGTGCGTGCAAGGAAATCCCCTGTCCATACTGCATGCAAAGCTGCCCCCTCCTCTCAGTCTTCACTTGTTATGGCAGTTTCTCAAGAAACAGCATCAACGTCCACATACACGTCCCACCGCAGCGTTCAATTGTCCATAACCCAGAGCTTTGAACGAAAGCACAAATTCGCAGCCAACGCCCCACAAGTCACAGTCCTAAATTTGCACAATTCACAACTGCTTGCGTTGGAAATGCTGCCTTTTAGGCTGGTGGAGACGGAATCCTTCCGCAACCTTATGGCGGTGGCCGTCCCTCAGTACTGGGTCCCCAGCCGACACTCTTTTGCCCGGTGTGCCATCCCCGCACTACACAAGCACATGTCCCAAAACATCTGCCGTGCCCTCAACAACGCAGTTACTGGGAGAGTCCACCTGACAACGGACACGTGGACAAGTGCTTGTGGCCAGGGACGGTACATCTCCCTTACGGCACACTGGTAAACATAGTGGAAGCCGGGACGCAGTCGGACCTTGGGACGGAACACATCCTCCCCACACTGAGGATTGCGGGCCCTATGTCAGTGAGAGTTGCCCCCACAGTGTACAGCTCCTGCGCATCCTCCTCCTCCTCCTCATGTTCAGCCTCCATCTCAGATATCACCACATCAGTTACAAGCTGGAAGCACTGCAGTACTGCCTCAGCCAAGCGGCAACAGGCTGTGCTGAAACTCATAAGCTTAGGTGATAAATCTCACACTGCTTGTGAGTTGTGGACAGCTGTGAAAGAGCAGGCAGATCTGTTGCTGAGACCGCTGAACCTACATCCAGGCATGGTCGTGTGTGACAATGGCCGTAACCTGGTGGCGGCTCTGAGGTGAGACGAGATCACACACGTACCATGCCTGGCTCATTTGCTTAACCTCGTGGTTCAGAGGTTTCTTAAATCGTACCCCGAGTTGCTAGATCTGCTCGTCAAAGTACGCCGCCTGTCAGCTCATTTTCGCAAGTCGGCTACAGCTTCCGCCGCCCTTGCTGTGTTGCAGCAGCGTTTGCATCTTCCGTCACACCGACTGGTGTGTGATGTCCCCACACATTGGAACTCTACCCTCCACATGTTGCAAAGGATTTGTGAGCAGAAGAGAGCAGTTGTGGAGTACCAGCTGCAACAAGGCCGTCGATATTCAGGTCAGACTCCACACATAAGACCTCAGGAGTGGACCTGGATGTCTGACATATGTACCATCCTGACAAACTTTGAGGAGTCCACCAGAATGAGTGGTGATGACGCCATCATTAGCTTCAGCATTCCACTTGTCTGTCTTTTGCAATGCTCTCTGCAGAGAATTATAGAGGAGGCATTGCAGTCAGAGTATGATGAGATGGATCAAGAACCCGTAATGGGCGATTACACACAGCCCAGCCTCATCTCATTCCAATGTGCATTGGGGGGCAATGAGGGAGAGGAGGAGGAGGAGGAGGAGGAAGAACAGGTGCTGGTATCATGCGCTGTAGACGGTAGTACCTGTACAACTGTCATACAGTCGGTTCAGCATGGGTGGCCTGTGGACAGGGGGGAGGAGGAGGAGGAGGAGGAGAGCATGGTAAGTCGTCATCTTGGTGAGAACACGGAAGTCTTGCCCGTTACCAGTCTGGCACGCATGGCTGACTTTATGTTACGCTGCCTTAACCGTGACCCTCGCATTGTCAAAATGTTGGGTGACAGTCATTACTGGTTGGTGACACTTTTAGACCCCTGCTACAAGGAGAACTTTCACTCTCTTATTACTGAGGTGGAGAGGTCTACAAAAATGGGGCAGTACCAGAAGGCCCTTGCTGCAGAACTGTTAAAAAAATTCCCATCTGAACACGCTAGCGGCAGAGGTCACAGTTCGTTGACTAACCAAGGCGTACAGGCAAGAGAGACGCAACTGCAATCCAGCAGAGGCAGGGAAATACTGTCAACGTTCTAGGACAGTTTTCTGAAACCCTGCCAGCTTACAGGCCCTGAGGTGCGGAGTACTCTCACAAGGAGTGGAAAGTTTCAAAAGATGGTGAGGGAGTACCTTGCCAACCGTACCAGCGTCCTCCGTGATTCCCCTGTGCCTTTTAATTATTGGGTATCCAAGCTGGACACCTGGAATGAACTCGCTCTGTACGCCTTAGAGGTCCTGGCCTTCCCTGCCGCTAACGTGTTATCGGAGTGTGTTTTTAGTGCCGCTGGGGGAATTATAACTGAAAAGCGCACTCGCCTGTCAACTGACAATGCTGACAAGCTGACCCTTATCAAAATGAACAAGGGCTGGATTGGGCCAGACTTCTCATCACCACCAAATGACAGCAGAGTAACATAAAGTCAAATCCACTGTGTTATTTCGGGAGGTGTATTCCCATGCACCGCTTCACACCCACACATGGGTGTAGCGTCGGCGTCCCTGCCCTCTGCTAGGCAGGGACGCTGTTCCCCTCACCTCTCTGCTCCGAACCCGGCGTCCTCCTCCCGCTCTGCTGGCAGCGCGCGCTCCTTCCCGGCAACTGTGCTTAGGGCGCGCGCGCGCTCCCTCCCTCTTAAAGGGGCCGCGCGCGCCGTCCTAAGGAGTCCCCGGCCAATGGCCGGAGGACTTCACCATATTTAAGGCACCTCCTCCAAAATGGAGGTGCCCGAGCAATGTTGTTGCACTGTTCACTACTCTGCTTCAGCCCTCAGGTCCCGTTGCCAGTTAGCTGCCTGATTCCTGCCAGAGTCCTGCCAGTTTGCTGTCTGTTTCCTGCCTGATATTCCTGCTACCTGCTTGCTAGCCTGAGGTCCGACGGTCTGCCTTCCTACTCATGTCAGTCTGTCTATGGACCAGCTTGGCCGCTCACCTGGGAGCGCACATCTGCTACCTGCCTGCTAGCCTTCCTGGAGGCTCTGCCGTCACGTGCTGTGACCACCTGCTATTCCAGAGACTCCTGCCCGCTCACCTGGGAGCGCACATCTGCTACCTGCCTGCTAGCCTTCCTGGAGGCTCTGCCGTCACGTGCTGTGACCACCTGCTATTCCAGAGACTCCTGCCCGCTCACCTGGGAGCGCACATCTGCTACCTGCCTGCTAGCCTTCCTGGAGGCTCCGCCGTCACGTGCTGTGACCACCTTCTATTCCAGAGACTCTTGCCCGCTCACCTGGGAGCGCTCATCTGCTACCTGTCTGTTGGTCTTCCTGGAGGCTCCGCCGTCACATGCTGTGACCACCCGATTATCCAGAGACTCTCGCCTGCTCACCTGGGAGCTCACGTCTATCATCTGCCGCCACAGGTCGTACCAATCCTTTACCCAGAGACTGCCCCGGTCACTTGCCGTGACCTCCTGCCCGTTCATCCAGAGACTGCCCCGGTCACTTGCCGTGACCTCCTGCCCGTTTACCCAGAGACTGCCCTGGTCACTTGCCGTGACCTCCTGCCCGTTCATCCAGAGACTGTCCCATTCACCTGCTGTGACTGCCTGCCCGTCTACCCTGGTCGCCACCCGCTCCCTTACAAGGACCGCCCCCTTGTATAGTAGCTCAGAGGTTCCGCCTCCCAGACCCATTACAGTTTGCTCGGGCCATGGAACCCGGTGGCACCCAAGCTCCCTCGCTCTCGGACCTCTGTCATGAACTGTCCCGTCAGAGGTCCCAACAGGAGTCCATCCTGGGTCACCTACGGAATGTCAATTCTCGCCTGGACACTCTGACTGCTCCACCAGCAACCACCGCCAGTGCCATGACTCGCAACCCGGCAGCTCCGCTGCCCACCAATACCATGGTATCCTACCCCGGACGCCGGCTTTCTGCACCTCCTCGCTTCGGAGGCGACTCCACCCAGGCTCGGGGCTTCATAAATCAGTGCACCCTGCACTTTGAACTCCTGTCCCACCAGTTTAACTCCGACCGGGCCAAAATTGCCTTCATCATGTCCCATCTCACCGGGGAGGCCCTGGCCTGGCTAAATCCTCTATGGGAGAGAGGAGACCCCCTGGTGTCCGACTTGCCTGCCTTTCTCATGGCTTTCCGGAAAGTCTTCGACGAACCCGGACGGAAGACTTCATCCGCATCATCTCTGCTACGCCTCCGTCAGGGAAGTCTCACCGTGGGCCAATATGCCATACGGTTCCGTACCCTTGCCTCGGAGCTGGCCTGGGATAACGACGCTCTGGTATCCGTCTTCTAGGAGGGTCTGTCCGGCCGTATTAAAGATGAACTTGCCGGTCGGGACATTCCTACCACTCTCGATGACCTAATAACTCTTGCCACCCGGATTGACCTACGGTTCCAGGAGCGTGCCAAAGAGATCACCCGTGAGAGGAGGTTTCCACGTCTAGCTCCTACTTTTCAGAAATCCGTCTCTCCCCAGGTACACTCTCCTGAGCCTATGCAGGTCGACCAGACCAAGATGGTCAAAACCCGTCAGGACTTACGCCGTGCCCAAGGGAGCTGCTTCTACTGTGGCAGTAAGGAGCACCGGATCCGTACCTGCCCGGAGAGGTCAGGAAGCGCCTGTGTCTAGGTTCGCTCAGAGAGGTCAACCTAGACAAGAATAAATCCTCTCCATCTCTGCTACTGTCAGTCTCTATTATCTGCGGGGAGCATCGTTATTTCGAACTAGCCCAACTTGACTCTGGAGCGGCCGGGAATCTTATCTCACAGTCCCTGGTAGAAAAATACCGCATTCCCACCAAACCTCTGGCTGTACCATTATCTGTCGCTGCTGTGGATGGGGGCCTCTTACCACGTCCCATCCAACTCATCACCGAATCCGTAACTCTGCAGGTGGGAATGCTGCATTCTGAGAGCATCTCTTTTCATGTTCTGCCTGGACTCTCTCACGCCCTCTTACTAGGTCTACCTTGGCTCCAGAGACATGCACCCGTGCTTGACTGGCAGACCGGAGAAGTCCTTCGCTGGGGACAGGACTGTCATAAGACTTGTTTGGTTCCTGTTCATCCCGTCCGTCCTTCTCCTACCCCAACTAATCTACCTGGACTTCCGATTCCATATTGGTCATTTGCTGATGTCTTTAATAAAAAGGAGGCAGAGACATTACCCCCTCATAGACCATACGACTGTCCTATCGACCTGTTACCCGGTACTACTCCTCCCCGTGGGCGTATTTATCCATTGTCCGCTGCTGAGACCCGGTCGATGTCCGAATATATTGAGGAGAATTTGGCCAGGGGATTCATCCGGAAATCTACCTCCCCGGCGGGAGCAGGCTTCTTCTTCGTAAAAAAAAAGGACGGCTCTCTCCGTCCCTGTATAGACTATAGAGGCCTTAACCAGATCACGGTGAAGAATAAGTACCCTCTTCCGCTCATTCCAGAATTATTTGATCGCCTGAGGGGGGCTAGAGTCTTCACCAAACTGGACCTCCGTGGAGCGTACAACCTGGTCCGTATCCGTCAAGGGGATGAATGGAAGACTGCATTCAACACCCGGGACGGCCACTATGAATATCTGGTAATGCCCTTTGGTCTCTGTAACGCTCCTGCCGTCTTTCAAGAGTTGGTCAATGACATCTTCCGGGACCTTCTCTACTCCTGCGTTGTGGTGTACCTGGACGACATCTTGGTCTTCTCTCCGGATCTCCAGACTCACCGGAGGGACGTTCGTCAGGTCCTGCTCAGGCTCAGGCAGAACCACCTCTTCGCTAAATATGAGAAGTGCCTCTTTGAGCAGACCTCGCTTCCGTTTTTGGGCTACATTATTTCTCAGACCGGCCTACGAATGGATCCAGAGAAACTGTCTGCCATCGAGAAATGGCCCCGACCGGAGGGGTTGAAGGCCATTCAGCGGTTCCTGGGCTTCGCCAACTACTACCGCCTCTTCATACCGCACTTCTCTTCCCGGACTGCCCCAATTTCCGCGCTCACCCGTAAGGGTACTAATCCCAAAGAGTGGCCGCCCGAAGCAGAGGAGGCCTTTCTTTCCTTAAAACAGGCCTTCTCTTCCTCCCCGGTGCTGCATCGTCCGGACGGCAACAAGCAGTTCTTTCTGGAGGTTGACGCCTCCTCCTCTGGAGCCGGAGCTGTACTTACTCAAAAATCTTCTTCCGGGAGGATGGTAACTTGCGGCTTCTTCTCCAAACTCTTCTCCTCTTCTGAGCGCAATTATTCCATAGGAGACCGAGAGTTATTGGCCATCAAGCTGGCATTGGAGGAGTGGCGTTACCTACTCGAGGGGGCTCTTCATCCGGTAATAATTTACACTGACCACAAGAACTTGGCTTATCTCCAGCATGCCCAGAGACTTAATCCGCGCCAAGCCCGGTGGTCCTTGTTTTTTGCTCACTTTGATTTTGTTCTACATTTTCGCCCGGCTGACAAGAACATCAAAGCAGACGCCTTGTCCCCATCCTTTCTGGTATCTGATCTCGAGGAAGAACCTAAACATATCATCGATCCCGCCAGAGTAATGCAGGTGGCTCCCGTGAGTCTAAATTGTCTCCCTCCCGGTAAGACGTTCGTATCGGTACCTGATCGGGAGAAGATCCTACACTGGGGTCATTCGTCTAAACTAGCTGGCCAAGCCGGTCAGAAAAAGACCCTCCAGCTTATTTCCCGGCACTACTGGTGGCCTAACCTGCGCAAGGATGTAATAGACTTTGTTTCTGCCTGTGTGTCCTGTGCCTGCAACAAAGTTCCGAGACACCTGCCAGCCGGTCGCCTTCTTCCTCTGCCAGTACCTGCTGCCCCCTGGCAGCATATAGCGATGGACTTCATAACTGATCTTCCCATCTCTGCCGGTTGTACGGTCATTTGGGTGGTCGCTGACCGCTTTTCCAAGATGGCTCACTTCATTCCCCTGCCAGGCCTCCCGTCTGCACCCGAGCTGGCTAAAGACTTTATCCGCCACATCTTCCGTCATCATGGCCTGCCCCGTCACATCGTGTCGGATCGTGGGGTACAGTTCACTTCTCGTTTCTGGAGAGCCACTTGTAAATTGCTAGACGTCACCCTGGACTTCTCCTCTGCTTACCACCCACAGTCTAATGGTCAAGTGGAGCGGATCAATCAGATCCTGACCAGTTACCTCCGGCACTTCGTTAATGCCCACCATTCTGACTGGGTGGATCTCCTGCCATGGGCCGAATTCTCGTACAACAATCACGAGAGCGAATCTTCCTCCAAATCCCCGTTTTTTGTAGTCTTCGGTCAGCATCCTCGGATCCCGTTTCCCGTCTCCACCTCGGTGGACAATCCGGCTGCGGAATCTCTTGTTAACAAATTTTCCTCCACATGGGAGAGTACCCGGTCCGCACTCCTTCTGTCATCCGAGCGTATGAAAAGACATGCTGACAAAAAACGTCTGGATCCTCCTCAATTCCGTCCAGGGGATAAGGTCTGGCTCTCGTCCAAGTATGTCCGGCTCAAGATTCCTTCCTATAAGTTAGGGCCTCGGTTCATCGGTCCTCTGGAGGTCATCAGTCAGATCAACCCGGTGGCCTATAAATTGAAACTCCCGGCCAACTTGCGGATCCCTAACTCCTTCCATGTATCTCTCCTCAAACCTGTGGTACTTAACTCTTTTTCCAAGTCTACAGGCACCCCTCCTGCTCCGGTTTCCGCTGAAAACGAATTTGAGGTAGAGAACATTCTGGCCACCAAAAGGGTAAGAGGGAAGACCTTTTTTCTAGTAGATTGGAAGGGGTTTGGTCCTGAAGAGAGAACGTGGGAGCCCCGGGAGAACATCCATGCCCCTCTCATCCTTGCTAAATTTCTGTCTGGCCTAAAAAAGGGGGGCCTAAAGGGGGGGGTACTGTAGCGTCGGCGTCCCTGCCCTCTGCTAGGCAGGGACGCTGTTCCCCTCACCTCTCTGCTCCGAGCCCGGCGTCCTCCTCCCGCTCTGCTGGCAGCGCGCGCTCCTTCCCGGCCACTGTGCTTAGGGCGCGCGCGCGCGCTCCCTCCCTCTTAAGGGGGCCGCGCGCGCCGTCCTAAGGAGTCCCCGGCCAATGGCCGGAGGACTTCACCATATTTAAGGCACCTCCTCCAAAATGGAGGTGCCCGAGCAATGTTGTTGCACTGTTCACTACTCTGCTTCAGCCCTCAGGTCCCGTTGCCAGTTACCTGCCTGATTCCTGCCAGAGTCCTGCCAGTTTGCTGTCTGTTTCCTGCCTGATATTCCTGCTACCTGCTTGCTAGCCTGAAGTCCGACGGTCTGCCTTCCTACTCCTGTCAGTCTGTCTATGGACCAGCTTGGCCGCTCACCTGGGAGCGCACATCTGCTACCTGCCTGCTAGCCTTCCTGGAGGCTCTGCCGTCACGTGCTGTGACCACCTGCTATTCCAGAGACTCCTGCCCGCTCACCTGGGAGCGCACATCTGCTACCTGCCTGCTAGCCTTCCTGGAGGCTCTGCCGTCACGTGCTGTGACCACCTGCTATTCCAGAGACTCCTGCCCGCTCACCTGGGAGCGCACATCTGCTACCTGCCTGCTAGCCTTCCTGGAGGCTCCGCCGTCACGTGCTGTGACCACCTTCTATTCCAGAGACTCTTGCCCGCTCACCTGGGAGCGCTCATCTGCTACCTGTCTGTTGGTCTTCCTGGAGGCTCCGCCGTCACATGCTGTGACCACCCGATTATCCAGAGACTCTCGCCTGCTCACCTGGGAGCTCACGTCTATCATCTGCCGCCACAGGTCGTACCAATCCTTTACCCAGAGACTGCCCCGGTCACTTGCCGTGACCTCCTGCCCGTTCATCCAGAGACTGCCCCGGTCACTTGCCGTGACCTCCTGCCCGTTTACCCAGAGACTGCCCTGGTCACTTGCCGTGACCTCCTGCTCGTTCATCCAGAGACTGCCCCGGTCACTTGCCGTGACCTCCTGCCCGTTCATCCAGAGACTGTCCCAGTCACCTGCTGTGACTGCCTGCCCGTCTACAATGGTCGCCACCCGCTCCCTTACAAGGACCGCCCCCTTGTATAGTAGCTCAGAGGTTCCGCCTCCCAGACCCGTTACAATGGGTATACGCTTCCTCAATTCGGCTTTTTTTTGCTCTTCTCCTTATCCTCAGCCTCCACCACCACTATACTACTAGGGTGACCGTGGTCCGTGTTACCAGCATTGCAAGTTCCTCTGTCCTAATTTTTGGCAGTTTTTGCTTGGAAGGTATAGGCAAAGACTATGGGAGAACCACTCCCTAATAACGGGAATAATGTTTTTAATATGCTGTACTGAATGGCTCTAGTAAGGGGCATTAAAATCATCTTGTTAAGCTACTGTGACCTCCACGTCTCTTCCAAGGGGCATTTAAACCATCTTGTTAAGCTACTACAACCTCCACGTCTCATCCAAGGGGCATTAAAACCGTCTTGTTAAGCTAATGCAACCTCCACCCCTTTTCCAAGGCGCATTAAAACCGTCTTGTTAAGCTGCTGCTACCTCCACCACTTTTTCAAGGGGTATTGATATTGTCTTTTTATTCCACTGCGAACTCCACCATTCTTCCAACGGGCATTGCATTTTCTCCCAATTTTAGTCAGCTTTTGCTTTTTAATGCATAGGCGAACACTACGGGAGACCCACTCCCCAATAATGGGTAGAAGGTTTTTAGTATGCTGCAATCCACGTCTGTTTCAAGGGGCATTGTAGTTCCTCATAATTGTTGGAAAGTCTTCCATTCACTGCTTAGGCCAACAGTGCACAGGAGACCCAGTTGCTGTTAATGGAAAAAATGGTTTAGTTAAGGCCCTCTGACCTCCATGTCACTTCCAAGGGGCATTGGAGTGCGTCGAAATTTTTGGTAGGCATTGCACTCACTGCATGCCCTATAGGTGTGCAGCCGAACCTCTCCTTTTGGTACAGAAACATATCCTACAAGACATGTGTGGTTGACTGGCCTCATATTGATGTGAATGGTCCCTGTTCCTCCTGCTCTTTCTCATTTACCACCACCTCATCCATCATTCATCACCTGAAGCTTTGTTTAATCGGGAGTCATAGAAATGGGATAGTAGCAGGAAAACATCCAGCAATCCTCGGAGGAGGTAGGATATGCGCCAAAACGCTGACCACCTCAGGCCTAGCAGCTACTACATACATGCGCTTGCATTCCAAGAAAACAAAGCAGATGCTAACTTCTATCATCATCATCATGCTCCTCACCTTGCACTTTCAACTTCCCTGATGGAGACGCCAGGGCCCACCGGAGGAGTCTGGTTCTCTGGTGGGCTCGTCCAATGCTGCCCTAAAGCAGGCCGGGCTAAGAAAAGTGTTGGGGGATGTTCCAAGGAGAAATAGGGGCGGTTGGGGACAGTTTATGGACACCCAGCCGCCCGCAGGCTGCTGGGGACCGTGTGTGGACACCCGGCCGGGCGGCTGCTGGAGACCGAGTATGGACACCCGGCCGCCCCCTGACGGCTGGGGACCGAGCGTGGACACCCGGCCGCTGGGCGGCTTGGGACAGAGTATGGATACCTCATTGCTGAAGAAGCCATGAGGTAGTGGCCAGCTTCGGCCTCCTCCAAACTAAAAGGCCCCATTTCAAGTGCAAGCAAGCTAGCAGTATGGTATTGCAGCCTGGGTGTGGGTGTGTGGCAGGTTGCACACTTACGCTTGCATTCCAAGAAAACAAAGTAGATGCTAACTTCTATCATCATCATCATGCTCCTCACCTTGGCACTCTCAACTCCCCTGATAGAGAAGCTAGGGACCTCCGGAGGAGTCTGGTTCTCTGGTGGGCTCGTCCAATGCTGCCCTAAAGCAGGCCGGGCTAAGAAAAGTGTGTGGGGGGATGTTCCAAGGAGAAATAGGGGCGGTTGGGGACCGTCTATGGACACCCAGCCGCCGGCAGGCGGCTGGGGACCGTGTGTGGACACCCGGCCGCGGGGCAGCTGGGGACCGAGTATGGACACCCGGCCGCCTCCGAGCGGCTGGGGACCGAGCGTGGACACCCGGCCGCTGGGTGGCTGGGGACTGAGTATGGATACCTCACTGCCGAAGCAGCCATGAGGTAGTGGCCAGCTTCGGCCTCCTCCAAACTAAAAGGCCCCATTTCAAGTGCAAGCAAGCTATCAATATGGTATTGCAGCCTGGGGGTGCATGGGTGGCAGGCTGCATACTTGCGATTGCATTGCAAGGAATGGGGGAGGTACAATTGAACACTGCCCTGGGACAAGGACTTGCACGGGGATAGTTGCAAGTCTGCATCTTCTGATGCGGAAAGGATTACTTCTGATGGGCACACTTTTAGGCAGTGACCTGCGTGTCAGAGATGCTTCCAGGGGTCTTCCCCATGCTGTTCCCATGTCTTTTCAGCACTGTATGCATGTGTCACACAGCACATGGCCAGATAAGACTGTAAAATGTTAAAATGACATTTCCTGGTGAATGCATTTGTCACGGTTGAAAGCAATACAAAAGTGCAAAAACGCATGCTACTTGTGAACATAGCCCAAGGTGTGGAGGAGTATTTTTGTTTTGGTTATTTATTTTACCTTATACACAAGTCTTTACCCTGGAAAGGAAGTTCCTTAACATATTTCACAGGAAAACCGTTTCAGTTTCGTTTTTGAACGGTTTATTGTGAGCCCCTTAATACCTCTGACCACGTTGTTGACAGCAGTAACCTGGGAGTCAGAAATGCTTCCTGGTGCGATGCCCATGCTGTCCCCATGTCTTTTGAGCACTGTCACTATCGTTTTGGGCTCTTTTTAGGCTTTCTACAGACTGCCGGGGGTGTCACCGCAAAAATGCTCGGGTCTCCCATAGACTAACATTAGGCTCGTTGCTCGGGTCGAGCACCCGAGTATCACGGCGAGCTCAGCCCAAGCTTCGAGCACCTGAGCATTTTAGTGCTCGCTCAACACTAGCGATGATATTATGCCTGTGAGAAATGACTGCGAGTAACCTCTGCAGTCTCGTTCTAGCAGTCAAGGCTCACATCGATGATTTGACCGCGAGATCGAGACTGCAGAGGTTATCGGTGGTCATTTCTCACGGGCGATGACACTATGCCTATATGAAATGACCACGAGTAACCGTGGGTCTCACGATAGCTCGAGTGCCGAACTGTGGAGTGCTGAGTGACGGACTCACAGTCATTCATCAGTTCGGCACTGGCGCTGGGCAGCATGAGAAACAGCTGCTATCAATTCAGGTGACCTTATGGTAAAGTTACCTCAGTTCACAGGCCAGTTCACTCAGAGCTTACCATGAGAACCGCCACCTATGACCTGTGGTAACCTTAATTAGGTCACCGCTCGTCACTGCAGCCGCATTCTCATGCTAAGCTCAGTGTGTTCCGACTGGTGTGGTGAGCGGTCACATTGTTGATGTCACCACTCACCACACCATCTGGATGTGGCAGAGTCAGGGATTGTCGTAGAACCTCATCATTATGGATTAACGTCGGACAGGTGAGTATTACTTTGATTTTATATTTTTATGTTAATAAATGGGTCAACGAGGGTAATTGTCAGGGACTTATTTTTACAGTTAAAGGACTTTTCTGTGTGTGTGTCTTTATTACTTTTGACTATAGGGTGGGTAATGGGGGTGCCTTATAGACGCATCTCCATTACTAACCCCTGGGTTTGATGTCAGCGGACATTACACAGCTGACATCAACCACATAAACTATTACCTTGCTTGCCAACTAACCAAAGCAAGCGGGAAAAGCCAAGGCTAAGCGCCAGAATTGGTGCATCTAAAGGATGCACCATTTCTGGGGTGGCTGAGTGCTGGTGTTATTAAGCTGGAAGGGGGCCAATATAGATGGTATATTACCAGCCTATTAATATCAGCCTGCAGCTTTGCCTTAGCTGGTAATTAAAAATAGGAGGAGACTCCATGTCATTTTTTTAGGGCCCATCCTGTTTTCAATAACCAGCTAAGGCAAATCAGACAGCTGCAGGCTGATATTAATAGGCTGGGCAGCTAATAGCATATTGGCCTTTTCCCAGTCTAAAAATACCAGCCCCCAGCTGTCTGTTTTCCCTTGGCTGGTGTTAAGGACTACAAGTCATTTTTCTCTTTAAGTATTTATTTATTTTAACACGTTCGGTCAATCACAGCCATGCCATTACTTGACATGGCTGTTATGGAGCCAGAAGTGCCCATAGCCTTAAAGCTTGTTGATTAACTGCGCTTCAGCCTTTCAACAATCTTTATTAGACTATGCTAACCTATTTATGGCTAATCTAGAGGAGGAGTTTTTGTCATCTTGCTCTATTAAACCCCTAGCATACTTCCGTTACATTGATGATCTGCTAATAATCTGGACAGGCTCAAAAGATGATCTGCTCATGACTCGCCCCCTGGGCCGTGGGGCACCCGGAACCGGGCTTCAGTGCGATGATGGGGGTAGTAGTGGCAACCCGATCCCGTGGCTCAGGGTGGTCAGACCAAATTGTGGCAGTCTATTTGTCAGTGTTTTGAATGTCCGACTACGCCACCCGTGGATTGCGGTCAGGGATGACAGACGCTGCAAGGCAGACCACTGAGGCTGGTGTTGGTGTGCAGCATAGGGATAGGATGACTCCCCATAGGAAGAGTGTGGCCTCAGGGCAGTGTAGGTGATTGCTGGGGGTGATGGTGCAGGCGCAGCATAAATCACACAGAGTCCAATGGTGCAGTTCAGGCCTTTTACTCACAGTTGATATCCAAGTCACTTCTGTCAGCAATGACTGCCCAAGCCGTGCTGCATCCACCAGGTGAGGGGCTCGGTCAACCCCAAGGCAGTTCAGGAGTGTGGCACAGGACCCCCTTCTATCCTTTCTCTGGCCTCTCGTGCCCCACCAGTGTCCACGCTTCTGTCCAGCTGCCTCGGGCCTTCTCTGGTAAATCTTGGCGCCAGTTTCCCTGACCCTATGTGGTGCCTTCCTAGCGGGTGTAGCAGGGGGTCGCACCAATAGATGATCACGACCTCCGGTTTTTGGCTGAGGGATGATTTACCTCCACCAACTTGGGAATCCGGTACCCTTCTGCGGCCTGACCCTTCACCCGATATAACGCGGGCTTGCAACGGTTGCTGTCCGTTCTGCTCTCTTAGGGTCCCTTCTGCCTTCTTGTTTCTGGAGCCTTTCTACTCCTCTGTCTCTCCTCTTTTCTTCCTTCTCCTTCTCCTCTTCTCCTCTCTGGCCCCGGCCTTCTCCCCAGGCCTGCCTCGTGGAGCTGAGCTCAGACTGAGCCACAGCTCCCTGTCAGCTCTCTCTGGCTGAACTCCTTCTCTCTCTGAACACTGACTAAAGAGGGCTCCCACCTTTTATCTGCGTCTCTGTGTTGAGCTCAGGTGACCTGCACCCAATGAGCTCCTTCCTATGCTCCAGAAACCGTCCCCTTCTGCTCCTACATCACTGGGTTCTCTCCCCCCTCCAGCCAGGGACATGGTCAGATGTGCCTGCAGTTATATGGGAGCACCGTCGAGCTGTCCCCCGGAAATGGGGTGAGTGTGTAAGTGTATGTATGCAGCTAACTGAGCACTGGTCCACACTCCATCCTTACCTGAGAGTGGAAAATCACACCTCTGGTTAAGATGCAATACCCCTGTGGCAACTGAACCCTCGGGGCACCACACTCACCTTCCACGATAACTTCAACAGGTTCCACCCAACCATCAAGCTCACCCTCAACTTCTCAAAATTCCAAATACATTTTCTGGACATGACCATATACATCAAAGACAACACCATACAAACATCAATTTACCATAAGCCCACAGGACGTCCAGCATATCTTAGATGGAACAGCTTTCATCCAAGACACACAAAAAAATCCATCATCTACAGTCAAGCTCTGAGGTACATTTGAATCTGTTCAGACAGCAAGGACAGAAAACTGCAGCTACTATCACTGAGGAATACATTCCTACAACAAGGATACCATCCACTGGTAATAGATGAACAAATTCACAGAGCTACAAGGATACCAAGAAGTAGCATCCTGGATTACAGACAAAGGGAGGACAACAACAGGGTACCTCTTGTGGTCACATACAACCCCCACATGAACATCCTATGGAAAATTGGTGCTGATCTCCAACCCATATTCCACAGAGACCACAAACTGAAATAAATATTCCCAGAACTACCACTTCTCTCCTACAAACAGCCCCCTAAATTAAGGAACCTCCTTGTCAGAAGTGTCCTCTCATCACCATCAGTGATGGGCACATTCCCATGTAAAAACAAAAAATGCAAAACTTGTACCCACATATTACCATCAAATACAGTCTGCACACCAAACACAAATCAGGACTACAAAATCATGGATGTCTTTTCATGTACATCCTCCAATGTGGTGTACATGACACAATGTACAATGTGCCCAGAAGGAGTTTATATTGGAGAAACTATGCAAAGGCTGCAAACGAGAATGAATTAACACAGAGACACAATTAAGAATGAACTGGATACACCTGTGGGAAAACATTTCTCTGGCCGGGGACACTGTATGAAAGATCTAAAAGTTTTAATACTAAAAGGTCACTTCAAGGGCAACAAAGAAAGAAAAATTTGGGAATTCAAATTGATAAGGATGTTTAAATCACTGACAACAGGACTAAATATAACACCTGGCTTTATGACTCACTACATGGACACATTTCACACCTCCAGATAATTAAACATTCCCAAGGCCTCTCATTTTGCAACAAAAAAAACGAATTTGCTCTCCCTAACTTATCTGTAGGAGGCATCACAACTTACACCTCATGAACAAATGTCTTGTTGTAACATCTCTCAAATGCTGTGCCTTTTGTCTTATGAATTCATTTGTAATCTTGCCTGAAGAAGGAGCCTCTGTGCTCTGAAAGCTTGCATATACTGTATATATATTTTCTGGTTAGCCAATAAAGGTATCACCCCAAGAATTCTTTTGTCATTTTTGGCATACAAGTATTTACATCAACTTTGGTTACTGATGTATGTTTACATGTACGGCATCTATTTTGGTCTATTTTTTTTTTTTCACCAATCTATGTTCCCTGTCGCTAACTAGCAAGTTGTTTTTACATTGCAATTTATATGTTCTTTTTTGAGTTTTTATTCAATGCCTTTTCAGGAGAGTTACACAGCGTACCTGCCTGAAAAAGATGTAGCATGAACAAACCCTAAATATGCATTTGCACTTTGTAGGTGAGGTCTGAATAACTTTTTATTAAATTCCTGAAGATTGAGTGACTCAGATATAAACAATACATATTGTTATGGCAGCATTTCAGCAATAGTAATGTAGTATATTGTGAAATAACATTCCTGGAAAAATTGGTAGACTGTTTTATTTAGTGTAGGGCCTCGGATGATGGTGCATGACACAAGGATTGACCAACAATATGTTATCCAACCCTATAGGTTCTGTATTAAATATAGCATGATTTTTTTTGGAAAATTCATTTAATAACACCAAGCTGATATATGTTTAAGCTAAAAAAAGAGAATGGACAGCACCTCCAAAAATATTCGTTGATCTAATACCTCTCGGCAAAAATATATAAAACTGAACATGAGGTTCTTAGTTTAACAGTCTGATCAGACTGTATGAAGCCCACTGCCACGTCACGGCAAACCTCGTGGTGGGTCCTAACATTTCCTGCCTGAGCGGGAGCGGAGCCGTGCACCAACCACCGCCGCTGCGACAATGCACCGACAGGGCGGGCGGCCTGGTGCCTCACAGCACCCGTGCTGCAAGACCGAGTCCCCATGACTCCAGGCCACGCCGCCCCATGAGCACAAGCCACTGCAACAATGTAATGAATATGTTTAATGGCAAAACTGTAAAAAGATACCTAAGAATCGTAACTTTCTTCACAGAGCAAACCAAATAAATTGTAACATTTAAACAAATCAACTGATAATTTAATTTTTGCATTTCAAAGGCTCGATAACTAAGATTGACTTAGCCTTAATAGTGAGATGAGTCAACGCCAATTTGTCATTCCTAAACGTTGCCCTTTCTTTTTGTTCTTTAAGCCATGAGTTTCATTACTAAGATTATACATCAATCATCTGCAGTGGAATTAAAATGCGCCCATTAATAATAAAACACATGTATAAATGATAGAGTCTGACAGATCTCAATTTTGATTCATTCATCGTGGTATCTAACTAAATCATGCTGAGGTGCAGTCATCAAGCATTTGTATCAATAACAATGAACCAAATACATAACAATTTAAATAAATTAAAGTATAAAGTCATGAATCTTTGTGAGGTACATCACAGCACAAAGAAAAGGTACAGAATGGCAGAAATGAGCTGTAGAGCAAATGATTTATTTCCTAAGCAATCACCAAATGCATTGATCGTGACTAGTGTTGAGAGCGCACTAAAATGCTCGGGTGCTCGAAGCTCGGGCCGACCTCACCGTGATACTCGGGTGCTCGACCCGAGCAAGGAGCCCAATGTTAGTCTATAGGAGACCCGAGCATTTTTGAGGCGGCACCCCGGCAGTCTGTAGAAAGCCTAAAAAGTGCCCAAAACGATAGTGACAGTGCTCAAATGACATGGGGACAGCATGGGGATCGCCCCAGGAAGCATTTCTGACCCCCAGGTCACTGCTGTCAACAACGTGGTCAGAGGATTTAAGCCACTTTTACGGGCTCACAATAAAACGTTCAAAAATGAAACTGAAAGTGCTTTCCTGTGAAATATGTTAAGGAACATCCTTTCCAGGGTAAAGACTTGTGTATAAGGTAAAATAAATAACCAAAAACAAAAATAATCCTCCACACCTTGGGCTATGTTCAAAAGTAGCATTTTTTATGCGTTTTTGCACTTTTGTATTGCTTTCAACCATGACAAATGCATTCACCGGGAAATGTCATTTTAACATTTTACAAACTTATCTGGCTGTGTGATACATGCATACAGTGCTGAAAAGACATGGGAACAGCATGGGGAAGACCCCTGGAAGCATCTCTGACACCCAGGTCACTGCCTAAAAGTGTGCCCATCAGAAGTGATCCTTGCCGCATCAGAAGATGCAGACTTGCAACTATCCCCGTGCAAGTCCTTGTCCCAGGGCAGTGTTCACTTGTACCTCCCCCATTCCCCCATTCCTTGCAATGCAATCGCAAGTATGCAGCCTGCCACCCACCCACCCCCTGGCTGCAATACCATACTGCTAGCTTGCTTGCAGTTGAAATGAGGCCTTTTAGGCATGTGGAGGCAGACGCCGGCAACCACGTCATAGCTGCGTCGTTGGCCTGGTATCCATACTCAGTCCCCAGCCGCCCGGTGGCCGGGTGTCCACGCTTGGTCCCCAGCCGCCAGGGGGCGGCCGGGAGTCCATACTCGGTCCGCAGCTGCCCCTATTTGTCCTGGTAACTTTCCCCACACTTTTCTAAGCCTGGCCTGCTTAGGGCAGCATTGGCGAGCCCACCAGACAACCAGACTCCTCCGGTGGGCCCTGGCTTCTCCATCAGGGGAGTTGAGAGTGCCAAGGTGAGGAGCATGTTGATGATGATAGAAGTTAGCATCTGCTTTGTTTTCTTGGAATGCAAGCGTAAGTGTGCAGCCTGCCACCCACCCACCCCCAGGCTGCAATACCATACTGCTAGCTTGCTTGCACTTGAAATTGGGCCTTTTAGGCATGTGGAGGTGGAATCTGGCCACCACGTCATGGCTGAATCAGCGGCATGGTATCCATACTCAGTCCCCAGCCACCCGGCGGCCGGGTGTCCACGCTTAGTCCCCAGCCGCCAGGGGGCGGCCGGGTGTATATACTCGGTCCCCAGCTGCCCCACGGCCGGGTGTCCACACTCGGTCCCCAGCCACCTGGGGGAGGCCGGGTGTCCATAAACGATCCCCAGCTGCCCCTATATGAAGGACAGCCTAACCACAAACACGTGGACAAGTGAATGTGGCCAGGGATGGTCCATCTCACTGACGCCTTCACACTGGGTTAATATTGTGGAAGTCGGGACACAGTTGGGCACTGGGATGCAACACGTCCTCCAGACATAGAGGATTGCGGGTCCTGGGTCAATCAGGCTTCAACACAAAGTTCAGAAGGTAGACAGCAGCAGTGGTCGGCCTCCTACACAACGAGTAAATTATTCATGATCATGAGGCCATCCATCTCCTTAGCTTTCTGTTCCTTGGAATGCAAGCGCATGTATGTAGTAGCGGCTAGGGCTGAGGTGGTCAGCGTTTTGGCGCATATCCTACCTCCTCCGAGGATTGCTGGATGTTTTCCTGCTACTATCCAAGTTCTATGACTCCCAATAAAACAAAGCTTCAGGTGATGAATGATGGATGAGGTGGTGGCAAAGGAGAAAGAGCAGGAGGAACAGGGACCATTCACATCAATATCAGGCCAGTCAACCACACATGTCTTGTAGGATATGTTTCTGTACCAAAAGGAGCGGTTCGGCTACACAGTTATAGGGCATACAGTGAGTACAATGCCTACCAAAAATTTCGAGGCACTCCCATGCCCCTTGGAAGTGACATGGAGGTCAGAGGGCCTTAACTAATCCGTTTTTTCCATTTATAGCAACTGGGTCTCCTGTACACTGTTGGCCTAAGCAGTGAATGGAAGGCTTTCCAAAAATTATGAGGAACTGCAATGCCCCTTGAAACAGACGTGGATTACAGCGTACTAAAAACCTTCTACCCATTATTGGAAAATAAATAATTATTGAAAAGCAAAAGCTGACTAAAATTAGGAGGAAATGCAATGCCCGTTGGAAGAGTTGTGGAGGTTAGAGTTAATTAAAAACAACATTTCAATGCCCCTTGGAAGAGCTGTGGAGTTCAGAGTGGTTTAACAAGATGCTTTTAATGCCCCATGGAAGAGTGGTGGAGGTTGCAGTAGCGTAACAAGACGGTTTTAAGGCCCCTTGGAAGAGACGTGAAGTTCAGAGTGGTTTAACAAGACGGTTTTAACTCCCCTTGGAAGAGACGTGGAGGTCACAGTAGCTCAACAAGACGGTTTTAATGCCCCTTGGAAAAGACGTGGAGGTCAGAGTGGTTTAAAAAGACGGTTTTAATGCCCCTTGGAAGAGATGTGGAGGTCACAGTAGCTTAACAAGACGGTTTTAATACCCCTTGCAAGAGTGGTGGAGGTCGCAGTAGCTTAACAAGACGGTTTTAATGCCCCTTGGAAGAGACGTGAAGTTCAGAGTGGTTTAACAAGACGGTTTTAATGCCCCTTGGAAGAGACGTGGAGGTCAGAGTAGCTTAACAAGACGGTTTTAATGCCCCTTGGAAGTGATGTGGAGGTCACAGTAGCTTAACAAGACGGTTTTAATGCCCCTTGGAAGAGACGTGGAGGTCAGAGAGTTTTAACTAGTGTTGAGCCACCCCCGTAGTGTTCGAGTTCAGTTCGGTTCGTCGAACACCCGTATGTTCGCCGAACTGTTCGTCGAACTGTTCGTCAAACACCTTTGAACACCGTTAAAACCAATGGCAGGCAAACAAAAACACATAGAAAACACCTTCAAATGTGTCCAAAAGCTGACAAACTGCTCAGAAGAGACAACTGACACATGGAAAAGTGACAAGTACATATAGTCATGCGAAAAGAAAAGAGGTGGAGGAATAAAAGGAGGGGGAGACACAGATATAGGCATGTCATGCCCTTCTAAAACCAAAAAAGTGCGAAGCCGACACGGCCAGTCCGTTCCTACCCGTGCGACCTCCGTGTCGACGGGTTTGTGCCAGAGCTGCGGTGGACCGTGACGGCCAGCCCCCCCTCTCCCAATACTGGTGCCTGTCCGCTGGTGGGTCGAGCGAGCCCCACTGTAGTGGAGTCAGGTCTAAGCTTTTTAATTTAAATTGTCTCTCTAATTTGAATGAATACACTTTAAATCCTTTTTCAAGGATCTATTGGAGGGCAAGTCTCATACCAGCAGCCACGTTATTCCAGCTCCAGTAGCGTCCACTAAAGCTGCTGCAGTTAAAAAGCTTTTATAAGGATTGAGCTCGGCGGTCCACCGCACTGCGTCCTACCACCAGTCCCAGCCCCTATGCCTTGGGGTGTCTCCCCGATGCTCTTCACTGAGTGTCCCGGGGGCCCAAACCATTTCCTTTGAAAAAATTAAGTGTCCAAACTACAGGTGGTGTAGCTTGCTTAACAGCTGGGATAATCCGCTGACTAGCAGACACTGCTACTAGGCACAAAGTATTTCCTGGACTAGATGCAGTTAAAAATTTGTAATTAGATACTCTCGTTGGATGCTGAGAAAGCACTCCATGGAGTCTCCTGGCATGCCATATATTATTCCCTTAAAAAGCTTGGGGTAGGGGTCTAGGGGACCCTTTTATAGGCAAAATCACGGCCCTGTATCGCAATAAGTCACCTAGGCTGAAGATAAATGGAACATTTTCATCACCTTTCATAATCACCAATGGGACAAGGCAGGGATGTCCTCTTTCCCCTTTCTTATACATCCTGGTGACGTAGCACCTGCTCTCATCAATTCGCCATAACCCCAATATTAGGTGGATTGAGGTGGGAGGCACCGAGTACAAGTGCTCTGCATTTACTGATGATGTCCTAGTATATATCACTCAATCACATATATCCATACCTGCTGTTATGGTTGAAATAGATCACTTTGTTACATGGTCAAATTTTAAAATCAATGCAGCGAAGTCCGAGGCCCTCGATGTCTCCCTCCCCAAATCCATACAGGATTCCATCCAGTCCAACTTTCCCTTTGCCTGGCCCTCACAGGGTATCAAATACTTAGGAATTCCTATTCATAGAGACCTCTCCCGTCTATGTTATCTTAATTTGGGGCCCTTTATTGAACAACTCCATACAGACCACGGTTGGCAAGTTAGAACTGTAAGATTCACTACATGAACCACTGGTGTTTTGTGGAAAAGCACATGTACACTGTGTTCCAAATTATTATGCAAAAAGTGTTTAGGAGTGATAAGGGAAGAATTTGTTTGTCAGTTAAACTCATTGATGGTGATGTGTGTCAGGGCTCTTTATATCACTGTAAGCAATTGCAGACACCTGTGCTAATTAGTTTGGCAGGTGTGTCCAATGAAAGGCAAGACTACTTAAGAAGGCTGTCCCACATTATTAAGCAGCCTACATTTTCTGCCAAAATGGGAAAGAAAAAGGATGTGTCGGCTGCTGAGAAGCAACAAATTGTCGAGTGTTTAGGTCAAGGCAAGACTACAATCAATATTGCCAAGACACTTCATCCTGATCATCGCACAATCAAGAAGTATGTAGCTGATTCACAGTACACACGTGTGCGTGCTGATAAGGGAAAATTGAGGACTCTTTCCTACAGGCAATTACGTCAGGTTAAAAGAGCAGCGGTAAAAAAGCCTTGTCATAGCAGCAGACAAGTTTTTGAAGCTGCTGGTGCCTCCAACGTCCCCCGAACAACAAGATGCAGAGTCCTTCAGAGGTTTTCAGCTGTGCGTAAGCCATCCTGTCGACCTCCTCTATCCACTGCACACAAGCAGAAACGGCTCCAGTGGGCCAAACAATACATGAAGACTGACTTCAAAACTGTTTTGTTCACCGATGAGTGCCGTGCAACGCTCGATGGTCCAGATGGATGGAGTGGAGGATGGCTGGTTGATGGACACCCCACGCAAACAAGGCTACAGCACCAACAAGGAGGAGGTGGAGTAATGTTATGGGCTGGAATCATGGGGAGAGAGATTGTCGGCAGCTTTAGGATCCCTGAAGGGGTAAAGATGAACTCCATAATGTATGTGGAGTTTCTCAAACAGCACTTCCTGCCATGGTTCAAGAAGAAGAACCGTGTATTCCACAGCAAGATCATTTTCATGCATGATAATGCATCGTCTCATGCTGCACATTACGCATCTGCATCTCTGGCTGATATGGGCTTAAAAGGGGACAAACTTATGGTGTGACCCCCATGCTCCCCTGACCTCAAACCCATTCAGAACCTCTGGAGCATCATCAAAAGGAATGTCTATGATGGCGGGAGGCAGTTCACATCTAAGCAACAGCTCTGGAAGGGTATTCTGTCCTCATGCAAAACAATTGAAGCAGAAACCATCCAAAACCTGACAAATTCAATGGACGAGACAGTTCAGAAGCTCCTTTCGAACAAGGGGTCCTATGTGCAAATGTAACATCACCTAGAATAAAGTTTTGAGTTGAAAACTGTTTGATTTTAGTTTCTAATAACCTGCTAATGCTTATGATTTCAAAAATTACCATTTTTTTGTTCTTTATTAAAATGAAAAGGTTGATCGAAGAGTGTGGGGGATATAAGAGTGTGGCAAACCAGTAGTCAGGATTACTTCGAATTCTGACAATCTGAGGGTCATGTTGCAGGTAGGGCAGCAAGAAGGCACTCATGTGTCTTGCGCATCTAGGAGACCCAAAATTATTTTCCGGGCTAGATGCAGCTAAAAATTATTATTAATTTGAAAGCTGGTGGAGCTTAGTACAGATGGCTTAGTAGAATCAGTACTGCAAACTGCTACAAAGACCAAATTATTTTCCAGCCAAGATACAGATAAACATGATTAGTAATTTTAAATCTGGTGGAGCTTAGTATAGATGGCCTAATAGAATCAGTACTGCACATTGCTACAAAGCCCAAATTACTTTCCAGCCAAGATACAGATAAACATGATTAGTAATTTTAAAGCTTAAAACGGTTGGTGAGGTGATTTTAACAAATCATCAAGCTTTTAATCTCCCCAGGATGACACAGGGGTAGAAAAGTCGTTTCGGATCCATGATTTATTCATATTTCTGAACGTGAGTCGGTCTACATTATCAGTGGAGAGCGGCGTGCTCTTATCTGTCAGCACACCACCAGCAGCGTTGAACACACGTTCTGACAGAACGCTGGCTGCAGGGTATGACAAGATCTCCAAGGCGTAAGTGGCGAGCTCCGGCCATTTATCCAGATTGGAAGCCCAAAAAGAGCAAGGGTCCAGTGACACAGTCATGGCTTCAATGTTTACTTGGAGATACTCCTGTACCATCGTCCCAAGGCTTTGACTATGTGTCAGACTTCTTGTCTCCTGTGGCCTTGAAAAGGATGGGCTAAAAAGTGGTGAAATGATTCCGCAAAATTGATGTTACCAGCAGATACTGTGTTTCTGTTACGGTTTGAGTGCTGAACACTTGACGGTCCCACGGTTGGCAACTGTGAGATTCACTACGTGCACCACTGGTGTTTTGTGGAAAAGGTCATGTAAGATTCTGCAACAGTCTCTGCTGATACTCCTGCATGCGTGCATCCCTTTCTATGGCTGGAATAATTTCTGCAAATTTACTTTTGTACCGGGGATCTAACAGTGTGGCAACCCAGTAGTCAGGATTATTTCTAATTCTCACAATTTGAGGGTCATGTTGCAGGTAGTGCAGCAAGAATGCACTCATGTGTCTTGCGCATCCAGGAGCACCAAGTCCCTGTTGTGTTGGTGGCAAGGTAACAATCATGCTTCCTTCCTCTGTCCTCTCCCCCCAACCTCGCACAACAGAAATGTGATCAAGGTCTCCCTCATCTGATGAGTCTTCCATCAGTTCATCCTCCACTTCTTCCTGTGCTCCTGCACCTTTCTCACTAGTTTGGCTACTACCATGCGCCCTGGTAAAAGCATCTCCCCCACCCTCACATGCCTGCCGCCTTGGTGCTGCCGACCGTCTGGACCTTGCAGATGTTAGCCCTTCCGCATACAAATCCTCCTCCTCTACTTCCTCCACCTCCTCTTGTGCCACCACCTGACTCCGAATTCTGTTTAACATGTGCTCCAGCATGTAAATCACCGGAATAGTCATGCTGATAATGGCATCGTCAGCACTAAACATCTTCGTCGCCATTTCAAAATTGTGCAGAAGGGTGCATAGGTCCCTGATCTGAGACCACTTCTCCAGCGTGATTTGCCCCACCTCTGGATCTCGTTGGCCCAGGCTATATGTCAGAACGTATTGCACCAGGGCTTGTCGGTGCTGCCACAGTCGCTGCAACATGTGCAGAGTTGAATTCCACCGGGTAGGCACATCGCATTTTAGACGGTGAACTGGCAGGCCCAACGACTTCTGTAGAGATGTAAGTCGCTGAGCTGCGGGATGCGAACGGCGGAAGTGAGCACACAGCGACCGTGCCCTCTGCAGAAGGCCATCTAGTCTGGGATAGTGGGCTAAAAATTGCTGGACAACCAGGTTCAACACGTGAGCCATACAAGGCACGTGTTTGACATTGCCCCGGTGAAAGGCCGTACCCAGGTTTGCAGCATTGTCGCACATGGCCTTCCCTGGTTTCAGGTCCAGTGGAGACAACCATTCATGAAACTGGTTCTCCAGAGCTGACCACAACTCCTCAGCTGTGTGACTCACATTTCCCAGACATTTCAAAGTAAAAACCGCCTGATGACGTTGAGCCCTGCTGCCAGCATAGTAAGGAGGTGTGCAGGATCCCTTCTGCGCAGTTAGAAAGCTTGTGGCATGACCAGACAGGCTTTGGGTGCAGGTGGAGGACCGAGAGGAGGTTGAGGAGGCAGAAGCAGTGGAGGAACTTTGAGATAAAGAGGATTTACGCATAACTCGTGGGGATGGCAAGACTTGGACAGCAGCCCCTTGTCCTGCTGTCACCATAGTTACCCAGTGCCCAGTCAGCGACATGTAACGCCCCTGTCCATGCCTACTCGTCCAAGTGTCTGTGGTGAAATGCACCCTGTCACACACAGAGTTTCTCAAAGAAGCGGTGATGTTGTGTGCGACATGCTGGTGGAGCGCAGGCACACCTTTATTTGAGATGTAGTGCCGACTGGGCATCTGGTACTGGGGCACTGCGACGGACATAAGGTCTCGAAAATCCTCTGTGTCCACCAGGCGGAAAGGCAGCATTTCTGTAGCCAAGAGCTTGCAGATGGTGAAATTAAACCTCTTAGCTTTCTCATGGCTAGGAGGAAATGGTCTTTAACTTGTCCACATCTGAGGGACCGCAGGCTGGCTGTTGTGCTTAGATGGGGTAGAGAAGGATGTGCCCGGCAAACTGCCGGTCAGTGAGGAAGATGCAGGCGGACATGTTAGGTTGCCTTGATCCAAAGGTGGTGCTATCGATGTCGGACAGTGCTGAACACCAGCTGGTGTTTTCACCTCCAAAGAAAATGATGACCTGCCAATCACGCTGGCTGTTGCGGGTAAAGAGGTGGCTGGTCTGTGTCCCAAAACAGGTGTGACCGCTGTCCCCCCAGTCACACAGGATGAAGAGGCCGCGGATGCACAAGATGGGGCATACGGCGGTTGGCCCGGCCGGCTAGGCCGCATTGTAGCACAATGAGCTTCCCACTGCAACTTATGCTTCATATCCATGTGCCGGTTCATGCATGAAGTACTCAAACTATGTATTTTTTGGCCTCTACTTAGTTTTTGCTGACAAATGTTACAGATAACACGAGTTGGGTCATCTTTATCGATCTGAAAAAATGCCCAGGCTATGCAAGGCTTAGCACCTATGTGACCTGAAGAGCCACCACGACTTGTGGTCAGAGGCAGAGTTGTGTTTGAGGATGCAGTTGTTGACGTGCTTCCATTACTACGTCTCTGTCCAGGAAGGCGCAACCTGACCTCATCGTCACTAGCATCCTCCTTCACCTCCTCTGCTGACCTCATCTCTTGGCTGACTGTGGGTTGACAGTAAGTGGGATCTCCAACCTCATCATCATCACCCTGTGTGTTATCACACCCGTCGTCCTCAGAGCCAACCTGTTCCTGCCCTTACAAAAAACTAAAGTTGTCGCTACAATCAGGTATTTGAGTTTCATCATCGTCTTCCTCATTGTCTCCACCAACAGGAGTTACAGTTTGGGAACGAGGGTCTACATTATGGTCAGAACCTTCTGCATCTGGTCCTGGATCCGACTCATAAAGATTCTGGGCATCAGTGCAGATCATTTCCTCGTCTTCACAGAAGCTTTGGAGCAGACCTCTAATTCCCAGGCTATAGTATGAGTAAACAGCTCTGCAGACTCAACCATCTGTTCTACCCCATACTCAGACGCGCAACTGGAGACTTGGGAGCTGTGAGGAAGCAAGTGCGATTGGGGTGACACCTCTGAGGACTGGAGTATTTGTGATGTTGAAGTTGAGGCGGAGGAGAGCCCACTTAAAGGAGCATTTGATATCCGTTGAAGCACCTGCTGTTTTTGTGCCTCATCTGGAATTTGTAGCAATTGGCGTGGCCGTAAGAAAGGGATCTTATCACATTGTCCGCTAAAAGAAGTAGACATCTTAGTTTGGCTGGAAGATGGTCTTTCTTCTGCAGATGTTACTGTTGCTTTAACACCTACCCCAAGGACACAACCTTTTTTGCCCTTCCCAACACGCCTATTCCCCTTTCCACCAGCAGCAGGCCTTTTTCCACTCATTTTGGTGGTTAACTAATTCACAACTCCGGAGTTGTTTGCACAAAAAACAATGGATGGGAACCGAGCAGAGCTGAGTGGCCAAACTGTGGTATTAGCCCAAAAGTATTGGCTGGGTTAGATGCAGATAAAAATTATATTGAATTTGCAACCTGATGGAGGTCAGTATAGATGGACTAGTAGAACAAGTCCCACACACTGCTAGAAGCCGAAATATTTTTTCAGAGCTAGATGCAGAAAAAAATTATATTGAATTTGCAACCTGATGGAGGTCAGTATAGATGGACTAATAGAACAAGTCCCACACACTGCTACAAGCTGAAATATTTTTTCAGAGCTAGATGCAGAAAAAAATTATATTGAATTTGCAACCTGGTGGAGGTTAGTATAGCTGGACTAATAGAACAAGTCCAACACACTGCTAGAAGCTGAAATATTTTTTCAGAGCTAGATGCAGAAAAAATCATATTGAATTTGCAACCTGATGGAGGTCAGTATAGATGGACTAATAGAACAAGTCCCACACACTGCTACAAGCTGAAATATTTTTTCAGAGCTAGATGCAGAAAAAAATTATATTGAATTTGTAACCTGATGGAGGTTAGTATAGATGGACTAATAGAACAAGTCCCACACACTGCTAAAAGCCTAAATATTTTTTCAGAGCTCGATGCAGGAAAAATTTTTATTGAATTTGCAACCTGGTGGAGGTTAGTATAGATGGTGCAGTAAAAAAATTTGTATTCTATACACAGGTGGTGTAGCTTGCAACACAGATAGGCTACTCCACTGACTAACACACTCTGCAATAGGCCAAAAAGGATTTGCTTTGCTAGATTTAGCCAAATGCTGTGAAAAAAGCTTGCACGACACTGGCACAGACCTGCCTGGCAAAAAGTGATAGGAACTGACGTAACCTAGCCCGGAAAAGGACTGCAATTACAATTAGTCTTTACTCCCAACCTATCTATTTAAGTGCACAGACCTGCCTGATAAAAGTCGTAGGAAATGATGTAACCTAGTCCTTTGAAGGACTGCAATCACAACTCTTCCCTACTCCCAAGCTATCCGTAGATTTGTGCGAAAATTGGCTTGAAATTAACAAAGTATAGCTCACACAGCAACAGCGGTGCCGTCTAACACGCAGCTGCAGCAGTGAGAAAATGGTGGCGACGGGGAAAATGGCTGGGTCTTATAGGGCAAGGACATGTGACATACACTGCCAATGACACATGCCCTTGCTTGTGTGAAAAAAAGCAGTTCGCTCCGTGTGTGCGCTGCTGATAGGCTGACAGATTGCACCTCCCCACTGTAAATGCGGGAAAGAGAAAAAAAAATGGAGATCTTCATTATTCCTGCAGATATCCATCCCCTGCCCCTCCCCCCGCCCCGCTGTACACTCAAACTGCGTATTAACATTAATTTTCAGCATTACTGAGAAAAAATCCATTTATGATGTTGGTGCACGAACAGTTATCGAACATAACCTCGAACAGCCAAATTTTTTTCAAATCGTTCGTGATCGCCGAACGGCTCGAACACCGCCCAAAACAGCTCGAATTTGAGATTGGCGAACAGTTCGAGTCGAACACCGCTCATCTCTAGTTTTTACAAGACGGTTTTAATGCCCCTTGGAAGAGACGTGGAGGTCACAGTGGCTTAACTAGATGGTTTTAATGCCCCTTGGAAGAGACTTGGAGTTCAGAGTGGTTTAACAAGATGCTTTTAATGCCCCTTGGAAGAGAGTCACAGTAGCTTAACAAGACTGTTTTACAGCCCCTTGGAAGAGACGTGGAGGTCACAGTGGAATAAAAAGACAATATCAATGCCACTTGGAAGAGTGGTGGAGGTCGCAGTAGCTTAACAAGACGGTTTTAATACCCCTTGCAAGAGTGGTGGAGGTCGCAGTAGCTTAGGAAGACGGTTTTAATGCCCCTTGGAAGAGTGGTGGAGGTCAGAGTGGTTTAACAAGACAGTTTTAATGCCCCTTGGAAGAGATGTGGAGGTCAGAGTGGTTTAACAAGACGGTTTTAATGCCCCTTGGAAGAGACGTGGATGTCAGAGTGGTTTAAGAAGACAGTTTTAATGCCGCTTGGAAGAGACGTGGAGTTCAGAGTGGTTTACCAAGACGGTTTTAATGCCCATTGGTAGAGACATGGAGGTCACAGTAACTTAACAAGACAGTTTTAATGCCCCTTGGACGAGACGTGGAGGTCAGAGTGGTTTAACAAGATGGTTTTAATGCCCCTTGGAAGAGACGTCGAGGTCACAGTAGCTTAACAAGACGGCTTTAATGCCCCTTGGATGAGACGTGGGGTTCAGACTGGTTTAACAAGACGGTTTTAATGCCCCTTGGAAGAGTGGTGGAGGTCGCAGTAGCTTAACAAGACGGTGTTAATGCCCCTTGGAAGAGTGGTGGAGGTCACAGTAGCTTAACAAGACAGTTTTAATGCCCCTTGGAAAAGTGGTGGAGGTCGCAGTAGCTTAACAAGACAGTTTTAATGCCCCTTGGAAGAGTGGTGGAGGTCACAATAGCTTAATAGGATGGTTTTAATGCCCCTTGGAAGAGACGTGGAGGTCAGAGTGGTTTAACAAGACGGTTTTAATGCCCCTTGCAGGAGTGGTGGAGGTCACAGTAGCTTAACAAGAATATTTTAATGCCCCTTACAAGAGCCATGCAGTACAGCATATTCAAAACATTATTCTAATTATTGGGGAGTGGGTCTCCCATAGTCTTTGCCTATGCCTTCCAAGCAAAAGCTGCCAAAAATTAGGACGGAGGAACTTGCAATGCTGGCAAACAAGAGCCATGCAGTACAGCATATTAAAAACATTATTCCCATTATTGGGGAGTGGTTCTCCCATAGACTTTGCAAAAGCTGCCAAAAATTTGGACGGAGGAACTTGCAATGCTGGCAACACGGACCACAGTCACCCTGGTGGTATAGTGGTGGTGGAGGCTGAGGATAAGGAGAAGAGCAAAATACAGCCGAATTGAGGAAGCGTATACCCATGTGTGGGTGTGAAACGTTGCATGGGAATACACCTCCTGAAATAACACAGTGGATTTGACTTTATGTTACTCTGCTGTCATTTGGTGGTGATGAGAAGTCTGGCCCAATCCAGCCCTTGTTCATTTTGATAAGGGTCAGCTTGTCAGCATTGTCAGTTGACAGGCGAGTGCACTTATCAGTTATAATTCCCCCAGCGGCACTAAAAACACGCTCCGATAACACGCTAGCGGCAGGGAAGGCCAGGACCTCCAAGGCGTACAGAGCGAGTTCATTCCAAGTGTCCAGCTTGGATACCCAATAATTAAAAGGCACAGAGCAATCACGGAGGACGCTGGTACGGTCGGCAAGGTACTCCCTCACTATATTTGAAACTTTCCACTCCTTGTGAGAGTACCCCGCGCCTCAGGGCCTGTAAGCTGGGAGGGTCGCAGAAAACTGTCCCAGAATGTTGACAGTGTTCCCTTGCCTCTGCCGGATTGCAGGTTGTGTCTCTCTCGCCTGTACGTCTTGGTTGGTCAACGAACTGTGACCTCTGCTGCTAGCGTGATCAGATAGGAATTTTTTTAACAGTTCTGCAGCAAGGGCCTTCTGGTACTGCCACATTTTTGAAGACATCTCCATATCAGGAATAAGAGAGTGAAAGTTCTTCTTGTAGCGGGGATCTAAAAGTGTCACCAACCAGTAATGACTGTCACCCAACATTTTGACAATGCGAGGGTCATGGTTAAGGCAGCTTAACATAAAGTCAGCCATGCGTGCCAGACTGGTAACGGGCAAGACATCCGTGTCCTCACCAAGATGACGACTGACCATGCTCTCCTCCTCCTCCTCCTCCCCCCTGTCCTCAGGCTACCCACACTGAACTGACGGTATGACAGTTGTACAGGTACTACCGTCTACAGCGCATGATACCAGCTCCTGTTCCTCCTCCTCCTCCTCTCCCTCATTGTCCCCCAATGCACATTGGGATGAGATGAGGATGAGCTGTGTGTAATCGCCCATTATGGCTTCTTGATCCATCTCATCATACTCTGGCTGCAATGCCTCCTCTTTAATTCTCTGCAGAGAGCGTTGCAAAAGACAGTCAAGTGGGATGCTGACGCTAATAATGGTGTCATCGCCACTCACCATCTTGGTGGACTCCTCAAAGTTTGTCAGGATGGTACATTTGTCAGACATCCAGGTCCACGCATGAGGTCTTATGTGTGGAGTCAGACCTGAATATCGACGGCCTTGTTGCAGCTGCTACTCCACAACTGCTCTCTTCTGCTCACAAATCCTTTGCAACATGTGGAGGGTAGAGTTCCAACGTGTGGGGACATCACACACCAGTCGGTGTGCCGGAAGCTGCAAATGCTGCTGCAACACAGCAAGGGCGGCGGAAGCTGTATCTGACTTCCAAAAGTGAGCTGACATGCGTCTTACTTTGACGAGCAGTTCTGGCAACTCGGGGTACGATTTAGAAACCTCTGAACCACGAGGTTAAGCACATGAGCCAGGCATGGTACGTGTGTGATCTCGCCTCAGAGCCGCCACCAGGTTACGGCCATTGTCACACACGACCATGCCTGGATGTAGGTCCAGCGGTCTCAGCCACAGATCTGCCTGCTCTTTCACAGCTATCCACAACTCACAAGCAGTGTGAGGTTTATCACATAAGCTTATGAGTTTCAGCACAGCCTGTTGCCGCTTGGCTGAGGCAGTACTGCAATGCTTCCAGCTTGTAACTGATATCTGATATCTGAGATGGAGGCTGAACATGAGGAGAAGGAGGAGGATGATGCGCAGGAGCTGTACACTGTGGGGGCAACTCTGACTGACATAGGGCCCGCAATCCTCGGTGTGGGGAGGATGTGTTCTGTCCCAAGGTCCGACTGGGTACTGGCTTCCACTATGTTAACCCAGTGTGCCATCAGGGAGATGCTTGTGTAGTGTGGGGATGGCACACCGGGCAAAAGAGTGTCGGCTAGGGACCGAGTGCCGAGGGACGGCCACCGCCATAAGGTTTCGGAAGGATTCCGTCTCCACCAGCCTAAAAGGCAGCATTTCCAACACAAGCAGTCGTGAAATGTGCGAATTTAGGACTGTGGCCTGTGGGGCGTTGGCTGCGAATTTGCGCTTTCGTTCAAAGGTCTGGGATATGGACAATTGAACGCTGCAGTGGTACGTGGACGTGGACGTTGATGCTGTTTCTTGAGAAACTGCCATAACAAGTGAAGACTGAGAGGAGGGGGCATGTTTTCATGCAGTATGGACAGGGGATTGCCTTGCACGCACAACAGGGGGTTCTCTTACACGCACAACAGCGGAAGAAGAAGTGGTAACACACGCTGACACTGGTCGTGGACCCTGGGGTTCGCCTCACAAAGCCTGGAGCTTTGCTGCCATGTTCCTGATCATGCTGGTGGTGTCAGGCTGGTAGTTTTGTCACCCCTGCTGATGCTGGCATGGCAGATGGTACAAATGGCCTTTTTGGGGTTATCAGCAGAGTCTTTAAAAAAATTCCAGACTCGGGAAGACCTACAGGTTGTACTGGCAACGTCCCTTGTGTTGGTGTTACGGGGAACTGTTGCCCGCCTTCTGTGTGCGGCCACCACACTGCTTCTTCCTGCCTGTTTGGGTACTCTGCCTCCCTCACCCTGTGTGCTGCTGGCCTCGCTCTGCATGTCCTCCTGCCACGTTGGGTCAGTTACTACATCATCCACCACCTACTCCTCTTCCACTTGCGCACCACGATCCTCCTCCTCACTTCGTGGCAATTGTGTCTCGTCATCGTCCACCTCTTGTGACAAATTGCCAGCGTCGACTTCCTCTGGCTGTGGCTGTTCAAATATTTGGGCATCGCTACATGGGATCTCCTCTTCCACCACTTCAAGTGGAGCAGGCGAGGGGCACAAATATGGAAATGGACCAGTGAACAGCTCTTCAGAATGTCCAAGTGTGGGATCAGTTGCTGTCTGACGACACTCGGCATGGTGGGAGGAAGGCGCATCAGGGTGAGAAGGAGTATGTGGTCAAGACACACGGCTACTAAAACTTGACCATGTGGAAGACTGACCGGAGGTGGTGGTGCCCAGCAAACTGGAAGTATTATCTGCTATCCAATTAATAACCTGTTCACACTGATCAGTTCGCAATACAGGTGTTGTAGTGTGCTTGCCTAGTAATTCGGTCAAGAAGTGGGAGCGAGAAGATGTGGCTGTTGGTTGTGGCACATTTTCACCTTGGCCATGGCCCCATCCTCTACACGCACCATCACCAGAACGTCTAGTTCCACGTCCCTTGCCACGCGCCTTGCCCATTGTAAATGAAGTAAAATAGCATACACTCGCACTATCAATGGAAAAAGGGTAATAAAAAGGAGATTAGAACCGTGGAAGAGGGAAACCACAGTTCTTGTTCTCTGGCCTACACCAGACTCTTTTAAACAGATATATTTTGGTCTCAACAGTCAGGGAGACACTATTGAGGGTTTTTTTACGGAAAAAATGGCAAAAGCAGGATAATACAGAGAATTGAACCGTGTAAGAGGAAAACCGCAGTTCTATTTCTCTGGCCTACACCAGACTCTTTTAAACAGATATATTTGTGTCTCAACAGTCAGGGAGACACTGTTACTGGTTTTTTTAATGGCAAAAATGGCAAAAGCAGGATAATACAGAGATTTGAACCGTGGAAGAGGAAAACCGCAGTTCTATTTCTCTGGCCTACACCAGACTCTTTTAAACAGATATATTTGTGTCTGAACAGTCAGGGAGACACTATTACTGTTTTTTTTTACGGAAAAAATGTTAAAAGCAGGATAATACAGAGATTTGAACCGTGGAACTGCAAATCCACAGTTCTAGTTCTCTGGCCTACACCAGACTCTTTTAAACAGATATATTTGTGTCTGAACAGTCAAGGAGACACTATTACTGTTTTTTTTACGGAAAAAATGCCAAAAGCAGGATAATACAGAGAATTGAACCGTGGAACTGCAAAACCACAGTTCTAGTTATCTGGCCAACACCAGACTCTTTAAAACAGATATATTTGTGTCTGAACAGTCACAGACACATTACATTTTTTTTTTTGGGGGGGGAATAGCAAAAGGTTAATAAGATGCGTATTTGTACTGTATGACTGAGGAAAAAAAAATACAGGATTTAGATAAAAAAAAAGGATTTTTCCTGGCCCCTGAGACCGAGGAATAAGTCTAGCAATTTGACCAGCGGGAGCACACAGGACTGTAATGCAGCTTTTGTTGGTATAATCACTGCATCTCCTATACAGCCTGCCTGCCTGATATCTGGGATGGATATTAGTATTGAGAAGGACTGTTTGTTTGATTTGGCAGGCTTTAGAGACCCTACACTAACTATTTTGCAGTATAAATCTCTCCCTAGCTTAGCAGCACTGACCCTACACTGGCTGATCCGGAGCGACTGTGTCCAAGATGGCGGCGCCCGGTTTTGAATACTCGAGATGACGCTGTGCGACCAGCCAATCACTGTAATGCCCACAAACAACATGGCTGCGGCATTACAGTGACTGGCTGGCAATCCCTGCATGTTCATTGGCTCTGTAAAGAGCGCCAAACGTGCAGGGCGGAGACCCGAGCTCCCGCCCGAGTAACCTGGAAATACTCGGTGCACGCCGAACATCCCGAGTAGTGAGATGCTCGCTCAACACTAAATATTAAGTATTGCAGATATTTTCTCCTGCACTTGTCAATACAGCCTTCCTCGCAGACTGCACAGCTCTATTGTTGTTTCAATGACTGTCCATGGTGGATCTTATAACGAGACAAGTCCATCAGCCTCCTCCAAATGAAATTCATGTGCCGATGTGATGTTTTTTTCAGTAGGAGAACTGGTCTGGTCACATGCTCCTCCACCAGCAGCCATGTTGAAAACAGGAGAGGCGTGCAGTTTGGAAGGAAGGAGGAGAACCTATAGTATTTATATATTAGTAAGTGACTCAAAATCATGTTCATGGCATTTTTGTCACTCTTAAGATAAAGTGGTGAATTCTTTTAAATTCAGGGTCTATTACCAACCCACTGCCATTTACACGCCCTGTATATATGAACATAAAGTCCCTATAGCCTCCTATTATTCAACAGTATTTGGAAAAAGATGCACAAAATTCATTTAGAGGCACACATCACTTATCAGTCGCATCAGATGCCTCTTATCAGTGGCGTATGTCTCCGTGCGCCTCACCAGAAATATTATGCCAGTCAGTGACTGGCATAACATTTCGATGTAAGAAACTCTGCCACTTTCCATGAATTTGACAGGCAGGCATAGCCATGCCACACCTTGGCTGTGCTACAGCTCCTCCTAGAGCAACTTGAAACTGGCATAAAAACACCAACATTTGCAAAATTTGATGGTGTAAACACTATGTGTCAGCACTAATGTGTGCCATACGACATTATCCACACAAACCTGTAATATGGATCTGGATATTTAGAACATCTATCATTGTACAAAACTCAAATTAACCATACTATTTTGTGCAAATTTACAAATTTGCTGCAGAGGTAAAATAGCAATATAAGCCAAAAATTTAGATGAGTTGACACCATGTTTTCCACAATTCCTCATTCTTTCCAGGTGAGAAAGTCCCTATATAGATCACTACAGATTGTGATCTATGCTTAGTGTGCACACAGGGAAAAGCACATGTCTAACGAGTCATGCAGACAACCATATTTTTGGTCCTAGTGGGAGCCAACAAAACATCAAATCACACTCGGGCCAATGCTAGTCTAAGGGGCCAAGCACATTTCTGGTGTTTCCTTTGGAGTGAGTCTGTCCAAGGAAAAAAAAAAACAGCATGCTCGATTTGCATCCGATATTCGGATAACACTCGGCCATGCAAGTCAATGAGTCCGTGAAAAAAATCGGACAGCGCTCAGATGACATCAGAGTATTATCCAATTTTCAAGGACTGAAAGAATGGAGAAGATGGAGATTTTTTTTTACATCTTCTCTTCACCCATGAAAAGTTCCATGAGTGATTAGCATAATCAGACCGATTTTCTCAGATGAGAGAAAAACGGTAATGTGACCCCAGCCTAAGTGTAACTATGGGGTTACATTCACCCTACAGAGGCAAAAAAGGTATGGCATAGCACAATGAACTAGACTCTTCTATAAAAGTATATATAGCAAAAAGTATACTGCACAGAGTAGGTTTTGTTACAATGAGAATCTAGGGTTGATGTACCCACTGTATGCCTAAACAAGGGCTTAAGGTGTAGCCCAATGGTAGAGTGAATGCCATGAGCTTTTCAAAGTCTAGATGTCAAACACTGGGTGATAAGATGAAGTGAACAGGTCAAAGTTTCAAAAATCCTATGGTTTCTTCCCTGACTATGGCCTAGAGAGGCTGTCAGTGACAGCTCAGCCACCCTATGGAATCTGGAGTGTGCTGGACTGTCAGTTTTGTGAGTGACAGTCCAGTCATCCAATATGACCCTGGGCTGTGCTGGGCTGTCAGTATTTTGATTGACAGCACCTGCTGCTCAATCTAGTCTAGTTTGTGGGCATTTTTCCAGGTGCCTCCTGTCCTCAAATTATTTTCTAGATATTTAACGGGATTTCTATGAGCAGCAGATTGTCAGTTGTAGCTTTGCTTTAGCTAGTTATGTATGCTTGCTTTGTGTCTGACTTCTGACCTTGTTGATGACCTAGGATCTGTTGTGACAATTTGTTTGGACTATCCCCCCTGCATTTGATGCTCTCTGACTTTAGGTACCTGACCCTGTACTTGGCCTCAGACTATCCGTTTGTTGTATGTGATGCCAGGGCTGATTAGTTGCAGGGCTCACATCACATAATGTGAGCCCCAGCAATGCGTGTGCCAATACCACTGGAATGACGCCGGCACAGAAGGTGAGTATACATGGTTTTATTTTAATGAGGGCATACATTCATATTCAGAAAGGGGTTGTCCTAGTAGTTCACAAACCCTTTAAATGCACATAGTGTATCAATAAATTCATATATTTCAACTGTTTTAGGTTCCAGACTGTTCTCCAATTCAAAGGATTAAAAAGATCAGAAGAGAAAGTAGTGTCTAAGGTTTGTAGGTTCATAAGCTCATATATTATTAAACTGTATTCTAGACAAGCAAGAGCAGTCTGTAGCTACAAGAGGGACCTTACAGGGAAAAATAATTCCCTATTGCTTTCCTGCAGCCTGCCAAAAATCTAGAGACTTTTTACACAATGTAAGGTTTGAATTACATTATAAGCTATAGACCACCACATATGATAGTCTTTAATTTGCTGACAGGCTGCATGAACCACTACAGGGAAATTACATTCTATTTTTCCGTAGCTGCAGATTACTTCAGCTTGCAAGAATTTTACAAATACACATTTCCAATAAAATATAATAATAAAATAATACAATAGCAATAATGATTTTATATGCTATTAATAAAATTGTGCAGTTGCTTTTTTTCTGCATTTAAGCCATAATAAAAGTTAAAATAAATTACTTTTGGCAATATGGCACATATAAAAGCTACATCTCGTCTTGCAAAAAATAATACCTCATAAAGTACATCTACATAGAAACAAAATAGCAATCCTCCACATTGAAATTGCAACACCAAAAAGGAAAAGTCATTAACTTATGGAAATCACAGGATAAATAGAAATGTTATTGATATGCAAATAATACACAAGGAAACACATTTTTTGAAACATCTCAATTTATTCAGTATCGAGTATGTGTACCAAGTGCTGAAATCATAGAATCATAGAATGGTAGAGTTGGAAGGGACCTCCTGGGTCATCTGGTCCAACCCCTTGCTCAAAGCAGGATTCACTAAATCATCTCAGACAGATGTCTGTCCAGCCTCTGTTTGAAGACGTCCATTGAAGGGGAACTCACCACCTCTCGTGGCAGCCTGTTCCACTCATTAATCACCCTAACTGTCAAAAAGTTTTTTCTAATATCTAATCTGTGTCTCCTCCCATTTAGTTTCATCCCATTGCTTCTAGTCTTTCCTTGTGCAAATGAGAATAAAGATGATCCTTCTACAATGTGACAGCCCTTGACATATTTGTAGACAGCTATTAAGTCTCCTCTCAGTCTTCTTTTTTGCAAGCCAAACATTCCCAAATCCTGCAACCGTTCCCCACACTTACTCACCTTGGCTTCTATCAATGAGATCATTAATGGTTGTCTGAGGATTGTTCTGCCACTCTGAAAGCACTTGGACATGTAAATCATCAAAGTTCACTGCAATAGCCGACCAATGATGTCCAATAAGGGAGACAAGTCCAGAGATGCTGCAGGCCATAGTAGAACATTTTGGCAACTGAGGCTGCTCATATTGGAGCAATCAACAAACGGCCTGGTGTTACTGTATAAGAAAATGGCTCCCGGGTCACTTTGGGGAAATGGCAGTTCTACCTGTTACAGGAAAAAAAACAATGTAATGCTGAGCTGATAGTGTACCTGGAATCAATATTAGCTGTTATTTAGGAATGGATGCCTCTCTAGGACTTTGACCTAACATGACGGATTTACTGAATATGACTTTTTTAAATGATTTGCAAGATTTACAGAAGAATAACCACATTGTAGAAACGATATGCATATGAATGTAGCTCCTTAATGAACCAACTTCATGCTTAACCTAATTCTGCCTTGCATATTTCCATAAGGCTTGGTCTATCTTAGTAATGTTTACAGCTGCACGCACCGATAAGCATCCTGGCATGACCTCAATGAAATCTGTAATCTCTGTAAAATGCACAAGCATGAATGAATCAAAGTCTGTTAATTGGTGCTGTGAGGTATAGCAGCCACATGTCAGCACTTTGCTAATTATACAGTACAGACCAAAAGTTTGGACACACCTTCCCATTTAAAGATTTTTCTGTATTTTCATGACTTTGAAAATTGTACATTCACACTGAAGGCATCAAAACTATGAATTAACACATGTGGAATTATATACTTAACAAAAAAGTGTGAAACAACTGAAAATATGTCTTATATTCTAGGTTCTTCAAAGTAGCCACCTTTTGCTTTGATGACTGCTTTGCACACTCTTGGCATTTTCTTGATGAGCTTCAAGAGGTAATCACCGGAAATGGTTTTCACTTCACAGGTGTGCCCTGTCAGGTTTAATAAGTGGGATTTCTTGCCTTATAAATGGGGTTGGGACCATCAGTTGTGTTGTACTGAAGTCTGGTGGATACACTGCTGATAGTCCTACTGAATAGAATGTTAGCTGCTTTTTTCTTGCCATAATACAGATTCTAAGTAAAGAAAAACGAGTGGCCATCATTACTTTAAGAAATGAAGGTCAGTCAGTGCGAGAAATTGGGAAAACTTTGAAAGTGTCATCAAGTGCAGTTGCAAAAACCATCAAGCGCTACAAAGAAACTGGCTCACATGAGGACCGCCCCAGGAAAGGAAGACCAAGAGTCACCTCTGCTTCTGAGGATAAGTTTATCCGAGTCACCAGCCTCAGAAATCGCAGGCTAACAGCAGCTCAGATTAGAGACCAAGTCAATGCCACACAGAGTTCTAGCAGCAGACACATCTCTTCAACAACTGTTAAGAGGAGACTTTGTGCAGCAGGCCTTCATGGTAAAATAGCTGCTAGGAAACCACTGCTAAGGACAGCCAACAAGCAGAAGAGACAAGTTTGGGCTAAAGAACACAAGTAATGGACATTAGACCAGTGGAAATCTGTGCTTTGGTCTGATGAGTCCAAATTTGAGATCTTTGGTTCCAACCACCGTGTCTTTGTGCGACGCAAAAAAGGTGAACGGATGGACTCTACATGCCTGGTTCCCACCGAGAAGCATGGAGGAGGAGGTGTGATGGTGTGGGGTGCTTTGCTGGTGACACTGTTGGGGATTTATTCAAAATTGAAGGCATACTGAACCAGCATGGCTACCACAGCATCTTGCAGCGGCATGCTATTCCATCCGGTTTGCGTTTAGTTGGACCATCATTTATTTTTCAACAAGACAATGACCCCAAACACACCTCCAGGCTGTGTAAGGGCTATTTGACCAAGGAGGAGAGTGATGGGGTGCTACGTCAGATGACCTGGCCTCCACAGTCACCAGACCTGAACCCAATCGAGATGGTTTGGGGTGAGCTGGACCGCAGAGTGAAGGAAAAAGGGCCAACAAGTGCTAAGCATCTCTGGGAACTCCTTCAAGATTGTTGGAAGACCATTACCGGTGACTACCTCTTGAAGCTCATCAAGAGAATGCCAAGAGTGTGCAAAGCAGTCATCAAAGCAAAAGGTGGTTACTTTGAAGAACCTAGAATATAAGACATATTTTCAGTTATTTCACACTTGTTTGTTAAGTATATAATTCCACATGTGTTAATTCATACTTTTGATGCCTTCAGTGTGAATGTACAATTTTCATAGTCATGAAAATACAGAAAAATCTTTAAATGAGAAGGTGTGTCCAAACTTTTGGTCTGTACTGTACATTACCTTAGATATGTCAGTTACCCAGCGTTAGAGTTTTACATGGAAGCTCAGCGTCCTATTTATAAAGAATTGTACAATAACTACTATGCACAGGAAAATCTTTTTGAACAAACCATCCAGAATCCTCTCAAAATGGAAGTTTTTAGCACATACTGAACTGGACTTAATATCTGCTTAGATTAGAGATGAGTGAATGTTTTGAAATTTTAATTTGCAAGTTTATTTGAATTTCTCCAACAGATTCTATTCACATCAGATCAAATTACAGTACCACAATCAAAAGTGCTAAAAATTCTCTAACTGCACTGAAAAGACTTGTAAAACAGTCAGGTGCCTCCTAGGATAGTATCCAACCTTTTTCAAGCTTTTGAATGCAAACATAGCCTCAGTTATCTCCAAGTGACCTCTACAAATATGGCTATTGGTAAGTGGATAAAACTGTTCTTCACTCTTGTGCTGTCACACACTATCTATACAGTTTATTTGGTGTTTTATGGCCCATCTCTATTGCTAATCTGTGTACTGTGACATCCTCTCACTATCCAGATTCACCACAAAATGGCTGCTGCCTTTACTGTCTATGCTTTCATACAGGCTTTGATACGTGCATTCGATTGGCTGTGCAATATCATGTGATAGCTGCAAGGCATTATGAAGAAGTTCTCCCGGCCATGCCAAAGTCATGTCTCTAGCTGATGTTATCTTTTGCTTTGTGTCAAATTGTGGTTACCATTTTAAGTGATTCGCATGAGTCGAATCACAAATAGTTCAAATTCACTAGGTTCAGCAAATTTCTAAAAATTTGACAAGAATTTAATTTGCATCACATCAATGCATTCATTTCTAGTCTAGATAAAGGGGTGGTCGAGGTTTTGTTGCGAATGTGTTACATCATAAATTTCAATCATCCAGGATACAGTGGGATTATCCTGGATTTGGGACTCTGGCTCGCAGTCTCAAACAATCTGCTGGATGTCCCGCACTATGATCTCGCTTCGTGCCCCCACACACACTCTTGCATCTGATAACGGTCCTCTTCCATGCCCTTTTTTATTCATTGTTACACTGTGTAACGTGAGCACAAAAGTTACTTGCTGGACACACGCTTTGCGTCATCACTTTGAAATGCAAAGAAATCAAATTTAAATCAATTGCATTTAAAATAGCATCATTACTTCTAAATCCAATAACTCAGATTTTGAAGGAATTAGAAGCAGAGAAGTTGTTTCAAACATCTTGAAGAACGGACCATAGATCTTCTGTGGATATGGGTTTGCACAAATCTTTCTGTCTCCTCATTTAATCCCATATAGACTTCTTGAAATTGAGATCAGGGCTCTGTGGGGACTAGTGATGGGCGAATATGTTCGAATTCCGATCTCAAAAGTTAAATTTGGCACGAATGTGGCACATTCGGATTCGTAATCGGAAAAGCGAGCATTTTTACCAATTTTTTCGACACCGTTCGACGAATAAGTGCGGGAACGTGATTGTGGGGCAACTACAGCGTTTTTAAGATGAGCGGGGGAACGTGATAGATGAGTGGAGGGGCTGGAGTGGGCTCAGAAGAGATCAGAGCAGCAGAGCGCTTGTAATCTTTTTTTTTTTCCTGTAGCTTTAACTCCTTTCCGACGTTGTATGTAATAGGTTCAATGCGGGCTCCGGCGCTGAGCCCTCACTGAACCGCTGTCAATCTCTGACAGCGGCATTTAACTCGCACAAACCAGATGCGCGTCACTTACCCCGCCCATCCGTGACCCCATCACATGATCGCGAGTCACCGATGGGTTGGCATGACAACCCGGGGTCTGCAGCAGACCCCTGTGGTTGTCATGTCCAGATTGCTATGAGCACCGCCCAGTGGTCGGCGCTCATAGCAAGTGAGCACATCTGCTGCATACAGGCGATCTGCTCATTGCCTGTATGCAGCAGAGCTGATCAGCAAGTGCTGCTTCTAGTCTCCCATGGAGACTATAGAAGCAAACAAAAAGTAATAGAAAAAGTATTTTTAAAAATATTAAAAAAAACAAACAAAAAAAGCTTAAATCACTTACCTTTTGCCCCATTCCAAATAAAAGAATAAAAAAAACCACATACACATATTTGATATCGCTGCATTCAGAATCGCCCGATCTATCAATATAATAAAATAATTAATCCGATCGGTAAATGGCGTAACGAGAAAAAAATTCTAAACGCCAGAATTACGTTTTTTTGGTCACCGCAACATTGCAATAAAATGAAACAACGGGCGATCAAAACATCGGATCTACCCCAAAATGGTATCAATAAAAACGTCAGCTCGACGCACAAAAAATAAGCCCTCACCTGGTGCCAGATCACAAAAAATTGAGACGCTACGGGTCTCGGAAATGGTGACTTTTTTTTTTTTTTTTAGCAAACTTTGAATTTTTTTTTCATCACTTAAATAAAAAAGAATCTATACATGTTTGGTGTTTACGAACTCATAATGACCTGTAGAATAATATTGGCAGGTCAGTTTTAACATTCAGTGAACGTGGTAAAAACAAAAAAACAACCGCACTTGGAATTTTTTTCCAGTTTTCCAGTACATAATATGGTAAAACCAGTGATGTCGTTCAAAAGTACAGCTTGTCCTGCAAAAAATAAGCCCTCACACAGCCATATTGACCGAAAGATAAAAAAGTTATGGCTCTGGGAACAAGGGAAGCAAACAACAAACACACAAAAACGGAAAATGGCCCAGGAGTAAAGGGGTTACGTGAGGAAAGCGCGGCTAGCCAATCAAAGCACAGGAAGCATCCACACTGTCCAGACACAAGGGCTTCTAACATTGGCTACTGAAATCACATGTTCTCTCTATAAAAAAAGTAGCCATGTTCCCTCAGCGCCATTTTATGCATGTCACTCATGATAGACGCTACTGCTCAGTGTGCTCCTGTTTAATGAGAGATACTAGATAAATGGGTGCTTGTTTGGAAGTCAGATAGTGCAGATAAGTTCTCTGCTGTGTACCAGTGAAATCTATCTTGCAGCACATTTTTTTTCTCTTGTGCAATTACTGAGACAAGTATTTCCGGGTTGCTCCCTGCATGTTTGGCGCTCTTTGGAGAGCCAATAAACATGCAGGGATTGCCTGCCATGCACTGTAATGCTGTAGCCATGTTGGTTGTGGGCATTTCAGTGATTGGCTGGTCGCACAGCATCATCAGGTCTATATAAGACCTGGCGCCGCTATGCTTGTCACAGTCTACCTCGGAATCAGGCAGAGTAGGAAAAGCTGCTGCTGCGTCAGGGAGAGATTTGCTTTGTGTCTAGTTAGTATAGGTATTCCACAACATATATCCAACTGAACTAACAGTCCTTCTGAGGACTAATCCAGCTGCATATATTAAGTGGTGATAGCACGAGTTAGTCAGGCAGGCAGTGTATGTGGCAGACTGCAGTGTATATAGCGCAAGAGGTTTCTATTGAATGTCCTGTCTGCTGCTGCTGTAATAATTATAGATATTTGTAGGCATAGCTCCAGATATCAGGGGCCAGGGCAATTTTTTTTTTTATCTTAATCCTGGTTATTTGCTTAAAAAGCAATCCAGAGCACACCATTTTTCTGCTCCATTTGCTTGTTCTCACTGCAGAATAAAGCCAGATCTGTTCCATATTTCAGCTATAAAAATCCAGAAATTTGCACTGAACATGGAAAATATTGGCCTCCTTTTCCATTCTGTTGCAGTGTGTTGGTTAAGCTATTCACACTAGGTGTCTGTGAAGAATAGTATTAGTAAATTACAGGCCTGCTATTTAAAACCGTGGTTCTCTGTCAGACATATCACCTATAAGACTGTTCCAAAATCAGACATTTCTTCCATTTCCATTCTGTTGCAGTGTGTCGGTGAAGCTATTCACACTAGGTGTCTGTGAAGAATAGTATTAGTAAATTACAGGCCTGCTATTTAAAACCGTGGCTCTCTGTCAGACATATCACCTATAACAGTGTTCCAAAATCAGCCATTTCTTTCATTTTCATTTTGTTGCAGTGTGTCGGTCAAGCTATTCACACTAGGTCTTTGTGTAGAATAATATTAGTAAATTAAAGGCCTGCTATTTAAAACTGTGGTTCTCTGTCAGACATATCACCTATAAGAGTGTTCCAAAATCAGCCATTTCTTCCATTTTCATTTCGTTGCAGTGTGTCTATCAAGCTATTCACACTAGGTGTCTGTGAAGAATAATATTAGTAAATTACAGGCCTGCTATTTAAAACCAGGGTTCTCTGTTAGACATATCACATATAACTGCGGTTCAAATCCAGCCATTTGTAGTGAACGTGGAAAATATTGTCCTCCATTTATAGATTGAAGCAGTGGGTCAGTGTACACTATTTTACAGCTCCATTTGCTTGTTCGCAGAATAAAGCCAGCTTTTTTTCATTTTATTCACATTACTGTATTGTGGAAGCAGAGGAACTTTTTTCAATGATCAGACGCACGTGATCCATATGACTGCCGCAATAATGCAGAAATTTTGTGGGGCGTGCCAAATATTCCACTCCTTTTAAATTCAGTCACTTGTGTTTTGTTGAACCAATTGACACTTGGTCGCTGACAAATACCATGCTAATAGGCAACTGCCTGAAACTGTGGCCATCAGAGATTATCCGATATGACTGCCCTAATAATTCAGCAATTATTGTGATTGTGTCAAATATTACACTCCATTTAAAGTATTGCACTTGAGGGTTCAAACCTATTCTCAATTGGCCGCTGACAAATAGCATATCTGTGAACAATGCTGTCACAGTATTACGCCACCTTTGCGGACTGACAAAAAAAAAAACATACAAAAAAAAAGCTAAACTGGAAAAAATGTTAAGAAACATTCTTTCCAGGGTAATGACTTGTATATAAAGCCAAAGAAATAAAAAAAATAAAGTTATGGACTGTAGAAGACATTTATGCGACCAGAATGAACACTCATGTGTAGCTGGTGATGATACCACCTAGCAGCAGCATCTGTTCCTATTGTAAATACATCTAACAGCGTTATCGATAGGGAATAGAATAGATTTTACATTTTTTGGGGAAGCACCAGCAGTATAAGGCAATAATACCTGGCTGTATCAGTGTAATACGCTATCCATATTGAGACACCTCACCCATAAAAGAATTTCAGATAAGACAGTTAATATTCTAGAACATAGAATCTATTTGAATTGTCCTTCTCATTATTAAGGAGTGGGTCTCCTATACTGTTATTACATATGCAACAATTTAAAGGGCAGCCAAAAATTATTATGCACTCCAATACACATTTGAAGAGATGTAAAAAAATAAAAAAAATAAATAAAAACTCAGTAGGATCTTTCTTTAGTATAAAAACCAGACTCGCCAATGTAACCTCAATGTAATCACGTTGTTGAGCTCCTGCACCTCCTCCTCCTGTTCAGCCTCCATCTCCAAAATGACCACATCAGTCACAAGCTGGAAGCACTGCAGCACTGCCTTGGCCAAGCGGCACCAGGCTGTGCTGAAGATAATATGCTTAATGCTTAGGTGACAAACAGTCTACCGCTGCAGAGTTGTTGAAAGCTGTAACACAGCAGCCTGATCTGTGGCTCTCACCGCTGAACATACAACCAGGCATGGTCATGTGTGACAATGGGCGGAATCTGCTGGTGGACAAATGACAGCCAGAGTAAATACAGTTTTGCTCTATGCCAGTCCTTTCACTGAGCTAAAGAATATGGCTGTGGTGAAATACAACTCTCACCGAGAAGCAGTGTCAGTGAAAAACATTAGGCCCCACAGAGGATTTGATTTTGAGGGCCCATCTTTCTCCCCCCTCCTCTCAAGAGCCCCATAGCAGCTGCAAAGTTTGCGCTATCGTGAACTCTCCTGATGGAGAAGCCAGGTCCCACCAAAGGAGTCTCCGGTTCACTGGTGGGCCTGTCCAACCCTGCCGAGAATTAGCCCTGGCTAAGAAAAGTATGTGGGAAGGTTCCCAGACACTCTATGGCTGTTTTTTTTTTACTGTGGACAGGCTCCGTACTGTCCCTGGCCACATTCACCTGTCCACGTGTTTGTGGTTAGGCGGGTGGTCCTTCCCAGTAAGTGAACTGGAGAGGACACGGGTAATTTTCTGGGACACGTGCTTGTGGAAGGCGCAGACGATACCGGGAGAAATAGTGGGGGCTGTGGACCGAGTATGGACACCTGGCCACCGCCGGCATGAGGTTGTGAAAAGCTTCCGCCTCCTTGAGCCTAAAAGGCAACATTTCAAGTGCAAGCAAGCAGTCCAGAAATGTGGCAGATTAGTATTGCGGCCTCTGGTGGGTGGTTGGCTGCATACTTGCGCTTGCATTCCAAGTAACACAAAACTAAGGAGAAGGATGAATAATTTGGTCGTTGTTTAGGAGACCGAGCACAGTATTAACCCAGTGACATGCATCAGTGAGATGTACCGTCCTTGGCCACATTCACTTGTCCACATGTTTGTGGTTAGGTGGTCCTTCCCACTTAAGTGCACTGGGAAGGGCACAGGTAATTTTCTGGGACCCGTGCTTGTGGAAGTTGGGGACGATATCCGGAGAAATAGTGCTGGCTGGGGACCTAAAAGTCAACATTTCAAGTGCATGCAGTACAGAAATGTGGCAGTTTAGTATTGCGGCTTGTGGGTGGGTGGGTGGCTGGCTGCATTCTTGCGCTTGCATTCCAAGAACTGTGGTAGGGACAACAGAACACTGCAAAGGGACAAGGACATGGAAGGTGATGGTTGCAAGTCTGTAATGACAGGTGCAGGGCGGGAGGCATCTTTGCATGCGCCATGGAGAAGGGATTGGCGTGCACACACAACAGCAGAAGCAGTGGAGTCACCCGCAGACACTGTTTATAGTCCTTGGTGTTTGGTCCAGCTTATCAGGTGCTTTCGTGTCATGTGACTAAGCATGCTGGTGGTGGTCAGGCTTGTAGTTTTGGTGCTCCTGCTGATGCTGGCCTGGCAGATGTTGCAAATGGCCTTTTTAGGGTTATCTAAACAGTCTTTAAAAAAGAACCAGACTCGGGAAGGCCTAACAGTTGTACTGGCAACTTCCGTTGTATTAGTGTTCCGGGGAACAATTGCCCGCCTTGTGTCTGTGGCCATCACACTGCTTGTTCCTGCCTGTTGTGGTGATACGCTTCCCTCCCCCTGTGTGCTGCTGTCCTCGCTCTACATGTCCCCTTGCTAGGTTGGGTTAGTGACTTCATCGTCCACTGCTTCGTTTTCCACTTCCGCACCTTGGTCCTCCTCCTGAATTTATGTGCATTGTGTCTCATCATTATCCACCTCTTGCAACAGTATATGCACTTTCCCACAGTCACCTGCGGGTGACCATGGCTCCTCAAATCGCTGCATGTGATTTTCTGTTGCCCTGCTTGAAGCTGGCCCATCGAGAGACCCAAATTTATCGATAGAAAAGTGAACAGCTCTTGGGGTAACCCTGGCCTCTAATCTCTCCTTCAAACCACATATTCAAGCTCTTTCCACTACCGAACGGACCGAACGAAAGGCCAGAATCTATAAATGGAAAGATGAACAAAACAGCTCTTCAAAGTGTCCAAGTGTGGGATCAGTTGTCCCAGGGTACTCGGAATGGTGGGAGGAAGGAGATTCAGGGTGAGGAAGATGCCTACTCCAAGTAAAAAAAAAATCTCCCGGAGCTGCACATTCCTCAACCACGAATCTACAAAAACACTAGTGCATGTGCTCATCATCTCCCTTCTCAACGACTGCAACCTCCTGCTCTGTGGCCTCCCTTCTAACACTCTCACATTCCTCCAATCTATCCTAAACTCTGTTGCCTGACTAATCCACCTGTCCCCTCACTATTCCCTGTTCCCTGGCCTCTCTTCTCTGTTCACTGGCTCCCCATTACCCAGAGGCTACAGTTCAAAACCTTAGCTTGGAATGCAAAGCTATCTATAACCTGTCTCATCCATACATCTGTGACCTAGTCTCCCGGTATTTACCTGCACTCAAGCTCCGATCCTTACAAGATCTCCTTCACTACTCCCCTCTTCCCACAATAGCATACAAGATTTCTCCTGTGCATCCCCCATTCTCTGCAACTCGCTACCCCACAATTTCTGACTCTTGCCTACTATTGAAACCTTTAAAAGGAAGCTGAGGACCCACTTTTTGTGAAATGCATACAACCTGCATTAACCCTCGCTCCACCATACCGCTGCAAGACCAGCTCTATCCTCACCTACTGCATCCTCACCCATGCCTTGTAGACTGATCCCTCTTGGGCAGGGTCCTCTCCTCTCCAGTAGCAGTCGCTGTCACATTTTTGTTCAAGATTATTGTAATTGTTTTTGCGATGTATACCCCTTTTTCAAATGTAAAGTGCCATGGAATAAATGGCGATGAACTAAAAATAATAATGTGATCCAGACTCACATCTACTGAGAAATGGACAACGTGGAACACAGTGTGGTGGTGGTGGCAAACTGACTGGAAACCTTATCTGCTATCCAAACAACAACTTTTTCACACTGATCTGGCTTCAATAGTGGTGTTCCGCACCCCCCTAGAAATTGGGACAGGAAGGTAGTTTGACATAACGTGGGTGTTTGTTGTGCTCCCTCAGCAGGCACAGTTTCATCTTGCCCACGGCATCTGCATGCACTATCACCATCACGATAACATCCACTTTCCCGTCCCTTGACACACACCTTGCCCATTTTAAATGGAGTTTAAGATTTGTCACGTTGCAAAAATGTCTGTATTATTACCGCAGTAATATAGGATCACGTCTGATGAGATGACCACAGTTTTAGGCAGCGCCCTGGGAGTCAGAGATGCTTCCAGGGGTCTTCCCCATGCTTTTACCATGTCACACACCACATGGCCAGATAAGGTTGTAAAATGGTAAAATTACATTTCTCAGTGAATGCATTTGTCTTGGTTGAAAGGAATGCAAAAGTGCAAAAATGCATCAAAAACGCTACGTGTGAACATAGGCCAGGGTGTGGAGAAGCATTTTTGTTTTTGTATAATTATTTTGCCTTATATATGAGTTATTACTCTGGAAAGGATGTTCCTTGACATATTTCCCAGGAAAATCCATTTTGATTTCGTTTTTGTATGTTTTATTGTGAGTCCGTAAAAGTGGCTTAATACCTGCAACAACATTGTTGACAGCAGTGACCTGGGAGTCAGAAATGTTTCCAGGAGTTTTCCCCATGCTGTCCCCATGCCATTTGAGCACTGTTCCCATCGATTTGGGCAATTTTTAGGCCCTCTGCAGACCGCCGGGGGAGGGAGCCGCCTGAAAAATGCTCGAGTTTCCCATAGACACATTGGGCTTGTTACTCAGACCGAGCACTCAAGCATTCCAATTTGCTCGACCCGAGCAATGAATACCCGAGCATTTTAGTGCTCGCTCATCACTAGTGAACACTCCTGGTTGGGTCTTCATCTGCAGGGTCGGCTGTAGTTGGTCGCCATTATACTAGTTCTACTCTAGTGAAATTAATTCTTTGGTGCAGATATTGTCACAGGGGTACACAAGATATAATCAAAATTTATTCTCTTAGTACCATGGTATATAAAGCAGGCTTTATTTCATCTTCTAATTCTTTGGTGCTGATATTGCTCTTCATGCAGGGGTACACATTAGTAATGAGAGAGCACTAAATGTGCTCAACTTAGTAGTTAAGCGGTTTCTCAAAACTTACCCAGATCTTCCAGAGCGGCTTGTGAAAGTGCAAGGCGTGTTTGCCCATTTCAGAAAGTCAGCTACAGCTTCCACCACCCTGACAGTGCTTCAGCAGCGTTCGCAGCTTCAAGCTCACCGCCTGTTGTGTGATGTCACCACACAATGGAAATCAACGTTGCAGATGTTGGGAAGGATTTGTGAGCGGTAGAGGGCAGTTGTTGAGTACCAGCTTCAAAATGCTCATTGAAATTCAGGTCAGTCTCCGCACATAAGAGCTGTTGAATGGTCATGGATGTCTAACATCTGTGCCGTCCTCCAAAACTTTGAGGACTCCACCAAGATGGTGAGTGCGATGACACCATAATTAGCATCACCATCCCGCTTCTCTGTCTACCGAAACGTTCAGTGCTCACAGTTAAGGAGGAGGCATTGCGAGGAAACTATACAGGGTGATACTACACAGCCCAGCCTCATCTCATCTCAAAGCGGATTGGGTGATAATGAGGAGGAGGAGGATGAGGAGATGAATTTGTACAATGGTCCTCTTGGTGAGGACAGGGAAATCTTCGCTGTCTTTGAAGTCTTGATACCCCTCTTTCAGTCTGTGGGAAATCTGTATGAGCTTTGTTTAATGATGACCTTGAGTGGCCTAAACCGTGGCTTTGCTTATGCAAGTTATTTCTCAAAATGCATTGCAGATAAGGCCATTTCCCAACTCTGTAGTCATGAAATTCAAGGCACAAAGAAAGATCTTTGTGTGTCGAAGCACCACCGAAAAGTGTGAGCTGATGTTGGATGGGCTGTGATTACTTATGAAACAAGCTGCATGACAGGACTTTCCTGGGAGAAATGACAGCCGGAGTAGATATGGTTTCCCTTTATGCCAGTTCTTTCACTGAGCTAAAGAATATGGCTGAGGTGAAATACAACTGTCACCAAGAAGCAGTGTAAGACTGAAGAACATTGGGCCTACCAGTGGATTTGTTTCTGAGGGCCCACCTTTCTCCCCCACTCAAAAGTCCTATAGCAGCTGCAAGGTTTGCACTATGAGCTCTCCTGATGGAGAAGCCAGGGCTCACCGGAGGGGTCTCCAGTTCTCTGGTGGGCCCGTCCAACCCTGCGGAGAAGCAGCTCTGGCTAAGAAAATTTTGTGTGAAGGTTCCCGGACACTCTATGGCTGCTTTTCTACTGTGGACTGGCTTCAGCAATCTATAAGATTTCCATCTATAAGATTCCTTCACTGGCTTCCAATTGCCCAGCGTATCCCATTCAAACTACTAACACTGACGTATAAAGCCATCCATAACCTTCCTTCTCTGTACATCTCTGAACTTATCTCCTGATATATTCCCTTACGTAATGTGACAGAGTCACTGTTGTTATATGTGAGGGGAGGTATGTGTCACTACGGCTGTTAGTCTGTGTGAACTGAACCTATAACTTTTCCCTAGCATGTTATGTGTTGGGGGTGTATTCAACATTGTGAAGGGTGTGGTTTTGTGTGAATGAGATAGAGATCGGGTGGGAAGTCATCCAGCGTACCTCCCCTCAGGGTGTGGCAGAGCAAGCTTAAATGTTCAGTCACTATTTTTTTTTCTGTTGTTGTATTTGGAGAGGCAAAGCATCCAGACAGGAAAGCCATAGCTCAGGAAGGAGCTGAAGGCTGTGCTACAACCTGTGTGGGAGAGCCCCACACTTTTAAGGACTGTGCTATCGTTTATCTTTTTGTTTTGTTGTTTTGACAGTAAGGCCATTTTATTTTGCTGAAGCTGAAGGGCTTTATGCCACACAATAAAGCCTGCAGAAAGAACCCGGTTCCTGAGTCTACTTACAAAAGTGACAGAGTGAGTCGTCTTACCACAGTAATCTCTGGTCCTCCCAAGACCTCCTTCTCTCCTCCACACTTATTTGTTCCTCACCCAATCACTTCCAAGACTTCTACCAAATATCCCCCACCCTCTGGAATTCTGTGCCTCAACACGTCCGATTAGCCACCACATTCGGATCCTTCAGACAGAACCTGAAAACCCATCTCTTCAATACAGCCTACAGCCTGCCATTACCTCGCTGCCACCTTAACACCACCAGAGCTAATGCAACTCCACAACCTATTGTCTCCTTCTCCACTATCCTGTAGAATGTAAGTCCGCAAGTGCAGGGTCTATAAGACTTAAGATGCAATATGGCACCTTGGCAAAGCCCAGTTATGTTCTCCCTCTGATATCTAACAATAACAAACAGGTCATGCTGGAGAAACTTGCACCTACTGCCTTTTAGTGTCTTCAGCTCCTTTGTGAGAAACTAATGTTTGGGCAGCCAGTCTACCAAATAAAATTCCTGAGGTATGGAAATTGTGGATGGCTTTGCTTCTGGTACTGGGTGCTAATACCAAACCGTGGCATGCAATTCACTGGATATTCCTGACTAGTTGGAGGCAAGCTCATTCCCACAAAAAAGTACTAGCAAGCTAAGGAGATGGTGGCCTCTATCATCATGAAGGAGTTTTCTTGTTGTCTAATAGTCTGTTTTTTTTGTACTAAAGATCAAGCTCATTTTTATAGTCTTAAATGAGCACACAGAGACCGTGGTTTCTGCAGCAGCGCATCCAGGCCAGGACAGTGGCAGAGAAATTGCTGTACCATCAGGTTGAGGATGCGAGCCATACAAGGCACGTGTCTGAGGTTGCCCCGGCATAGGGCTGCCACCAGGTTTGCACCGTTATCGCACACGGACTTCCCTTGCTCCAGGTTCAGTGGAGACAGGCATTGCTCAAACTCGGCCTGGAGAGCTGTCCACAACTGTTCAGCTTTGTGACTGCGATCTCCAAGGCATATTAATTTTAACGCTGCCTGATTGCGGTGAGCCGTGGCTGTGCAGTACGAAGGTGGGGGGATTTTCTCTACACCGTTGGAACGTTTGTCTCATTAAAGCAGAGATTGAGGGCGCAGATGGAGGCCCTAGAGGAGGTGGAGGAGGCAAACGCACTGGAGGAAGTGTTAGATACAGAGGTTTGTCCCGCAAGCCTTGGGGATTCCTTGTAGATTGCTTGTGCACCCTCACAGGCAGGGTCCTCTCTCCTCTTGTACCATTTGGTGACCCCTTTTCACATGTAAAGTGCCGCGGAATAAATGTGATGTAATAATAATAATAATTATAGTACTTGTACTCTGGGTGAATTGATGGCATTTTCCTGGTGTCTACCCCTAATTTGATGTGTTTTGGCAGCTTTTGGGCCCATTTGAAGGTGTTGTATTTACGTTTTATTTTGCCCCCCCATAGAATCCTATGGCGTTCGGCAATGTTCAGTGAATATTTGACGAATAAATTGGCGAATATTGCAGATTCGCCGATCGCAATCCCAACCGAATATTGAAACATTGGCTCATTTCTAGTGGGGACCATATCATCACATCCAGGACTCCTTGTTCTTCTTTGTGCTGAGGATAGTTCATTATGATATTGGCTGTATGTTGGGGTTGTTGTACTGCTGAAGATTAAATTTTGATCCAATTAGATGCGTCCCTGATAATGCATGATGAATAAGTATCTACCTGTATACTTCAGCATTGAAGAACCATTATTCCTAACCAAATCCACATCTTTGTTTGCTGAAATGAAGCTCCAAACTTTCAAGAAACCTCCACCATGCTTCATTGTGTTATGATCTGCTACAGGGACTAAGGAAAGACAGGAGAACTGTCCCTACAATAGAACTAAACTAGATCCCTGCGATGTAACGGGGAACCTGATCCTGCGATCAGACCCGCTAAAGTCCTCGGCTAGTCTGAACGAAGACCTATAGATGTGAGGGAGGGATCCCTACAAGAACTAGGGACTGGGATAAGTTGGACACCTCCTAGCAGAAATAGTAGCAGTCAAAGACAAACACACAACAAAAAGCATAGCGGTCAGAAGACCTAGCAAAACTAACAGAGAACGGCAACAGAGCACCAAGCTAGCTCAAGAGTAGTAAATACAATGAAGTCCAGCAAGACCAGGAGGGCGGAGCCGGATTAAATAGGCAAAAATGGTCATGTGACCAGCAAACTAAAAAAACCTAACAGGAGAGTTCTAACAGTACCCCCTCTTCTAAGAGGATCCTCCGGATCCCCTAGGCCCAGGCTTACCAGGAAACCTCCTGTGAAACGCTCTGACAAGTCTGGAAGCAGAAACATTATCCGCCCTCACCCATGAGTTATCCTCAGGTACGAAACTCTTCCAAGCGACGAGATACTGCAAACTCCCTCTATACCGTCTAGAATTTAGGATGCGGGAAATTTCATATTCCCCATCCTTCACCACCGGAGGAACAGTGGCAGAGGCGTCACAATCAGACACATCAGCTATTTTCAACAGAGAAACATGAAACACCGGGTTAATCTTCCAGGACGTAGGAACCTCCAACCTAACAGCAGATTGGTTAACTATCTGAAGCACCTTAAAGGGCCCTACGTACTTGGGACCCAATATTTTAGAAGGAATCCTCAATCGCAGATTCTTAGAGGACAACCAAATCATGTCACCAACAGCAAACAAAACCTCTTGCCGTTTCCTATCAAAGTACCTCTTAGATTTTTTGTTAGCCTCCTGAAGATTACCACGCACATCCGTCCAAACTCTCTCCAAATCACCGGAAAAATTCTCCTCCTCAGGCACAGCCGAAACCAATTTGGAGAATGACCCAAAAGACGGATGTCTCCCAGAACAACAAAAAAAAAGGCGAACACCCAGCAGAAGAGGATGTATGGTTGTTAAGAGCAAATTCAGCAAGTGGCAGAAACTCAGACCACCCCTCTTGATTGTCTGCCACAAAACAACGCAAGAACTGCTCAACATCCTGGTTCTTCCTTTCTGTCTGGCCATTAGACTCAGGATGATATCCAGATGAAAACGACAAATGAACTCCCAACCTGTCACAAAAGGCACGCCAAAAACGAGCCACGAACTGAGGTCCCCTATCAGAAACAATGTCAGTAGGAACACCATGTAGTCTGACAATTTCCTTGACAAAGGCCTTAGCGAGTGTCTTAGCGCAAGGCAGTTTGATGAAGGGAACCAAGTGACACATCTTGCTAAAACGGTCCACGACCACCCAGATGACCGTGAAACCTTCAGAGGGGGGAAGGTCAGTAATAAAGTCCATAGCCAGATGTGTCCAAGGTGCACTAGGAACCTCCAGAGGGCAAAGCAACTCCGCAGCAGGAGCATGCGAAGACTTGGATCTAGCACACACAGTACATTGGCGCACCCACTTAATGACTTCCTTCTGCCATCCAGGCCACCAAAAACTGCGACCCACAAGTCTCTTGGTCTCAGAAATTCCTGGATGACCTGCCAACCGAGACTCATGACACTCAACAAACAAATCTCTCCTAAAGGTCCTAGGCACAAACAACCTCCCATGGGGAGTGTTAGATGGGGCATTCTCCTGAGCTTTAAGAATCTCATCCTCCAAAACGGAGTCCAAAGCAGCAATCACAACACCTTCTTGTAAAATGCTCTCCTCTTCCTCCTCAACACCGACCATGGGAGAAAAGCTGCGAGACAAAGCATCCGCTTTAACATTCTTGGTACCCGGGATGTAAGTAACGGAAAAATTAAACCGCGAGAAAAAAAGTGCCCACCTAGCCTGACGGGCATTCAAGCGCTTGGCAGCATCAAGATAGATCAGATTTTTATGATCAGTGAAAACCTGAATGGGAAATTCAGCACCTTCCAAGAGGTGACGCCAGTGTTCAAATGCGAGTTTAATCGCCAGCAATTCCTGATTACCAATATCGTAATTAAGTTCAGTCTCAGAAAATTTTTTTGAAAAAAAGGCACAGGGATGTACTCCATCCTTGTTTTCCTGAGACAACACCGCACCGACCCCCACCGAAGAAGCATCAACCTCAACCAAAAACGGCTTAGTCACATCAGGCTGCATAAGGATGGGAGCAGAGGTGAACCTCTCCTTTAGAAACACAAAAGCTTCAATGGCCTCAGAAGTCCACTGAACCGCATTAGCACCTTTCCTGGTGAGATCGGTCAGCGGTTTGACAATAATAGAAATTTTTTTTATGAATTTTCTGTAATAACTGGCGAAACCCAAAAACCTCTGTATCGATTTCAAACCAATAGGCCTAGGCCATTCCTGCACAGCTTGAACTTTAACCGCGTCCATCTCAAAACCTTCACTGGAGATAATGTAACCCAAAAAACGAATTCTCTGTACAGCGAACTCACATTTCTCCAGCTTAGCAAAAAGCGAATTGTCCATTAATAACTGTAATACCTCACGTACGCTCCGCCAATGAGACTCCAGATCAGGCGAATAAATCAGAATGTCATCCAAATACACAACCACATTTTTGCCGATTAAAGGTCTAAGGATGTCATTAATAAGATTCTGAAAAAATGCTGGAGCATTGGTAAGACCAAAAGGCATAACCAGATTCTCAAAATGACCCACAGGAGTGTTAAAAGCAGTCTTCCATTCATCACCCTCCTTCATGCGCAGCAAATTGTATGCCCCCCGGAGATCAATTTTAGAGAACCACTTGGCCCCCACTAACTGGTTAAATAAATCAGGAATCAATGGCAGTGGGTAAGGATTGCGTACAGTAATTTTATTAATCTCACGAAAGTCCAGACAAGGACGTAAACCGCCATCTTTTTTTTTTACAAAAAAAAATCCAACAGCCACAGGAGACTTGGAAGGCCTAATGTGACCAGCGGCCAAGCTTGTCTGTATGTATTCCTCCAAAGCCTTTCTCTCAGGAATAGTAAGATTAAATAAACGACTTTTAGGAAGAGTCGCTCCAGGGACAAATTCAATGGTACAATCATAATCTCTATGAGGAGGCAAAATTTGTGACTCCTCCTCAGAAAAAACTCTCCAAAAATCCTGAATAGGTACAGGCAATTCCCCTTTATCCACAGCAGCAATACGTCCGTTACAACACTTGTAATAACACTTAGGGCTCCAGGATTTAATTTCATTGGTAGACCAATCCAGTACAAGATTGTGCAATTTTAACCAGGGTAACTCCAATATTACTGGAGAAGGCAAATTATCCAATACACAAAATCCAAATTTTCTTGGTGAATACCATTAATAGTGAGGTTAAATTCACAGACCTTATGAGTAACACTCTTCAAGGGAGAGCCATCAACAGAAACCACAGCAATAGGGGATGACAAAGTTTTAGGTTCTAATCTAAGTTTTTCCAAGAATCCCCCATCAATCACATTCAGAGTAGAACCACAATCCACAAATACCCGAAATTCAATTAATTCATCCTGAGCAGCAGTAGAGGCAGATAGGAATACTCCCTTAGAATTTAAACAGGCAATACGGGCATAACTGACCATTTTTTTTTCTTTCTTCATACGAAGCACACAGTTCTTAATAAAATGACCAGAATTTCCGCAATAGAAGCACAAGCCTTCAGAAAGCCTGCGATCTTTTTCCTGAGAGCGGGGTGCCATCGCCCCAATCTCCATCGGCTCTCCATTGTCAGCACAGACCCTCTCAAGACTCGGAGCTGACATAGCAGAGGATTTGCTCTCATTAACCCTTGCATGCAGTCTCCTGTCCACCCGTATAGCTAATTGCATTGCCTCCTGCAAGTTTCCAGGTGTGGGATAAGCAATCAGTAAATCCTTAACCCTTTCACCTAGCCCTGCAAGAAACAAGCTTTTCAAAGCTGAATCGTTCCACCCCACCTGGGCAGACCACCGACAGAAGTGAGAACAATATTTTTCCACATTACCTGATCCCTGCCTCAAACGTCTCAATTCAGACTCAGCAGATGAGACACGATCAGGATCATCATACAACAAACCCAAAGCAGAAAAAAAAACTATCCACTGATCTAAAGCACGGATCACTAGGTTGGAGAGAGAAGGCCCATCCCTGAGGATCTTTGCGCAAAAGTGACATTATGAACCCTATGCTCTGTGATTCATCACCAGAGGATCCGGGTCTCAAACGAAAATACAATAAACAAGCATTTTTAAAAGAAAAAAAATCTTGTTGTTCGCCAAAAAATAAATCAGGCAGACGTACCTTAGGTTCCACAAAATGTGTTCCAGAACAGCTACTCACGTGTTGTTGGAGCTTGGCCACCTCCAGAGAGAGTCCCTGCAAGCGTTGAGCCAAATCTTGAACCGAGACCATGATGGAAAACTGGAGGTCTTTCCTTAGAGAAAATTTTATTTTTTTTTCTTTTAGGGCTGGACTTACTGTTATGATCTGCTACAGGGACTAAGGAAAGACAGGAGAACTGTCCCTACAATAGAACTAAACTAGATCCCTACGATGTAACGGGGAACCTGATCCTGCGATCAGACCCGCTAAAGTCCTCGGCTAGTCTGAACGAAGACCTATAGATGTGAGGGAGGGATCCCTACAAGAACTAGGGACTGGGATAAGTTGGACACCTCCTAGCAGAAATAGTAGCAGTCAAAGACAAACACAAAACAAAAAGCATAGAGGTCAGAAGACCTAGCAAAACTAACAGAGAACGGCAACAGAGCACCAAGCTAGCTCAAGAGTAGTAAATACAATGAAGTCCAGCAAGACCAGGAGGGCGGAGCCGGATTACATAGGCAAAAATGGTCATGTGACCAGTAGTGTTGAGCCACCCCCGTAGTGTTCGAGTTCGGTTCGGTTCGTCGAACACCCGTGTGTTCGCCGAACTGTTCGTCGAACTGTTCGTCGAACACCTTCGAACACCGTTAAAACCAATGGCAGGCAAACAAAAACACATAGAAACACATAGAAAACACCTTCAAAGGTGTCCAAAAGCTGACAAACTGCTCAGAAGACACAACTAACACATGGAAAAGTGACAAGTACATATAGTCATGCGAAAAGAAAAGAGGTGGAGGAGTAAAAGGAGGGGGAGACACAGATATAGGCATGTCATGCCCTTCTAAAATCCAAAAAGTGAGAAGCCGAGACGGCCAGTCCGCTCCTACCTGTGCCACCTCCGTGTCGCCGGGTTTGTGCCAGAGCCGCGGTGAACCCTGACGGCCAGCCCCCCTCTCCCAATACTGGTGCCTGTCCGCTGGTGGGTCGAGAGAGCCCCCCTGTGGTGGAGGCAGCTCTAAGCTTTTTAATTTAAATTGTCCCTCTAATTTGAATGAATACACTTTAAATCCATTTACAAGGATCTATTGGAGGGCAAGTCTCATGCCAGCAGCCGCGTAATTCCAGCTCCAGTAGCGTCCACTAAAGCTGCTGCAGTTAAAAAGCTTTTATAAGGATCGAGCTCGGCTGTCCACCGCAAGGCATCCTACTGCCAGTCCCAGCCCCTATGCCTTGGGGTGCCTCCTGATGCTCTTCACTAAGTATCCCGTGGTCCCGAAGCATTTCCTTTGAAAAAATTAAGTGTCCAAACTACAGGTGGTGTAGCTTGCTTAACAGCCGGGATAATCCGCTGACTAGCAGACACTGCTACTAGGCACAAAGTATTTCCTGGGCTAGATGCAGTTAAAAATTTGTAAGTAGATACTCTCGTTGGATGCTGAGAAAGCATTCCATAGAGTCTCCTGGCACGCCATATATGATTCTCTTAAAAAGCTTGGGGTAGGGGTCTAGGGGACCCTTTTATAGCCAAAATCACGGCCCTGTATCACAATACGTCACCTAGGCTGAAGATAAATGGAACTGTAGCACCGAGGGCTCGGTTGCTACAGACGTATTGCACCTCACGCAGAGGTGTGATATCTCACTCTCAGATAAGGATGGAGTGTGGATCAGGACCCGACACCTGCATGCATTACACCACATTGTCGTGGGGCAGGGCGACCAATATGCCCCTGAGATGGGCACGACAGTCCCTGTCCCTGGCTGGAGTGGGGGGAGGGAACACTGAGGAAGGGGAACCCTGCAGTGCAGGAGCAGGGAGGAAGCAGTTCCTGGGTGCATTGAGAAGGGAGTATAAAAGGTGGGCACCATCTTAGTTCAGTGCAGAGAAGTCTGAGCAGAAGTGGCAGGGAGCAGGGGCTCTGCATGAGCTCTGCTCCGGAGGCGGGCCTAGTAACAGAGGCCCAGGCCTGCAAGAGGGAGAAGGAAGGAAGAGGAGCGGAGAAGGCTCCAGGAACGAGGAATGAAGGGATCCCAGGGGTGCGGACGGGCGAGTCGCCACCGCACGCCCGAATCCACCTGCGTGGAGGGGTCAGGCCAAAGGGGGAGACCGGTCCCCGAACTAGTGGAGGCAGGAAACGACCCTCAGCTAGAAACCGGAGGCTCTGACATTTTATGTGGCGCAGCCCCTTGCTCCACCCGCTAGGAAGGCACCACATAGGGTCAGGGAAACTGGCACCAAGTTTACCAAGAGGAGGCCCGAGGCAGCCGGACAGAAGTGTTGGTAAGAAAGGCCAGACAAAGGACACACAAAGGGGGTCCTGTGAAGCGCTCCAAAGTTATCTGGGAGTTGTCTGAGCCCCTCACCTGGTGAGCACAGTACGACGTGGGCAGCCGTTACCTGCAGACGTGGTCTGGATAATAAGAACTGTGAGTAAAGGCCCTGAACTGCATCACTGACTCCGTGTCGTTACTGCTGCTGCCCTGCACCATCACCCTCATCCTCCGCATACACTGCCCTGAGGCTATACTCCTCCCGTGGGGAGTTATGCTACGCTCTGCTGCACCCACAACACCAGCCTTAGCGGTCTGCCCTGTAGCGGCGGTTCACTCTGACCGCAATCCACGGGTGGCGTAGTCGGACATTTAAACATCAAAACCACATAAATAGTTCCGCCACTGGTTTGACCGCCGTGAGCCACGGAACCGGATCGCCGCCACGAAGACTACAACCACCAGCATCCACCAAAAAGTGTCCGGCTCCGGGTGTCCCAAGGCCCAGGGGGTGCGTCAGAACATTTTCATCACCTTTCACAATCACCAATGGGACAAGGCAGGGATGTCCTCTGTCCCCTCTCTTATACATCCTAGTGACGGAGCACCTGCTCTCATCAATTCGCCATAACCCCAATATTAGGTGGATTGAGGTGGGAGGCACCGAGTACAAGTGCTCTCTATTTGCTGATGATGTCCTAGTATATATCACTCAATCACATATATCCATCCCTGCTGTTATGGCTGAAATAGATCACTTTGTTACATGGTAAAATTTTAAAATCAATGCAGCGAAGTCTGAGGCCCTCGATGTCTCCCTCCCTAAATCCATATAGGATTCCATCCAGTCCAACTTTCCCTTTGCCTGGCCCTCACAGGGTATCAAATACTTAGGAATTCCTATTCATAGAGACCTCTCCCATCTATGTTATCTTAATTTTGGGCCCTTTATTGAACAATTCCATACAGACCACGGTTGGCAAGTTAGAACTGTAAGATTCACTACGTGAACCACTGGTGTTTTGTGGAAAAGCACATGTACACCGCGTTCCAAATTATTATGCAAAAAGTGTTTAGGAGTGATAAGGGAAGAATTTGTTTGTTTGTCAGTTAAACTCATTGATGGTGATGTGTGTCAGGGCTCTTTATATCACTGTAAGCAATTGCAGACACCTGTGCTAATTAGTTTGGCAGGTGTGTCCAATGAAAGGCAAGACTACTTAAGAAGGCTCTCTCACATTATTAAGCAGCCTACATTTTCTGCCAAAATGGGAAAGAAAAAGGATGTGTCGGCTGCTGAGAAGCAACAAATTGTGGAGTGTTTAGGTCAAGGCATGACTACAATCAACATTGTGCGATGATCAGGATGAAGTGTCTTGGCAATCAAGAAGTATGTAGCTGATTCACAGTACACACGTGTGCGTGCTGATAAGGGCAAATTGAGGACTCTTTCCTACAGGCAATTACGTCAGGTTGAAACAGCAGCGGCAAAAAAGCCTTGTCATAGCAGCAGACAAGTTTTTGAAGCTGCTTGTGCCTCCAACGTCCCCCGAACAACAAGATGCAGGGTCCTTCAGAGGTTTGCAGCTGTGCATATGCCATCCTGTCGACCTCCTCTATCCACTTCACACAAGCAGAAACGGCTCCAGTGGGCCAAACATTACATGAAGACTGATTTCAAAACTGTTTTGTTCACGGATGAGTGCCGTGCAGCGCTCGATGGTCCAGATGAATGGAGTGGAGGATGGCTGGTTGATGGACACCCCACGCAAACACGGCTACAGCGCCAACAAGGAGGAGGTGGAGTAATGTATTGGGCTGGAATCATGGGGAGAGAGATTGTCGGCCCCTTTAGGATCCCTGAAGGCGCTAAAGATGAACTCCATAATGTATGTGGATTTTCTCAAACAGCACTTCCTGCCATGGTTCAAGAAGAAGAACCGTGTATTTCACAGCAAGATCATTTTTCTGCATGATAATGCACCATCTCATGCTGCACATAAAACATCTGCATCTCTGGCTGATATGGGCATAAAAGGGGACAAACTTATGGTGTGACCCCCATGCTCCCCTGACCTCTACCCCATTCAGAACCTTTGGAGCATCATTAAAAGGAGTGTCTATGATGGCGGGAGGCAGTTCACATCTAAGCAACAGCTCTGGGAGGGTATTCTGTCCTCATGCAAAACAATTGAAGCAGAAACCATCCAAAACCTGACAAATTCAATGGACGAGAGAGTTCAGAAGCTCCTTTCGAACAAGGGGTCCTATGTGAAAATGTAACATCACCTAGAATAAAGTTTTGAGTTGAAAACTGTTTGATTTCAGTTTCTAGCAACCTGCTAATGCTTATAATTTCAAAAATGACCATTTTTTTGGTCTTTATTAAAATGAAAAGGTTGATCGAAAAGTTTGGGGGATCTAAGAGTGTGGCAACCCAGTAGTCATGATTACTTCGAATTCTGACAATATGAGGGTCATGCTGCAGGTAGTGCAGCAAGAAGGCACTTATGTGTCTTGCGCATCTCGGAGCCCCAAAATTATTTTCCGGGCTAGATGCAGCTAAAAATTATTTTTAATTTTAAATCTGGTGAAGCTTATTATAGATGGCCTAATAGGATCAGTGCTGCACACTGCTACAAAGCCCAAATTATTTTCCAGTCAAGATACAGATAAACATGATTAGTAATTTGAAAGCTTAAAACGGTTGGTAGGGTGATTTTAACCAATCATCAAGCTTTTACTCTCCCCAGGATGACACAGGGGTAGAAAAGTCGTTTCGGATCCATGATTTGTTCATCTTTATGAACGTGAGTCTGTCTACATTATCAGTGGAGAGCCGCGTGCGCTTATCTGTCAGCACACCACCAGCAGCGCTGAACACACGTTCAGACAGAACGCTGGCTGCGGGGCATGACATGATCTCCAAGGCGTAAGTGGCTAGCTCCGGCCATTTATCCAGATTGGAAGCCCAAAAAGAGCAAGGGTCCAGTGACACAGTCGTGGCTTCAATGTTTACTTGGAGATACTCCTGTACCATCGTCTCTAGGCGTTGACTATGTGTCAGACTTCCTGTCTCCTGTGGCCTTGCAAAGGATGGGCTAAAAAAGTGGTGAAATGATTCCGCAAAATTGATGTTACCAGCAGATACTGTGGTTCTGTTACGGTTTGAGTGCTGAACACTTGACGGTCCCACGGTTGGCAAGTTGGAACTGTGAGATTCACTACGTGCACCACTGGTATTTTGTGGAAAAGCACATGTAAGATTCTGCAACAGTCTCTGCTGATACTCCTGCATGCGTGCATCCCTTTCTATGGCAGGAATAATTTCTGCAAATTTACTTTTGTACCGGGGATCTAACAGTGTGGCAACCCAGTAGTCAGGATTATTTCTAATTCTCACAATTCGAGGGTCATGTTGCAGGTAGTGCAGCAAGAAGGCACTCATGTGTGTTGCGCATCCAGGAGCACCAAGTCCCTGTTGTGTTGGTGGCGAGGTAACAATCATGCTTCCTTCCTCTGTCCTCTCCCCCCAACCTCGCACAACAGAAATGTGATCAAGGTCTCCCTCATCTGATGAGTCTTCCATCAGTTCGTCCTCCACTTCTTCCTGGGCTCCTGCACCTTCCTCACTAGTTTGGCTGCTACCATGCGCCCTGGTAAAACCATCTCCCCCACCCTCACATGCCTGCCGCCTTGGTGCTGCCGACCGTCTGGACCTTGCAGATGTTAGCCCTTCCGCATACAACTCCTCCTCCTCTACTTCCTCCACCTCCTCTTGTGCCACCACCTGACTCCGAATTCTGTTTAACATGTGCTCCAGCATGTAAATCACCGGAATAGTCATGCTGATAATGGCATCGTCAGCACTAAACATCTTCGTCGCCATTTCAAAACTGTGCAGAAGGGTGCATAGGTTCCTGATCTGAGACCACTCCTCCAGCGTGATTTGCCCCACCTCTGAATCTCGTTGGCCCAGGCTATACGTCAGAACGTATTGCACCAGGGCTTGTCGGTGCTGCCACAGTCGCTGCAACATGTGCAGAGTTGAATTCCACCGGGTAGGCACATCGCATTTTAGCCGGTGAAGTGGCAGGCCCAACGACTTCTGTAGAGATGTAAGTCGCTGAGCTGCGGGATGCGAACGGCGGAAGTGAGCACACAGCGACCGTGCCCTCTGCAGAAGGCCATCTAGTCTGGGATAGTGGGCTAAAAATTGCTGGACAACCAGGTTCAACACGTGAGCCATACAAGGCACGTGTGTGACATTGCCCCGGCGAAGGGCCGCACCCAGGTTTGCAGCATTGTCGCACACAGCCTTCCCTGGTTTCAGGTCCAGTGGAGACAACCATTCATGAAATTGGTTCTCCAGAGCTGACCACAACTCCTCAGCTGTGTGACTCACATTTCCCAGACATTTCAATGTAAAAACCGCCTGATGACGTTGAGCCCTACTGCCAGCATAGTAAGGAGGTGTGCAGGATCCCTTCTGCGCAGTTAGAAAGCTTGTGGCATGACCAGACAGGCTTTGGGTGCAGGTGGAAGACCGAGAGGAGGTTGAGGAGGCAGAAGCAGTGGAGGAACTTTGACATAAAGAGGATTGACGCACAACTCGTGGGGACGGCAAGACTTGGACAGCAGCCCCTTGTCCTGCTGTCACCATAGTTACCCAGTGCCCAGTCAGCGACATGTAACGCCCCTGTCCATGCCTACTCATCCAAGTGTCTGTGGTGAAATGCACCCTGTCACACACAGAGTTTATCAAAGAAGCGGTGATGTTGTGTGCGACATGCTGGTGGAGCACAGGCACACCTTTCTTTGAGAAGTAGTGCCGACTGGGCATCTGGTACTGGGGCACTGTGACGGACATAAGGTCTCGAAAATCCTCTGTGTCCACCAGGCGGAAAGGCAGCATTTCTGTAGCCAAGAGCTTGCAGATGGTGAAATTCAACCTCTTAGCTTTCTCATGGCTAGGAGGAAATGGTCTTTTACTTGTCCACATCTGAGGGACCGAGGGCTGGCTATTGTGCTTAGACGGGGTTGATAAGGGTGTCCCCGGCAAACTGCCGGTCTGTGAGGAAGATGCAGGCGGACATGTTAGGTTGCCTTGATCCAAAGGTGGTGCTATCGATGTCGGACAGCGCTCAACACCAGCTGGTGTTACCACCTCCAAAGAAAATGATGACCTGCCAATCACGCTGGCTGTTGCGGGTAAAGAGGTGGCAGGTCTGCGCCCCAAAACAGGTGTGACTGCTGTCCCCCCAGTCACAGAGGATGAAGAGGCCGCGGATGCACAAGATATGGCAGACGGTGATTGGCCCAGCCGGCTAGGCCGCATTGTAGCACACTGAGCTTCCCACTGCAACTTATGCTTCATGTCCATGTGCCGGTTCATGCATGAAGTACTCAAACTATGTATTTTTTGGCCTCTACTTAGCTTTTGCTGACAAATGTTACAGATAACACGAGTTGGGTCATCTTTATCGATCTGAAAAAATGCCCAGGCTATGCAAGGCTTAGCACCCATGCGACCTGAAGAGCCACCACGACTTGTGGTGAGAGGCAGAGTTGTGTTTGAGGATGCAGTTGTTGACGTGCTTCCAGTACTACGTCTCTGTCCAGGAAGGCGCAACCTGACCTCGTCGTCACTAGCATCTTCCTCCACCTCCTCTGCTGACCTCATCTCTTGGCTGACTGTGGGTTGACAGTAAGTGGGATCTCCGACCTCATCATCATCACCCTGTGCGTTATCACACCCGTCGTCCTCAGAGCCAACCTGTTCCTGCCCTGACAAAAAACTAAAGTTGTCGCTCCAATCAGGTATTTGAGTCTTATCATCGTCTTCCTCATTGTCTCCACCAACAGGAGTTACAGTTTGGGAATGAGGGTCTACATTATGGTCAGAACCTTCTGCGTCTGGTCCTGGATCCGACTCATAAAGATTCTGGGCATCAGTGCAGATCATTTCCTCGTCTGGATTCACAGAAGCGCTGGAGTCGACCTCTGATTCCCAGGCTATAGTATGAGTAAACAGCTCTGCAGACTCAACCATCTGTTCTACCTCATACTCAGACGGGCAGCTGGAGATTTGGGAGCTGTGAGGAAGCAAGTGCGATTTGGGTGACACCTTTGAGGACTGGAGTATTTGTGATGTTGAAGTTGATGTGGAGGAGAGCTCACTTAAAGGAGCACTTGATATCCGTTGAAGCACCTGCTGTTTTTGTGCCTCATCTGGAATTTGTAGCGATTGGCGTGGCCGTAAGAAAGGGATCTTATCACATTGTCCGCTAAAAGAAGTAGACATTTTAGTTTGGCTGGAAGATGGTCTTTCTTCTGCACCTACCCCACGGACACAACCTTTTTTCCCCTTCCCAACACGCCTATTCCCCTTTCCACCAGCAGCAGGCCTTTCTCCACTCATTTTGGTGGTTAACTAATTCACAACTCTGGAGTTGTTTGCACAAAAAAACAATGGATGGTAACCGAGCAGAGCTGAGTGGCCAACCTGTGGTATTAGGCCAAAACTATTGGCTGGGCTAGATGCAGAAAAAAATGATTTTTAATTTGCAACCTGATGGAGGTCAGTATAGATGGACTAATAGACCAAGTCCCACACACTGCTAGAAGCCCAAATATTTTTTCAGAGCTAGATGCAGAAAAAAATTATTTTTAATTTGCAACCTGATGGAGGTCAGTATAGATGGACTAATAGACCAAGTCCCACACACTGCTAGAAGCCCAAATATTTTTTCAGAGCTAGATGCAGAAAAAAATTATTTTTAATTTGCAACCTGATGGAGGTCAGTATAGATGGACTAATAGAACAAGTCCCACACGCTGCTAGAAGCCCAAATATTTTTTCAGAGATAAATGAAGAAAAAAATTATTTTTAATTTGCAACCTGATGGAGGTCAGTATAGATGGACTAATAGACCAAGTCCCACACACTGCTAGAAGCCCAAATATTTTTTCAGAGCTAGATGCAGAAAAAAATTATTTTTAATTTGCAACCTGATGGAGGTCAGTATAGATGGACTAATAGACCAAGTCCCACACACTGCTAGAAGCCCAAATATTTTTTCAGAGCTAGATGCAGAAAAAAATTATTTTTAATTTGCAACCTGATGGAGGTCAGTATAGATGGACTAATAGAACAAGTCCCACACGCTGCTAGAAGCCCAAATATTTTTTCAGAGATAAATGAAGAAAAAAATTATTTTTAATTTGCAACCTGATGGAGGTCAGTATAGATGGACTAATAGACCAAGTCCCACACACTGCTAGAAGCCCAAATATTTTTTCAGAGCTAGATGCAGAAAAAAATTATTTTTAATTTGCAACCTGATGGAGGTCAGTATAGATGGACTAATAGAACAAGTCCCACACGCTGCTAGAAGCCCAAATATTTTTTCAGAGATAAATGAAGAAAAAAATTATTTTTAATTTGCAACCTGATGGAGGTCAGTATAGATGGACTAATAGACCAAGTCCCACACACTGCTAGAAGCCCAAATATTTTTTCAGAGCTAGATGCAGAAAAAAATTATTTTTAATTTGCAACCTGATGGAGGTCAGTATAGATGGACTAATAGAACAAGTCCCACACGCTGCTAGAAGCCCAAATATTTTTTCAGAGATAAATGAAGAAAAAAATTATTTTTAATTTGCAACCTGATGGAGGTCAGTATAGATGGACTAATAGACCAAGTCCCACACACTGCTAGAAGCCCAAATATTTTTTCAGAGCTAGATGCAGAAAAAAATTATTTTTAATTTGCAACCTGATGGAGGTCAGTATAGATGGACTAATAGACCAAGTCCCACACACTGCCAGAAGCCCAAATATTTTTTCAGAGCTAGATGCAGAAAAAAATTATTTTTAATTTGCAACCTGATGGAGGTCAGTATAGATGGACTAATAGAACAAGTCCCACACGCTGCTAGAAGCCCAAATATTTTTTCAGAGATAAATGAAGAAAAAAATTATTTTTAATTTGCAACCTGATGGAGGTCAGTATAGATGGACTAATAGACCAAGTCCCACACACTGCTAGAAGCCCAAATATTTTTTCAGAGCTAGATGCAGAAAAAAATTATTTTTAATTTGCAACCTGATGGAGGTCAGTATAGATGGACTAATAGAACAAGTCCCACACGCTGCTAGAAGCCCAAATATTTTTTCAGAGATAAATGAAGAAAAAAATTATTTTTAATTTGCAACCTGATGGAGGTCAGTATAGATGGACTAATAGACCAAGTCCCACACACTGCTAGAAGCCCAAATATTTTTTCAGAGCTAGATGCAGAAAAAAATTATTTTTAATTTGCAACCTGATGGAGGTCAGTATAGATGGACTAACAGACCAAGTCCCACACACTGCTAGAAGCCCAAATATTTTTTCAGAGCTAGATGCAGAAAAAAATTATTTTTAATTTGCAACCTGATGGAGGTCAGTATAGATGGACTAATAGAACAAGTCCCACACGCTGCTAGAAGCCCAAATATTTTTTCAGAGATAAATGAAGAAAAAAATTATTTTTAATTTGCAACCTGATGGAGGTCAGTATAGATGGACTAATAGACCAAGTCCCACACACTGCTAGAAGCCCAAATATTTTTTCAGAGCTAGATGCAGAAAAAATTATTTTTAATTTGCAACCTGATGGAGGTCAGTATAGATGGACTAATAGACCAAGTCCCACACACTGCTAGAAGCCCAAATATTTTTTCAGAGCTAGATGCAGAAAAAAATTATTTTTAATTTGCAACCTGATGGAGGTCAGTATAGATGGACTAATAGACCAAGTCCCACACACCGCTAGAAGCCCAAATATTTTTTCAGAGCTAGATGCAGAAAATTTTTTTATTCAATTTGCAACCTGATGGAGGTCAGTATAGATGGACTAATAGACCAAGTCCCACACACTGCTAGAAGCCCAAATATTTTTTCAGAGCTAGATGCAGAAAAAAATTATTTTTAATTTGCAACCTGATGGAGGTCAGTATAGATGGACTAATAGAACAAGTCCCACACGCTGCTAGAAGCCCAAATATTTTTTCAGAGATAAATGAAGAAAAAAATTATTTTTAATTTGCAACCTGATGGAGGTCAGAATAGATGGACTAATAGACCAAGTCCCACACACTGCTAGAAGCCCAAATATTTTTTCAGAGCTAGATGCAGAAAAAAATTATTTTTAATTTGCAACCTGATGGAGGTCAGTATAGATGGACTAATAGACCAAGTCCCACACACTGCTAGAAGCCCAAATATTTTTTCAGAGCTAGATGCAGAAAAAAATTATTTTTAATTTGCAACCTGATGGAGGTCAGTATAGATGGACTAATAGAACAAGTCCCACACGCTGCTAGAAGCCCAAATATTTTTTCAGAGATAAATGAAGAAAAAAATTATTTTTAATTTGCAACCTGATGGAGGTCAGTATAGATGGACTAATAGACCAAGTCCCACACACTGCTAGAAGCCCAAATATTTTTTCAGAGCTAGATGCAGAAAAAAATTATTTTTAATTTGCAACCTGATGGAGGTCAGTATAGATGGACTAATAGACCAAGTCCCACACACTGCTAGAAGCCCAAATATTTTTTCAGAGCTAGATGCAGAAAAAAATTATTTTTAATTTGCAACCTGATGGAGGTCAGTATAGATGGACTAATAGACCAAGTCCCACACACCGCTAGAAGCCCAAATATTTTTTCAGAGCTAGATGCAGAAAATTTTTTTATTCAATTTGCAACCTGATGGAGGTCAGTATAGATGGACTAATAGACCAAGTCCCACACACTGCTAGAAGCCCAAATATTTTTTCAGAGCTAGATGCAGAAAATTTTTTTATTCAATTTGCAACCTGATGGAGGTCAGTATAGATGGACTAATAGACCAAGTCCCACACACTGCTAGAAGCCCAAATATTTTTTCAGAGCTAGATGCAGAAAAAAATTATTTTTAATTTGCAACCTGATGGAGGTCAGTATAGATGGACTAATAGACCAAGTCCCACACACTGCTAGAAGCCCAAATATTTTTTCAGAGCTAGATGCAGAAAAAAATTATTTTTAATTTGCAACCTGATGGAGGTCAGTATAGTTGGACTAATAGAACAAGTCCCACACGCTGCTAGAAGCCCAAATATTTTTTCAGAGATAAATGAAGAAAAAAATTATTTTTAATTTGCAACCTGATGGAGGTCAGTATAGATGGACTAATAGACCAAGTCCCACACACTGCTAGAAGCCCAAATATTTTTTCATAGCTAGATGCAGAAAAAAATTATTTTTAATTTGCAACCTGATGGAGGTCAGTATAGATGGACTAATAGAACAAGTCCCACACGCTGCTAGAAGCCCAAATATTTTTTCAGAGATAAATGAAGAAAAAAATGATTTTTAATTTGCAACCTGATGGAGGTCAGTATAGATGGACTAATAGACCAACTCCCACACACTGCTAGAAGCCCAAATATTTTTTCAGAGCTAGATGCAGAAAAAAATTATTTTTAATTTGCAACCTGATGGAGGTCAGTATAGATGGACTAATAGAACAAGTCCCACACGCTGCTAGAAGCCCAAATATTTTTTCAGAGATAAATGAAGAAAAAAATTATTTTTAATTTGCAACCTGATGGAGGTCAGTATAGATGGACTAATAGACCAAGTCCCACACACTGCTAGAAGCCCAAATATTTTTTCAGAGCTAGATGCAGAAAAAAATTATTTTTAATTTGCAACCTGATGGAGGTCAGTATAGATCGACTAATAGACCAAGTCCCACACACTGCTAGAAGCCCAAATATTTTTTCAGAGCTAGATGCAGAAAAAAATTATTTTTAATTTGCAACCTGATGGAGGTCAGTATAGATGGACTAATAGAACAAGTCCCACACGCTGCTAGAAGCCCAAATATTTTTTCAGAGATAAATGAAGAAAAAAATTATTTTTAATTTGCAACCTGATGGAGGTCAGTATAGATGGACTAATAGACCAAGTCCCACACACTGCCAGAAGCCCAAATATTTTTTCAGAGCTAGATGCAGAAAAAAATTATTTTTAATTTGCAACCTGATGGAGGTCAGTATAGATGGACTAATAGACCAAGTCCCACACACTGCTAGAAGCCCAAATATTTTTTCAGAGCTAGATGCAGAAAAAAATTATTTTTAATTTGCAACCTGATGAAGGTCAGTATAGATGGACTAATAGACCAAGTCCCACACACCGCTAGAAGCCCAAATATTTTTTCAGAGCTAGATGCAGAAAAAAATTATATTCAGTTTGCAACCTGATGGAGGTCAGTATAGATGGACTAATAGAATGATGCTATGCCCAAAAGATTTTACTTCACTAGGTGCAGTAAAAAAATTGGTATTCTATACACAGGTGGTATATCTTGCAACACAGATAGGCTACTCCACTGACTAACACACTCTGCAATAGGCCAAAAAGGATTAGCTTTGCTAGATTCAGCCAAATGCTGTGAAAAATACTTGCACAGCACTGGCACAGACCTGCCTGGCAAAAACTGATAGGAACTGATGTAACCTAGTCCTGAAAAGGACTCCAATTACAATTAGTCTTTACTCCCACAATCTATCTATTTAAGAGCACAGACCTGCCTGATAAAAGTCGTAGGAAATGCTGTAACCTAGTCCTTAAAAGGACTGCAATCACAACTATTCCCTACTCCCAAGCTATCTGTATATTTGTGCGAAAATTGGCTTGAAATTAACAAGGTATAGCGCGCACAGCAACAGCGGTGCCGTCTAACACGCAGCTGCAGCAGTGAGAAAATGGTGGCGACGGGGAAAATGGCTTGGTCTTATAGGGCAAGGACATGTGACATACACTGCCAATCACACATGCCCTTGCTTGTGTGAAAAAAAGCACTTCGCTCCGTGTGTGCGCTGCTGATAGGCTGACAGATTGCACCTCCCCACTGCAAATGCGGGAAAGAGAAAAAAAAATGGAGATCTTCATTGTTCCTGCAGAGATCCATCCCCTGCCCCTCCCCCCGCCCCGCTGTACACTCAAACTGCGTATTAACATTAATTTTCATCATTACTGAGAAAAAATCCAGTTATGATTTTGGTGCACGAACAGTTATCGAACATAACCTCGAACAGCCGAATTTTTCTCAAATTGTTCGTGTTCGCCGACCGGCTCGAACACCGCCCAAAACAGCTCGAATTTGAGATTGGCGAACAGTTCGAGTAGAACAACGCTCATCTCTAGTGACCAGCAAACTAAAAAAAAACTAACAGGAGAGTTCTAACACATTGTTTCCTGCAGACACTCATTTTGTTATCGCTCTCCAACCCTTAAGCCTTCTGTTACAGCCAAATATTGAAAATTTTGACATATGTACAGAGACCTTTCCAACAATTCCTATGTTTTCATGCATAGTTGAGTTACTTGGCCTTGTTCCTACGCTATGGCTTTTTGACCTCAATTTTTACATGGAGACCATTTCTGGTCAGACTTACAAAAACATAGATGGTTGTAGCTGGGTTCCATTAGTTACTGCCAGTTCTGAGCTAATAGCACAGCTAGACATCCTCTAATTTTGGAAGGGAGTAAGGATGATGTGTCTTTTACCTGCTGCACTAAGTTTTCATTGCATCTAAAGTCCTAAACGTTGCTCATTTCTTGGTGCTTCTTCAAAGAGCTTGAACACCACATCATTAAACCTCAGTCTGCTTTGAAATCTTTGGAGTCTTTGAAAAGACCCTGATGCAGTATAACTACTTTCTATCTTGTTGCTGTTCTCAGTCTCTAGCGTATGACCTGTGACATGAAACTGTGTTCCACAGCCTCAGTTTTGTAGCAGAGTTTATATGTACTTCATTCAGTTTTAAGCCTCTTTCACAGCAGTTTCTGTTTTATTTAATGATTAGGTTTTACTACATATAAAATTGATGATCATTATCACCTGTTTGGTATAATTTGTTACTCATACTTCTGTCTATAATCCTTCAAAATCCTTGACTTAAGAGTACCTAGAAGAATTCATGCTGTTATGAAAGCAAAAGGTGATCACACCAAATATTGATGTGACTTACGTTTCTGTTTCATTTATTCACTTTTGCATGTTCTTAATTATTTTTTTAAAGCATTCTTACTTTGCAACCTACCTAAAAGTTTTGCACAGTGCTCTCACACTATCTCCATTATCAAAAAGACAACACGCAGCCCGATAAGTGATACATCACAGGAATAAGGGTCTCTGCTCCTATATTATTTTGCTCTCAGATGGGTTAGCAAAAACCTGGTGACAAATTCCCTTTAAGCAGGTTATCCATCACTTCCAGGCACTTTCTATCATTTTCTTATTTTGTAGGAGAAACAAATAAAAATGAGCATGGATTGGGAATGTGGTTAAGAGGGTAGACCAAATTTTTGTTGCCTTGGGCTATGCATGATGTGTCTGTTGTCTCTTTTTCAAAAATTACGAAATTCAGAAAATTCTAAATGTGTTATCTTGTCTATTCCTAACATAAACATTTTTTTTTCTCCTGGATTCTGTAATATTCATCTAAGTTGACATCTATGTGCAGTATATTATTAAAGGGAATGTCACCCCCTGGCACTTTTCTGACCTCTAATATGGGCATACAGGTGATAGAAATGTAAATCTATACTTATCTGTATGCCTCATATTAGAGGTCTTGTTGATGTGAAATTGCTCTTTTTATGATGTGTTCCCGTCTACTGTTTTAATTAAAATATTTCCCACCCCCCCTGCCCTGTGATGTGCAGTTCCCGCGGTCAGATCCCGCACCTGCGCAATTTACTTTGCATGCATGCTACATTTCTTCCTGTCGTCTCTGTACCATTGTAGAGCAGGGATCTTGTGCGCAGGTGCCGGGAAGTCAGAGTGACTCGCTGGTGCCTGCGCACAAGATCCCTGCTCTACAAGGATACAGAGACGGCAGGAAGAAATGCGGCATGCATGCAAAGTAAATTGCGCAGGTGCGGGATCTGGCCATAAAGACTGCACGTCACAGGGCAGTCACAGTATAGATTTACATTTCTATCACCTGTATGCCCATTTTAAAGATCAGAAAAGTGTCTGGTGGTGACAGATTCCCTTTAACCCTAGAACACATACTTGGGCCCTCGCAGGCCCGCCCTGTTAATTGTTTTCTATTTTCTGCAAGATTACTTTAGTTAGAATTTTGAAACTCTAGGTATTCCTCAGGTATATAGTTGTTTGTCATTTTTGTTTGAGTTATTCCATATTATTTGCACACGGGCCTAAAAGGTCCCAGGTATGTGAAAATGTTGATTTTTATGGTCATGCGTTCTAGGGTTAATCCGAGGTAACAAACCACTGATATATACAGATGCAGAGAATAAAATTCTTAGGGGATGAAGAGGTGGAAAGTATGCCCAACTCCTAAATTGCATTATGTTCCAGTCCAGTTTACATACAGTAACTCCAGCAGAAAAATCTTCTCTATAGCTCTTAAAAACCTATTTGCAATTTGAAGTTATCCTTTTCATAATGTTGCAGTTTTTATGAAAAGAGAATCTGCTAGCTAAAGTTAAGGGAACTCTTAACCCCAAGTCAATCAATCTGTCCAGGAAGCATATTCCATTTAACCTGCTTTGGTACAAATAAATAAGACAACATAAGAAGAAACAACAAGAAAACCCTCAAATAGGGAATGGTTTTGCCGGTTGTGGCCACAGACACTTTTTCCTTTTCTTACTGACTGAGTTTTTCCTAGTTTTGCATTTTGCTAGAGTCGTTGTGTTTACTGGTTGCATGAAGCGGTACCTGCAGCCCACTCAGGTTGCAAAGGATGTCCAGTTCCTCCAGGATGGCATGCACATCTACATACAGTACATGTGCACTGCAGTACAGACTCAAAAGAATGGAGCACATACTGTACAAGCACACAGTTACACAAGGAAAGTCAGTGAAGGCTGCAGAAGGGCATCAACCCAACAGCAACACCGGTATCTTCTCTGTTGTGCAAGGAGAACCAAGAAGAACACTGCTGGAGCCCTATAAAATGACTTCCAGTAGGCTAATGGATATTGTTTCTGATAAAACTGTAGGAAACAGACTCCATGATGGCATCTTCGGGTGGTGCCTGTACTTAGAGCCCAACTCTGTGCAGCTTGATTGGCATTCACCAGAAAACATTAGAATTGTCAGGTATGTCATTGGCTGCCTCTTTCTCTTCACAGATGACAGCCGGTACACATTGAACACATGTGACAGACATGAAGGAGTCTGGAGATGCTATGATGAAATTATGCCGCCTGCAACACCATCCAGCATAACTAGTTTGGCAGTGGTTTAGTTATCATTTGGGAAGGCATATCCTTGAAGGGTCACACAAACCACCCCATGATAGCCAGCAGTAACCTGACTACTGTTGCGTTCTAGGCGGAGCCATTGCCAAACATTATGTTTGTTCAGTGGACCCTTGATTCCACCTGGTGCAGGACAGGGTCCACTGAACAAGCATGATGGACCTGCTTACACACTCTTATGGACAGAGTGTGTAAGCAGGTCCAGGACGAAGAAGGCATTGATACCATTGAAGGTTCTTCATGTCCCCCCAGACCTGAATTCAAGACCTATCACTTGGGACTCAAAGGCCCTGTTTCATGAAGATCATCATTTTTCATTTCAGTCTTGATGAGAGGTCAGAATGGTGTTCAAGGCTCCGGCATGAAGTGGAGGGTGTTTTCATGTATGCCTTGCCACTAGTCTTACTCCAGTTCCTTCTGTACAGCGGTTTCCGCTCCCCTGTACTTCTCCAGCTCCATAAATATGTATGTGTGTATACAGTGTATATGCATGTAAATATATATATTTATATGTAATATACACACATATATATAATACCCCGACTTACAGTATGTGATTTTGCATTTTCTTCTTCGTGATTATCATGTTTACACTGTTAGGCTATGTGCCCACGTTGCGGACCTGAAGCATATTTTTTACGCTTCTCCCTGGCGGGAAAATCGCATGCGGATATTACATGCGGTTTTCCCGCCAGGTAGAAGCGTTTGTGAGGCGTCTTTGCATGCATTTCCGCATGCGGGTTATCAAGCACTTCTCCAAGCATCACTTGGAAAAGTGCTTGACAACTTGTTCAGAATGGTAAAAAATAAAAAAATAAACTTTATACTCACCTTCTGATGCATTCTCTGCCCCGTCCGGAGGCTTGAGCGGCTCACGCTGTTGTGTGCAGGACCTGCGGTGACGTCATTGAGTCATGTGGTGGGTCACATGACTCAATGACGTGGCAGCTCCTTCAGACAACAGCGCGACGGAGGGAAAACATCATAAGATAAGTATAAACTTTATTTTATTCTTTTTTTTACAGGTTCTTTGGTACCCAGGTCTGGATGAGAGTCTCCTCTCCTCCAGACTTGGGTACCATCCGCACATTGATTCCGCTGCGCTTCCGCAAAATTAATGAACATGCTGCGGATTTTTGACTGCAGCATATACGCTGCGGAAAAATCCGCAGCATGGGCATTGACATTGCGGAATGCCATTGGGGACCATGGGGTGCGGATCTACATGCGTTTTTCAAGCGTTTACGCTGCGGAAATTCCGCAGCATATACGCTTGAAAAAAGCTACGTGGGCACACAGCCTTAGTCTTTACAGCTCTTTGAATAGGTGCATTCATTAATCTCAATCATTGTCAGCATGTTCTCTGGTAAAACGGCATTATTTATGATATCTGTGATAAAATGGAGGAAACAACCAATCTTTAAATGTTTATTTTGACCTAAATATAGGCAGGCGAGACTCCTAACCTAATCTTATTATTATTTTTTTTTATAATTTGTCAAACATAACTGTACCTGAAGGGGCAGAATGTCTTTCAGATTCAATTTGAGATGGCACTTTTCTAAGGAAAGGTCTTTCACTTCATAACGGATTATGGAATGCTTCAATCATCTATAAAGCTCTAGATGGTGCATTTCACTATTAAAAAAATGGACGTATTAGTACATTGTTTTACAGATTCTCTTTAGTCTTGTTTTCTATTAATGTATTAGAGATGAATGAAATTTGCTATGAATGCTTTTGACTGATGGATGACTTTCATTTTATGGAGCTATATTCAGATTACAATAGGTCTGTCTCAGAACAAAGAAAGCTTATAATAAAAAAAAAGTCTTGCACACCTATAGAATTAAATAAATGTGCAGGTGCAAAAATACACAGTGGCCAATATGCAAACATATACAAACATATACATATACTGTGCATGAATTCCTCTATATCTACATACGTAAAAAAAAGTCAGGTACTTGAATAAAATTTTTAATCAAAAAGTGTATAAGCCATCCATTAACGATCACAAGGGGAAACTCATTGAATAGACCCTAATTTTCCTTTGTATGCGCTATATGGGAAAGAGATAGAATCAGAATTTGCTGTAATTAAAATCTGTCTGGGAATGACGGGTGGAAAAGGGTGGAATTAATGTATTCATTATTTGCAGTGTGCTCACATGCCTGTAAATCAGTTTGTATATTAGACACAGTGCATCGGTGCCCCTACAATTTAATTTAATACTATTCGTGTGCTAACCTTGTATTATGTTTTTTGCACTGTGCATTGGGCGGTCCGGCTCCCTCCTAGGTCATTGATGCTTTCCTACCCATCTTTCCCCCACAGGTTTTAATTATAGCTATACCGGATCCTATTTATTTCCCAATTTATTTGAGGTCTGGTTGGCACATAGGGTGATAAATTAAAAGATGTATCGTCCATACAATAAGGTCATCTTGTTGCTGATGGATGGCTTATTCACTTTTAGAACAACTTAAACAATCTAGCTATTGACCTCTAGCCAATTTATAAGTTAATGTCCAACTCTTTAAAGGGATTGTCCAAGCTTGGGGTTGAAATCTGCAGTCACTCTATATGACCTCACTACAGTATTAGCCCAACCAGACTCCCTTTTACAGACAGGTGTATTGGGGTTTTTGTCCCTCAGCAGTACAAAGCAGGATTTAGCTGACTCATTCATGATAATAAAACCTCAAAATTTTATGATGTTGCTTTGAGACATGAAGTGTGTCACCCCAACATCATAATGTCTTGTGAGGTCTAATCAGTCACTAGCTATGTCACACTCCCATCTGGTCTACAGACATGGTCTCCTGCTGCTTCCAGGCATCTTTGCCCACTCTGCACTGACTAGGCCTTAAAAAGACTTGAAGCCACAGGCCAGTGAAAAGGTTTTGTCAACTCGGAGAAACTAAAGATACTGGAATGTGGTAAGAGAAGAAACCTGAAGACTGGACTGGAGTAGAGAAAGACTGCACACCTGGACAGATAAGGGCCAGGGCGAGGTAAGTAGAATTTTTTTATACTTTTTTACACCTATGCATATTATGCTCTGGGATCTCACATCATATTAAACCATATTCCCCCAGCGCCTCCTCCTTCTCCTCTCATCTCAGCCGAAGACTTTGCCACATTCTTCAAGCAGAAGATAGACACCATCAGACAAAGCTTTTGCCTAAAGTACCCTCAGCCCCTCCTCACACCAACTCAACCATCCTCCTCCAAAACCAGCTTCTCCACCATTACGGACGATCAACTCTCCTCTTTACTCTCCAAATAACACCTCACCACCTGCGAACTTGACCCAATCCCATTCCACCTTTTCAACCTGTCACTAACAAATGGTGTCTTCCCCTCATGCTTCAAACATGCCTCGATCACACCTATCCTCAAAAAGCCATCCCTAGACCCATCCTCTCTGTCTAGCTATCGCCCCATAGCACTTCTCCCCTACGCCTCAAAACTACTGGAACAACACATCCATTCTGAACTGTCCTCCCACCTCTCCTCCTGCTCCCTCTATGACCACCTCCAATCTGGCTTCTGACCGCACCACTCCATTGAAATTGCCCTGACTAAAGTCACCAACGACCTACTTACTGCCAAATCCAAGCGACACTACTCTGTCCTCCTCCTCCTGGACCTGTCATCTGCCTTTGACACAGTCGATCATCCCCTCTTACTACAGACTCTCTTATCTCTTGGCATCACGGACTTGGCCCTATCTTTGATCTCTTCATACCTAACTGACCGGACATTTAGTGTCTCCCACTCATACACCACCTCCTCATCTCGCCCCCTATCTGTCGGTGTCCCCCAAGGTTCACTCCTAGGATCCCTGCTCTTCTCCATCTACACCTTCGGCCTGGGACAGCTTATAGAGTCCCATGGCTTTCAGTATCAGTTCTATGCTGATGATACACAGATCTACCTCTCTTGACCCGATATCTCCTCCCTATTAACCAAAATCCCACAATGTCTGTCCGCTATTTCATCCTTCTTCTCTGACAGATTTCTAAAACTTAACAAGGACAAAACTCAATTCATCATCTTTCCACCGTCTCACTCAACCCCCCAACTGCCAACTGACCTATCCATCAAAGTCAATGGCTGCCCACTCTCCCCAATCCCGCAAGCCCGCTGCCTCGGGCAGACTCCAACTCAAAAATATCTCCCGGATCCGCACATTCCTCAACCACGAATCTGTAAATACACTAGTGCATGCCCTCATCATCTCCCACCTCAACTACTGCAACCTGTTGCTCTGTGGCCTCCTTTGTACCACTCTCGCACCCCTCCAATCTATCCTAAACTCTGCTGCCCAACGAATCCACCTGTCCCCCCGCTATTCCCTTGCCTCTCCTCTCTGTTAATACCTTCACTGGCTCCCCATTGCCCAGAGAATCCAGTTCAAAAACCCTAATCATGGCATACAAAGCCATCCAAAACCTGTCTCCCCAATATATCTGTGACCTAGTCTCCCGGTACTTAACTACACTCAACCTCCGATCCTTACAAGATCTCCTTCTCTACTCCCCTCTAATCTCCTCTTCCTACAATCGTATGCAAGATTTCTCCCATGCATCCCCACTACTCTGGAACTCTCTACCCCAACACATCAGACTCTCGCCTAACGTGGAAACTTTCAAAAGGAACCTGAAGACCCTCTCTTCCGACAAGTAACCATCGCTCCACCATACTGCTGCATGACCAGCTCTACCCTCACCTATTGTATCCTTACCCATCCCCTGTAGTTTGTGAGCCCTCGTGGGCAGGGTCCTCTCGCCTCCTGTACCAGTCGCCGACTTGTATTGTTCAAAATTTATTGTAATTGTTTGTGCTATGTATATCCCTTTCACATGTAAAGCACCATGGAATGAATGGCACTATAATAATAAATAATAATAAAAAATAATAATAATATTCAATTTGCAGCTAATGTAATTAGCATTTATACACTCCTTGTCGTGTTCCATGACTTGGGAATCATACAGTATTGTATTGTTGCTGTTGCATTGCTATGCCATAAGGTTTGCCTTTTAGAAGTTTGTCCTCTCTCTCTCCCTGTCTGCCTCTCTGACTCTGATGTCAGTAACCCCTTACTTCTTCTTCACTCTGAGTATGTTAGCCATGTTTTTGCATCTCTGGATCAGAATAGTCTTATTTACCTACTGTAATTGTGCATAACTACATGAATTCAGTTTGAAAATAAACTTTCTTCTGTAATCTTCATACGTGCCTCCTGCAGTCGAGTCAAATATCTGATGAAATCTTTTCATGTGAGTACTGGCACATAGAGACAGCCAAGTAACTGTCTCTCAAGTGCCCTACACTCTCAGCCTAGTTATGGAATCAGAATACTCCTCAGCATCGAAAGTGGAACACCTAGAAGGCAAAGCATAGAATTATGGCAATCATAGGATCGATAGACATGTTAATGATATGAAAAAAATATGGAAACAAAGATTTCAAAACCTTTTGCTTTATTCACTACTAAGTATGAGCGCCATGGCTCGTAGCCAAGTATTGTGCAAATGGCTTGTGATGGATTGTGTAGACACTGTTCGATGCCTTAGACTTGTTATGTAAAATCAAATTTCACTTGCAGTACAGAAGGGATCAATTATATAACCAGTGGTATGTCTATTTTTAAGAAGTGCCCCATTTTTCAACATGACTCCAGGTCACATAGTGCTCATGCTACTGTGAGCAGCCTATATGGACTAAATGTGTATCCATGGCCTGCAAAGTCTGCAGACTTGTCTCCCATTGATCAGCAATTGCAAATGGAGCTGCCAGCAGTGGATTTTGATGATTTGCCGAAGTGCATTCAGTGTGGCAGAACATTGCTCAGACAACCATTAATAATCTCATTGATAGGATCCAAACCATGTAAGTGCGGGGATTTCTGTTGGTGATGCTCATGTTCGATGCTGAATAAATCGAGATGTTTTAAAATTTATCTCCCATGTAAGTGCAAGACATATCCATTTAATTTTATTAGCTAAATTGCATCATCATACCCTTTTTTACTGTGTGGAAATGTATAGAGCAAGATATTCCAAGTTGATGCATCTAGTAATAAAAGGTCTTGTTCCTTTATATAGTGGTTCTATAGGTGATGTATGATATTTATATATGACATAATCCAGAATCTACTCATGTGTAGACTGTGATATAAAACTTAAATTAGTTCTAGCCTGAGATAGGGAAATCAGGTGCCAGCTCCGGTATAGACCGGCACTAATGTATAGGTACTCTCCTTACAAATTCTGAAGAATACTGTACGTCTGAGCTGTGCAGGTGTTAAATAAATCAGAAAATGTAATTCTACACATAACATCTAGAGCAGTAATGTCAAATGTTGTCAGCTTAAGATATGAAATATAAATTCAACAATTTTTAGAACTGTTACCAAGAGAAACACATAAAAGGGCCTGGCATTTGCAGGGCTGAAATGTGTATTAAAACCTCAGTGTATGACAGAGCGCTGTGATGTTGTAATAAATAGCCTTTTTGGAAGCGTATAAATGCACTTATTTGACATTTGACAGTTTTCCCTTATAAATGATCAAAGTTGGACTTTATTATCCTGGCTTATATAACAAATACTGCATTTTATATCTCAAACTTCCAGCATTGCATGTAAAAGAATGCTAAAAAATGTAAATTGATTCATTTCATAGTAGCATATAAAAGCTCTTACTGGAAATAGCTGCCCTGGGTCATTACAATATAAAATCACAATTTTCTGTTCAAATTGCTGCTTCTCGGATTTATTTCTGTAGATGCTTTCCTATCTAATATACTTCTCTGTTCTGAGTTTTAAAAATAAATATAATAATATATTTTATTATCTGAAGTCCTCTTAGATGTATATGACAAGACAATCCACAATTTATGGTCACTTAAAAAAACATATATTTTTCTACAGAACAGAATTTATGGCACAATAAAGCCTATATAGTGAAGTAAAGTCATCATGGTGGTTCGATTTGATTAAAGGGAATCTGTCAGAAGATTTTTGCAATGTAATCTGAGACCAGCATGATGCAGGGGCTGAATGCCTGATTCCAGCAAAGTGTCAGTTACTGGCCTGTGCGTTCAGTGTTTTATCAGCAGTAGATTATTGCTTCAGGACTAGCTGTTGGATGCCTCCTAGTCCAAGCATGATGCTACCATTGATTAGCAGGTTTCAGTCAATTTACATTGTACACAGAAAACTGCCAATCAGGTATGTGGGCGGGGTTATACAGGGCACAGCATTCCAAGCTCTGCTAGTTCTGCAGCAGAGAAAACTGTGATTGTATCACAAACTACTGCACCCAGTAATCAAAGTGATACATAGATGAAATCAGGGTCATAGACCCTCCATCATGATACTGTCAGATAACATACCAAAAACCTGCTGACAGATTTCTTTTAAACTCTTGCAATCAAAATCTAAAATGTGAATGTTTGTCTTTAGTTAATGCTTTAGTTAAGACCTTTGCTGAGCCACCTCGATATATTGATGTAAATTTATTACCAGGAGGAGTGTATTATGTAGATGAGCTTACTATGCAGATATGGTAACAGGCAGGCCTGGACTGTCCATCTGACTAACCAGGCAGATTGTTGGTGGGCTGCACTGCCAAAATCATTGTTGGTCGTTAGCGCCTGTCTCCATATCTCCAGGTGACTTCTATACCCATGGACAACTCCTGCAGTGCACCCAAAGGGCCTTGAGTCCACAAGCTTCATGTCTCACACTGCCTGTGGTCTCTCATTACAGTAGTCACATAGTCGGCCCTCTGACTGTGTTTATTACCAGTCAGCAGATATATAGAAGCTGCACATTGGCCCCACAGGAGGGTTCTTTATAAAGATAGTTATATAGGTATTAGCTTGTAGTTTATTAGAGAGAACATGTCAGCAGGGTTTTTCATGGCTATATTGGCGCAGTGATACTTGATTATAACAATACCTACAGCAAAGAAATCACTTTTAAGTTTTTTCTTAATCTGAAGTTTCCTTGTAGTGATATTTCGGTGCATTGGGGTGGGACTGTGGGAAGGGTATTTTCTTTCTGCTCTTGCCCCTGTGATTGAGAACTCGGAGTGATGACTTGTAAATGTGACCGCTTTATTGGCTGCAACGTTATTGATATGATGTCAGTGCTGCAGACAATAGCAGACATAAAGAGTAGAGGTCTAGGTTTAATGTTGAACCTGAGGAGGGTGAGTATAGCACAATTTGGACCTGCATGTTGGCTGTTGTGTGGATGATTTCTACCTCAGTTTAGGAGTGTTGTGTTGCAATGGTGGGATGCACGTGATATGCAATATATTACAGTGATTCTCTAATATTAAAATGCTGCATATAAATTGTATTGCAGAGTTTATATACTACAGAGAGGTACATAATATCAGCCTTGGGCTACATGGCAACTTTGGCAATGATGCACTTTGCACAACTAAAGATTATGTTGACCATATGCTCAGTGTATGGTAGTACTCTTGGTTTAAATTTTGGTTGTAGTGTGTTACTCTACAATTGTACTTGCCTGTGTGATTAAATATTTTTGACATACTTTTATTCTCCTTCTTGTGCTGATGATGTCATTATTTTTTTAACTCTATGAAGCCAAGAATTTTTTTGTACATACCCCAAACAGAACCAAGCTTATCACATAAATATTGCAATAGAATCAGGTTTTGTATATAGATAGATAATGAGAGCTTGTCTATGCACAGTAATTAACAGGACTATACTAATTACAGAGGTAACATAACAGAACCAGACTTAGTACATAGATAGGGTACAAGAAACAATCTTAGTACATAAATATTGTGACAGAACTGAATTTACTCCCTAGATATTGTACCAGGACCAAGCTTATAAGTTTACTGCAATGGTACAGTAACAGAACCAAGCTCAATGAATAGATTTGGCAACAGAACCAAGCTCTGCACGTAAATATAGACAGACTTGCCAATTTCAGGCAAGTTATTCTGAAAAGGATACTGGATGGGAATTATTATTTTTTTTTTTTTAAATAACTATGCCCCATCTTCAGACTTGTTCATGCTTTTTCCATGTCCCCTCCATAGAAGAAATCTTGTGGAAGCACTGTTTTATGTGAGGTTTCAAGAGAATTCAGCAACACCCAGGAGATTTGCCATCTCTTTCAGGAGATCCTCTTTTTTTAAAGCGTATCCAGATCGGTACTTTATAGATGTGGCAAAAACAAAACAAAAACATGCCTTTGGCATTTATCATTAGTCGCCAGGCACCTCTATTCTTAAAAAATATATATATATATATATATATATATATATATATATATATACAGTACAGACCAAAAGTTTGGAAACATCTTCTCATCTAAAGATTTTTCTGTATTTTCATGACTATGAAAATTGTTCATTCACACTGAAGGCATCAAAACTGTGAATTAACACATGTGGAATTATACACTTAACAAAAAAGTGTGAAACAACTGAAAATATGTCTTATATTCTAGGTTCTTCAAAGCAGCCACCTTTTGCTTTGATGAATGCTTTGCACACTCTTGGCATTCTCTTAATGAGCTTCAAGAGGTAGTCACCGGAAATGGTCTGCCAACAATCTTGAAGAAGTTCCCAGAGAAGCTTAGCACTTGTTGTCCCTTTTGTCTTCACTCTGCGGTCCAGCTCACCCCAAACCATCTCGATTGGGTTCAGGTCTGGTGACTGTGGAGGCCAGGTCATCTGGCGTAGCACCCCATCACTCTTCTTCTTGGTCAAATAGCCCTTACACAGCCTGGAGGTGTGTTTGGGGTCATTGTCCTGTTGAAAAATAAATGATGGTCCAACTAAACGCAAACCGGATGGAATAGCATGCCGCTGCAAGATGCTGTGGTAGCCATGCTGGTTCATTATGCCTTCAATTTTCAATAAATCCCCAACAGTGTCACCAGAAAAGCACCCTCACACCATCACACCTCCTCCTCCATGCTTCACGGTGGGAACCAGGCATGTAGAGTCCATCCGTTCACACCTTTTCTGCGTCGCACAAAGACACGGTGGTTGGAACCAAAGATCTCAAATTTGGTCTCATCAGACCAAAGCACAGATTTCCACTGGTCTAATGTTAATTCCTTGTGTTCTTTAGCCCAAACAAGTCTCTTCTGCTTGTTGCCTGTCCTTAGCAGTGGTTTCCTAGCAGCTATTTTACCATGAAGGCATGCTGCACAAAGTCTCCTCTTAACAGTTGTTGTAGAGATGTGTCTGCTGCTAGAACTCTGTTTGGCATTGACCTGGTCTCTAATCTGAGCTGCTGTTAACCTGTGATTTCTGAGGCTGGTGACTCGGATAAACTTATCCTCAGAAGCAGAGGTGACTCTTGGTCTTCCTTTCCTGGGGCGGTCCTCATGTGAGCCAGTTTCTTTGCAGCGCTTGATGGTTTTTACAACTGAACTTGGGGACACTTTCAAAGTTTGCCCAATTTTTCAGACTGACTGACCTTCATTTCTTAAAGTAATGATGGCCACTCGTTTTTCTTTGCTAAGCTGCTTTTTTTCTTGCCATAATACAAATTCTAACAGTCTATTCAGTAGGACTGTCAGCTGTGTATCCACCAGACTTCTGCACAACACAACTGATGGTCCCAACCCCATTTATAAGGCAAGAAATCCCACTTATTGAAGCTGACAGGGCACACCTGTGAAGTGAAAACCATTTCCGATGACTACCTCTTGAAGCTCATCAAGAGAATGCCAAGAGTGTGCAAAGCAGTCATCAAAGCAAAAGGTGGCTACTTTGAAGAACCTAGAATATAAGACATATTTTCAGTTGCTTCACTCTTTTTTGTTAAGTATATAATTCCACATGTGTTAATTCATAGTTTTGATGCCTTCAGTGTGAATGTATAATTTTCATAGTCATGAAAATACAGAAAAATCTTTAAATGAGAAGGTGTGTCCAAACTTTTGGTCTGTACTGTATATATATATATATATGCATATATATATTTATATATAGATAGATAGATATTATAGTTTGTAATGAAGGGAAAAAACTTATAACAAAAACACAATAAACCTACTGATAGCAACAGCTACATTCTTACATGCAGCTGTCATCTACCATCATGGCTTAAAATTGTCCCTAGGGGTCAATTAATGGGACTGAAAGAGAATTGCATGAAAACTGAGGATTTTTGTGGCTCATGTGTTATGAAAATTCGAGCAAAAAGGTTATGATAAAGATTATTTTTTTTTTTTTTAAAAGCAAAGAAAGAAGTAGATACAATAAACAGAAAAATATTGTTTCAGGATAAAAAAAATTGATAACAAAAAATAGATAAATATGAGTTATTGAAAGTCAATAGCCTCAACCAAAGTAATAACATTCCATTCATTTCATAATATACAAAGGATCACAAATTGTTCAAAATAATTCTCAAAAGACATTGGTCACTTCTATGGGAAGATAAAACCATGGGGAATTTGATTTAAAAAAATACCAGTTTTGTGTGCAGAAAGGCAAAAAAATGTTCAAATTTCATTGTACTCATGGTAGTGAAAAAGCCTAGCATTAAAGGAGTTAAGAATATGAATTTTAAACATAGTTTTTACCCCTGTAAAAAATCTGACATGTGTACCTCTACAAAATGCCATTCAGATACTCAATACTCACTCATTTACTTCTATGGGGGAAATATTTAAAATCACCTTTTATGTTATAGTAAAGGAATTATATACTGATTCCAGTGCCCTTATGCAAAATAATATGTGGGACAGATGAAAAGAGAACTGTGAGTGAGACTTAAAGAACATGCTAATAGCATCAAAAAGGTTTTACAGACCATCCCCTATCCAAAATTTTAAAGCGGTCCATAATAGTAAAATGGAGGGCACATTTTTGGGGGGAATTGAAGTAGTAAAAAACATCACTGGCAAGGTGGGCATTATCAACATCATTGTTCCCCAACTCCAGTCCCAGTCCCAACTCCAACTTCGGTCAAGGCCCACCAACAGGTCATGTTTTCAGGATTTCCTTAGTATTGCACAGGTGATGGAATTATTGGCTGTGCAGGTGATGTAATTATCACCTGTGCAGTACTAAGGAAATCCTGAAAACATGACCTGTTGGTGGGCCTTGAGTACTGGAGTTGGGGAACCCTGATCTACATGAAATGTCTAGAGCTGAAAACTGCTGGATATTGTGACTGAATAGTATGAAACTGACTGGGCTTAATCGTGAAATAGAATTATTTACCTTTAGGCAGTAAATCAAAAATGACTGATTAAGGGTTAACAATTAGTGAACTGAGTGAACTGCCATCTATATATACTTACCTGACATGGAGGAAGCCCAATTCCTGAGGAAGAAGGACGATACCTTCGTAATGTGTAGGACCACTGGTTTACTTTTGTTCTTTGAACCTTCCATAGTTGGGTGATGTCACGAATCACGGAGAAGTTAGCTTATTACTTTCAGTCTGTTACGTGCTGAGTGACGCTCCGAAACTTGGAGCTATAGGACAAATTTTTAAGCTACACAGAAAGCTCTATAAACTGCACTGAAAGTTCTCTACAAGGAGTATCGGATACATTCTACTCCAATTGCTTTGTCCAATCCAGACCATTTGCACGGATACCAGCAACCCACCGCAGAATTGTCAGAGAGTTGAGCGTTGAGATACTCTGCAGTATGGATTCATTCACTCACTTTTTGGACAATTTGAATTCCAGAATGCTAAGCTAGTAAATGGGATATTTAATAACTAGTACACTCAGCTTTTATTTTCAGAGAAATAGAGGTGGGACTACAGCGCACATTTTAATTTTTATCTATATACAGAGGTATGGAAAAGTGTTTGCCCCTTTCCTGATTTCTTATTCTTCTGCACGTTTGTCACACTTAAATATTTCAGATCACAGAACAAATATTAGGCAAAAAGAACACAAGTAAACACAAAATGCAGTTTTTAAATTAAGGTCTTTATTATTAAGGAAAAAAGAAACACAAACCTACAGGGCCTTGTGTGAAAAAGTGATTGCCAACCCTCTTAAAACATAAATTTAATGTGTTCATCACATCTTTGGGAAGTTGATTTCAATTTCCCTAGCCACCACAGGCCTGATTACTGGCACACCTGTTCTCAATCAAGAAATCACTTACCGTATTTTTCGGACTATAAGACGCATTTTTTTCCTCCAAAATATTGGAGGAAAGTGGGGGGTGCGTCTTATAGTCCAAATGTATATGGACAATATATGGTGCCTGTGGCTGTGGGTGGTGGGGGTATGGAGGAGCAGCAGTGGTGGAAGAGCGGACACAGGAGACAGGGGCCGCCTGCTGCAGCCTACACTGTGCCTGCTACTAAAGAAAATGAATATTCACTGCTCCCCATGCCCAAGGGCATGGAGAGCAGTGAATATTCATTTTCCTTAATAGCGCTCACACTGTACCTCAGTGTGGTTCCTGCATAACTCAGAGTGCCCGCTATTAAAGACAATGAATATTCACTACAACCCACGCCCATTGGTTGTAGTGAATATTCATAGCAGGCACACAGACCGCCGGCCACTGCAGGAGCCGTGCTGCGGGTACAGTGTCCTATTAGGGAGAATGAATGGTCACTGCTCCACACACACACAGTCCCGGCATGGATAGCAGTTACTCTTCCGGCACAGCATCTCACAGTGTGAGGGCGCATGGCATCACCGCTATGCGCGGCTCACACTATGAGAACAGTGCTGGCAGCAGAGCAGAACACAGTGCTGGAACACAGGGAAGAAAGGTGAGTAGAACTAGTGTTTATTTTTTTGTGTGCAGCATGGGATGGTGGGTGCCAAGCATACCAGGAAGAGAGATGGGGGGGCCATACATACCAGGAAGAGAAATGAGGGTGGCCATGCATACCAGGAAGAGGGATAAGGGGTGCCATACATAGCAGGAAGAGGGCTGAGGGGTGCCATACATACCAGGAAGAGGGATGAGGGGTGCCATGCATACTTGGATGAGGGGTGCCATGCATACCAGGATGAGGGATGCTATGCATACCAGGATAGGGATCAGGGGGTGCCAGCATACCAGTATGGAGATCAGGGGGTGCCATGCATATAAGGATGGGGATTAGGGGTGCCATGCATACCAGGATGGGTATGAGGGGTGCCATGCATACCAGGATGGGGATTAGGGGTGCCATGCATACCATGATGGAGATGAGGGGTGCCATGCATACCAGGATGGGGAATTGGGGTGCCATGCATAACAGGATGGTGGATGAGGAGTGCCATGCATTATCAGGATGGGGATTAGGGGTGCCATGCATGCCAGGATGAGGGGTGCCATACATACCAGGATGGGGATGAGGGGTGCCATGCATACCAAGATGGGGGATTGGGGTGCCATGCATTGCATGCAAGGATGGTGGATGGGGGTGCCATGCATATCAGGATGGGGAGGAGGGGTGCCATGCATACCAGGATGGGAATGGGGGCCACATAAAACAGGAAGGAGGGGCCATGTGCACCAGGATGGTTATTAACAGAATTGGGGGACATTACCCCTATACCCTATACCAGTGTCAGCAGCAGACCCCCTCCCCCATGACAGTGCATCATGACCACATTTTTTGCTTACATTTTTTTGTCTATTTTCCTCCTCTAAAACTTAGGTGCGTATTATGGTCCGGTGCTTCTTATAGCCTGAAAAATACGGTAAATAGGACTTGCCTGACAAAGTGAAGTAGATCAAAAGATCCTCAAAAGCTAAACATCATGCTGCTATTCAAAGAAATTCAGGAACAAATGAGAAACAAAGTAATTGAGATCTAAGTCATATAAAGTCATTTCTAATGCTTTGGGACTCCAGTGAACCACAGTGAGAGTCATTATCCACAAATGGCGAAAACATGGAATAGTGGTGAACCTTCCCAGGAGTGGCCGGCCGACCAAAATTATATATATTTATAAATGTGGCAGAAAACAATGATACCTCTGGAAAACACAGACATAGTGCCTGAAATGTGGCAAATAGGGCTATATTTTTGGCCCAATCGATTGATAAATGTGGGCTACTGTGTGTTGTTAGGTGGAGTCCATGTGCTGAAGAGTTGCTGCTTGTGATAAGAATGGAAAAACTGTAGCCACTTATGGTTTTATTTTATTTCCTTTAGTGATATACCATTCAGGTGCAAACTAAAGATATTACATATTTTTGCTTTTTTGGTGAAATGCTAATTCATAAATCTCAGCATTGGAATGTCTAAGTAATTTACATTGTAAACCCCACACATTCTGTCTGAAAATGCAAAAAAAGCTACAGAGAAGCATTCACTTTTATGCAAATCCCACCTGTTCAGAAACATGTGGGACATTTTGCATAAAGAACCAGAACTTTTGTCAGACAGGCACCTTGATTAAGCAGGATCAAACAATAGCAGAGCTGAGTTTGTCTTTATGTTTGACAAAACAATCTGTCAGCTCATTACTAGAGATGAGCGTTGTTCTACTCGAACTGTTCGCCAATCTCAAATTCGAGCTGTTTTGGGCGGTGTTCGAGCCGGTCGGCGAACACGAACAATTTGAGAAAAATTCGGCTGTTCGAGGTTATGTTCGATAACTGTTCGTGCACCAAAATCATAACTGGATTTTTTCTCAGTAATGATGAAAATTAATGTTAATACGCAGTTTGAGTGTACAGCGGGGCGGGGGGAGGGGCAGGGGATGGATCTCTGCAGGAACAATGAAGATCTCCATTTTTTTTTCTCTTTCCCGCATTTGCAGTGGGGAGGTGCAATCTGTCAGCCTATCAGCAGCGCACACACGGAGCGAAGTGCTTTTTTTCACACAAGCAAGGGCATGTGTGATTGGCAGTGTATGTCACATGTCCTTGCCCTATAAGACCAAGCCATTTTCCCCGTCGCCACCATTTTCTCACTGCTGCAGCTGCGTGTTAGACGGCACCGCTGTTGCTGTGTGCGCTATACCTTGTTAATTTCAAGCCAATTTTCGCACAAATATACAGATAGCTTGGGAGTAGGGAATAGTTGTGATTGCAGTCCTTTTAAGGACTAGGTTACAGCATTTCCTACGACTTTTATCAAGCAGGTCTGTGCTCTTAAATAGATAGATTGTGGGAGTAAAGACTAATTGTAATTGGAGTCCTTTTCAGGACTAGGTTACATCAGTTCCTATCAGTTTTTGCCAGGCAGGTCTGTGCCAGTGCTGTGCAAGTTTTTTTCACAGCATTTGGCTGAATCTAGCAAAGCTAATCCTTTTTGGCCTATTGCAGAGTGTGTTAGTCAGTGGAGTAGCCTATCTGTGTTGCAAGATATACCACCTGTGTATAGAATACCAATTTTTTTACTGCACCTAGTGAAGTAAAATTTTTTGGGCATAGCATCATTCTATTAGTCCATCTATACTGACCTCCATCAGGTTGCAAATTAAAAATATTTTTTTTCTGCATCTAGCTCTGAAAAAATATTTGGGCTTCTAGCAGTGTGTGGGACTTGGTCTATTAGTCCATCTATACTGACCTCCATCAGGTTGCAAATTAAAAATAATTTTTTTCTTCATTTATCTCTGAAAAAATATTTGGGCTTCTAGCAGCGTGTGGGACTTGTTCTATTAGTCCATCTATACTGACCTCCATCAGGTTGCAAATTAAAAATAATTTTTTTCTGCATCTAGCTCTGAAAAAATATTTGGGCTTCTAGCAGTGTGTGGGACTTGGTCTATTAGTCCATCTATACTGACCTCCATCAGGTTGCAAATTAAAAATAATTTTTTTCTGCATCTAGCTCTGAAAAAATATTTGGGCTTCTAGCAGTGTGTGGGACTTGGTCTATTAGTCCATCTATACTGACCTCCATCAGGTTGCAAATTGAATAAAAAAAATTTCTGCATCTAGGTCTGAAAAAATATTTGGGCTTCTAGCGGTGTGTGGGACTTGGTCTATTAGTCCATCTATACTGACCTCCATCAGGTTGCAAATTAAAAATAATTTTTTTCTGCATCTAGCTCTGAAAAAATATTTGGGCTTCTAGCAGTGTGTGGGACTTGGTCTATTAGTCCATCTATACTGACCTCCATCAGGTTGCAAATTAAAAATAATTTTTTTCTCATTTAGCTCTGAAAAAATATTTGGGCTTCTAGCAGTGTGTGGGACTTGGTCTATTAGTCCATCTATACTGACCTCCATCAGGTTGCAAATTAAAAATAATTTTTTTCTTCATTTATCTCTGAAAAAATATTTGGGCTTCTAGCAGCGTGTGGGACTTGTTCTATTAGTCCATCTATACTGACCTCCATCAGGTTGCAAATTAAAAATAATTTTTTTCTGCATCTAGCTCTGAAAAAATATTTGGGCTTCTAGCAGTGTGTGGGACTTGGTCTATTAGTCCATCTATACTGACCTCCATCAGGTTGCAAATTAAAAATAATTTTTTTCTTCATTTAGCTCTGAAAAAATATTTGGGCTTCTAGCAGTGTGTGGGACTTGTTCTATTAGTCCTTCTATACTGACCTCCAGCAGGTTGCAAATTGAATATAATTTTTTTCTGCATCTAGCTCTGAAAAAATATTTGGGCTTCTAGCAGTGTGTGGGACTTGGTCTATTAGTCCATCTATACTGACCTCCATCAGGTTGCAAATTAAAAATATTTTTTTTCTGCATCTAGCTCTGAAAAAATATTTGGGCTTCTAGCAGTGTGTGGGACTTGGTCTATTAGTCCATCTATGCTGACCTCCATCAGGTTGCAAGTTGAATAAAAAAATTTTCTGCATCTAGCTCTGAAAAAATATTTGGGCTTCTAGCGGTGTGTGGGACTTGGTCTATTAGTCCATCTATACTGACCTCCATCAGGTTGCAAATTAAAAATAATTTTTTTCTGCATCTAACCCAGCCAATAGTTTTGGCCTAATACCACAGTTTGGCCACTCAGCTCTGCTCGGTTACCATCCATTGTTTTTTTGTGCAAACAACTCCAGAGTTGTGAATTAGTTAACCACCAAAATGAGTGGAAAAAGGCCTGCTGCTGGTTGAAAGGGGAATAGGCGTGTTGGGAAGGGGAAAAAAGGTTGTGTCCGTGGGGTAGGTGCAGAAGAAAGACCATCTTCCAGCCAAACTAAAATGTCTACTTCTTTTAGTGGACAATGTGATAAGATCCCTTTCTTACGGCCACGCCAATCGCTACAAATTCCAGATGAGGCACAAAAACAGCAGGTGCTTCAACGGATATCAAGTGCTCCTTTAAGTGGGCTCTCCTCCACATCAACTTCAACATCACAAATACTCCAGTCCTCAAAGGTGTCACCCAAATCGCACTTGCTTCCTCACAGCTCCCAAATCTCCAGCTGCCCGTCTGAGTATGAGGTAGAACAGATGGTTGAGTCTGCAGAGCTGTTTACTCATACTATAGCCTGGGAATCAGAGGTCGACTCCAGCGCTTCTGTGAATCCAGATGAGGAAATGATCTGCACTGATGCCCAGAATCTTTATGAGTCGGATCCAGGACCAGATGCAGAAGGTTCTGACCATAATGTAGACCCTCATTCCCAAACTGTAACTCCTGTTGGTGGAGACAATGAGGAAGACGATGATAAGACTCAAATACCTGATTGGAGCGACAACTTTAGTTTTTTGTCAGGGCAGGAACAGGTTGGCTCTGAGGACGACGGGTGTGATAACGCACAGGGTGATGATGATGAGGTCGGAGATCCCACTTACTGTCAACCCACAGTCAGCCAAGAGATGAGGTCAGCAGAGGAGGTGGAGGAAGATGCTAGTGACGACGAGGTCAGGTTGCGCCTTCCTGGACAGAGACGTAGTACTGGAAGCACGTCAACAACTGCATCCTCAAACACAACTCTGCCTCTCACCACAAGTCGTGGTGGCTCTTCAGGTCGCATGGGTGCTAAGCCTTGCATAGCCTGGGCATTTTTTCAGATCGATAAAGATGACCCAACTCGTGTTATCTGTAACATTTGTCAGCAAAAGCTAAGTAGAGGCCAAAAAATACATAGTTTGAGTACTTCATGCATGAACCGGCACATGGACATGAAGCATAAGTTGCAGTGGGAAGCTCAGTGTGCTACAATGCGGCCTAGCCGGCCGGGCCAACCACCGTCTGCCATATCTTGTGCATCCGCGGCCTCTTCATCCTCTGTGACTGGGGGGACAGCAGTCACACCTGTTTTGGGGCGCAGACCTGCCACCTCTTTACCCGCAACAGCCAGCGTGATTGGCAGGTCATCATTTTCTTTGGAGGTGGTAACACCAGCTGGTCTTGAGCGCTGTCCGACATCGATAGCACCACCTTTGGATCAAGGCAACCTAACATGTCCGCCTGCATCTTCCTCACAGACCGGCAGTTTGCCGGGGACACCCTTATCAACCCCGTCTAAGCACAATAGCCAGCCCTCGGTCCCTCAGATGTGGACAAGTAAAAGACCATTTCCTCCTAGCCATGAGAAAGCTAAGAGGTTGAATTTCACCATCTGCAAGCTCTTGGCTACAGAAATGCTGCCTTTCCGCCTGGTGGACACAGAGGATTTTCAAGACCTTATGTCCGTCGCAGTGCCCCAGTACCAGATGCCCAGTCGGCACTACTTCTCAAAGAAAGGTGTGCCTGCGCTCCACCAGCATGTCGCACACAACATCACCGCTTCTTTGAGAAACTCTGTGTGTGACAGGGTGCATTTCACCACAGACACTTGGACGAGTAGGCATGGACAGGGGCGTTACATGTCGCTGACTGGGCACTGGGTAACTATGGTGACAGCAGGACAAGGGGCTGCTGTCCAAGTCTTGCCGTCCCCACGAGTTGTGCGTCAATCATCTTTATGTCAAAGTTCCTCCACTGCTTCTGCCTCCTCAACCTCCTCTCGGTCTTCCACCTGCACCCAAAGCCTGTCTGGTCATGCCACAAGCTTTCTAACTGCGCAGAAGGGATCCTGCACACCTCCTTACTATGCTGGCAGTAGGGCTCAACGTCATCAGGCGGTTTTTACATTGAAATGTCTGGGAAATGTGAGTCACACAGCTGAGGAGTTGTGGTCAGCTCTGGAGAACCAATTTCATGAATGGTTGTCTCCACTGGACCTGAAACCAGGGAAGGCCGTGTGCGACAATGCTGCAAACCTGGGTGCGGCCCTTCGCCGGGGCAATGTCACACACGTGCCTTGTATGGCTCACGTGTTGAACCTGGTTGTCCAGCAATTTTTAGCCCACTATCCCAGACTAGATGGCCTTCTGCAGAGGGCACGGTCGCTGTGTGCTCACTTCCGCCGTTCGCATCCCGCAGCTCAGCGACTTACATCTCTACAGAAGTCGTTGGGCCTGCCACTTCACCGGCTAAAATGCGATGTGCCTACCCGGTGGAATTCAACTCTGCACATGTTGGCAGCGACTGTGGCAGCACCGACAAGCCCTGGTGCAATACGTTCTGACGTATAGCCTGGGCCAACGAGATTCAGAGGTGGGGCAAATCACGCTGGAGGAGTGGTCTCAGATCAGGGACCTATGCACCCTTCTGCACAGTTTTGAAATGGCGACGAAGATGTTTAGTGCTGACGATGCCATTATCAGCATGACTATTCCGGTGATTTACATGCTGGAGCACATGTTAAACAGAATTCGGAGTAAGGTGGTGGCACAAGAGGAGGTGGAGGAAGTAGAGGAGGAGGAGTTGTATGCGGAAGGGCTAACATCTGCAAGGTCCAGACGGTCGGCAGCACCAAGGCGGCAGGCATGTGAGGGTGGGGGAGATGATTTTACCAGGGCGCATGGTAGCAGCCAAACTAGTGAGGAAGGTGCAGGAGCCCAGGAAGAAGTGGAGGACGAACTGATGGAAGACTCATCAGATGAGGGAGACCTTGATCACATTTCTGTTGTGCGAGGTTGGGGGGAGAGGACAGAGGAAGGAAGCATGATTGGTACCTCGCCACCAACACAACAGGGACTTGGTGCTCCTGGATGCGCAACACACATGAGTGCCTTCTTGCTGCACTACCTGCAACATGACCCTCGAATTGTGAGAATTAGAAATAATCCTGACTACTGGGTTGCCACACTGTTAGATCCCCGGTACAAAAGTAAATTTGCAGAAATTATTCCTGCCATAGAAAGGGATGCACGCATGCAGGAGTATCAGCAGAGACTGTTGCAGAATCTTACATGTGCTTTTCCACAAAATACCAGTGGTGCACGTAGTGAATCTCACAGTTCCAACTTGCCAACCGTGGGACCGTCAAGTGTTCAGCACTCAAACCGTAACAGAACCACAGTATCTGCTGGTAACATCAATTTTGCGGAATCATTTCACCACTTTTTTAGCCCATCCTTTGCAAGGCCACAGGAGACAAGAAGTCTGACACATAGTCAACGCCTAGAGACGATGGTACAGGAGTATCTCCAAGTAAACATTGAAGCCACGACTGTGTCACTGGACCCTTGCTCTTTTTGGGCTTCCAATCTGGATAAATGGCCGGAGCTAGCCACTTACGCCTTGGAGATCTTGTCATGCCCCGCAGCCAGCGTTCTGTCTGAACGTGTGTTCAGCGCTGCTGGTGGTGTGCTGACAGATAAGCGCACGCGGCTCTCCACTGATAATGTAGACAGACTCACGTTCATAAAGATGAACAAATCATGGATCCGAAACGACTTTTCTACCCCTGTGTCATCCTGGGGAGAGTAAAAGCTTGATGATTGGTTAAAATCACCCTACCAACCGTTTTAAACTTTCAAATTACTAATCATGTTTATCTGTATCTTGACTGGAAAATAATTTGGGCTTTGTAGCAGTGTGCAGCACTGATCCTATTAGGCCATCTATAATAAGCTTCACCAGATTTAAAATTAAAAATAATTTTTAGCTGCATCTAGCCCGGAAAATAATTTTGGGGCTCCGAGATGCGCAAGACACATAAGTGCCGTCTTGCTGCACTACCTGCAGCATGACCCTCATATTGTCAGAATTCGAAGTAATCATGACTACTGGGTTGCCACACTCTTAGATCCCCCAAACTTTTCGATCAACCTTTTCATTTTAATAAAGACCAAAAAAATGGTCATTTTTGAAATTATAAGCATTAGCAGGTTGTTAGAAACTGAAATCAAACAGTTTTCAACTCAAAACTTTATTCTAGGTGATGTTACATTTTCACATAGGACCCCTTGTTCGAAAGGAGCTTCTGAACTCTCTCGTCCATTGAATTTGTCAGGTTTTGGATGGTTTCTGCTTCAATTGTTTTGCATGAGGACAGAATACCCTCCCAGAGCTGTTGCTTAGATGTGAACTGCCTCCCGCCATCATAGACACTCCTTTTAATGATGCTCCAAAGGTTCTGAATGGGGTAGAGGTCAGGGGAGCATGGGGGTCACACCATAAGTTTGTCCCCTTTTATGCCCATATCAGCCAGAGATGCAGATGTTTTATGTGCAGCATGAGATGGTGCATTATCATGCAGAAAAATGATCTTGCTGTGAAATACACGGTTCTTCTTCTTGAACCATGGCAGGAAGTGCTGTTTGAGAAAATCCACATACATTATGGAGTTCATCTTTAGCGCCTTCAGGGATCCTAAAGGGGCCGACAATCTCTCTCCCCATGATTCCAGCCCAAAACATTACTTCACCTCCTCCTTGTTGGCGCTGTAGCCGTGTTTGCGTGGGGTGTCCATCAACCAGCCATCCTCCACTCCATTCATCTGGACCATCGAGCGCTGCACGGCACTCATCCGTGAACAAAACAGTTTTGAAATCAGTCTTCATGTAATGTTTGGCCCACTGGAGCCGTTTCTGCTTGTGTGAAGTGGATAGAGGAGGTCGACAGGATGGCGTATGCACAGCTGCAAACCTCTGAAGGACCCTGCATCTTGTTGTTCGGGGGACGTTGGAGGCACAAGCAGCTTCAAAAACTTGTCTGCTGCTATGACAAGGCTTTTTTGCCGCTGCTCTTTCAACCTGACGTAATTGCCTGTAGGAAAGAGTCCTCAATTTGCCCTTATCAGCACGCACACGTGTGTACTGTGAATCAGCTACATACTTCTTGATTGCCAAGACACTTCATCCTGATCATCGCACAATGTTGATTGTAGTCATGCCTTGACCTAAACACTCCACAATTTGTTGCTTCTCAGCAGCCGACACATCCATTTTCTTTCCCATTTTGGCAGAAAATGTAGGCTGCTTAATAATGTGAGAGAGCCTTCTTAAGTAGTCTTGCCTTTCATTGGACACACCTGCCAAACTAATTAGCACAGGTGTCTGCAATTGCTTACAGTGATATAAAGAGCCCTGACACACATCACCATCAATGAGTTTAACTGACAAACAAACAAATTCTTCCCTTATCACTCCTAAACACTTTTTGCATAATAATTTGGAACGCGGTGTACATGTGCTTTTCCACAAAACACCAGTGGTTCACGTAGTGAATCTTACAGTTCTAACTTGCCAACCGTGGTCTGTATGGAATTGTTCAATAAAGGGCCCAAAATTAAGATAACATAGATGGGAGAGGTCTCTATGAATAGGAATTCCTAAGTATTTGATACCCTGTGAGGGCCAGGCAAAGGGAAAGTTGGACTGGATGGAATCCTATATGGATTTAGGGAGGGAGACATCGAGGGCCTCAGACTTCGCTGCATTGATTTTAAAATTTTACCATGTAACAAAGTTTCCCTGACCCTATGTGGTGCCTTCCTAGCGGGTGGAGCAAGGGGCTGCGCCACATAAAATGTCAGAGCCTCCGGTTTCTAGCTGATGGTCGTTTCTTGCCTCCACTAGTTCGGGGACCGGTCTCCCCCTTTGGCCTGACCCCTCCACGCAGGTGGATTCGGGCGTGCGGTGGCGACTCGCCCGTCCGCACCCCTGGGATCCCTTCATTCCTCGTTCCTGGAGCCTTCTCCGCTCCCCTTCCTTCCTTCTCCCTCTTGCAGGCCTGGGCCTCTGTTACTAGGCCCGCCTCCGGAGCAGAGCTCATGCAGAGCCCCTGCTCCCTGCCACTTCTGCTCAGACTTCTCTGCACTGAACTAAGATGGTGCCCACCTTTTATACTCCCTTCTCAATGCACCCAGGAACTGCTTCCTCCCTGCTCCTGCACTGCAGGGTTCCCCTTCCTCAGTGTTCCCTCCCCCCACTCCAGCCAGGGACAGGGACTGTCGTGCCCATCTCAGGGGCATATTGGTCGCCCTGCCCCACGGCAATGTGGTGTAATGCATGCAGGTGTCGGGTCCTGATCCACACTCCATCCTTATCTGAGAGTGAGATATCACACCTCTGGGTGAGGTGCAATACGTCTGTAGCAACCGAGCCCTCGGTGCTACAGTTCCATTTATCTTCAGCCTAGGTGACATATTGTGATACAGGGCCGTGATTTTGGCTATAAAAGGGTCCCCTAGACCCCTACCCCAAGCTTTTTAAGAGAATCATATATGGCGTGCCAGGAGACTCTATGGAATGCTTTCTCAGCATCCAACGAGAGTATCTACTTACAAATTTTTAACTGCATCTAGCCCAGGAAATACTTTGTGCCTAGTAGCAGTGTCTGCTAGTCAGCGGATTATCCCGGCTGTTAAGCAAGCTACACCACCTGTAGTTTGGACACTTAATTTTTTCAAAGGAAATGCTTCGGGACCACGGGATACTCAGTGAAGAGCATCAGGAGGCACCCCAAGGCATAGGGGCTGGGACTGGCACTAGGATGCCTTGCGGTGGACAGCCGAGCTCGATCCTTATAAAAGCTTTTTAACTGCAGCAGCTTTAGTGGACGCTACTGGAGCTGGAATTACGCGGCTGCTGGCATGAGACTTGCCCTCCAATAGATCCTTGTAAATGGATTTAAAGTGTATTCATTCAAATTAGAGGGACAATTTAAATTAAAAAGCTTAGAGCTGCCTCCACCACAGGGGGCTCTCTCGACCCACCAGCGGACAGGCACCAGTATTGGGAGAGGGGGGCTGGCCGTCAGGGTTCACCGCGGCTCTGGCACAAACCCGGCGACACGGAGGTGGCACGGGCAGGAGCGGACTGGCCGTCTCGGCTTCTCACTTTTTGGATCTTAGAAGGGCATGACATGCCTATATCTGTGTCTCCCCCTCCTTTTACTCCTCCACCTCTTTTCTTTTCGCATGACTATATGTACTTGTCACTTTTCCATGTGTTAGTTGTGTCTTCTGAGCAGTTTGTCAGCTTTTGGACACCTTTGAAGGTGTTTTCTATGTGTTTCTATGTGTTTTTGTTTGCCTGCCATTGGTTTTAACGGTGTTCGAAGGTGTTCGACGAACAGTTCGACGAACAGTTCGGCGAACACACGGGTGTTCGACGAACCGAACCGAACTCGAACACTACGGGGGTGGCTCAACACTACTCATTACAGCAACATGAGCTTGATACCTGAATACTCAGGTGGTGTGCAGCTATCTGAGTGGGCTTTAAAAGTTTTAGGAAAATGACTTTAGAGGTTTTTCAGGTTACCGTGGTAATAAGATGCACATGAGAGCAGAGAAAGACAGCCACTTGATAGAGCACAATGGTAGATCGGAACTGAAGCTGTGCTAGATCATCTGTTCTTTACTGTTCCTCTGTTATTTCTCCTAGAACTGTATGAATAAAATAACGGTGTGCTACCATTTGGGTGATGTCTTCCCTATACAGTTTGACACTGGCCAATAAATTCTTTCTTGGTGAATGTTAATGCCCTGTTGTCAATTTAATTGAACATTTTTAATAGGAAAAATGGAGAAATTATGCAACTCATAGCAAAATTATCAGAAAAAATGCTATTAAATTGTTTCATAGGGAATACAAGCACTTTCTAAAACTATCTAGGTTGGAGAGCTATCAAGTATTATTTAAGGGCTTTGAACAAAACTAGATCGTCCTGTACTGGGAGCTGGTGGTTAATGGGAGGCTACACTGTTTGTTGCTGTTCAGATGGACTGTCAAGGCTGTAGGTGACCAATCGACCAGTGAATGCAATGGTCACGTGAAGCCCCAGACTATCCTTACCACTGCTGGAAGAGGAAACCAAGAGTTTGGTTGGGATGCTATTAGCAGAATGTAGCAGCGACACTGGTTCAGTAGTTGAGTATATATTTGTTTTTATTTTCTACCACCCTTGACCAATTAATCCACTGTTATAAATATCTGGACAACCCATTTAAGTCCAGATGTACCCTCTTTATTCTAAGGATGTCCAAAACGCAGGATCCTGAAATACTACTTTTATGCCATAAAATCGTAAGCAAAAAGATCAAATAAAGCAGGCTTTAGAGAACACACAAGTATTTTCTCAGTGGTAATTATTTCCAGGGATTTATATTAAGAACATGCGATATATGACAGTTAATTATGATATAAGTGAAGTGATCCAAATAAAATATTAACAGCAGGAATAAAAATCATATGTTGATAAATAGCAACAAATACAATAAATAAGTAACAAAAAATCAAATAAAAACTATGAGAAGATGAGCAGAAAATAAATGAGTGTTTTATCTCAGTATATTGAAAACAGCTCTGGAGCAAGTCTAAACAATCCTGACATGCACAACATTATGTTCATTACTGCATACAACATCTGCTGTACAGTAATTTCTCATTAAATCCACTTCAGGTCATTGCTGGCAGCAGTTTAAAGGATATGTATTTTGCGATTTTCCTGTCTGAAGACAAATTACAACAGCTTTAATAAGAGGAAATGCAACTACAGCAGACATTTGAAGCAGGAGCTGAAATGAATGTAAATTATGTAATGATGGATTTTGTTTTCCAATTTTTCGTAGAAGATGGAAATAGAATTTGTACATTTGTAGAAGATGGAAATGTTCCTCTTTAACAGGAGCTCTGACATTTAGAAGCTCCGGCGCTGGCATATAATTACAATTTTTTTTTGGAACCTAAAGAAATGTATAGTATATAATGACATAAGGACATAACAGTACAGGTGTAACAGTCACCAGTTGGCTAATTGATGCTTGAAACCGCTGCCAACAACAAGTTGCTATTACTTTCTTTAGTGTTATTAAAAGTGTAATTTTTCATCAAATCAGTTCTGACATTTATTTAATTTAACATTATAAGACAATGCTGTATACAGAAGGAAATTTTCAATGGATATGTCCTAGCTGTTGGATATATGTTGGTGTTTAAAAGGGTTGTAGTGCGACGGTGTTCACACTGTGCGGTAATGAGGCAGTGACCCACGGAAAGTTGAACTTAAATGTCTTTATTTGCCAAAACTCACAGCTCAAATGCAAAAGCTTTCCTCTGGTTCGCAGCCAGGATATCCACACAGTCCATGTAAACCTGTTACCATGGAAGACGGCTGTGCCGATTTGCTCTGCGTTGCGCCAGTTGCATTGCCTTCACAGACCTGTGTTGTGCCTTTACACAAGCCTGTAGTGCACAATGCCTCCTGCCCTGCAGCTTGCAAACAAACCACTGACACACCCCAAACCTTTGTTGCAGATTTTTAAATGAAAACTGTGGACATGAGCCACATGAAACACCCGGGCTGGAGGGAGTGGACCGCTCCACTGCCATCCTGTAGTCCACTCCAAGAATAAAAGCCCATGCCGGGTTTTACTAAATCTGCCTTGGTCAAAAAGCTTGACCATGTCCAAACTTACTTTTATTCTGCACTGCAACCACAGCTGTCCCTGTGACTCCAATGTACTCCAGCGAGTTCAATATGCTTCTATGCACATTCTGGGGGATACATACCGTCCCTCACATATAATTCCGCTCACTGCCTCACAGGGTTGAAGATACAAGGAATGGACAGGCCCACAGGAGAACCAGAGAATCCTCCGGTAGACCCCTCTGAAGGAATGCTGATGACTAATGCTATTAAACTTGATTCACAATTTGCAGAAAAAGGTATATTCTAATCATTCATTAAACAAGTTAGCCAAAATCCTAATACATAGAAGCAAAAGTAAATTTGTGTACTAAAGTCAGGTAACTTTTGGATGTAGCTGAACAGTGGGCTCCAAAAATCAATGTTACTGGTGGGCCTTTGCCAACCCAGTTTGACACTGCCTTAGGTGCTCCCATGAGAATTTCCACATAATGTCTTGCAGCTATCACATCACATGGTATAGCACTTCCAACCAGGTAGGTCTCTCATAGCCTGTATAAAAGCCTAAGCAGGAAATGCAACAACCAATTTAGATTCTCAGCAATACAAATCCCTAAAACATTGGACAAATATTTTTGATAGTAATGTGTTGTACAACTGCAGCAGTGAATACGATGAGTGTAGTAGTCTGTGAATAATGCAGAGAATCAACTGATAAGGGGAAGAGAGATTGGAGAAGTGCCAGCAGCAGTGCTAGACTCAGTGTGACTGATCGGTGACATTGTGAGGAAGACGTTTCATTTCACTGACTGCAAATAAATAACTTGATAACAACCAGAAATTAAACCACTAAATCTGCTGTGAAGTTTTCAAAATTTTTCATTATACAGTAATTAATATTTCTTAATACTCTAAAAAACCAGGCTTATCGTTCTGTCACACTGTCATGCCTGCAGTCACCACTAGATAAGGCACACTTTATTTCGATGTACATCCATGTACAGTTAGCTCCCCCTTCTGGTGACTGCATGCAGCCAGACATGTAACTAATTGTGTGGAAAATGCAGCTTTGTCCCACTATGAAAATGTACCACAGGATCTAAATGGATGATTGCCAGTGCTCACTGATTAAACAGCGCTGAGCTGAGGGTCTCACCTTTCCCAATGTTCAGATGTCTGCACATATGTTTCCTTGAAGAGCACAACTCAGCTTGAGAGTCTTCTGAACCAGATCTGTCATGATGCTCATGTAATTCCTCATGTTGACATAATACTTGAAGAAAGTGAAGAGAGAATATGTAGGAAAAGTGAAGATCTAATGGCCACCATGGTATTATAAAGGACAGAAATGTAAATCACGTATATGCACTATGTATTAGGACTGTGTATAATATTTATGGACAGCTGTAGCAACCTAATGGGGTCATTGGGTCAGTGGGTCACAAACTTTAATCAGGGTGAAGGGCAACTAAAGAGATTGCTTTACTGGCCAGGTACATCTGTGCATTACATGGGTCACCTCTTGATTTCAATGGCACTGTTTAATAATGGCGCTGCAAGAAAATTTAACACTTGGTGTAAGTTTCACCTTTAATCACTGGTGGGGTTGAAAGAGCTCCTTATCGGGATACCCTTGTGACCCTTATTATTCGGCCTACCTAATAATAAGAGATTATCTTTTGATACATCTCCATTCATGAAGCAGTAGCGCAGGTTACAAGACCGCTCCATCTTTGTACATCTGCTACAGCCAATGATTGACATGACAGCCATCATCTGTTGCAGCCAATGATTGCAGTGGTCACAGGTTTGTGTCAGGGACATCTTCACTTGATCAGCAAATAGAGATGGGGGAATTGCTGCGCTCTAAGAGACTTGGCGACTCTGATGAGCAGTGTAGTTACTGATGTCACTGCTGTTCTGAGCCGCCGGGTCTCGTGGGAGTCGGCAAACTAAATTCTGTACTGCAACTGTAGGTCACTTCCAATCATGTGTCATGAGTGATGATGTTACTGACATGATGATGTTACTGACGTGACCGGAAGTGACATGTGATGCGTTGTTCTCAGAACGAAGCACCATAGTTTGTAGTACAGAATCGGTGGACGTTGTGGTAACGCCATGGATTACGTCAGAGCTGCAAGGATTATTTTTTAATAATAAAATGGTGAATGAAGGAGTGTTTCTTGTTTTTATTTCTTTACCTCTCTCTTTATATGTCTTCAGGTTCCCATTTGTGGACTACTTCGGGTTCGTTGGACTACATTGGAAGCCTTGGACTGGATGGCATTTTTTTTTTAAATAAATTGACGAAACGGGGCTAGAGTCGGGGTGTTTTTAAAATAAAATATTTCTGTGTGTGTTTTTTTCTTTTAACTTACTGGGTTAGTAATGGGGGTGTTTGATAGACGCCTCTCCATTACTAACACCAGGACTTGATGCAGGGCCGGTTCCAGGTTTTTGTGGGCCCTGGGCGAAAGAGTCTCAGTGGGCCCCTTTAACACATACCACGATTCATGATGCACAGATACTGCAGAGAAATATATATATAGTACAAGGGGAAAGATTTCACTTCTTACATTACATGAGTGATATCTATTGTAATAATCGAATCGCTCCATACAGAATACTGGCCCACATAAAATGCTCCATACAGGATACTGGCCCCCATATAACGCTCCATGCAGGCTGTGCCCCCACATAATGCTCCATGCAGGCTATTCCCCCCCACATAATGCTCCATGCAGGCTGTTCCCCCCACGTAATGCCCCATGCAGGCTGTTCCCCTCATATAATGTCCCATGCAGGATGTCACCCCCCTTATAATGTCCCATGCATTATGTCACCTCCCTAATAATGCCCCATGCAGGATGTCATCCCCCTTATAATGCCCCATGCAGGATGTCACCCCCCCTCCCTTATAATGTCCCATGCAGGATGTCCCACACCCCCCTCCCTTATAATGCCCCATGCAGGATGTCACCCCCCTTATAATGCCCCATGCATTATGTCACCCCCCTAATAATGCCCCATGCAGGATGTCACCCCCCTTATAATGCCCCATGCAGAATGTCACCCCCCCTCCCTTATAATGCCCCATGCAGGATGTCACACCCCCCCTCTCCCTTATAATGCCCCATGCAGGATGTCACACCCTCCCCTTATAATGCCCCATGCAGTAAGTCACACACCCCCACCCCACCATATAATGCTTCATGCCTCCATACAATAAAAAAAAATCAAATACTCACCTCACTCCTCACCTGCTGCCGCTGCTCCAGACTCCTCAGCGTTGCCGGCGTCTTAATGCTCTGCGCTGTGACAGCTCATGAGATAGCGCAGTGTAAAGATGTCACCGTGCTCTCTGACCTTAGACGTCACTGTGCAGCAGCCGCGGTAGAGACCGGAGCTGCTATGGAGGCATGGGGAGAGGTAAGTATTGAGCCGGCTGCCGGGGCCCTGAGCAAGCGGGGGGAGGGAGCTGACACCGCTCTCCTCTGTTCACGGGTCCCATAGCGCGGTGGGGTGCCCAACGTTGAGTGGGCCCCCCCCACCTGCTCAGGGCCCCGGCACTTACCCGGGTGGGCCGGGTGCTAATGCCGGCCCTGGCTTGATGCCAGCTGACATTACACAACTGACATCAACCCCATAAACCATTACCCTGATTGCCAAAGGACCAAGACAATCGGGAAAAGCCAGGCCAAGAGACAGAATTGGCACATCTCATGTAATGCGCCAATTCTGGAGTGGCTGCGGGCTTAAATTTTTAAGCTGGAACGGGCCCAATAACCATCATCTTCCCAGCCTGATAATATAAGCCCACAGCTGTCTGCTTTACCTTGGTTGGTTATCAAAAATAGGGGTGGACACCACACCATTTTATTAAATTATTTATTTATTTAAAAGGTTTAATAAGGCACTAAAGGGTGAAAGTTTATTATATGTAAGGGGCTTGTGACATTAAATATCTACCAGACATCTATTTATCTATCTATCTATCTATCAGTCTGTCTATATACAGGTGCATCTCACTAAATTAGAATATCATCAAAAAGTTAATTTATTTCAGTTCTTCAATACAAAAAGTGAAACTCATATATTATAGAGTCATTACAAACAGAGTGATCTATTTCAAGTGTTTATTTCTGTTAATGTTGATGATTATTGCTTACAGCCAATGAAAATACACCAGTGCCATAAGACACTGCAACACTAAATGACAAGTACAGTAACCAACACTGTCACTGTACTTATTATATATGTGACTGACATGATTCTATCTATCTAATCTATGTGTGATGCTCTATTCTTTCTGTTCTAAATTGTCGGGTACCGATGCTGAATTGCCGGCCGGCTTTTTTAAAGAGACGGGTGCATGAAAACACTATTATTTTTTTTTAATAAATTCTTTAACACTAAATGACAAGTACAGTAACCAACACTGTCACTGTACTTCTTATATATGTGACTGACATGTTTCTATCTATCTAATCTATGTGTGATGCTCTATTCTTTCTGTTCTAAATTGTCGGGTACCGATGCTGAATTGCCGGCCGGCTTTTTTAAAGAGACAGTGCATGAAAACACTATTATTTTTTTTTAATAAATTCTTTAACACTAAATGACAAGTACAGTAACCAACACTGTCACTGTACTTATTATATATGTGACTGACATGTTTCTATCTATCTAATCTATGTGTGATGCTCTATTCTTTCTGTTGTCGGGTACCGGTGTATGCTGCTGCTTAATTGCCGGCTTTTCATGTTTCACTGTGAGCACTGTTCCCATCGATTTGGGCAACCACTGTAATGCCACAACCACCATGGCTGTGGCATTACAGTGAGTGGCAGACAATCCCTGCATGATTGGTGCTCTAAATAGCGCCCGACATGCAGGACGGGGACCGAGCTCCCACCCGAGCAGTGGCGAGCATGCTTGCTCATCACTATTGATTAACAGTATTACTGTGAAAAATCCAGTTACACTTTTGGTGCATGAACAGTTATCGAACATAACCTCGAACAGCCGAATTTTTTGCAAATCGTTCGAGTTCGTGGAAGGACTCCAACACCACCCAAAACAGCTCGAATTTGAGATTGGCGAACAGTTTGAGTCGAACACCGCTCATCTCTAGTTACAGGTTCCCTTTAAAAGCAAACAAAATAAGTTAGGCTTCTTTTTATGAGCAGTGATTATATTTATCTAATGATATATCTAATACAACAAGAAATACTTGCATAATAATGTCAAAACCCCTCTAATATACTTCTTGATGAGTTTAATATTCCAGTTTCTGATTACTTTATTATACTGTAAATACACCAAAAAATAATGCTTCATACACAAAGCCAATATAAAAAAATAATTACATTTTTATTGAAGACATTAACACTAAACATAATAAAAACACATAAAAAATTAGACATACCACTGGAAAACACTGGTGGGCAACACCGGGCATGAATAGTAATTTTAAAGTGCAAATAGTAATTCAATATTAAACAGATTTCATGCTTATGTGGATACACTGGTATCCTGATCAATTGTTATAATATCCAATATAGAAACACTGCTTCAATGTTATTAAAATTACTATTCATGTTGCCCACCACTGTTTTCCAGTGGTATGTCTAATTTTTTATGTGTTTTTAATATGTTTAGTGTTAATGTCTTCAATAAAAATGTGATTAATTTTTTAGATTGGCCTTGTGTATGAAACATTATCTTTTGGTGTATTTATATTTGGTGCTTCATGGCCCCATATTTTTGGGGTTTAACTTGTAGGTGAATTTAATTCATTATAGGAAATATTTTTATGGCAAAGTATGAAGATGACTGGAATGAAACCATTAAAGGGGTTGTCCGGTAAAAAGTGATAAGTCTGCAGTCACTCTGTGTGATTCGCTGGTTTCAGACCCGGGACCGGAGGGACCAGTCAGCGTCACATCGCTTCATACACTTATATGGAGCGAGGCCACGCCCCATCTAGTGATGCGGATGGCCAGTGGGCGCGTCCAGCTAGAAGGCACGGCCTCGCTCCATACAAGTGTATGGAGAGCAAGGCCACGCCCACTTGCCAGGGGTAGGTATATATCATCTGCAGTAACCTGGTATTTTTGTAAGCTGACAATAGCACAACCCCCTGTTCAACACTTTCTTTTCTTTATGACCAGCCTGTTTTACTTTGCTTGTATTATATTCTGTTCTGGCCCAATTTGTAATTATCTGATAAACCTGGGTCAGAGGTATCTCCCCTCCCATTAATAGCTGAATGCATTTGCTAGCAAATATATTGTGAAGCCTAAGTCTGGTTGACATAGTCTGGCCAGTGTGAATTCACCAAGTGTGATGAAACAAGTGTGGCATTAAATTAATCCTAAATTGAACCTGAAGGGAACCGAAGGAAACAGGATACCCAGGCAAAGTAAATGATGTTCCTGTTTGTATTCACTCTCTCCTCTATAGTCCATCACTTTCTACTAACCCCCCTAATCCCTACACCTAGTAAGGAACTCTTCATTTCTCCCTCCATTCTCCCCACTCATCTCACCTCCTCCTCAGAACTATTCCTCTATATTCACTCCTGTGTCTCCAAACACAGACAGCCACCTCATGCCCTCTCCTGCTCCCACATGCTAACACTTTCCCTGCTCCTTCTGACTGCCAGCGATATCTCTCCAAATCCTGGTCCTCCTCACCGCATCCCCACAGTCACTTCCACCTCCTCTCCACGATCTGTCACAAACTCTCGCAACCCTTCTAACCTTATTCCCATCCACCCAGCCCTCGTCTCCCCAGCCCCACTAACAGGAGCTCTATGGAACGCTTGCTCCGTGTGCAACAAACTTTCCTACATCCATGATCTTTTCATTACTAACAAGCTCTCCTTTCTCGGTATCACCGAAACCTGGCTCATACCCTCTGACAAGGCCTCCCCAGCTGCACTTTCGTACTGTGGATTCCATCTTTCTCACACCCCTCTCTCAAATGGAAAGCATGGTGGAGGAGTAGGTTTTCTCCTGTCAGGCAACTGCTACTTCACCCATATCCCACTGCCACCCTCCATTACTCTCCCCTCCTTTGAAGTGCACTGTGTGTGCGCATCTACTCCCCCTCCAACCTCCAACTGGTCCTATTTTACCACCCCCAGGACTAGCCACCACCTTCTTTGACCACTTCACCACCTGGATGCTTCATTTCCTTTCCGTTGACATCCCCACTATCATCATGGGTGACTTCAACATCCCCATTGACACTTCCCACTCGTCTGTCTCCAAGCTTCTATCCGTCACTTCTTCCTTCCACCTTGCTCAATGGTCTTCTGTCCCCACTCACAAAGATGGCCACACACTGAACCTCATCTTCACCCGCCTCTGTTCCCTATCTAACCTCTCTAGCTCACCTATCTCCCTTTCTGACCACAGCCTACTGACATTTTCTACCCTCTCCTCTCCAGGTGCTCAAGCCCCACTCCACAAACTTGCACACCCTTGCAGAAATCTCAAACACCTTGACCTACACTTACTCTCTGAATCCCTTCTCCCTCTCACAGACATAAGTTCATTACACGATGCCAATGCTGCTGCCACTTTATATAACACCACAACAGCTGCAGCTCTCAATTAGGTCGCCCCCCTCACACATACCACAGTTCGCCCACTCAACCGGCAACCCTGGCACACCAACCTGACAAAAGAACTGCGAAGGGCCACCAGGGTTGCTGAGGGGAAATGGAAGAGTTCCCACTCCAATGAGCACTTCATCACATTCAAACAGTCCCTCACTACCTTCAAGTTCACACTCACTGCAGCAAAACAAACATACTTCTCATCTTTCATATCCTCCCTGTCTCACTACCCTAAATAGCTATTCAAAACGTTCAATTCTCTCCTCCGTCCCCCAGTGCCTCCTCCCTCTCCTCTCATTTCAGCCGAAGACTTTGCCACAATCTTCAAGCAGAAGATTGATAACATCAGACAAAGCTTTTGCCTAAAGTCTCCTCAGCTCCTCCTCACACCTACTCAATCCTCCTCTTCCAAAACCAGCTTCTCCACCATTATGGTGGAAAGGACATATTAATATTCATGCTATCCAAGTGTAAAGGACATATTGATACTCATGCTAGAGCAACTCCATTTTGTCTGCTTGCTTTAAAATAATGTTATTATCACTCCTTGCATAACATACATTCTTTCTCTTCCCATGCAACTTTCTCACACTGACCTTTTCTCACAAGAACATTCTGCGAGACACCCTGCTCCCATTATCTAACTAGTCTGAGTCGGGATGTACGACCTTGTAAATTTCCAGCGTGCTTCGAACTAATGATAATATGACCATATATGTGTTTCCATAATAATTGCACTAACATTGGCTCAAGTCTGTAGTACTGTAGTACGGCAGTAGATGATTGGACATTAATAAACTCAAAACTATATAAAATGCTAAGCAAAATAAACGGGATCAGAGATTCTTGATCAGAGCTTTGTCTCCGTCTGGTTTTCTATTGGATTGCAATCAACCTTACAACATAATAATTTAACCCTCACTTGGTAAACCGTGAAGGGACGTTGGTGCCCTCCCTTAACAATGGAAGATCAACTCTACTCTTTATTCTCTAAATCACCCCTAACCACCTGCAAACTTGACCCAATCCCGTCCCACCTCATCCCTAACCAAACCACTATCCTCAACCTAACACACCTTTTCAACCTGTCACTAACAACTGGTGTCTTCTAGTGATGAGCGAGCACTAAAATGCTCAGGTACTCGTTGCTCGGGTCAAGCAAATTGGAATACTCGGGTGCTCAACCCGAGTAACGAGCCCAACGTAAGTCTATAGGAAACTCGAGCATTTTTCAGGCGGCTCCCCCCGGAAGTCTGCAGAGGGCCTAAAAATTGCCCAAATCGATGGGAACAGTGCTCAAATGACATGGGAACAGCATGGGGAAGACCCCTGGAAGCATTTCTGACTCCCACGTCACTGCTGTCAACAACGTTGTCAGAGTATTGCGCCACTTTTACGGACTCACAATAAAACATACAAAAACAAAACCAAAATGGATTTTCCTGGAAAAATATATTAAGGAACATCCTTTCCAGGGTAATGACTTGTATATAAGGCAAAATAAATAACCAAAAGCAAAAATACTCCTCCACACCTTGGGCTATGTTCACACATAGAGTTTTTGATGCGTTTTTGCACTTTTGCATTGCTTTCAACAAAGACAAATGCATTCACTGGAAAATGTCATTTTAACATTTTACAACCTTATCTGGCCACGTGGTGTGTGGCACATCATCAGACACATGCATATAGTGCTGAAAAGACATGGGAACAGCATGGGGAAGACCTCTGGAAGAATTTCTGACTCCCAGGTCACTGCCAAAAAGTGCGCCCATCATAAGTGATCCTTGGCGTATGCGAAGATACCTCCCTCCATGCACCTGTCGTTGCAGACTAGCAACAATCACCGTCCACGTCCTTGTCCCAGTGCAGCGTTCAGTTGTCCCTACCCCATTCCTTGGAATGCAAGCGCAAGTATGCAGCCAGCCAGCCACCCACCCACAGGCTGCTTTCACTTGAAATGTGGCCTTTTAGGCTTGTGGAGGCGGAAGCTTTTCATAACCTCATGCCTGCGGAGGCCGGGTGGATATACTTGGTCCCCAGCCGCCACTATTTCTCCCAGTATCGTCTCCGCTTCCACAAGCACGGGTCCCACAACATTACCTGTGCCCTCCCCAGTGCACTTACTGGGAAGGACCACCTAACCACAAACACGTGGACAGGTGGATGTGGCCAGGGACGGTACGGAGCCAGTCCACAGCTTTTTTTGCTTAGTTGTATTTCACCACAGCCATATTCTTTAGCTTGGTGAAAGGACTTGGGAAACCATATCTATCCAGCTGTCATTTCTCCCAGGAAGTTCTCTAAAGCTGCTTTCACTTGAAATGCGGCCTTTTAGACTCGTGGAGGCGGAAGCTTTTCACAACCTCATGCCGGCGGCGGCCGGGTGTCCATACTTGGTCCCCAGCCGCCACTATTTCTCCCGGTATCGTCTCCGCTTCCACAAGCACGGGCCCCACAACATTACCTGTGCCCTCCCCAGTGCACTTATTGGGAAGGACCACCTAACCACAAACACGTGGACAGGTGGATGTGGCCAGGGACGGTACGGAGCCAGTCCACAGCTTTTTTTGCTGAGAGTATTTAGCTCGGTGAAAGGACTGGCATAGAGGGAAACCGTATATAACCTGGGTGTCATTTCTCCCAGGAAGTCATCTAATGCAGCTTTTTGCAGAAGCAATGGCAGCCCGTCTAACATCAACTCGCACTTGTCGGTGGTGCTTTGACACACAAACATCTTTCTTTGCTCTTTTAATTTCATGAATACAGAGTTGGACAATGGCCTGTTCTGCAATGCGGTTTAAGAAATAACATGCATAAGCATGTCCGATCCACATAAAAAAAGCAGCCATAGAATGTCCGGGAACCTTCCCCCACACTTTTCTTAGCCAGGGCTGCTTCTCGGCAGGGTTGGACGGGCCCACCAGAGAACTGGAGACTCCTCCGGTGGGCCCTGGCTTCTCCTTCAGGAGAGTTCATAGTGCCGCGGTGAGGCCATCATGATGATAGAGGCCACCATCTGCTTAGTTTTCTGTTACTTGGAATGCAAGCGCAAGTATGCAGCCAGCCAAACAGGCCGCAACACTAAACTGCCAGATTTCTGGGCAGCTGCTTGCACTTGAAATATGGCCTTTTAGGCTCGTGGAGGCGGAAGCTGTTCACAATCTTATGGCGGCGGCGAGCGGGTATCCATACTCGGTCCCCAGCCGCCATTATTTTTCCCGGGATCATCTCCGCCTTCCACAAGCACGGGTACCACAACATTACCAGTGCCCTCGCCAGTGCACTTACTGGGAAGGACCACCTACCCACAAACATGTGGACAGGTGAATGTGGCCAGGGACGGTACGGAGCCAGTCCACAGCTTTTTTTGCTGAGAGTTGTATTTAGCTCGGTGAAAGGGAAACCTTATCTACTCTGGGTGTCATTTCTCAGCCATTAGGTTCCACCCATTGTCACACACGACCATGCCTGGCTGTATGTTCAGCTGTGAGAGCCACAGGTCAGGCTGCTGTGTCACAGCTTTCAACAACTCTGAAGAGCTGGGCGGTTTGTCAATTAAGCATTACGCATGTTATCTTCAGCACAGCCTGTGGCCGCTTGGCCAAGGCATTGCTGCAGTGCTGTCAGCTTGAGACTGATGTGGTCATTTTGGAGATGGAGGAGGAAGTGCAGGAGCTGAACAATGTGATTACACTGTGTGCAGAATTATTAGGCAAGATGTATTTTAGAGGATTATTATTATTATTGACCAACAACTATGTTCTCAATCAACCCAAAAGACTCATAAATATTCAAGCTTAATATTTTTGGAAGTTGGAGTGTTTTTTTTTTAGATTTGGCTATCTTAGGAGGATATCTGTTTGTGCAGGTAACTATTACTGTGCAGAATTATTAGGCAACTTAATAAAAAACAAATATAATCCCATGTCATTTGTTTATTTTCACCAGGTAAACCAATAACAGTGCACAAAATTTAGAAATAAACATTTCTGACATGCAAAAACAAAAACCCTAAAAAATAGTGATCAATATAGCCACCTTTCTTCATGATGACACTCATCAGCCTTCCATCCATAGATTTTGTCAGTTGCTTGATCTGTTTTCGATCAACATTGCGTGCAGCAGCCACCACAGCCTCCCAGACACTGTTCCGAGAGGTGTACTGTTTTCCCTCCCTGTAGATCTCACATTTTATGATGGACCACAGGTTCTCTATGGGGTTCAGATCATATGAACAAGGGGGCCATGTCATAATTTTTTCTTCTTTTAGACCTTTACTGGCCAGCCACGCTGTGGAGTAGTTGGATGCATGTGATGGAGCATTGTCCTGCATGAAAATCATGTTTTTCTTGAACGACACCGACTTCTTCCTGTACCACTGCTTGAAGAAGTTGTCTTCCAGAAACTGGCAGTAGGTCTGGGAGTTGAGCTTCACTCCATCCTCAACCCAAAAAGGTCCCACAAGTTCATCTTTGATGATACCAGCCCATACCAGTACCCCACCTCTACCTTGCTGACGTCTGAGTCGGAGTGGAGCTCTCCACCCTTTAGTGATCCAGCCTCTGGCCCATCCACCTGGCCCATAAAGAGTCACTCTCATTTCATCAGTCCATAAAACCTTTGAAAAATCAGTTAGAAGATATTTCTTGGCCCATTCTTGACGTTTTATCTTATGTTTCTTGTTCAAAGGTGGTCGTTTTTCAGCCTTCCTTACCTTGGCCATGTCCCTGAGTATCGCACACCTTGTGCTTTTTGGTACTCCAGTAACGTTGCAGCTCTGAAGTATGGAAAAACTGGTGGCGAATGGTATCTTGGCAGCTTCACGCTTGATTTTCCTCAATTCATGGGCAGTTATTTTGCACCTTTTTTGGCCAACACGCTTCTTATGACCCTGTAGGCTATTTGCCATGAAACGCTTGATTGTTCGGTGATCACGCTTCAAAAGTTTGGAAATTTCAAGACTGCTGCATCCCTCTGCAAGAGTTCTCACAATTTTGGACTTTTCAGACCCATCAAATCTCTCTTCTGATCCATTTTGCCAAAGGAAAGGAAGTTGCCTAATAATTAAGCACACCTTATATATGGTGTTGATGTCATTAATCAACATCCCTCCTCATTACAGAGATGCACATCACTAGATTTACTTAATTGGTAGATGGCTCTCAAGCCTATGCAGCTTGGAGTAGGACAACATGTATAAAAAGTATCATGTGCTCAAAATACTCATTTGCCTAATAATTCTGCACACAGTGTACATTGAGGATAAATTGGTGACGCTGTTTTTTATACTCAAGAAAGATCCTATTGTTTTGTTTTTTTACGTTATTTTTTAAGACAAATGCATTCACCGGGAAATGTGATTTTAACATTTTACAACCTTATCTGGCAATGTGGTGTGTGACACATCATCAGGCACATCCTGTTTTATTTATTTTGGAGGCACTCTGAAAGTCATAAAGCATATTTTTATAGGGCCATCAGACGGCCCTTACTATTCTTAAAAGGCCAGCAGTCAGCCCTCGCTATTGTTAGAGAGCCATCAGCCGGCTATGCTTTGTTGTTCCCATTATTAACAAATGGGTCTACTATACTGTTATTGCGTATCCAGTGACTGCAAGGGCTGACAAAAATTTGGATGCAACCCAATACCCCTTTGAAGAGACATAGAGGAGGGTCTCAGTAAAAAAAAATGTTCCCATTATAAAGAAGAATTTAAAGACACATAGAGCAGGGCCACAGTAATAACAAATTCCCATTAGAAAGGAAAGAGTCTGCTATACAGTTATAGGGTATGCAGTGAGTCCAACGGCTGAACAATTTTAGGAAAAGTCCCACTAAGAATTTAAAGACACATAGAGCAGGGCCACAGTAACGACAAATTCCCATTAGAAAGGAGGGAGTCTGCTATACAGTTATAGGGTATGCAGTGAGTCCAAAGGCTGACCAATTTTAGGGAAAACCCCACTAAGAATTTAAAGACACACAGAGCAGGGCCACAGTAACAAGTACGACATGTTCGTATTAGAAAAGGAATGGGTATGCTAAATAGTTATCGGGTATGAAGTGAGTGCAACGGCTGACCAATTTTAGGAAAAACCCCACTAAGAATTTAGAGACACATAGAGCAGGGCCACAGTAACAAGTACGCGACATGTTCCCATTAGAAAGGAGAGGGTCTGCTATACAGTTATAGGGTATGCAGTGAGTCCAACGGCTGAACAATTTTAGGAAAAGCCCCAATAAGAATTTAAAGACACATAGAGCAGGGCCACAGTAATGACAAATTCCCATTGGAAAGGAGAGAGTCTGCTATACAGTTACAGGGTTTGCAGTGAGTCCAATGGCTGACCAAATTAAGGAAAAACCCCACTAACAATTTAAAGAGACATAGAGCAGGGCCACAGTAATGACAAATTCCCAGTAGAAAGGAGAGTGTCTCCCATAGTGTTGGCCTATGCAGTGAATGCAAGGGCTGCCAAAAATTTGGAGGCACTTCAATGCCCCTTGGAAGAGACGTGGAGGAGGGCCTCATAAAAAAATGTTCCCATTACAAAGGAGCGGGCCTCCGATACTTGTAATGCCCATGCACAAGTGTACGGGCTGACAAACATTTACCCCTGGGGGGTATACATGAACATACTGTATAATTATTTTTTTTTACGGGCATTATAAACACACTTTAAAAAAATTATGTGGGTGTTACATCATGGACCATGGTCTCCCTGGTGATATGGTGGTGGAGAATAAGGGGAAGGAGGAGGACAAGAGCAAATAGCCAAAATCAGGAAGCGTATACCCATGTGTGGGTGTGAAAAGGTGCACGGGAATACACCTCCCAAGAAAAGACACTGGATTTAAGTTTATGTTGCGCTGCTATCATTCGGGGGTGTTGAGAAGTCTGGCCCAATCCAGCCCTTGTTCATTTTTATAAGAGTCAGCCAGTCAGCATTTTCAGTTGACAGGCGGATGCGCTTATCAGTTATAACTCCACCAGCGGCACTAAAAACCCGCTGTGATAAAACGCTGGCGGCAGGGCAGGCCAGGACCTCCAAGGCATAGAGAGACAGTTCATTCCACGCATCCAGCTTGGATACTCAATAATTATAAGGCACAGAGGAATCACGGAGGAAGTTGGTGTGGTCGGCAAGGTACGACCTCAGCATCTTCCAAAACTTTGCACTCCTTGTTAGAGTACCCCGCACCTCAGGGCCTGTGCGATGTGAGCGACTGAGAAAACACTCCCAGAACTTTGACAGTGTTCCTCAGCCTCTGCTGGATTGAAGTTGTGTCTCTCTCACCTGTACTCCTTGGTTGTCCAATGAAGTGTGTCCTCTGCCGCCAGCATTTTCAGATGGAAATTTTTTTAATAGTTCCGCAACAAGGGCCTTCTGGTACAGCCCCATTTTTGTAGACTTGCCTGCCTCAGGAATAAGAGATATAAAGTTCTCCTTGCAGCGTGGGTCTAGAAGTGTCACCAACCAGTAATGACTGTCACCCAAAATTTTGAAAACGCGATGGTCATGGGAAAGGCAGCGTAACGTGAACTCAGCCATGCGTGTCAGACTACTAACAGGCAAGACTTCCATGTCCTCACCAAGAGGATGACTGACCATGCTATCCTCCTCCTCCTCCTCCTCTCTGTCCTCTGGACATCCATGCTGAACAGACGGTATGACAGCTGTGCAGGTAGTACCATCTATAGTGCATGAAACTAGCTCCTGTCCTTCCTCCTCCTCCTCTTCCTCATTGTCACCCAATCCACGTTGGGATGAGATGAGGCTTGGCTGTGTGTAATCACCGTGTATGGTTTCTTGCTCCATCTCATCGTGCTCCGCCTGCAATGCATCCTCTATGATTGTGATCAGAGAGCGTTTCAGAAGGCAGAGAAGCGGGATGGTGACGCTAAATATGGCGTCATCGCCGCTCACCATCTTGATGGAGTCCTCAAAGTTTTGGAGGATGGTACATAGGTCTGACATCCATGTCCACTCCTGAGGTCTTATGTGTGGAGTCTGAACTGAATACCGACGGCCTTGTTGATGCTGGTGTAACGGGTCTGGGAGGCGGAACCTCTGAGCTATTATACAAGGGGGCGGTCCTTGTAAGGGAGCGGGTGGCGACCAGGGAAGACGGACAGGAAGTCACAGAAGGTGACCGGGACAGTCTCTGAGTGAACGGGCTGGAGGTCACGGCAAGTGACCGGGGCAGTCTCTGAATGAACGGGCAGATGGTCACGGCAAGTGACCCGGGCAGTCTCTGAATGAACGGGCAGATGGTCACGGCAAGTGACCGGGGCAGTCTCTGAATGAACGGGCAGATGGTCACGGCAAGTGACCGGGGCAGTCTCTGGATGAACGGGCAGATGGTCACGGCAAGTGACCGGGGCAGTCTCTGGATAAAGGGTTGGTACGACCTGTGGCGGCTGATGATAGACGTGAGCTCCCAGGTGAGCAGGCGAGAGTCTCTGGATGAACGGGTGGTCACAGCATGTGACGGCGGAGCCTCCAGGAAGACCAACAGACAGGCGGCAGATGAGCGCTCCCAGGTGAGCGGGCAGAAGTCTCTGGACAGGCGGGTGGTCACAGCACGTGACAGCAGAGCCTCCAGGTAGGCTAGCAGACAGGCAGCAGATGAGCGCTCCCAGGTGAGCGGGCAGGAGTCACTGGACAGGCAGGTGGTCACAGCACGTGAGGGCGGAGCCTCCATGTAGGCTAGCAGGCAGGTAGCAGATGTGTGCTCCCAGGTGAGCAGGCAAGCTGGTCCATAGACAGACTGACAGGAGTTGGAAGGCAGACCGTCGGACCTCAGGCAAGCAGGCAGGTGGCTGAAGTGCGCTCCCAGGTGAGCGGACAGGCTGGTCCTTAGACAGACTGACAGGAGTAGTAAGGCAGACCGTCGGACCTCAGACTAGCAGGCAGGTAGCAGATAATCAGGCAGGAATAAGACAGCAAGCTGGCAGGATTCTGGCAGGTATCTGGCAGGTAACTGGCAATGGGACCTGAGGGCTGAAGCAGAGCAGTGAACAGTGCAACAACATTGCTCGGGCACCTCCATTTTGGAGGAGGTGCCTTATATATGGTGAAGTCCTCCGGCCATTGGCCGGGGACTCCTTAGGACGGCGCGCGCGGCCCCTTTAAGAGGGAAGGAGAGCGCGCGCGCGCTCCCTAAGCACAGTGGCCGGGAAGGAGCGCGCGCTGCCAGCAGAGCGGGAGGAGGACGCCGGGCACGGAGCAGAGAGGTGAGGGGAACAGCATTCCTGCCTAGCAGAGGGCAGGGACGCCGGTGCTACAGTACCCCCCCCTTTAGGCCCCCCCTTTTTTAGGCCAGACAGAAATTTAGCTAGGATAAGAGGGGCATGGATGTTCTCCCGGGGCTCCCACGTTCTCTCCTCAGGACCAAACCCCTTCCAATCTACTAGAAAAAAGGTCTTTCCTCTTACCCTTTTGGTGGCAAGAATGTTCTCTACCTCAAACTCGTCCTCAGCAGAAACCGGAGCAGGAGGCGTACCTGTAGACTTGGAAAAAGAGTTAAGTACCACAGGTTTGAGGAGAGATACATGGAAGGAGTTAGGGATCCGTAAGTTGGCCGGGAGTTTCAATTTATAGGCCACCGGGTTGATCTGACTGATGACCTCCAGAGGACCGATGAACCGAGGCCCTAACTTGTAAGAAGGTATCTTGAGTCGGACATATTTAGATGAGAGCCAGACTTTATCTCCAGGACGAAATTGTGGAGGATCCAGGCGTTTTTTGTCAGCGTGTCTTTTCATCCGTTCGGACGACTGAAGGAGTGCGGATCGGGTACTCTCCCAAATGGAGGAAAATTTGCTAACGAGAGATTCCGCAGCCGGGTTGTCCACAGAGGTGGAGACAGGAAAAGGAATCCGAGGATGCTGACCGAAGACTACAAAAAACGGGGATTTGGAGGAGGATTCGCTCTCGTGATTGTTATAAGAGAACTCGGCCCATGGTAGGAGATCCACCCAGTCTGAATGATGGGCATTAACAAAGTGCCGGAGGTAACTGGTCAGGTTCTGATTGATCCGCTCCACTTGACCATTGGACTGTGGGTGGTAAGCGGAAGAGAAGTCCAGGGTGACGTCTAGCAGTTTACAAGTGGCTCTCCAGAAACGTGAGGTGAACTGTACCCCATGATCCGACACGATGTGGAGGGGCAGGCCATGAAGACGGAAGATGTGGCAGATAAAGTCTTTAGCCAGCTCGGGTGCAGACGGGAGGGCTGGCAGGGGAATAAAGTGAGCCATCTTGGAAAAGCGATCAGCGACCACCCAAATGACCGTACAACCGGCGGAGACGGGGAGATCAGTTATGAAGTCCATAGCAATATGCTGCCAGGGGGCAGCAGGCACAGGAAGCGGAAGGAGGCGACCGGCTGGCAGGTGTCTCGGGACTTTGTTGCGGGCGCAGGACACACAGGCAGAAACAAAGTCTATTACGTCCTTGTGCAGGGTAGGCCACCAGTAGTGCCGGGCAATAAGCTGGAGGGTCTTTTTCTGACTGGCGTGGCCAACTAGTTTAGACGAATGGCCCCAGTGTAGGATCTTCTTCCGATCAGGTACTGAAACAAACGTCTTACCAGGAGGGAGACGATTTAGACTCACGGGAGCCACCTGCATTACTTTGGCGGGATCGATGATATGTTTAGGTTCTTCCTCGAGATCGGACACCAGAAAGGATCGGGACAAGGCGTCTGCTTTGACGTTTTTGTCAGCCGGGCGAAAATGAAGAACAAAATCAAAGCGAGCAAAAAACAAGGACCACCGGGCTTGGCGCGGGTTAAGTCTCTGGGCATGCTGGAGGTAAGCCAAGTTCTTGTGGTCAGTGTAAATTATTACCGGGTGAAGAGCCCCCTCGAGTAGGTAACGCCACTCCTCCAACGCCAGCTTGATGGCCAATAACTCTCGGTCTCCTATGGAATAGTTGCGCTCAGAAGAGGAGAAGAGTTTGGAGAAGAAGCCACAAGTTACCATTCTCCCGGAAGATGATTTTTGAGTAAGTACCGCTCCGGCTCCAGAGGAGGCGGCGTCAACTTCCAGGAAGAACTGCTTGTTGCCGTCCGGGCGATGCAGCACCGGGGCGGAAGAGAAGGCCTGTTTTAGGGAAAGAAAGGCCTCCTCTGCTTCGGGCGGCCACTCTTTGGGATTAGTACCCTTACGGGTGAGCGCGGAAATTGGGGCAGTCCGGGAAGAGAAGTGTGGTATGAAGAGGCGGTAGTAGTTAGCGAAGCCCAGGAATCGATGAATGGCCTTCAACCCTTCCGGTCGAGGCCATTTCTCGATGGCAGACAGTTTCTCTGGATCCATTCGTAGGCCGGTCTGAGAAATAATGTAGCCCAAAAACGGAAGCGAGGTCTGCTCAAAGAGGCACTTCTCGTATTTAGCGAAGAGGTGATTCTGCCTGAGCCTGAGCAGGACCTGACGAACGTCCCTCCGGTGAGTCTGGAGATCCGGAGAGAAGACCAAGATGTCGTCCAGGTACACCACTACGCAGGAGTAGAGAAGGTCCCGGAAGATGTCATTGACCAACTCTTGAAAGACGGCAGGAGCGTTACAGAGACCAAAGGGCATTACCAGATATTCATAGTGGCCGTCCCGGGTGTTGAATGCCGTCTTCCATTCATCCCCCTGACGGATACGGACCAGGTTGTACGCCCCACGGAGGTCCAGTTTGGTGAAGATTCTAGCCCCCCTCAGACGATCAAATAACTCCGGAATGAGCGGAAGGGGGTACTTATTCTTCACCGTGATCTGGTTAAGGCCTCTATAGTCTATACAGGGACGGAGAGAGCCGTCCTTCTTTTTGACGAAAAAGAAGCCTGCTCCCGCCGGGGAGGTAGATTTCCGGATGAATCCCCTGGCCAGATTCTCCTCAATATATTCGGACATCGACCGGGTCTCAGCAGCGGATAATGGACAAATACGCCCACGGGGAGGAGTAGTACCAGGAAACAGGTCGATAGGGCAGTCGTATGGTCTATGAGGGGGTAGTGTCTCTGCTTCCTTTTTATTAAAGACATCAGCATAAGACCAATAAGGAATCGGAAATCCAGGTAGATTAGCTGGGGTAGGAGAAGGACGGACGGGATGGACGGGAACCAGACAGGTCTCATGGCAGTCCTGTCCCCAGCGAAGGACTTCTCCGGTCTGCCAGTCAAGCACGGGTGCATGTCTCTGGAGCCAAGGTAGGCCTAGCAAGAGGGCGTGGGAGAGTCCAGGCAGAACATGAAAGGAGATACTCTCAGAATGCAGCATTCCCACCTGCAGAGTAATGGATTCGGTGATGAGTTGGATGGGGCGTGGTAAGAGACCCCCATCCACGGCAGCAACAGACAAGGGTACAGCCAGAGGTTTGGTGGGGATGCGGTATTTCTCTACCAGGGACTGTGAAATAAGATTCCCGGCTGCTCCAGAGTCAAGTTGGGCTAGTTCGAAATAACGGTTCTCCCCGCAGACGATTGAGACTGACAACAGCAGAGATGGAGAGGATTTATTCTTGTCTAGGTCGACCTCTCTGAGCGAACCTAGACACAGGCGTTTCCCGACCTCTCCGGGCAGGTACGGATCCGGTGCTCCTTACTGCCACAGTAGAAGCAGCTCCCCTCGGCACGGCGTAAGTCCTGACAGGTTTTGACCATCTTGGTCTGGTCAACCTGCATAGGCTCAGGAGAGTGTACCTGGGTAGAGACGGAGGGAGTGACGGGTTTCTGAAAAGTAGGAGCTAGACGTGGTAACCTCCTCTCACGGGTGACCTCTTTGGCACGCTCCTGGAACCGTAGGTCAATCCGGGTGGCAAGAGTTATTAGGTCATCGAGAGTGGTAGGGATGTCCCGACCGGCAAGTTCATCTTTAATACGGCCGGACAGACCCTCCCAGAAGACGGATACCAGAGCGTCGTTATCCCAGGCCAGCTCCGAGGCAAGGGTACGGAACCGTATGGCATATTGGCCCACGGTGAGACTTCCCTGACGGAGGCGTAGCAGTGATGATGCGGATGAGGTCTTCCGTCCGGGTTCGTCGAAGACTTTCCGGAAAGCCGTGAGAAAAGCAGGCAAGTTGGACACCAGGGGGTCTCCTCTCTCCCATAGAGGATTTAGCCAGGCCAGGGCCTCCCCGGTGAGATGGGACATGATGAATGCAATTTTGGCTCGGTCGGAGTTAAACTGGTGGGACAATAGTTCAAAGTGCAGGGTGCACTGATTTATGAAGCCCCGAGCCTGGGCGGAGTCGCCTCCGAAGCGAGGAGGTGCAGAAAGCCGGGGTCCGGGGTAGGATACCATGGTATTAGTGGGCAGCGGAGCTGCCGGATTACGAGACATGGCACTGGCGGAGGTTGCTGGTGGAGCAGTCAGAGTGTCCAGGCGAGTATTGACATTCCGCAGGTGACCCAGGATGGACTCCTGTTGGGACCTTTGACGGGACAGTTCATGACACAGGTCCGAGAGCGAGGGAGCTTGGGTGCCACCGGGTTCCATGGCCCGAGCAAACTGTAACGGGTCTGGGAGGCGGAACCTCTGAGCTATTATACAAGGGGGCGGTCCTTGTAAGGGAGCGGGTGGCGACCAGGGAAGACGGACAGGAAGTCACAGCAGGTGACTGGGACAGTCTCTGAGTGAACGGGCTGGAGGTCACGGCAAGTGACCGGGGCAGTCTCTGGATGAACGGGCAGATGGTCACGGCAAGTGACCGGGGCAGTCTCTGAATGAACGGGCAGATGGTCACGGCAAGTGACCGGGGCAGTCTCTGAATGAACGGGCAGATGGTCACGGCAAGTGACCGGGGCAGTCTCTGGATGAACGGGCAGATTGTCACGGCAAGTGACCGGGGCAGTGTCTCGATAAAGGGTTGGTACGACCTGTGGCGGCTGATGATAGACGTGAGCTCCCAGGTGAGCAGGCGAGAGTCTCTGGATGAACGGGTGGTCACAGCATGTGACGGCGGAGCCTCCAGGAAGACCAACAGACAGGCGGCAGATGAGCGCTCCCAGGTGAGCGGGCAGAAGTCTCTGGACAGGCGGGTGGTCACAGCACGTGACGGCAGAGCCTCCAGGTAGGCTAGCAGACAGGCAGCAGATGAGCGCTCCCAGGTGAGCGGGCAGGAGTCACTGGACAGGCAGGTGGTCACAGCACGTGATGGCGGAGCCTCCAGGTAGGCTAGCAGGCAGGTAGCAGATGTGTGCTCCCAGGTGAGCAGGCAAGCTGGTCCATAGACAGACTGACAGGAGTTGGAAGGCAGACCGTCGGACCTCAGGCAAGCAGGCAGGTGGCTGAAGTGCGCTCCCAGGTGAGCGGACAGGCTGGTCCTTAGACAGACTGACAGGAGTAGTAAGGCAGACCGTCGGACCTCAGACTAGCAGGCAGGTAGCAGATAATCAGGCAGGAATAAGACAGCAAGCTGGCAGGATTCTGGCAGGTATCTGGCAGGTAACTGGCAACGGGACCTGAGGGCTGAAGCAGAGTAGTGAACAGTGCAACAACATTGCTCGGGCACCTCCATTTTGGAGGAGGTGCCTTATATATGGTGAAGTCCTCCGGCCATTGGCCGGGGACTCCTTAGGACGGCGCGCGCGGCCCCTTTAAGAGGGAGGGAGAGCGCGCGCGCGCGCCCTAAGCACAGTGGCCGGGAAGGAGCGCGCACTGCCAGCAGAGCGGGAGGAGGACGCCGGGCACGGAGCAGAGAGGTGAGGGGAACAGCGTCCCTGCCTAGCAGAGGGCAGGGACGCCGGCGCTACAGCTGGTACTCAGCAACTGCCCTCTTCTGCTCACAAATCCTTCCAAACATCTGCAGCGTAGAGTTCCAACGCGTGGGGACGTCACACACCAGTCTGTGAGCCGGAAGCTGCAAACTCTGCGGAAACATGGCAAGGGCGGCGGAAGCTGTAGCTGACTTTCTAAAATGGGCACACAGGGGACGTACTTTAACAAGCAGATCCGGCAGCTTCGGGTAGAATTGAGAAACTGCTGAACCACGAGGTTAAGCACATGGGCCAGGCTTGGTACGTGTGTGAGCTCGCCTCGCCTCAGAGCCGCCACCAGGTTCCGGCCATTTTCACACATGACCATGCCAGGCAGTAGGTTCAGCGGTGTGAGCCACAGATCTGCCTGCTATTTCAGAGCTGTCCACAACTCTTCAGCATTGTGCAGTTTGTTACCTAAGCATATTAGCTTCATCACAGCCTGTTGACGCTTGGCCGAGGCAGTGCTGCAGTGCTTCCAGCTTGTGACTGATGTGGTCATATCTGAGATGGAGGCTGAAGAGTAGGAGGAGGCTGAGGAGGATGAGGTGCAGGAGCTGTAGACCGTGGGTTCAACCCTGATTGACCTAGGGCCCGCAATCCTTGGTGACGGGAGGACTTGTTCCGTCACAAGGTCCGACTGGGTCCTGGCTTTCACTATGTTAACCCAGTGTGCCGTCAGCGAGATGTACCGTCCCTGCCCACAAGCACTTGTCCACGTGTCCATGGTTAGGTGGACTTTCTCGATAACGGCGTAGTTGAGGGCACGGCTAATGTTTTGGGACACGTGCTTGTATAATGCGGGGATGGCACACCGTGAGAATTAGTGGCGGCTGGGGACTGAGTACCGAGGGACGGCTGCCGCCATCAGGTTGTGGAATGCTTCCGTCTCCACAAGCCTAAAAGGCAACATTTCGAGCACAAGCAGTCATGAAATGTGAGAATTTAGTAGTGTGGCCTGTGGGGTGTTAGCTGCCTATTTGCGCCTGCATTCCAAGGACTGGGGTATGGACAACTGAACGCTGCTCTGGGACAAGGACATGGACGGGCTTCCTGATGCTGATACTTGAGAGTGCGACAGGTGCAGGGCAGGAGGCATCTTCGCATGCACCATGGACAGGGGATTGGCTTGCATGCACAGCAGCGAAAGAAGCAATGGTGCCACCTGCAGACACTGTTCCTGGACGCTGGGGTTCGGCCCACAAAGTCAGGTGCTTTGCTGCCATATGCCTGATTATGCTGGTGGTGGTCAGTCTGGTCGTTTTGCCACCCCTGCTGATGCTGGCCTGGCAGGTGGTGCAAATGGCCTTTTTGGGGTTATCGGCAGAGTCTTTAAAAAACAACCAGACTCGGGAAGACCTAAAAGTTATACTAGCAACTTCCTTCATGTTGATGTTATGGGGAACAGTTGCCTGCCTTCTTTCTGCAGCCACCACACTGCTTCTTCCTGCCTGTTGGGGTGCTCTGCCTCTCTTCCTCTGTGTGCTGCTGTCCTCACTCTGCATGTCCTACTGCCAGGTTGGGTCAGTTAATATATCATCCACCACCTCGTCTTCCACTTCCGCACCCTGGTCCTCCTCCTGACTTTCTGGCAATTGTGTCACATCATCGTCCACCTCTTGTGACACTTTCCCACCGTCACCTTCATGTGACCGTAGCTGCTCAAATATTTGGGTATCGCTACACGCGAGATCCTCTTGCCCTGCTTCAAGTGGACCGAGCGAGAGGCCCGAATCTATAAATAGAAAAGTGAACAGCTCTTCAGCATGTCCGAGTTTGGGATCAGTTGTCTCCGGGCACTCGGCATGGTGGGAGGAAGGAGGTTCAGGGTGAGGAATATGCGGTCCAGACTCACGGCTACTGAGACTTGACCGTGTGGAAGACAGGGTGGTGGTGGTGGCTAAGTGACTGGAAGCATTATCCACTATCCAACCAACAACCTTTTGACACTGCTCTGAGTTCAATAGTGGTGTGCTGCGGTCCCCTAGGAATTGGGACAGGAAGGTCAGGCGAGAAGATGTGGGTGTTTGTTGTGGCACAATTTCAGCTTGCCCACGGCCTTGTCCTCGGCCTCTGCATGCACCATCACCATCAAGTCCAGTTCCCCATCCCTTGCCACGTGCCTTGCCTATTTTAAATGTAGGACAGTATCTTCCACGCTCGCTTCAAATGACTTAGTTTGGAGCAAACTTACATGTGATCCGTGTGACGGAGAAAACAGAGTTTTAAATACCTGGCCTGTAGGTAAGTAGTTTGAACAGCAAACTGGTGTGAATTCCTTCACTGACACACTGAAAGAAATTTTTAATGGAGGCCAGAAATGACAGTATTTTCTTACAACGTATATATGATCCGTGTGACGGAGTAAACACAGTTTTCAATAGCTGGATTTCTAGCACTGTAATATGGAAAGGACCTGGCTGTATTCTGCAGTGCCAACAAGCAAATGGCGCAGAAAAACGGTGTTCTCTGGATTGCTTTTTAAGCAAATAATGAGGATTAAGATCCAATAAAAAGTATTCCTGGCCCCTGAGACCTGGGCCTTTGTATAGAAATATCTAACAGCAGCAGAAGGCAGAATTGGAATGAAGCCTCTTGTGCTATATGCATTGCAGTCTGCTATATACCCTGTCTGCCTGCCTATATACACTGTCTGCCTGATATTTCTACAGGTGGATTAGTTAGTCCTCAAAAGGACTGTTTGTTAAGATGGATATGTGTAATGTACGGTTTTTCTCCCTACACTACCTAATACACAAGAAAATCTCTCACTGACACAGCAGCACCTCTCCCTACTCTGCCTGATTCCGGAGTGACTGTGACGAGCACAGCGGCGCCAGGTCTGATATAGACCTGATGACGGTGTGCGGCCAGCCAATCACTGTAATGCCACAACCAACATGGCTACGGAATTACAGTGAGTTGAAGGCAATCCCTGCATGTTGATTGACACTCTAAAGAGCGCCAAACATGCAGTGAGGGGACCCGAGCTCCCGCTGAGCAACCCCAGAAATACTCGGTGAGCACCAAGCAGTAGCGAGCATGCTCGCTCACCACTAGTGTCTTCCCCTCATGCTTCAAACATGCCTTGATCACACCCATCCTCAAAAAGGCATCCCTTGACCCATCCTCTCTGTCTAGCTATCGCCCCATATCGCTTCTCCGCTATGCCTAAAAACTACTGGAACAACACATCCATTCTGAACTGTTCTCCCACCTCTCCTCCTGCTCACTCTTTGACCACCTGCAATCTGGCTTCCAACCGCACCACTCTACTGAAATTGCCCGGACTAAAGTCACCAACAACCTACTTACTGCCAAATCCAAGCGAAACTACTCTGTCCTCCTCCTCCTGGACCTGTCGTCTGCCTTTGACACACTTGACCATTCCCTCTTACTACAGACTCTCTCATCTCTTGGCATCACGGACTTGGCCCTATCTTGGATCTCTTCATACCTAACTGACAGGACATTCAGCGCCTCCCACTCGCACACCACCTCCTCATCTCGCCCACTATCTGTCGGTGTCCCCCAGGGTTCAGTCCTAGGACCCCTGCTCTTCTCCATCTATATCTTCGGCCTGGGACAGCTCATAGAGTCCCATGGCTTTCAGTATCACCTCTATGCTGATGACACACAGATCTACCTCTCTGGACCCGATATCTCCTCCCTATTAACCAAAATCCCGCAATGTCTGTCCGCTGTTTCATCCTTCTTCTCTGACAGATTTCTAAAACTTAACATGGACAAAACTCAATTCATCATCTTTCCACCGTCTCACTCAACCCCCCCAACTGACCTATCCATCAAAGTCAATGATTGCGCACTCTCCCAAGTCCCGCAAGCTCGGTGCCTCAGCGTAACCCTGGACTCTAACCTCTCCTTTAAACAACATATCCAAGTCATTTCCACTTCCTGCTGGCTCCAACTCAAAAATATCTCCTGGATCCGCACATTCCTCAACCATGAATCTGCAAAAACACTAGTGCATGCCCTAATCATCTCCCGCCTCAAATACTGCAACTTCTTGCTCTGTGGCCTACCTTCTACCACTCTCGCACCCCTCCAATCTATCCTAAGCTCTGCTGACCAACTAATCCACCTGTCCCCCCGCTATTCCCCGCCTCTACTTTCTGTCAATTTCTTCAGTGGCTCTTCATTGCCCAGAGACTCCAGTTCAAAGCCCTAACCACGGCATACAAAGTCATCCACAACCTGTCTCCCCCATATATCTGTGACCTAGTCTTCCGGTACTTACCTACAAGCAACCTTCGATCCTCACATGATCTCCTGCTCTACTCCCCTCTTATCTCCTCTTCCCACAATCGTATACAAGATTTCTCCCATGCATCCCCCCTGCTCTGGAACTCTCTACCCCAAAACATTAGATTCTGGCCTACCGTGGAAACCTTCAAAAGGTACCTGAAGACCCACCTCTTCTGACAAGCCTACAACTTGCAGTAACCCTCGCTCCACCATTCGCTGCATGATCAGCTCTACCCCCACCTATTGTATCCTCACTCATTCATTGTAGATTGTGAGCCCTCGCGGGCAGGGTCCTCTCTCCTCCTATACCAGTCGCCGACTTGTATTGTTCAAATTTATTGTATTTGTTTGTGCCATATATATCCCTTTCACATGTAAAGCGCCATGAAATGAATGGCGCTATAATAGTAAATAATAATAATAATGTACAACTCATACATACCCTCCAGGATGGGGTTTGAAACCGGCGAATCCCCGCAGAGCACAGTGCGTGCACTGGGGGGATTCATATTTCTGCAGTCACACAGAGTGACTGCAGAATTTCACTTTTGACACTTCAGTTGTAATGGCCGGAGGTGTCAAAATGGGGTAGCACTTCACACGGGGAGCAGCAGGTCACATAAAAATGGCAGTGGCTTCTCTGAAGGGCGTGACTTATCTAAGGGGCAACAAACTTAATTCCTTCCCCAAACCAGACTATAGTCTTAGTCTGCACCATCTCAGCTCACAAGTCATCCATCACATCTATTCGTAGAATTGAGCAAAAAGAAGAACAGGACCCTGGTAGAGTAGCCACTTCAGTAATCCATGGCAGATGGATCAGATCCCTTTGAATCTCCTTCTATGAGTTCATTCAGACGACCTTATTTTCAGTCTGAGTGCTATCCATGAAAAAAACAGACAGCACTTCAACCAATGTTATTCAATAGGCAGGTCAGTAGCTCAGTGGTTACCACTGTTACTCTGCAACGCTGGGGTTTTGGGCTCAAATCCCACCAAGGACAACATCAGTTTGTATGTTCTCTCCATGTTTGCGTGGGCTTCATTTGGGAACTCCGGTTTTCTCCCACACTCCAAAGACATGCTGATAAGGAATGAAGATTGTGAGCCCCAATGGGGACAGTGATGATAATGCCTGTAAAGCGCTGTGGAATTAATGGCGCTATATAAGGGAGTAAAATAAATAAATAATGGTGCAGTGCAGAGCAGATGAGCGATATTTTTCACTGACAGAATCCACGTGAAAAAAAAATAGCAGCATGCACTAGTTTCTTCTGTAAATAGGATGAGAATCACACATTCAAGTCTATGGGTGAGTAAAAAAAATTGGGTGCCATATGGATCCCCATTATAGCATCCAATTTTCACGGATACATGCAATTCTGTAACATAGGAAACTGTAAATGGTCCTGTAAACCATTAATAGCTGTTGCAATAAACAGACTCTCTATGGACTGCACATGGATGACAAGTGAGAAAAATCGTCGCACTTTTCTGGATGAAATAATTTTTATACGTTCATGTGAACCTACTCCACCTGCAACAGAGCATGAGGAGAGTTATTCTGTTCCCAAGGCTGTGCTGTAAGTATAGGGCGCTGTGAGATACTGTTTCCAGACTGCCTCTTCACCTTACTTACAAGGGCGTTGTTCGCAGATAGCTTTAACTCAACCGCAGGATGGCACGTTGATGAAGATTTAGAAGAAACTGTATTTTTCTTGCAGGAATCTTGTTATAGTGCATACAGCAGCAGGTAAAATGACTTTTCCTGTGAGACAGGCTGTGAGCACATGAGCTTCTAATGGTGGTAAGATGGAGAATGAGGAGAAGCAGGAAGAAGAAGGGAGGGGTTAGCTGCATCACAGCCACATGAGTGGGAGACAGAGAGAGAGAAGGGACAAACTTCAAAGAAAGTAACCATTACAGCAATGCAATAAAACAGTAATACATAGCAACTGTAAGAAGTCCATTATAGTCTATGAAATTCCCAATCAAGGGACATAACAAGAGCTTTATCCATTTGAGTCTGTCATTTACTACCGGAAAAACAAAGTGCAAGCAGTTCTGCCCCTACGAAGTCTCCTCTCTGCACTGACCCTTTTTTGACTGTTAGTTGATGGTATGCTGTGGTTTCCACTGTGAATTTTAGTTTTTGCAATGAGTCAATTCCGCAGCATTTTGCTAACAAAATTAAATAATTGGGGCGGATTTTGCCTTTGAGATTTTAGCTGCCAATGTTCTGGTAAGCCCTGTGTGCACATCACCCTATAAGAGAAATTTCCATTCTTAGAAGCTAAATATACTGCATTGGCCCTTTTTATGAAGATCATTTCACAGCACCAAGGAGCACAAAGCATTCCGGAAGGTTCTGTACAGCACTCTAAAGCTCCATCTAGTGGAAGAAATAGGAAATGCATCAATTTAATAAAGGCTCATGTGGCACGTATGGACTAGTAATTACATATAGAGTATAAGAGAAAGGGAAAATAATACAATGACCATTAATTTGGGGAATTATTTTTAATGACTGAATACACTAGATGCTCCAAAAGGCTAAGAAAAGGTAAACAAAAAAAATCATAAAAATGTCAGTTTTATATGAATGACATGTGAAAGACAAAGAGGCTAAGGCAGCATAAGTAATCTGCACAGTCCGGGGCGATCTATAATAAAGACTAAATAAGAATACATGGTGGGCTTATTCTCTGCACCTGTTTATCTCCATTCACAAGTAAAGGAGGAATATTTCAGGTAGGAGAAATGTTTACTTCCGTTTAAAGCTACAAAGCCAGCTCATTAAATTGCCTATAAAGTTAATAGCAATTTACAGTATTTATCTGCTCAAACAGCTCCAGCATCATTGAAACCATCTGCTGAGCTGAATATATCACTGCTATAGAATAAACAAGATTGACATTTTCTCCGGTCCTCGCATTAATTGCAAAATACTTTCTGGCAACGTGTCAAAGTGATTCTCAACCAGCATTGATGCAGAAATCACAACATTAATTAGCTTCAATATTTAAAGATACATTTCTAATTTCGCTCTGCTCTCCATTCACTGTCAGCAGCAGAGGATTAGCCGACAGGAGAATTAATGGGATGTGTACATTTATGCATCCTTGGTCCAGGTCATTCTAACGCTGTCAGTTTGATTATAAAATAGACTCCTAGCTGTCATAAGGAACCGTACAGAATCTGATCAGCTTCTCCGCGTTTGCTTCCATGCATAAATTAAATTACATTGACTTGCAATGCAGGACAGCTGATTGTATTTATTTTAATACATGATAATAATGGTAGAGGTGATGCTTAATTCCTAAAATTAAAGGGAAACTATTACCGTGTTTTTGCTACCTCGTCTGAGAGCAGCATGATGTAGGAAAATAGACCCTGATTCCAGTGATATATCACTTGGCTTACTGAAGTTGTGCCACAATCAGAGTATCAGAAAGCTAAACCTGCCCACGCCCTTGATTAGCAAATTTCTGTGTACACTGTACACTGTACATTGACAGTAAGCTGCTAATCAATGGCGGGGGTGGGGCTAGACTAGGATGCACGTGGGCACTAGTCCGGGCAGTGATAATCTCCTGGTGCGAAAGCATTCATTATATTGAAACTACAGCACCAGCCTATTATGTGAAACATCACTGAAATCAGTGTCTCAGCCCCTACCTCATGGTGTTCTCATTACATAGCAAAACCTGCTGACAGATTCCCTTTAAAAGGAGTATGTTACCAGAAAATGATCCATTTTTTATATCAAGTTTTTGTGTTAAATGTATTTTTAAAACCTTTTTCCAAAATCATGTACATGTATATGATTACGGGGGGGGGTTACAGCATGTGGAAAGGGCGCAGGAGCTAAGCTCCATAAACAAGCAGTAGATACCGGTTATGCTACATAGCCGACATCTGTGTCTAACAGAAGCGGCTGTAGATGAGCTGCAATCACAGATGTTAACCATTTAAATGCCATTGTCATTGTCTACATAGAATGTGATCGGTTACACTGATAGGTTACACCAGAGAAGCCCCATGGCTGCGATCTCCTCCTGTGGCCGAACTTGAAATGACAATCAGAATTTCACTATATACTGCAATACTATTGTGTTGCAGTACATAATATAAATAATCAGATGATCGCAGGTTCAATTTCCTTAAGGAAAGTAAAAAAATAATAACAAAAAAAGATTTTAAAAAGCTTTATAAAAAAATTTAAATATAAAAATTTAAACACCACCTTTTCCCCCTATCAAAAATAAAGAAATTTAAAACATAAACATATTTGGAACCACCATGTCTGTAATAGTCTGATCTATCAAATTATAATTAAAGGAGTTGTGCAACAAACAAAAGTATATTCGAATCAACAGATCTTGGAATAAAAATAAGCTCCACAATTGGATGTGTTTAAAAAGAATGTTCCTGTGCTGAGATAACCTTATACATGTGCCCCTGCTGTGTACTGTGTAATGGCTGTGTCTGACCATACAGGAACATGGTCTGATCATACCACAGCTCCTGGGCAGGTGGGAAGCAAAAGAGTATACAGACATTACAGCAAGGGATCACAGCTGATTCTTTCTTTGAGGTAAAATATTGTTTAAAGGCAGGCAGGGAAAAGTTTTATCTCACAAAAAGAATCAGCTGTGATACCATACTCTCTTTTGCTTCCTCCCCTGCCAAGGAGCTGTAGTATGATTAGACCATGTTCCAGTACAGTCAGACACGGCCATTACACAGTACACAGCAGGGGCACATTTATAAGATTATCTCAGCACAGGAACATTTTTTTTTTAAATATCCAATTATGGAAGTTATTATTATTCCAATATCTATTGATTAAAATATATTTTTGTTCATGGCACAACTCCTTTAATTTACTTGAATCAATAAACAAGAAACAAATCAAAACAGCAGGACTGTGATTTTTAAATTTTATTATTTGCAAAAACAAGGGAAAAAAAACAACGATCAAAAGTCATGTCTACCTCAAATTATATAAAATTAAACTTCAACTTGCCACTAGTGTTGAGCCACCCCCGTAGTGTTCGAGTTCGGTTCGTCGAACACCCTTGTGTTCGCCGAACTGTTCGTCGAACTGTTCGTCGAACACCTTCGAACACCGTTAAAACCAATGGCAGGCAAACAAAAACACATAGAAACACATAGAAAACACCTTCAAAGGTGTCCAAAAGCTGACAAACTGCTCAGAAGACATAACTAACACATGGAAAAGTGACAAGTACATATAGTCGTGCGAAAAGAAAAGAGGTGGAGGAGTAAAAGGAGGGGGAGACACAGATATAGGCATGTCATGCCCTTCTAAAATCCAAAAAGTGAGAGGCCAACACGGCCAGTCCGTTCCTGCCCGTGCCACCTCCGTTTGTGCCAGAGCCACGGTGGACCCTGACGGCCAGCCCCCCTCTCCCAATACTGGTGCCTGTCCACTGGTGGGTCGAGCGAGCCCCCCTGTGGTGGAGGCAGCTCTAAGCTTTTTAATTTAAATTGTCTCTCTAATTTGAATGAATACACTTTAAATCCTTTTACAAGGATCTATTGAAGGGCAAGTCTCATGCTAGCAGCCGTGTAATTCCAGCTCCAGTAGCATCCACTAAAGCTGCTTCAGTTAAAAAGCTTTTATAAGGATCGGGCTCGGCTGTCCACCGCAAGGTGTCCTACCGCCAGTCCCAGCCCCTATGCCTTGGGGTGCCTCCTGATGCTCTTCACTGAGTATCCCATGGTCCCAAAGCATTTCCTTTGAAAAAATTAAGTGTCCAAACTACAGGTGGTGTAGCTTGCTTAACAGCCGGGATAATCCGCTGACTAGCAGACACTGCTACTAGGCACAAAGTATTTCCTGGACTAGATGCAGTTAAAAATTTGTAATTAGATACTCTCGTTGGATGCTGAGAAAGCATTCCATAGAGTCTCCTGGCACGCCATATATTATTCTCTTAAAAAGCTTGGGGTAGGGTTCTAGGGGACCCTTTTATAGCCAAAATCACGGCCCCGTATCGCAATGCGTCACCTAGGCTGAAGATAAATGGAACTATAGCACCCCGAGGGCTCGGTTGCTGCAGAGGTATTGCACCTCACCCAGAGGTGTGATATCTCACTCTCAGGTAAGGATGGAGTGTGGATCAGGACCCCGACACCTGCATGCATTACACTACATTACCGTGGTGCAGGGCGACCAATATGCCCCTGAGATGGGCACAACAGTCCCTGTCCCTGGCTGGAGTGGGGGGAGGGAACACCGAGGAAGGGGAACCCTGTAGTGCAGGAGCAGGGAGGAAGCAGTTCCTGGTTGCATTGAGAAGGGAGTATGAAAGGTGGGCACCATCTTAGTTCAGTGCAGAGAAGTCTGAGCAGAAGTGACAGGGAGCAGGGGCTCTGCTTGAGCTCTGCTCCGGAGGCAGGCCTAGTAACAGAGGCCCAGGCCTGGAAGAGGGAGAAGGAAGGAAGAGGAGCGGAGAAGGCTCCAGTAACGAGGAACGAAGGGATCCCAGGGGTGTGGACGGGCGAGTCGCCACCGCACGCCCGAATCCACCTGCGTGGAGGGGTCAGGCCAAAGGGGGAGACCGGTCCCCGAAACTAGGGGAGGCGGGAAACGACCCTCAGCTAGAAACCAGAGGCTGTGACATTTTATGTGGCGCAGCCCCTCGCTTCACCCGCTAGGAGGGCAGCACATAGGGTCAGGGAAACTGGCGCCAAGTTTACCAAGAGGAGGCCAGAGGCAGCCGGACAGAAGGGTTGGTAAGAAAGGCCAGACAAAGGACACACAAAGGGGGTCCTGTGAAGCCCTCCAAAGTTATCTGGGAGTTGTCTGAGCCCCTCACCTGGTGAGCACAGTACGACGTGGGCAGCCGTTACCTGCAGAAGTGGTCTGGATAATAAGAACTATGAGTAAAGGCCCTGGACTGCATCACTGACTCCGTGTCGTTACTGCTGCTGCCCTGCACCATCACCCCCATCCTCCGCATACACTGCCCTGAGGCTATACTCCTCCCGTGGGGAGTTATGCTATGCTCTGCTGCACCCACAACACTCTGACCGCAATCCACGGGTGGCATAGTCGGACATTTAAACATCAAAACCACATAAATAGTTCCGCCACTGGTTTGACCGCCCTGAGCCACGGAACCGGGTCGCCGCCACGGACACTACAACCACCAGCATCCACCAAAAATGGTCCGGCTCCGGATGTCCCAAGGCCCAGGGGGCGCGTCAGAACATTTTCATCACCTTTCATAATCACCAATGGGACAAGGCAGGGATGTCCTCTGTCCCCTCTCTTACACATCCTAGTGACAGAGCACCTGCTCTCATCAATTCGCCATAACCCCAATATTAGGTGGATTGAGGTGGGAGGCACCGAGTACAAGTGCTCTGCATTTGCTGATGATGTCAATCACATATATCCATCAGCAGGCTGTTATGGCTGAAATAGATCACTTTGTTACATGGTCAAATTTTAAAATCAATACAGCGAAGTCTGAGGCCCTCGATGTCTCCCTCCCCAAATCCATACAGGATTCCATCCAGTCCAACTTTCCCTTTGCCTGGCCCTCACAGGGTATCAAATTCTTAGGAATTCCTATTCATAGAGACCTCTCCCATCTATGTTATCTTAATTTTGGGCCCTTTATTGAACAACTCCATACAGACCACGGTTGGCAAGTTAGAACTGTAAGATTCACTATGTGAACCACTGGTGTTTTGTTGAAAAGCACATGTACACTGTGTTCCAAATTATTATGCAAAAAGTGTTTAGGAGTGATAAGGGAAGAATTTGTTTGTTTGTCAGTTAAACTCATTGATGGTGATGTGTGTCAGGGCTCTTTATATCACTGTAAGCAATTGTAGACACCTGTGCTAATTAGTTTGGCAGGTGTGTCCAATGAACGGCAAGACTACTTAAGAAGGCTGTCCCACATTATTAAGCAGCCTACATTTTCTGCCAAAATGGGAAAGAAAAAGGATGTGTCGGCTGCTGAGAAGCAACAAATTGTGGAGTGTTTAGGTCAAGGCATGACTACAATCAACATTGTGCGATGATCAGGATGAAGTGTCTTGGCAATCAAGAAGTATGTAGCTGATTCACAGTACACATGTGTGCGTGCTGATAAGGGCAAATTGAGGACTCTTTCCTACAGGCAATAACGTCAGGTTAAAAGAGCAGCGGCAAAAAAGCATTGTCATAGCAGCAGACAAGTTTTTGAAGCTGCTGGTGCCTCCAACGTCCCCCGAACAACAAGATGCAGGGTCCTTCAGAGGTTTGCAGCTGTGCGTATGCCATCCTGTCGACCTCCTCTATCCAATGCACACAAGCAGAAACGGCTCCAGTGGGCCAAACATTACATGAAGACTGATTTCAAAACTGTTTTGTTCACGGATGAGTGCCGTGCAACGCTTGATGGTCCAGATGGACGGAGTGGAAGATGGCTGGTTGATGGATACCCAACGCAAACACGGCTACAGCGCCAACAAGTTGGAGGTGGAGTAATGTTTTGGCTGGAATCATGGGGAGAGAGATTGTCAGCCCCTTTAGGATCCCTGAAGGGGTAAAGATGAACTCCATAATGTATGTGAGTTTCTCAAACAGCACTTCCTGCCATGGTTCAAGAAGAAGAACCGTGTATTCCACAGCAAGATCATTTTCATGCATGATAATGCACTGTCTCATGCTGTACATAACACATCTGCATCTCTGGCTGATGTGGGCATAAAAGGGGACAAACTTATGGTGTGACCCCCATGCTCCCCTGACCTCTACCCCATTCAGAACCTCTGGAGCATCATCAAAAGGAGTGTCTATGATGGTGGGAGGCAGTTCACATCTAAGCAACAGCTCTGGGAGGGTATTCTGTCCTCATGCAAAACAATTGAAGCAGAAACCATCCAAAACCTGACAAATTCAATGGACGAGAGAGATCAGAAGCTCCTTTCGAACAAGGGGTCCTATGTGCAAATGTAACATCACCTAGAATAAAGTTTTGAGTTGAAAACTGTTTGATTTCAGTTTCTAATAACCTGCTAATGCTTATAATTTCAAAAATGACCATTTTTTTGGTCTTTATTAAAATGAAAAGGTTGATCGAAGAGTGTGGGGGATCTAAGAGTGTGGCAACCCAGTAGTCAGGATTACTTCGAATTCTGACAATCTGAGGGTCATGTTGCAGGTAGTGCAGCAAGAAGGCACTTATGTGTCCTGCGCATCTCGGAGCCCCAAAATTATTTTCCGGGCTAGATGCAGCTAAAAATTATTATTAATTTTAAATCTGGTGGAGCTTAGTATAGATGGCCTAATACAGTGTTCCCCAACTCCAGTCCTCAAGGCCCACCAACAGGTCATGTTTTCAGGATTTCCTTAGTTACACAGGTGATGTAATTATTGCCTGTGCAGGTGATGGAATTATCACCTGTGCAATACTAAGTAAATCCTGAAAACATGACCTGTTGGTGGGCCTTGAGGACTGGAGTTGGGGAACCCTGGCCTAATAGAATCATTACTAGTGTTGAGCCACCCCCGTAGTGTTCGAGTTCGGTTCGGTTCGTCGAACACCCGTGTGTTCGCCGAACTGTTCGTCGAACACCTTCGAACACCGTTAAAACCAATATCAGGCAAACAAAAACACATAGAAACACATAGAAAACACCTTCAAAGGTGTCCAAAAGCTGACAAACTGCTCAGAAGACACAACTAACACATGGAAAAGTGACAAGTACATATAGTCATGCGAAAAGAAAAGAGGTGGAGGAGTAAAAGGAGGGGGAGACACAGATATAGGCATGTCATGCCCTTCTAAAATCCAAAAAGTGAGAAGCCGACACGGCCAGTCCGTTCCTGCCTGTGCCACCTCTGTGTCGCCGGGTTTGTGCCAGAGCCGCGGTGGACCCTGACGGCCAGCCCCCCTATCCCAATACTGGTGCCTGTCCGCCGGTGGGTCGAGGCCCCCCACGGTGGGGGGGGGAGTAACATCTGCAGAAGAAAGACCATCTTCCAGCCAAACTAAGATGTCGACTTCTTTTCGTGGACAATGTGATACGATCCCATTCTTACGGACACGCCCATCGCTACAAATTCTAGATGAGGCACAAAAACAGCAGGTGCTTCAACGGATATCAAGTGCTCCTTCAAGTGGGCTCTCCATCACCTCAATTTCAACATCACAAATACTCCAGTCCTCAGAGGTGTCACCCCAATCGCATTTGCTTCCTCACAGCTCCCAAGTCTCCAGCTGCCCGTCTGAGTATGGGGTAACACAGATGGCTGAGTCTGCCCAGCTGTTTACTCATACTATAGCCTGGGAAACGGAAGTCTGCTCCAGAGCTTCTGTTAATCCAGATTAGGAAATGTTCTGATCCGATGCCCAGAATCTTTATAAGTTGGATCCAGGACCAGATGAAGAAGGTTCTGAGCATAATGTAGACCCTTGTTCCCAAACTGTAACTCCTGTTGGTGGAGACAATGATGAAGACGATGATGAGACTCAAATACCTGATTGGAGCGACAACTTGACTTTTCGGTCAGGGCAGGAAGAAGTTGGCTCTGAGGGCGACGGGTGTGATAACACACAGGGTGATGATGACGAGGTTGGAGATCCCACTTACTGTCAACCCACAGTCAGCCAGTCGATGAGGTCAGCAGAGGAGGTGGAGGAGGATGTGACTAGCCCTGGGGATGGGGATGACTCGGTACCCGGGCATTTGCCTGGCCTTGGGGATGTCGCGGTGGTCGGCTCCCTGGCCCGTACCCTGGGGTCTCTCTTTAAAAGGGTGGATAATTGTTAATTTTATAAGAGTTCATGACGCCACCTGTGGTATCTGGTGACAAGCACCAGCGCTGCAGCAGTCCACTGAGGCCGGTGATAAGGCAGCTCGATGGTATAGCTCCCCACAGGTGGAGCTAGGTCTCAGGGCAGCGTATGCAGGGGGAATGCAGGACAGGCGAGACCCAGCTGGGTCAGAGCAAGAACGGGAACGGACACGGTAGTCACTTCAGTACCTTTTACTGGTGGAAATTCAGGCACATCCCGGATCACTGTAGGGTGAAGGTTGCATATCAGGATCCTCCCCAATGAGCGGGTGTAGGGCCTCCTGTTTCTTGCCTCTGCGTAGTAAGTTTCTGACCTGCCTGGAGCTAGGCCTAACTTTGTCTCTGTCCTGCGCTGGCTGACCTTGTGGTAGGGCCTTCTCTTGGAGTTCACGCTCCCAGTATGCGGGGCCTAAGCGTCTCCTGGCTCTGTTACATATCAGCACCTTAGCGATCCTGGGACTTGTAGTTCTCCAGGGATTCCGGTTATGCCTTACTGGGTCATAGAGATACCGGTAAGCTCGGATCCTGTGTCCGGTAAATGCTTCGGGGTGAGCTGGTTAAGCTCCTCTGCCCCTTATGTACTAACTCGCCACTCGCCTTCGGCCTACTCGGGCCCTCACTAGGCTATACACATTAACGGCAGCTTGCCGCGCTTCACTGATCTTACGGCACCGGCACACCTTAAGCTCTATCTGGGCTCCCTGAATCTAGCAAGCAGGAGCCTCGTGCTCCACTGCTGAACTATTAACTGCGTTCTCTAGACTAGACTTTGGATCAAGGCAACCTAACATGTCCGCCTGCATCTTCCTCACAGACCGGCAGTTGCCGGGGACACCCTACTCAACACTGTCTAAGCACAACAGCCAGCCCTCGGTCCCTCAGATGTGGAAAAGTAAAAGACCATTTCCTCCTAGCCATGAGAAAGCTAAGAGGTTGAATTTCACCATCTGCAAGCTGTTGGCTACAGAAATGCTGCCTTTCCACCTGGACGACACAGAGGATTTTCGAGACCTTATATCCGTCACAGTGCCCCAGTACCAGATGCCCAGTCGGCACTACTTCTCAAAGAAAGGTGTGCCTGCGCTCCAATAGCATGTCGCACACAACATCACCGCTTCTTTGAGAAACTCTGTGTGTGACAGGGTGCACTTCACCACAGACACTTGGACGAGAAGGCATGGACAGGGGCGTTACATGTCGCTGACTGGGCACTGGGTAACTATGGTGACAGCAGGACAAGGGGCTGCTGTCCAAGTCTTACCGTCCCCACGAGTTGTGTGTTAATCCTCTTTATCTCGAACTTCCTCCACTGCTTCTGCCTCCTCAACCTCCTCTCGGTCCTCCACCTGCACCCAAAGCCTGTCTGGTAATGCCACCTGCTTTCTAACTGCGCAGAAGGAAACCTGCACACCTCCTTACTATGCTGGCAGCAGGGCTCAACGCATCAGTGTTTACTTTGAAATGTCTGGGAAATGTGAGTCACACAGCTGAGGAGTTTTGGTCAGCTCTGGAGACCCAGTTTCATGAAAGGTTGTCTCCACTGGACCTGCAACCAGGGAAGGCCATGTGCGACAATGCTGCAAACCTGGGTGTGGCACTTCGCCGGGGCAATGTCACACACGTGCCTTGTATGGCTCACGTGTTGAACCTGGTTGTCCAGCAATTTTTAGCCCACTATCCCGGACTAAATGGCCTTCTGCAGAGTGCACGGTCGCTGTGTGCTCACTTCCGCCGTTCGCATCCCGCAGTTCAACGACTTACATCTCTACAGAAGTCGTTGGGCCTGCCAGTTCACCGGCTGAAATGCGATGTGCCGACACGGTGGAATTCAACTCTGCACATGTTGCAGCGACTGTGGCAGCACCGACAAGCCCTGGTGCAATACGTTCTGACGTATAGCCTGGGCCAACGAGATCCAGAGGTGGGGCAAATCACGCTGGAGGAGTGGTCTCAGATCAGGGACCTATGCACCCTTCTGCACAGTCTTGAAATGGCGACGAAGATGTTTAGTGCTGACGATGCCATTATCAGCATGACTATTACGGTGATTTACATGCTGGAGCACATGTTAAACAGAATTCGGAGTCAGGTGGTGGGACAAGAGGAGGTGGAGGAAGTAGAGGAGGAGTCGTATGCGGAAGGGATAACATCTCCAAGGTCCAGACGGTTGGCAGCACCAAGGCGGCAGGCATGGGAGGGTGGGGGAGAGGGATTAACCAGGGCGCATGGTAGCAGCCAAACTGTTGAGGAAGGTGCAGGAGCCGAGGAAGAAGTGGAGGACGAACAGGCAATGGGCATGGAAGACTCATCAGATGAGGGAGACCTTGATCACATTTCTGTTGTGCGAGGTTGGAGGGAGAGGGCAGAGGAAGGAAGCATGATTCTTACCTCGCTACCAACACAACAAGGACTTGGTCCTTCTGGATGCGCAAGACACATGAGTGCCTTCTTGCTGCACTACCTGCAACATGACCCCCGGATTGTCAGAATTCGAAGTAATCCCGACTACTGGGTTGCCACACTCTTAGATCCCCGGTATAAAAGTATATTTGCCGAAATAATTCCTGCCATAAAAAGGTATTGATGAATGCAGGAGTATCTGTTGCAGAATCTTACATGTGCTTTTCCACAAAACACCAGTGGTGCACGTAGTGAATCTCACAGTTCTAACTTGCCAACGGTGGGACTGTCGAGTCTTCATCACTCAAACAGTAACAGTAACACAGTATCTGCTGGTAACAGCAATTTTGTGGAATCGTTTCACCACTTTTTTAGACCATCCTTTGCAAGGCCACAGGAGACAAGAAGTCTGACACATAGTCAATGCCTAGAGAGGATGGTACAGGAGAATCTCCAAGTGAACATCGAAGCCATGACTGTGTCACTGGACCCTTGCTCATTTTGGTATTCCAATCTTGAAAAATCGCCGGAGCTCGCCACTCATGCCTTGGAGATCTTGTCATGCCATGCAGCCAGCGTTCTCTCTGAACGTGTGTTCAGCGCTGCTGGAGGTGTGCTGACAGATAAGCGCACGCGGCTGTCCACTGAGAATGTAGACAGACTCACGTTCATAAAGATGATCAAATCATGGATTCGCAAGGACATTTCTACCCCTGTGTCATCCTCGGGAGACTAAAAGCTTGGGGATTTGGTAAAATCACCTCACCAACCGTTTTAAGCAACAGTGGGGCAATTGATGCCACTTAACCCTAGAACGCATGACCATAAAAATCTACACTTTCACATACCTGGGGCCCTTTAGGCCCGTGTGCAAATAACATGGAATAACTCAAACTCAAATGACAAACAACTATATACATGAAGAATACCTAGAGTTTCAAAATTCTAACTAAAGCAATCTTGCAGAAAATAGAAAACAATTAACTGGGCGGGCCTGCAAGGCCACAGGTATGCGTTCTAGGGTTAAGTGGTGTCTGTGCCACAATTTTGGGAGTCCCCTTGCTGTGTCTTACGTGACGTTGGCATCGTCAATTCCAGGTGGGTTGGGTCGCACCCCCCCTTTTAACTGTAAGAAACTACATACACTATGGCTTGGGGTAACACAGATGGTTGAGTCTGAAGAGCTGTTTACTCAGAGGTCTGCTCCAAATATTCAGTGTCTGCTAGTCAGCGTAGAATTTTTAACTGCATCTAGCCTAGGCAATACTTTGGGCGTAGTAGCCCAGCTGCGAAGCAAGCTGCACCGCCTGTGTATCTAATAAGAATTTTTAAATTAATCTAGCCTAGGCAGACTGTGGGGACCCCCAACCAAACCCAGATGCTCAGCCCCCCTACCGCCCCCCTTTCATGGACAACCCAATAATGTAACTCTTACAACTGGATGGGTGAGGATCGGTCACAGCTTTATTAACTCTTTATACTCATTCCATTAGAAAGGCATTTTATTTCTAAAATAATTCAGCTTGTTGCAGCATGCCCTGGGTCCCCACTCCGGCAAGTTGGCCAACAAGTGTAACTCTCCAACATGTCCTTTCTATTTCCAGGCCACGGAGGATCCAGCGTACTCGTATGCAGGACTCTGACCCCCACCCATCACTCTTAACGCTTATTCCACTCCGTCCTGGAGTCCTGACAGGAATATGTCCAGTCCAATATCTATTAAGTGAACACCGTCGGCCCGTATGAGGCCTGCTTTATCTCCTTCCAGTTGTCGGTGTCGTATCACTACACCACCTCTGTCTCTTCTAAATTTTGCCATCCGAATATTTATTACCCGCCTTGTCCATTCGATGGCCGTGATGTCTCGCGCACCTTGCCATACCGCTATCGGCACAATCTCTGACCATACTATAGCTAATTTTGTGAAAAATTCTCTGAAGCGCTCAGTGTCTAGTTTCATTATTGCCATTAGTTATGCGCTCTTGTGATGACCTAGGTTGTTTCCCCCGGCCTGTATAACTGAGATGACCGGACCTCTTGCCTCTCTCCCTACCTTGATTACCTCCATTAGTACCTGTGGCCATAGCAGGCCTCTAATACCTCTCCAGTTGAAATATGTGTTATGAAACTCTAATTTCCTCCAGCCTGGGTGGACTTTCGCCCTTTTTTGTGCCCAATATATATACGAGTGGCCTATCACTCACACTGTTGGCTTAGCGTCACCTGTAAAAGAAACAAACCACGTTAGAATAACAAGTCCGGTCTTCTGTATCTCGCCAAACACGTGGATCGCCATCTCCCTATCCTCTGAACTTCCGTTTCTGACAGTCCTGCTCTTGCTGCTTCCGTGGCCGCACCTATGCGGAATGAGTGTGTCCCGTAATCTTTGGGGTGGTTCCCTGCCTATGTTATGCATTTATTAAATATAGCTTGGAACAGGTATCTTGATAATGGCGTTCCATCAATGTGTGATACGAAGAAATTACTTTGTGATCTGATGGTTAGATATGTTTTTACTATTGTTACCCGACTCAGTGTACCGTTTGTGGGTTGTAGAAGTACCCAAGTACCCCTGCCCGCTGGAACCGTTTTCGATTGGTGTATGCGTACACGTATTGCATTATTGGCTATGACTACTTCCTGGTGTAATAAGCGTCCACTGGTGGTAATTTTGGATTGAGGGACTAATTCGCTTATACATAGCGCCCCGAAGAAGGCGATCACAAATGCAGTAGACATTAGTGTTGCTTCAAATTGTGAGTGTCATGTTAATGGTGTTAGGGATATGATGTGAGAAATCAGTTTTAGTGACACGGGACGGGACGTCTACATTCCTGACTTGGCTGACCCCTTTTCCACCCTTTTATGGATTGTCTGATGATGAATCTTTGTCACATCTTCCCAATTCAGTAGTTGGAAGTGAAATGCTACTCCGGTCAGACACCGCTGCGCTGATGCCCCTGATATGCCCCTCATCATTAGCTGGTGGAGAAATTCTATGGTGACTTGTGATCTGGCTTGTTCACATTGGTCAACCCGTCTGCCTGCTACTAGTCGTGTCCACTCTTCCCATGCCTTACCGTATGCTTGCCACGTTGACGGGGCAACTGACGCTCTGATTAATGGCATCAACTATTCGCCACTAGATCCCATAGGGAGGGTGGGCAACTGTTGCCCGATGGGTGGGCGTTGTGGAAGAGCTCTGTGAAAATCTGCCAATTGAATTGTTATAAAGCGTTAGCAGCAGCTTTATACCCCTCAGCATAGTGGCTAGCGCGGACCTATACATTGTGTTTCAGGCACAGGAATACTAGCCTGCGTAGTAGGCCTAGCACTGGGAGAGACGATGATGCCATCTTATTAATGCAGTGCGCTAGGCTGGTGTTTTGTGTTATGAAGCGTATATTTTTGTTAGCCAGGCGCGCGCCTCATATTTCTATTGCTACCACTATTGGGAAAAATTATTTTCAGGGCTAGATGCAGCTAAAAATTATTATTAATTTCAAAGCAGGTGGAGCTTGGTATAGATGGCCTAATACAATGAGTCCCACACACTGCTAGAAGCCCAAATATTTTTTCAGAGGTAGATGCAGATAAAAATTATTTTTAATTTGCAACCTGATGGAGGTCAGTATAGATGGACTAATAGAGAAAGTCCCACACACTGCTAGAAGGCCAAATATTTTTTCAGAGCTAGATGCAGATAAAAATTATATTCAATTTGCAACCTGATGGAGGTCAGTATAGATGGACTAATAGAGAAAGTCCCACACACTGCTAGAAGGCCAAATATTTTTTCAGAGGTAGATGCAGATAAAAATTATATTCAATTTGCAACCTGATGGAGGTCAGTATAGATGGACTAATAGAACAAGTCCCACACACAGCTAGAAGCCCAAATATTTTTTCAGAGGTACTGTAGATGCAGATAAAAATTATTTTTAATTTGCAACCTGATGGAGGTCAGTATAGATGGACTAATAGAGAAAGTCCCACACACTGCTAGAAGGCCCAATATTTTTTCAGAGGTAGATGCAGAAAAAAATTTTTTCAGTTTGCAACCTGATGGAGGTCAGTATAGATGGACTAATACAACAAGTCCCACACACAGCTAGAAGCCCAATATTTTTTCAGAGGTAGATGGAGAAAAAAATATATTCAGTTTGCAACCTGATGGAGGTCTGTATAGATGGATTAATAGAACAAGTCCCACACACAGCTAGAAGCCCAATATTTTTTCAGAGGTAGATGCAGAAAAAAATATATTCAGTTTGCAACCTGATGGAGGTCTGTATAGATGGATTAATAGAACAAGTCCCACACACAGCTATAAGCCCAATATTTTTTCAAAGGTAGATGCAGAAAAAAATATATTCAGTTTGCAACCTGATGGAGGTCAGTATAGATGGACTAATACAACAAGTCCCACACACAGCTAGAAGCCCAATATTTTTTCAGAGGTAGATGCAGAAAAAAATATATTCAGTTTGCAACCTGATGGAGGTCTGTATAGATGGATTAATAGAACAAGTACCACACACAGCTAGAAGCCCAAATATTTTTTCAGAGGTAGATGCAGATAAAAATTATTTTTAATTTGCAATGTGATGGAGGTCAGTATAGATGGACTAATAGAGAAAGTCCCACACACTGCTAGAAGGCCAAATATTTTTTCAGAGCTAGATGCAGATAAAAATTATCTTCAATTTGCAACCTGATGGAGGTCAGTATAGATGGACTAATAGAACAAGTCCCACACACAGCTAGAAGCCCAAATATTTTTTCAGAGGTACTGTAGATGCAGATAAAAATTATTTTTAATTTGCAACCTGATGGAGGTCAGTATAGATGGACTAATACAACAAGTCCCACACACAGCTAGAAGCCCAATATTTTTTCAGAGGTAGATGCAGAAAAAAATATATTCAGTTTGCAACCTGATGGAAGTCTGTATCGATGGACTAATAGAATGATGCTATGCCCAAAAGATTTTACTTCACTAGGTGCAGTAAAAAAATTGGTATTCTATACACAGGTGGTATATCTTGCAACACAGATAGGCTACTCCACTGACTAACACACTCTGCAATAGGCCAGAAAGGATTAGCTTTGCTAGATTCAGCCAAATGCTGTGAAAAAAACTTGCACAGCACTGGCACAGACCTGCCTGGCAAAAACTGATAGGAACTGATGTAACCTAGTCCTGAAAAGGACTCCAATTACAATTAGTCTTTACTCCCACAACCTATCTATTTAAGAGCACAGACCTGCCTGATAAAAGTCATAGGAAATGCTGTAACCTAGTCCTTAAAAGGACTGCAATCACAACTATTCCCTACTCCCAAGCTATTTGTAGATTTGTGCGAAAATTGGCTTGAAATTAACAAGGTATAGCGCACACAGCAACAGCGGTGCCATCTAACACGCAGCTGCAGCAGTGAGAAAATGGTGGCGACGGGGAAAATGGCTTGGTCTTATAGGGCAAGGACATGTGACATACACTGCCAATGACACATGCCCTTGCTTGTGTGAAAAAAAGCACTTCGCTCCGTGTGTGCGCTGCTGATATGCTGACAGATTGCACCTCCCCACTGTAAATGCGGGAAAGAGAAAAAAAAAATGGAGATCTTCATTGTTCCTGCAGAGATCCATCCCCTGCCCCTCCCCCCACCCCGCTGTACACTCAAACTGCGTATTAACATTAATTTTCATCATTGCTGAGAAAAAATCCAGTTATGATTTTGGTGCACGAACAGTTATCGAACATAACCTCGAACAGCCAAATTTTTCTCAAATTGTTCGTGTTCGCCGAACGGCTCGAACACCGCCCAAAACAGCTCGAATTTGAGATTGGCGAACAGTTCGAGTAGAACAACACTCATCTCTAATCATTACCGCACACTGCTACAAAGCCCAAATAATTTTCCAGCCAAGATATAGATAAACATGATTAGTAATTTTAAATCTGGTGGAGTTTAGTATAGATGGCCTAATAGAATCATTACTGCACACTGCTACAAAGCCCAAATAATTTTCCAGCCAAGATACAGATAAACATGATTAGTAATTTGAAAGCTTAAAACGGTTGGTGAGGTGATTTTAACCAATCATCAAGCTTTTACTCTCCCCAGGATGACACAGGGGTAGAAAAGTCGTTTCGGATCCATGATTTGTTCATCTTTATGAACGTGAGTTTGTCTGCATTAACAGTGGAGAGCCGCGTGCGCTTATCTGTCAGCACACCACCAACAGCGCTGAACACACGTTCAGACAGAACGCTGGCTGCGGGGCATGACAAGATCTCCAAGGCGTAAGTGGCGAGCTCCGGCCATTTATCCAGATTGGAAGCCCAAAAAGAGCAAGGGTCCAGTGACACAGTCATGGCTTCAATGTTTACTTGGAGATACTCCTGTACCATCGTCTCTAGGCGTTGACTATGTGTCAGACTTCTTGTCTCCTGTGGCCTTGCAAAGGATGAGCTAAAAAAGTGGTGAAATGATTCCACAAAATTGATGTTACCAGCAGATACTATGTTTCTGTTACGGTTTGAGTGCTGAACACTCGACGGTCCCACGGTTGGCAAGTTTGAACTGTGAGATTCACTACGTGCACCACTGGTGTTTTGTGGAAAAGCACATGAAAGATTCTGCAACAGTCTCTGATGATACTCCTGCATGCGTGCATCCCTTTCTATGGCAGGAATTATTTCTGCAAATTTACTTTTGTACCGGGGATCTAACAGTGTGGCAACCCAGTAGTCAGGATTATTTCTAATTCTCCCAATTCGAGGGTCATGTTGCAGGTAGTGCAGCAAGAAGGCAATCATGTGTCTTGCGCATCCAGGAGCACCAAGTCCCTGTTGTGTTGGTGGCGAGGTAACAATCATGCTTCCTTCCTCTGTCCTCTCCCCCGAACCTCGCACAACAGAAATGTGATCAAGGTCTCCCTCTTCTGATGAGTGTTCCATCAGTTCGTCCTCCACTTCTTCCTGGGCTCCTGCACCTTCCTCACTAGTTTGGCTGCTACCATGCGCCCTGGTAAAACCATCTCCCCCACCCTCACATGCCTGCCGCCTTGGTGCTGCCGACCGTCTGGACCTTTCAGATGTTAGCCCTTCCGCATACAACTCCTCCTCCTCTACTTCCTCCACCTCCTCTTGTGCCACCACCTGACTCCGAATTCTGTTTAACATGTGCTCCAGCATGTAAATCACCAGAAAAGTCATGCTGATAATGGCATCGTCAGCACTAAACATCTTCGTCGCCATTTCAAAACTGTGCAGAAGGGTACAAAGGTCCCTGATCTGAGACCACTCCTCCAGCGTGATTTGCCCCACCTCTGGATCCCGTTGGCCCAGGCTATACGTCAGAACGTATTGCACCAGGGCTTGTCGGTGCTGCCACAGTCGCTGCAACATGAGCAGAGTTGAATTCCACCGGGTAGGCACATCGCATTTTAGCCGGTGAAGTGGCAGGCCCAACGACTTCTGTAGAGATGTAAGTCGCTGAGCTGCGGGATGCGAATGGCGGAAGTGAGCACACAGCGACCGTGCCCTCTGCAGAAGGCCATCTAGTCCGGGATAGTGGGCTAAAAATTGCTGGACAACCAGGTTCAACACGTGAGCCATACAAGGCACGTGTGTGACATTGCCCTGGCGAAGGGCCGCACCCAGGTTTGCAGCATTGTCGCACACAGCCTTCCCTGGTTTCAGGTCCAGTGGAGACAACCATTCATGAAAATGGTTCTCCAGAGCTGACCACAACTCCTCAGCTGTGTGACTCACATTTCCCAGACATTTCAAAGTAAAAACCGCCTGATGACGTTAAGCCCTACTGCCAGCATAGTAAGGAGGTGTACAGGATCCCTTCTGCGCAGTTAGAAAGCTTGTGGCATGACCAGACAGGCTTTGGGTGCAGGTGGAGGACCGAGAGGAGGTTGAGGAGGCAGAAGCAGTGGAGGAACTTTGAGATAAAGAGGATTGACGCACAACTCGTGGGGACGGCAAGACTTGGACAGCAGCCCCTTGTCCTGCTGTCACCATAGTTACCCAGTGCCCAGTCAGCGACATGTAACGCCCCTGTCCATGCCTACCCGTCCAAGTGTCTGTGGTGAAATGCACCCTGTCACACACAGAGTTTCTCAAAGAAGCGGTGATGTTGTGTGCGACATGCTGGTGGAGCGCAGGCACACCTTTCTTTGAGAAGTAGTGCTGACTGGGCATCTGGTACTGGGGCACTGTGACGGACATAAGGTCTTGAAAATCCTCTGTGTCCACCAGGCGGAATGGCAGCATTTCTGTAGCCAAGAGCTTGCAGATGGTGAAATTCAACCTCTTAGCTTTCTCATGGCTAGGAGGAAATGGTCTTTTACTTGTCCACATCTGAGGGACTGAGGGCTGGCTGTTGTGCTTAGACGGGGTTGATAAGGGTGTCCCCGGCAAACTGCCGGTTTGTGAGGAAGATGCAGGCGGACATGTTAGGTTGCCTTGATCCAAAGGTGGTGCTATCGATGTCGGACAGCGCTCAACACCAGCTGGTGTTACTACCTCCAAAGAAAATGATGACCTGCCAATCACGCCAGCTGTTGCAGGTAAAGAGGTGGCAGGTCTGCGTCCCAAAACAGGTGTGACTGCTGTCCCCCCAGTCACAGAGGATGAAGAGGCCGCAGATGCACAAGATGGGGCAGACGATGTTTGGCCCGGCCGGCTAGGCCGCATTGTAGCACAGTGAGCTTCCCACTGCAACTTATGCTTCATGTCCATGTGCAGGTTCATGCATGAAGTACTCAAACTATGTATTTTTTGGCCTCTACTTAGCTTATGTTGACAAATGTTACAGATAACACGAGTTGGGTCATCTTTATCGATCTGAAAAAATGCCCAGGCTATGCAAGGCTTAGCACCCATGCGACCTGAAGAGCCACCACGACTTGTGGTCAGAGGCAGAGTTGTGTTTGAGGATGCAGTTGTTGACGTGCTTCCAGTACTACGCCTCTGTCCAGGAAGGCGCAACCTGACCTCGTCGTCACTAGCATCCTCCTCCACCTCCTCTGCTGACCTCATCTCTTGGCTGACTGTGGGTTGACAGTAAGTGGGATCTCCAACCTCATCATCATCACCCTGTGTGTTATCACACCCGTCGTCCTCAGAGCCAACCTGTTCCTGCCCTGACAAAAAACTAAAGTTGTCGCTCCAATCAGGTATTTGAGTCTCATCATCGTCTTCCTCATTGTCTCCACCAACAGGAGTTACAGTTTGGGAATGAGGGTCTACATTATGGTCAGAACCTTCTGCGTCTGGTCCGGGATCCGACTCATAAAGATTCTGGGCATCAGTGCAGATCATTTCCTCGTCTGGATTCACAGAAGCGCTGGAGCCGACCTCAGATTCCCAGGCTATAGTATGAGTAAACAGCTCTGCAGACTCAACCATCTGTTCTACCTCATACTCAGACGGGCAGCTGGAGATTTGGGAGCTGTGAGGAAGCAAGTGCGATTGGGGTGACACCTCTGAGGACTGGAGTATTTGTGATGTTGAAGTTGATGTGGAGGAGAGCCCACTTAAAGGAGCACTTGATATCCGTTGAAGCACCTGCTGTTTTTGTGCCTCATCTGGAATTTGTAGCAATTGGCATGGCCGTAAGAAAGGGATCTTATCACATTGTCCGCTAATAGAAATAGACATTTTAGTTTTGCTGGAAGATGGTCTTTCTTCTGCAGATGTTACTGCTGCTTTAACACCTACTCCACGGACACAACCTTTTTTCCCCTTCCCAACACGCCTATTCCCCTTTCCACCAGCAGCAGGCCTTTTTCCACTCATTTTGGTGGTTAACTAATTCACAACTCTGGAGTTGTTTGCACAAAAAAACAATGGATAGGAACCGAGCAGAGCTGAGTGGCCAAACTGTGGTATTAGGCCAAAACTATTGTCTGGGATAGATGCAGAAAAAAATTATATTCAGTTTGCAACCTGATGGAGGTCAGTATAGATGGACTAATAGAACAAGTCCCACACACTGCTTGAAGGCCAAATATTTTTTCAGAGCTAGATGCAGAAAAAATTATATTCAATTTGCAACCTGATGGAGGTCAGTATAGATGGACTAATAGAACAAGTCCCACACACTGCTAGAAGGCCGAATATTTTTTCAGAGCTAAATGCAGAAAAAAATTATATTCAATTTGCAACCTGATGGAGGTCAGTATAGATGGACTAATAGAACAAGTCCCACACACTGCTAGAAGGCCAAATATTTTTTCAGAGGTAGATGCAGAAAAAAATTATATTCAGTTTGCAACCTGATGGAGGTCAGTATTGATGGACTAATAGAAAAAGTCCCACACACTGCTAGAAGGCCAAATATTTTTTCAGAGCTAGATGCAGAAAAATATTATATTCAATTTGCAACCTGATGGAGGTCAGTATAGAAGGACTAATAGAACAAGTCCCAAACACTGCTAGAAGGCCAAATATTTTTTCAGAGCTAGATGCAGAAAAAAATTATATTCAATTTGCAACCTGATGGAGGTCAGTATTGATGGACTAATAGAACAAGCCCCAAACACTGCTAGAAGGCCAAATATTTTTTCAGAGGTAGATGCAGAAAAAAATTATATTCAGTTTGCAACCTGATGGAGGTCAGTATAGATGGACTAATAGAACAAGTCCCACACACTGCTAGAAGGCCAAATATTTTTTCAGAGCTAGATGCAGAAAAAAATTATATTCAATTTCCAACCTGATGGAGGTCAGTATAGATGGACTAATCGAACAAGTCCCACACACTGCTAGAAACCCAAAATATATTTTCAGAGGTAGATGCAGAAAAAAATTATATTCAGTTTGCAACTTGATGGAGGTCAGTATAGATGGACTAATAGAACAAGTCCCACACACTGCTAGAAGGCCAAATATTTTTTCAGAGGTAGATGCAGAAAAAAATTATATTCAGTTTGCAACCTGATGGAGGTCAGTATTGATGGACTAATAGAACAAGTCCCACACACTGCTAGAAGGCCAAATATTTTTTCAGAGCTAGATGCAGAAAAATATTATATTCAATTTGCAACCTGATGGAGGTCAGTATAGATGGACTAATAGAACAAGTCCCACACACTGCTAGAAGGCCAAATATTTTTTCAGAGCTAGATGCAGAAAAAAATTATATTCAATTTGCAACCTGATGGAGGTCTGTATAGATGGACTAATAGAACAAGTCCCACACACTGCTAGAAGCCCAAATATATTTTCAGAGGTAGATGCAGAAAAAAATTATATTCAGTTTGCAACTTGATGGAGGTCAGTATAGATGTACTAAGAGAACAAGTTCCACACACTGCTAGAAGGTCAAATATTTTTTCAGAGCTAGATGCAGAAAAAAATTATATTCAATTTGCAACCTGATGGAGGTCAGTATAGATGGACTAATAGAACAAGTCCCACACACTGCTAGAAGCCCAAATATTTTTTCAGAGCTAGATGCAGAAAAAAATTATATTCAATTTGCAACCTGATGGAGGTCAGTATTGATGGACTAATATAACAAGTCCCAAACACTGCTAGAAGGCCAAATATTTTTTCAGAGGTAGATGCAGAAAAAAATTATATTCAGTTTGCAACCTGATGGAGGTCAGTATAGATGGACTAATAGAACAAGTCCCACACACTGCTAGAAGGCCAAATATTTTTTCAGAGCTAGATGCAGAAAAACATTATATTCAATTTGCAACCTGATGGAGGTCAGTATAGATGGACTAATAGAACAAGTCCCACACACTGCTAGAAGGCCAAATATTTTTTCAGAGCTAGATGCAGGAAAAAATTATATTCAATTTGCAACCTGATGGAGGTCAGTATAGATGGACTAATAGAACAAGTCACACACACTGCTAGAAGCCCAAATATATTTTCAGAGGTAGATGCAGAAAAAAATTATATTCAGTTTGCAACCTGATGGAGGTCAGTATAGATGTACTAATAGAACAAGTCCCACACACTGCTAGAAGGCCAAATATTTTTTCAGAGCTAGATGCAGAAAAATATTATATTCAATTTGCAACCTGATGGAGGCCAGTATAGATGTACTAATAGAACAAGTCCCACACACAGCTAGAAGCCCAAATATTTTTTCAGAGGTAGATGCAGAAAAAAATTATATTCAGTTTGCAACCTGATGGAGGTCAGTATAGATAGACTAATAGAACAAGTCCCACACACTGCTAGAAGGCAAAATATTTTTTCAGAGCTAGATGCAGAAAAAAATTATATTCAATTTGCAACCTGATGGAGGTCAGTATAGATGGACTAATAGAACAAGTCCCACACACTGCTAGAAGGCCAAATATTTTTTCAGAGCTAGATGCAGAAAAATATTATATTCAGTTTGCAACCTGATGGAGGTCAGTATAGATGGACTAATAGAACAAGTCCCACACACTGCTAGAAGCCCAAATATTTTTTCAGAGGTAGATGCAGAAAAAAATTATAAGCAGTTTTCAACCTGATGGAGGTCAGTATAGATGGATTAATAGAACAAGTCCCACACACTGCTAGAAGGCCAAATATTTTTTCAGAGCTAGATGCAGAAAAATATTATATTCAATTTGCAACCTGATGGAGGCCAGTATAGATCGACTAATAGAACAAGTCCCACACACAGCTAGAAGCCCAAATATTTTTTCAGAGGTAGATGCAGAAAAAAATTATATTCAGTTTGCAACCTGATGGAGGTCAGTATAGATAGACTAATAGAACAAGTCCCACACACTGCTAGAAGGCAAAATATTTTTTCAGAGCTAGATGCAGAAAAAAATTATATTCAATTTGCAACCTGATGGAGGTCAGTATAGATGGACTAATAGAACAAGTCCCACACACTGCTAGAAGGCCAAATATTTTTCAGAGCTAGATGCAGAAAAATATTATATTCAGTTTGCAACCTGATGGAGGTCAGTATAGATGGACTAAGAGAACAAGTCCCACACACTGCTAGAAGCCCAAATATTTTTTCAGAGGTAGATGCAGAAAAAAATTATAATCAGTTTTCAACCTGATGGAGGTCAGTATAGATGGACTAATAGAACAAGTCCCACACACTGCTAGAAGGCCAAATATTTTTTCAGAGCTAGATGCAGAAAAATATTATATTCAGTTTGCAACCTGATGGAGGTCAGTATAAATGGACTAATAGAACAAGTCCCACACACTGCTAGAAGCCCAAATATTTTTTCAGAGGTAGATGCAGAAAAAAATTATATTCAGTTTGCAACCTGATGGAGGTCAGTATAGATGGACTAATAGAACAAGTCCCACACACTGCTTGAAGCCCAATATTTTTTCAGAGCTAGATGCAGAAAAAAATTATATTCAATTTGCAACCTGATGGAGGTCAGTATAGATGGACTAATAGAACAAGTCCCACACACTGCTAGAAGCCCAAATAATTTTTCAGAGCTAGATGCAGAAAAGAATTATATTCAGTTTGCAACCTGATGGAGGTCAGTATAGATGGACTAATAGAACAAGTCCCACACACTGCTAGAAGCCCAAATAATTTTTCAGAGCTAGATGCAGAAAAAAATTATATTCAATTTGCAACGTGATGGAGGTCAGTATAGATGGACTAATAGAACAAGTCCCACACACTGCTAGAAGGCCAAATATTTTTTCAGAGCTAGATGCAGAAAAAAATTATATTCAATTTGCAACGTGATGGAGGTCAGTATAGATGGACTAATAGAACAAGTCCCACACACAGCTAGAAGCCCAAATATTTTTTCAGAGGTAGATGCAGAAAAAAATTATATTCAGTTTGCAACCTGATGGAGGTCAGTATAGATGGACTAATAGAACAAGTCCCACACACAGCTAGAAGGCCAAATATTTTTTCAGAGCTAGATGCAGAAAAAAATTATATTCAATTTGCAACCTTATGGAGGTCAATATAGATGGACTAATAGAATGATGCTATGCCCAAAAGGTTTTACTTCACTAGGTGCAGTAAAAAAATTGGTATTCTATACACAGGTGGTGTAGCTTGCATCACAGATAGGCTACTCCACTGACTAGCACACTCTGCAATAGGCCAAAAAGGATTAGCTTTGCTAGATTTAGCCAAATGCTGTGAAAAAAACTTGCACAGCACTGGCACAGACCTGCCTGGCAAAAACTGATAGGAACTGATGTAACTTATTCCTGAAACGGACTGCAATTACATTTAGTCTTTACTACCACAACCTATCTATTTAAGAGTACAGAACTGCCTGATAAAAGTCGTAGGAAAAGCTGTAACCTAGTACTTAAAAGGACTGCAATCACAACTATTCCCTACTCCCAAGCTATCTGTAGATTTGTGCGAAAATTGGCTTGAAATTAACAAGGTATAGCGCACACAGCAACAGCGGTGCCGTCTAACACGCAGCTGCAGCAGTGAGAAAATGGTGGCGACGGGGAAAATGGCTTGGTCTTACAGGGCAAGGACATGTGACATACACTGCCAATGACACATGCCCTTGCTTGTGTGAAAAAAAGCACTTTGCTCCGTGTGTGCGCTGCTGATAGGCTGACAGATTGCACCTCCCCACTGTAAGTGCGGGAAAGAGAAAAAAAAAAAAAATGGAGATCTTCATTATTCCTGCAAAGATCCATCCCCTGCCCCTCCCCCTGCCCTGCTGTACACTCAAACTGCGTATTAACATTAATTTTCATTATTACTGAGAAAAAATCCAGTTATGATTTTGGTGCACGAACAGTTATCGAACAATACCTCAAACAGCCGAATTTTTTTCAAATCGTTCGTGTTCGCCGAACGGCTCGAACACCACACAAAACAGCTCGAATTTGAGATTGGCGAACAGTTCGAGTTGAACACCGCTCATCTCTACTTGCCACACAAAAACAAGATGTCACAAAGATCAATTGACAGAAAAATAAAAATATTACGAGTCCTTGGTAAATGTTGACACCATCAATTTTTTTCATATTTTACAAATGTATGACTTTTTTTTCTCCAGTTAAATAATAAAAAACTTCAATGCTAGTTTAGTAATTCTGTAATCATACTGATCTGGAGAAGTCATAATTACCACAGAATGATGTTCCTAAAAACACACACTAAATTATCATAGTGGAATTTCATTGTTTTTTTTCCCAATTTTGCTGCCCTTGGAATGTGTTTCCGCTTGTCCAGTACTCTGAATGTTAGGGCTCATGCAGACGACTGTAGTTTCAGTCCGAGTGCAATCCATCAAAAACATCACATCACACTCATTCCCATATTATTCTATGGGGCCGCGTACTTGTCCAATTGTTTCCTCGGACCAGGTGGTCCAAGAAAATAAATTGTAGCATGCACGATTTGCCTCCGATAACACTCGCCCATTCATGTCTATGAGTCCGTGAAAAACATCGGACTTCACTTGAATGACATCCAAATGAAGTCCAATTTTCACTGACAGACTGAATTGAGAAGATGGATTCTGTAACATCCCTGGTGGCTTGCTTGCATAGTGCACCACCTCCCACTATGCAAGACCGCAATCTTACCTGTCAGTCCAGCCTGCAAATCTTGCTCCAGTTCATGCTGTGTGCATGTCTCTTGACTGACTGCTTAGGGCGGCGGCCCGGTTACTTCCTGATTCTTATAGCTGCTGTGGGCGCACCCCTAATGCCTCTCCAGCCTATTGCTGTGAGTCACTGGATATTTAAACCCCCTCCACCCAGTAGGAGGTGCCTGAGCAACACTAACATTCAGTGTACTCCTTGACTCTGAAGTTGCCAGGTCCAGTTCTGCTTCTTGTCTGTTTCTGCCATCTCTGGGGGCTGCATACCCAGACCTGTTATCTGTAACTTCTTGTCCGTTTCTGCCATCTCTGGGGGCTGTATACCCAGGCCTGTTATCTCTGACTTCTAGTCTGTTCTGCCACTCTGGGGGCTGTATACCGTGGCTTGTTCTTGTATCTCATTGCAGTAGCAGTTCCAGTCTGAACTGTATCCTAGCCTGCTACCTGTTTGTCTCTATGTCTGTACCTTCCCTTTTCCTGCAGTATCTTAACCTGCACCTACTCCAACTTGTTGTCTCTGTACTTCTGTTTGTGAGTTTTGTGTCCACTGGCTACTTCATAGTAAGTACCTTGTGTGTATCTGGTTCTGCTTTTCCCTTTTCCCTTCCTCCGTATCTTCCTCCTGTGTTCTAGCCATCTTCCTGTATTTTCCAGTCTGTTCCATGTGAACAGAGCCCTGTCCTCTGTCTTGTCCACCGCTCCGGCGGTTTCTCTCTGCTCTGACTTGCCCACCGCTCCGGCGGCTTCCCTCTGCTCTGCCTTACCCACCGCTTTGGTGGTTTCTTTCTGCTCTGACTTGCCCACCGCTCCGGTGGCTTCTCTCTGCTCTGTCTTGTCCACCGCTCCGGCGGCTTCTCTCTGCTCTGCCTTGTCCACCGCTCTGGCGGTTCCGTTCTGCTCTGCCTTGCCCACCGCACCTGTAGCTTTCGCACCGCTCTGCTTGCTCACCGCACCAGCAGTTCCTCTCTGCTCTGCCTTGTCCTCCGCTCTGGCGGTTTCGCTTTACTCTGCTTGTCTACCGCATCTGCGGCTCTGTACCTGTCTCCCAGTCTGCACTCCAGCCGTGCTTGCCAGTATCTCCCTGTTTGCATACCAGCCGTGCTTGCCAGTGCCCACCTGTCTGCATACCAGCCGTACTTGCCAGTACCCACCTGTCTGCAAACCATCCGTACTTGCGAATACCCACCTGCCTGTATGCCAGTCTAACCTGCGTGTTCCTGCTTTCCCCGGTGTGGATCAACAACTGTGACCGGGGTCTGACCTGGAATCGCACCTAGTTCCTGCTTGGTCCACGGAGTCGACTAAGCCGCCGTGCGACCTTGGTCGGATCGGGTTGATACTTAGTTACGCCCCTCCAGGCACTCCTCGGTTCATGGTACAGTGGGATCACTAATCACGCTCATGCCAGTCAGTCCGGGCGCGAGCATAACAGATTCCACTCTGGTCAAACTCTGATCAGAGTGTGATTAGCATAATCGGACCAATTTTCTCAGATGGAGAGCATACAGTCGTCTGCACCTGCCCTTACAATTCAATTTCTCATATGGATTTGTTGATGAAATCATAAAAAAAGTGATGGCTCTTGGAATAAGAGGTAAAAACACAAAAGCACAAAAATGAAAAATTGACCAGAAGAAGATCTGTCATCAGGTCACAAGTGGCCAGTGCTCTTATTTTATTTCCGCTTCTCCTCTGAGGATACAGCTAATTTATTTATTTTTTAAAACTGTCAACCAGTTCCAGAGATATGGACTGTTTAGTTTAGTGCCAAATTTTTTGGTCTTTACCAAGGTGGGGGGTTGCTCACAGGGTAATTATTTCTCTATATTATTATTTTGGATATAAAAACTGTTTGACTCTCCGAGGAATCAATTTGTATAATTTGTGATGGGCTCTTTTCTTTAAACTTGTTTTTCATGTAGGAGTCCAATGAGAATATTATTCGTCCAAAATAAGTGTATTTTCTTTAATGGGTTTGTCTGCGTTTATCAAGTTTGTAATTTTTTAATACATTGTAATTTTGACAATTGATTAAATTTTTAGACTTTGTCTCTTTTATGTCACAATTCTGAAATTCTCTTTGGGTGTTGGGCGCAATTACGTCATTGCGCTGCCAGCGCCAGTGGTTTAGGATTACAAGAGAGTATTTTTTTTTTTCTAAAAGAGGCGCAATAGCATATTAATTTATACATAGGGGACAGTGAAATAATTATTTCTAATCTGGGCACAGTCGACAATTTAACTTCAATAATAGGGCACAGTGGCATATTCATTTATACAGGGAGCACAGTGGCATATTAATTTTACTTAAGAGGAACAGTGGCATATTAATATACAAGGGTGGCACAGTGACATATCAATTTTAATTAGGGGGCAAAATAGCATATCCATTTGATAAGAGGGTACAACAGCATTTTAGAGATAAACAATAGCATATTCATTTTATTAATGAACACTGTGGCATATTAAAAGTGCAGTGTCATATTAATTAAAGAGGCACAATGGCATATTTATTATGGGGGCACAGTGTAATACAAATTGTATTTAAGGAGCACAATGGCACCGTTGTTTTATTAAGGGGATACAGTTGTGGCCTAATTTATATTCAGAGGCACAGGGTCATATTAATATTTATTAAGCTGATGCAATAGTGTGATAATTTTATGAAGATGGCTCAGTGGTGGATAATATTATATATAGGGAGCACAGTTATGGCTTCATATATATTCAGAGGCACACTGGTAGCCTGATATATGTTCAAGTAGGAGGTTGGTGTGAAAAAAGTGCTGGAAAGTAAAAACTCTTTAAAAACTAGAATTGTTATTTGATTATTTTTATCAATTAGCAAAAAAGTCAATGAATAAAAAAAAAAGAACAATAAGCAAAATATAATTCATATGAATATTTGATGTGATCAATCTTTCCCTTCCAAACAACATCAATTCTTGCAGGCACACTTGGTACACTTAGACATAGTTTTTGAACGAATGTGACAGGGAGGTTGTTCCAAACATAATCGTGACCTAACCACTGATCTTCTGTGAATCTTGCTTGTGTAAATCCTTCTGTATCTTCATTTATTCTCAGTCAGACTCGATGATGATGAGATCAGGGCTCTGTGGGAGCCATATCACCACTTCCAGGAGATCCTTACTCTGAAATCAGATCTTAATGACATTTGCTGTATGTTTGGAGTCATTGTGCTGTCGCAGAATAAATTTAGATTTAATGAGATGCCTTCTATTAATCCTGACTAAATTCTGAACAGGTATGGAAATAACGCAGCTAAGTAAGAATGCTTTCAAGAGTAGAAGTGTATTCGCTGTTGCAAAAGCGAAGGAACCAAAAACATTGTGGCTGCACTCTCTGTACAGACAAGTCCTGGCTGGAAGAAGTTTTCAAGAATGTTAAAACTAGGTAGAGAAACAAATTTGTACTGTTGTCCCTATATGTTCTCAGAGTGATGATGGACGATAACATTCTTATTTGTGAAAAAACTATTGCTATTCTTAACAGTATACTGGGAGGTGTAGTTACACATTGAACTCATTTGCACGACAGGTATACACTGTGTGAAGAATTATTAGGCAAGTTGTATTTTAGAGGATTATTTTTATTATTGATCAACAACTATGTTGTCAATCAACCCAAAAGACTCATAAATATCCAAGCCTAATATTTTTGGAAGTTGGAGTGGGGTTTTTTTAGATTTGGCAATCTTAGGAGGATATCTATTTGTGCAAGTAACTATTACTGTGCATAATTATTAGGCAACGTAATAAAAACCAAATATAATCCCATCTCACTTGTTTATTTTCACCAGGCAAACCAATATCCGTGCACAAAATTTAGAAATAAACATTTCTGACATGCAAAAACAAAAACCCCAAAAATTAGTGATCAGTATAGCCACCTTTCTTTATGATTACACTCAACAGCCTTCCATCCATAGATTCTGTCAGTTGCTTGATCTGTTTTCGATCAACATTGCGTGCAGCAGCCACCACAGCCTCCCAGACACTGTTCCGAGAGGTGTACTGTTTTCTCTCCCTCTAGATCTCACATTTTATGATGGACGACAGGTTTTCTATGGGGTTCAGATCAGGTGAACAAGAGGGCCATGTCATTATTTTTTCTTCTTTTAGACCTTTACTGGCCAGCCACGCTGTGGAGTAGTTGGATGCATGTGATGGAGCATTGTCCTGCATGAAAATCATGTTTTTCTTGAACGATACTGACTTCTTCCTGTACCACTGCTTGAAGAACTTGTCTTCCAGAAACTGGCAGTAGGTCTGGGAGTTGAGCTTCACTCCATCCTCAACCCGAAAAGGTCCCACAAGTTCATCTTTGATGATACCAGTCCATACCAGTACCCCACCTCCACCTTGCTGGCATCTGAGTCAGAGTGTAGCTCTCTACCCTTTACTGATCCAACCTCTGGCCCATCTATCTGGCCCATCAAGAGTCACTCTCATTTCATCAGTCCATAAAACCTTTGAAAAATCAGTCTTAAGATATCAGTCTTGTAGTATCGGCGTCTCTGCCCCCTGGCAGGCAGAGATGCCATCCCACTTACTGCCGCGCTCCCTGCCAGGCGTCCTCTGGCGCTCCTGCCTCTGTTGCTGCCGGCAAGCGCAACCTCCCGGGCACTGTGCTTAGGGCGCATGCGCACGCGCTCCCTCCCTTTTAAAGGGGCCACGCGCGCAGTCCTAAGGAGTCCCCGACCAATGGCCGGAGGTTCTCTCATATTAAGGGCACCTGCTCCAAAATGGAGGTGCCCGTGCAAGGTTGTAGCTTTTTGTGTTATACTCTGCTTCAGCCCTCAGGTCCCGCTGCTAGCCTGACTACCAGTCCAGCCCGCCAGCCAGACTACAAGTCCAGCCCACCAGCCAGACTACAAGTCCAGTCCGCCAGCCTGACTACAAGCCCAGTCCGCCAGCCTGACTACAAGTCCAGTCCACCAGACTGACTACAAGTCCAGTCCGCCAGCCTGAATAAAATTCCAGTCCACTAGCCTGACTACAAGTCCAGTCCGCCAGCCTGACTACAAGTCCAGTCCGCCTGCTTGTCTACTCTCCAGCCCGACAGTCTGTCTACAGTCCAGTCCGCCCAGTCTGTCTATGGGCTCTGTCTGCCTGCTTACCTGGAAGCACCTGCCCGTTACCTGCCTGTTACCTGCCGTGCCTGCCAGCCCGCTTACATAGAAGCACCAGCCTGTTACCTGCCGTGCCTGCCAGCCTACCTCTAGGCTCCTGCCTGTTACCTGCTGTGCCTACCAGCCAGCCTACCTGGAGGCTACTGTCTGTTACCTGTCGTGCCTGCCAGCCCGCTTACCGAGAAGCACCTGCCTGTTACCTGCCGTGCCTACCAGCCCGCCTACCTGGAGGCTCCTGCTTGTTACCTGCTGTGCCTGCCAGTCCATCTGCCCAGATCACCCGTCAGCCTGCCTGCCTTGCTCATCTGCTGTACCGGTCAGTCCCTGCCTTCTGACCCGTGGGAGTCACCTGCTCTCATACAAGGTCGGTCCCCAGAGTAGCACCTGGTCCCTCTGCTCGGTCCTTCCATGGTCACAGAGTCGATTTAGCCACCGTACGACCTTGGTCGGTCCGAGTTGATACCTAGTTATGCCCCTCTGGTCCCTCCTTGCACCGCAGCACAGAGGTTCCACCACCCGGATCCGTAACAGTTTCTTGTTCAAAGGTGGTCGTTTTTCAGCCTTCTTTACCTTGGCCATGTCCCTGAGTATCACACACCTTGTGCTTTTTGATACTCCAGTAACGTTGCAGTTCTAAAATATGGCAAAACTGGTGGCGAATGGCATCTTGGCAGCTTCACGCTTGATTTTCCTCAATTCATGGGCAGTTATTTTGCGCCTTTTTTGGCCAACACACTTCTTGCGACCCTGTTGGCTATTTGCCATGAAATGCTTGATTGTTCGGTGATCACGCTTCAAAAGTTTGGAAATTTCAAGACTGCTGCATCCCTCTGCAAGACATCTCACAATTTTGGACTTTTCAGAGCCTGTCAAATCTCTCTTCTGACCCATTTTGCAAAGGAAAGGAAGTTGCCTAATAATTAAGCACACCTTATATAGGGTGTTGATGTCATTAGTCAACACCCCTCCTCATTACAGAGATGCACATCACCAGATTTACTTAATTGGTAGTTGGCTCTCAAGCCTATGCAGCTTGGAGTAGGACAACATGTATAAAAAGTATCATGTGATCAAAATACTCATTTGCCTAATAATTCTGCACACAGTGTATATGAAGGTCTCTGGGTTGGTGGCCCACTTAGATGTGTGTCACACTCCCCCCCCCTGAACTCCTAGGTACATTTCTCTATACAGTGTCCTCCCTTATTAGGTTTAATGTTCCGCATTAGTATACATAGCATTATATTAAATAAAATGCCTTATCTCGTTATGTATAGCTCAATAGCTCATCCTTTATTTCATAGTGTTCTCTTTTATTAATAAATACAGTGTCCTCCCATATTATCTATACAGTAGTGTCATCCTTTAAAATATAGTTTTCTTCTTTAAGGTTGCATACATTGTTGTCCTTTATTATTATATTCAGTGACTGATGCTTCTGTATGTTTGGTATTTGTCTAGTAAGTCTATTTATTTTGGGTGATCAATAGGGTCATATTTGTGAATAAAATGCCTTAGTGAGGGTAGTAGATAAAAAAATAATGTGTAATGAAAAAATAATCTAGCACAGTGCTCTTTCTTGTCTTAAAGGGGTATTCTCATCTGCAAGCTCCTATCCCAATATGTAGTAGGTGTGATAATAATACTATTAGCAAATACCTCCAATTAGGAATGTAGTATAGTTCTTCTGATTCACTATGTCTCTTACCTCATGTGCAGGCATCGCAAGTCCTTAGGTATTCATGGTTACGACAACTAGCTTATTGTCTTTATATCAGTGGTCGTAACCATGAATACCTAAGTTCCTGCAATGCCTGCACATGAGGAAAGAGACATAGCGAATCAGAAAAAATATATATTACATTTCTAATTGGAGGTATTTGGTAATATTATTATTATTACACCTACTACATATTGGGATAGCATATGAGAGATGGGAATACCCCTTTAAGCTTGTACCAGATGTCCCTTTCCAAAATTGAGAAGTATAGTCAAATGCTAAGCAACCATGAAAGTATGCCCTCTTGCATTACATGGTAGTTTGGTGTGTAAATAAAAAGGAACAGGAGGAGCACTCAGCACAATGAAAGCTTGTGTGTATATGGGAGAGTTGATCAAGATGGCTGTCAACTGAATAAACGACAGTCATCTACAGTGTAAGTGGGGATTTAGAGTAGTCAAATAGAGAAAAGTCAGATATATAGTAAAGACATTGAGTAGCACAGTCTGCAAGTAATAACATTCAGACTATCACTATACTGTATAAAGGCAAGGAGGAAGGAGAATGAACCATTATTGGTCCTCATAGCCCCTTTATGGAAGGCCTTCGGCTAACTCCCCATACAACACTTCTAAATGTGTCACATCGTCACACTCTCGTTCTGCACCTCCTTGGATGAACAAACTTCTTACCATTGCTGATTTCTGGTAGGTTTTGGGTAGATTTGCTGTCTTTTCCAGGAGTCTATAAGGTCTCTCCTTTTCCCGAGGTGTCGCCCAGACATTTCGGGAGTGTTGGCAATCTTGCTATTGTCAGTCTAATATTACAGTTATGTTGCCTTCCAACATTTCTTGAATTCTTGATAACATACACTTGGAAGCCAATATGGTTGGAGGGTCAGATTACACAGGATCTGTTTGACCATGGAAACATATAGTTGGCCTGTATAACTTCTGTACATATACAACAATGGGACATTTTTCATTTAGAGAAGTTGCTTTATTTTTCCTTTCGGAGGCATTAAAACTGTGGAAAAAAGGTTCCAAAGGTGGGCATAGCTTAGCATTTACATAAAATGTACATACAGAATAAAAGATTTATACAGCTAGATATCCTGTGAAAATATCTTTGGAGATAATAATTAGAAATAGTGCGTAAAAACATTTAATCTTATACATGGTTATGAAAATGATGTAATATATTACGATAGGCCTACATTATTTTTATACTTTCTGTCCTACTTTATATTCAAATTTTCCAAACTGAATATTTTACTGTTTTTGCTTTCGGAAATTAAGTCTTTGAGCACCATCTTGTGGAAGATGTGATACTACTGTTTGGCAAGATGAAAAAGAAGTCTTGAATGAATTCTCTTACATCTGATTTAGGATATAATGAATAGTTAAACTCCACAACCCTCATATCTATTTACTTATTGAAAGGAAAAATATTAGAATGACGTCATAAATGTTATAATCATATATAGAATAATTTAGCCTAGTATGGAGAAATCTCAATCACAGAGCTTGTGTGTGTACAGGATATAAAATAGAGGTGGCACTATAGAAAAATTAAAAAAGGTACCTCTATGGTAGGTAATTGATTGCTCAATGGCAACTAGCCATCCAACGACTTCAAAGTCATAGAGAGTGCTCTGTGTTATATTATCACAATAGTATATGCGTCTTTATAGGCTGTGTTCTAGTTTGGTGATGTCACAATGACTATGTATATTATTAGGCTGAACTATATTGTGATACAAAAGTAGTGGGTATTTGAGCAACTGTAAAATATCTGTTAGATGATAGTACTGCAGTCAGTGTTCTCCTTGCCCAAAACTATTCACCACGACATTACACCAGATCTGTCAATTACAGTTCCACCCACATTCAAGATATTACAATATCAATATTAAAACCAATGCAATGCAACAGAGACCAGCATATTTAATGTCTAAAGCAATTTTATTTAAGAGGAGAATAATGGGTTGCAGCCATTTTTAATTGTCAAAGTTTGAATAAGGCCAAATACAGGCGTCCGTGATTTTTTTTACACGTTAAAACATGGACTGTTGTTTATCGGTGTTTAGTCAGTGTGTCAGTTTTTACCATCACAATTTCATCAGTGATTAAATAAATTCTAAAGCTTCTCCTATATATTACAATGTTTTATCATGGACATCACATAGACTGCACACTGGTGCCATCCATCTGCTGCCCGTGATTTTCATAGACTTGCATAGGTAATTTTGAGCCTTGACTCAAAAACAGACATGACTCTAAATTTTAAGGACACAAGGTCCACAAAAACATTATGGGCACGTGAATAGCTCCATAGATTATAATCGGTAACCTTACACCTTAGATCCCAGTCTTAGCCTCTCACCTAGCCAAATCAGATTTCAGACTTTGCAATACCCCAAAACACCATGTTTGCAAATTGAGATTCTGATTTGGCTTTTACCCCAAAGGCTCTTTCGCACGTCAGTGTGTCCGATATGTGTGGTGACAGTTTCCACACATACCGGAGACTTTGACACACGCAGACCCATTCAATTCTATGGGTCTGCGAACATGTCAGTGTGTTTCCACGGGCTGTGTGTCCATGGGCTCCACATGTTGACATGTCCGTTTTTGGATGACAGCACGGATCACATGGACCCTTTCAATTCAATGGGTCCATATAAACAAATGCCATCCGTGTGACACCTACTGGCACTTGGGAATCAGTGTAAGTTAGCGCTGTTCTCAAGCACCGGGTGCTGATCGCTGCCCTCATCATAGTCCCCTGCTGGCGCTGTAATCAGCACCTGCAGGGAGAATGATGAGAGTAGTAGTTCTGCCCCTGCAGTGTCCAATGTAAAAATAAGAATAAAACAAAACATTCTTATATTCACCTGTCCTTAGTGTCCCCAGCTGTAATCCATACGACTGATCACGCAGAGGAGCCGTGGAGAATGACTTCTGTAGCAAGTGGCTCTGGAGCTGCGCTCAGTGAGTGACAGGACACTGCTCCTCCTGAGCTCAGTGCAGCTCCGGCGCCGCTCGCTGGAGTGAGTTATTCTCCCTGGGTCATCTGCTGAGCGGTCACATGGATTACAGTGGGGAACACTTATGACAGGTGAGTATAAGGATTAAATTATTTTATTCTTGTTTTTAGAGGTGGACACTGCAGGAGCAGACACTACTACTCTCATGACTGTCCCTGCTGGTGCTGATCGCAGCGCCGGCAGGGAACTATGATGAGGGCAGCGTTCACCACCCAGTGTTTAGGAACAGCACTAACTGTACACCAATTCCCAAGCGCTGGTACATGTGCTCCTGAAGCTGCACATGGGCGGCACATGGCTGCCACACGTGTGACACACATGGACACACTGACACGGATATCTCCGGTACGGGTTTTTCCGGTACTGTAAATATACAGACATATGAAATCGGCCTAAGTCATAGTGCAAGTGTCGATACTGACTTTTATTATTGCTACTTCCAATAGGTGGCATTAGAGTTCTAGTCCTTTTCTCCTCTGCATGGCTTATAAGTCTCTTTACACTGACATGCCATGTTACCCCTTAAAACCTGTGAAAAAAACATGGATAGAACATGTATGTGAAAAACGGATGTCTGAGTGAGGCCTAAAGCTGATGTTAAGAGAAAATAAAAGCCTCTAATTGACTTTATACTGAAGATACAAACAGACCATCATTTATTAAAGTGTATATTCAAAAATATCAAAATGTTTTGATACAATATTAGAAATAATATATATGTATTATATCAAACGTAATCTACACTCATAATAAAATTGTGGTTTAATTACATTCAGCACTGCTGGTCTAACATTCATCTACTGTACTGTATATTGTTCCCAAACTAGAAGTAGTAGGGCTGGTGTTAATATCGTCAGACTGGAAATGTATTGGAGCGATTAGCAATGAATACAAAAAATCAGCTGATGTCTCTAGGGATCATTTACTGTATGAACCTGCTCAGGATTCTAGCTCTCGGGTATCGGAGCAATGTTGGCAAAGAAATAGGGGGTAGAAGTTCATATAACTTTCTCCAGCAGAGAGGTAACAAAGACAAATTCAATTCTGAATTCATTAGCATATTTTCAGACATTTTTTTTTCAGAATGCACAAATTGACAACTAATTAACTTATTTGCACCATTGTCACCAAAAGTTAATAAATGGTTAAAATGGGTATGTGCTAGATTATAGCAGTAATCTCCATGTTTGTGTTATACCTTAGTGCTATAAAATGAAAACTTGTTGAATTTTGCTTGCTATTTTATTGACTTTGGATAGTGCATGCTATTATATAAAATAATATAAACATCCATATTATATATCTCTACATATATCTAGATAGGGGGCATTGTGTTTTGGTTTTATTAATGGCGCTTAGCGTTTTGTCAATAGGGTCATGGGTGTAAATCTGGCAATAATTAGACTTCTTACTTTTTATTATTATTACTATTATTATTCTTTATTTTGCTAGTGCGCCTTGTATTCTTATTTTTAATAGCTTTTTTATCATTGTACCATTAACAAATTTTTTAGTAAAAAAAAATATGCAGGTGTACAGTAGAGTATTACTGCCATTGATAAATACTTTCCACCCCTTGAAAAGTTTTTTTTAATATACTGCGTGAAATGGTCCATAAAAGTTTACAAAGTTGCTAGTCCACGCATGTTGGGTTCCCATTTCACTTTCATCTCTTCCACTAGATCACTTCTCCCACTCTTTTGAAGGTGTCCACCTAAAAGTCGGAATTTATCTGTAGATGTGGGAAGCCTTTTCTTCCATAGACTCAGGAGTTCGTAGATCTGATTTGTCAAGTTATTTGGGCTTTTTAGTCTCACTAGCTGGATGGTACTGCGATGAATGGGTAGCGAATGTAACAGTTCTGAGGCATCTTCTTCTGAGAGTTCTTGAGCCACCCATTTGAGAACACTGTCCCACAACATATCTATTATGGAATCATGCAGAGAAAGACACAATTAAATATTATATAAGTGTATAACACCTTCAAACACAGATTCCAAAATCTAGAAATCTTTCATGGGGAGCAACTAGAGGGAGAAAAAAATTGACAAGCCTATATTTATAGTCTTAATGTGGATCTATCACCAGGTTAACAATACAAACTGCATACAATTCAATATACGTCTATTTTAAAACTGATACGACTGGTGTACTTACTTTGACACTGTATTTCAGAATGGCCTTGAAATCCTTTCTGAATTTTTACTAGCTGAAGATGAGCATTTTTTGAGCTAGACTCAATGTTCATTTTAAAATCAGGCTGGACATTTTTCAGAAATGATTCTAAAATCATTCTAATATGGATTTTCAAAATATGTACATCAGCCTCATCAGAACTAAGAGATCTATGCAAGAATGTTACATTCCCTATTAAAGAAATCTTGGAGCATTTATTCTTAAAAGTCTGCATTGTGCCATCCTCTATTAGTCCTGGTGAAAATGTATGAATAAATTCACAAATTTGAGTTACAGTAAAGTGATTAGACTAGAAATAAGGCAATAAGTTGTAACTACCTAGCTATAAGTTTAGCTCAGAAAGGAATAGAAGAACAATGGGTGTACCAAGCAATTAGCTTCTTCTGTATCTTGCAGTGAAAGGAAATATGCCATATAATTCCATAAAAGAGTAACAACAGTCCACATAAGAAGCTTGTTGATTCTCACTTAAAGGCATGTCACTTGAACAGTCTACTGTGGTTGTGATATCCATTTCAGCACCCTGTGGTCCACTAACATTTTAAATTGACTGATACTCATAGGATATAATTTTGTAGAATTGCAACATTTTTTTTCACAAAGTGAAGTTCTATAAAAATGTTGAGATTTTTTGGCACTTGCTTCAACACCAGTCTGAAGCAGCACTGCCAAAATGGATGGAGGTGGGGACAATCCGGGACTGGGCAGGGCGATGCCCATCCATTAAATTCAGCAAAAGTGCCTGTGTTTCTTATGCCAGAAATGCTATCCCAGTTTGTGACTGGAGTTGAATTTCTGCAAGGTGCACAGAGGTTTTTGCCTGTTATTGAATTATGTAGAGTAGTATGCAAAAGTTTCAGACAGGTGAGGAAAAATGTTTTCAAAAATAGAATTAGTAATAGTTTATTTTTATCAATTATCAAAATGAAAACAACTGTGACTGAATAAAAGCTAAATTCAAATCAAAACAATATTTGACTTTGCCTTCAAAATAGTATTACATTTTTTAGGAACACTTGCACAAAGGATTTGAAGGAACTCGGCAGGGAGGTTGTTCGAAACTTCTTGGAGAATTAACCACAGATCTTCTGTGGAGTTAGACTTGTGCAATCCCTCCGTCACTTCCTGTAATTCCAGACAGATTTAATGATGTTGAGATCAGGGCTCAGTGGGGGTCATATCATCACTTCCAGGACTCCTTGTTCTTCTTTATGCTGAAGATATTACTTATTGACATTGGCTGTATGTTTGGGGTTGTTGTCTTGATGCAGAATAAATTTGGAGCTAATCAGATGCCTCCCTGATGGTATTGTTTGATGGAAAATTATTGCCTATATTTATCAGCATTAAAGACATCATTAGCCTGACTAAACCCTTTGATCAATTTGCTGAGACGCAACCCCAAACTTGTAAGGCTCTTCCCCTATGTGTCATGACTCTGTTGTCGGGTATCCTCGGGCCAGGGGCTCCTTCCATGTCCCTAACACTAGAGGCACCCTAGCTATCTCTGCTCCCCAGATTACTTCTAAAGGTGAAGATGTCGTGGCCACTTACCTTGATGAGCTCATGAATCCACCCTCAGTCTGTTCTCTCCTACCACCCAGGGAAGAGGGGAGTATGGCAATACACCAACCAGACTAAGAAGGTAATAAGAACAGGGATAATGGAAAATACCCAACATACAAATATGCTCAAACAAACTACAGAGGGAAACACCGGGGAGTGCAGGATGGGAAAAACCAAAGTAAAAGAAGGAGAGGATTTGCACACAACCAAAACCAAGGAAGAGTCTTAGATAAATCCATCAAATGCCTCCTCAAACAACAACACTCCAACAACTCCTGAACCATGTAGTAATGAAGCTAACTCTGGCAATGCCTGCTTGCAAGAATCCAGTATATATAGGAGAGGGGAGTGGCCAACAGTGAACAGCTGAGAGCCTTAAGGCAGGTAAGCTTCCAGGAGCTCTCAACTGAGCAGATTAACTGCTGCACTACTAGAAGAATCCTGCACCATTTAATATGAAGGTGAAGTGCTTCTAGTCGGTACAGAAGTAGGAGAAATCAGACTGCACAGTCTTCTGGCTCCTCTCTGTTGCGGTAAACCCGTGTCACTATGCTTCACTGTTTTCTGCAGATATTCATTATTGCGCTGCTCTCCAGTCCAGTTTTGACAAACTGTCTTCTATCACAGCCATTTTTCAGCTCTTGGCCTTGTTTCTGCGTTAAACGTATGGATTTATGGTCACAATTCTTCCCTGAATACCACTTCTGACCAGATTTCTCTGAACAGTAGATGGGTGTATGTTATGCACACGCCCGGACTGACTGGTGTGTGCGGGTGTTGTGGTTCCACTGGACCATGGACCGGAGAGTGCCTGGAGGGGCGTGACTAAGTATCTGGCCGATCCGACCAAGGTGGCACGACGGCATACGACGCCAGTGCACCAGGGAGAAACCGGGCAGAGGGACCAGGTGCTACTCCAGGTCAAACTCTGGACACGGGGGTTGACCCACACTGGGATTACTGGAACAGGCAGGTTAGGCTGGCACAGACTGGTGGATGTAAGCAAACACGGCAGGTATGCAGATGGGTGGATACAGGCGAGTATGCAGGCAGGGAGGTACTGGCCGAAAGGACGGGCTGGAGCACAGAGAGGTTAAGACCCAGTACAGACTGGGTCACAGAACCGCAGATGCGGTAGACAACCACAGCAGAGAGGGAACGCCCGAAGCGGTGGGCAAGAACAGAGCAGGACGGGGCTGCAGGAGCAGCGAGCACAAGCAGGGCAGGACAGGACTGCCGGAGCAGCGGGCAGAAGCAGGGCAGGGCGGAAACCGCAGAAGCAGTAAGCAAGATAAGAGCAGAGCAGAAACTGCAGGAGCGGCAAGCAAGGCAAGAGCAGAGTGAAAACCGCAAGAGCGGCAAGCTAAGTAGGAGCAGATCGGACACCGCAGAGCGGTAAACAAGGCAGGAGCAGAGCAGAAACCGCAAGGGCGGCAAGCTAAGCAGGAGCAGAGCGGACACCGCAGAGCGGTAAACAAGGCAGGAGCAGAGCAGAAACCGCAAGAGCGGCAAGCTAAGCAGGAGCAGAGCGGACACCGCAGAGCGGTAAACAAGGCAAGGGGATAGGACTCTGTTCACAAAGAACAGACGGAGAAGGAAAGGCAGAACCAGAAGCACGCACAGTACTTACATAGAAGTAGCGAGCGAACACTAAATTCACAACAGAGGTACAGAGATGACGAGAAGGAATTTAGGAGCGGGTTCAGACTCTGCGGAAAGACGCAGAAAACAGAGAGAGGGAAAAGGGAGACAAGGTTAAAGTAGAAACGAGGCACAGACAACAGGGAACAGAGGAACGGGAACAGAGACAGCAAGGCAGGAACACAAACAGGACACTGTTCAGACGGGAACAGATACCGCAAGGCAGGAACACAAACAGGACTCTGTTCAGACGGGAACAGATACCGCAAGGCAGAGACACAAACAGGACTCTGTTCAGACGGGAACAGATACCGCAAGGCACAGACAGGCAGATCTAGGAATACAGCCCCTAGAAGGCGAAAGAACAGGCAAGAAGCGTGTTCACGAGAACAGACCACAGTTCAGACACAGAACTGGAAAACAGGCAGGAAAACAGGATAGGACCTGGCATGTCAGAGACAAAAAGCCAACTGACAAGAAACAATGCTCAGGCGCCATCTTGAGGAAGAAGGTGGTATAAATACCCAAAGATGGACAGCAATAGGCTGAAGGTGCAACAGGGGCGTGTCCGCAGCAGGTACAAGAAACAGGAAGTTCAGCGGGCGTCGCCCTATGCAGCCAAAGTGGAGCAGAGCAGAGCACAAGGAAAGAAGCCAGACCAGGAAGCTGGGCGGGAGATGAAGTTTGCGATCTTGCATGATGAGAGATGGAACACCATGCAAGAACGCCGCCAGGTATGCTACAGTACCCCCCCCTTACGCCCCCTCTTCTTCAGGCCTGCAAGGATCTTCCGCAGGGAATTTGGGGGCCAATCCCTCTCTTCAAGGAGATTACTTCTATTGTCTACAGGAGGAGACAAAACTGGTCTCATAATCTGGATGGCTGGGATGCGACTTCCCATCCAGCCATCTTCAGCAACAGATGAAACGGGTGAAGTACCAGAAACAGCACACAAAAAATCTCTCTACATTTATTTTTAGGCAGCACCCCAAAAAGTTCAGGAGACAACTGGAGGTCCTCTGCCGGGTTGGAGGGGTGCAGAGACTCGGGGGTAGCCTCTGCTTCGGCGTACATCTTGTCAAGCTCACAGGATGAAATGGGCAAAGTATCAGGTACAAGGTGTAGAGAAGACACTGCCTCTTTGTTATGTGGTGGTACCCCGGAGGATTCAGGAAACAACTGGGGGTCCTCCGCCAGGTTGGAGGGGTACCGAGACTCGAGGGTAACCTCTGCTTCGGAGTACACAAGGTCAGACTCATTGGAAGAAGCGGGCGAGGTATCAGGTACCGAGTAAAGGAGAGTCTCTGTCCATTCGCTATCAGGTAGCACCCCGGAGGGTTCAGGAGACGACTGGAGGTCCTCCGCCTGGTCGGAGGGGTGTAGAAACTCGGGGGTAACCTCTGCTTCGGCGTACACTAGGTTGGACTCACTGGAAGAAGCGGGCGAGGTATCAGGTACCGAGTAAAGGAGAGTCTCAGTCCATTCGCTATCAGGTAGCACCCCGAAGGGTTCAGGAGACGACTGGAGGTCCTCCACCTGGTCGGAGGGGTGTAGAGACTCGGGGGTAACCTCTGCTTCGGAGTACACTAGGTCGGACTCACTGGAAGAAGCGGGCGAGGTATCAGGTACAGAGAATAGGAGAGTCTCTGTCCTTTCGCTACCAGGTAGCACCCCGAAGGGTTCTGGAGACAACTGGAGGTCCTCCGCCTGGTCAGAGGGGTGTAGAGACTCGGGAGTAACTACCACTTTGAGGCACCCATTGTCAGGCCCACAGGACTGAGCGGACGAAGTATCGGGTACCGGGTGTAGGGAAGTCTCTCTCCAATTGTCATAGAGTGGTATCCCGGAGGATTCAGGAGGCAACAAGGGGTCCTCCGCCAGGTAGTGGAGGTGTGCAGACTCGGAGGTAAACACAGCTTTGGAGCATCCTTGGACATGCACACTGGTTAAAGTGGGTGTAGAATCTGATGCCAGGTGCAGGAAGCTCTCCTGTGTGGACTCTGGATGGGTAGCAGTCTCTTCTGGCTGGAGAACTGGTGCACCACCCACGCACATCACCCGCTGGGGCTTCTCCGGGATACAGGAAGATGAAGCTTCAGTAGGGACTTCAAGGTTGGGGACAGGAGGTCTCAGGGAGGACAGACCCTGGCGTGACGGCTTGCCTCTGCGTCTAGGACGTCTGGACTGCCTCTTGAGGTTGGGAGCAGTATTCCGGAGAGTGTAGTCATCCAGAGTGGATTCAGGGCAAGCAACAGTCTTTTCAGGCAGGAGAACTTGTGCGCTACCTATGCACATTACCCGTCGGGGCTGCTCCGGGATACAGGGAAGTGAAGCTTCAGCAGGGCCTTCAGGGTTAGAATCATCGAAAGCCAAAAGGAAGGCCACCAGGAAGGCATGTAGGTCAAGAACGATAGGATCCTGTGCTTCCCATAGGGGGTTGATCCATTCCAAGGTATCACCCGCTAGGTTGGACATTATAAATCCCACCTTAACCCGATCAGAAGAATAAGCATTAGCATAGAACCGGAACTGCAGCAAGCATTGCCACACAAACGCACGGCATTGTTTTGGATCCCCGTAGTACCGTGGTGGATCCGCGGGAGCAGGTGCAGCTTCAGCAGTGACTCCAGGGTTGGGGTCATCGAAGACCATTAGGAAGGCCACCAGGAAGGCCTGCAGGTCAAGGACGATAGGATCCCAAGCTTCCCATAGGGGGGTGACCCACTTCAAGGCATCACCCGCTAGGTAGTCAATTATAAATGCCACTTTAGACCAATCAGAAGGAAAAGAAAGAGGGTAGAACTTGAAGTGTAGCATGCATTGCTCCACAAATGCACAACTTTGTCTTGGATCCCCATAGTAACGTGGCGGATCCGCAGGAACGAGAGCAGATAGATCCATCTGGACGGGTGCGTAATTCGCCTGTAACTCAGCTGAGAAAAAAAAATTTATTTGTTTATTTTAATGCAAGTATTAGCTGGAAAACTTCTCAGAGAGCGAAGGCCGTGGGGCGCAATGGGAACCATGGCCTGAGCATGCTGTTATGCACACGCCCGGACTGACTGGCGTGTGCGGATGTTGTGGTTCCACTGGACCATGGACCGGAGAGTGCCTGGAGGGGCGTGACTAAGTATCTGGCCGATCCGACCAAGGTGGCACGACGGCATACGACGCCAGTGCACCAGGGAGAAACCGGGCAGAGGGACCAGGTGCTACTCCAGGTCAAACTCCGGACACGGGGGTTGACCCACACTGGGATTACTGGAACAGGCAGGTTAGGCTGGCACAGACTGGTGGATGTAAGCAAACACGGCAGGTATGCAGATGGGTGGATACAGGCGAGTATGCAGGCAGGGAGGTACTGGTCGAAAGGGCGGGCTGGAGCACAGAGAGGTTAAGACCCAGTACAGACTGGGTCACAGAACCGCAGATGCGGTAGACAACCACAGCAGAGAGGGAACGCCGAAGCGGTGGGCAAGAACAGATCAGGACGTGGCTGCAGGAGCAGCGAGCACAAGCAGGGCAGGACAGGACTGCCGGAGCAGCGGGCAGAAGCAGGGCAGGGCGGAAACCGCAGAAGCAGTAAGCAAGATAAGAGCAGAGCAGAAACCGCAGGAGCGGCAAGCAAGGCAAGAGCAGAGTGAAAACCGCAAGAGCGGCAAGCTAAGCAGGAGCAGAGCGGACACCGCAGAGCGGTAAACAAGGCAGGAGCAGAGCAGAAACCGCAAGAGCGGCAAGCTAAGCAGGAGCAGAGCGGGCACCGCAGAGCGGTAAACAAGGCAGGAGCAGAGCAGAAACCGCAAGGGCGGCAAGCTAAGCAGGAGCAGAGCGGACACCGCAGAGCGGTAAACAAGGCAGGAGCAGAGCAGAAACCGCAAGAGCGGCAAGCTAAGCAGGAGCAGAGCGGACACCGCAGAGCGGTAAACAAGGCAGGAGCAGAGCAGAAACCGCAAGAGCGGCAAGCTAAGCAGGAGCAGAGCGGACACCGCAGAGCAGTAAACAAGGCAAGGGGATAGGACTCTGTTCACAAAGAACAGACGGAGAAGGAAAGGCAGAACCAGAAGCACGCACAGTACTTACATAGAAGTAGCGAGCGAACACTAAATTCACAACAGAGGTACAGAGACGACGAGAAGGAATTTAGGAGCGGGTTCAGACTCTGCGGAAAGACGCAGAAAACAGACAGAGGGAAAAGGGAGACAAGGTTAAAGTAGAAACGAGGCACAGACAACAAGGAACAGAGGAACGGGAACAGAGACAGCAAGGCAGGAACACAAACAGGACTCTGTTCAGACGGGAACAGATACCGCAAGGCTGGAACACAAACAGGACTCTGTTCAGACGGGAACAGATACCGCAAGGCAGAGACACAAACAAGACTCTGTTCAGACGGGAACAGATACCGCAAGGCACAGACAGGCAGATCTAGGAATACAGCCCCTAGAAGGCGAAAGAACAGGCAAGAAGCGTGTTCACGAGAACAGACCACAGTTCAGACACAGAACTGGAAAACAGGCAGGAAAACAGGATAGGACCTGGCATGTCAGAGACAAAAAGCCAACTGACAAGAAACAATGCTCAGGTGCCATCTTGAGGAAGAAGGTGGTATAAATACCCAAAGATGGACAGCAATAGGCTGAAGGTGCAACAGGGGCGTGTCCGCAGCAGGTACAAGAAACAGGAAGTTCAGCGGGCGTCGCCCTATGCAGCAAAAGTGGAGCAGAGCAGAGCACAAGGAAAGAAGCCAGACCAGGAAGCTGGGCGGGAGATGAAGTTTGCGATCTTGCATGTTGAGAGATGGAACACCATGCAAGAACGCCGCCAGGTATGCTACAGTGTATATGGGTAGCATTGATAGCTGCCTTGCTGCCAGTTCTGAGCTTATGGCACTGCTGGATATCATCTGATGTAAAAGAGAATTAAGCATGATGTGTCTTTCATCTGCTTCACTAAGTTTCCTTGGATGATCACTGCATCTAAAGTCCACAATGATGTCCATTTATTAGTGCTTCTCCAAAAGAGCTTGAACAGCATGTTTTCAAAAGTCAGTCAGAAATCTTTGCCTTGAATAGACTTTGCTGATTCAGTATAACTACCTTGTGTCTTGTTGCTGTACTTAGTGTTGGTTGCCATGGTGTATGATCTATTAAATGAACCTATCTTCCACAACCTCACCATTTGTAGTAGTGTTTGACTGTTCCTTACCCAGTTTTAAGTCTCTTATGAGGCCCCCTTCTCATGTCCGTGTTTCCGGTATGTGTGGCATCCATTGTTTCACGGATGCCACATATACCCATTATAACCTAGAGTGATCTTCACATGTTCGTGTTTTCTCATGGACCTGGTGCCCATGTGAACCACATGGAGACATGTCCATTCTTTTCCAGCAGCATGGATAACAAGGGCCATTAAAGTCTATGAGTCTGTGAAAAGCACGTATAGCACACTGATGGCATCCGAGTGCAGCCCGCGTGCTGTACGCTTTTAACATTGCAAAGTATAGGATAAGCTGTATAATTTTATTCTTTCTTTATCTGTACTGGAAAAACACTCATGGCACACTGATTACGCACTGATGGAAAATACTGATGACACCCGTACCATTTTTTTGGTACCGATTTTTTACGGACGTGTGAAGGAGACCTAAGGCTGCATACCCACTATGCATTTTTCAAGCGTTTTTGCCGTGGAATTTCCACAGCGAAAACGCTTAAAAAATGCTTGGTAATACGTGCCCCATGGTCCCCAATGATAATCCACATGTGCTGTGCACATGCTGCAGAAATTTGCACTTCGGATTATCATTGCGGAAAAATACGTAGCATGTCCATTAATTTTGCGGATTGCCGCAATTGACTTGCATTGAATCGCTTAATATCTGCATGACTACATGTGAACATGCGGATATTAAGCGATTCAATGTGCGGATGTAACCCGGGTCAGGAGATGAGGAGACTCTCATCCAGACCCGGGTACCATGGTACCTGTTAAAAAAAGAATTTAAAATAAAAAATAAACATATACTCACCTTCCGATGTCCCCTGGTCTCCTGTATGATGTGTCCTTGCTCCCCGACTGCTCGTGATGGTCTAAAAGGACCTTCCATGACGTCATTTAGTCATGTGACAGGTCATGCGACTGCCGACGTCGGCGGTTGCGTGACCTGTCACATGATTAAATGATGTCGTGAAAGGTCCTTTCACACCACCGCAAGCCGTACAAGAGACCGGACACAGCGGAGAAAAGACCGGGGGCCATCGGAAGGTCAGTATAATGTTTTTTTCTGATTTTTTACCATTTTTATTCTTTTTTTAACTATTAAGTTGGTCACACTTTATAAATCCATGCCGGTTGCATGGATTTATGTAGTGTGACCAAGTTGTCAAGCACTTTTCCAAGTGATGCTAAAATCGCTTGGAAAAGCGCTTGATAACCCACATGTGGAAATGCATGCAAAAACGCTTGACAAACGCTTCTACCTGGCAGGAAAAACGCATGTAAAATCCGCAAGCGTTTTTCCTGCCAGGGAGAAGCGGAAAAAGTCTGCAGCATTTCTGCATCATGGGCACTTAGCCTAAAGCTGTTTCTGCTTCAGTTAATTATTGTGTTTCAACCTACACATGAAAATGATGATTATTACCACCTGTTATGTATACTTGGTTACTCATACACCTAATTATAATTATACAAAATTCCTGACTTTGTGCCACTGTACATAGAAAAATCGATGCTGTTTTAAGGCATTTAAGGTTTTATGACTTGATTTATATTTCTTTCTTGTTCATTCACTTGACATTTTATTAACTGATACAAATAATCTATTAACACTTCTATTTTTGCAGCGTTTGTTCCACACCAGTCTGAAACTTTTGCACACTACTATATTTAACCTATTTTTATGTTGAGAAATAACTACATATTAAACCATTTCATTCTCCATGACAGATATATATGTCATGGAGCCAACGGTTGTGTTTATGGAACAAGCTCAGGAGTTGCATTCACAACACACTGCGCAGATATCGACTGTATAACAAAGCCGGTATCTGCCTCTAATAGCAGTGACTGAAACTAGCTACCTCTGATCGCCGCTATTAGCCCCTTAAATTATACTTTCAGTTACTGACAGGGTAATTTAAGCTGCACGATTCTGCTCAAGTGCCTGTTCTGGGTACCCTTTGGTCCCCTTGTGACATGATCATGGGGTGGCGATTAGTTAGCATGAAGGCTGCTGCAGCCAGGGACTGCTTAAGACCCCTATCAGTGCTGTGCTAGTAGTTCTGTGAAGCAAAGTTACAGACTTGACTTCATAAGAGACCATGATTTGTCCTTTATACTCCGGTACTGCAAGTTCAACTTCTCTAAACTAAGTGTAAAGTAAAACAAAAGGTTTTAAAAATATTTATAAAGTAAGAAAAATACAAACTTTTGAATTATCTCCCCCTCATTCTTCAGTTAAAGAAAAGAAAATTAAGAAATAAAAAAAAGCTTATTTGTTATTGATGTGTCTATAAAAGTCTAATATACGAAAATATAAAAATGTTTAATCAATATATTAATTGTTCTAAAGAAAGAAAATATCAAAATACCAAAATTGCCATTGTTAATGGCCATCCCTCTAAGAAAGAAGTTATGAGGCTTGAAAAAATTATGATTTTTTTTTAAGTTGCTAAAAAAATAAAATTAAATATATGTACGGTAAGTTTGGTATTATCGTAAAGGTACTACTACCCTGAAGAATTATGTTGCTAGGTCATTTTTACCATACAATGAACACAGTAAAAACAAATCCCAAAAGGCTATTATGGAATTGCTAGTTTTTTTTTTCACCATTCATCATCATCATTAGTAATTTTTAACCCTGTTTTTCAGTACATTTTATGGTGAATTGAATTGGGTCATTATAAACTACAACTCATGCTGCAAAATTTAAGCCCTCATATGGAAATATGTCAATAGAAATTTGAAGTTATGTTTATTTGAAAAAAAGGAGGAAAATATGAAAACGCAAAAAAAACAAAATTGGCTGTAACATTAAAAAAGCACACTAATTAAAATTTTTATCCTCTTTAGGCTATGTGCCCACGATGCGGAAATGAAGCAGAAAATTTCTGCAGCATTTCTGCATCTCCCTGGCAGAAAAAACGCATGCAGATTGTACATGCGTTTTTCCTGCAGAATACATGCGGATCCACATGCGGATTCACATGCGTTTCCGCATGCAGATTGACAAGCGCTTTCCAGGCGATAGCATCACTTGGAAAGTGCTTGACAACTAGGTCACACTGTATAAATCCATGCAAACAGCATGGATTTATATAGTGTGAACCGTAAAAATGAAAACAAATAAAGCTATACTCACCCCCGAGGCCCCGGCGTGGCTGCAGCGCTCGTTCCTGTCTGGTTCCTGGATGCCGACATATTGCGAGACAGAGCGGTGAAGGGCCTGTGGTCACATGACTGTGACGTCACCGCAGGTCCTCAAGCGATGCCGGCATTCAGAGAGAAGACGCCGGACAGGTGAATATAAACTTTATTTGTTATTTTATTCTTTTTTTACAGGTAGAATGGTACCCAGGTCTGGATGAGAGTCTCCTCTCCTCTAGAACTGGGTACCATCCGCACATAGAGACGCATAGAAGCCGCTTGTAAAAATGTACAGTCGCGGTTTCTATGCGTCTCAATGCAAGTCAATGGCGGGAGTTCCGCTGCGCTTCCGCAAAATTAAATGACATGCTGCAGATTTTTGTACGCAGCATAAACGCTGCGGAAAAATCCGCAGCATGTGCATAGAACATGCGGAATCCCCTTGGGGACCATGGGGTGCGGATTACCTAGCGTTTCACAAGCGTTTATGCTGCGGAAATTCCGCAGCATAAACGCTTGAAAAATGCTACGTGGGCACTCAGCCTTATATATTGCAGTCATTATATAATATAACACTCTGTATTTCCAACTGCTAATTTTCCCCTGCTACACAGTTAATTCTTCTGTTTTCCATTAGGTCTATGACATCACGTGATTAAAAACGGACTAGCTGAATCTTTCTAACCTCTAGGTAGAAACAGGAGGTCTCTCTTCCCTGCAAAAGTCTCTGGCTTGAGACGGAGTGGAGCAGCTGGGTAAGTAGATGAAAAGGTGGATGAGTCATGGAGGGAAAGAGGCTTCCTGTTTCTTCATAGAACAGAGAAAAGAGAAGAAATAACCGTGTAGAAAGGGAAAATGAGCAATTGTAAGTACACAGTGCTATGTAATATGATTATTGCAAAATGTTAAAAAGATAAAAGGTTTGATGGGACTGCTTCTTTAAAGTCATGGTATGTCTCTTACCTTTAGGACCAATTGTCAAAAGTTTTGTGCTTGATGGTCTACTGATATGTTTCTTCACCTGGAACCACAGAATCAGAAACTGTGTTGTAATAACAATCATTGTCAATGATATCAGAAATCAAATTCTATTTCAAGTGTAATCAATAAAGAGAGACATTGCACTCCTTTTCCGTGAATGAGTGTTCAAGTAGGGTTTCACTCCAAAGATAATGTAAGATAATGTAAAAAAGAACTCAGCATGCCAAGAGATATGCAGAGAATGTAGGAACAATTTATTTCAAAATGCCAATCTTCTGTATGTGCAATTTATAGCGTTGGCATCCCTGCACGCTCCCCTCATTCCCCGGCAGGGATGTGCACTTACTCACCGCCTTGGCTCTCCTCCCGCACTTCCTTCTCCTCCTCATCTGGCTGCTGCCTGGGGTCTGTGCACTGCTCGCAGATCCTCGGGCACTGTGCTTAGAGCACGAGCTCCCTTCCTCTTAAAGGGACAGGGCACCGTCCTACAGTGTCCCCAGCCAATGGCTGGGAGACACTTATTATTTAAGGCACTTCCACCTGATGGGAGGTGCCTGAACAACATTGTTAGTTCTCTGTACGCTTGCTAGTTCTTAGGTCCCTAGTTTCTTAGTACCTGCCAATACCCGCTAGTGTCTGCCTGTACTTGCCCATACCCACTTGTTCTTGCCTCGTTCTTGCCTGTCCTTGCTTGTGCCTTCCAGCATACCTGCCTGCATCAGCTGTGCCCAACTGTATACCAGCTGCACCCGCCTGCACGTGCCTGTGCCTACCTGTATACCAGCTGTACCTGCCTGCACCTGCCTGTGCCCACCTGTATACCAGCTGAACCCGCTTGCACCTGCCTGTGCCCACCTGTATACCAGTCTTACCCACCTGCACCTGTCTGTGTCTACCTGTATACAAGCCATACCTGCCGCACTTGCCTGTGCCCACCTGTATACCATCTATATCCACCTGCAAATACTGCCCCTGGGTTCCTGCCCTGCCTGTACCAGCTGAACTTTCCCTTCTTGGCCGTTTCAGCTTACTGTTCTTTGGGGGTCAGCTGCCATGCATCCAAGGTCAGTCCTGGTTTAGCACCTAGTAGCCCCCTTCAGGCTCTCCTCGGATGGTGGCACAGTGGTTCCAGCACTCCTGTTACACAATTTATTTACATTTCAGCCTTTGATGGGCGCTCATTCAACGGCACATTGATGCATTTTCCTTAGCGTTGTACATTTTGTTTTCATTATTTCTCCGCAATCTATTTCTGATGAAGGCCTGATTGAAGGACGAAACTTAAATAAATTGCATATACTATACGGAGATTAACATTTTGAAATAATGAATTCTACATTCTTTGCATAACTCTTGGAGTGACGAGTTCTGTTTACATTATTTCAAATCTATTCACATTAGACCATGCATGCACTGTCTAGATTTGTGTTACCAGTAAAAACATTTGGCACATGGTCTTGTATTTTTACAAAGATAGCTATATTCAAAAGTGTCTCATAATTCCTAAGCATTTTTATTTCCGTTATTCTATGTGTTACTGTATACCCAAAAAGCAATGATTTGAGTTATCTCCAGTCCATGTTGTTGCAGCTAGAATGTAGCCATTAATGACCGACATGTAGAGCTGAGCTTTTGGATCTGTACTGACAAATCACACAGATGGTAATGTGGTAGATTAATATGTGAGACAAGGGTGGACATACCATTGGTGCAAACTGCAGCTGCACAGGGGCCCAAGAGATAAATGGACCTACTACCACCTACAAAGCTGCATGCAGCTTCTGTCATAGAAAAATTATAGACTCATTAAAGAAAACCCTGCAGGGAATATTAAGAGTTTTTCACCTACAGTTGGGTATGGAAAGTATTCAGACCCCTTTAAATTTTTCACTCTTTGTTTCATTGCAGCCATTTGGTAAATTCTAAACAGTTTTTTTTTTTCCTCATTAATGTTCACTCTGCACCCCATCTTGACTGAAAAACAAAAGAAATGTAGAAATTTTTGAAAATTTGTTAAAAAATAAAAACTGAAATATCACATGATCATAAGTATTCAGACCCTTTGCTCAGTATTCAGTAAAAGCACCCCTCTGAGCTAGTACAGCCATGAGTCTTCTTGGGAATGATGTAACAAGTTTTTCACACCTGGATTTGGGGATCCTCTGCCATTCTTCCTTGCAGATCCTCTCCAGTACCGTCAGGTTGGATGGTGAATGTTGGTGGACAGCCATTTTCAGGTCTCTCCAGCTATGCTCAATTGGGTTTAGGTCAGGGCTCTGGCTGGGCCAGTCAAGAATGGTCACAGATTTGTTCTGAAGCCACTCCTTTGTTATTTTAGCTGTGTGCTTAGGCTCATTGTCTTGTTGGAAGGTGAACCATCGGCCAAGTCTGAGGTCCAGAGCATTCTGGAAGAGGTTTTCATCTAGGATATCTCTGTACTTGGCCACATTCATGTTTCCTTCAATTGCAACCAGAGGTCTTGTCCCTGCAGCTGAAAAAACCCATTGCATGATGGGCATGATGCTGTCACCACCATGTTTCACTGTTGGGATTGTATTGGGCAGGTGATGAGCAGTGAATGGTTTTCTCCACACATACAGCTTAGAATTATCACCAAAAAGTTCTATCTCATCTCATCAGACCAGAGAATCCTATTTCTCATTGTCTGGGAGTCCTTCATGTGTTTTTGAGCAAACTCTATGTGGGTTTTCATACGTCTTGCACTAAGGAGAGGCTTCCGTTTGGCCACTCTGCCATAAAGGCCCGACTGGTGGAGGGCTGCAGTGATAGTTGACTTTTGGAACTTTCTCCCATCCCCCCACTGCATCTCTGGAGCTCAGCCACAGTGATCTTGGGGTTCTTCTTTACCTCTCTCACCAAGGCTCTTCTCCCACAATTGCTCAGTTTGGCTGGACAGCCAGGTCTAGGAAGACTTCAGGTGGTTCCAAACTTCTTCCATTTAAGGATTACAGCCATTGTGCTCTTAGGAACCTTGAGTACTGCAGAAATTCTTTTGTAACCTTGGCCAGATCTGTGCCTTGCAACAATTTTGTCTCTGAGCTCCTTGGGCAGTTCCTTTGAGCTCATGATTCTCATTTGGTCTGACATGCACTGTGAGCAGTGAGGTCTTATGTAGACAGGTGTGTGTCTTTACAAATCAAGTCCTATCAGTTTAATTTAACACAGCTGGAGTAGAAATAACAGCCAGAAATAACAGACATGTCTACTTGTGGGTCACATGGGCATAAGGTCCATGTGAAAACACGGACATGTGCTCAGCCCTATAGATTATCATGGGTTCGTGTGCATACGTGTCTCTGGTACATGTGAAAACGGAAGCCACATTTACCGGAGACACGCACATGTGATGGAGTCCTAAGCCACATCTTTTAATTGTTAATTTTTATATAGTCGTAAACTCACTCCCATATAAGAGGTATGGTAAAAAAAAACTGAAAATCAGTGCAAGACAGAAGTGTTGTATCTGATGAAGCACTAAATTTATAAAACACTGTGTGACACTTTAATAAATTTGTTACCAAGAACTCCAACACAGCTATGGGCATTCAAAACTTTCTGACTCTCATGATAAATTCTCTAGTGAATTTTCAATCAATTTGTGTTTCTGTGTGGAAATGGAGAGGCTGCAATGACTCCATTATTTTTTCTCTCCAAGGTAAAGGATTGGATATCCATTATTCTACCACATTGAGAACTATGCAAGGAATCCAGTGAGTAGATGTTGCACTGACTAAGAGATATTTGCCTGTAGCCAATGTGTATTGGCCAGTAATGGCAGAAGCAGTGATTCCCATTCTTTGGTTCACTGGCTCTTTGTGGTTCTTGTTTCCCAAACCACAGGTTGAAGATCATTTGTCAGAAATGTACAATGGCAGGGAGTGTTTTGAATTTGTTTAAATATTTTAAGCTGAAGAAATCTGGTTCTTTCACCCACAAAATATGGTGAAAAAAAAATTGGTTAAAAAAAATAAATACATATGAAACAACATATTGTAGGTAACCCTTAGCATGTGTCTTCATACATTTTAAATAAAATAGGAAAATACATATTTTTATATTTGTGTAACCCCTGTAGGGGAACATGGTGTACAGAGACTGGAGCAGCTAGCAGCAGACAGTACTTCACAGTAACAGACATTAATCCCTCTTTTGCTGAATTTTCTTGGCAACCCGGAAGAGGAGGAGCAGCAGCAGAGGAAAGGACTGATTGGCTGAGCATGTTGGAGGAGAAAGGTGGAGCTAGCTGGACAAAGAGAGATGTGTGTGATCCTCCATTACAGACTGGTGAGAGTCTAATCCTGGAGAGCAGAGGGCAGAGACACAGAGTAAGTGCTAATTGCCCAGCTGCTCAGTGTGTGAGGAGAGAAGATAATTCTGAAGTTGTAGTATAGCTACAGACCAGCGAGATTACCAGGAAATGCCCACCTCCACCTAGCTTCCAACATAGAAGAATTCTGCCTTCCATTCTCTGTGTGACCAAGCACCTGGATCCTACAGCCCCAAGATGGAACCTTGTGTGACTACAGGCCTGCTACGTTAAGGAGTTAGTAGCCACTGCTGAGACTTATGGCTCCACTTTTGAGAACTATACTAAAGCTATCTATAAGGGGGCACTGCTGGGACTTGTGGTTACATTAACAAGAAGTGTATGATAAGAACAGCCATGGAGGGGATTTCGGTCTCATTGTATTAACTGCATTAATGGTTTCTGTAAATGCGCCAACATCTGGCCCCAATTTTAGACTGTTTTGTTTCCATTGCTGAAGCCATTTGTAGATTAAGGGTGATTAGTTAGGAGTGTGTCTGCTGTCATTTAAAAGGGAAGTGTCATACTTACCATTCAGCCTTACTGAAAATCCCATCTTGTACCTGTATTGTAGATTGTGTAATACTATTTGTTTTGCTGACCCTTGCTATTCAACCTAAAATGTTCACCATTTATTCCCCCTATAAATGAACCTTTTCAGTGTTTGAACCTCATCTCTTGTGAGTGTGTACGGAGCGAGGACAGGGGTTTCCCGAGTCTACCCTGTCAGAAGAGGAAGACCCTCCTGCATCCCACTACAGCTCCCAGCACGATTCGAGTGGAGGCACTGCATCATATTGAGGTGAGAACTACCAGACACCCTGCCCATGGAGGCCGCTTAAAGAGGTGTTACATTTGCACATAACCCCTTTTAAAAAATGAATTCCTAAAAATATATAATATGCATATGAAAAACAACAGAAAACAAATACCTTTGGAAGAGTTACTGACAGTTTGCATACTGGAGTCCTTTGCTGTATATAGTTATCTGTGGACAATCCCGACTTGAAACTCTCTGTAATTTCATGTTTTGATATTTTATAAAAAGCAGCAGTTCCTTTAAAATGTGGTGAACTGTAGTTTCCAAACTCATCCACAACACTAATGTCCAAGTACTTTTTCTGCATTCTTTGTGAATGAAATGCAAGTTTAAATGTCTTCCCAGACTCTTTACCATCTAAAGGTAATAAAATAATAAAACATTATCACATTAGAAATGTATCGAATGATATCACATTAAAGATTCATCTGTGATCAGACGTGCAATAAAGAACAGATTAGTGAAGATCCAGCTTGTGGGATGACCATGGCCAGTAACAGTCCTTACACGGTTTCTGATCAGAGGAGAGAATGATTGTGCAGTCATTCTACATATTACTGGGAAGTACAAATACAGATTAACATTCTTAAAATGAATGTATTTTAGGGAAGCTCTATTCTAAATTTGGAGTAGAGATTTAACAATGAAATCTAAACAGGTTCAATAAATGCCAGCAGCTTCCGAGGAGGGTGAATCACATTTACATTCTTTTCTAGTCACAGCTAAGAAAGTTCCTATTGGCTAGGAAGTTGAAGTGGCTTCTGAAAAGGTTTGACAAGCGCCAAAAGTCTAAAAATGTTGTTCATCTCTAAGTAAATTAAAGGGAGTTTGTCACAAGGTTTTTTACTACCCTATCTGAGAGCAGCTTGATGTATGGACAGAGACTCTGATTCCACCGATGTGTCACTTAGTGGGCTCCTTATTGTCATTTTGATAAAATCACTATTTTATTTGCTGCAGAACTACCAGTTCTCTGAATATTGAGCTTTATTTAATCCCACCTCCACCACTGGGCTTTATACCCATGTACAATATACACAAAAGCTGCCAAGAAAGCTGCATAAGAAAAACATGGATTTCTCTAGAAGAAGTCATAGGATTGCAAATATCAAGGTATCATTTTATTCAACTTTCTATGACTTGCAAGCCCATATACACGGTTTAGGAGGGTTTATCCTACTGACAGGCACCTGTTTATGTTTAAAGGGAATCTGTCACCGGATTTTGCTGTTCCATCTGAGAGCAGCATGATGTAGGGACAGAGACCCTAATTCCAGTGATGTATCACTTACTGACTTACTGGTCTCCTTGCTGTCCTTCTGATGTAACCAATGCTTTATCTACTGCAAATCTCTGACTGCTGAGTTCTGATTGGCAGCTTTCTGTGTACACTGTGCATAGGCAGAAAGCTGCCAATCAGTGATGGGAATGCGATTATACAAAGCTCATGAATATGGAGGACTACATGGCAGCAGGTTTACTAGTCTTCTAGTGATAATCTCAAGCTGATAAAACTGTGATTTTATCAAAAGTTCACCAAGCAGCCCAATAAGTGGCACATTGCTGCAATCAAGGTTGATGGCTCTACTTTATGCTACTCTCAGCATAGGCAGCAAAAAACCTAGTGACAGATTTCCTCTATATACTTTCCTTAGAGTACTATATTTTAGGATCAGAAATACTGAGGCGATAGAGATGCTTTGACTACATAGGCACATGAGTGTTTCCAGTCTGTGGAGTAAAGGGTGGAACATGTACAAAAAGGAAAGCCTCACCTTAAACCCCTATGGATCTGTTCTGTCCTTTATAGATGTTGTTACTGTTCTCTTACTCTTCTATATTTTAACATGCATTTACAAGAATAACGTATTCACAAAAAATATTAAATGACAATTTTGTATTTTGGAACATTGTAGAAATTAACTTTACCTGATGCTGCTATGTTTCCACAGAATCTAAAGTGAATTTGGTCTCCCTCTTGAAGGACAATTGGTTCAGAGGGTTCAGGTGGGCCAGTGTATCCTGCCTCCGTTAGAGCATTGATTTCCCAGTTTAATTCCTTGGACGGAACCAGTTCAACAATGACTTTGTTAAAGTTATTATTCTTTCTGTACAACACAACATTGACCATTGAGCTGTAGATAGCGTATTCCAGACTCTGAATAAATGTAATCAAGTGAGTGTTGTCCATAGCTGAAGAAAGACGAACTACAATAAACCTGTAAAATGGGAGATTGAAATGTGTAGCATTAATAATTGGACAGATTCTGCAGTCCAATGTGATTAAAACTAGTAGGATAATATTAAAGGGTTTGTCCGGTCTAAAATGACACGTCTGCAGTCACTTTATGTGACCATAGACTTGTGAATCTCCTCACACCGCACACACTGCTTCCAGCCTCATTGCCACTAGATTGTATTCGACCAATTACTCGGCACATGATCGCAAGTATTGTAAATGCAGTGCACGAGATGTGAGGATTCCAAAGTCTGCAGTCATATAAAGTCATTTTAGGCTGGACACCCCCTTTAAGGGATGAGACTGAGAATACTTTTCTATATAAACAATGGATCCGATTTACTAATGCGTTTATTCCAGATTTGGCATAAAATGCACTGAAAAGTCAACATTTATTGCACAATGCAGAGTTTAAAACATGTTGTGATTATATTGACATTTTCAAGGCAGTTTCAAGCAGCTTTGCCAATATGGATGGAATGGGGAGGAGCCAGTGCGGGATGGGGCATGGGTACACCCGAACCTCAAACTCATCCCTAATGGACGTGTTCCTTACACCAGAAATTTTAAATCAGTCGCTAACTGGACTAACATTTCTGGCGAGGTGATAAGAAGCGCCAAATTAATTAAGTGACCTGTGTCTCCTAATGAATTTGACAGTTCTTATACCTGCACACCCCTCATTAAGACTCATATGACCAATGCCATCTTATTGAATTGGGGCCATTGTTCCATTTGCAATCAGTGACCTCAGCTATTTTGGAGCCATAATCATCAAGACTTCAGCTATGTTTCAACTTTGGATTAGTGATAAATTGGAATAGTGACCGAGCCGGCCCAAGGAAAAAATTGCAGCACGCCCGAGTTTGATCCGATTATTGGATAACACTCGACCATGCAAGTATACGAGTCTCTGGAAAACATTGGACTGCACTCGGATGACATCTGAGTGCAATCCGATTTTTACTAACTGACAGAATGGAGAATATTTTTTTCTCCATCTTCTCATCCGAGAATATCAGATCACACTATGTTCACATTCAGAGTTTGATTATAGTGTGACTTGCATAATTGACCAGATTCTCTCAGATGAGAGAATATACGCTCATGTGACGCTACACAATATAAATTACTGGGATCTAATACTTTCAATAGATCCGATGCAAACTATCATATTCTATAGATTAAATAAATAGTAAAGAAAAAGTACCTGACCGAAATACAAAGCTCAAACATCATTTATTCTATTTTTACCAATTTACTGAATGTACGGTGTGCATTGGTTGGAGGTTTATTTTGCTAGTCTTTTTAGCTTATTGCAGCAGATTTACTAATAAAATAATTTACTAATAATACTAATAATGGTACATGGTTCAATCTTTGTCAGTATCTCTCCTCTAGACCTTGTAGACTTGTCAGATCTGGCATTGATATAGTGCCAGAAAATTCCCAAAATGTGTCATAATTAATGTGAGGGTCAGAAATTTTGACACAAGGGCTTCACAAATATATTGAGTGAGCGAAAACTGTTGTAAATACTTTGAAACATCTGCACAATTAAGGGCAAAAACATATTAATAACATATCATAACCATGTGATGTGAGCAATATTTTACCTCTGTATATATTCAGTTACTTCAAGTGAGACTAAGCCATTCTGAACATTTTTGACCACAATGTCATCTAAAATAATCCACTGATCTTCTTTTAACGCCAACAGTTTCAATAATTCACTAGGATTATCACCATGCTTCCTCACCGAGGCACTGACTGCTCTGTAATATAAGAGCAACTTTTATCCAACATTGAGACAAAGGATTTAAAAATGCAATATACAATAAAACATCTTTTCATACCTTTGGAATATTAAATATTTATTAAAAATAAAAATAATTTATAATTAGAGGAAATGGCTGTTGTGTATAGATACATTGGCGTTCAGAATTTATAGAATAACTTGCATTGGGAGCCTCTTCTGGGAGTTCCATTGGCTATATTGGTATTTCGATAGCAAGAATAGCACTTTTCTAGCAGTCATAAAGATATCAGAATTTTAGCGGTACCTTAAAATAATCCAGTCCAATCAAGATAAATGAAGTATAGATGCCAATAAAATCAATATTTATTTGAATTCATTAAAACAATAAGTATAGAAAACACAGTATTAAAAAAAGGAGAAGTAGATAGAAGGATCCCACAGTCAGTAGGTTGATAGTATGACCGAGGGTATAAGCAAGGTAATAACCAGGTATCAGCACATACAAGGATAATATAGTGGCACAGAGGTCCTATCTAGTGTTGAGCGAGCATGCTCGACACTGCTCGGTACTCGCTCGAGCATCTCACTACTAGGGATGTTCGGCGAGCACAGAGCATTTTCGGTCTCCGCCCTGCATGTTTGGCGCTCTTTACAGAGCCAATGAACATGCAGGGATTGCCAGCCAGTCACTGTAATTCCGCACTGTTCGTTGTGGGCATTACAGTGATTGGCTGGCCGCACAGCGTCACCTTGAGTATTTAAAACCGGGCGCCGCCATCTTGGACACAGTCGCTCTGGATCAGACAGTGTAGTGAAAGTGCTGCTGAGCTAGGGAGAGATTTATACTGCGAAATAGGTAGTGTAGGGTCTCTAAAGCCTGCAAAATCAATCAAACAGTCCTTCTGAGGACTTATATCCATCCCAGATATCAGGCAGGCTGTATAGGAGACGCAGTGGTTATACCAGCAAACACTGCATTACAGTCCTGTGTGCTGCTGCTGCTCAAATTGCTAGACTTAGCCCCAGGTCTCAGGGGCCAGGAAAAATCCTTTTTTTCTCATCTAAATCCTCTTTTTTTTTTTTTCCTCAGTCAGACTGTACAAATACCCATCTTATTAACCTTTTGGTATCCCCCCCCCCAAAAAAAAAATGAGTGTGTCTGTGAGTGTTCAGACACAAATATATCATTTTAAAAGAGTCTGGTTTCGGCCAGATAACTAGAACTGTGGTTTTCCTCTTCCACGGTTTAATTCTCTGTATTATCCTGCTTTTGCCATTTTTTCCGTAAAAAAAACAGTAATAATGTCTCCCTGACTGTTCAGACACAAATATATCTGTTTAAAAGAGTCTGGTCTAGGCCAGAGAACTAGAACTGTGGTTTTGCAGTTCCACGGTTCAAATCTCTGTATTATCCTGCTTTTGCCATTTTTTCCGTTAAAAAAAACAGTAATAGTGTCTCCCTGACTGTTCAGACATAAATATATCTGTTTAAAAGAGTCTGGTGTAGGCCAGAGAAATAGTACTGTGGTTTTCCTCTTCCACGGTTCAAATCTCTGTATTATCCTGCTTTTGCCATTTTTTCCATTAAAAAAAACAGTAACAGTGTCTCCCTGACTGTTGAGACACAAATATATCTGTTTTAAAGAGTCTGGTGTAGGCCAGAGAAATAGAACTGTGGTTTTTCTCTTACATGGTTCAAATCTCTGTGTTATCCTGCTTTTGCCATTTTTTCCGTAAAAAAACCCTTAATAGTGTCTCCCTGACTGTTGAGACACAAATATATCTGTTTAAAAGAGTTGGTGTAGGCCAGAGAACTAGAATTGTGGTTTTCCTCTTCTAGGGTTCAAATCTCTGTATTATCCTGCTTTTGGCATTTTTTCCATAAAAAAAAAAGTAATAGTGTCTACCTAACTGTTCAGACACAAATATATCTGTTTAAAAGAGTCTGGTGTAGGCCAGAGAAATAGAACTGTGGTTTTGCAGTTCCACGGTTCAAATCTCTGTATTATCCTGCTTTTGCCATTTTTTCGGTAAAAAAAAACAGTAATAGTGTCTCCGTGACTGTTCAGACACAAATATATCTGTTTAAATGAGTCTGGTGTAGGCCAGAGAACTAGAACTGTGGTTTTCCTCTTCCACTGTTCAAATCTGGGTGTAATCCACCTTTTTGCCTTTTTTACATAAAAAAAAAAACTGTTTGAGTGTCTCGCTGACTGTTCAGACACAAATATATCTTTTTAAAAGATTCTGGTGTAGGCCAGAGAAATAGAACTGTGGATTTCCTCTTCCACTGTTCAAATCTGGGTGTAATCCACCTTTTTGCCTTTTTTGCAAAAAAAAACAAACAGTTTGAGTGTCTCGCTGACTGTTCAGACACAAATATATCTGTTTAAAAGATTCTGGTGTAGGCCAGGGAAATAGAACTGTGGTTTTCCTCTTCCACGGTTCTAATCTCCTTTCTATTACCCTTTTGCCATTGATAGTGCGAGTGTAAGCTATTTTACTTAATTTACAATGGGCAATGCGCGTGGCAAGGGACGTGGAACTGGACGTTCTGGTGATGGTGCGTGCAGAGGACAGGGCCGTGGCCAAGGTGAAAATGTGCCACAACCAACAGCCACATCTTCTCGCTCCCAGTTCTTGACCGAATTACTAGGGAAGCACACAACAACACCACTATTGCAAACTCATCAGTGTGAACAGGTTATTAATTGGATAGCAGATAATACTTCCTGTTACCTGGGCACCACCACCTCCGGTCTGTCTTCCACACGGTCAAGTCTTAGTAGCCGTGAGTCTCGACCGCATACTCCTCATCACCCTCATGCTCCTTCCTCCCACCATGCCGAGTGTCATCAGACAGCAACTGATCCCACAGTTGGACACTCTGAAGAGCTGTTCACTGGTCCATTTCCATATTTGGGCCCCTCGTCTGCTCCGTTTGAAATGGTGGAAGAGGAGATCCCATGTAGCGATGGCCAAATATTTGAACAGCCACGGCCACAGGAAGGCGACGCTGGCAATTTGTCACAAGAGGTGGACGATGACGAGACACAATTGCCACGAAGTGAGGAGGAGGACCGTGGTGTGGAAGTGGAAGAGGAGGAGGTGGTGGATGATCTAGTAATTAACCCAACGTGGCAGGAGGACACGCAGAGCAAGGCCAGCAGCACACAGGGGGAGGGAGGCAGAGTACCCGAACAGGAAGGAAGAAGCAGTGTGGTGGCCGCAGACAGAAGGCGGGCAACCATTCCCTGTAGCACCAACACGAGGAACGTTGCCAGTACAACCGGTATGTCTTCCAGAGTCTGGAATTTTTTTTAAAGACTCTGATGATAACCCCAAAAAGGCCATTTGTACCATCTGCCAGGCCAGCATCAGCAGGGTTGACAAAACTACCAGCCTGACCACCACCAGCATGATCAGGCACATGTCAGCAAGGCACCCAACTTTGTGGGGCGAAACCCAGGGTCCATGACCAGTGTCAGCGGGTGTCACCACTGCTTCTTCCGCTGTTGTGCCTGTGAGAGAACCCCCTGTTGTGCGTGCAAGGCAATCTCCTGTCCATACTGCATGCAAAGATGCCCCCTCCTCTCAGTCTTCACTTGTTATGGCAGTTTCTCAAGAAACAGCATCAACGTCCACGTCCACGTCCCACCGCAGCGTTCAATTGTCCATATCCCAGACCTTTGAATGAAAGCGGAAATTTGCAGCCAACGCCCCACAGGCCACAGTCCTAAATTCGCACATTTCACGACTGCTTGCGTTGGAAATGCTGCCTTTTAGGCTGGTGGAGACAGACCTTATGGCGGTGGCCGTCCCTCGGTACTCGGTCCCCAGCCGACACTATTTTGCCCTGTGTGCCATCCCCGCACTACACAAGCACGTGTCCCAAAACATCTGCAGTGCCCTCAACAACGCAATTACTGGGAGAGTCCACCAGACAACGGAAACATGGACAAATGCTTGTGGCCAGGGACGGTACATCTCCCTAACGGCACACTGGGTAAACATAGTGGAAGCCGGGACCCATTCGGACCTTGGGACGGAACACATCCTCCCCACACGGAGGATTGCGGGCCCTATGTCAGTCAGAGTTGCCCCCACAGAGTACAGCTCCTGCGCATCATCCTCCTCCTTCTGCTCATGTTCAGCCTCCATCTCAGATATCACCACATCAGTTACAAGCTGGAAGCACTGCAGTACTGCCTCAGCCAAGCGGCAACAGGCTGTGCTGAAACTCATAAGCTTAGGTGATAAACCTCACACTGCTTGTGAGTTGCGGATAGCTGTGAAAGAGCAGGCAGACCTGTGGCTGAGACCACTGAACCTACATCCAGGCATGGTCATGTGTGACAATGGCCGTAACCTGGTGGCGGCTCTCAGGCGAGGCGAGATCACACACGTACCATGCCTGGCTCATGTGCTTAACCTCGTGGTTCAGCGGTTTCTTAAATCGCACCCCGAGTTGCCAGATCTGCTTGTCAAAGTACGCCGCCTGTCAGCTCATTTTTGGAAGTCGGCTACAGCTTCCGCCGCCCTTGTTGCAACAAGGCCGTCGATATTCAGGTCAGACTCCACACATAAGACCTCAGGAGTGGACCTGGATGTCTGACATATGTTCCATCCTGACAAACTTTGGGGAGTCCACCAAGATGGTGAGTGGCAATGACGCCATCATTAGCATCAGCATCCCACTTGTCTATCTTTTGCAACGCTCTCTGCAGAGAATTAAAGAGGAGGCATTGCAGCCAGAGTATGATGAGATGGATCAAGAAGCCGTAGTGGGCGATTACACACAGCCCAGCCTCATCTCATCCCAACGTGCATTGGGGGACAGTGAGGGAGAGGAGGAGGAGGAGGAGGAAGAACAGGAGCTGGTATCATGCGCTGTAGACGGTAGTACCTGTACAACTGTCATACAGTCGGTTCAGCGTGGGTGGCATGAGGACAGGGTGGAAGAGGAGGAGGAGGAGGAGCAGAGCATGGTCAGTCGTCATCTTGGTGAGAACACGGAAGTCATGCCCGTTACCAGTCTGGCACGCATGGCTGACTTTATGTTACGCTGCCTTACCCTCGCGTTGTCAAAAGGTTGGGTGACAGTCATTACTGGTTGGTGACACTTTTAGACCCCCGCTACAAGGAGAACTTTCACTCTCTTATTCCTGAGGTGGAGAGGTCTGCAAAAATGGGGCAGTAGCAGAAGGCCCTTGCTGCAGAACTGTTATAAAAATTCCCATCTGAACACGCTAGCGGCAGAGGTCACAGTTCGTTGCCCAACCAAGGCATACAGGCGAAAGAGACGCAACTCCAAACCAGAAGAGGCAGGGGAACACTGTCAACGTTCTGGGACAGTTTTCTGAGACCAGCTTACAGGCCCTGAGGCGTGGGGTACTCTCACAAGGAGTGGAAAGTTTCAAAAGATGGTGAGGGAGTACCTTGCCGACCGTACCAGCGTCCTCTGTGATTCCCCTGTGCCTTTTAATGATTGGGTATCCAAGCTGGACTCTTGGAGTGAACACGCTTTGTACGCCTTGGAGGTCCTGGCCTGCCCTCCGGCTAGCGTGTTATCTGAGCGTGTTTTTAGTGCCGCTGGGGGAATTATAACTGATAAGTGCACTCACCTGTCAACTGACAATGCTGACAAACTGAACCTTATCAAAATGAACAAGGGCTGGATTGGGCCAGACTTCTCATCACCACCAAATGACAGCAGAGTAACATAAAGTCAAATCCACTGTGTTATTTTGGGAGGTGTATTCCCATGCACCGCTTCACACCAACACATGGGTATACGCTTCCTCATTTCGGCTGTTTTTTGCTCTTCTCCTTATCCTCAGCCTCCACCACCACTATACCACCAGGGTGACCGTGGTCCATGATGCCAGAATTGAAAGTTCCTCAGTCCTAATTTTTGGCAGCTTTTGCTTGGAAGGCATAGGCAAAGACTATGGGAGACCCATTCCCCAATAATGGGAATAATGTTTTTAATATGCTGTACTGCATGGCTCTTGTAAGGGGCATTAAAATCATATTGTTGAGCTACTGTGACCTCCACGTCTCTTCCAAGGGTCATTGATATTGTCTTTTTATTTCACTGGCACCTCCATGTCTCTTCCAAGGGGCAATGATATTATCTTTTTATTCCACTGTGACCTCCATGTCTCTTCCAAGGGGCATTAAAACCGTCTTGTTAAGCTACTGTGACCTCCACGTCTCTTCCAAGGGGCATTAAAACCGTCTTGTTAAACCACTCTGAACTCCACGTCTCTTCCAAGGGGGCATTAAAACTGTCCTGTTAAGCTTCTGTGACCTCCACTTCTCTTCCAAGGGTCATTGATATTGTCTTTTTATTCCACTGGGACCTCCACCACCCTTCCAAGGGGCATTGATATGGTCTATTTATTCCACTGCGACCTCCACCACTCTTCCAAGGGGCATTGATATCGTCTTTTTATTCCACTTTAACGTCCACCACTCTTCCAAGGGGCATTGATATTGTCTTTTCATTCCACTGGGACCTCCACCACTCTTCCAAGGGGCATTGATATTGTCTTTTTATTCCACTGGGACCTCCACGTCTCTTTCAAGGGGCATTAAAACCGTCTTATTAAACCACTCTGAACTCCACGTCTCTTCCAAGGGGCATTAAAACCGTCTTGTTAAGCTACTGTGACCTCCACGTCTCTTCCAAGGGTCATTGATATTGTCTTTTTATTCCACTGAGAACTCCACCACTCTTCCAATGGGCATTGATATTGTCTTTTTATTCAACTGCAACCTCCACCACTCTTCCAAGGGGCATTGATATAGTCTTTATTCCACTGTAACCTCCACCACTCTTCCAAGGGGCATTGATATTGTCTTTTTATTCCACTTCGACCTCCACCACTCTTCCAAGGGGCATTAAAACCGTCTTGTTAAGCTACTGTGAACTCCACGTCTCTTCCAAGGGGCATTAAAACCGTCTTGTTAAACCACTCTGAACTCCACAGCTCTTCCAAGGGGCATTGAAATGTTGTTCTAATTACTTCTAACCTCCACGACTCTTTCAATGGGCATTGCATTTCCTCCTAATTTTAGTCAGCTTTTGCTTTTCAATGCATAGCCGAACACTAAGGGAGACCCACTCCCCAATAATTGGTGGAAGGTTTTTAGTACGCCGTAATCCACGTCTGTTTCAAGGGGCATTGCAGTTCCTCATAATTTTTGGAAAGCCTTCCATTCACTGCTTAGGCCAACAGTGTACAGGTCACCCAGTTGCTATAAATGGAAAAAACGGTTTAGTTAATACCCTCTGACCTCCATGTCACTTCCAAGGGGCATTGGAGTGCCTTGAAACTTTTTGGTAGGCATTGCACTCACTGTATGCCCTATAACTGTGTAGCAGAACCGCTCCTTTTGGTACAGAAACATATCCTACAAGACATGTGTGGTTGACTGGCCTGATATTGATGTGAATGGTCCCTGTTCCTCCTGCTCATTCTCCTTTGCCACCACCTCATCCATCATTCATTACCTGAAGCTTTGTTTTAATGGGAGTCATAGAACTGGGATAGTAGCAGGAAAACATCCAGCAATCCTCGGAGGAGGTAGCATATGCGCCAAAACGCTGACCACCTCAAGCCTAGCCGCTACTACATACATGCGCTTGCATTCCAAGGAACAAAAAGCTAAGGAGATGGATGGCCTCATGATCATGAATAATTTACTCATTGTGTAGGAGGCCAACCACTGCTGCTGTCTACCTTCTGAACTTTGTGTTGAAGCCTGATTGACCCAGGACCCGCAATCCTCTATGTCTGGAGGACGTGTTGCATGCCAGTGTCCAACTGTGTCCCGGCTTCCACAATATTAACCCAGTGTGAAGGAGTCAGTGAGATGGACCATCCCTGGCCACATTCACTTGTCCACGTGTTTGTGGTTAGGCTGTCCTTCCCACCAAATGCACTGGGGAGGGCACAGGTAATGTTTTGGTATGCGCGCTTGTGTATAAGGACACCCGGCCGTGTGTGGGCACCTTGCCTCGGGGCGGCTGGGGACCGAGTATGGACACCCGGCCACCCCCTGGCGGCTGTGGACCAAGAGTGGACACCCGGCCGCTGGGTGGCTGGGGACTCAGTATGGATACCAGGCCGCCGACCCGCGGCCATGACGTGGTGGCCGGATTCCGCCTCCACATGCCTAAAAGGCCCAATTTTAAGTGCAAGCAAGCAAGCAGTGTGGTATTGCAGCCTGGAGGTGGGTGGGTGGCAGGCAGCATACTTGCGCTTGCATTGCAAGGAATGGGGGAGGTACAATTGAACTCTGCCCTGGGACAAGGACTTGAACGGGGATAATTGCAAGTCTGCAATGACTGGTGCAGGGCGGGAGGCATCTTCGCATGTCCCATGAACAGGGGGTTGGCGTGCACACACTACAGCGGAATAGGCTTTCCTTCCCACTAAATGCACTGGGGAGGGCACAGGTAATGTTTTGGTATGCGCGCTTGTGTATAAGGCGCACCGGGACAAATAGGGGCGGTTTTGGACCGAGTATGGACATCCGGCCGCCCCCAGGCAGCTGGGGATCGAGTGTGGACACCCGGCCGCCGGGAGGCTGGGGACTGAGTATGGATACCAGGCCGCCGACGCAGCCATGACATGGTGGCTGGCGTCTGCCTCCACAAGCCTAAAAGGCCTCATTTCAAGTGCAAGCAAGCTAGCAGTATGGTATTGCAGCCTGGGGGTGGGTGGGGGGCAGGCTGCACACTTACGCTTGCATTCCAAGAAAACAAAGCAGATGCTAACTTCTTTCATCATCATCATGCTCCTCAACTTGGCACTCTCAGCTCCCCTGATGGAGAAGCCAGGGCCCACCGGAGGAATCTCTGGTTGTCTGATGGGCTCGTCCAATGCTGCCCTAAAGCAGTCCAGGCTAAGAAAAGTGTGGGGAAGGTTCCCGGGACAAATAGTGGCGGCTGGTGACTGAGTATGGAGACCTCGCCGCCGACGCAGCCATGAGGTAGTTGCCAGCTTCAGCCTCCTCCAAACTAAAAGGCCCCATTTCAAGTGCAAGCTAGCAGTATAGTATTGCAGCCTGCGGGTGGGTGGGTGGTTGGCTGCATATTTGAGCTTGCATTGCAAGGAATGGGGGAATTACAATTGAACACTGTCATGGGACAAGGACTTGCACGGGGACAGTTGCAAGTCTGAATCTTCTGATGCGGCAAGGATCACTTCTGATGGGCACACTTTTAGGCAGTGACCTGGGTGTCAGAGATGCTTCCAGGGGTCTTCCCCATGTTGTTCCCATGTCTTTTCAGCACTGCATGCATGTGTCATACAGCACATGGCCAGATAAGGTTGTAAAATGTTAAAATTACATTTCCCGGTGAATGCATTTGTCACGGTCGAAAGCAATACAAAAGAGCAAAAACACATAAAAAATGCTACTTGTGAACATAGCCCAAGGTGTGAAGGAGTATTTTTGTTTTTGGTTATTTATTTTACCTTATACACAAGTCTTTACCCTAGAAAGGATGTTCCTTAACATATTTCACAGGAAAACAGTTACAGTTTCGTTTTTGAACATTTTATTGTGAGCCCGTAAAAGTGGCTTAATATCTCTGACCAGGTTGTTGACAGCAGTGACCTGGGGGGCAGAAATGCTTCCTGGGGCGATCCCCATGCTGTCCCCATGTCATTTGAGCACTGTCACTATCGTTTTGGGCACTTTTTAGGCTTTCTACAGACTGCCGGGGGTGCCGCCGTAAAAATGCTCGGGTCTCCCATAGACTGACATTGGGCTCGTTGCTCGGGTCGAGCACCCGAGTATCACGGTGAGCTCGGCCCGAGCTTCGAGCACCCGAGCATTTTAGTGCTCGCTGAACACTAGTAAGTAATTTAAGTATCAAATTATATTAAATTAATAAACTAATAAAATATATGACCTACACAAAATCCTTGCATGAAATCCCATGAAATTGCGTAGAAACCACATGGTAAATTGGTGTTGTAATGCACTATATCCGCTTGGTCTTGCAATAAGTCTCATAAACACACAGAAAGAGAAAAGTCAATCACCTGGAGCGGCGCTGGCAGAATTCGGCTGGAGACGTAGCCAGACAAGTCTAGTTCAGAGAAAAATACACCTGACTGCAGTCATACAGTCAGTTTTTTGTTTTTTTTTCCTCTTAAAACATAAAATACAAAGGAGCTTAATATATTCCAATAATTAAATGTGTTTTAATAGAACAACATTAAAACTGTGAGTAAAATGTGGTAAAGAATTCAGTGTATATTGCAGATAATAGGAGCTTTAAAAGCAGCGACAAAGGATTCAGTGTTCTATAAAAAACCCTTACCGAATCTGATGTGTTCCTGTAGTTTTTGAAGCTGCAGCGCTTGCTGCCCTCCTATTTTCTGCATCATCACCTGTCTTCTTTTTCTCTGGGTTCGGAGGGCAAGGAAGGAAAACTGTGGCAGGCTTGTGGAAAGCCTGAACTGATGGCTGTTTCACTTGAATGAGTGGGCTGCTTGACACCACTGGATGATATATATCATGTTTCGCTTTCAGTACAGAGATCAACGATGTATCTATTGGTTGAACCTGCAAGAATAATATAAAAGTTACAGATGGTTTTCAAACTGTAGAAGCAGAAATTTGCTGTGAGAATTTGACCATTGACATCTTGTGATGAAAAATCAAGTGAATATTGGATTTCAGTGCCAAAATTAAATTGTCACGAGAAGACCAAAGCTGCATTTGGATGATGTTTTATGAGATATGAATGTAATAAATGTATCTATCGAGAATTTTCCAAGGAGAATGGTAATTTATAATGTAACATTAATGGAAGAGTTGCTTCTTCTCCGACCACAGAGCCATTCACTTGCAATGTGTCCTTGGTCACAGCTTTCCTTCTGGCCCTGGCTCCTGGAATCTGAATCCTGCTCTGCTGGCTCAGGTTGAGGTCCTGGAGAAACTTAGAGCCGCTAGGTTTTACAAGGGTTGCTTCCGAATTGTTTATGACTGGTGGGAGTATGTTAAACTTGAGTTTCGCTGCTTCTTTCAAACCAAGAGTCAACAACAGGCGTGTGAGAAAAAGAGGGATGTAGCATCGGTGTCTCTGCCTCCTGCAGGGCAGAGACGCTGTTCCCCTCACTGCCGGGGTCCAGGTCCGGCGTCTTCCCGCTCCCCTGCTGCTGTGGCGCGCACCGCAAACAGCTTCCCGGGCACTGTGCTTAGGGTGCGCGCGCTTCCTCCCTCTTAAAGGGGCCGCATGTACCATCCTATAGAGTCCCCAGCCAATGGCCAGAGGACTTCCCCTATATTAGGCACCTCCTCCAATATGGAGGTGCCTGTGCAAGGTTGTTGTTCCGTGTGCTAAACACTTGCTCCAGCCCTCAGGTCCCGCTGCCTGTAAGTCCTGCCTGCCAGTCTGTCTCTCAGTCCAGCCCGCCAGTCTGTCTAATAGTTCTGTCCTCCTGTCTGTCTATAGTTGTGTTCTCCTGCCTGCTTACCTGGAGTACCTGTCTGTTACTTGTTGTGCCCGCCAGTCAGCCAACCGGGAGCACCTGCCTGTAACCTGCCGTGCCCACCAGCCTACCTACCTGGTGCACCTGCCTGTAACCTGCTTTGCCCACCAGCCTACATACCTGGAGCACCTGCCTGTTACCTGTCGTGCCCGCTAGCTTGCCTACCTGGAGCACCCATCTGGCTATCTGCCAAACCAGCCTGCTTATCTACCCGGTCCACCCGTCAGTCTTCCTGCCGTGCTCATCCGCTGTACCGGTCAGTTCCTGACATCTGACCCATGGCAGTCACCTGCTCTCACACAAGGTCGGTCCCAGAGTGGCACCTGGTCCACCTGCCTGGTCCCTCCTTGGTTCACGGAGGGGACTAAGCCGCCGTGTGACCTTGGTAGGGCCGAGTAGGCACTTATTCACGCCCCTCTGGTCCCTCCTTGCACCGAAGCACAGAGATTCCACCACCCGGACTTGTAACAAGGGACTTCAGAAGACTGCAGCACGAGCTGCGGTCACTGCAGGACCTTCCTCACTGTGGCTGGGACATGAAGGAGGAGCTGGGGGGAGACCAAGAAAAGCCAGAAAAAGGCACTTTGAGAAGGAGTCCAAGCGAATCGCCTTTTGTTCCAAGTTAAAGAAGCTGGAGAAGGGTGAGAAATGTAACTCGTTCTTTTTCAAGAAACTCCATGCTGGCCACACACCTCTGAACAAGCAGTGAGATGAGAGCGGAAACATGCGCTTTGAGATGGAGCATGTGATGTGGAACTTCTACAGCAATTTCAACTCACACAAGATTACCGACCCGGACGCTGCCGATAAATTCCTGTCAGGTATCACTAACCATCTTGACCCTGCAGGTGTGGCAGCCATAGACAAACCTCTGATGGTGGGCGAATTGCTCTCTGCCGCTAAATCCTTTAGGACCAGCAGAACCCCGGGCAATGATGAACTGCCAGCAGAGCTCTATGCAGTGCTGTGAGACCTCATCTAACCAGACCTGTTGGACCTGTACGAGGAGATAATAGTGGAGGATAGAATGCCTCTTTCATTGAGGGAAGGAATAGTCATGATCCTGTACAAGCAGAAAGGAGAGATGTGCGACCTGAAGATTTGTCGTCCCATTACTCTACTCAATGTGGACTACAAGGTCCTAGTCATGACAATGGTGACATGACTGAAGATGGTCATTGAACGGATCATTCACCCAGCCCAGACCTGTGGCATCCCCGGATATCGCATTGCAGACAGCCTCGCTCTCATGCGGGACACGGTTGAGTACATCAAGGCCCATGACTTTGTTCAGGTTTTTAATTTTAGCCCTCTGCTCTACATGGACGATGTCACTGTTTTCTGCACTGATCGTAGCTCAGTCGATGCCCTCGTCCAGATGTGTGAGATGTAAGGTCAAGCTTCAGGGACCAAAGTCATCTGCGGGAAGTCAAAAGCCATGCTTTTCGGGGATTGGCAACCTGCCTTCCTCTTCAACATCCAGACAGATTTCATCAAAGTTCTTGGAGTCTGGTTTGGGAAGGAAGGAGCGGTCTCAAGTTTTGGCAAGAACGTTTGGCCAAGGTTGACCAAAGCATAAGTCTCTGGTGCCTCAGAAGCCTCACTTCTGAGGGTAAAGAGCTTGTCTTGCATAATGAAGTACTGCCTGTGCCACAGTACATGGCCCATGCCTGGCCCCCCCATGTCACCATGTGCAGGGCCATTACCAGGATGGTGTTTCACTTTGTCTGGGCATCCAAGATGGACAGAGTCAGGAGGTCCAACATGTACAAGGAACATTGCAAGGATGGGAAGGGCATACAAGATATCCCCACCCTCCTGTGGTCCTCCTTCGTGTGTGATTGAGTTCGCTGGACTATACAAGTTCTGCGAGCAGGTCCTTGTCCTGCTTCTTACTGCTTCCTCTTGGGAGGCGACTTGACTGGGACAAGTGGGACTGCTCCTACCCCTACAACTGTACGACACCATGATTCTACGAAGACATTGTTCGGTTAGTGGGGGAGCATCAATTGGAGGGACTCAAGCCTGACTTGTGGAAGCGCAAAACTATCCACAAGCTGATCATAGTCAAGGATGATGTTGAGAACATTACAGGACTCCACCAGGACACGCTGGATACTGTGTGTGGTTAAATGTGTCATCTGACAGGCTGACCAACAGGCACAAGGACTTGTCGTGGATGGCAATTTAGGGTGGGCTGCCCATCTAGTCATTCATGCATGCCCAGAACCTGTGCAAGACCCAGTACTGTAGGCCACTTCATGGAGGAAACATCTTTGCGCACTTTTTGGGATTGCCGGATTACACAGCGCCTGGTGACTGCCCTAGAGGACGACTTGAGGAACTCTATCCTCAGAGCGAACCTATCACACCATTCTGTGCTTTACTGACTCTTCTGGGGTTCATACCGTTGGAGCCATCCAGGAGGCTTGACACATTATGAACTGTTGTAAGGATGCTATTTGGGTAGCTAGGAACCGGCTCATCTTGAGGGAGAGGATATCCACCCAGGACTGCCGCAGGCTGATTCACAGCCTGCTCAGAGCCTATCCCATCATCAATGGTCTGATGGATGCGAATGAGGATGGCTACTAAACCCCTTTTTCATCCTCTCTTTTCCCTTACATGTCTTGTCTCTCAATAAAGCTTTGGACCTGTGATTTTCCCCTCTCTATCCTTTTCTCCCACTACTCATCCCCTATCACAGTTCATCAAACTGTATTGTTTGACATGCTTTTTCTTTCAGCTTGATTGTTTTGTGTAGAATAGGAGTTTGATGCATAATTAGTGCTTCGTATTCTTATGCTATGTACGAATGATGTAGAATTATGTGTGTACTGGGCTGCGGCGCAGTACACTGTTTGTTAATTTATTGACAAATGCATGATAATAATACTACAGGTAGGCAGGAGACCGAGAACAGGTAGCAGAGGTCCTGGAGACTATACACAGATAGCAGAGGTCATGGAAACCACAGGCGGACAGGAGACTGGGAACGGGTAGTAGAGGTCCTGGAGACCGCAGACAAGAACCTGAAGTTCTGGAAACCGTAGCCAGACAGGAGACTAGGAACAGGGAGCAAAGGTCTTGAAGACTGCAGGCACACAGGACTCCGGAGCACTTAGAAGTCTTAACACCAAAACACAGGTGTGTGTCATGTTAGACCTTATATAGGTCAAGGTAGGATGATCACATGGGATCACGCATCTGCAGAGGCCGACGTGGAGCACAACAGATTTCAGCGGATCGGGGAACGAAGCCTGGATCCAGGACAGGTGAGCAACAATCTTTTGTCGGCACCATGTTACTGACCTAATAGTGTCCATCATTTTAATCAAATTACAAACAGAGATGTGAAAAGTTTATATAATGCATTTCACATCCTTTTTACATAGTAGTATTACTTTTATTAAGAAGATTTTTTTTTAAAAAAAATCTTATCACAAACCGGCAAAATCTAACAGAATATTACTGGTAGGTATCTACTCGCTTCCATATAGTTCTATTACTAATTCAGCTGTTGTCTGATCAACCCAAGGGGTTAATTTAGGAAGTGTGAAATTTCCATGAACATTAACTATGATTTTTTAAAACTGAAAACAGCTCAGTTCATCCAGGAGATCAATTATCTAGAGGAGTCTTTATACCTGCAGATGGTGAAATATAAGGTGTGTACATAAAAGTCAGTTTCTTGAAATACTTACCCCCTTAGGAGTACTTATCATTGCCAGCACATTACAATGAGTCTAAGTTGTAATAATGCCTTTCCCACTTTTGTCTCAAGGACTGCTGCTTTGGGAAATAACTCTGACGATTTATGTTCCAGATGTAACACATTTTAAAGAAAAGATACAAATTCAGAGTTACCTTAAACTGCACAATTACTGAAGAGCTGAAACAGCCTGGGGGGTAATTTAAGGAAATCCGTGAATCCACGCTCAGCTTCAAAGATAATCCTTTTTTAAGAACAGTAAAATTCTCCTTCTTCAGACATGAAACCACAGAAAACGTGCCAAGTTTATACACTTTAACCTCTGCAAAACTCACCTGCATTAAACAAATGGCAAATTAAAACTGTAGAAGAAGCCAATGAGATGTTAATATGAAATTGCTGCACATAACATTTTACGTAAAATTTAAAGAATATGAACTGAACTGAAAAGAACATGTCTAGAGTATAAAGTCATCCTATAATTATACTTGTGTTCACGAGATTTGGAAATTAGCCGGTAAAAAAACTGTTGAAATACGTTCAGTATTTGCAGTAGATTTTTCTGCTGCAAGAACCAGTGTTGGAAGGAAAAACTGCTAAAAATAAGTGCGTTTTTGTTGCATTTTGGCATGAATTTTTTATGTATTTTTATTTGTTTTTTTTCTTTTTACTCATTTGAATGAGTGAAAAATACTACAAAACGCTGACATCCTACAGATTTGAAGAAAGGTTATGAAGGTTCAAATCTTCAAGAAAAGAATAAGCAGCATGTGCACAACAAATCTTATTCCCTTTGGTACTGTAAAATGCTTTTATTTATCCTCGGCAAAAAAATATTAAACACAACGTGTAAAGAAGCCCTAATCATACCAGGAGTCAAGGGCATTCATATCAAAGGTTCATCCCGATCACTGGTTTACAGACAGGAAAGATAGATGAACCACAAAAGTACCATAATCTGTCATTATTAAGGAATACATACTCTTTGTGATAATTCAGCCAAAGTTGGGAAACATAAAAATAGATGTCTTAAATTGATAATGTATCACTTAGCTGCAGAATAAGTGATAAATGTCTGATCACTGGAGTTCCAACAGTTGTCCTTCCCATGATCATTAGAATGGGTGGTCCCATGTCCCTTTCTTCTCCTCACTGCATGACCACAGTAAAGAGAAGCTTGAACAGAGTACCTGAACATTTGCCCTGCTGCTTTATTCAATGTTTATGGGGTTTACAGAAACAAGGAAAATCGTAATAATGTTTCAAGGTTCTTTGGAGTGATGGACATTGACAATGTATCCACCTACACATGGCATTAAGAGGCAGTATCTATCCTTTTGGAAAACAGTTATCAGGTATATCTTTACCGAGACAGCTATTATCACCAATGATCTAACAACATAGGCTTTCATTTCAACCCAAATCCAAATATTCATGATCTTACAGCCATCATGCAACACAAGTTAAAACTGATTTTTGGGCAAATACTAGTCAAAATTTTTCAGGAATTCTTACAATTCTTATGCTTTTGTAATATGTCATGCACTCAACATTTTGCCAGCAATTTATGTTCTTGAACTACAGGGTGGGCCATTTAGATGGATACACCTAAATTAAATGGGAATGGTTGGTGATATCAACTTCCTTTTTGTGGCACATTGGTATATGGGAGGGGGGAAACTTTTCCAGATGTGTGGTGATCATTGCGGCCATTTTGAAGTCAGCCATTTTGGATCCAACTGATTTTTTTTCAATGGGAAGAGGGTCATGTGACAAAACAAACTTATTGAGAATTTCATAATAAAAACAATGGTGTGCTTGGTTTTAATTTTAACTTTATTCTTTCATGAGTTTTTTACAAGTTTATGACCACTTATAAAATGTGTTCAAAGTGCTGCCCATTGTGTTGGATTGTCAATGCAACCCTCTTCTTCCACTCTTGACACACTGATAGCAACACCGGAGAAGAAATTCTAGCACAGGCTTCCAGTATCCATTGTTTCAGATGCCGCACGTCTCGTATCCTGATGGTATGGTGTGGTATATGGGGTACAAAGATAGTGGGGCCATTCTTCATCAGTGGAAACCTCAGTGCCACTGGATATCTGAAATAGCTACATGATGATGTGTTGCCCTCTTTATGCACTGAAGATGGCACGTTCCCTGAGTTTTTCCAACAAGATAGTGCACCACCACATTATGGGTGTCAGGTTCGAACATTCCTACATGAACAGTTTCCTGGAAAGTGGATTGATCGTCATGGGCCAGTTGAATGGCCTCCAAGGTCTCCTGATCTGACCCCCTTAGACTTTTATCTTTGGGGTCATCTGAAGGCAATTGTCAATGCTCTGAACATACAAGATGTGCAGCATCTGAAACAACAGATACTGGAAGCCTGTGCTAGCATTTCTTCTGTGGTGTTGCTATCAGTGTGTCAAGAGTGGAAGAAGAGGGTTGACAATCCAACACAATGGGCAGCACTTTGAACACATTTTATAAGTGGTCATCAACTTGTAAAAAACTCATGAAAGAATAAAGTTACGTTAAAACCAAGCACACCATTGTTTTTCTTATGAAATTCTCAATAAGTTTGATGTGTCACATGACCCTCTTCCCATTGAAAAAAATAAAGTTGGATCCAAAATGGCCGACTTCAAAATGGCCACCATGGTTACCACCCATCTGGAAAAGTTTTCCCCCTCCCATATACTAATGCGCCACAAACAGGAAGTTGATATCACCAACCATTCCCATTTAATTTAGGTGTATCCATCTAAATGGCCCACCCTGTACATTTCCCCTCAGAATAAAGAGGCAAAGTCCTTCTCACTTTCTATAATCCATCTTGGTGTCTCTGTTGCTAGAGATGGATTACACTTGACAACAGGCAGTGGACAGCAAGTTTTACAAGAGGGAGAAAAATGATGGCCAGAACTTTTGAGTAATTTTTGCGGGCTCAAAACATAATTTTTGGTAATGTAATTTGCAAATCTATTAGTTTGCATTACATTGGGAATAAGATAAGTTTATTGAAATTACAGTTAACATTTAAGTATATTTCATAAGAACACACTTTAATATCTCAATTATGGGCTTAAGACGCAGACTGCTATTATATTGTACCAAATGTGGATAACAATAGAACGCTAAGGGTCTCTGACTTTAGTTCAGTGGAAATCAAGGTTTTGTAGCCAAAATTTGATTGTTAATATATAACTACATTATAGCTTTGTGAAATCTTCCTATTACAGAAGAATTTTTAGAATGGTATTAATAGTATATATAATTGAAGTTATAAACTGCGTTACTTGCCTTGTGTTCTCCATGACGTCCTTCTAAAGAATTAGGTGTTAAATAACTTGAATGGAACTTTTCATCAATGACTTTTACCATTATATCCTTATAGCTTCCTCTGTAATGACTACTAAATGGAATTGAAATACTAATTGGGAAAGGGATTTTTAAGTGATCATCAAGACTAGAAATATTCAACACCTTGCTGACCAGTTCTTCTGAATCTGATACCACTAAAGAGCTAATGTCATCCACAAATCTGCACTCTAGCTTCTGCAAGATGGAAGAAGGTACTCTAATAAAGCAGGCAAGAAGTTCTTCACCGACATCTTCGTCTTGTAGAGTAAATCTATAGTAAAAAAAATCACAATTACAATTCTAAGCTAGCAATCTACAGCAAAAATATTATAAATATAATAAAGTTGACCACACTCATATTTCAAACTGCAATGGGAATTTTTTCAATATTGTTAAAATCTAAAAGCTCCAAAAAAATTAAACTGGACTCTATTTTTATATGGAAAATATACAGAAAATGTGATTTTAAGTTTTTTTTTTAATGTTTCTTACCTTCTTGTAATAAAACCTTAAAAAGTCACTGTTGTTTAACAAACTTTGATTAGATCAATAGTACAAGCATATATAAAAAACTTCTAAATGTATTTGATCAGGGAAATATGTTTCTGTCTTCACGTAAGAGCCATTTCTTCCCTCACTCCTTCCTCCTTAGTAGAGATGGGCGAACCCAACCTCAAATGTTCAGTATTCATACCAGACAGTCACTGTCCAGAGCAAAATGCTGGGCACGGACTTTCTGTTGAAGTCAATCGCAGTGTTTGGAGTCCGAGAGGTAAGTCCATGGTGTCGCAGAGGAGAAAAAGAGGGAGAGAGAGATTTTTTTTTTCCTTTCAAAGTTCAGTCATCCTTTATTTTCGATGGGGTTCAGGTTCTGGTTGAAGTTTGGTACAGTTCTGGTGCCCGAACCAAGCTTTTACATAAAGTTCGGGCCAGGTACCAGACCCCGAACTTCCAGCGGTCCGCCCATCCCTACTCCTGAGCTCATCATAAAACTGCTAAAATCTGTATTGGTCAAAGAAAAGACTGACTACCAAGGTCATTGAAGTATAATATTACAACTACTTATTGAAAGAGAGGGGGAGAGAGAAGCACAGACGCAGACAGATTGGGCTGCAGCTCTCTAGTGTTTATTTTACTTCAGTAATGGATTCACAGCTATACTGCTCAGTACTGATGTACAGTAGCTCATGAAAGATTGTGAACTCTTTAGAATTTTCCATATTTCTGCATACATTTGACCTAAAATTCACCCAGTTTTTCAAAAATGTAAAGAGAACCAAATCAAACAAATGACTCAAAACTATTACACTCTGTCATTAATTTCAATGAAAAAAGTATCCAGTATCACGTTTGTGAGTAGCAAAATTATATGAATTATTGATTTTAGAAACTGGTGTGCCTCCTTGTACAGCAATAACTGCATCTAAATGTTTCAAGTAATTGTTGAATAGTCCTGCATCCGGCGTGGAAGAATTTTAGTCCGTTCCTCTCTACAAAACAGCTTTAATTCTGTTATATTAATTAGTATTCTCTGATAAAATTGCTCGCTTCAGGTTTTTCCACGACATTTCTATAGGAATAAGGTTGGTATTTAAATAAATAAAATAAATAAATAAAACTACCGCACTCTGGAGTAGTGGTGGTGCCCAGGTAGGGTTACAAACCCATAATTATATAGAAAAGTAACCTGGAACTCAGAAGACTCATGTGTTCTTTTTGTAATTTTAGCTATCACGCTGCAGAATCTTTCATCAACTTCATTAAGCATTATTTTCAAAAATTACGATCAGATATTGACTTAGGCCGGTTACATTATCAACAGAATCTGTCCTCTTTGGACAGACAAGCACTAAAAACACTCCAATCCGATTCCTCCATTATCATCAAATCAGCAGACAAGGGCGGGGCGATAGTGGTGATGGATAAATCTGCCTATCTGAGTGAGGTTCAGAGACAGTTAGATGACAACTCGTTTTACGAGAGACTTACACATGATCCCACCTCCACAATCAGAGATGCTATCTCAAAAACCCTGGAACACCATTCCCTTAAGGGAACAATTTACAACAAAACCTGTGAATTCTTAACCAACACTTTTCCAATTATTCCAGTGTTTTATACCTTACCAAAAATCCATAAGAATCTCGAGAACCCTCCGGGCCGTCCGATAGTCGCTGCCACTAATTCCATCCTATCTCCTCTAGCGATTTTCTTAGAAAAAATATTGACCCCTTTGGTTAAACAGACCACATCCTTCATCCTCGACACAGGAGCCTTCCTAACTATCATCAAAGAGATCGCACAGATCCACCCGGACTCCTTACTTTTCACATTTGATGTTAATAATCTATATACCTCCATCCCACATGAAAAAGGCATCATCTGTGTAAAAAACTTATTGGAAATTTGCCATACACCATCGGATATTATCCATCTCTGTCTAGACCTCTTAACCTTGTCCTATCTAAAAATTTCTTCCTCTTCCAAGACACTTTTTATTTACAGAAACAGGGTACTGCGATGGGATCTAATGTAGCTCCCCCGTACGCTAACTGCTATATGTCAACATTTGAGGAAGAGATAGAATACACAAACCCACTGTTTAAGACCTACTCTAGGGTATGGAAGCGCTACATAGATGATATTTTCTGCATTTGGACAGGGCCCATGGAAACCTTGACACAATTCTTTGAGACTTTGAATTCATCCTGGGATGGTCTTGGCTTCACCATTTCTTCCAGCAAACAATCTATTCACTTCCTTGATACCACCATTATCAAAGACGAACTGGGTTTCCTCTCTACTGACCTATATGTGAAACCCACCGACAGGAATAGTCTTCTACACTATACTAGCCTCCATCCGAAATCCATCTTTACCTCAGTACCCAGGTCCGAATTCCACCGGGTTCAACGCATTGTCAGTAACCCCTCTATACAGGACATCAGGATCACTGAGATGAAGAAAAAAATTCTTGACAGGGGTTATCCATCGGCCACGTTGTCCCGTGCCTTAGAGCCCATTACCAGCACTCGCCTTACTTCCAATCAATGCATGCCGTTTGTCCATACTTACCATCCTATGGTTTCAATACCACATAAGAAGATCAGACAATACTGGAACATACTTCAAACAGCTTATCCTACAGTCCCAGAATTTAAAGTCCCGTTCTTACCATGCTATAAAAGATCCACCAATATCCGCGACCGCCTCGTCCATTCCGACATCGGTACCACCAATATTCAACCTAGACAGAGATTCCTATCCACTCCCAAACATGGGACATTTCCATGTTTACAATGTCATCAATGCAATTACATTATCCGGGGAGACACTATCTATCACCCACAATCAGGTAAACAGTATAAGGTTAAAGATTATTTCACATGTAACTCCTCCTACGTGGTTTACGTCTTGAAATGCCCTTGTGGTCTGATTTATGTTGGGGATACAACCCAGTGCATCAAAGATAGGATCTCTAAGCACAAATCCACAATACTTTGCAAAAACTTACTCTTACCAGTTCCCTCACATTTTGTGCCATTCGGTCATCTAGTGTCACAACTAAAATTCCAGGTGATTGAACATGTCCCCCCTCCCAGACAGGGAGGAGACCGCATTCGTTTATTAAAACATAGGGAGTCATTTTGGATCCATGAGCTACAATCACTATCCCCTAAAGGACTTAATAAAGAATATGATCTTAGCTCCTTCACTTAATTATCCCTGTTTGCGATACATTTGTTCCTAAGCTCATACAATCTTTTGCCAACTTGTACACGGGTTCAATCATGGTGTTCAACAGAGACCATTATCCTCTATATGCAACAACATTTATCAATGGGACTATTAATTCGGATGACATGATCATATTTGCCTATATGTGATACCCTGTTAATGTAACTACTACTTTAACCCTCTGATATCTTAAGATACGCGATGCCTGGCTGATGTAATCATATCTATATCGTTCTTTATTGTTCTAATGATGTATATTATGGTAATGTTATTTACACCTTTTTTCTTATTTTTCCTAGATCCCATCCTAACTGGTGTTCCTCCCTCCTGATCCCCAACCCTCCTGGACTCCTATCCTGCTCCCCTAATGTTCCTCCATCCTGTCATCCTGGCTCCAGCGCTACCCATACACAGTGGAACGCATATAACACACTGTGGAACGCACTCGCGTGTCATTTCCGGTCACGTGACCGGTTTTCTCATTTTAGGACCTTAAGAGCGTCATATGACGCTACTTCTGCTTTCCAGGTCCTACTCCACACTCCATATGCGCGCTCAAACCCCACTGCTACCAATGATTAGCCCTGTAAGTGACCTTTAACACCCTCCACTACATATTTAAGACTTCTAAGGTCCTCAGTCCTCCACAGCACCTCCTGACAAACGGTGGACACCGTGTCCGGCTACCATACATCTACAGGTAACTTTTCAGCGACGGTCCCCTCATTCCCTATACCATAAGAGGCCATGGTTTTGGCACTTATGCCTATATTTTATCCCCACAGCAAATAGAACCTAATAGGCTACTGCTTAAGTATACCCACACCCACATACTGGTAGGTTTCTTTAAAATACTTTAGGATCTGTCACCATCCCCTTCCTAGCCTTGATCCTCTTTCCATTCCCATCCCATTTTCCCCTGTTGTACTCCTTGTATGCATTTTCCATGACAAATTATTTTGAATTGATTATGTCTGTTTTCATTAATTTTTGTTGTATTATTTACACATTTCTATATGATACTTACTACCATTTTTACTTTTGTAGTACACCGATGAAGGTCTAATGTGACCGAAACATCTGTTGTATATTTTCTGCACAAAATTGCAAAAAGAACCCAAGGGTCTTCTGAGTGCCAGGTTACTTTTCTAACGATGGATTGGTGGCATCCAAACTCTTTAAAGATGGTTTTGTAAAGTTTTCCAGTCTGATGAACATAAACAACTCTTCTGAGGTCCTTAGAAATCTCCTTAGTGTGTATCATGATATACTGTACTCTCACAAACATGTTTTGTGAAAATCAGACTTTGTAAGATACTTGTTTAAATAAAACAGGTCGCTCACTCACACCGGATTTTCATCCTATTGATTAAAAACACCTGACTCTAATTTCACCTTCAAATTACCTGCTAATCCTAAGGGCTTACATATTTTTTCCATCTAAGAATATGTAATAGGGAATTATTTTCATCAATAAAAAAAAAATTACAAAGTCTAATATTTTTGACTCATTTGTTTGATTTTGTTTTCTTTATTTAATTTCAGACTATAATTGAGGCCACATTTATATGGCTTGGTGGTTAGCACTGTTGTTTTGCAGTGATCTTGGGTCCAAATCCCACCATGGACAACATCTGCAAGGAGTTTGTATGTTCTCCCTGTGTTTGTGTGAGTTTCCTCCAGGTTCTCCGTTTTTTTCCCACACTTCAAAGACATACTGATAACTGATAGGGAATTTAGAATGTAAAGCGCTGCTGAATATTATAGTGCTAAAAAGCAATGCAAAATAATAAAATTAATGTAGAAATTTCAAAAATTTTTAAGGAATAACAAAATGTTAAGTACCACTATATATTATTCTCCATGCTGCTGAAAATTGTGTTACATTCTGCTTCTGTCTTTGTGCTACATAAAGAAAGAAGAACGGAAATCCCTTGAATGTTAATGTGTTCAATGAATGGGTAATCTTACACACAACATATCTCACGATAAGTAGAACCAGAAGGGAAAAGGTTTGATAGGAAACATTTCCCGGTGTTAACCTCTGTTGTTTGTGTGCATATATTTGTATGATTGGTATTTTCCTTTATCCCTGTTTGTATTACTTTGTTAGTCTCGTTTGTGTACTGCCATACACTGCTACTGGAGATGGGTGAGATTATATCAGCTAGTCTCCACCCACTAGCTCAGGAACAACTTAAAATTAGAGATAGAACTTGGCTGAGAAAATTGGTGAAAAAAATGCAGGATGCAAATAATATAATGGTCAGAAGTTAGATATTCCTAATTTATACAAATTACAGCTTTTTCTGAAAAGTTACTTGAAATGGCAGGTACGCGTGAACATGTCACACCATTGTTATCATCATGCAAACAATATAAGACCAACCTCATCAATAAAGTGCCCCCCCCCCCGTTGATGCTATTTAATTAGGTTTAAGAGGCAAACAAAAGATGAATTTAAATAAATGTTGAACTTTGCCAAGGACAACTGGAGACGTATAGCTATCACCAAGTTTTTGCTCTAGTATATAGAGTTTAAATAACCTTGCCATATGTATATGAAAAAAAATCTTATTCTTATGCTCTATAGACTGCTCATATTTACAGAATGATTATAATACAATAAAGGGAAGACCTACAAGTCAGGGACAGCAAACACTACTGATAATATACAGTATTATACTAAAATAAATGTTAGAAAGAACAAGGAATAGCTATTTCCATTATGTTTCAGGTAGAAAGAAGAGGAAAAAAAACAGATAATAAAAAACAAACCTATAATAAAACAGCAGCTGCTATATAACTTCATTGAGAATTGACAACTACAAATGTTTCTGTTACGCTCGCACCCGGACTGACAGGCGTGAGCGTGATTAGTGATCCCACTGGACCATGAACCGAGGAGTGCCTGAAGGGGCGTAACTAAGTATCAACCCGGTCCGACCAAGGTCGCACGGCGGCTCAGTCGACTCTGTGAACCAGGGAGGAACCGAGCAGAGGGACCAGGTGTTACTCCAGGTCAGACCCCGGTCACAGCTGTTGACCCACACCGGGGAATGCAGGAACAGGCAGGTTAGCTGGTATGCAGACAGGTGAGTACTGGCATTCACGGCTGGTATGACGGCAGGTGGGTACTTAGCAGGCACGGCTGGTATGAATGCAGGTGGGTACTGGCAGGCATGGCTGGTATGCAGACAGGCGGGTGCTGACAGGCACGCCTGGAATGCAGACAGGCAGATACTGGCAGGTATGAACGCAGGCTGGGTAGGGACCAGTACAGACTGGGATACAGTAACAGAGCCGCAGGGGCGGTGGACTAGCAGAGCAAAACCACAGGAGCGGTGAACAAGCAGAGCGGAGCAAAACCGCAGGTGCAGTGAACAAGCAGAGCGGAGCAAAACCGCAGGTGCGGTGAGCAAGCAGAGCGGAGAAAAACCGCAGGTGCGGTGAAAAAGCAGAGCGGAGCAAAACCGTAGGTGCAGTGAACAAGCAGAGCGGAGCAAAACCGCAGGTGCGGTGAACAAGCAGAGCGGAGCAAAACCGCAGGTGCGGTGAACAAGCAGAGCAGAGCAAAACCGCAAGTGCGGTGAACAAGCAAAGCGGAGCAAAACCGCAGGTGCGGTAATCAAGCGGAGCAGAGCGGAACCGCCGGAGCGGTGAACAAGCAGAGCAGAACAGAACCGCAGGTGCGGTAAACAAGCGGAGCAGAGCGGAACTGCCAGAGCGGTGAACAAGCAGAGCAGAAGGTGAAGGCAGACAGTACAGGGCTCTGTTCACATGGAACAGACAGGAAAATACAGGAGGATGGTTAGAACACAGGAGGTAGATACGGAGGCAGGGAAAAGGGACAAGCAGAACCAGATAAATACAAGGTACTTACAATGAAGTAGCGAGTGGACACAAAACTCACAAACAGAAGTACAGAGACGAGTTGGAGTTAGGTGCAGGTTCAGACACTGCAGGAAAAGGGAAGGTACGGACATAGAGAGAAACAAGTAATGGGCTAGGACACTGTTCAGACAGGAACTGAACCAGGAACAAGATACAGGAACGAGCCTGGGAACTCAGCCCCCAGGGTGGCGGAAACAGACTAGAAGTCAGAGATACAGGTAGCGGGTCTGGGTACTCAGCCCCCAGGGTGGTAGAAACAGACAAGAAGTCTGAGATACAGGTAGCGGGCCTGGGTACTCAGCCCCCAGGGTGGCAGAACAGACTAGATACAGGACAGGACCTGGCAACTCAGTTGCAAAAGACAAACTAAGTGAAAGTGTTGCTCAGACCCCTCCTACTGGGTGGAGAGGGTTCAAGTATCCAGTGACTCACAGCAATAGGCTGGGGACGCATTAGGACTGTGCACTCAGTAGCTATAAGAAACAAGCAGAAAGCCGCGCCGACGCCCTAAGCAATCAGACAAGAGACATGGACACAGCAGGTACTGGAGCAAAGAGTGAAGCATGGACTGACAGGTAAGATTGCGGTCTTGCATGGTGGGAGGTGGTGCACCATGCAAGAATGCCGCCAGGGGTGTTACAGTTTCCTATCATACCTTTTCCCTTCTGGTTCAACTTATCGTGAGATATGTTGGGTGTAAGATTACCCACTTTAAAAATAAACATAATTTTGTCATACTCTGTCACCAGATGTCTGTGTTATACAGTATAGACCAAACGTTTGGACACACCTTCTCATTTAAAGATTTTTCTGTATTTTCATGACTATGAAAATTGTACATTCACACTGAAGGCATCAAAACTATGAATTAACACATGTGGAATTATATACTTAACAAAAAAGTGTGAAACAACTGAAAATATGTCTTATATTCTAGGTTCTTCAAAGTAGCCACCTTTTGCTTTGATGACTGCTTTGCACACTCTTGGAATTCTCTTGATGAGCTTCAAGAGGTAATCACCGGAAATGGTCTTCCAACAATCTTGAAGGAGTTCCCAGAGATGATTAGCACTTGTTGGCCCTTTTGCCTTCATTCTGCGGTCCAGCTCACCCCAAACCATCTCGATTGGGTTCAGGTCTGGTGACTGTGGAGGCCAGGTCATCTGGCGTAGCACCCCATCACTCTCCTTTTTGGTCAAATAGCCATTACACAGCCTGGAGGTGTGTTTGGGGTCATTGTCCTGTTGAAAAATAAATGATGGTCCAACTAAACGCAAACCGGATGGAATAGCATGCCGCTGCAAGATGCTGTGGTAGCCATGCTGGTTCAGTATGCCTTCAATTTTGAATAAATCCCCAACAGTGTCACCAGCAAAGCACCCCCACACAATAACACCTCCTCCTCCATGCTTCACGGTGGGAACCAGACATGTACAGTCCATCCGTTCACCTTTTCTGCGTTGCACAAAGACACGGTGGTTGGAACCAAAGATCTCAAATTTGGACTCATCAGACCAAAGCACAGATTTCCACTGGTCTAATGTCGATTCCTTGAGTTCTTTAGCCCAAACAAGACTCTTCTGCTTGTTGCCTGTCTTTAGCAGTGGTTTCCTAGCAGCTATTTTACCATGAAGGCCTGCTGCACAAAGTCTCCTCTTAACAGTTGTTGAAGAGATGTGTCTGCTGCTAGAAATCTGTGTGGCATTGACCTGGTCTCTAATCTGAGCTGCTGTTAATCTGCAATTTCTGAGGCTGGTGACTCGGATAAACGTATCCTCAGAAGCAGAGGTGACTCTTGGTCTTCCTTTCCTGGGGCGGTCCTCATGTGAGCCAGTTTCTTTGTAGCGCTTGATGGTTTTTGCAACTGCACTTGGGGACACTTTCCAAGTTTTCCCAATTTTTCACACTGGCTGACCTTCATTTCTTAAAGTAATGATAGCCACTCGTTTTTCTTTACTTAGCTGCTTTTTTCTTGTCATAATTCAAATTCTAACAGTCTATTCAGTAGGAATATCAGCAGTGTATCCACCAGACTTCTGCACAACACAACTGATGGTCCCAACCCCATTTATAAGGCAAGAAATCCCACTTATTAAACCTGACAGGGCACACCTGTGAAGTGAAAACCATTTCCGGTGACTACCTCTTGAAGCTCATCAAGAGAATGCCAAGAGTGTGCAAAGCAGTCATCAAAGCAAAAGGTGGCTACTTTGAAGAACCTAGAATATAAGACATATTTTCAGTTGTTTCACACTTTTTTGTTAACTATATAATTCCACATGTGTTAATTCATAGTTTTGATGCCTTCAGTGTGAATGTACAATTTTCATAGTCATGAAAATACAGAAAAATCTTTAAATAAGAAGGTGTGTCCAAACTTTTGGTCTGTACTGTATGTCTCTATGTTTTACCAATACATGGTTGTGATATATTTTGCAGTTGGTCAAGGGTTTTGGTAGCATGTTCCTATAACATTCCAGATGGGCCCGATTCATCAAGGCCGGTGTTGTTCATGCTGGTCTTGATTAGGGGGCGTGCTGAAGTCAGATGCTCCCCATTCATGAAAAAGTGTATGCCTCTTCATGAATCAGGAGCAGCGGACGAGTGGTATACACATCTGTATGCGCCTCGCAACAAATAGTAGATTTGTGGCATAGCGAACACTGACGCTCGTCATAAATTTGATGAGTGACAGACGCCTCAGTCTTACCCCAGATCTTCCCATTTTGTCAGAGCTGGGGAAACTGGCCTGAGAATGCCTAACCCCACAAAATTTAGACCAACTCCGAGTTGCACCTACATTTTGCGACTTTTCAAAACTTTTACAGCAGAATTCTTGTGTGAAAGCTTTGATGCATCTGGCCTGATGTGCTTAATGAAAATGGGAGCTACACCCTTACCTTCACAAAAAGATGAATGTATCGAAGTTATAACATTGAGAAGCTATAAAATGCTCCTTACTCTTTATAGGTCCAGGCTCCTGAATCCGATAAACAATCAGCTTTATGTCTTGTCACATTAACTATGACCTCGGAACTAGACAGCTCCATTACATCCTCCTGCTTTTGCTCTTGTTGGGGATACATTTCATGGTCACAGATTATATATGTGTGATGCAGATGAGTTTGTTCCTCAGTTACTGACAAACAATTGTTGTCCATGCTTTCTGGTTCATTGATTTCATCACCATTGCCATTGATTATTATTAAATTGTCAGGTTCCTCCCTCTGTACATTCGTCACTATTTCTCTTTCCTGACTTGCATCTTCGCTCAATTCAGAAGATTCTGTAGTAACTGCGATTTCCTCACTTTTAGCAATTCCATTGATATTTTCAGAATTAATTCTTAATGCAGCGTCATTGTTGTGATTTTCATTGGAAAATAGTTTTTGTTCTGCATCAATGTTTTCCAAATGTTCTTCACTAAGCTTCAGGTTTCTCTCTGTATCTTCAAGTATTTGGTTGACCATAGTAAGGTAATTGATGCAATCTGCATGTGGAAAAAATGAGATTAATGAAACTTTACTTTTGTGACACTTTTCTCATCATTGTTAACTTATTTATGTTCAGATTCAAACCAATTTCTATGAAGGCAGTTGCACAGAAAATGTAAATTGTTCTTTCTTTGGGACAATTTATATTCATACCAATGCAAGCTCCATTTGATTCTCCTATCTGAGGCCCCAGCTTTAGCTTAACTTTGTTTTAGATATATTCTAATTACTCTACCAATATCTAATCTGTTTATGAACGATAAATGGTTATTACAAGATTCTGGAAATCAAAGCAGATCTCTTCAAAGAGAACCATAATTCATTCATCTAGTCAATTTCCTTAACGTTTTACCAATTACGGTACTGAGACTTAAAGAGAATCTGTCAGTAGGATCGTCCCTCTTAAGCCGTCTATATGGGCATGTAGGTCATAGGAAGCTGAATACAATGATACCTTGATATCTGCGATCTGATGTCTTGACGTCAGAGAAATCCATGTTTTCCTTATATGTAAATGAGCTGCTCAGGACTATAGGCTCGTCACTGATCTGCATGAGAATCTGCCTCCAGAGATAAGAGGGGTTACCAGTGTGGGACATGTATCTAAAACAGAACAGTAGAACTGAACTCTGCCTCCATACAACACATTAGAAGCTACAGTTGTCAGGGGTTTACCGCGACAGAGAGGAGCCAGAAGACCACAGGCGTTAGCCACTCCCCACTCCTATATATACTGGGCTTTGGCAGGCTATCATTGCCAGAGCTAGCTTATGCTGCATGGCTCTAGGAATGTGGTGGAGAGTGGTTATTTGAGAAGGCGTTTGGTGGATTTCAGTTTAGACTGTTGTGTGGTTTAGGTTGCGTGTTAATCCTATTGTCGTATTTTGGTTTGTTTCCCATCCTTTTTTCCTTTAGCCCTGTTTTTTTCACCTTGTTAGTCTGGTTTGTGTACTGCCATACACTACTACCCCCCTCTTCCCTGGGGGGAAAAGGCACACACTGAGGGAGGATTGAGGAGCTCAGACAAGGTACGTGGTCCTGGTGTCTTCACCTTCCGAAGTAATCTAGGGAACAGGGCAAGCTAGGACGCCCCTAGCATTAGGAACAGGTAGGAGCCCCTGGACTTGTGATACCCGACAACAGAATCGTGACAGAAGCTCTCACATCTCTGCTGTATTGTAACAATATTGCAACCCTGTCTGCCTGTGAAATGGAAGCTGAATAATACTTTAATATCTGCGATTTGATGTCTTATTCCAGAGAAATCCATATTTTCCTTATATGTAAATGATCTGTTCAGGATTATTGGCTGGTCATTGATCTGGGTGAGAATTGTGCTTTTCTTAGGGTGCGTTCACATGGCGTTTCTGCACCCGTACAGTGGTCCTGTCAGAGATTACTTTTGAACCCCCCACAAAACAGGGTTCGGTCGTATGCGCCGATGGGGCCAGAGACTGTAATGGTGATGGCTGAATGTCTGCCTCCTGTAGGTGTACACTACCAAAAATGATTCACGGCAGAGCTCATGTTCACTCTGCCGTCACCATTATAGTCTATGGCCCCGTCAGTGCATATGTCTGAACCCGTTTTGAGGGTGGTTCGAATATAAACTCCAGTGGGGCCATTGAACGCAATGTGAAAGTGCCATTAGAAGTGCACTTTTTACAGAGTAAAACTGAAGACAACCCAGATAGCTGACAGCTTTCTCATTTTTGCCCCTCTTCATCCACTTAAATCCCATTGAGAATCTGTGGCAAGACTTGAAAATTGCTGTTCACAGACATCTCCATCCAATATCACTGAGCTAGAGCTAGTGTGCAAAGAAGAATAGGCAAAAAATTTCAGCTTCTAGATGTCCAAAACTCATAGAGACATACCCCAAAAGACTCGCAGCAGTAACTGCAATGAAAGGTGGTCCTACAAAGTGTTAACTCATGAGGGCTAAATACAAATGTACGTCACTATTTTCAGAATTATATTTTTAAAATATTTAGAAAACTATGTATAATTTTGTGTGTGTAACATGAAAAAAATGTGGAAATTACTTTTTCAAGGCACTTTAAATGCCTTCTTTTATTTTTAGTTTTGTTTTAGTTCAGCCATTTTCCCCAGCCCTGCACTTGCCCTCTGACATCTACTGCACAGTATATAGGGAGAGATAGGTAATTAAGATATCTTTCACTCAGTAACTGACATTAAAAAATTATACCATGGAGATAACGGCCACCTAATGCTGCCATATAAAAAGTATCATATATTTCACACTGGAGTGTTCATGAATGTACCAAGCACTCCTGAATTTCATGGACTGTAATAAACTCATAGTACTGTCAATTCTACATGATAAGCATGAAGTAAAATCCAACTGATGCAATAAAGTTATGTATTCACCAGTAGAATCAGCCAGTAAGCATGTCATAATGATACTATTCTAAAAACCTTTTCAGAGAAGAGGAGTTGATTTCTAGCACCATCTATTGGCTACAACAACCAGTAAATATCAATCCGTTAGGATTTAATGAGCCTTGCCACATGACGTAGAATAAGAAGCCACACTAGACATTCCATTTGCAGACACATGTTTCGGGGTACAAAGTAGGAGGTCTGATTTGACTGGTTAAGAGGCCTCTAAGGTGTAAGGTGTAGGTTCTGCTTGCAGAGAATGCCATGTTGAGAAATACTACCTTTCATGCAATAAGTCTGAGGCATCTTACCCAGCCAATTGAGACCTCCAGCTTTCCTATGATGAGGGGTAGACATCCACGAAACATGTGTTTGCAAATGGAATGTCTTGTTTACCTTCTTATTCTAAGTCATGTGGCAAGACTCTATAAAGGGTTAATATTGCCTTTTAGTATTGACACCCTCAATAGGTGGCACTATGTTTCTAACCCTCTCCCACTCTTAAGAGGATTTTTGAATATTTAAATTCCCAAAAGGAGCATTGCATGGCCTACAAGTCTACTCATGCAGAGATGGCACTGTCTAGAAGGAGCAATGTTACCCCTTAGAATCCCTGTTAGGTCCCAAAGACCATAAACTTCTGAATAATATATGTACCTGCAGTAACAGGAACATCAAGCTATTTGGAGATGGTCTTATAGCCTTTTCCTTTAACACATTTGTTCATAACTTTCTTTCTAATCTCCTTAGACAACTCTCTCCTTAGCTTTCTTTGGTTCATGTTCACTGTATCACACATGATGATATTAAACAGCACAGTGACTACTTTTCAACCTATAAGTAGGCACTGACAAATTTCATGATTTGCAGACACCTGTGATTGGAGATGAGCGAACTCAAACTGAAGAGAGAGAGAGACAGAGAAAGACCGAACTTTCACGGGTCTACTCATCCCTACACATGATAGTAATTACAGGACATACTTTAGTTTCATATGGTCCTATGGTCAAATTATTTGTAAGTTTTTTTAGGGGTATCATCATTTTTGTCCATACCATTGTCATTAATTTGTTTTTTAAAATGTTTCTGTTGAGCCACAATTCTAAAGTAATGTCTGATTTTCATTAGTTGATATTCAGTAATTTTAAATTGAACATTATTTTTGTCAGTTAGGAGTTATTTCAGTGACCATTGTTTGGTTTTCTTACTTTAACAGAAGGGTACCCACAATTTTGTCCATGTGTGTACGTGATTATGAACTAAGGGGCTAATTTCACGGTATTTCCATGAAATAAATTTACAGGAAGATTTTATAAAATGAATGACCCAATTTTCTCATTGTCTTTTTTGCATTTTTTTCTGAAGTGAAAACTGTACTAATAGCGACTTTTATGTTTGTGCTTTATTCTGTATTTAATTTGTATTTTTTTAAGTTAACTTTACTTGGTTTTGTCTATTTTATTGTTTGAGAATGTCTTCCTTATCCAGATGTTTTAGCCTAAGGATTATGCAACTTTTGCTATAGAAAATACAAAATAAGGAGATGACCAGTCAGTTGAAAAAGGGACTGGTAGCAACGGCCCTCCTCTTGCACGGGCCCAGTTGCGGTCGCACTCTTTGCAACTGTGATCGTTACTCCCCTGCCATAATAATACACCATGATATTGTCAAGATATGGAATTAGAAGTTTTAATATTTCATGAGTTTAACTCCCAGGTATAATTTTTACTACAAGCCCCTTGCCCCCCGAATTCCTCCACTTGCGTTTTGGCTTATATTGTTTTACAGAAACACACACACATGCAATAGTGTGCAAAAGTTTTAGGCTGATTTGAAAAATGCTGAGAAATACAAGCAGATTCGCCACACAATACTATCAGGGAGAAGTCTGATGAGCTACAAAATTATTTTACAGCTGGACAATGAACCCAAATATTCATCTAATGTTATTAAGAATTATATTCAGCTTAAGGAATAACAAGGAATCCTGGAAGTGATGATATGGCCCCCACAGAGTCCTAATCTCAACATTATCGAGTCTCTCAGGGATTACATGAAGAGTCAACGAAGGCTGGATGCCGTAACGCGTGTCGGGGTGGGAGCCATTGTGGAGCAGGACTCATGCTTAACATGCTGTGGGTATCTCCTAATTTCATATGCCATTAAATTCTGGGCTCTATAAGTGACCATACTGGCAAATGATTCAACTCACAGTGATGTATACTACTCAGCTTTATTTGTGTGTCTGATCACATTTTTGCACAATCTGTTTTACATGTCCATATCTAGCTGCTATTGATCAATGCATGATCGACTGACAAAATAAGCACTAAGCACTTTATTCAATTAATTTATAATGCAATCATGCACTCAATATTGGCAATTGTATGATAAGTGATCAAGTTGTGGTTGTTAGCATTATAGTTCTTACCCTCTTATATTCCTGCTGTTGTGTCCCCTTTTCGCAATTGATTTTATACTCCTTTGTTTGTAACCCATGGCTTACCTGTATTGATTAATTAAATAAAATATTTCTATGTCATAAATTGGACTTTTGTTTCAAAGTTGCTTTCTCCCCCTTTTTTCTATAATGAAAACTTATTTTATTTGCTCTTTATTTAAAAATACAAAACGCAGGTAAGTTTTATTCATCTTTAAAAATTATTTTTTGTCACTTTTTTTCTCTTAATGTTTGTATTTTATTTTTTTCACTGGAGCTAGCGATGAGATTGTGGCTTATTCTTGATACAGGACAGAATGGCATCATTTTCCATCAAGACTCCTAACACACTTTGGATATATATACACACACACATATATATATATATTGATATACATATATACTATAGTATATATATATATATATATGTATATATATATATACATATATATATATAGTAAACGTTCACACACACTGTACGTACAGTTTAGGTATCTATTTTTAATGCGTTCAGTTTTATTAATCTTACCATTTGTTGTGTTGAGATCCTTAAATTTCTCCTGAAGTCCCTTTAAAATATGAAGCGTGTTTTGCAATGTCTCTGTTGTTCCACTCAGTTTCACACACAGAGTTTTGCTAAGGTCACGGATTAAAGGAATTAACAGACACATGAGTTCTTTAAAGTCTTGATTATTTTTGGGATACAATTCCTCTAGGGCATCTTTCACACTCTCATTGTACTGTTTAATCTGTGTCAAAATCAGAGTCAGATCATCATCCTTAGCATTTGGGCAATTACTTGGTGGCATTTCCATCCTTGCTGTGAAATTCTATAATTCTGTTCCTGGCTGGTTATAATCAAGTTGCAGTGAGATTTGAATGATGTTTCCTTGTCCACTGTTCTGACTGTTAAAGTGATCTGAGCAGGTTTTCTTCCAGCTCCCAGTCATTGGCTGACTAATGGATGCAAGTTACTATAGCCACTGCAAGGAGTGGCAAAGGCAGCACAGTACACAGAGATCACAGATAAGGAAGTGAATTGTCCTCTACTGCAGTACATCACTTCAATGACATGTTCTTTGTTTATGGGACTTACAAATGCAAATCCATCTCCTGTAAACAATCAGCCTCTAGTGCTTATCTGTGTTTGATCTAAGCACATGAAATATATTTACTGAAACAATGTGGATTTACTTTTATTTACACAGAAATATTCCTGTTACCTAACACAAATTGAAAAAAAAATACAAGGATTGTTCCTAAAATGTCAATTTAGTAGTATTTCTTTAAGTAGTAAATAAACCTTTGCAAAAATATAAATAATAATAAATGTTTTTTTTTTGTCACCTCAATTTGTTGCAGATCAGTAGTTTTCCTTGTCCTGAGACTCCCACTGATCGCTCAAAAAATCCCTGAGAAATGTGGAGCTAAAGTAGACAGGAATTCGAAGTACGAATTCAATTGAATGGACCTGATGCATCAAAGCTTTCATGCCAGAATTCTGGCATACAAGCTTTGAAAAGTCCAAAATTTACTCGCAACTGGGAGCTGAATCAAACATTTGGTGATTTTTTCCATTCTTTTGCTAGTTTCTTCCAGTTTCGGCCAAATGGGCAGAGGTGGGGCGACACGGAGGCATGGTGACTACCACTCATGAAATTCATGAAGTTCAGCAGTGTTCGCTTTGCCACAAATCTTACTCCAGGTACTAAAGTAGGATTTGTGGCGAGGCGCACACAGAGGTGTATGCTGCTCATCTGATGCTCCCGATTCATGAAGAGGGGTCTTTTTCTTCATAAATTAGTTATGTCTGACTCCAGCATATCCCCTCATCAAGAATGGTGTGATGACAGGCGGCTTCTAATCCCAGGAACTTACTCTGTGTGGGGCTCAGGTCCTGACTCTGAGCTACACGTGCAGGGATCAGGGTGCTTCTGTGAGGAGTCCAGAACTTCTCAGTCAGCGTCTGACTCTGATGCAGCGCAGGCCTCTGGCTGGGGCCTGCCACGCTGGGATCGGCGGTCCCTCTGGAACAAGTGTGCTCCACTCTGCAGCTTGGTGTAACATACCTGGCGGCGTCCTTGCATAGTGGTCCATCTCCCACTGTGCAAGAGCGCGCACTTGATCTCCTGTCCAGAATGTCTCTCTGGCTTCCCTCCATGCTGTCTGTTTGTGTCTGTTTCTGCTGCTTAAGGGCGGCGCCCGATCACTTCCTGCTTTTTGTACCTGCTGTGGGTCACACCCCTTGTGCGTCCTCAGCCTATTGCTGTCTGTCACCTGGTATATAGCTCAGCTGCTCCCATCTATTCCTGCCTGAGCATAGTGTTTCATTCAGTGTGTGCTTGCACTCTGAAGGTGCCAGGTCCCGTTCTGTGTTCTCTTGTCTGCCTATCCTGGAGGCTGTATTTCCAGGCCTGTCTGAACACGCTCCTAGCCTGTTCCTCCTGCCTTCTAGGGGCCGATTACCTAGACCTGTTCCTGTATCTTGTCTGACCTGTCTGAACACGCTCCTAGCCTGTTCCTCTCGCCTTCTAGGGGCTGATTACCTAGACCCGCTCCTGTATCTTGTCTGTCCTGTCTGAACACGCTCCTTGCCTGTTCGTCCTGCCTCTCTGGGGGCCGTATTCCCAGACCCGCTCCTGTATTCCACTGCAGTGTCGGTCTCCTCCGTACACTCAGTTCCAGTCTGAACTCTCTCCTATCCTTTACCTGTTTTGCCTCTATGTCCGTTCCCTTCCTTTTTCTGCAGAGTCTGAACTCGTACCTAACTCCTGCTTGTTGTCTCTGTACTCCCGTTTGTGAGTTTGTGGTCCACTCGCTACTTCACTGGAAGTACCCTGTGGGTGTCTGGCTCTGCCTTTCCCTTCCTGTCTGTTTCGTGTGAACAGAGCCCTGTCCCCCCTACTCAGCCTAGCCTGCTCTGACTCCTTTGCTCACCGCTCCGGCGGTTCTAGCCTGCTCTGACTCCTTTGCTCACCGCTCCGGCGGTTCTAGTCTGCTCTGACTCCTTTGCTCACCGCTCCGGCGGTTCTAGTCTGCTCTGACTCCTTTGCTTACCGCTCCGGCGGTTCTAGCCTGCTCTGACTCCTTGCTCACTGCTCCGGCAGTCCTGTCCTGCCCTGCTTCTGCCCACTGCTCCGGCAGTCCTGTCCTGCCCTGCTTCTGCCCGCTGCTCCGGCAGTCCTGTCCTGCCCTGCTTCTGCCCGCTGCTCCGGCAGTCCTGTCCTGCCCTGCTTCTGCCCGCTGCTCCGTCAGTCCTGTCCTGCCCTGCTTCTGCCCGCTGCTCCGGCAGTCCTGTCCTGCCCTGCTTCTGCCCGCTGCTCCGGCAGTCCTGTCCTGCCCTGCTTCTGCCCGCTGCTCCGGCAGTCCTGTCCTGCCCTGCTTCTGCCCGCTGCTCCGGCAGTCCTGTCCTGCCCTGCTTGTGCTCGCTGCTCCGGCAGTCCTGTCCTGCCCTGCTTGTGCTCGCTGCTCCGGCAGCCCCGTCCTGCTCTGTTCTTGCCCACCGCTTCGGGCGTTCCCTCTCTGCTGTGGTTGTCTACCGCATCTGCGGTTCTGTGACCCAGTCTGTACTGGGTCTTAACCTTTCTGTGCTCCAGCCCGTCCTTTCGGCCAGTACCTCCCTGCCTGCATACTCGCCTGTATCCACCCATCTGCATACCTGCCGTGTTTGCTTATATCCACCAGTCTGTGCCAGCCTAACCTGCCTGTTCCTGAGTCCCAGTGTGTACTGGGTCCTATCCCGCCTGTGTTCCTACCTGCTAGTGCCTCCCTGTCTGCACTCTAGCTGTGCTTGCCTGTACCCCTCTACCTGTATTGTTCCTGAGTCCCAGTGTGTACTGGGTCCTATCCCGCCTGTGTTCCTACCTGCTAGTGCCTCCCTGTCTGCACTCTAGCTGCGCTTGCCTTTACCCGCCTGCCTGCATACCAGTCGTGCCTGCCTATACCCTCCAGTCTGTGCGCCAGCCTAACCAGCCTGATCCAGTAATCCCTGTGTGGGTCAACCCCCGTGTCCGGAGTTTGACCTGGAGTAGCACCTGGTCCCTCTGCCCGGTTTCTCCCTGGTGCACTGGCGTCGTATGCCGTCGTGCCATCTTGGTCGGATCGGCCAGATACTTAGTCACGCCCCTCCAGGCACTCTCCGGTTCATGGTCCAGTGGAATCACTACAATCACACGCACACGCCGCTCAGCCCGGGCGTGTGCATAACAGCATGCTCAGGCCATGGTTCCCGTTGAGCCCCACGGCCTTCGCTCTCTGAGAAGTTTTCCAGCGAATTCATGCATTAAAATAAATAAATAAATATTTTTTTTTTTCCTTTAGCTGAGTTCCAGGCGAATTACGCACCCGTCCAGATGGATCTATCTGCTCTCGTTCCCGCGGATCCGCTACGTTATTATGGGGATCCTAGACAAAGTCGTGCATTTGTGGAGCAATGCATGCTACACTTCAAGTTCTACCCTCTATGTTTTCCCACCGATCGGGTTAAGGTGGCATTCATTATGTCTTACCTGGCGGGTGATGCCTTGGAATGGATCAACCCCCTATATGAAACACAAGATCCGATCCTCCTGGACCTAATGGCCTTCCTGGTGGCCTTTCTAATGGTCTTCGATGATCCTAACCCGGAGGCTCCTGCTGAAGCTTCACTTCCCAATATCCCGGAGCAGCCCCAATGGGTAATGTGTGTGGGTAGCGCAATAGTCCTCCAGCCCAATGAGACTACTGCCCACCCAGAATCCTCACAGGGTGACTACGCTTTCCGGAATACTTCTCCCAACCTCAAGAGGCAGTCCAGACGTGCTAGACGTAGAGGCAAGCCGTCACGCCAGGGTCTGTCCTCCCTGAGACCTCCTGACCCCAACCTTGAAGTCCCTACTGAAGCTTCATCTCCCTGTATCCCGGAGAAGCCCCAACGGGTAATGTGCGTGGGTAGTGCACCAGTTCTCCTGCCCGAAGAGACTTCTGCCCATTCAGACTCCACACAGGAGAACTTCCTGCACCCGGCATCAGATGCTTCACCCACTTTAACCGGTGTGCATGTCCAAGGATGCTCCAAAGCTGTGGTTACCTCAGAGTCTGTGCACCTCTACTACCTGGCGGAGGACCCCCTGTTGCCTCCTGAATCCTCCGGGATACCACTCGATGACAAATGGAGAGAGAATTCTCTACACCCGGTACTCGATACTTTGTCCGCTTCGTCCTGTGAGCCTGACAATGGGTACCCCAAAGTGGTAGTTACCCCCGAGTCTCTACACCCCTCCGACCAGGCGGAGGACCTCCAGTTGTCTCCTGAACCCTTCGGGGTGCTACCTGGTAGCGAAAGGACAGAGACTCTCCTATACTCTGTACCTGATACCTCGCTCGCTTCGTCCAGTGAGTCCAACCTAGTGTACTCCGAAGCAGAGGTTACTCCCGAGTCTCTACACCCCTCCGACCAGGCGGAGGACCTCCAGTTGTCTCCTGAACCCTTCGGGGTGCTACCTGGTAGCGAAAGGACAGAGACTCTCCTATACTCTGTACCTGATACCTCGCTCGCTTCGTCCAGTGAGTCCAACCTAGTGTACTCTGAAGCAGTGGTTACTCCCGAGTCTCTACACTCCTCTGACCAGGCGGAGGACCTCCAGTTGTCTCCAGAACCCTTCGGGGTGCCACCTGGTGGTAAATGGACAGAGACTTTCCTATATCCTGGATCTGATACCTCGCTTGCTTCGTCCAGTGAGTCCGACCTAGTGTACTCTGAAGCAGAGGTTACCCGTGAGTCTCTACACCCCTCTGACCAGGCGGAGGACCGCCAGTTGTCTCCAGAACCCTTCGGGGTGCCACCTGGTGGAGAATGGACAGAGACTTTCCTATACTCGGTACCCGATACCTCGCCTGCTTCGTCCAGTGAGTCCGACCTAGTGTACTCTGAAGCAGATGTTTTCTCTGAGCCTCTGCACTCTTCTGACCCGGCGGAGGACCTCCAGTTGTTTCCTGAATCCTCCGGGGTACCACCAGAAAACAAAGAGACAGTGACTTTTCCTCATTATGTACCTGATAACCCGTCTATTTCTTCCTGTGAGCTTGACAAGATGTACCTCGAAGCAGAGATTACCCCCAAGTCTCTGTCCCCCTCCAACCCGGTGGAGGACTTCCAGTTGTCTCCTGTACCCTCTGGGGTGCCACCTGAAAATATGTGGAGAGAGACTTCCTTGTGTGCTGTTCCTGGTACTCCACCCGTTTCGTCTGTTGCTAAGGGTGGCTGGATGGGAGGTAACATCCTAGCTAACCAGATGAGATCAGTTTTTCCGGTGGACAGGGGAAGTGATCTCTTCGAAGTGAAGAATTGGCCCTCGAATTCCCTGCGGAAGATTCTGGCAGGCCTGAAGAAGAGGGGGCGTAAGGGGGGGGGTACTGTAACATACCTGGCGGCGTCCTTGCATAGTGGTCCATCTCCCACTGTGCAAGAGCGCGCACTTGATCTCCTGTCCAGAATGTCTCTCTGGCTTCCCTCCATGCTGTCTGTTTGTGTCTGTTTCTGCTGCTTAAGGGCGGCGCCCGATCACTTCCTGCTTTTTGTACCTGCTGTGGGTCACACCCCTTGTGCGTCCTCAGCCTATTGCTGTCTGTCACCTGGTATATAGCTCAGCTGCTCCCATCTATTCCTGCCTGAGCATAGTGTTTCATTCAGTGTGTGCTTGCACTCTGAAGGTGCCAGGTCCCGTTCTGTGTTCTCTTGTCTGCCTATCCTGGAGGCTGTATTTCCAGGCCTGTCTGAACACGCTCCTAGCCTGTTCCTCCTGCCTTCTAGGGGCCGATTACCTAGACCTGTTCCTGTATCTTGTCTGACCTGTCTGAACACGCTCCTAGCCTGTTCCTCTCGCCTTCTAGGGGCTGATTACCTAGACCCGCTCCTGTATCTTGTCTGTCCTGTCTGAACACGCTCCTTGCCTGTTCGTCCTGCCTCTCTGGGGGCCGTATTCCCAGACCCGCTCCTGTATTCCACTGCAGTGTCGGTCTCCTCCGTACACTCAGTTCCAGTCTGAACTCTCTCCTATCCTTTACCTGTTTTGCCTCTATGTCCATTCCCTTCCTTTTTCTGCAGAGTCTGAACTCGTACCTAACTCCTGCTTGTTGTCTCTGTACTCCCGTTTGTGAGTTTGTGGTCCACTCGCTACTTCACTGGAAGTACCCTGTGGGTGTCTGGCTCTGCCTTTCCCTTCCTGTCTGTTTCGTGTGAAGAGAGCCCTGTCCCCCCTACTCAGCCTAGCCTGCTCTGACTCCTTTGCTCACCGCTCCGGCGGTTCTAGCCTGCTCTGACTCCTTTGCTCACCGCTCCGGCGGTTCTAGTCTGCTCTGACTCCTTTGCTCACCGCTCCGGCGGTTCTAGTCTGCTCTGACTCCTTTGCTTACCGCTCCGGCGGTTCTAGCCTGCTCTGACTCCTTGCTCACTGCTCCGGCAGTCCTGTCCTGCCCTGCTTCTGCCCACTGCTCCGGCAGTCCTGTCCTGCCCTGCTTCTGCCCGCTGCTCCGGCAGTCCTGTCCTGCCCTGCTTCTGCCCGCTGCTCCGGCAGTCCTGTCCTGCCCTGCTTCTGCCCGCTGCTCCGGCAGTCCTGTCCTGCCCTGCTTCTGCCCGCTGCTCCGGCAGTCCTGTCCTGCCCTGCTTCTGCCCGCTGCTCCGGCAGTCCTGTCCTGCCCTGCTTCTGCCCGCTGCTCCGGCAGTCCTGTCCTGCCCTGCTTCTGCCCGCTGCTCCGGCAGTCCTGTCCTGCCCTGCTTGTGCTCGCTGCTCCGGCAGTCCTGTCCTGCCCTGCTTGTGCTCGCTGCTCCGGCAGCCCCGTCCTGCTCTGTTCTTGCCCACCGCTTCGGGCGTTCCCTCTCTGCTGTGGTTGTCTACCGCATCTGCGGTTCTGTGACCCAGTCTGTACTGGGTCTTAACCTTTCTGTGCTCCAGCCCGTCCTTTCGGCCAGTACCTCCCTGCCTGCATACTCGCCTGTATCCACCCATCTGCATACCTGCCGTGTTTGCTTATATCCACCAGTCTGTGCCAGCCTAACCTGCCTGTTCCTGAGTCCCAGTGTGTACTGGGTCCTATCCCGCCTGTGTTCCTACCTGCTAGTGCCTCCCTGTCTGCACTCTAGCTGTGCTTGCCTGTACCCCTCTACCTGTATTGTTCCTGAGTCCCAGTGTGTACTGGGTCCTATCCCGCCTGTGTTCCTACCTGCTAGTGCCTCCCTGTCTGCACTCTAGCTGCGCTTGCCTTTACCCGCCTGCCTGCATACCAGTCGTGCCTGCCTATACCCTCCAGTCTGTGCGCCAGCCTAACCAGCCTGATCCAGTAATCCCTGTGTGGGTCAACCCCCGTGTCCGGAGTTTGACCTGGAGTAGCACCTGGTCCCTCTGCCCGGTTTCTCCCTGGTGCACTGGCGTCGTATGCCGTCGTGCCATCTTGGTCGGATCGGCCAGATACTTAGTCACGCCCCTCCAGGCACTCTCCGGTTCATGGTCCAGTGGAATCACTACAATCACACGCACACGCCGCTCAGCCCGGGCGTGTGCATAACACTTGGCACCAAATCTCCCTGTGTCTTGGTGCGCTGGGCTTTTATATCCAGGAAATCCTTCCTGGAGGTCACCTGATCAGGTGCAGCATCTGAATCTCTTCCCCCTCCAACTCTTCTGGCATAACTTGGTTCCGCTTTATTACGTCCGAGCCAGTAGATGGCAACCTTTCCTCATCTCTGACACATCCTGCAAGAATCATCCTTTATTGCACTCTACTACATTCCTCCCTCCTTTTTGCTCACCAATCCTCGGGCGAGTGGACTTCTTGCAGGGTTGATGTCTCCTTCCAGGCAGCACAAGTTCAGACAAGAGTTGAGCACACTCTTCTGTTGAATCTGAGACCAGATAAACTCCTCTTGAGCAAACCGGTTAGGGGGGATTCAGGCATTAGTTCACCCAGTCCGGCAGAGCTCCTCCTGCAGAGGCGATTCTGGAGTTCCTGAAGAATCAATCACTGGGGATTGCAAATCGCCTCCCGATTCACACTCTGCCCCACTTGAGGGTGGCACTGGCAACTCTGGCAGACTCAACGGTACAGTAGCCCATCCTTCTTCATCCCCCAAGGCCCTTGTTTGCGGTGCCTCAGCCACCTCAGTTGGAGATTCAGTCCCATGACAGTCCTCCACTTCAGAAGAGCAGTGCCGCAGCATGTTATTGTGCAACACCATAGATGCCGCAGTGTCATCCCCTTCGGGTTGGACCTCGTAAACCGGGTTATCGGGGTGGACCTTCTTCACCACTCAATAAGGTATCGCCTCCCAATGGCGACCAGTTTACTTCCGAGCAGCCTGGCTCGCACTAGCACATGGTCTCCTGACTGGAGTGGTCCACTCGAGGTTGGGGGCCAACCTGAATGTTCCACTTCCCGGTACTTCTGTTCAATCAATCTTCTCACAGTGTGAAGTCGGCGTCGGTGCTAATGAATCCAGGTACTTGGGCTGTTGCCCGGGCAGGGGTCTTCTGATTCTAGCTCCAATTTGGTGATTTCTTGTCCATTCCTCCGAAACAGCAACATGTAAGGGGTGTAGCCAGGAGTCTCATGAACTCAATTATTATACACCCACATCAGCTCAGACACAAATTAGGGCCACTTCACCTTATTGTCTTCTTCCAGAGTTCCAGAGGGGGTGATATGGCATTGCTTGGGATTTATCGATTCCATAGATACGATACAGCTCATCCATCAGTCGCCCATGGTAGGAATGTATTCGCTTCGGGCACCCATATATTCGAATAAAATCTTGGCAGATGGCCTTAACTGCAGCTTCTGTGGTCTGGTCTCGAGTAGGAGTCACCACTGCGAACTTGGTGAAGTGGTCAGTAGTGATGAGCAGGCACTAAAATGCTCAGGTACTCATTGCTTGGATCGATCCAACCAACGAGCCCAATGTAAGTCTATGGGAAACTCGAGCATTTTTCAGACGGCTCCCTCCGGCGGTCTGCAGAGGGCCTAAAAATTGCCCAAAATGATGGGAACAGTGCTCAAATGACATGGGGACAGCATGGGGAAGACCCCTGGAAGCATTTCTGACTCCCAGGTCACTTCTGTCAACAACGTTGTCAGAGGTATTACGCCACTTTTACGGACTCACAATAAAACATATAAAAACGAAACCAAAATGGATTTTCCTAGGAAATATGTTAAGGAGCATCCTTTCCAGGGTAATGACTTGTATATAAAGCAAAATAAATAGCCAAAAACAAAAATTCTCCTCCACACCTTGGGCTATGTTCACACGAAGCGTTTATGATGCGTTTTTTCACTTTTGCATTGCTTTTAACCGTGACAAAAGCATTCACCAGGAAATGTCATTTTAACATTTCACAACCTTATCTGGCCATGTGGTGTGTGAGATATCATCAGACACATCGTGTTTCATTTATGAAGGAGGGACTCTGAAAGTCACAAAGTCTATTTTTATAGGGCCATCAGGCGACCTTTACTATTCGTAAAGGGCCAGCAGTCGGCCCTCACTATTCTTAGAGAGCCATCAGCCGGCTATGTTTTATTGTTCCCATTACTAAAGAGTGGGTTTCCTATACTGTTATTGTGTATGCAGTGAGTGGCAGGGCTGCCCAAAATTTGGATGCACCTCAATACCACTTTGAAAATTTGGATGCACCCCAGTACCCCTTTGAAGAGACTTAGAGGAATGCCTCCTGAAAATAATGTTCCCATTATTAGGAAGTAGGTCTCCCATTGTGTTTGCCTATGCAGTGAATGCAAGGGTTGCCAAAAATTTGAAGGCACTCTAATGCCCCTTGGAAGAGATGTGGAGGTCAGAGGTCCTCCTTAAAACAATGTTCCCATTATTAGGAAGTGGGTCTCCCATTGGGTTTGCCTATGCAGTGAATGCAAGGGTTGCCAAAAATTTGGAGGCACTCCAATGCCCCTTGGAAGAGACGTGGAGGTCAGAGGGCCTCCTTAAAACAATATTCCCATTATTAGGAAGTGGGTCTCCCATTGTGTTTGCCTATGCAGTGAATGCAAGGGTTGCCAAAAATTTGGAGGCACTCCAATGCCCCTTGGAAGAGACGTGGAGGTCAGAGGGACTCCTTAAAACAATGTTCCAATTATTTGGAAGTGGGTCTCCCATTGTGTTTGCCTATGCAGTGAATGCAAGGGCTGCCAAAAATTGGAAGGCACTCCAATGCCCCTTGGAATAAATGTGGAGGAAGGCCTCATAAAAAAATGTTCCCATTAGAAAGGAGCGGGTCTCCTATATTTGTAATGCCCATGCACTAAGTGTATGGGCTGACAAACATTTACCCCTGGGGGGTATACATGAACATACTGTATAAAATTTTTTTTACGGTCATCACAAAACACCCTTTAAAAAAATTAAGTGGGTGTTGCATCATGAAACACGGTCACCCTGGTGATATGGTGGTGGAGGATGAGGATGAGGAGAAGGAGGAGGACAAGAGCAAATAGCCAAAATCAGGAAGCGTAAACTCATGCTTGGGTGTGAAGAGGTGCATGGGAATACACCTCCCAAGAAAAGACACTGGATTTGAGTTTATGTAACGCTGCTAACATTCAGTGGTGTTGAGAAGTCTGGCCCAATACAGCCCTTGTTCATTTTTATAAGAGTCAGCCCGTCAGCATTTTCCTTTGACAGACTGATGCGCTTATCAGTTATACTTCCACTAGCGGGACTAAAAACCCGCTCTGATAAAACTCTGGCAGCAGGGCAGGCCAGGACCTCCAAGTCATAGAGAGCCAGTTCATTCTACATATCCAGCTTGGACACCCAAAAATTATAAGACACAGAGGAATCACGGAGAACATTGGTACGGTCGGCAAGGTACTCCCTCAGCATCTTCCCAAACTTTGCACTCCTTGTGAGAGTATACCGCGCCTCAGCGCTTGTGCAATGGGAGGGTCTGAGAAAATTCTCCCAGAACTTTGACAGTGTTCCCCTGCTTCTGCTGGACTGCATTTGTGTCTTTCTCGCCTGTACTTCTTGGTTGTCCAACGAAGTGTGACCTCTGCCGCCAGCGTTTTCAGATGGGAATTTTTTTAATAGTTCCTCAACAAGGGCCTTCTGGTACACAGAACAGAGGTAATGGTCACAAGCTCTTAATCCAAGTCTATGAGAGCCAGAGTGAGGCTCTCATAGACTTAGAAAGAAGAGTGACCTCTGGCTCGGTGCAGCAGACACTGGAGTGATCTGGCAGGTCACAAACTGTTGGAGCAGTGGTTATAGAAGGTGAAGATAGCAGGAGGTGAATATGATAGAAGGGTCAGAGACCTTAGATTAGAAGCACCACTCTGGAGGTTAAATAAAATAAAATAAAACCACTGGAGTGGTGCTTTAAGTTTTATATGTTTTTTTTATTGTTTTTTTTTGCCCAGAAATAAAGATATACTAGTTTATAGTTTATGTCTTGGTAATTGTTTCGCTCGTGGACTATTCTAGGTGTAATACTTTATGTCTATACCATACTGAAGAGCATAGAAGGAAACCACTTAATCTGAAATACTCCTGACTGTCTCAAACCGTGTTGGCACCATTCCTATGACTGGAAGTCAAATGCTGCCAAGAGGAATAAAGTTAATTTTCCCCCGGCAGCGGGGCTCTTAGAGTAGGCGCAGCATGTTGTCAGAATAGTATTAGCCTGCTGATTAACCTTATATCTGCAGGTTAATAGCGTTATTTTACGAAAGGTTTCCTTTAAGTTCTTCAATATGGCCATCAAGGATGTGAGTTTACCTTCAGCAAAGGTAAGTAACAGTAGTCAAAACAAAGGCTTATAGTCTCTTTCTACTTTGATTAGCAGCTCATATCCCTATGGCTTAACCTAAAATTGAAAACAAAAGTTTGTCATGAAACTAAAGTTACATGGGAGAGGTTCACAGCTTCCTTATTAACTGTTCTCATGTTAACAAATAGAATTAGCTTTCAAAAAGTAAGTAGGAGATTATATCCATTATATACAAAATACCCTGTAATAGCAGCATTGTAATGTTATGCCTAAATCATTAAATATAAGGTGTTTAGTGTCTAGTGAGGTGAAATTACCCAATGCATTCCAGTTACTAGGTAAATTTAAAGACATACCAATTACGGCGGCTCAATAAACACAGTGTTATTAGCAGAAGTGGCACTAGTGACCCAAAGTACTCTCTGCAAAATGGAAGCAGTATAGCATGAAATTATACGTCTCTATGTACGGCTCGGTCACTACATTCAATAGGAGAGTTTACACTATATGTATAAAAGTATTGGAACACCCGCACATTATACCTACAGGAGAAATTATGACATCCCATTCTAACTTCATAGACATTGATATGGAGTTAGACCCCGCTTTACATCTATAATAGCTTTTACTCATTGGGGAATGCTTTTAGCTTGACTTTGGAGTGTGTCTATGGGAATTTTTGCCCATTTGTGATTTTGGACATTTGTGAGATCAGACACTAATGTTGGATACTTTGGCCTGGCTCACAATCTCTCGTTCATCCATAATGTCCTTGATGGAGTTGAGGTTAGGGTTCTTCGTAGGTCAGTCACGATCTTCCAAAATACATTTACCCAACCATGTCTTTATTGTCTTTGCTTTGTGCACTTGGGCACAGTCATGTTGGAGGAGAAAATGGCCTTCATCAAATTTTTCCCAGAAATTTGGAAGTTACCATTGTCCAAAATGTCTTATATACTAAAAGATTAAGATTCCCATCACCTTAAAACAGCATTATCCTTCTTCCACCAAACTTAAATGGGTATTCCCATCTCCAAGATCTTATCCCAATAGGTAGCCCATCTCCAAGGTCTTATCCCAATATGTAGTAGATGCAATAATAATAGTCTTAACAAATACCTCTAATTATAAATGTAGTATATACCTTCCGATTCACTACGTCGCTTACCCCATGTACAGGGCATTGCAGGAGCTTAGGTATCTATGGTTACAACAACTCATATAGTGACATTTAGTTAGTTAGTTGTTAGTGGTCGTAACCATGGATACATAAGCTACTGCAATGCCCTGCACATAGAGTAAGTGACATGGCTAATCATAAGAACTATATTATATTTCTAATTGAAGGTATTTGCTAATATTATTATTATTACACCTAATACATATTAGGATAGGATCTGGAGATGGGAATACCCTTTTAACAGCTGGCACAATGCAGTCAGGCAGGTAACATTTTCCTGCCAATCTCCAAACAAAGACCCATCAGAGTGCCAGATAGAGAAGTGTGATTCATCAGTCCACAGCACACATTTCCACTTCTCCAGAGTCTAGTGCTGGCAGCGTGTTTTACACCACTTCATTTGTGAACTCCTTAGAATGACCCATTCATTCACAAATGTTAATCAAGGCAGACTGCAGGGTGAGGAGCTAAATTTTATGCAGTTGTCGAAATAGCGCTGAATTAAAAACCTGAATTCAATGAACCAAACGTGTGTTCCAATACTTTTGTCCACACAGTGTATGTCCCAGCCATGCTCACCTCTATGCCCATACAATTGCATACATTTTTGTACCATTGTGTGCTCATAGTTGTATTGAATGCAGTATTTTATGCTTTTGAGTGTAAAGCAGATGTACAACAATATAGCCATCATTCACATTAAAGGCGACCAAACTTGCCAATTTTGGCAGAATCAGCCAACCATCCAAGGTGTATTTGTAAGGGGGAAGACCGGGGTGTAAGTACTTTCAGAACAAGGGATCCGGAACTGCCGGGGCCGTGCCTCTGGTTGCAGGGGAAAGACAGACTCCGAGCACAAGAGTCAGGTGGTCGGGAAGCTGGGGGGGCGTGTCTAGGAAGAGGGAGAGAAAGGAGGTTTGCGCGGGAAAGCAGGCTGTTGACAGCTAGAGTCAAGCCCGACTAGAGGGAGAAGAGGCGCAGGGTTTGTGGAGCCGAGCAAGTGAGGTGCAGTGTTATGGACTAGGGGCTCAGTGGGTCAAACCGGAGACCGCCCGCTGCCGCCAGAAGATGGAGCATTGTTTAGGCGGGGAAGCCAGAAGAAAACAACACCGGCATCAGCCGGCAACTGCCTTGCTGGGAACAAGAGTCAGCTAAGTGTAAAACTGCCGATTAAAACCGTTTAGACTCTGCTACATCTAGCCAAACTGTGGATTGTCGGTTATAGCCTGCTACCTGCTACTTCCCTTGTTGTCCCCATATTTCCCCTGTTACTCCCTGCGTGGAGATTGACACTGTTACAATAAATCCCTCCTGTTTATTAACCCCGTACTGGCTGCTCTGTGTTTCTGTGTCACTGCATCTAAAGTACCTGTGTCACATATTATAGTTCACTATTACCTAGCAAGTGATTGGGAGAGAGAAGCTTGTGAATATCGAATGTAAAATCCCAATCGTTTTTATTTTCTCTGGAGATGAACTATTGTCTGTGTGTAGCAGCAGCTTCCTCTCCTCTCCACATGCAGGATACATGCATGCTCGGTCAGGGTTGCATGTGTATAGGGGTCTTGAGAGACAGCTGTCAGCCAGCAGCTAACCGATGTATATCTCCAGCCTGGGGCCACGGCCTCAGTATCAGTATTTGGCCGGTATACGGCCAGTATTTTTTCTCAGGAGTGGGAGCCAAAACCAGATGAGGAACAATCAGAGAAAAGGTATAATAGAAACAAGTGCACCATTTCTGCATTTATCACCCACTCCTGGTTTTGGTTCCCACTCCTGAGAAAAAATACTGACCGAATACTGACCAAATTATGATAGTGGGGCCGTGGCCTCAAAGCTAAAAGTTTTCCGGTTTTGTCAGAATCAGCCAACCAGTTACTGTATATGTAGCTGTATGGTGGTTTTTCAACTCTTCCAAACAGATTATATAGCTGAAGATAGACACTTGGTGGTTGGAATTAAATCACCTGTTACTTTTGCTTTGCAGACAGATAAGCTACTGCAAGAGCTACATGATTTTAGCAGTGGTTTACTTTGCTCTCTCTATAGAGAATGCATGAAGAATCCTGTGTATGGCGGTGTCTGGATAGATAGCTGCAAGTTAGATGACAGCTAATATGAACGGTCAGCATGTGCATTGTCACTGCATTGTGAATATGGCCCAAATGGCTGCAGATTTAAGGCGTGGACTTGAAAGGCAAGGTGACTTTTCAAATTTAAGTCATAGGGGCTGATTCATCAAAGCTTTTATTCCAGAAAACTAGCATAAAACCTCTGAAAAGTCAAAAAAATGTTACACAATGGGGAATGTGCAAAGATTTTGCATGTTTTAATGCTTTCACACCAGTTTCAATAAGCCTCGCCAAAATGGGCACAGCTAGGTATGAGATGGAAGGGGGAAGCAAGGAGCGTGGCCATGCCCCCATCAAAATCATCAAATGTGTAAGCATTTTCTACACCAGAATGCTAGTGCAGTCCAATAGCATTGATAACGCAGTGCACGGAGATGCCTAACACTTAGAAGAGGTGACAAGAAGTGGCGTAACAAAAGTCTGCAAAATTTAGAACTGCCCTCCTCCTCATGTTAGTCAGATTTATGGGCCCTTATAGTGATCTAAATCCTATAAATGACATACATGTTGCTCTCTCCCCCATTATGTAGTACTGTCCCCCATCCTGTACTAATATCCCCCATCCAGGGCCCACCCTGGATATACAGTCATGGCCAAAAGTGTTGGCAACCTTGAAATTGTTCCTGAAAATGAAGTATTTCTCCCAGCAAATCATTGCGATTGCACATGTTTTGTTATACACGTGCTTATTTCCTTTGTTTGTATTAGAACAACACAAAAAAACTGAGCAAAAAAGGCAAATTGGACATCATTTCACAGAAAACCCCAAAAATGGGTGAGATAAAGTTGTTGGCACACTCAACTTAATATTTGATTGCACAATTTTGAAATAAATAACTGCAATCAATCGCTTCCTACAAGCATTAACAAGTTGCTTACATCTCTCAACTGTAATTTTGGACCACTCTTCTTTTGCAAGTTGCTCCAGGCCTCTTATATTTGAAGGATGCCTTCTCTCAACAGCAATTTTAAGATCTTTCCACAGGTGTTCATTGGAATTTTGATCCATACTCATTGCTGGCCACTTCAGAACTCTCTAGCATTTTGTTTCCATCCATTTCTGGGTGTTTCTTGAAGCATGTTTGGGGTCACTGTCCTGCTGGAAGACCTGTGACCTAGAACGCAAACCCAGCTTTCTGACACTGGCCATTACATTACGACCCAAAATCCTTTGGTAATCTTCAGATCTCATGATTCTTTGTACACAGTCAAGGCACCCAATGCCAGGGGCAGCAAAAAAAAAAAAATTTCTTTGAACCTTCACCATATTTGACTGTAAGTACTGTGTTCTTTTCTTTGTAGGCCTCATTCTGTTTTCGGTAAACAGTAGAATGATGTGCTTTACCAAAATGCTCTATCTTGGTCTCATCTGTCCACTAGACGCTTTCCCAGAAGGAGTACGTGGTTGACGAAGATGGCACTCTGAAGAGCGGTAGGTGCAGTGAAAAAAAACTTTATTCCAAAAGCACACAATTAAAACATGGAGCTGGGGAAGCGGGGATCCTCATGGATGATGGCCGTTTCACATCTCAATGATGCTTCAACGGGTTCTGAACCTGGACTCGTTGAAGCGTCATTGAGACATGAAACGTCCTTCGTCCATGAGGATTCCCGCTTCCCCAGTTCCATGTTTTAATTGTGTGCTTTTGGAATAAAGTTCTTTTTTCACTGCACCGACCGCTCTTCAGAGTACCATCTTTATCTACCATGTACTATATTCAAGATACCTTCTCTTCGGATTGTGAACCTGTTTCTTGCGGCATGGGTCGGCTCCAGATCAGGTATCCCCTGGTCTCCGAGCGAGTGTGTGGTTTGAATGGTGCCGGCCTTTTCTCTTGCTGCTGCTTTCCCTGAAGGATTTTGGCTTACTCATGCACATTTGGCAAACTGCAGTCTAGCTTTTTTATGTCTCTGTCTGTGGTATGGCCCTCCTTGGTCTCGTGCCATAGCGTTTCATGTCATTCCAATGTTGATGGATAGTTTGTACTGACATTGATGCACGTTGAGCCTGCAAAACAGCTTGAATTTTTTTGAAACTTGATTAGGGCTGCTTATTCACGGATTATCCTGCATTGCAACTAGGCATGAGCAAACATTTCAATGTTCGGTTCGGAAAAGCTTGATGAACAAATTGATATACGCTGAATTTATTCACTGAATGTTCGACGAACATTTCCAAATCCCATAGGTGTCAATGTGGGGACCAAAAAAATGCATATACACCTAGAAACAGGACCAAAAGCTGCCAAAACACATCAAATTAGGTGTAGACACAAAGGAAGCACCATCAATTGACCCAGAGTACAAGTACTATAATTATTATTGCTGTCACAGCAACATTTATTCAGTTGCGCTATACATGTCAAAAGGGGTCACCGACTGGAACAACAGGAGAGAGGACCCTGCTTGCGAGGGTGCACTGTTACAGACGTACGTGGTTTGTGGAACCACTGTGCCACGGACCCCTGGGAGCCTTGAGGGGCGTGACGAAGTGAGCACCGGACTGTTCACTAGAGCCTCTGATGGTGAGATTAGACTTGGCTCTCGATGAACGCCAGGTGCCACTCCAGGACAGACCAACAGACGTGCAGCAGATGGACCCAGTGGGACAGACTAGATGGTGCAGCAGCCACAGTCTGTATCAGAATGCAGCAGGCAGAGTCTGTATCAGAGTGCAGCAGGCTGACTCTGTGTCAGAGTGCAGCAGGCAAAGTTTGTATCAGAGTGCAGCAGGCAGAGTTTGTATCAGAGTGTAGCAGGCAGAGTCTGTATAACAGTGCAGCAGGCAAAATCTGTATCAGAGTGCAGCAGGTAGAGTCTGTATCAGTGTGCAGCAGGCAGACTCTGTATCAGTAGTGCAGCAGGCAGAGTTTGTATTAGGAGTGCAGCAGGCAGAGTCTGTATCAGGAGTGCAGCAGGTAGAGTCTGTATCAGAGTGCAGCAGGCAGAGTCTGTATCAGGAGTGCAGCAGGTAGAGTCTGTATCAGAGTGCAGCAGGCAGAGTCTGTATCAGAGTGCAGCAGGCGGGGTCTGTATCAGGAGTGCAGCAGGTAGAGTCTATATCAAAGTGCAGCATGCAGAGTCTGTATCAGGGTGTAGCAGGCAGAGTCTGTATCAGAGTGCAGCAGGCAGAGTCTGTATCAGAGTGCAGCAGACAGAGTCTGTATCAGAGTGAAGCAGGCAGAGTCTGTATCAGAGTGTAGCAGGCAGAGTCTGTATAAGTGTGCAGCAGTCAGAATCTGTATCAGAGTGCAGCAGGCAGAGTCTGTATCAGATTGCAGCAGGCAGACTCTTGTCAGAGTGCAGAAGGCAAAGTTTGTATCAGAGTGCAGCAGGCAGAGTCTGTATCAGAGTGTAGCAGGCAGAGTCTGTATCAGAGTGCAGCAGGCAGAATCTGTATCAGGAGTGAAGCAGGCAGGGTCTGTATCAGGAATGCAGCAGGCAGAGTGTGTATTAGGAGTGCAGCAGGTAGAGTATGTATCAGAGTGAAGCAGGTAGAGTATGTATCAGAGTGCCACAGACAGAGTCTGTATCAGAGTGCAGTAGGCAGAGTCTGTATCAGGATTGCAGCAGGCAAAGTCTGTATCAGTGTGCAGCAGGCAGAGTCTTTATCACAGTGCAGCAGACAGACTCTGTATCAGGAGGGCAGCATGCAGAGTTTGTATTAGGAGTGCAACAGGCAGAGTCTGTATCAGGAGTGCAGCAGGTAGAGTCAGTATCAGAGTGCAGCAGGCAGAGTCTGTATCAGAGTGTAGCAGGCAGAGTCTGTATCAGAGTGCAGCAGGCAGAATCTGTATCAGAGTGCAGCAGACAGAGTCTGTATCAGAGTGCAGCAGTCAGAGTCTGTATCAGAAGTGCAGCAGGCAGAGTCTGTATCAGGAGTGCAGCAGGCAGAGTCTACATCAGGAGTGCAGCAGGCAGAGTCTGTATCCGAAGTGAAGCAGGCAGAGTCTATATCAGGAGTGGAGATGAGCGTTGTTCGACTTGAACTGTTCGCCAATCTCAAATTCGAGCTGTTTTGGGCGGTGTTCGAGCCGTTCGGCGAACACGAACGATTTGAAAAAAATTCGGCTGTTCGAGGTTATGTTCGATAACTGATCGTGCACGAAAATCATAACCGGATTTTTTCTCAGTAATGCTGAAAATTAATGTTAATACGCAGTTTGAGTGCACAGTGGGGCGGGGGGAGGGGCGGTGGGAGGGGCAGGGGATGGATCTCTGCAGGAATAATGAAGATCTACATTTTTTTTTCTCTTTCCCGCATTTGCAGTAGGGAGGTGCAATCTGTCAGCCTATCAGCAGCGCACACATGGAGCGAACTGCTTTTTTTCACACAAGCAAGGGCATGTGTCATTGCCAGTGTATGTCACATGTCCTTGCCCTATAAGACCCAGACATTTTCCCCGTCGCCACCATTTTCTCACTGCTGCAGCTGCGTGTTAGACGGCACCGCTGTTGCTGTGTGCGCTATACCTTGTTAATTTAAAGCCAATTTTCGCACAAATCTACAGATAGCTTGAGAGTAGGGAATATTTGTGATTGCAGTCCTTTTAAGGACTAGGTTAGAGCATTATCTATGACTTTTATCAGGCAGGTCTGTGCTCTTAAATAGATAGGTTGGGAGTAAAGACTAATTGTAATTGCAGTCCTTTTCAGGACTAAGTTACATCAGTTCCTATCAGTTTTTGCCAGGCAGGTCTGTGCCAGTGCTGTGTAAGTTTTTTTCACAGCATTTGGCTAAATCTAGCAAAGCTAATCCTTTTTGGCCTATTGCAGAGTGTGTTAGTCAGTGGAGTAGCCTATCTTTGTTGCAAGCTACACCACCTGTGTATAGAATACCATTTTTTTTACTGCACCAAGTGAAGTAAAACCTTTTGGGCATAGCATCATTCTATTAGTCCATCTATACTGACCTCCATAAGGCTGCAAATTGAATATAATTTTTTTCTGCATCTAGCTCTGAAAAAATATTTGGGCTTCTAGCAGTGTGTAGGACTTGTTCTATTAATCCATCTATACTGACCTCCATCAGGTTGCAAATTAAAAATAATTTTTATCTGCATCTAGCTCTGAAAAAATATTTGGGCTTCTAGCAGTGTGTTAGACTTGTTCTATTAATCCATCTAAACTGACCTCCATCAGGTTGCAAATTAAAAATAATTTTTATCTGCATCTAGCTCTGAAAAAATATTTGGGCTTCTAGCAGTGTGTGGGACTTGTTCTATTAGTCCATCTATACTGACCTCCATCAGGTTGCAAATTAAAAATAATTTTTATCAGCATCTAGCTCTGAAAAAATATTTGGGCTTCTAGCAGTGTGTGGGACTTGGTCTGTTAGTCCATCTAAACTGACCTCCATCAGGTTGCAAATTAAAAATAATTTTTATCTGCATCTAGCTCTGAAAAAATATTTGGGATCTAGCAGTGTGTTGGACTTGTTCTATTAGTCCATCTATACTGACCTTCATCAGGTTGCAAATTGAATATAATTTTTTTCGGCATCTAGCTCTGAAAAAATATTTGGGCTTCTAGCAGTGTGTGGGACTTGTTCTATTAGTCCATCTATACTGACCTCCATCAGGTTGCAAATTGAATATAATTTTTTTCTGCATCTAGCTCTGAAAAAATATTTGGGCTTCTAGCAGTGTGTGGGACTTGTTCTATTAGTCCATCTATACTGACCTCCATCAGGTTTCAAATTGTATATAATTTTTTTCTGCATCTAGCTCTGAAAAAATATTTGGGCTTCTAGCAGTTTGTGGGACTTGGTCTATTAGTCCATCTATACTGACCTCCATCAGGTTGCAAATTGAATATAATTTTTTTCTGCATCTAGCTCTGAAAAAATATTTGGGCTTCTAGCAGTGTGTGGGACTTGTTCTATTAGTCCATCTATACTGACCTCCATCAGGTTGCAAATTGTATATAATTTTTTTCTGCATCTAGCTCTGAAAAAATATTTGGGCTTCTAGCAGTGTGTGGGACTTGGTCTATTAGTCCATCTATACTGACCTCCATCAGGTTGCAAATTGAATATAATTTTTTTCTGCATCTAGCTCTGAAAAAATATTTGGGCTTCTAGCAGTGTGTTGGACTTGTTCTATTAGTCCATCTATACTGACCTCCATCAGGTTGCAAATTGAATATAATTTTTTTCTGCATCTAGCTCTGAAAAAATATTTGGGCTTCTAGCAGTGTGTGGGACTTGGTTTATTAGTCCATCTATACTGACCTCCATCAGGTTGCAAATTGAATATAAGTTTTTTCTGCGTCTAGCTCTGAAAAAATATTTGGGCTTCTAGTAGTGTGTGGGACTTGTTCTATTAGTCCATCTATACTGACCTCCATCAGGTTGCAAATTGAATATAATTTTTTTCTGCATCTAGCTCTGAAAAAATATTTGGGCTGCTAGCAGTGTGTGGGACTTGGTCTATTAGTCCATCTATACTGACCTCCATCAGGTTGCAAATTGAATATCATTTTTTTCTGCATCTAGCTCTGAAAAAATATTTGGGCTTCTAGCAGTGTGTGGGACTTGTTCTATTAGTCCATCTATACTGACCTCCATCAGGTTGCAAATTAAATATAATTTTTTTCTGCATCTAGCTCTGAAAAAATATTTGGGCTTCTAGCAGTGTGTGGGACTTGGTCTATTAGTCTATCTATACTGACCTCCATCAGGTTGCAAATTGAATATAATTTTTTTCTGCATCTAACCCAGCCAATAGTTTTGGCCTAATACCACAGTTTGGCCACTCAGCTCTGCTCGGTTCCCATCCATTGATTTTTTGTGCAAACAACTCCAGAGTTGTGAATTAGTTAACCACCAAAATGAGTGGAAAAAGGCCTGCTGCTGGTGGAAAGGGGGATAGGCGTGTTGGGAAGGGGAAAAAAGGTTGTGTCCGTGGGGTAGGTGTTAAAGCAACAATAACATCTGCAGAAGAAAGACCATCTTCCAGCCAAACTAAAATGTCTACTTCTTTTAGCGGACCATGTGATAAGATCCCTTTCTTACAGCCACGCCAATCGCTACAAATTCCAGATGAGGCACAAAAACAGCAGGTGCTTCAACGGATATCAAGTGCTCCTTTAAGTGGGCTCTCCTCCACATCAACTTCAACATCACAAATACTCCAGTCCTCAGAGGTGTCACCCCAATAGCACTTGCTTCCTCACAGCTCCCAAATCTCCAGCTGCCCGTCTGAGTATGAGGTAGAACAGATGGTTGAGTCTGCAGAGCTGTTTACTCATACTATAGCCTGGGAATCAGAGGTCGGCTCCAGCGCTTCTGTGAATCCAGACGAGGAAATTATCTGCACTGATGCCCAGAATCTTTATGAGTCAGATCCAGGACCAGACGCAGAAGGTTCTGACCATAATGTACACCCTCATTCCCAAACTGTAACTTCTGTTGGTGGAGACAATGAGGAAGACGATGATGAGACTCAAATACCTGATTGGAGCGACAACTTTAGTTTTTTGTCAGGGCAGGAACAGGTTGGCTCTGAGGAAGAAGGGTGTGATAACACACAGGGTGATGATGATGAGGTTGGAGATCCCACTTACTGTCAACCCACAGTCAGCAAAGAGATGAGGTCAGCAGAGGAGGTGGAGGAGGATGCTAGTGACGATGAGGTCAGGCTGCGCCTTCCTGGACAGAGACGTAGTACTGGAAGCACGTCAACAACTGCATCCTCATACACAACTCTGCCTCTGACCACAAGTCGTGGTGGCTCTTCAGGTCGCATGGGTGCAAAGCCTTGCATAGCCTGGGCATTTTTTCAGATCGATAAAGATGACCCAACTCGTGTTATCTGTAACATTTGTCAACAAAAGCTAAGTAGAGGCCAAAAAATACGTAGTTTGAGTACTTCATGCATGAACCGGCACATGGACATGAAGCATAATTTGCAGTGGGAAGCTCACTGTGCTACAATGCGGCAAAGCCGGCCGGGCCAACCACTGTCTGCCACATCTTGTGCATCTGCGGCCTCTTCATCCTCTGTGACTGGGGGGACAGCAGTCACACCTGTTTTGGGACGCAGACCTGCCACCTCTTTACCCGCAACAGCCAGCGTGATTAGCAGGTCATCATTTTCTTTGGAGGTGGTAACACCAGCTGGTGTTGAGCGCTGTCCGACATCGATAGCACCACCTTTGGATCAAGGCAACCTAACATGTCCGCCTGCATCTTCCTCACAGACTGGCAGTTTGCCGGGGACACCCTTATCAACCCCGGCTAAGCACAACAGCCAGCCCTCGGTCCCTCAGATGTGGACAAGTAAAAGACCATTTCCTCCTAGCCATGAGAAAGCTAAGAGGTTGAATTTCACCATCTGCAAGCTCTTGGCTACAGAAATGCTGCCTTTCCGCCTGGTGGACACAGAGGATTTTCGAGACCTTATGTCCGTCGCAGTGCCCCCGTACCAGATGCCCAGTCGGCACTACTTCTCAATGAAAGGTGTGCCTGCGCTCCACCAGCATGTCGCACACAACATCACCGCTTCTTTGAGAAACTCTGTGTGTGACAGGGTGCATTTCACCACAGACACTTGGACGAGTAGGCATGGACAGGGGCGTTACATGTCGCTGACTGGACACTGGGTAACTATGGTGACAGCAGGACAAGGGGCTCCTGTCCAAGTCTTGCCGTCCCCACGAGTTGTGCGTCAATCCACTGCTTCTGCCTCCTCAACCTCCTCTCCGTCCTCCACCTGCACCCAAAGCCTGTCTGGTCATGCCACAAGCTTTCTAACTGCGCTGAAGGGATCCTGCACACCTCCTTACTATGCTGGCAGTAGGGCTCAACGTCATCAGGCGGTTTTTACTTTGAAATGTCTGGGAAATGTGAGTCACACAGCTGAGGAGTTGTGGTCAGCTCTGGAGAACCAATTTCATGAATAGTTGTCTCCACTGGACCTGAAACCAGGGAAGGCCGTGTGCGACAATGCTGCAAACCTGCTTGCGGCCCTTCGCCGGGGCAATGTCACACACGTGCCTTGTATGGCTCACGTGTTGAACCTGGTTGTTCAGCAATTTTTAGCCAACTATCCCAGACTAGATGGCCTTTTGCAGAGGGCATGATCGCTGTGTGCTCACTTCCGCCGTTCGCATCCCGCAGCTCAGCGACTTACATGTCTACAGAAGTCGTTGGGCTTGCCACTTCACCGGCTAAAATGCGATGTGCCTACCCGGTGGAATTCAACTCTGCACATGTTGCAGCGACTGTGGCAGCACCGACAAGCCCTGGTGCAATACGTTCTGACATATAGCCTGGGCCAACGAGATCTAGAGGTGGGGCAAATCACGCTGGAGGAGTGGTCTCAGATCAGGGACCTATGCACCCTTCTGCACAGTTTTGAAATGGCGACGAAGAAGTTTAGTGCTGACGATGCCATTATCAGCATGACTATTCCGGTGATTTACATGCTGGCGCACATGTTAAACAGAATTCGGAGTCAGGTGGTGGCACAAGAGGAGGTGGAGGAAGTAGAGGAGGAGGAGTTGTATGCGGAAGGCCTAACATCTGCAAGGTCCAGACGGTCGGCAGCACCAAGGCGGCAGGCATGTGAGGGTGGGGGAGATGGTTTTACCAGGGCGCATGGTAGCAGCCAAGCTAGTGAGGAAGGTGCAGGAGCCCAGGAAGAAGTGGAGGACGAACTGATGGAAGACTCATCAGATGAGGGAGACCTTGATCACATTTCTGTTGTGCGAGGTTGGGGGAAGAGGCCAGAGCAAGGAAGCATGATTGTTACCTCGCCACCAACACAACAGGGATTTGGTGCTCCTGGATGCGCAAGACACATGAGTGCCTTCTTGCTGCACTACCTGCAACATGACCCTCGAATTGTGAGAATTAGAAATAATCCTGACTACTGGGTTGCCACACTGTTGGATCCCAGGTACAAAAGCAAATTTGCAGAAATTATTCCTGCCATAGAAAGGGATGCACGCATGCAGGAGTATCAGCAGAGACTGTTGCAGAATCTTACGTGTGCTTTTCCACAAAACACCAGTGGTGCACGTAGTGAATCTCACAGTTCCAACTTGCCAACCGTGGGACCGTCAAGTGTTCAGCACTCAAACCGTAACAGAACCACAGTATCTGCTGGTAACATCAATTTTGCGGAATCATTTCACCACTTTTTTAGCCCATCCTTTGCAAGGCCACAGGAGACAAGAAGTCTGACGCATAGTTAACGCCTAGAGACGATGGTACAGGAGTATCTCCAAGTAAACATTGACGCCACGACTGTGTCCCTGGACCCTTGCTCTTTTTGGGCTTCCAATCTGGATAAATGGCCAGAGCTCGCCACTTACGCCTTGGAGATCTTGTTATGCCCCGCAGCCAGCGTTCTGTCTGAACGTGTGTTCAGCGCTGCTGGTGGTGTGCTGACAGATAAGCGCACGCGGCTCTCCACTGATAATGTAGACAGACTCACGTTCATAAAGATGAACAAATCATGGATCCGAAATGACTTTTCTACCCCTGTGTCATCCTGGGGAGAGTAAAAGCTTGATGACTGGTTAAAATCACCTCACCAACCGTTTTAAGCTTTCAAATTACTAATCATGTTTATCTGTATCTTGGCTGGAAAATTATTTGGGCTTTGTAGCAGTGTGCAGTACTGATTCTATTAGGCCATCTATACTAAGCTCCACCAGATTTAAAATTACTAATCATGTTTATTTGTATCTTGGCTGGAAAATTATTTGGGCTTTGTAGCAGTGTGCAGTAATGATTCTATTAGGCCATCTATACTAAGCTCCACCAGATTTAAAATTACTAATCATGTTTATCTGTATCTTGGCTGGAAAATTATTTGTGCTTTATAGCAGTGTGCAGTAATGATTCTATTAGGCCTTCTATACTAAGCTCCACCAGATTTAAAATTACTAATAATTTTTAGCTGCATCTAGCCCGGAAAATAATTTTGGGGCTCCTAGATGCGCAATACACATGAGTGCCTTCTTGCTGCACCACTACCTGCAACATGACCCTCAGATTGTCAGAATTCGAAGTAATCCTGACTACTGGGTTGCCACACTCTTAGATCCCCCACACTCTTCGATCAACCTTTTCATTTTAATAAAGAACAAAAAAATGGTCATTTTTGAAATTACAAGCATTAGCAGGTTATTAGAAACTGAAATCAAACAGTTTTCAACTCAAAACTTTATTCTAGGTGATGTTACATTTGCACATAGGACCCCTTGTTCGAAAGGAGCTTCTGAACTCTCTCATCCATTGAATTTGTCAGGTTTTGGATGGTTTCTGCTTCAATTGTTTTGCATGAGGACAGAATACCCTCCCAGAGCTGTTGCTTAGATGGGAACTGCCTCCCGCCATCATAGACACTCCTTTTGATGATGCTCCAGAGGTTCTGAATGGGATTGAGGTCAGGGGAGCATGGGGGTCACACCATAAGTTTGTCCCCTTTTATGCCCATATCAGCCAGAGATGCAGATGTGTTATGTGCAGCATGAGACGGTGCATTATCATGCATGAAAATGATCTTGCTGCGGAATACATGGTTCTTCTTCTTGAACCATGTCAGGAAGTGCTGTTTGAGAAACTCCACATACATTATGGAGTTCATCTTTACCCCTTCAGGGATCCTAAAAGAGCTGACAATCTCTCTCCCCATGATTCCAGCCCAAAACATTACTCCACCTCCTCCTTGTTGGCGCTGCAGCCATGTTTGCGTGGGGTGTTCATCAACCAGCCATCCTCCACTCCATCCATCTGGACCATCGAGCGTTGCACGGCACTCATCCGTGAACAAAACAGTTTTGAAGTCAGTCTTCATGTATTGTTTGGCCCAATGGTGCCATTTCTGCTTGTGTGTAGTGGATAGAGGTGGTCGACAGGATGGCTTACGCACAGCTGCAAACCTCTGAAGGACCCTGCATCTTGTTGTTCGAGGGACATTGGAGGCACCAGCAGCTTCAAAAACTTGTCTGCTGCTATGACAAGGCTTTTTTGCCGCTGCTCTTTTAACCTGACGTAATTGCCTGGAGGAAAGAGTCCTCAATTTGTCCCTATCAGCACGCACACGTGTGTACTGTGAATCAGCTACATACTTCTTGATTGCCAAGACACTTCATCCTGATCATCGCACAATGTTGATTGTAGTCATGCCTTGACCTAAACACTCCACAATTTGTTGCTTCTCAGCAGCTGACACATCCTTTTTCTTTCCCATATTGGCAGAAAATGTAGGCTGCTTAATAATGTGGGACAGCCTTCTTAAGTAGTCTTGTCTTTCATTGGACACACCTGCCAAACTAATTAGCACAGGAGTCTGCAATTGCTTACAGTGATATAAAGAGCCCTGACACACATCACCATCAATAAGTTTAACTGACAAACAAACAAATTCTTCCCTTATCACTCCTAAACACTTTTTGCATAATAATTTGGAACACAGTGTACATGTGCTTTTCCACAAAACACCAGTGGTTCATGTAGTGAATTTACAGTTCTAACTTGCCAACCGTGGTCTGTATGGAGTTGTTCAATAAAGGGCCCAAAATTAAGATAACATAGACGGGAGAGGTCTCTATGAATAGGAATTCCTAAGAATTTGATACCCTGTGAGGGCCAGGCAAAGGAAAAGTGGGACTGGATGGAATCCTGTATGGATTTGGGGAGGGAGACATGGAGGGCCTCAGACATCGCTGCATTGATTTTAAAATTTGACCATGTAACAAAGTGATCTATTTCAGCCATAACAGCAGGGATGGATATATGTGATTGAGTGATATATACTAGGACATCATCAGCAAATAGAGAGCACTTGTACTTGGTGCCTCCCACCTCAATCCACCTAATATTGGGGTTATGGCAAATTGATGAGAGCAGGTGCTCCGTCACTAGGATGTATAAGAGAGGGGACAGAGGACATCCCTGCCTTGTCCCATTGGTGATTATGAAAGGTGATGAAAATGTTCTGACGCGCCCCCTGGGCCTTCGGACACCCGGAGCCGGACCCTTTTTGGTGGATGCTGGTGGTTGTAGTCTCCGTGGCGGCGACCCGGTTCCGTGGCTCAGGGCGGTAAAACCAGTGGCGGAACTATTTATGTGGTTTTGATATTTAAATGTCCGACTACGCCACCCGTGGATTGCGGTCAGAGTGAACCGCCGCTGCAGGGCAGACCGCTGAGGCTGGTGTTGTGGGTGCAGCAGAGCGTAGCATAACTCCCCATGGGAGGAGTATAGCCTCAGGGCAGTGTATGCGGAGGATGGGGGCGATGGTGCAGGGTAGCAGCAGTAACGACACAGAGTCAGTGATGCAGTCCAGGGCCTTTACTCACAGTTCTTATTATCCAGACCACTTCTGCAGGTAACGGCTGCCCACGTCGTACTGTGCTCACCAGGTGAGGGGCTCAAACCACTCCCAGATAACTTTGGAGCGCTTCACAGGACCCCCTTTGTGTGTACTTTGTCTGGCCTTTCTTACCAACCCTTCTGTCCAGCTGCCTCGGGCCTCCTCTTGGTAAACTTGGCGCCAGTTTCCCTGACCCTATGTGGTGCCTTCCTAGCGGATGTAGCGATGGGCTGCACCACATAAAATGTCACAGCCTCCGGTTTCTAGCTGAGGGTCGTTTCCCGCCTCCACTAGTTTCGGGGACCGGTCTCCCCCTTTGGCCTGACCCCTTCACGCAGGTGGATTCGGGCGTGCGGTGGCGACTCGCCCGTCCGCACTGCTGGGATCCCTTCATTCCTCGTTCCTGGAGCCTTCTCCGCTCCTCTTCCTTCCTTCTCCCTCTTCCAGGCCTGGGCCTCTGTTACTAGGCCCGCCTCCGGAGCAGAGCTCATGCAGAACCCCTGCTCCCTGTCACTTCTGCTCAGACTTCTCTGCACTCAACTAAGATGGTGCCCACCTTTTGTACTCCCTTCTCTATGCACCCAGGAACTGCTTCCTCCCTGCTCCTGCACCACAGGGTTCCCTTTTCTCAGTGTTCCCTCCCCCCAATCCAGCCAGGGAAAAGGACTGTCGTGCCCATCTCAGGGGCATATTGGTCGCCCTGCCCCACGGCAATGTGGTGTAATGCATGCAGGTGTCGGGTCCTAATCCACACTCCATCCTTACCTGAGAGTGAGATATCACACCTCTGAGTGCAATACGTCTGTAGCAACCGAGCCCTCAGGGTGCTACAGTTCCATTTATCTTCAGCCTAGGTGACGTATTGCGATACAGGGCCGTGATTTTGGCTATAAAAGGGTCCCCTAGACCCCTACCCCAAGCATTTTAAGAGAATAATATATGGCATGTCAGGAGACTCTATGGAATGCTTTCTCAGCATCCAACGAGAAATTTTTAACTGCATCTAGCCCAGGAAATACTTTGCGCCTAGTAGCAGTGTCTGCTAGTCAACGGATTATCCCGGCTGTTAAGCAAGCTACACCACCAGTAGTTTGGACACTTCATTTTTTCAAAGGAAATGCTTCGGGACCACGGGATACTCAGTGAAGAGCATCAGGAGGCACCCCAAGGCATAGGGGCTGGGACTGGCGGTAGGACGCCTTGCGGTGGACAGCTGAGCTCGATCCTTATAAAAGCTTTTTAACTGCAGCAGCTTTAGTGGACGCTACTGGAGCTGGAATTACGCGGCTGCTGGCATGAGACTTGCCCTCCAATAGATCCTTGTAAAAGGATTTAAAGTGTATTCATTCAAATTAGAGAGACAATTTAAAATAAGAAGCTTAGAGCTGCCTCCACCACAGGGGGGCTCGCTCGACCCACCAGCGGACAGGCACCAGTATTGGGAGAGGGGGGCTGGCCATCAGGGTTCACCGTGGCTCTAGCACAAACCCGGCGACACGGAGGTGGCACGGGCAGGAACGGACTGGCCGTGTCAGCTTCTCACTTTTTGGATTTTAGAAGGGCATGACATGCCTATATCTGTGTCTCCCCCTCTTTTTACTCCTCCACCTCTTTTCTTTTCGCATGACTATATGTACTTGTCACTTTTCCATGTGTTAGTTGTGTCTTTTGAGCAGTTTGTCAGCTTTTGGACACCTTTGAAGGTGTTTTCTATGTGTTTCTATGTGTTTTTGTTTGCCTGCCATTGGTTTTAACGGTGTTCGAAGGTGTTCGACGAACAGTTTGACGAACAGTTCGGCGAACACACGGGTGTTCGACGAACCGAACCGAACTCGAACACTACGGGGGTGGCTCAACAATAATCAGGAGTGCAGCAGGCAGAGTCTGTATCAGGAGTGCAGCAAGGACTGATACACAACCTTACACAACTTAGACTGCAGAACAGGAAGGTTCCACTTCAGCCAACCCAATAGATGGAAACACAATAAGGATTACCCACATTTAAAAAATTTAGTGGCAGAAGCCAGCAAAGTGGCATCAATTTCACTACTGTTGAAATAGTGTAAATAAGACCCTCACCTCTTCCAGTACAGCCAACCCAGGAGATGGAGACCTAACCAGGAGTGTTTACATTGCCCTAAATGAGGGCTTAACAAGTGGCATCAATGTCATCAGACTACAAGTAGTTTAACGCAGACCCAAACCTGTCCCACTACAGCCAACCCAATGGATGAAGACACAATCAGAATTCTCCACATTTACCAAAATTAGGGCCTAAAACCTGCAGCAACAGCAAGAGCAGGCACAGAAGCCATATCACAGACTGCAATTTCAAGAGATCAATGCAGCACACTCAAAATGATAACATCGCCTACTCTGTACAGTCTGCAATTGGGGTGCAAAAGTCATTGGACATCCATGACTTGTTCATATTGATGAAAGTTAGGCGATCTACACTTTCAGGGGACAGCCGAGTGCGCTCATCCGTAAAGACAATACCAGCAGCGCTGAAGACACATTCAGAGAGAACACTGGCTGCTGGGCATGATAAAACCTCCAAGGCGTGAGAGGCGAGCTCAGGCCATTCATCCATTTTTGAAGACCAAAGTGTAAATGGGTCCAAACCCTCCCTGATGGTATTGATATTGAACTCTAGATACTCCTGCACCATCCTCTCCAGTCGTTCATAACATGTCAGACTTGTGCTCTATTGTGCTAGTGCACAAGCTAGTGCAAAAAATGTGTGAAAGCACTCCCAGAAATTGCTTCTGCCACTTACTCTGCTGCTGCTGCTAATGTTTTGGCGTTGATGAACTGACGTGCCGCAGGTTGAAAGACTAAAGCTGCGATGCACACTGTGTGCCTCACTGTTATCTTGGGGAAAACTTCTATTAAGGTTGCTTAAAAGTTTGTTTCGATACTCCAACATAAGCGGATCCCTTTTCAGGGCGGGAAGCATCTGACAAAATTGACTCTTATAATGTGGATCTAACAGAGTGGTAACCCAGTAGTCAGCATTATTTTGAATCCTAACTATACGGGGATCATGTTGCATCTGCATGTGTGATGACAGTCTGGAAATTTGAGACATTGGTATCCCTTCCACATCCTCCTCTTCTTCTGGGGCCCCCACCTCCTGACGCAGGTTATTCAAAGTTTGTTCCAGCATGTATATGCCCGGAATAGTCATGCTGATGACGGCATCATCAGCGCTAACCAGTTTAGTAGCCATTTCAAAACCGTGTAGAAGGGTGCAGAGGTCCTTAATCTGTTCCCACTCCGCAAATGTGATATGCCCCAAGTCCGTACAGCATTGCCCCAAGCTATACGTCATGAGATACTACGTCGGAGCTCGTTGCTGCTGGCACAGTTGCTGTAACATGTGCAGAGCAGAATTCCACCGCGTCGGCACATTGCAGATCAACCTACTAACTGGCATGGACAAAGACCTCTGTATCGATGCAAGGCGATGACATGAGAGGTGCGAACAGCGGAAGTGAGCACACATCTTCCGTACTTTGTGAAGCAGCTCGTCCAGGTCAGTATAGTGGTGGAGAAATCGCTTTACCACCAGGTTTAGGATGTGAGCCATGCAAGGCACGTGTGTGAGCTTGCCTCGGCCTAGGGCCGCGAACAGGTTCGCACCGTTATCCTACAAGGCCTTCCCTGGCTCTAGGTTCAGCTGAGACAGCCATTGTTCAAACTGAGCCTAGAGAGCTCCCCACAACTCTTCACATGTATGACTGCGATCTTCAAGGCATATTAATTTGAAGACAGCCTGATTACGGTGAGCCCTGACTGCGCAGTACGGAGGTGGTGTGTATTCGCTCTGCACCCTTGGAACGCGTGTCTAGTTAAGGCAGAGGTTGAGTGCACAGGTGGAGGCCCTAGAGGAGGTGGAGGATGCTGAAACAGCGGAGGAAGTGGGAAATACAGAGGTTTCTTCTGCAAGCCTTGGGGATTCCAAGATTTGTGGAGCAGTGCCTGCCCCCACAGCCTCCAGAGTCACCCAGTGCCCAGTCAACGAGATGTAATGACCTTGGCCATGCTTACTTGTCCAGGTGTCTGTGGTGAAATGCACCCTGGCACACGTGCACACGTAGATTTAGACAAGGAACGGGTGATGTTGTCTGCGACATGCTGGTATAGCGCAGGCACAGCTTTATTAGAGAAGTAATGGCAACTGGGCAACTGGTACTGGGGGACTGCGATGGCCATCAGTTTTCAGAAACCGTCTGTATCTACCAGGCAGAAAGGCAGCATTTCCGTGGCCAAATTATTGCAATTTTTCCCTCTACTAAGTTTATTATCGTAAAGTTTGCTTATAATGTGAGTTGGCTCATCATTTGCAGTGACAAAAAGGGCCGATGCTAGGCAACCCTTGCTGCTCCTGCAAGCTGCAGACCCATGACCACTGCTGGCCACAGCCTGGGTTGTGTCTAAGGATGTATTGCTCCTCCTGCTTGCATCACTCTGTGTCTGCGCTTTAGGGTGAAATGTAACCTCCTTGTCTTCCTCCTCCATAGCGCTGGTGCCGTAAGTGAGATCATCGGAATTCATCGGCTGGTGCCTGTGTCAATGTGAAGCTGCTGTCATGTAGAGCAATCACATCAGTGACTGCTGATGTGACTGCTCTACAACTGCTCCAGATCACCGTGGGACATTATGGATTATTTCATCACGTCAGACAGGTGAGGGATATGGTTGTTTTTTATTTTTGTTTTTTTACAGGGGACAATTACTTCTGGGATTAGGTGTTAGCTATACACTGCGTGCGCGTACAAAGGGAGAAAAAGATATGCACAAATGGGGATCCCACCCAATAATAATTAACGCTTATCAAAACTTTATTAGTAAAAAAACAATTAAAACAGCCAAAATGGCCCAAAGGAGACAGCCCAAACTATATGTACTTAGTCAGGCAAACACCCAACCCTCAACAAACCGCCGCTTGTAATAATTAAAACATGGATTATTGAAGAACCAAGATACACTATACACTGCGTGAGCAAATACATTCCTGTCAGTGTGTGGCCGGCTGCCGGTAGAACAGTTATATCAGCTGATGTGACTGTTCTACAAGTGAAATCATATGTGGGGCACTATGGATTACATGGATTACGGTGGACAGGGGAGTATGGTAGTTTGTTATATTTTCTTTTTTACAGGTGACATGGGCTTCAGGGATCAGGCATTAAGGTGAGTATTATGCGTTTTTTGATTTATGATTTTTTTCAGGGATTAGGTGTAAGTGAGTATAACCGTGTTTTTTATATAGATTTCAATATTTATTTATTTTAACTTCTTTTTTTTTACTTAGAGCTAAGGCGCCAGGTGTCAAGGATGCTGGAAATGCGTTAGTTTTTTATCTTTGTATGTTGGGTTTTATAATATAAAGAAATAAAATAGTGTTTTTATTTTACCTGTGAAAGTGCCGCTCTTTTCACTTTTCCATTGTTGCTGAGCCACACCAGCGGGAGTCATGGCACACACCTGTTTTCCTCCCATGGATTTCCAACTCACAAAGCATGATAAGCTCTGATTCGTTTTTCTACACTGATGGGAGTAGTAGTCTCTTATCAGCCGACGCCTGTGACCTGCGCCACAGTTACAGCTGCAGGCTCACTGCTGACATCTGATTTCTTGGGCCTGCAGTGCTCCAACCGCCAGTAACGATGTTGCTGCCGATCAGAGACCCGGTTTCCTGCGCTGTCACGCAGATGACAGGGCGGGAAACAGCCGAACCTGAACAGTAACACAGACTTCTGTGTTTGGGGTCCATGCACGAACACTAGGTGTTTCGTACAGACCCCGAACTTTACTGTTCGGGTTCGCCCGTCTCTATTTGTAAACTTCTTGATTATGTTGAGTACCGTGGACAAAGGAACATCAAAATCTCTGGAGATGGACTTGTAACTTTAAGATTGTTGATATTGTTCAACAATTTTGGTTCTCAAGTCCTCAGACAGTTCTCTTCTCTTTTTGTTCTCCATGCTTAGTGTGGCACACACAGATACACAATGCAAAGACTGAGTTAAATTCTCCACTTTTTCTCTGGTTTCAGGTGTGATTTTCATATTGCCCACATCTGTTACTTTCCACAGCAGGTGAGTTTGAACATGCATCACATGCTTGGAACAAAGTTGTTTACCCACAATTTTGGAAGGGGGCCAACAATTTTGTCTTCCTCAATTAATTTTTAGATTTTGTGTGAAATTATGTTGAATTTACCTTTTTTGCTCTATTTTTTGTGTTGTTTCAATACACACAAAGCAAATAAACATGAGTATAACAAAACATGTGTAATTGCCAGCGGCGTGTATTGCAGTGCAGGGAGCCGTCGGTTCTCTGCACCGCAATGCATTTCAGCATCACAAAATACCCCACAACATCATCCAAAGAACTGCAGAACTGTTAATTATTTTAATTTACTGAGATAATGACTTTTGTGTTTTCATTGGCTGTAAGCCATGATCATTAACATTAACAGAAATAAACACTTGAAGTAGATCACTCTGTTTGTATTGACTCTATATAATATATGAGTTTCACTTTTTGTATTGAAGAACTGAAATAAATTAACTTTTTTATGGTATTCTAATTTAGTGAGATGCACCTGATTAGTCACCCATCTCATTCTGTTATATATGTAACACGTTCTGCCACTGTTATTTAACATATAAAAAATAAACAATTTTACTCACTTCCCTCCCCTCCCACGCCATGAGGCGTCCTCTTCTGTAGCCAGCAGCTCACTTCAGCATGCAAGTGACGGGCAGCAGATAACATCACTGCCATGCATAGCCAGTTACTTGCATGCCAACGTCAGCTGACAGCCTCTGATTGGCCAGCGGCTTGTATTGCAGTGCAGGGAGCCATCGGTTCTCTGCACCGCAATGCATTTCAGCATCACAAAATACCCCACAATATCATCCAAAGAATTGCATGCCTCACTTGCCTCAGTTAGGATCAGTGTTTATGACTCCACCATTAGAAATAGACTGGGTAAAAATGGCATGCATGGCAGAGTTCCAAGATCAAAACCACTGCTAAGCAAAAAGAACATAAAGGTTCATCTCAGTTTTTCCAGAAAACATCTTGATGATTGCCAAGACTTTTGGGAAAATACTCTGTGGACTGACGAGACAAAAGTTGAACTTTTGGAAAGGTGTTTGTTCCATTACATCTGGCATAGAAGTAACACAGCATTTCAGAAAAGGAACATCATACCAACAATAAAATATAGTGGTGGTAGTGTGATGGTCTGGGGCTGTTTTGCTGCTTCAGGACCTGGAAGACTTGCTGTGGTAAATGGAACCAGGAATTCTGCAGTCTACCAAAAAATCCTGAAACAGAATGTTTGGCCATCTGTTCGTGACCTCAAGCTGAAGAGCACTTGGGTAATTCTGCAGGAAAATAATTCAATACACACCAGTAAGTCCACCTCTAAATGGCTTAAGAAAAGCAAAATTAAGACTTTGGAATGGCCTAGTCAAAGTTCTGACCTTAATCCGATAGAGATGCTGTGGCATGACCTAAAAAAGGCAATTCATGCTCGTAAACTCTCCAATATGACTGAATTACAACAATTTTGCAAAGATGAGTGGGCAAAAATTCCTCCAGATCATTGTAAAAAACTCATTGCTAGTAATCGCAAATGCTTGATTGCAGTTGTTGCTGCTAAGGGTGGCTCAACCAGTTATTAGGTTTAGGGGGCAATCACTTCCCAATAATCGGAAAGTGTAAATGGGCCCACTTTGAAAAAGCAAAGATTGCATAAGGGAAAATGTATGTTTACCTTTAAATGAAAAGAAAACCAACAAAGAACAGCTTATCAACGGAGCTGCTACTACCAACAAATATCAAAGAAAAATGCTTTTGAAGTCTCTCGACTGAAGATATATAACAACTATAGGGGCAGGGATTTTTCTGGGCTCCTTGTCAGCTTGTTGAATAGCATTAGGTTATTTATTTCATTCAGAACAAGGAGTGGACACAATAAACAACAAAGTCTTAATAAAAAAGGACAAAATTCACACACAGTTTCTTTTTAAGAAAGGATTGAACAATAAGAAAAATTTATAGAGAGAACAGATATACAGAGAAGCTTGAAATTTTGTGAACTCTGCATAATTTTCCATATTTCTGTATAAAAATTACTTAAAGCAAGGCAAGATGAACAACTATAAGTACGCAGTGTAATATATTATAATGACCACAATTTATTAAGAGAATAAAAACTTTGATGGGAGCAGTGCTTCTTTAAAAAACAAAAAAAAACAAAAATGAAAGATAAAGGGACTGATTCATTAGGGGCTCATGCATAAAACATCTTGAAATATCTCAATTTTTTTGTGCAACTGGAGGTTGACCAAAAAATGTTGTGACTATGTTTTTTTTTTTTTTTTACAGTTTCAGCCAGCTTCTCTGAAGTGGGCAGAGATGAGTTTGGATGGGGGGTGCCAAATCCTACCCTGCAAATTCATCAAAATTTATGCTAAATTGTTGGCTTAAATTACACCAGATTTGAACTCCAGTCCTGGCCTGGGGTAATATTTCTGGCACACACCAATTATAAGCTGCACTTAATTTAGCCATACATTTTAGATAACTTTTGGCTGCATGCTGTTTCTTCTAACCACCACTTTAATGAGGAGTCAGAAACTCAGGAAATTATTCAGCCATCATCTGCCCATAATAGGTTATAGTGGAGTGAAGCTCTGCCAGTGACTGCTAACCTTTTTAATGCCAACGTCAATCTGTCAATCCATGGGCCAGCGATCATAGGAGATTTACAATGACAGGCATGGGGGTCTTCTGCAGACCCCCGGCTGTCATCACAACCCATCGGCACTCCGCAATCACGTGAAAAGGGTGCCAATGGCTGGGTCTTGTGACGAGCTTCTGGCCACCATGTGTTAACAGCCGCGGGTGGATCCTGTTAGTGGCAAATGACAGCTGATTAGAACAGAAAGGGAAAGATGCCGGCTCAACACCGGAACCCGCATCAATTGCAGGGACATGACCTTGGGCGTACCTATATGTCCAAGGTCGTGAAGGGGTTAAATGGAATCTGTCATTAGATTTTTGCTACCTTATCTGAGAGCAGCATAATATAGGAAAAGAGACCCTTTTTATATGCAGCATGTAGAAGAGCTCAGAAAACTAACCTCGCCCACATCACAGCTTTCGGTGTATATTGTCTATTCACAGTATGCTGCTTATCAGAGGAGGGGCGTGGTCATGTAAGAGTGGTGGACTGTACTGTCACTTTAAAACCCCTGAAATCACCAATCACGTTGAAATATAATGTGAATAAGGTTATGCGTATTTTATATATATATACAGTGCAGATCAAAAGTTTGGACACACCTTCTCATTTAAAGATTTTTCTGTATTTTCATGACTTTGAAAATTGTACATTCACACTGAAGGCATCAAAACTATGAATTAACACATGTGGAATTATATACTTAACAAATAAGTGTGAAACAACTGAAAATATGTCTTATATTCTAGGTTCTTCAAAGTAGCCACCTTTTGCTTTGATGACTGCTTTGCACACTGTTGGCATTCTCTTGATGAGCTTCAAGAGGTAGTCACCAGAAATGGTCTTCCAACAATCTTGAAGGAGTTTCCAGAGATACTTAGCACTTGTTGGCCCTTTTGCCTTCACTCTGCGGTCAATCTAACCCCAAACCATCTCGATTGGGTTCAGGTCTGGGGACTGTGGAGGCCAGGTCATCTGGCGTAGCACCCCATCACTCTCCCTCTTGGTCAAATAGCCCTTACACAGCCTGGAGGTGTGTTTGGGGTCATTGACCTGTTGAAAAATAAATGATGGTCCAACAAAACGCAAACCGAATGGAATAGCATGCCGCTTCAAGATGCTGTGGTAGCCATGCTGGTTCAGTATGGCTTCAATTTTGAATAAATCCCCAACAGTGTCACCAGAAAAGCAACCCCACACCATCACACCTCCTCCTCCATGCTTCACGGTGGGAACCAGGCATGTAGAGTCCATCCGTTAACCTTTTCTGGGTCGCACAAAGACACAGTGGTTGGAACCAAAGATCTCAAATTTGGACTCATCAGACCAAAGCACAGATTTCCACTGGTCTAATGTCCATTCCTTGTGTTCTTTAGCCCAATCAAGTTTCCTCTGCTTGTTGCCTGTCCATAGCAGTGGTTTCCTAGCAGCTATTTTACCATGAAGGCCAGCTGCACAAAGTCTCCTTTTAACAGTCATTGTAGAGATGTGTCTGCTGCTAGAACTCTTGTGTGGCATTGACCTGGTCTCTAATCTGAGCTGCTGTTAACCTGTGATTTCTGAGGCTGGTGACTCGGATAATCGTATCCTCAGAAGCAGAGGTGACTCTTGGTCTTCCTTTCCTTGGGCGGTCCTCATGTGAGCCAGTTTCTTTGTAGCGCTTGATGGTTTTTGCAACTGCACTTTGGGACACATTCAAAGTTTGCCCAATTTTTTGGACTGACTGACCTTCATTTCTTAAAGTAATGATGGTCACTCGTTTTTCTTTACTTAGCTGCTTTTTTCTAGCCATAATACAAATTCTAACAGTCTATTCAGTAGGATTATCAGCTGTGTATCCACCAGACTTCTGCACAACACAACTGATGGTCCCAACCCCATTTATAAGGCAAGAAATCCCACTTATTAAACCTGACAGGGCACACCTGTGAAGTGAAAACCATTTCCGGTGACTACCTCTTGAAGCTCATCAAGAGAATGCCAAGAGTGAGCAAAGTAGTCATCAAAGCAAAAGGTGGCTACTTTGAAGAACTTAGAATGTAAGACATATTTTCAGTTGTTTCACACTTTTTTTGTTAAGTATATAATTCCACGTGTTAATTCGTAGTTTTGATGCCTTCAGTGTGAATGTACAATTTTCAAAGTCATGAAAATACAGAAAAATCTTTAAATGAGAAGGTGTGTCCAAACTTTTGGTCTGTACTGTATATACAGTGGGTACGGAGAGTATTCAGACCCCTTTAAATTTTTCACTCTTTGTTTCATTGCAGCCATTTGATAAATTCTAAAAAGTTAGTTTTTTTCTCATTAAAGTACACTCTGTACCTCATCTTGACTGAAAAAAACTGAAATATAGAAATTTTTGTAAATTTATTAAAAAAGAAAAACTGAAATATCACATGGTCATAAGTATTCAGACGCTTTGCTCAGTATTGAGTAGAAGCAACCTTTTGAGCTAGTACAGCCTTGAGTCTTCTTGGGAATGATGCAACAAGTTTTTAACACCAGGATTTGGGGATCTTCTGTAGTGATGAGCAAGCACTAAAATGCTCGGGTACTCCTTGCTCGGGTCGAGCAAATTGGAATACTCGGGTGCTCGACCCAAGCAACGAGCCCAATGTAAGTCTATGGGAAACTCGAGCATTTTTCAGGTGGCTTCCCCCGGCGGTCTGCAGAGGGCCTAAAAATTGCCCAAATCGATGGGAACAGTGCTCATATGACATGGGAACAGCATGGGGAAGACCCCTGGAAGCATCTCTGACTCCCATATCACTGCTGTCAGCAACGTGGTCAGAGTATTACACCACTTTTACGGACTCACAATAAAACATGCAAAAACGAGACCAAAATGGATTTTCCTGGGAAATATGTTAAGGAACATCCTTTCCAGGGTAATGACTTGTATATAAGGCAAAATAAATAACCAAAAACAAAAATACTCCGCCACAACTTGGGCTATGTTCACACGTAGCGTTTTTGAAGCGTTTTTGCACTTTTGAATTGCTTTCAACCAAGACAAATGCATTCACCAGGAACTGTTATTTTAACATTTTACAACCTTATCTGGCCATGTGGTGTGTGACACATCATCAGACACATGCATACAGTGCTGAAAAGTCATGGAAACAGCATGTGGAAAACCTCTGGAAGCATCTCTGACTCCCAGGTCACTGAATAAAAGTGTGCCCATCATTAGTGTTCCTTGGCGCATGCGAAGATGCTTCCCGCCATGCACCTGTCATTGCAGACTTGCAACAATCACCGTCCACATCCTTGTCCCATTGCAGCGTTCAGTTGTCCCTACCCCATTCCTTGGAATGCAAGCGCAAGTATGCAGGCAGCCACCCACCCACCCACAGGCTGCAATACTATACTGCCAAATTTTTGACAGCTGCTTGCACTTGAAATGTGGCCTTTTAGGCTTATGGAGGTGGAAGCTTTTCACAACCTCATGCCGGCAGCGGCCGAGTGTCCATACTCGGTCCACAGCTGCCACTATATTTCCCGGTATCGCCTCCGCCTTCCACAAGCACGGGTCCCACAACATTACCCGTGCCCTCCCCAGTGCACTTACTGGGAAGGACCTCCTAACCACAAACACGTGGACAGGTGAATTTGGCCAGGGACGGTACGGAGCCAGTCCACAACTTTTTTTGCTAAGAGTTGTATTTAGCTCGGTGAAAGGACTGGCATAGAGGGAAACCGTATCTACCCTGCGTGTCATTTCTCCCAGGAAGTCCTGTAATTGAGCTTGTTGCAGAAGCAATGGCAGCCCGTCCAACATCAACTCGCACTTGTCGGTGGTGCTTTGACACACACACACATCTTTCTTTGCGCATTTAATTTCTTTAATACAGAGTTGGACAATGGCCTGATTTGTAATGCGTTTTGAGAAATAACATGCATAAGCATGGCCGATCCACATTAAAAAAGAAGCCATAGAGTGTCCGGGCACCTTCCCCCACACTTTTCTTAGCCAGGGCTGCTTTTCAGCAGGGTTGGACGGGTTCACCAAAGAACCAGAGACTCCTCCGGCGGGCCCTGGCTTCTCCTTCAGGAGAGTTCATAGTGCCGAGGTGAGGCCATGATGATGATAGAGGCCACCATCTGCTTAGTTTTCTGATACTTGGAATGCAAGTGCAAGTATGCAGCCAGCCACCCACCCACCCACAGGTCGCAACACTAAACTGCCAGATTTTTGGGCAGCTCTTTGCACTTGAAATATGGCCTTTTAAGCTCGTGGAGGCGGAAGCTTTTCACAACCTGATGCCGGCAGCGGCCGGGTGTCCATACTCGGTCCCCAGCCGCCACTATATTTCCCAGTATCGCCTCCGCTTTCCACAAGCACGGGTCCCACAACATTACCCGTGCCCTCCCCAGTGCACTTACTGGGAAGGACCGCCTAACCACAAACACGTTTACAGGTGAATATGGCCAGGGACGGTACGGAGCCAGTCAACAACTTTTTTGGCTGAGAGTTGTATTTAGCTTGGTGAAAGGACTGGCATAGAGGGAAACCGTATCTACCCTGCGTGTCATTTCTCCCATGAAGTCCTCTAAAGCTGCTTGCACTCGAAATGTGGCCTGAACATTACTGCTGGTACTTTTCTGTGGGAATTTGCTTGCCTCCTACCAGCCTAGAATATTTCCAGCAAACTATGGTACGACGCCATGGTATTAGCATTGCCACCAATACCAGCAGCGAAGCCATCCCCAATTTTCTTCTCAGAATTTTTATTTGGTAGACTGAGTGGCTGCCCAAATACATTTTCTCACAAAGGATCTGAAGATAGAGTGGCAGTAGGTGCAAGTTTCTCCAGCCTGTTAGATATTAGAGGGTGAACGGCAGTACATTGGATCAGTGGTTAGCACTGAAGCCTTGCAGCGCTGGGATTCTGGGTTCAAATCCCAGCAAGGACAACATCTGCAAGGACTTTGTATGTTCTCACTGTGTTTGCGTGTGTTTAGTCATCAGTAAAAAAGCAGTCATAGAGTGTCCGGGAACCTTCCCACACACTTTTCTTAGCCAGGACTACTTCTCAGCAGGGTTGGACGGTCCCACTAGAGAATCCTCTGGTGTGCCTTGGCATCTACCTCAGGAGAGTTCATGATAGCACTAACTTTGCAGCTGCTATGGGGCTCTTGAGCGGGTGAGAAAGGTTAGCGCTCAGAATCAAATCCTCGGGTGGGCACAATGTTTTTCAATCTTAAAAAACTTCTCAGTGGGAGTTGTATTTCACCACAGGCATATTCTTTAGCTCAGTGAAAGGACTGGCATAGAGGGAAACCGTATCTACCCCAGCTGTCATTTCTCCGTCACCAGGTTCCGCCCATTGTCACAGACGACCATGCCTGGCTGTATGTTCAGCGGTGAAAGACACAGATCAGGCTGCTGTGTTACAGCTTTCAACCACTCTGCAGCGCTGGGTAGTTTGTCAATTAAGCATTAAGCATGTTATCTTCAGCACAGCCTGTTGCCGCTTGGCCAAGGCAGTGCTGCTGTGCTGTCAGCTTGTGACTGATGTGATCATTTCGGAGATGGATGAGGAGGTGCATGAGCTGAATAATGTGATTACATTGAGGTTAAATTGGTGATGCTGTTTTATATACTAAAGAAAGATCCTATTGTTTTGTTTTTTTTACGTTACTTTTTAAGACAAATGCATTCACCGCAAAATGTCATTTTAACATTTTACAACCTTATCTGGCAATGTGGTGTGTGACACATCATCAGACACATCCTTTTTTATTTATGATGGAGGGACTCTGAAAGTCATAAAGCCTATTTTTACAGGGACATCAGACGGCCCTTACTATTCTTAAAAGGCCAGCAGTCGGCCGTAGCTATTGTTAGAGAGCCATCAGCCGGCTATGCTTTGTTGTTCCCATTATTAACAAGTGGGTCTCCTATACTGTTATTGCGTATCCAGTGACTGCAAGGGCTGCCAAAAGTGTGGACGCAACCCAATACCCCTTTGAAGAGACATAGAGGAGGGTCTCAGTAAAAAAAATGTTCCCATACAAAGGAGCGGGTCTCCTATAGTGGTGATGCCAATGCTGTGAATGCAAGGGCTGCCAAAATTTGGGAAAAACCCCACTAAGAATTTAAAGACACATAGAGCAGGGCCACAGTAACAAGGTACGACATGTTCCCATTAGAAAGGAGAGGGTCTGCTATACAGTTATAGGGTATGCAGTGAGTCCAACGGCTGACCAATTTTAGGAAAAACCCCACTAAGAATTTAAAGACACATGGAGCAGGGCCACAGTAACAAGGTACGACATGTTCCCATTAGAAAGGAGAGGGTTTGCTATACAGTTATAGGGTATGCAGTGAGTCCAACGGCTGACCAGTTTTAGGAAAAACCCCACTAAGAATTTAAAGACACACGGAGCAGGGCCACAGTAACAAGTATGACATGTTCCCATTAGAAAAGAGTGGGTCTGCTATACAGTTATAGGGTATGTAGTGAGTCCAACGGCTGACCAATTTTAGGAAAAACCCCACTAAGAATTTAAAGACATATAGAGCAGGGCCACAGTAACAAGGTACGACATGTTCCAATTTAAAGGAGAGGGTCTGCTATACAGTTACAGGGTATGCAGTGAGTCCAACGGCTGACCAATTTTAGGAAAAACCCCACTAAGAATTTAAAGACACACAGAGCAGGGCCACAGTAACGACAAATTCCCATTAGAAAGGAGAGAGTCTCCCATAGTGTTGGCCTATGTAGTGAATGCAAGGGCTGCCAAAAATTTGGAGGCACTTCAATACCCCTTGGAAGAGACGTGGTGGGGGGCCTCGTAAAAAAATGTTCCCATTAGAAAGGAGCGGGCCTCCTATACTTGTATTGCCCATGCACTAAGTGTATGGGCTGGTAAACATTTACCCCTGGGGGGTATACATGAACATACTGTATAAAAAAATTTTTTTAACGGGCATCATAAACACCCTTTAAAAAAATTAAGTGGGTGTTGCATCACGGACCACGGTCACCCTGGTGATATGGTGGTGGAGGATGAGGAGAAGGAGGAGGACAAGAGAAAATAGACAAAATCATGAATCGTATACGCATGTGTGGGTGTGAGAAGGTGCATGGGAATGCACCTCCCAAGAAAAGACACTGGATTTGAGTTTATGTTACGCTGCTATCATTTGGTGGTGTTGATAAGTCTGGCCCAATCCAGCCCTTGTTCATTTTTATAAGAGTCAGCCTGTCAGCATTTTCAGTTGACAGGCGGATGTGCTTATCAGTTATAATTCCACCAGCGGCACTAAAAACCCGCTCTGATAAAATGCTGGCGGCAGGGCAGACCAGGAACTCCAAGGCATAGATCGCCAGTTCATTACACGTATCCAGCTTGGATACCCAATAATTATAAGGCACAGAGGAATTATTGAGGACATTGGTACGGTCGGCAAGGCACTCCCTCAGCATCTTCCCAAACTTTGCACTCCTTGTGAGAGTACCCCACGCCTCAGGGTCTGTGCGATAGGAGGGTCTGAGAAAACTCTCCCAGAACTTTGACAGTGTTCCCCTGCCTCTGCTGGATTGCATTTGTGTCTCTCTCGCCTGTAATCCTTGGTTGTCTAACGAAGTGTGCCCTCTGCTGCCAGCGTTTTCAGAATGGAATTTTTTTAATAGTTCTGCAACAAGGGCCTTCTGGTACTGCCCCATTTTTGTAGACCTGTCCGCCTCAGGAATAAGAGATATAAAGTTCTCCTTGTAGCGTGGGTCTAGAAGTGTCACCAACCAGTAATAACTGTCACCCAAAATTTTGGGAACGTGAGGGTCCATGGGAAAGGCAGCGTGACATAAACTCAGCCATGCGTGCCAGACTACTAACAGGCAAGACTTCCGTGTCCTCACCAAGAGGATGACTGGCCATGCTCTCCTCCTCCTCCTCTCTGTCCTCTGACCATCCACGCTGAACAGACGGTATGACAGCTGTGCATGAAACTAGCTCCTGTCCTTCCTCCTCCTCCTCCTCTTCCTCATCGTCACCCAATCCACGTTGGGATGAGATGAGGCTTGTCTGTGTGTAATCACACTGTATGGTTCCTTTCTCCATCTCATCGTGCTCCGCCTGCAATGCATTCTCTTTGATTGTGAGCAGAGACCGTTTCAGAAGACAGAAGAGGGATGGTGACGCTAATTATGGTCTCATCGCCGCTCACCATCTTGGTGGAGTCCTCAAAGTTTTGGAGGATGGTACATATGTCTGACATCCATGTCCACTCCTGAGCTCTTATGTGTGGAGTCTGAACTGAATACCGACGGCCTTGTTAATGCTGGTAGTCAACAACTGCCCTCTTCTGCTCACAAATCCTTACCAACATCTGTAGTGTAGAGTTCCAATGCATGGGGACATCACACACCAGTCTGTGAGCCGGAAGCTGCAAAGGCTGCTGAAACACTGCAAGGGCGGCAGAAGCTGTAGCTGACTTTCTAAAATGGGCACACAGGCGGCGTACTTTAACAAGCAGATCTGGCAGCTCCGGGTAGGATTTGAGAAACAGCTGAACCACAAGGTTAAGCACATGGGCCAGGCATGGTACATGTGTGAACTTGCCTCGCCTCAGAGCCGCCACCAGGTTGCGGCCATTGTCACACACGACCATGCCTGGCTGATGGTTCAGTGGTGTGAGCCACAGATCTGCCTGCTCTTTCAGAGCTGTCCACAACTTTTCAGCATTATGCTGTTTTTCACCAAAGCATATTAGCTTCAGCATAGCCTGTTGCCGCTTGGCCGAGGCAGTGCTGCAGTGCTTCCAGTTGTGACTGATGTGGTCATTTCGGAGATGAGGGCTGAAGAGAAGGAGGAGGCTGAGGAGGATGAGGTGCAGGAGCTGTAGACCGTGGGGGCAACCCTGATTGACCAAGGTCCGCAATCCTTGGATTCGGGAGGACGTGTTCCGTCCCAAGGTCCGACTGTGTCCCGGCTTCCACTATGTTAACCCAATGTGCCATCAGCGAGATGTACCGTCCATGCCCACAAGCACTTGTCCACGTGTCCGTGGTTAGGTGGACTTTACCGATAACTGCGTTGTTGAGAGCATGGCTAATGTTTTGGGACACGTGCTTGTGTAATGCAGGGACGGCACACCGGGAGAAATAGTGGCGGCTGGGGACCGAGTACCAAGGGACGGCCGCCGCCATCAGGTTGTGGAATGCTTCAGTCTCCACGAGCCTAAAAGGCAATATTTCGAGCGCAAGCGGTCGTGAAAAGTGAGAATTTAATAGTGTGGCCTGTGGGGCATTGGCTGCATATTTGCGCTTGCGCTCCAAGGACTGGGGTATGGACAGCTGAACTCTGTGCTGGGACAAGGACATGGACATTATTCCTGATGCTGCTACTTGACAGTGTGCAACGACAGGTGCAGGGCAGGAGAAATCTTCGCATGCACCATGGACAGGGGATTGACTTGCATGCACAACAGCGGAAGAAGCAATGGTGCCACTCGCAGACACTTTTCCTGGACCCTGGGGTTTGGCCCACAAAGTCGGGTGCTTTGCTGCCATGTGCCTGATCATGCTGGTGGTGGTCAGGCTAGTCGTTTTGCCACCCCTGCTGATGCTGGCCTGGCAGGTGGTGCAAATGGCCTTTTTGGGGTTATCGGCAGAGTCTTAAAAACAACCAGACTCGGGAAGACCAGTTGTACTGGCAACTTCCTTCGTGTTTGTGTTACGGGGAACGGTTGCCTGCCTTCTGTATGCGGCCACCACACTGCTTCTTCCTGCCTGTTGGGGTGCTCTGCCTCCCTCCCCCTGTGTGCTGCTGTCCTCTCTCTGCATGTCCTACTGCCAGGTTGGGTCAGTTACTATATCATCCACCACCTCGTCTTCCACTTCCGCACCCTTTCTGGCAATTGTGTCTCATCATCGTCCACCTCTTGTGACACTTTCCCACCGTCGCCTTCGTGTGACCGTGGCTGCTCAAATATTTGGGCATTGCTACACGCGATCTCCTCTTGCCCTACTTCAAATGGAACGGGCGAGAGGCCCGAATCTATAAATGGAAAAGTGAACAGCTCTTTAGAGTGTCCAAGTGTGGGATCAGTTGTCTCTGGGTACTTGGCATGGTGGGAGGAAGGAGGATCAGGGTGAGGAATATGCGGTCCAGACTCATGGCTACTGAGACTTGACCGTGAGGAAGACAGGGTGGTGTTGGTGGTGGCTAAGTGACTGGAAGCATTATCCACTATCCAACCAACAACCTTTTGACACTGCTCTGGGTTCAATAGTGGTGTGCTGCGGTCCCCAAGAAATTGGGACAGGAAGATGTGGGTGTTTGTTGTGGCACAATTTTGGATTGCCCACGGCCTTGTCCTCGGCCTCTGCATGCACCATTACCATCACATCCTGTTCCCCGTCCCTTGCCACGTGCCTTGCCCATTTTAAATGGAGGACAGTATCTTCGCCGCTCACTACAAATGACTGAATTTGGAGCGAACTTATATGTGATCCGTGTGATAGAGAAAACAGAGTTTTAAATACCTGGCTTGTAGGTAAGTAGTTTGACCAGCAAACTGCGGTGAATTGCTTCAATGATACACTAAAGGAAATTTTTAATGGAGGCCAGAAATGGCAGTATTTTCTGACAACGTATATGTGATCTGTTTGACGTAGAAAATAGAGTTTTAAATACCTGGCCTGTAGGTAACTAGTTTGAACAGCAAACTGGTGTGAATTGCTTCAATGACACACAAAAGGAAATTTTTAATGGAGGCCAGAAATGGCAGTATTTTCTGACAATGTATATGTGATCTGTTTGACGGAGAAAACACAGTTTTAAATAGCTGGATTTCTAGCGCTCTAATATGGAAAGGACCTGGCTGTATTCTGAAGTGCCAAAAAGCAAATGGCGCAGAAAAAATGGTGTTCTCTGGATTGCTTTTTAAGCAAATAATGAGGATTAAGATCCAAAGAAAACTATTCCTGGCCCCTGAGACCTGGGCTTTTGTATAGAAATATCTAACAGCAGCAGAAGGCAGAATTGGAATGGTGCCTCTTGTGCTATATGCACTGCAGTCTGCTATATACACTGCCTGCCTATACACCCTGCCTGCCTGATATCTCTGCAGATAGATTAGTCCTCAGAAGGACTGTTCGTTAAGATGGAAATGTGTAATGTACGGTTTTTCTCCCTACACTACCTAATACACAAGCTCATCTGTCCCTGACGCAGCCGCACCTCTCCCAAAACAAGCAAATGGCGCAGAAAAACAGTGTTCTCTGGATTGCTTTTTAAGCAAACAATGAGGATTAAAATCCAAAGAAAAGTATTCCTGGCCCCTGAGACCTGGGCCTTTGTATAGAAATATCTAACAGCAGCAGAAGGCAGACTTGGAATGGAGCCTCTTGTGCTATATGAACTGCAGTCTGCTATATACACTCCCTGCCTATACACCCTGCCTGCCTGATATCTCTGCAGAAGGATTAGTCCTCAGAAGGACTGTTTGTTAAGATGGATATGTGTAATGTACGGTTTTTCTCCCTACACTACCTAATACATGATCAAATCTCTCCCTGACACAGCAGCAGCTCTCCCTACACTGTCTGATCCGGAGTGACTGTGACGAGCATGGCGGCGCCAGGTCTGATATAGACCTGATGACGCTGTGCGGCCAGCCAATCACTGTAATGCCCACAACCAACAAGGCTACGGCATTACAGTGCATGGCAGGCAATCCTTGCATGTTCATTGGTTCTCTAAAGAGCGCCAAACATGCAGGGAGGGGAGTTCCCACCCGAGCAACCCAGAAATTCTCGGCGAGCGCCGAGCATCTCGAGCAGTGAGATGCTCGGGCGAGCACCGAGCAGTAGCGAGCATGCTCGCTTATCACTAATCTTCTGCCATTCTTCCTTGCAGATCCTCTCCAGTTCCATCAGGAAATGAACTTTTTAGAATTTATCAAATGGTTGCAATGAAACAAAGAGTGAAAAATGTAAAGGGGTCTGAATACTTTCCGTACCCACTGTATATATTGTGATATGATAATGTGTAGTATTGTTTAGTTTACAGAGTAAAACGAGCATAGGTTAAAATTTAGGACATAAGATAGGTAGCATAGATAATAACTATAGGATAAGCATTATAAGTGTCATATATTTATGTATAGAGTGTGATAACTATTGTTAGTACAAAATACATAGTTGCTGCCGGTATTCTCAATAGTGTAAAAATACAGTACAGACCAAAAGTTTGGACACACCTTCTCATTTAAAGATTTTTCTGTATTTTCATGACTATGAAAATTGTACATTCACACTGAAGGCATCAAAACTATGAATTAACACATGTGGAATTCTATACTTAACAAAATAGTGTGAAACAACTGAAAATATGTCTTATATTCTAGGTTCATCAAAGTAGCCACCTTTTGATTTGATGACTGCTTTGTAGTTTTGAGCCACCCCCATAGTGTTCGAGTTCGGTTTGGTTCGTCGAACACATGTATGTTCGCCCAACTGTTCGTCGAACTGTTCGTCGAACACCGTTAAATCCAATGGCAGGCAAACAAAAACACATAGAAACACATAGAAAACACTTCAAAGGTGTCCAAAAGTTGACAAACTGCTCAGAAGACACAACTAACACATGGAAAAGTGACAAGTACATATAGTCATGTGAAAAGAAAAGAGGTGGAGGAGTAAAAGGAGGGGGAGACACAGATATAGGCATGTCATGCCCTTCTAAAACCAAGAAAGGCTGAAGTAAAAATCTAAAATCAGCCTACCAACACCCAGACTTCGTGACAAGAAAATTAAAAAAAGAAATATCTTTAGGTAGAATGGCGGTTCCATTCAGAACACTTTCCTTACAAGACGTAGTGGTATCCCCATTGTAAGTTGTGCCAAAAACGGAACCCAATACACTCGGACTAATCCACCATTTGTCATATCAAAGGGGCAGGTCAGTAAACGACAACATCGACTCGGAACCAAGTACAGTAGTATATACTGTACATCCTTTGACAAGGCAATCAGGCAGATCAACAAGTTGGGAAGGGTCACCCTAATGGCCAAAACAGACATTGATTTGGCGTTCCGGTTACTTACTACCTGTGCCTCCGAATAGTGTCCACCTATTGGGCTGCTTCTGGGACGGAGCATACAATATAGATCGCTGTTTGCCCATGGCGTGGTCCAGATCCTGCTCACTATTTGAGGCGTTTAGTTGCTTCCTCGAATGGGTTGTAATGGACGTTTCTAAGGGGGCACATATTATCCATTACCTCGACAACTTCTTATGCCTGGGCCCAAAAGATTCGCCACAGTGTGAATACACGCGGTAGTCCACCTGAAGGTGAGAGCTGGAGGGAGAGTGGACACAACAGAGCCGAGGGGTTAGATGGAGAACGGAAGAAGGAAAGAGGGCAAGGGAGGTAAGAGAGTACAGTGGAAGGCCGACCTGAGCTCCCCCACATTCCTGCTGGGCGGGGAATAGCCCTGGGAAGAAAAGCCGCTTGCGCATCCCTTTGAGGTTACGGGCGCGAGCGGGCAGAGGGACTACGCTGGAGTGCGAAGCCGACACGGCCAGTCCGTTCCTGCCCGTGCGACCTCCGTGTCGCCAGGTTTGTGCCAGAGCCGCGGTGGACCCTGATGGCCAGCCCCCCTCTCCCAATACTGGTGCCTTTCCGCTGGTGGGTCGAGCCCTCCCGCGGTGGGGGGGAGTAACATCTGCAGAAGAAAGACCATCTTCCAGCCAAACTAAGATGTCTATTTCTTTTCGTGGACAATGTGATACAATCCCTTTCTTACGGACACGCACATCGCTACAATTCCAGATGAGGCACAAAAACAGCAGGTGCTTCAACGGATATCAAGTGCTCCTTCAAGTGGGCTCTCCTCCACCTCAACTTCAACATCACAAATACTCCAGTCCTCAGAGGTGTCACCCCAATCGCACTTGCTTCCTCACAGCTCCCAAGTCTCCAGCTGCCCGTCTGAGTATGGGGTAACACAGATGGTTGAGTCTGCACAGCTCTTTACTCATACTGTAGCCTGGGAAACGGAGGTCTGCTCCAGAGCTTCTGTTAATCCAGACGAAGAAATGATCTGCACTGATGTCCAGAATCTTTATGAGTCGGATCCAGGACCAGATGAAGAAGGTTGTGAGCATAATGTAGACCCTCGTTCCCAAACTGTAACTCCTGTTGGTGGAGACAATGATGAAGACGATGATGAGACTCAAATACCTGATTGGAGCGACAACTTGACTTTTCGCTCAGGGCAGGAAGAGGTTGGCTCTGAGGACGACGGGTGTGAGAACACACAGGGTGATGATGACGAGGCTGGAGATCCCACTTACTGTCAACCCACAGTCAGCCAGTCGATGAGGAGGTGGAGAAGGATGTGACCAGCCCAGGGGATGGGGATGACTCAGTACCCCGGGCCTTTGCCTGGCCTTTGGGATGTCGCGGTGGTCGGCTCCCGGGCCCGTACCCTGGGGTCACTCTTTAAAAGGGTGGATAATAGTTAATTTTATAAGAGTTCGTGATGCCACCTGTAACATTTGGTGAGAAGCACCAGCGCTGCAGCAGTCCACTGAGGTCGGTGATAAGGCAGCTCGATGGTATAGCTCCCCACAGGTGGAGCTAGGCCTCAGGGCAGCGTATGCAGGGGGAATGCAGGACAGGCGAGACCCAGCTGGGTCAGAGCAAGAACGGCAATGGACACGGTAGTCACTTCAGTACCTTTTACTGGTGGAAATTCAGGCACATCCCGGAGCACTGTAGGGTGAAGGGTGCATATCAGGATCCTCCCCAATGAGCGGGTTTAGGGCCTCCTGTTTCTTGCCTCTGCGTAGTAAGTTTCTGACCTGCCTGGAGCTAGGCCTAACTTTGTCTCTGTCCTGCGCTGGCTGACCTTGTGGTAGGGCCTTGTCTTGGAGTTCACGCTCCCAGTATGCGGGCCCTAAGCGTCTCCTGGGTCTGTTATGAACCAACACCTTAGCGATCCTGGGACTTGTAGTTCTCCAGGGATTCCGGTTATGCCTTACTGGGTCATAGAGATCCGGTAAGCTCGGATCCGGTGTCCGGTAAATTCTTCGGGGTGAGCTGGTTATGCTCCTCTGCCTCCTATGTACTAACTCGCCACTCGCCTTTGGCCTACTCGGGTCCTCACTAGGCTATACACACTAACGGCAGCTTGCCGCGCTTCACCGATCTTATGGTGCCGGCACACGTTAAGCTCTAACTGGGCTCCCTGAATCTAGCTAGCAGGAGCCTCGTGCTCCACTGCTGACCTATTAACTGAGTTCTCTAGACTAGACTGAGCTCCACTGCAGACTGACCTCTCTTAGGCCTCTCTTCTACAGGAACTCTTCAGAGGAACTGAACTGCCTAGCTCCACCTTCCCTATTTATATCCCTAACGGGCTCCCTCTGCTGGTCTGAGGTGGAAGGTGGAGATGTGTGAATGTTTATGGGGGCCTCTTGTGGAGGATTCCATCAATGCACTCTTCTAGGATCTGTGATACCAAGCTCAGCTGGTCGTCACAGATGCTGTTGATGACGAGGTTAGGTTGCGCCTTCCTGGACTGAGACGAAGTACTGGAAGCACGTCAACAACTGCATCCTCAACCACAACTCTGCCTCTGACCCCAAGTCGTGGTGGCTCTTCAGGTCGCATGGGCTCTAAGCCTTGCATAGCCTGGGCATTTTTTCAGATCGGTAAGGATGACCCAACTCGTGTTATCTGTAATATTTGTCACCAAAAGCTAAGTAGAGGCCAAAAAATCCATAGTTTGAGTACTTCATGCATGAACCGTCACATGGATATGAAGCATAAGTTGCAGTGGGAAGCTCACTGTGCTACAATGCGCCCTAGCGGGCCGGTCCAACCACCGTCTGCCCCATCTTGTGCATCTGTGTCCTCTTCATCCTCTGTGACTGGGGGGACAGCAGTCACACATGTTTTTGGACGCAGACCTGCCACTTCTTTACCGGCTACAGCCAGTGTGATTGGCAGGTCATCATTTCATTTGGAACTGGAAACACCAGCTGGTGTTGAGCGCTCTCCGACATCGAGAGCACCACCTTTGGATTAAGGCAACCTAACTTTTCCGCCTGCATCTACCTCACAGACCGGCAGTTTTCCGGGGACACCCTATTCAACCCTGTCTAAACACAACAGCCAGCCCTCGGTCCTTCGAATGTGGACAAGTAAAATACCATTTCCTCCTAGCCATGACAAAGCTAAGAGGTTGAATTTCACCATCTGCAAGCTGTTGGCTACAGAAATGCTGCCTTTCCGCCTGGTGGACACAGAGGATTTTCGAAATCTTAAGTCCGTCGCATTGCCCCAGTACCAGATGCCCAGTCGGCACTACTTCTCAAAGAAAGGTGTGCCTGCGCTACACCAGCATGTAGCACACAACATCACCGCTTCTTTGAGAAACTCTGTGTGTGACAGGGTGCATTTCACCACAGACACTTGGACGAGTAGGCATGGACAGGGGCGTTACATGTCGCTGACTGGGCACTGGGAACTATGGTGACAGCAGGACAAGGGCTGCTGTCCAAGTCTTGCCGTCCCCACGAGTTGTGCATCAATCCTCTTTATCTAGAAGTTCCTCCACTGCTTCTGCCTCCTCAACCTCCTCTCGGTCCTCCACCTGCACCCAAAGCCTGTCTGGTAATGCCACCCGCTTTCTAACTGCGCAGAAAAAAAAAAATCCTGCATACCTCCTTGCTATGCTGGCAGCAGGGCTCAACGGCATCAGGCGGTGTTTACTTTGAAATGTCTGGGAAATGTGAGTCACACAGCTGAGGAGTTGTGGTCAGCTCTGGAGACCCAGTTTCATGAATGGTTGTCTCCACTGGACCTGCAACCAGGGAAGGCCGTGTGCGACAATGCTGCAAACCTGGGTGCGGACCTTCGCCTGGGCAATGTCACACAAGTGCCTTGTATGGCTCACGTGTTGAACCTGGTTGTCTAGCAATTTTTAGCCCACTATCCCGGACTAGATGGCCTTCTGCAGAGGACACGGTCGCTGTGTTCTCAGTACCGCCATTCGCATCCCGCAGCTCAACGACTTACATCTCTACAGAAGTCGTTGGGCCTGCCAGTACACCGGCTGAAATGCGATGTGCCGACACGGTGGAATTCAACTCTGCACATGTTGCAGTGACTGTGGCAGCACCGACAAGCCCTGGTGCAATACATTCTGACGTATAGCCAGGGCCAACGAGATCCAGAGGTGGGGCAAATCACACTGCAGGTGTGGTCTCAGATCAGGGACCTATGAAGTTGACGCGCCTCCTGGGCCGTGGGGTACCCGGAGCCGGGCCGGTAGACGCTGGGGGTTGTAGTCACTGTGGCGGTGACCCGGTCCGTGACCCAGGGTGGTCAATCCAAGGGTAATTTGTATATATGGGTTTTAGAATGTCCGACTGCACCACCTGTGGAGTGCAGCCAAAGGGGCCACTACTGCGGAAAAGTCCTCTGAAGCTGGTGGTTTTGCAGCAATGGTATTATTACTCCACACAGGAAGAGTGTAGCTTCAGGGCATTGTGGGTGGATGATGGTGGTTGTAGTGCAGGGAGGCAGTAATGAACACAGAGTCTGTGTGATGCAGTCCCAAGATCTTTACTCACAATTGTTGCAGTCCAGATTACAGGTACCAGAGCAATCTCCCCTGTCGTGCTGTGCGTACTCAGTGAGGGGCTCATTCCATCCCCAGATAGATCCGGAGTACTTAGCAGGACACCCTTCTGTGTGTCCTTTCTCTGGCATTCTCCCTGCACCTCACACCCAGTGACACTTCTATCTGGTATCCTCGGGCCTTGGCGGGCAACATGTGTTCCGTCCCCTGGGTCCTTTGTGGCTACCTTCTTAGTGATACTAGTGTGGACTTTGGCCTGCAGTACATGAAATGCTGCAGCCTCCGGTTTCTAGTTGAGCCTTGCTGTTTCTCCGCCAGTTGAGGGACCGTTTCCCCTTATCTGGCCTGACCCCTCTACCTCCTGGTAGCAGCGGGCTTACGGGTTGCCTTCTGCACGTCCCATACCCCTAAGGTCTCTTCGGTTCCTGAAGCCTTCCTGCTCCCACTCCTCTCTTCTCTCCTTCAGTCCTGGGCCTCCCAGGCTAGGCCCACCTCCGGAGCAGAGCTCATGCAGAGCCTCTGCTCCTGTCACTTCTCCTCCTCTGACTGACTTGCTCTTTCTAAGATGGCTTCCTATTTATACTCTCCCTGTCATGTGCTCCCCTAAGCTGCTTTCTCCTCCCACACCCACTACATAGGACCCTCCCGCCAGCTAGGGATCTGGGACTGTGCTCTCCCTTAGGAGCAATCTCGCTCTACCCCCACTGCGGGTATGTGTAGGATGCAGGTGTTAGGGTCCCGAGCCATACTCCTTCCTTACCTGAGGGTGAGATACCACACCTCTGGGTGAGATGCAGTGCCTCTGTGGCGACTGAACCCTCAGGGGTGCCACACACCCTTCTGCACAGTTTTGAAATGGAGACGAAGATGTTTAGTGCTGACGACGATGCCATTATCAGCATGACTATTCCGGTGATTTACATGCTGGAGCACACGTTAAAAAGAATTCAGAGTCAGGTGGTGGGACAAGAGGAGGTGGAGGAAGTAGAGGAGGAGTGGTATGCGGAAGGGATAACATCTCCAAGGTCCAGCAGCACCAAGGCGGCAGGCATGGGAGGGTGGGGGAGAGGGTTTTACCAGGGCGCATGGTAGCAGCCAAATTGTTGAGGAAGGTGCAGGAGCCGAGGAAGAAGTGGAGGACGTACTGGCGATGGGCATGGAAGACTCATCAGATGAGGGAGACCTTGATCACATTTCTGTTGTGCGAGGTTGGGGGGAGAGTGCAGAGGAAGGAAGCATGATTCTTACCTCGCTACTAGAGATGAGTGTTGTTCGACTCGAACTGTTCGCCAATCTCAAATTCGAGCTGCTTTGGGCGGTGTACGAGCCGTTCGGCGAACACGAACGATTTGGAAAAAATTCGGCTGTTCGAGGTTATGTTCAAGAACTGTTCGTGCCCCAAAATCATAACTGGATTTTTTCTCAGTAATGCTGAAAATTAATGTTAATGCGCAGTTTGAGTGCACTGCGGGGCGGGGGGAGGGGCAGGGGATGGATCTCTGCAGGAATAATGAAGATCTACATTTTTTTTTCTCTTTCCCGCATTTACAGTGGGGAGGTGCAATCTGTCAGCCAATCAGCAGCGCACACACGGAGCGAAGTGCTTTTTTTCACACAAGCAAGGGCATGTGTCATTGGCAGTGTATGTCACATGTCCTTGCCGTATAAGACCCAGCCATTTTCCCCGTCGCCACCATTTTTTCACTGCTACAGCTGCGTGTTAGACGGCACCGCTGTTGCTGTGTGCGCTATACCTTGTTAATTTCAAGCCAATTTTCGCACAAATCTACAGATAGCTTGGGAGTAGGGAAGAGTTGTGATTGCAGTCCTTTTAAGGACTAGGTTACAGCATTTCCTACGACTTTTATCAGGCAGGTCTGTGCTCTTAAATAGATAGGTTGTGGGAGTAAAGACTAATTGTAATTGCAGTCCTTTTCAGGACTAAGTTACATCAGTTCCTATCAGTTTTTGCCAGGCAGGTCTGTGCCAGTGCTGTGCAAGTTATTTCACAGCATTTGGCTAAATCTAGCAAAGCTAATCCTTTTTGGACTATTGCAGAGTGTGTTAGTCAGTGGAGTAGCCTATCTGTGTTGCAAGCTACACCACCTGTGTATAGAATACCAATTTTTTTAATGCACCTAGTGAAGTAAAACCTTTTGGGCATAGCATCATTCTATTAGTCCATCTATACTGACCTCCATCAGGTTGCAAATTAAAAATAATTTTTTTCTGCATCTACCTCTGAAAAAATATTTGGGCTTCTAGCGGTGTGTGGGACTTGGTCTATTAGTCCATCTATACTGACCTCCATCAGGTTGCAAATTAAAAATAATTTTTATCTGCCTCTACCTCTGAAAAAATATTTGGGCTTCTAGCAGTGTGTGGGACTTGGTCTATTAGTCCATCTATACTGACCTCCATCAGGTTGCAAATTAAAAATAATTTTTTTTCTGCATCTAGCTCTGAAAAAAAAATTGGGCTTCTAGCAGTGTGTGGGACTTGTTCTAATAGTCCATCTATACTGACCTCCATCAGGTTGCAAATTGAATATAATTTTTATCTGCATCTACCTATGAAAAAATATTTGGGCTTCTAGCGGTGTGTGGGACTTGGTCTATTAGTCCATCTATACTGACCTCCATCAGGTTGCAAATTAAAAATAATTTTTATCTGCATCTAGCTCTGAAAAAATATTTGGGCTTCTAGCAGTGTGTGGGACTTGGTCTATTAGTCCATCTATACTGACCTCCATCATGTTGCAAATTAAAAATTATTTTTATCTGCATCTACCTCTGAAAAAATATTTGGGCTTCTAGCAGTGTGTGGGACTTGGTCTATTAGTCCATCTATACTGACCTCCATCAGGTTGCAAATTAAAAATAATTTTTTTCTGCATCTACCTCTGAAAAAATATTTGGGCTTCTAGTGGTGTGTGGGACTTGGTCTTTTAGTCCATCTATACTGACCTCCATCAGGTTGCAAATTAAAAATAATTTTTTTCTGCATATAGCTCTGAAAAAATATTTGGGCTTCTAGCAGTGTGTGGGACTTGGTCTATTAGTCCATCTGTATTGACCTCCACCAGGTTGCAAATTGAATATAATTTTTTTCTGCATCTACCTCTGAAAAAATATTTGGGCTTCTAGCGGTGTGTTTGACTTGGTCTATTAGTCCATCTATACTGACCTCCATCAGGTTGCAAATTCAATATAATTTTTTCTGCATCTAGCTCTGAAAAAATATTTTGGCTTGTAGCAGTGTGCGGTACTCATTGTATTAGGCCATCTATACCAAACTCCACCAGCTTTGAAATTAATAATAATTTTGAGCTGCATCTAGCCCTGAAAATAATTTTTATTCCCAATAGTGGTAGCAATAGAAATATGGGGTGCGCGCCTGGCTAACAAAAATATACGCTTCATAACAAAAAACACCAGCCTAGCGCATTGCATTAATAAGATGGCATCATCGTCTCTCCCAGTGCTAGGCCTCCTACGCCGGCTAGCATTCCTGTGCCTGAAACACAATGTATGGGTCCGCGCTAGCCACTATGCTGATGGGTGTAAAGCTGCTGCTAACGTTTTATAACAATTCAATTGGCAGATTTTCACAGAGCTCTTCCCCAACGCACACCCATCGGGCAGCAGCTGCCCACTCTCCCTATGGGATCTAGTGGCGAATAGTTGATGCCATTAATCAGAGCGTCAGTTGCCCCGTCGACGTGGCAAGCATACGGTAAGGCATGGGAAGAGTGGACATGACTAGTAGCAGGCAGACAGGTTGACCAATGTGAACAAGCCAGATGACAAGTCACCATAGAATTTCTCCACCAGCTAATGATGAGGGGCATATCAGGGGCGTCAGCGCAGCGGTGTCTGACCGGAGTAGCATTTCACTTCCAACTACTGAATTGGGGAGATGTGACAAAGACTCATCATCAGACAATCCATAAAAGGGTGGAAAAGGGGTAAGCCAAGTCAGGAGTGTAGACGTCCAGTCCCGTGTCACTAAAACTGATTTCTCACATCATATCCCTAACACCATTAACATGACACTCACAATTTGAAGCAACACTACTGTCTACTGCATTTGTGATCGGATCGCCTTCTTCGGGGCGCTATGCCTAAGCGAATTACTCCCTCAATCCAAAATTACCACCAGTGGAGGCTTATTACACCAGGACATAGTCATAGCCAATAATGCAATACGTCTACGCATACGCCAATCGAAAACGGTTCCAGCGGGCAGGGGCACTTGGGTACTTCTACAACCCACAAACGGTACACTGAGTCGGGTAACAATAGTAAAAACATATATAACCATCAGATCACAAAGTAATTTCTTCCTATCACACATTGATGGAACGCCGTTATCAAGATACCAGTTCCAAGCAATATTTAATAAATGCATAACATTGGCAGGGAACCACCCCAAAGATGACGGGACACACTCATTCTGCATAGGCGCGGCCACGGAAGCAGCAAGAGCAGTACTGTCAGAAACGGAAGTTCAGAGGATAGGGAGATGGCGATCCACGTGTTTGGCGAGATACATAAGACCGGACTTGTTATCCTAACGTGGTTTGTTTCTTTTACAGGTGATTCTAAGCCAACAGTGTGGGTGATAGGCCACTCGTATATATATTGGGCAGAAAAAAGGGCGAAAGTCCGCCCAGGCGGGAGGAAATTAGAGTTTCATAACACATATTTCAACTGGAGAAGTATTAGAGGCCTGCTCTGGCCACAGGTACTAATGGAGGTAATCAAGATAGGGAGAGAGGCAAGAGGTCCGGTCATCTTAGTTATACAGGCCGGGGGAAACAACCCAGGTCATCACAAGAGCGCATAACTAATGGCAATAATGAAACTAGACACTGAGTGCTTTAGAGAATTTTTCACAAAACTAGCTATAGTATGGTCAGAGATTGTGCCGATAGCGATATGGCAAGGTGTGCGAGACATCACGGCCATCGAACGGACAAGGCGGGTAATAAATATTCGGATGGCAAAATTTAGAAGAGACAGAGGCGGTGTAGTGATACAAAACCGACAACTGGACGGAGATAAAGCAGGCCTCATACGGCCCAACGGTGTTCACTTAATGGATATTGGACTGGACATATTCCTGTCAGGACTCCAGGACGGAGTGGAACAAGCGTTAAGAGTGATGGATGGGGGTCAGAGTCCTGCATACAAGTACGCAGGATCCTCCGTGGCCTGGAAATAGAAAGGACATGTTGGAGAGTTACACTTGTTGGCCAACTTTCCGGAGTGGAGACCCAGGGCATGTTGCAACAAGCTGAATTATTTTAGAAATAAAATGCCTTTCTAATGGAATGAGTATAAAGAGTTAATAAAGCTGTGACCGATCCTCACCCATCCAGTTGTAAGAGTTACATTATTGTATTGTCAAGGAAAGTGGGGCGGTAGGGGGGCTGAGCGTCTGGGTTTGGTTGGGGGTCCCCACAGTCTGCCTAGGCTAGATGCATTTAAATATTCTTATTAGATACACAGGCGCTGCAGCTTGCTTCGCAGCTGGGCTACTACGCCCAAAGTATTGCCTAGGCTAGATGCAGTTAAAAATTCTACGCTGACTAGCAGACACTGAAGCTTTGGAGCAGACCTCTGAGTAAACAGCTCTTCACACTAAACCATCTGTGTTACCCCAAGCCATAGTGAATGTAGTTTCTTACAGTTAAAAGGGGGGGGGGAGCGACCCAACCCACCTGGAATTGACGATGTCAACCTCACGTAAGACACAGCAAGGGGACTCCAAAAAGAGTCTCCATTTTTTCCCAAAATTGTGGCACAGACACCACTTAACCTTAGAACGCATACCTGGGGCCTCGCAGGCCCGCTCTGTTATTTGTTTTCTATTTTCTGCAAGATTACTTTAGTTAGAATTTTGAAACTCTAGGTATTCTTCATGTATATAGTTGTTTGTAATTTGAGTTTGAGTCATTCCATGTTATTTGCACACGGGCCTAAAAGGTCCCAAGAATGTGAAAGTGTAGATTTTTATGGTCATGCGTTCTAGAGTTAAGTGGCATCAATTGCCCCACACTTGCTTAAAACGGTTGGTGAGGTGCTTTTACGAAATCCTCAAGCTTTTAGTCTCCCCAGGATGACACAGGGGTAGAAAAGCCCTTGCGAATCCATGATTTGTTCATCTTTATGAACTTCAGTCTGTCTACATTCTCAGTGGACAGCCGCGGGCGCTTATCTGTCAGCACACCACCAGCAGCGCTGAACACACGTTCAGAGAGAACGCTGGCTGCAGGGCATGACAAGATCTCCAAGGCGTGAGTGGCGAGTTCCGGCCATTTTTCCAGATTGGAATAACAAAATACGCAAGGGTTCAGTGACACAGTCATTGCTTCATTGTTCACTTGGAGATACTCCTGTACCATCCTCTTTAGGCGTTGACTATGTGTCAGACTTCTTGTCTCCTGTGGCCTTGCAAAGGATGGTCTAAAAAAGTGGTGAAACGATTCCACAAAATTGCTGTTACCAGCAGATACTGTGTTACTGTTACAGTTTGAGTGATGAAGATTCGACAGTCCCACGGTTGGCAAGTTAGAACTGTGAGATTCACTACGTGCACCACTGGTGTTTTGAGGAAAAGCACATGTAAGATTCTGCAACAGCGTCTGCAGATACTCCTGTATGCGTAAATCCCTTTTTATGGCTGGAATTATTTTGGCAAATTTACTTTTGTACCGGGGATCTAAGAGTGGGGCAACCCAGTAGTCGGGATTACTTTGAATTCTGACAATCCGAGGGTCATGTTGCAGGTAGTGCAGCAAGAAGGTACTCATGTGTCTTGTGCATCCAGGAGGACTAAGTCCTTGTTGTGTTGGTAGCGAGGTAAGAATCATGATTCCTTCCTCTGCCCTTTCCCCCCAACCTCGCACAACAGAAATGTGATCAAGGTCTCCCTCATATGTTGAATCTTCCATGCCCATCGCCAGTTCGTCCTCCACTTCTTCCTTGGCTACTGCACCTTCCTCAACAGTTTGGCTGCTACCATGCGCCCTGGTTAATCCCTCTCCCCCACCCTCCCATGCCTGCCGCCTTGGTGCTGCCAACCGTCTGGACCTTGGAGATATTATTCCTTCCGCATACGACTCCTCCTCTACTTCCTCCACCTCCTCTTGCCCCACCACCTGACTCTGAATTCTGTTTAATGTGTGCTCCAGCATGTAAATCACTGGAATAGTCATGCTGATAATGGCATCGTTGTCAGCACTAAACATCTTCGTCACCGTTTCAAAACTGTGCAGAAGGATGTGTGGCGCCCCTGAGGGTTCAGTCGCCACAGAGTTACTGCATCTCACCCAGTGGTGTGGTATCTCACCCTCAGGTAAGGAAGGCGTATGGCTCGGGACCCTAACACCTGCATTCAACACATACCCGCAATGGGGGTAGGGCGAGATTACTCCTAAGGGAGGGCACAGTCCCAGGTCCCTAGCTGGTGGGAGGGTCCTATGTAGTGGGTGCTTAGGGGAGCAGCTTAGGGGAGCACATGACAGGGAGAGTATAAATAGGAAGCCATCTTAGAAAGAGCAAGCCAGTCAGAGGAGGAAAAGTGACAGGAGCAGAGGCTCTGCATGAGCTCTGCTCCGGAGGCGGGCCTAGCCTGGGAGGCCCAGGACTGAAGGAGAGAAGAGAGGAGTGGGAGTAGGAAGGCTCCAGGCACTGAAGGGACCCTAGGGTTACGGGCCGTGCAGAAGGCCACCCGTACTCCCGCTGCTACCAGGAGGTAGAGGGGTCAGGCCAGATAAGGGGAACCGGTCCCTCAACTAGCGGAGAAACAGCAAGGCTCAACTAGAAACCAGAGGCTGCAGCATTTCATGTACTGCAGGCCAAAGTCTCACTAAGAAGGTAGCCGCATAGGACCCAGGGGACGGAACACACGTCGCCCGCCAAGGCCTGAGGATACCGGATAGAAGTGTCACTGGGTGTGAGGTGCAGGGAGAAGGCCAGAGAAAGGACACACAGAAGGGGGTCCTGCTAAGTACTCCAGAGCTATCTGGGGGTGGACTGAGCCCCTCACTGAGTACGCACAGCACGACAGGGGAGATTGCTCTGGTACCTGTAATCTGGACTGCAACAACTGTGAGTAAAGATCTTGGGACTGCATCACACGGACTCTGTGTTCATTACTGACTCCCTGCACTACAACCACCATCATCCACCCACACTGCCCTGAAGCTACACTATTCCTGTGGGGAGTAATAATACCATTGCTGCAAAACCACCAGCTTCAGAGGACTGTTCCGCAGCGGTGGCCCCTTTTGCCGCACTCCAGAGGTGGCGTAGTCGGACATTCTAAAACCCATATATACAAATTACCCTTGGATTGACCGCCCTGGGTCACGTACCGGGTCAACGCCACCGTGACTACAACCCCCAGCGTCTACCGGCCCGGCTCTGGGTACCCCACGGCCAAGGGGTCGCGTCAACTTCATAGGTCCCTGATCTGAGACCACACCTGCAGCGTGATTTGCCCCACCTCTGGATCTCATTGGCCCAGGCTATACGTCAGAGCGTATTGCACCAGGGCTTGTCGGTGCAGCCACAGTCCCTGCAACAAGTGCAGAGTTGAATTCCACCGTGTCAGCACATCGCATTTCAGTCGGTGAACTGGCAGGCCCAACGACTTCTGTAGAGATGTAAATCGTTGAGCTGCGGGATGCGAACGGCAGAAGTGAGCACACAGTGACCGTGCTGTCTGCAGAAGGCCATCTAGTCCGGGATAGTGGGCTAAAAATTGATGGACAGCCAGGTTCAACACGTGAGCCATACAAGGCACTTGTGTGATATTGCCCCGGTGAAGGGCCACACCCAGGTTTGCAGCATTGTCGCACACGGCCTTCCCTGGTTGCAGGTCCAGTGGAGACAACCATTCATGAAACTGGGTCTCCAGAGCTGACCACAGCTCCTCAACTGTCCCAGACATTTCCCAGACATTTCAAAGTAAAAACAGCCTGATGACGTTGAGCCCTGCTGCTAGCATAGTAAGGAGGTGTGCAGGATCCCTTCTGTGCAGTTATAAAGCTTGTGCCATGACCAGACAGGCTTTGGGTGCAGGTGGAGGACCGAGAGGAGGTTGAGGAGGCAGAAGCAGTTGAGGAACTTTGAGATAAAGAGGATTGATGCACAACTCGTGGGGACGGCAAGACTTGGACAGCAGCCCCTTGTCCTGCTGTCACCATAGTTACCCAGTGCACAGTCAGCGACATGTAACGCCCCTGTCCATGCCTACTCGTCCAAGTGTCTGTGGTGAAATGCACCCTGTCACACACAGAGTTTCTCAAAGAAGCGGTGATGTTGTGTGTGACATGCTGGTGGAACGGAGGCACACCTTTCTTTGAGAAGTAGTGCCGACTGGGCATCTGGCAATGGGGCACTGCGACGGACATAAGGTCTCAAAAATCCTCTGTGTCCACCAGGCGGAAAGGAAGCATTTCTGTAGCCAAGAGCTTGCAGATGGTGAAATTCAACCTCTTAGCTTTCTCATGGCTAGGAGGAAATCGTCTTTTACTTGTCCACATCTGAGAGACCGAGGGCTGGATGTTGTGCTTAGACGGGGTTGAGAAGGGTGTCCCCGGAAAACTGCCAGTCTGTGAGGAAGATGCAGGCGGACATGTTAGATTGCCTTGATCCAAAGGTTGTGCTCTCGATGTCGGAGAGCGCTCAACACCAGCAGGTGTTTCCACTTCCCAATGAACTGACGACCTGCCAATCACACTGGCTGTTGCGGGTAAAGAGGTGGCAGGTCTGCGTCCAAAAACATGTGTGACTGCTGTCCCCCCAGTCACAGAGGATGAAGAGGCTGCGGATGCACAAGATGGGGCAGACAGTGGTTGGCCCGGCCCACTAGGCCGCATTGTAGCACAGTGAGCTTCCCACTGCAACTTATGCTTCATATCCATGTGACGGTACATGCATGAAGTACTCAAACTGTGGATTTTTTGGCCTCTACTTAGCTTTTGGTGACAAATATTACAGATAACACGAGTTGGGTCATCCTTATCGATCTGAAAAAATGCCCAGGCTATGCAAGGCTTAGAGCCCATGCGACCTGAAGAGCCACCACGACTTGTGGTCAGAGGCAGAGTTGTGGTTGAGGATGCAGTTGTTGACGAGCTTCCAGTACTCCGTCTCTGTCCAGGAAGGCGCAACCTAACCTCATCGTCAATAGCATCTGTGACGCCCCGCTGAGCTTGGTATCACAGATCCTAGAAGAGTGCATTGATGGAACCCTCCACAAAAGGCCCCCATAAACATTCACACATCTCCACCTTCCACCTCAGACCAGCAGAGGGAGCCCGTTAGGGATATAAATAGGGAAGGTGGAGCTAGGCAGTTCAGTTCCTCTGAAGAGTTTCTGCAGTAGAGAAGCCTAAGAGAGGTCAGTCTGCAGTGGGGCTCAGTCTAGTCTAGAGAACTCAGTTAATAGTTCAGCAGTGGAGCACGAGGCTCCTGCTAGCTAGATTAAGGGAGCCCAGATAGAGCTTAAGGTGTGTCGGCGCCATAAGATCGGTGAAGCGCGGCAAGCTGCTGTTAGTGTGTATAGCCTAATGAGGGCCCGAGTAGGCCGAAGGCGAGTGGCGAGTTAGTACATAAGGGGCAGAGGAGCTTAAGCAGCTCACCCCGAAGCATTTACCGGACACCGGATCCGAGCTTACCGGGATCTCTATGGCCCAGTAAGTCATAACTGGAATCCCTGGAGAACTACAAGTCGCAGGATCGCTAAGGTGCTGATACGTAACAGAGCCAGGAGATGCTTAGGCCCCACATACTGGGAGTGTGAACTCCAAGAGAAGGCCCTACCTCAAGGTCAGCCAGCGCAGGACAGAGACAAAGTTAGGCCTAGCTCCAGGCAGGTCAGAAACTTACTACGCAGAGGCAAGAAACAGGAGGCCCTACACCCGCTCATTGGGGAGGATCCTGATATGCACCCTTCACCCTAGAGTGCTCCGGGATGTGCCTGAATTTCCACCAGTAAAAGGTACTGAAGTGACTACCGTGTCCGTTCCCGTTCTTGCTCTGACCCAGCTGGGACTTGCCTGTCCTGCATTCCCCCTGCATACGCTGCTCTGAGACCTAGCTCCACCTGTGGGGAGTTATACCATAGAGCTGCCTTATCACGGGACTCAGTGGACTGCTGCAGCGCTGGTGCTTCTCACCAGATACCACAGGTGGCGTCATGAACTCTTATATAATTAACAATTATCCACCCTTTTAAAGAGTGACCCCAGGGTACGGGCCCGGGAGCCGACCACCGCGACATCCCCAAGGCCAAGCAAAGGCCTGGGTACCGAGTCATCCCCATCCCCTGGGCTAGTCACATACTCCTCCACCTCCTCTGCTGACCTCATCGACTGGCTGACTGTGGGTTGACAGTAAGTGGGATCTCCAACCTCGTCATCATCACCCTGTGTGTTCTCACACCCGTCGTCCTCAGAGCCAACCTCTTCCTGCCCTGACCGAAAAGTCAAGTTGTCGCTCCAATCAGGTATTTGAGTCTCATCATCATCTTCCACATTGTCTCCACCAACAGGAGTTACAGTTTGGGAACGAGGGTCTACATTATGCTCAGAACCTTCTTCATCTGGTCCTGGATCCGACATATAAAGTTTCTGGGCATCAGTGCAGATCATTTCCTCGTCTGGATTAACAGAAGCTCTGGAGCAGACCTCCGTTTCTCAGGCTACAGTATGAGTAAACAGCTGTGCAGACTCAACCATTTGTGTTACCCCATACTCAGATGGGCAGCTGGAGACTTGGGAGCTGTGAGGAAGCAAGTGCGATTGGGGTGACACCTCTGAGGACTGGAGCATTTGTGATGTTGAAGTTGACGTGGAGGAGAGCCCACTTGAAGGAGCACTTGATATCCGTTGAAGCACCTGCTGTTTTTGTGCCTCATCTGGAATTTGTAGCGATTGGCGTGGCCGTAAGAAAGGGATCTTATCACATTTTCCACGAAAAGAAGTCGACCTCTTAGTTTGGCTGGAAGATGGTCTTTCTTCTGCAGATGTTACCCCCCCCACCGCGGGGGGGCTCGACCCACCAGCGGACAGGCAAAAGTATTGGGATAGGGGGAACTGGCCGTCAGGGTCCACTGCAGCTCTGGCACAAACCCGGCGACACGGGGGTGGCACAGGCAGGAACGGACTGGCTGTGTCGACTTCGCACTTCTTTGCTTTTAGAAGGGCATGGCATGCCTATATCTGTGTCCCCCCTCCTTTTACTCCTCCACCTCTTTTCTTTTCAGATGACTATATGTACTTTTCACTTTTCCATGTGTCAGTTGTGTCTTCTGAGCAATTTGTCAGGTTTTGGACACCTTTGAAGGTGTTTTCTATGTGTTTCTATGTGTTTTTGTTTGCCTGCCATTGGTTTTAACGGTGTTCGAAGGTGTTCGACGAACAGTTCGGCAAACACACGGGTGTTCGACGAACCGAACCGAACTCGAACACTACGGGGGTGGCTCAACACTACTCGCTACCAACACAACAAGGACTTGGTCCTCCTGGATGCGCAAGACACATGAGTGCCTTCTTGCTGCACTACCTGCCTCATGACGCTCGGATTTTCAGAATTCAAAGTAATCCCGACTACTGGGTGGCCACACTCTTAGATCCCCGGTACAAAAGTTAATTTGCCGAAATAATTCCTGCCATAGAAAGGGATTCTCGCATGCAGGAGTATCAGCAGAGGCTGTTGCAGAATCTTACATGTGCTTTTCCACAAAACACCAGTGGTGCACGTAGTGAATCTCACAGTTCTAACTTGCCAACCGTGGGACTGTCGAGTATTCATCACTCAAACCGTAACAGTAACACAGTATCTGCTGTTAACAGCAATTTTGTGGAATTGTTTCACCACTTTTTTAGACCATCCTTTGCAAGGCCACAGGAGACAAGAAGTCTGACACATAGTCAACGCCTAGAGAGGATGGTACAGGAGTATCTCCAAGTGAACATCAAAGCCATGACTGTGTCACTGGACCATTGCTCATTTTGGAAAAATGGCCGGAGCTCACCACCAACGCATTTGAGATCTTGTCATGGCCTGCAGCCAGCGTTCTCTCTGAACGTGTGGTCAGCGCTGCTGGTGGTGTGCTGACAGATAAGCGCCCGCGGCTGTCCACTGAGAATGTAGACAGACTCACGTTCATAAAGATGAACAAATCATGGATCTGCAAGGACTTTTCTACCCCTGTGTCATCCTGGGGAGACAAAAAGCTTGAGGATTTCGTAAAATCACCTCACCAACCGTTTTAAGCAACTCTGGGGCAATTGATGCCACTTAAGTAGTGTCTGTGCCACAATTTTTGGAAAAAATGGAGACTCTTTTTGGAGTCCCTTTGCTGTGTTTTACATGACGTTGGCATCGTCAATCGCTCCGCCCCCCTTTTTACTGTAAGAAACTACATACACTATGGCTTGGGGTAACACAGATAGTTGAGTCTGAAGAGCTGTTTACTCAGAGGTCTGCTCCAAAGTTTCAGTGTCTGCTAGTCAGCGTAGAATTTTTAACTGCATCTAGCTTAGGCAATTCTTTGGGCGGAGTAGCCCAGCTGTGAAGCAAGCTTCATCGCCTGTGTATCTAATAAGAATTTTTAAATGCATCTAGCCTAGGCAGACTGTGGGGACCCCCAACCAAGCCCGGACACTCAGCCCCCCTACCGCCCCCCTTTCCTTGACAATACAATAATGTAACTCTTACAACTGGATGGGTGAGGATCGGTCACAGCTTTATTAACTCTTTATACTCATTCCATTAGAAAGGCATTTTATTTCTAAAATAATTCAGCTTGTTGCAGCATGCCCTGGGTCTCCACACTGGCAAGTTGGCCAACAAGTGTAACTCTCCAACATGTCCTTACTATTTCCAGGCCACGGAGGATCCTGCATACTCGTATGCAGGACTCTGACCCCCATCCATCACTCTTAATGCTTGTTCCACTCCGTCCTGGAGTCCTGACAGGAATATGTCCAGTCCAATATCCATTAAGTGAACACCGTCGGGCCGTATGAGGCCTGCTTTATCTTCTTCCAGTTGTCGGTGTTGTATCAGTACACCGCCTCTGTCTCTTCTAAATTTTGCCATCCGAATATTTATTACCCGCCTTGTCTGTTCGATGGCCGTGATGTCTCGCACACTTTGCCATACCGCTATCGGCACAATCTCTCACCATACTATAGTTAGTTTTGTGAAAAATTCTCTGAAGCGCTCAGTGTCTAGTTTCATTATTGCCATTAGTTATGCGCTCTTGTGATGACCTAGGTCGTTTCCCCCGGCCGGTATAAATAAGATGACCGGACCTCTTGCCTCTCTCCCTACCTTGATTACCTCCATTAGTACCTGTGGCCATAGCAGGCCTCTAATACCTCTCCAGTTGAAATATGTGTTATGAAACTCTAATTTCCTCCCACCTGGGCGGACTTTCGCCCTTTGTTCTGCCCAATATATCTACGAGTGGCCTATCACCCACACTGTTGGCTTAGCATCACCTGTAAAAGAAACAAACCACGTTAGGATAACAAGTCCGGTCTTACGTATCTCGCCAAACACGTGGATCGCCATCTCCCTATCCTCTGAACTTCCGTTTCTGACAGTCCTTCTCTTGCTGCTTCCGTGGCCGCGCCTATGCGGAATGAGTGTGTCCCGTAATCTTTGGGGAGGTTCCCTGCCGATGTTATGCATTTATTAAATATAGCTTGGAACTGGTATCTTGATAATGGCATTCCATCAATGTGTGATAGGAAGAAATTACTTTGTGATCTGATGGTTATATATGTTTTTACTATTGTTACCCGACTCAGTGTACCGTTTGTGGGTTGTAGAAGTACCCAAGTGCCCCTGCCTGCTGGAACCGTTTTCGATTGGCGTATGCGTAGACGTATTGCATTATTGGCTATGACTACGTCCTGGTGTAATAAGCCTCCACTGGTGGTAATTTTGGATTGAGGGACTAATTCGCTTATGCATAGCGCCCCGAAGAAGGCGATCGCAAATGCAGTAGACAGTAGTGTTGCTTCAAATTGTGAGTGTCATGTTAATGGTGTTAGGGATATGATGTGAGAAATAATTTTTAGTGACACGGGACGGGACGTCTATACTCCTGACTTGGCTGACCCCTTTTCCACCCATTTATGGATTGTCTGATGATGAATCTCTTTGTCACATCTCCCCAATTCAGTAGTTGGAAGTGAAATGCTACTCCGGTCAGACACCGCTGCGCTGACGCCCCTGATATGCCCCTCATCATTAGCTGGTGGAGAAATTCTATGATGACTTGTAATCTGGCTTGTTCACATTGGTCAACCCGTCTGCCTGCTACTAGTCATGTCCACTCTTCCCATGCCTTACCGTATGCTTGCCACGTCGACGGGGCAACTGACGCTCTGATTAATGGCATCAACTATTCGCCACTAGATCCCATAGGGAGGGTGGGCAACTGTTGCCCGATGGATGGGCGTTGGGGATGAGCTCTGTGAAAATCTGCCAATTGAATTGTGATAAAGTGTTAGCAGCAGCTTTAGACCCCTCAGCATCGTGGCTAGCGCGGACCCATACATTGTGTTTTAGACACAGGAATGCTAGCCGGCGTAGTAGGCCTAGCACTGAGAGAGACGATGATGCCATCTTATTAATGCAGTGCGCTAGGCTGGTGTTTTTTGTTATGAAGCGTATATTTTTGTTAGCCAGGCGCGCGCCCCATATTTCTATTGCTACCACTATTGGGAAGAAAAATTATTTTCCGGGCTAGATGCTGCTAAAAATTATTATTAATTTCAAAGCTGGTGGAGCTTGGTATAGATGGCCTAATAGAATGAATACCACACACTGCTAATATGTCCAAAATTATTTTACAGGCAAGATGCAGCTAAAAATTATTATTAAATTCAAAGCTGGTGGAGCTTGGTATAGATGGCCTTTTAGAATGAGTACCACACACTACTACTATGCTCAAAATTATTTTCCAGGCAAGATGCAGCTAAAAATTATTAGTAATTTGAAAGCTGGTGGAACTTAGCATAGATGGCCTAATAGAATGAGTACCACATACTGCTAATATGCTCAAAATTATTTTACAGGCAAGATGCAGCTAAAAATGATTATTAATTTAAAAGCTGGTGGAGCTGGGTATAGATGGCCTAATACAATGAGTACCACACACTACTACTATGCCCAAAATTATTTTCCAGGCAAGATGCAGCTAAAAATTATTAGTAATTTGAAAGGTGGTGGAGCTTAGTATAGATGGCCTAATAGAATGAGTACCACACACTGCTAATATGCCCAAAATTATTTTACAGGCAAGATGCAGCTAAAAATTATTATTAATTTCAAAGCTGGTGGAGCTTGGTATAGATTGCCTAATACAATGAGTACCACACACTACTACTATTCCCAAAATTATTTTCCAGGCAAGATGCAGAAAAAAATTATTAGTAATTTGAAAGCTGGTGGAGCTTAGTATAGATGGCCTAATAGAATGAGTACCACACACTGCTAATATGCCCAAAATTATTTTACAGGCAAGATGCAGCTAAAAATTATTATTAATTTCATAGCTGGTGGAGCTTGGTATAGATGGCCTAATAGATTGAGTACCACACACTGCTACAGGCCCAAAAGGTTTTACTTGGCTAGGTGCAGTAAAAAATTTGTATTACATACACAGGTGGTGTAGCGTGCAACACAGATAGGCTACTCCACTGACTAACACACACTGCAAGAGGCCCAAAAGGATTTGCTTAGCTATATTTAGCCAAATGCTGTGAAAAACACTTGCACAGCACTAAAACAGACCTGCCTGGCAAAAAGTGATAGGAACTGTTGTAACCTAGCCATCAAAAGGGCTGGAATTACAACTAGTCACTACTCCCAACCTATCTGTCTATTTAAGAGCACAGACCTGCCTGCTAAAAGTGCTAGGAACTGCTGTAACCTAGCCCTCAAAAGGGCTGCAATTACAAACTAGTCCCTACTCCCTAAACCTTTCTGTCTATTTAAGAGAAAATTCGCTAGCAATTTAGTTACACAATATAGCGCTAACAGCAGCAGCAGAGCCATCTAACACTCAGCTGCAGCAGTGAGAAAATGGTGGCGACGGGGAAAATGGCTGGGTCTTATAGGGCAAGGGCATGTGACATACACAGCCAATGACACATGCCCTTGCTTGTGTGAAAAAAGCACTTCGCTCCGTCTGTGCGCTGCTGATAGGCTGACAGACTGCACCTCCCCACTGTAAATGCGGGAAAGAGAAAAAAAAATGGAAATCTTCATTTTTTCTGCAGAGATCCATCCCATGCCCCTCCCCCCACCCCTCTGTACACTCAAACTGTGTATTAACATTGATTATCAGCATTACTGTGAAAAAATCCGGTTACGATTTTGGTGCACGAACAGTTATCGAACATAACCTCGAACAGCCGGATTTTTTTCAAATTGATCGGGTTCGTCGAACGGCTCGAACACCGCCCAAAACAGATCGAATTTGAAATTGGCAAACAGTTCGATTCGAACACCACTCATCTCTACTGCTTTGCACACTCTTGGCATTCTCTTGATGAGCTTCAAGAGGTAGTCACCAGAAATGGTTTTCACTTCACAAGTGTGCCCTGTCAGGTTTAATAAGTGGGATTTCTTGCCTTATAAATGGGGTTGGGACCATCAGTTGTGTTGTGCAGAAGTCTAGTGGATACACAGCTGATAGTCCTACTGAACAGACTGTTAGAATTTGTATTATGGCAAGAAAAAAGCAGCTAAGTAAAGAAAAACGAGTGGCCATCATTACTTTAAGAAATGAAGGTCAGTCAGTGCGAAAAATTGGGCAAACTTTGAAAGTGTCCCCAAGTGCAGTAGCAAAAACTATCAATCACTACAAAGAAACTGGCTCACATGAGGACCGCCCCGGGAAAGGGAGACCAAGAGTCTCCTCTGCTTCTGAGGATAAGTTTATCCGAGTCACCAGCCTCAGAAATCGCAGGTCAACAGCAGCTCAGATTAGAGAACAGGTCAATGCCACACAGAGTTCTAGCAGCAGACACATCTCTACAACAACTGTTAAGAGGAGACTTTGTGCAGCAGGCCTTCATGGTAAAATAGCTGCTAGGAAACCACTGTTAATGACAGGCAACAAACAGAAGAGATTTGTTTTGGCTAAAGAACACAAGGAATGGACAGTAGACCAGTGGAAATCTGTGCTTTGGTCTGATGAGTCCAAATTTGAGATCTTTGGTTCTAACCACCGTGTCTTTGTGCGACGCAGAAAAGGTGAACGGATGGACTCTACATGCCTGGTTTCCACCGTGAAGCATTGAGGAGGAGATGTGATGGTGTATGGGTGCTTTGCTGGTGACACTGCTGGGGATTTATTCAAAATTGAAGGCATACTGAACCAACATGACTACCACAGCATCTTGCAGCAGCATGCTATTCCATCCGGTTTGCATTTAGTTGGACCATCATTTATTTTTCAACAGGACAATGACCCCAAACACACCTCCAGGCTGTGTAAGGGCTATTTGACCAAGATGGAGAGTCATGGGGTGCTACGCCAGATGACCTGGCCTCCACAGTCACCAGACCTGAACCCAATCGAGATGGTTTGGGGTGAGCTGGACCACAGAATGAAGACAAAAGTGCCAACAAGTGCTAAGCATCTCTGGGAACTCCTTCATGATTGTTGGAAGACCATTTCCGGTGACTACCTCTTGAAGCTCATCAAGAGAATTCCAAGAGTGTGCAAAGCAGTCATCAAAGCAAAAGGTGGCTACTTTGAAGAACCTAGAATATAAGACATATTTTCAGTTGTTTCACACTTTTTTGTTAAGTATATAATTCCACATGTGTTAATTCATAGTTTTGATGCCTTCAGTGTGAATGTACAATTTTCATAGTCATAAAAATACAGAAAAATCTTTAAATGAGAAGGTGTGTCCAAATTTTGGCCTGTACTGTATGTGATATAGTACATAATGTTTGTGATGGTGATCTGCCAGCTACATACTGTAGGGACAGACATAGTTAAAGTTTGAGAAAATCTTTTGCCTTGTAATTGAGATGTGAAAATCTCTGCATAAAGCTAATAAAAAATAAAGGGGCATAGCTAGAATTGAGAAAAAATATCTGCAGGACTCTTGTCTAGCAACCATGTCAGAAGTTTATGACCATCGGACAAGAGCACCGTGAACCTCCTACTACCTGCGTCATCCACATTACCTATTCTGACTAGTAGGCTCACATTATAACATCAGGCAGCCTACAAATCATAAGAGGTGCCAGTGATGTTTCAGATAGTAGGAGATAAACAATGATCTAGTCCAACAGGCTTAGCACTACCTACGTGACTACTGGACCAAGGTCCTGCAAGTCTTTTTGCTCAACTATAGTCATGACCATTTATGCTAGAAGTCGGTTGAGATTTCAATGACATTTCAAAGGATGCTTAAAGGTGCACTTGCCCTTAAAGTTTATACTGTATAATGCACATTTATGTGAAATCATCATTTTCTCTTATATTACGTATATCCATAAAACTCCACTTAAGAAAATGATTTGTGTCTGTTATTCAACATATCTAAAAAGAAAGTCACCAAACTTGAGTCTCTGCTAAGTAATTTTCATTACTATATAATTACATATGGACTCCACGGGGAGATGTTGATATCATTCTCCTTCCGTAAAATACTCAAACCATCTGTTTATAATTATCTCTATCCCCCAAACATGACGCATAACTTTTATCTGTTTGTTTAGGATGTATCTGATCATTAACCTTTAATACACAAGCTGCTTGTCTCCTATCAGTTCTGATCTTATGTTTTAGTTTCTTTTACTACATCATCAATGAATCTTTTTTACAAGTCTCCTCATGTTCGAGAATTGTTTGCAGCTGCTTCTCATAATACCTGTGGGTAAATGTAGATTTACTTTGAAAAAAAAGGTATTTGCATTTATTTGTCAAAGTTCAACATCTTGTTCAGTTCACTATGTAAGTTTTTATGAGCATGACAGATCATGACGTGCTGGTAAATGTAGCCCTATGTATGTATTGCACAATACTGCTTTACTACTAAAATAAAATATTTATGATATGGCTTTTATTTTCTTGGATTTAGAAAATGTAAAATAGGGTTGTTTTTTTACATAAAAGTAGAACGGCCTATGGTCCTAAACTTCACAGACTTGCATTAAGAAGGGTGTTTCTGTGCAAAGAAGGGAGACTATACTCAGATAGCAGGTTCTGAAGGAAACAAAGACTAGGTGGCAGAAGAATTCCTTACCTCAGGCATGTGGGCCTAAACCAGCAGCAGAAGGATCCTTTATCTTAGGCAAGTGGGTCTAAAGGCCCCGTCACACTTAGCGACGCTATAGTGATCCCGGCAACGATACAACCTGTCAGGGATCGTTGCTGCGTCGCTATGTGATCACTGGTGAGCTGTCAAACAGGCAGGCTCACCAACGATCAGGGGAGCTGCAACATCGTGGAAAGAATCTTTCCACGATGTCCTGCTCCTGGTTACCAGACTGCTGAAGCAGGAGCAGGCTGGTAACCATGATAAACAGCGGGTTACTAGGGGCACACGCGCACCTCATAACCCGCTGTTTATCATGGTTACCACTCTGCTACGGTGAGCGGGACGTTACCGCTCACCGTAGCAGAGTGGTAACCATGATAAATGGCAGGTTACTAAGTGCGCGTGTGCCCCTAGTAACCCGCTGTTTATCATGGTTACCAGCCTGATCGCTGGTCCCGCTGGTCACACACAGTGATGTGTGCTGACCAGCGGGAGGGCAATGACCAAAAAATGGTCCAGGACATTCTGCAGCGATCAGCGACCTCGCAGCAGGGGCCTGATCGCTGCAAAGTGTCACACATAGCGACATCGCTGGTGAGGTCACTGTTGTGTCACCAAAACCGTGACTCAGCAGCGATCTCGCTAGCGATCTCGCTATGTGAGACGGGGGCTTAAAGCAAATGTTATTTATACTAGTAGCCAAAGTATAGCCAAACCTGAGGGTCACACAGGTGAAAATTGGCAATCTGGGACACTTGTTCTCCTACCAGAACTGAAGAAGCAGTGGCACACAAAGGAGCGTGTGGCCCTCATTGAATGAACTTTGAGATTAGTAGTGAGGAGTCATAGCAACGTACCTCAGCCAGTGAGGTTCTCACAGGGGAAGATGGATATTCCAATAATGGTTTGTAGGAATAATGTAACATGTGTGGCGTCCAGGGGATAGGGACTACTCGGCACCCGGGCCTTGATGCCTGGACTTGGGGGATGTTGCGGTGGTCAGCTCCCGGGCCCGTACCCTGGGGTCTCTCTTAAAAAAGGGGGGATAATTATATACAAGTTCGTGACGCCACCTGTGGTGTCTGGTGAGGGTCACCAGCGCTGCGGCAGTCCGCTGAGGCCCGTGTTGTGGCAGCTTAGATGGTATCGCTCCCCACAGGTGGAGCAGGGCCTCAGGGCAGCGTAGGAGGGGGGATGCAGGACAGAGGGGACCCAGCCGGGACAGTGCAAGAATGGGAGCACACAAGAAAGTCACTTCTGTACCATTACTGGTGTTAATTCAGGAACGCCCCGGAGCACTGTAGGGTGAGGGGTGCACGTCCGGATTCTCCCCAGTGAGTGGGTGTACGGCCTCCTGTTTCTTGCCTCTCTGTTGTAAGCTTCTGTCCTGTCTGGAGCTAGGCCTAGCTTGGTTTCTGTCCTGCACCGGCTGACCTTGTGGTAGGGCCTACTTTTGGAGAGCACTCTCCCAGCTTGCGGGGCCTGTGTGACTCCTGGCTCTGTTACGTATCAGCTCTTGGGTGATCCTGGGACCTGAAGTCTTCCAGGGGTCTCCGGTTGTCTCTACAGGGGGGGTATACGGCACTGTAGACTCGGACCCGGTGTCCGGTATATGTTTCTGGGGTGAGCTGGTAAAGCTCCTCTGCCCCCAATGCTATTTACTCCTCTAGCCTTCGGCCTACTCGGGCCCTCACAAGGCTATACACACTGGCAGCTAGCTGGCTGCGTCTTCTGCCGCTCTCTGAGCGTCGGCCATGCTCCTATCTCACTAACCTGAGATCTGTAGACTCACTGAGAACTGCTCTGCTCTCTAGCAGGCTAACAGACTGTTCTGCTCTGTTCTTAACTCTGGAGCAGACTGAGCTCCACTGCACACTGACCTGTTTCTGTGTCTCACTCTGCAGGAACTGCTGAATCACTGAGCTGCCTAAGTCCACCCTCCATATTTATATCCCTATCCGGGCTCCCTCTGGTGGTCTGAGGTAGGGTGGAGGTGTGTGTATGCTGTGAGCAGCCTCTTGTGGAGAAATCCTTTAATGCACCCCTCTAGGATCTGTGGCACTCATGCAGGGCGCCACACATGTAATGGAAGTAATGTAGCAACACATGTAACCATGAAGTTCCTGCCTCTAGATTGTGCAACAAATGTATTCATTAAGTGCTGTGCCTGCTATCTGTCGTATATAATTTTCATCAGTTTTAACAGTAAAGAAAAGTTTATTTTTGTACTCTGCTTTCCCTCATTCACCTCTATCTCATTAGATCTTGGCCTGTCATGTTAAGTGGTAGCATGTGGTCTGCAATGGCATATTGCTAAGGTAATAGAACACACACTTAGCCAGGATCCCCATTTTTCTGTAGCATGGCAGGACCCATGGCCACTGTTCGCCCTTCCCGTTATAGGAGTCACAATACCTCTAGAACCAATCTGTTGTGCAACTCAATAATACCTGTTATCACCACAAAGAAACATCTGTGCAGATGGCTGTAACTTGCCCTTTGCTTATTTATCACAAAGGAATGATAAAGTGCCAGTGGCTCGATAAAGTGCTAGTGATTTGATAAAGTGCCAGTGCTTTTATAGATGGGTTAGCCAAGATATCAAAGCAGCATAAAGTTCACATGCAATCGGTTGTCAAAACATTATCTAGTTACATAGCATGGTAAAGCATGTTTAAATCATATGTAGCTTATCACTAGCACTTTATCAAGCCACTGGTATTTTATCATTTCTTTGTGATAAATAATAAAGGGCAAGTTACAGCCATCAGCATAGATGTTTCTTTGTGTTTTTTTATATTGAGCTGCACTGCCAAATCTGTGAATGGTCCTCGTGTATACAGAATGATATGGGGTATCCTGTTTGAGTAGAGTTTATGTTTGTATCTACATATTTTCTTATCTTGGCATCTCGTTATTTGAACAGTGCCTACAATACACCTTTTCTGCAAGATATTTGTATTTTTGGTGTCCAGTATATATAGTGCTTGCATTACAGAATGTTTATATCAGGAATAAGAGGAATTCATTGTTATTACACCCCCTTGTTTGCATATGGTGCATTGATTTCTCCCGTTATCCCTTGACCCAGACATAGAGATATATAGGGATATACAGGGACAGCGGTAAAGGAGCGGGGGATCCATTTGTCGTATTATCCAGGGTGCCAACTTCCGCGGAAAGGTAGACCCAGAGGATAGGGCTACCTAGGGTATTTTTAGAGTGGAAAATTATTGATTATTATCCTTCTGTTTATATGTTTGTTTGATTTTTTTTACTAGTTTAAGGTATATTTAATAAAAAATTATCATTTTTAAAGTTTTAGATGATTTGGATATTTGATGACCTTAGACCACATACACTCTTTTTTTTACACTAAATACTGAACAACAATCTAAAGCAAAATTGGAGAAAGGCAAACATAAAATATTGCATATAGTTAAGAATGATACATTGTAAAAATACTGATACTGGTAACATGCTCGACGAATATTCATGTGTACTGGCAGTTATTTTCTGGCCTCGGGTGATACTTTCTCAGCACATATAATGACAGTTCTTTCGACACAGTGTAAAAAAAAAAAGAGCGATTGCAGCTCATGTACAAGAAAACATTCCATTCTGTTGACTCAGTTTGTGAGTTTGCAGAACTAGGTGTGACTTATCTAATTGCCTAGGTAAAAAGAAAATAAGGAAAACCTGTGTCCTGTCTCTGTGAAAGAGTATTTTCTGGGGACAAAGTCTATGAAGGAAGCAGGAAAAATGAAAAGGAAGAAACAAACGCCCCATACTGTACGTAATGCCTGGAGCGTTTGCATAGCAGACGCTTGTTGGAGACGATGAGAATATTGATAAGGGACTTGGATATTTACAATTCACATTCGCTTCATAAGGTAAGGAGAAAGAGAGGCACAGAAAGCAAGAAAGAAGAAAAATCAAAGGTTGCACAATACTACAATCTGTCTTTCCGTGTATTCTATACTTTCAGTATATTCATGTGATTTTGGGTTGATCATGTTTGACTTTATGCAGTATAAAAGTACTAAGCTATTATTTTTATTTTGCTTTATTGTACATCTTTTGCATTACAGCAGTATTTCTTATGAAGAGATATCAATCCTAAAAGTTTATATTAATGTGATCTTATCAGTATTTCTCTAACTACAGATATCCCCCCGTCATACTGAAACTTATTCTTCTGCTTAAACACTTATATTTAATAAATGCCTTATCCGCCAATGCATATTTAATAGGGAACTCACTGTTCGTACTGGTTGTCCTAGGTTATATCCATCAGCTCCACAGTTGTAAAGTGAATGTTCATGCTCAGATCACTTTGCCCTGTCCACGGTGTCTGTGGTGCTCTCAGTCCCTATCTGCTTCTTATACATTGGCATGATAAGTTGCAGTGTAAGACTTCTTTACATCATGGTTTGGCCCTATGTTCAAAATCTGCATCAGGAAAGCTCCTGCTATATATGCTGAATGTACTAATAATCTCCCATTGTATGCCAAAGATTTGTCCTTTAGTCCTATTCCACGTCAGAATGGAGAATGGAATAGCATAATATACTATCTGCTATGTAAAACATATTCCTATGCAGAATATACAAACAAAAGAATACAGCAGCAATCTGGTGCTAGATGTATGGAAAGATTGATATATGAAAATTGTATTGCATTTTTGCTATATGGCATATATTTAGAAAAATAAAGGTAGAAATTAGCCAATTCATGAGAGCCCACAAGCCAGTTTTCTACTTATGCCTGTATTAGACTTAGGATCCCATCAAAGAAAGGCACGACTTGTTGTGGTTCGTGGGCTTTTTCATATATCCAGTGTTTGCATACATCTTAGTGCTTAGGCCACGTGCAGACCAAAACCAGGAGTGGAACAGTCAGAAAAGTAGAATAGAAACACATCACCACTTCTGTATTTATCACCCACTCCTGGATTTGGCTTACAAAAAATGAGGTAAAAAACTCACCACATACTCAATGTGTGCACGTGGCCTAACAGAGTGCTGCTGTATTTTTCTGTTTGTATATTATGTAGTCACAGCGAATTTGTTCGGCGAATGTTCGATAATTTCAAATTTGGCACGAATATGGCACATCTGGATTCGTGATGGTAAAGGCGAGCAAATTTTCTTAAAATCGGAAAAGTTTGACGAATTTGCTCGGGACTGCGAATACAGGGCAAACGCGGCGTTTTGAACAGTTTTGTTGTTGTTGCATAGTGCAAGTGTATGATGAGCAGTGACATGTGCCAGGTGAGTGTGGGGGCTGTGGAGAGCTTAGAACAGGTCAGATCAGCGGCACACTGTTTTTTTTTCCTGTGGGCAGTAACTTTAACTGAGGAAAGCGCGGCCAGCCAATCATAGCTCAGGAAGCATCTACGCTGTCCAGATATAAGGGCTTCTGCAATTGGCTGCAGAAATCACATGTCCTCTGAATCTAAAAAACGGCCATGTTCCCTCAGCGCCATTATATCCATGTCACTGCTGGAGACAGACGCAGCTCAGTGTTCTCCTGTGTAATGAGATATATTAGCTAGATAGATGGGCGCTTGTGTGGTAGTCAGATAGTGTACATAATTCCTGGCCTGTGTTCCTCTGCAACCTATAAATATTTTTGGTTGGCAGACAGAGTCCACCAAAGGTTTTTTACTGTGACAAAGGTGATCCAGTCTGCTAAAAGGCAGATCCTATTTTAGTGGCATTGAACTTGTCCTGGTTTCACAGTAAAAAAACCAAACTTCTCTTACTAGGCCCAGTCCAAAAAATATTTTTTCTTGTGCGAAAAGTCGTACAGTACTATAAGCCAGCTACTACGTCAGTGGCGGTCAAATTCAGCTTGTATGCACAGTCAAACCTATATATATATTTTTGGTTGGCAGACTGAGTCCACCAAAGGTTTTTTACTGTGGCAAAATTGATCCAGTCTGCTAAAAGGCAGATCCTTTTTTAGTGGTGTTGAACTTGTCCTGGTTTTACAGTAAAAAATACAAACTTCTCTTACTAGGCCCAGTCCAAAAAATATTTTTTCCTGTGCCAAAAGTCATACAGTACTATAAGCCTGCTACTACGTTAGAGGCGGTCAAAGTCAGCGGAACGCAGAGCTTATGCAGAGTAACCCAAAAATATTTTTTGCTCTGAGTAAAGTGTTACAGCTGGCTAGATCTGAGTTTGAAATACTTTGGAGCATATATTCTATGTTATACTGGCCTCATCCACATTCAAAAAAAAAATTCTTCTGTTCCTAAAGTAATACAGCAGGGGACATCTCAGTCTGAAATTGTTTGGAGAATATCTTGTAGGTTTTATCGGCCTCATGCACACTAGTAAATTTCTTTTGTCTGTTAGTAACGTTATACGGCAGGCCATATCTTACCTTGTCATTTAGTGTCGCTGAAATTCAGGTGTGTGCTGAGCTATTGCACAGGAAGAAAAGTATTTTTCTTTAGTTAATTGCGTGCTCCTACCACTGTATCTGACCAACATGAGTGGAAAATAGAGAGGGCGCGGTGGAAGGGGGAATAGGCTTTGTGTTCAAAGTATACGTGGGGTACGTGGTAATGTTAGTGAAAGCACTAGTGAACCAACACAAACAGGTCCTATCCAAAGACAACTGACAACTTATGTTAGTGGACAGCCTACTGCACTCCCTTCCTTTGGCAGCCGCACAGCGATACGCCTTGTTGATAAGGCCCAGAAAGAGCAGGTGCTCCAGTGGATGGTAAGCTCTGCTTCCAGTGCCCTCTCCTCTTCTTCCTCCACCTCAACATCACACGCAGTACAGTCCACAGAGGTATCACCCCAATTACCCATGCTTCCCCCTGCGTCACAACAGCCCAACTGCCCAACTGACTGTAGCGAATCACAGATGGGCGAGCCTGTAGAACTCTTCAACCATTGTACACCATGGGCATCAGAAGTGTACTCCAAACAGTCACAGAGTCAAGGGGAGAAAAGCATCTGCACCGATGCCCAAATTTTTTTTAGCTTGGATTCGGGGCAGGACGAAGTAGGGTCCGAGCAGGTTCCTGACCCTCGTCACCAGACGTTAACCGCAGGGGAGGGAGGTGATCCCGATGAGATTCAGATACCTGAGGCTCATGCGGACTGTACTGTACTGTCAGGGCAACAAGAGGAGAGGGGTCACTCTGAGGGCAAGGAATGGGATAACACATTGGATGATCACGAGGTTGAATATCCTACTTGGTGTGAACCCAGAGTCACGCAGCTGAGTAGCTCATCTGAGGAGGTGGAGGAGGAAGACGAGGAGGTTACATTTTGCTCTATGGCGCAGACACAGAGTGATGCAAGCACGAGGAGCACTGCATCCTTAGCCACAACAGTGGCTGTGGCCAGCAGTGGTCACGGGTCTGCAGCTCGCAGGGGCAGCAAGCGTTGCCTAGCATGGGCCTTTTTTGTCTCTGCAAAGGATGAGCCAACTCAAACTTTGCGATAAAAAAACTCAGTAGATGGAAAAACTGTAATAATTTGACTACTACATGCATGAACGTTCACATGCTCAAACAACATTCTTTAGACTGGGAATCATACCGCGCTGAAATGTGGACCAGCGCATCTCAACAACCATCAGCTGCCCCGTCAAACACATCCGCTGCTTCTTCCTCCACTTCTGTTACTGTGCCAAGTATTGTCACGTAGGTCTCCCATAACAGAACCTCTGGTTCTTTACCCGCTCCAGTCAGGCTGAGTGACAGCCCATCAGCTGTAACGTAAGCAGACATGCCTGCTGTATTTGTTTCACCGAGCACACCGCATGTTCCTCAATCCAAAATAAAATCTGCACATCACTCACGCTCCACCAGTTTTTCCGGTTCACTATACTCCGCCCTCTCTCAGCACCTTAGCCAGCCCTCAGTCCCGCAGTTGTGGTCACGTAAAAGATTGTTTCATCCTACGCATGACAAAGCTAAGAGGTTAAATTCCACCATCTCCAATCTGTTCGCCATGGAAATGGTGGTCTTAGGCCCTATTTTTTAAATGTAAACACTTCCGATTGAGTCTGCATCTCCTGGGTTGGCTGTAGTGGGACAGGTATGGGTCTGCGTTAAACTGCTTGTAGTCTGATGACATTGATGCCACTTCGGTGGTGTTACACCGTCATTTAGGGCAATGTGAGCACTCCTCGCTAGGTCTCCATCTCCTGTGTTGGCTGTACTGAATGAGGTGTGGGTCTTATTTACACTATTTCTACAGTAGTGAAATTGATACCACTTTGCTGGCGTCTGCCACTAATTTAATTAAATGTGGGGAATCCTGATTGAGTCTCCATCTATTGGGTTGGCTGTAGTGGAACCTTCCTGTTTTGCAGTCTAAGTTGTGTAAGTTTGCGTACCACTCCTGATACAGACTCTGCCTGCTGCACTCTGATACAAACTCTGCCTGCTGCACTCTGATACAGACTCTGCCTGCTGCACTCTGATACAAACTCTGCCTGCTGCACTCTGATACAGACTCTGCCTGCTGCAATCTAATACACTCTCTGCCTGCTGCACTCTGATAAAGACTCTGCCTGCCGCATTCCTGATACAGACTCTGCCTGCTGCATTCCTGATACAGACTCTGCCTGCTGCACTCTGATACAGACTCTGCCTGCTGCACTCCTGATACAGAGTCTGCCTGCTGCACACTGATACAGACTCTACCTGCTGCACTCTGATACAAATTTTTCCTGCTGCACTGTTATACAGACTTTGCCTGCTGCACTCTGACACAGAGTCTGCCTGCTCCACTCTGATACAGACTCTCCCTGCTGCACTCTGATACAGACTCTCCCTGCTGCACTCTGATACAGACTCTGCCTGCTGCACCATCTAGTCTGTCCCACTGGGTCCATCTGCTGCACATCTGTTGGTCTGTCCTGGAGTGGCACCTGGCGTTCATCGGGAGGCAAGTCTAATCTCACCATCAGAGGATCTAGTGAACAGTCCGGTGCTTGCTTAGTCACGCCCCTCCACGCTCTCCGCGGTCCATTTCATAATGGTTCCACAAATCACGTCCGGGACAGAGCGCTCTCACAGGCTGGGTCCTCTCTCCTGTTGTACCAGTCAGTGAACCATTTTGACCTGTAAAACGCAACTGAATAAATGTCGCTGTCACAGTAATAATAATTATAGTACTTGTACTCTGGGTCAATTGATGGCATTTCCCTGGTGACTACACCTAATTTGATGCGTTTTGGCAGCTTTTGGTCCCATTTCTAGGTCCTGTATATGCATTTTTTTGGTCCCCCTATTGACTCCTATGGGATTCGGAAATGTTCGACGAACATTCGGCGAATAAATTTGGCGAATATCAATTTGTTCGGCGAACTTTTCCGAACCAAACATTGAAATATTCTCTCATGCCTAATCACAGCAGCTAGGACCTGTTCACATTTCCTTATTTTTTTAAAGGTGATATTCAGTTTTTTGTTTTTCATATTCTTTTTCATGTCTGGACAGTGGGAAATGTCACAGCTTTCTACTAAAGACATATATTGGTAGATCATCCCAACATATACCTCCTAGGGAAGGTACTGCTGTAGTGTGTTCAGGGCTAGTGTTGAGCCACCCCCGTAGTGTTCGGCTTCGGTTCGGTTCATCGAACACTGGCATGATCTTCGAACGGTTCGTCGAACACTGTCGAACACTGTCAAACACCGTTAAAACCAATGGCAGGCAAACAAAAACACATAGAAACACATAGAAAACACATAGAAAACACCTTCAAAGGTGGAGGAGTAAAGGGAGGAGGAGACACAGTTCAATTCACAATTCAGCAGCGGCATACACCAGTACCCGACAATTTAGAACAGAAAGAATAGAGCATCACACATAGATTAGATAGAAAGAAACATGTCAGTCACATATATAATAAGTATCGTGACAGTGTTGGCTACTGTACTTGTCATTTAGTGTTAAAATAAAGGATTTATAAAAAAAAAATAATAGTGTTTTCATGCACCCATCTCTTTAAAAAAGTCGGCGGGCAATTCATCATCGGTACCCGACAATTTAGAACAGAAAGAATAGAGCATCACACATAGATTAGATAGATAGAAACATGTCAGTCACATATATAATAAGTACAGTAACAGTGTTGGTTACTGTACTTGTCATTTAGTGTTAAAATAAAGGATTTATTGAAAAAAAAAAAAATAGTGTTTTCATGCACCCATCTCTTTAAAAAAGCCGGCCGGCAATTCATCATCGGTACCCAAAAATTTAGAACAGAAAGAATAGAGCATCACACATAGATTAGATAGATAGAAACATGTCAGTCACATATAAAATAAGTAAAGTGACAGTGTTGGTTACTGTACTTGTCATTTAGTGTTAAAATAAAGGATTTATAAAAATAAAATGGCGTGGGGTTCCCCGTAATTTTAGTCTCTAGCGGAGGTGAAGCAGATGGCTGGGGCAGATGTTTGAAGCCTGGGAAGGGGGTAATACCCATGGAGCTTCCCAGGCTACTAATATCAGCCCCCAGCTGAATACCTAGCCTTTACTAGCTATTAAAATGGGGGACCCCCAAAGAAATGACGTGGGGTCCCCCCTATTTTAATAGCTAGCAAAGGCTAGGCAGACAGCTGGGGGCTGATATTAATAGCCCAGGGAGGGTGCCATGAATATTGGCCCCCTCCCAGGCTAGAAACACCAGCCGTCTGCTGCCCCAGAAATGGCACATCCATTGGACGTGCCAATTTTGGCACTTAGCCTCTCTCTTCCCACTGCCCTGTAGCGGTGGCTGTGGGGTAATAGGGTTGGGGTTGATGTCAGCTTATAATGCCAGCTGACATCAAGCCCGGGTTAGTAAGACACCCCCTATAAGACACCCCCATTACTAACCCCATAGTGAAAGTTAAAAAATACACAAACACCCAGAATAAAGTCCTTTAATTGAAATAAAGACACATTCCTTTAATGTTCTAAATGAAACCCTACTTACCGTATCTCCCATTCCAGCTGAAGCCAATGTCTACTGCAATAAAAGTAAAATAATAAACCAACCTCATCCTTACCTTTCCATGGTTCCCAGGACTTCTTCAGCTCTGCTACATTCACATGACAGGCTGGAGCACAGCAGAAAGCTGCCATCCAGCTTGCCATGCCGCAGACACTGAGAAGCTCCTCAGTGAAGCTCCTCAGGGTCTCGCTGTGACGGCATCCAGATGAGCCGAGTTCATGTCCAATGAACTCAGCTCACCTCATGCACGTCACTGACAGCGTGGGACAATTGTCCTTCGCATGCGGTGCCAGCAAATGATGTCACCGCTTGAGCAGGAGAATTCTCCCATGCTAGGATGGCATTGAGATGACAGGCTGGATCGCATCAGAGCGCTACCATCCAGCATGCCATCCTTCAGAGACTGCGGAGCGCAGGCAATATCTCTGAAGTATGACAAGCTGGATGGCAGCATTCTGCTACCATCCTGCCTGCCATCTCAATGCCATCCCAGCAGAAAGCTGCCATCCAGCTTGTCATCCTTCAAAGACACTGCAGAGCGCAAGCATGCCTGCGCTATGTAGTGTCTCTGAAGGATGGCATGCTGGATGGCATCGTTCTGCTACCATCCAGCCTGCCATCTCAATGCCGTCCCAGCGTGAGAAAATTCTCCTGCTCAAGTGGTGATGTCATTTGCCGACACCGCATGCACAGGAGAATTCTCCCACGCTGTCAGTGACGTGCATGAGGTGAGCTGAGTTCATTGGACATGAACTTGGCTCATCTGGATGCCGTCACAGCGAGACACTGAGGAGCGCAAGCATGCCTGCGCTTCTCAGTGTCTGTGGCATGGCAAGCTGAATGGCAGCTTTCTGCTGCGATCCAGCCTGTCATGTCAATATAGCAGAGCTGAAGCCGTCCTGGGAACCATGGAAAGGTAAGGATGAGGTTGGTTAATTATTTTACTTTTATTGCCGAAGACATTGGCTTCAGCTGGAATGGGCGTGATGGCAAGTAGAGTTTAATTTAGAACATTAAAGAATTGTGTCTTTATTTCAATTAAAGGACTTTATTCTGGGTGTTTGTGTTTTTTTTTAACTTTCACTATGGGGTTAGTAATGGGGGCATCTCATAGACGCCTCTCCATTACTAACCCGGGCTTGATGTCAGCTGGCATTATAAGCTGACATCAACCCCAGCCCTATTACCCCACTGCCACCGCTACAGGGTAGTGGGAAGAGCGAGGCTAAGTGCCAGAATTGGCGCATCCTATGGATGCGCCATTTCTGGGGCGGCTGACGGCTGGTGTTTCTAGCCTGGGAGGGGGCCAATATTCATGTCACCCTTCCTGGGCTATTAATATCAGCCCCCAGCTGTCTGCAAGCATTTGCTAGCTATTAAAATAGGGGGGACCCCACGTCATTTTTTTTTGGGTCCCCCATTTTAATAGCTAGTAAAGGCTAGGTATTCAGCTGGGGGCTGATATTAGTAGCCTGGGAAGCTCCGTGGGTATTACCTCCTTCCCAGGCTTCAAACATCTGCCCCAGCCGTCTGCTTAACCTCCGCTAGAGACTAAAATTACGGGGAACCCCATGCCAATTTTTTTAAAAATAAATCCTTTATTTTAACACTAAATGACAAGTACAGTAACCAACACTGTCACTGTACTTATTATATATGTGACTCACATGTTTCTATCTATCTAATCTATGTGTGATGCTCTATTCTTTCTGCTCTAAATTGTCGGGTACTGATGTATGCTGCTGATGAATTGCCGGCTTTTCATGTTTCACTGTGAGCACTGTTCCCATCAATTTGGGCAATCACTGTAATGCCACAACCACCATGGCTGTGACATTACAGTGAGTTGCAGACAATCCCTGCATGATTGGTGCTCTAAATAGCGCCAAACATGCTGGACGGGGACCCGAGCTCCCACCCGAGCATCTCGAGTACTGAGCTGCTCGGGCGAGTACCGAGCAGTGGTGTTAAGTTGGCGCAGGAGACTTATGGGCCATATAATGCTGATGACTAAGACATTTTCTATTGTTTTTGGATTTCTGTTGTTGTTCTGGAATGTGACCTTCATCCTGATTTCAGTCTTCTGTCTTCCCTGAACTTTTGTTTGTCTATCATGTTGAATAGACTTTGCCTGGCCATGAATACATACTGTTGGCTACACTGTATGGATTATGTTTGGTTCACGCAGTTGGACTACAGCCACCCACCTGCAGAAATTTCATCTTGGCCATGTTTCCTTCTAAGTTATCAGATCATAGCAATCCAGAGATTCCCTGCCTCCAAGTAGTCCTTATTTTCCTGACCTAAGTACTGTACTTTATACATGTACTGTATATGTTTTTTAAACTTATAGGCTGCTCACAGTATCTTGAGAAATATATGTATGTATCTGTAAAACATGTATTTTTTTCCAGAGAGAAGCCTATATTTTACTATATGTATAACTTTATAATCTGTGGTGCTCTATGTGACAATGCTTCTGAGTTGTAATTTAATTTACTAAGTGTGGGATGAAGGAGAAATATAATTTGACTGAGCAATTCTGCAATAAAAATTTATGTCAGCATTATATAGGGGTATTCTCAAGTTGTCACTTGAGTAGCTCAGAGCTCTGCAGTCTCCTTACTTCTTTGTTGCTGGGGTTGTCCCTCCTTGAGGTACCATTCTGTTCAGTTTCTTTCTGATTCTTTTATCGTTCTGAAATCTACACTGTTATCACTATAATTGCACATAGAGATAACAGTAGCATTGAACAAGCACATGGCTCAAGAAAGTGTAGGCTGTGGTTAAGAGAACTGTTCTGAAAACTGCTAATGCTGGCGGTACAGAGATTGTGATTATTCAGGACTAATAGAAGCAGCTCGATCAGGAGGTGAGCTGCTAACTGCTGTATAGAAATAAATAGACTTGAGAGAGCTGACTCTGATTATAGGAAATGGCTTACCACTAATAGAGGCAGACCATCTATCTATAGGGCCCATGAGTTGGCTGCCCGGCATCATACTCTGAACTGTATCTGTATCCAGGAAAAAAAGCAATAATGAAACAGGGAGCCGTCAGCTCCCTCCTCCATCATTCTCCTTGTGCTTCTGAACTCTGACTTATTTGCATGGTGGGCTATGGGGATGGCTATGTGGGTGCAATTTTACTATTTGGAGGGTTATGTGGGGGCCATTATACTATTTGGAGGACTATAAGGGAGCTATTATACTATTTGGAGGGTGATACGTCTGGAAGGCTATATGTGGGGTCATTATACTGTTTGGAGGGCTAGTGGGGGCATTATACACTGTGGAGAGTTGTTTGGGGTCCATGGTATCATGTGGAGAATTGTTGGGACTTCATACTGTTTGGAAGGTTGTGTGGAGGCAATCATACTGTGTAGAGGTGTGTGGGGGGCCATTATACTGTATGGAGGTTCATTATACTGTATGGAGGTCCGTTATACTGCATGTAGGATCATTATACTGTATGGAGGGTTATCAAATTATGTGTTGGGGCCATCATACTGTGTGTGGAGGATTGTGGGGGCATTATACTGTGTTGGGGACACTGTTAGGATATTTGTAAGGGGTGTACTGTAGGGTCATGATACTGTGCGTGTGGACAGTACTGTGGAGAAATTCACTGTGGGCTATCATTTTGTGTTTGGGGGCACTTTTGCTGGCATCATACTCTATGAGGGCCATGAAAGGGGTATTTTAGTGCATAGGAACACTAAGGGGATTCAATAGGATCAAAATTACTTTGTAAGGGCTTCAGACTTGTGGGATATTCTCTTCTGTGACCAGGCCAAATATTATTTTTGTAGTGTGGGGGTGCCCAATTAGGACTTTTGCTTTGAGGCCCCATGATGTCTACGTACAAACCTGATCTTAGGAGTTAATTTCTCTATTGTAATGTAACTATTACACATTCTCGGCTAGGCTCTGATGGCCGATCTCCTTGTCAACAAACTGTACACAATATAATATATAAGCTCTCAGAACAGTAGAATGAAAGCAATTAGAAAAAAGTAATTCAATAGCAAACTACATTATTTCCATGCTGTCTAACTAACTAAAGCAATTTAAGAACATAAGAATACCCCTTTTAGACATAAAAATTGTTTTTTAATGTGAATGTAAAGCTTTGTATATTAGACTATTGTACACTTGCTTCATGTGTAACTAGCATGAATGAAGGTGGAGCCATTGTAGGATATTACATCACTGCAATTTGCCCTTATCAAAATAGCATATTGCCTTGTTTCATCCCAGTAACACAATAAAATTTAATATTAAACATCTTAGTGGAAATATTCATACAGAGCTTATTCTGATGGAGAGTTTGTAACTCTTTTATCTGTTTTTTTCTGAACTCCTAGTAGCAACCCCACACTGTATGCATGGCCCCCAGTAGCCACCTCACACTGTATGCATGGCCCCCAGTATTTCAGCAACTCATATACTGTATGCAAAGCCCCTAGTAGCCTCCCCCACACTGTATGCTTGGCCTCACAGTAGCCCTCCCACATTGTATGCATGGCCCAACAGTAGCCCCTGACATTTTGCGCATGGCCACCAATAGCCCCCACATTGTATGCATGATCCCCAGTAGTACCCCCACTGTATTAAGGCCACCAGTAGTGCCCTAATACTGTGAAATAGTAGCCTCCAATAGTCACTCAACACTGTATGCTTGGCCCCAATAGTCCCCACACACTGTATGTATGACCCCCAGTAGTCCCACTACCTTGTATGCATGGCTCTCAGTAGTCCCCTCACACTGCATGTTTTGCCCCCTATAGTCAAGTAGTCCCCCCACACTGTACGGATGGCTCCCAGAAGTCCCCCACACTGTATGCATGGCCCCCAGTATTACATTTGTCCCCCGCACTTTATGCATGCCCCCCAGTTGTAACATCCCTGGCGGCGTGCTGGCATGGCTTACCATCTCCCACCATGCAAGACCGCCATCTTACCTATCAGTCCAGGCTGCACACCATGCTCCAGTACCTGCTGTGTGCATGTCTCTTGTCTGATTGCTTAGGGCGGCAGCGCGGTTACTGTCTGTTTCTTATAGTTACTGTGTGCACAATCCTAATGCGTCCCCAGCCTATTGCTGTGAGTCACTGGATACTTAAAACCCCACCACACAGTAGGAGGTGCCTGAGCATCACTTTCTTTCAGTGTGTTCTGTGCAACTGAGTTGCCAGGTCCTGTTCTGTATCTTGTCTGTTTCCGCCACCCTGGGGGCTGTATACCCAGGCCTGTTACCTGTATCCTTGACTTCTAGTATGTTCCGCCACCCTGGGGGCTGTATACCCAGGCCCGTTAAGTGTATCTGTGACTTCTAGTCTGTTTCCGCCACCCTGGGGGCTTAGTTCCCTGGCTTGTTCCTGTATCTTGTTCCTGTCTGAACAGTGTCCTAGCCCATTAATTGTTTGTCGCTATGTTCATATCTTCCCTTTTCCTGCGGTGTCTGAACCTGCACCTAACTCCAACTCGTTGTCTCTGTACTACTGTTTGTGAGTTTAGTGTCCACTCGCTACTTCATTGTAAGTACCTTGTGTGTACTTGCTCTGCTCTGCTTGTCCACTGCACCTGCGGGTCTTGCTCTGCTCTGCTTGTTTACCTCACCTGCGGGTTTTGCTCTGCTCTGCTTGTCTACCGCACCTGTGGGTTTTGCTCTGCTCTGCTTGTTTACCGCACCTGCAGATTTTGCTCTGCTCTGCTTGTCTACCGCACCTGCGGGTTTTGCTCTGCTCTGCTTGTCTACCGCACCTACGGGTTTTGCTCTGCTCTGCTGGTTTACCGCACCTGCGGGTTTTGCTCTGCTCTGCTTGTCTTCTGCACCTGCAGGTTTTGCTCTGCTCTGCTTGTTTACCGCACCTGCGGGTTTTTCTCTGCTCTGCTTGTCTACCGCACCTGTGGGTTTTGCTCTGCTCTGCTTGTTTACCGCACCTGTGGGTTTTGCTCTCCTCTGCTTGTTTACCGCACCTGCGGGTTTTGCTCTGCTCTGCTTGTCTACCGCACCTGCGGGTTTTGCTCTGCTCTGCTTGTCTACCGCACCTGCGGGTTTTTCTCTGCTCTGCTTGTTTACCGTACCTGCGGGTTTTGCCCTGCTCTGCTTGTCTACCGTACCTGCAGGTTTTGCTCTGCTCTGTTTGTCTACCGCACCTGCGGCTCTGTTCCTGTATCCCAGTCTGTACTGGTCTCTATCCTGCCTGATTTCCTACCTGCCAGTACCCACCTGTCTGCACACCAGCTGTGCCTGCCAGTACCCACCTGTCTGCCCACCATCCGTGCCTGCCAGTACCCACCTGTCTGCATACCAGTCGTGCCTGCCAGTACCCACCTGTGTGCATGCCAGCCGTGCCTGCCTTTACCCGCCTGTCTGCATACCAGCCATGTCTGCCAGTACCCACCTGTCTGTATGCCTGCCTAACCAGCCTGTTCCTGCATTTCCCGGTGTGGGTCAACAGCTGTGACCGGAGTCTGACCTGGAGTAGCACCTCGTCCCTCTGCTCGGTTCCTCCCTGGTTCACGGAGTCGACTGAGCCACCGTGTGACCTTGGTCGGACCAAGTTGATACTTAGTCTCGCCCCTCCAGGCACTCCTCGGTTCATGGTCCAGTGGGATCACTAACCACACTCATGCCAGTCAATCCAGGCCTGTGCGTAACACCATTATCCTCCCCAACTCTATATGCATTGCCTCCAGTAGTCGCCCCACACTGTATGGATGACCCCCAGTAGTCCCTCACACTGTATGCGTGGCCCCCATTAGCTCCCCCACACTGTACACAGGGCTCCCAGTAGCCACCTCCATTGTATGAATGGCTCCACAGTAGCCCACCCACATTGTATGCATGGTGACTAGTAGCTCCCCACACTGTATGTAGGGTCCCCAGAATTCCAGTAGCTCCCCACACTGTATACAAGGCCCCATGTAGCACCCCCACATTGTATTCAAGACCTCACAGTAGCCCTCCCACATTGTATGCATGGCCCCAAGTAGCCCCCCACACTGTATGTAGGTCCCCCAGAATTCCAGTAGCTCCCCACACTGTATACAGGGCCCCCAGTAGCACCCCCCACATTGTATTCAAGGTCTCACAGTAGCCCTCCCACATTGTATGCATGATCGCCAGTAGACAGCCCACATTGGCATCATCATGCTGCTCCGCTCAAACCACCGCTTCATCTGTGCATCTCCCTTTTTTTTCTGTAAACTGTATGCTTAATTTGACCTGTGGTCTACAGATTGTGGAGGCTAAGCGGTAGTGCAGGGAGATCATGTCTTCCTGCTCTACCGCAGAGTTTAACTGCATCAGCTCGCTGCGCACCCCGATGCAATTTAAAGTAGCTTTAGCTCCTGGTGGGCCCCTGTGAGTGTGGGATCTGGGGCAACCGCACCCTCTTCTCCCTAATCTTTGACAGTCTTTCCTGTAAGTGTGTATACAGAGATAGCTAGGGGTTTAGCTCAGGCATGGTGGAGGGGTCAAAACAAGTGGGGACTTTACCAAGTAACCATATTTACAAATATGGTGTAGCAACCTAATTATAGTGGATATAGTGGGAACTTCAGCAGATGACCATGCTGTTACTTAAAAATAAGGCACTATACAAGAATAAAAACCGATATAACCGCCATACGGTGAGCATATAGTGTTAGGTACCAGTTCTACAGAACATTAAGAGATTTAGGTATAATTATAGATGGAGACTTACTGGTGACATCATTCCTGATGGAGTTCTTCAACTCTCTCGTTTTTTTCATCTGGCCCATACTGGTATAATTTTTTTTTCCAGCCACAACTCATATGCAGAGTTTATAACAAGAGACATTTGACTACTCAAATTTTCAGCACCCTCCAAATCTATTCCTAACCTGCAAAAACTTCTCATCTCCTCATCCAGCAGTCACCCCAATGCTGAGCTGCTGCTGCCGTCTTTCTCCCCATTACTGCACTTGCTGTGTGGCAAAGGTGCAGTAACAGAGCTCCTCTTAGTGTTCAAAATAGTAATAATGCTCATCACTGAGCCTCTTACATAGTAAAATGTCTCCTTTGTACCCTCTAGATAGTACAATTGCCTCCAAGAAAATATGAATACACTCTGTGAGTTTCTTAGAAGTATAAGTGACCACTTCGTGCCCCCTATAAAGTAATAATGCCTTATATAAGCTTTTGAGCCTTTTAGAGTAAATTTTCTCCCCATGTAATATTATTGTCTTCTATGAGTACAAGTGCCCTAGGAAATAATAATTTCTCCAGTGTGTCCCTCTGATGGCTAGGATTTACTGTATTATAATGTAATAATGCCTCCTCTTAAGTGCTTTTTTAAATTTAATAATGATCTCGGAGTTCACTTTACATACAGTAAATTGTACCCTGAGTCTCCCCTACATATAGTAATAATGGCCCCCAAACCTCCCCAATATATACTAATTACACACCCTGAGTTCCTCCACAAAAAAGAAATAGTGTGCCAGGAAATAAATAAATAAATAAATAAATAAAATATATATGCACATAGCTCCTCACAAAATATAATGCCCTACACACGGTATAAACTCCCAAAGCAACCCACACACAATATGATCCCCCACATAGTGTATGATAGCCCCACACTAGTCCCCACACAGTATGAGGGCCCCACAGTAGTCACCACACAAGATGATGACCCCCCCACATAAGTCTACACAGTAGTATCCATACTGTATGATGGCTCCACAGTAGTCCCCACATAGTATGATGACCCTACAGTAGCCACCATACAGTATGATGGCCCCACAGTAGTCACCATACAGTATGATGGCCCCACAGTAGTCAACACACAGTATGATGGCCCCTACATTAGTCTACACAGAAGTCCCCATGCTGTATGATGTGCCCATTGATGTCCTACACAGTAGGATGGACACAGAAGATCCCACACAATATGAGTGTATGACAATATGATTGTAGTCCCCACACAGAATGACCATTTTATGATCCTCACACAATATGATGCCCCCACATTCCCTTACAAGAACTTACTTTTAAAATAAAAGATAGCTTAAATTTCTCACCTAACTCCTGATCCTGGTGTGCCTGTCAGCACTCAGCATCACGGCCCGGGCAGACCAAATTTACTCTGTCAAGACATCCAGCGTGTCATATTGCCACTCAGTAGGCTGCAGGTCTGAAGTAACCTGAAGACTACAGAACAGAGCGCGATAGACTCTGGCTCCCTGCTCTGCGGCAGGGTTTAACAGGCTGTGCCACCCCTTCTGCCCCCCGATAGCTTCACTACTGCTGCTAAATCCATAATGTGCAAGAGTTTCAGTGAATAAAATACAAGATATACTGAATCGTTTCCCACAAACCTATATATCAATCTTCTCAGCTCCTCTGTCTTTTTGACATTCTGTTTATGGTGCAGATATTTTCTATGTATCAGGTTTCTTTTGATATTTAGGATTATATACGGTTAGAAATACAACTCATCACCATTACATACTGTAAGTAAGTTCTTATAAGTTATTGAAACAGACATTGCTTGCCAAAACTAGCCTATTATTTCTCATATCAAGCTACAGTAGCTGTGTACCAATGGATTAAATTTTGTTGTGCCATCTCTTTAGTACCAAAGCAGTGGCTTAACAAACTATGAAAGAAATCATTTTGTAGCCCTAAATCTATTTCACCACTGCCAACCATTCTCATTTTGCAGTTAGGCTGCATAAGTAAAGTACAATTGCCCTATGTATCGGGAATGAAACAGTAAACATATCTACAGGCCCAATTTACCTGAAGTATGCCAAAAGATTGTCCTTTTGACATGTATTTGCGAGGTATGTGCCAGAATTCTTTTTTCAGCTCTACTGAAAAGCATAGTCATCTGCACTTTTCAGTAGTGAAGACTTCATTGAATAAAAGTAAATTGTGTGGAATACATTACATTCATATGACATCAGACCAGAAAAATCTGTAAGTGTAAGGTATGAGGTTTCAAGAAAGGTATGGCTTGGGTCTCTTAGAGATGAGAAAATCTGCTTAAATTCTAATGCTAGGAAAATTCAGTTTGCATTGAATTTATTAGATGAAAATCTAATTTGCCATTTAAAGACATATATTATGCTCAAAGGTCTCTCCAGACCCAAAAGCATAATAAATATATGATTAAAAAATATATATACTCACCTCCCACGAGCTCCCATCTGTTCCACAGCTGCATCTGGTTCTGGTCACACTTAAGGACTCTTTGGTGCATCCAGAAGCTGACGAGGCCTCACAATGTCATGACTTTGCGTGAGGCTTAGTCATTCAAAGTTATGGTTTGTGTTGTCCTGGAACTTCATGACTTGTGTTGCCCCACCACATCATGATGCCATGAGGCTTAACTGAAGTTATGAGGCCCCGTCAATGCCAGAGACATTAAAGAGCTCTGAAGAGTGGAAGGAGCTGGAGGAAGCTAAGCAGAGGCAGATGAAGGCCGGTAAAAGGTGAGCATTATACATATGTTTTATCCCTTCCTGACAATAAAACAAATGCATCTAGTGGCAGCCTGATTTCTTGAATTTTTATTTTCACTCAAGTGCTCTTTGCTATAGAGTCATTGTATAGGAAAGCAAACAACACAACAGTACTTGAAAGAAATCAGGATACCTGTAGGAAACCCACTAAAACAGAGGAAAAACATAGAAACTTATTGCAGATGAAGTTGTGGGTCTGTATTGACCCCAGGACTCCATAACTGCAAGGCAACAATGTTAATTGAGCCCATCATGATGTTTTGTGTGTGAAGATATAATTCTTCCCAACTGTAGAAAATGGCAGTGTCACTTTTTCCTGAGTTTTAACAAATACCAACATGACATTTTCTATAGTTTTTTTTTTTTTACTAATCCTTTGTTCCTAGTTTTGCTTTTCACTGTTTTTTATGGTTGAATTGTTAGAAACCAAATATAATAATTTACTGTCCTTTTTTAGGTACTGATGTCTTACACGAAAGGTCTCAGAATTTGTTTAACCACAGTCATCTTCAAGTTATGTACATGCTAATATCAGGATTACAGAATGGCCTCCGACAATAAAAACAGGTATCCTGTTGACCAAATGCTAACTGATATTCATTTGGAAATTTATCATAAGCTATTCGGGATATTAGGCTATAGGACAGTTTCAGACTGTGCACAATTAAATCATGAAACGTTACAGGAAATGGGAGTATCACTTACAGGACACAGGAAGAGAATTCTCAGGAAGATACAGGAAGAATTGGAGAAGGGTTATGGAGACCTTGAACATTCAAATGCTGAAAAACAAAAGGTCAACAATGACATCTCATCAGTTGATGACAGAAACAGAACAATACCTGGTAACGAGGCGATTGCTATGAATTCTGAATTCAATAATCTAGTGGAATATTGTACAACTACATCCATTGATTGTGGGATGCCCAGCAATGATAATGAGGTTTCTGAGCTTTTAGAACACAGTGCCCAAGAAAAATCCCCAGAATCATCGCCTGAATCCTTTGGAGAAAGTAGTGATAAGGAATTGGATTCTGAAAACTTTTTTGAATTTCAAGGACCTATGACTGAAAATGAATTATATAAAGAAATGAATTTAGAAAATGTGAAGACAAAAATAACAGGTCCTACAAGATCATTCATATTAAGGAATAGACCTGTCCCCGATTTACCAGCTTCTGCCACCAACACATCTTACAATTTGTAAGTATTATGCTTTAGTAGTAGTAATCTTCATGTAAAAATGTAGATAAGAAACTAGTTATCTATGTCTTTAAGATACAGAAATACAATCTAATGTTGGTTGGTACAGAGATGATTTTAGGGTAATTTTAGATAATTTTTTAGGTTATTGCTGTTCTTCATCGACAATGAACAACATCCATTATATGGATGGACATTCCAATTTCATTCATCATGGTACCATAAAAATCTTCATTTTGGTTGAAACAAATAGTAAATATAAATGCTACTTGTACTGACTTTTATATTTACATTAATCATTGGTGCCTAAAGAACCATTTTTATTAATCTTTTTTTTAATCTTGTAACTTTTTATTGATTTTCCAAAAACAATTACAAAAATGGAATAACAGGGTATTTTTATGAATATTTTTATGAATATTTAGATTTCTCTCTTTAGACAAGCATGATAATATTGTACACAATGGTTTGATATTTTATATTGTATAGGCCACTTCAAAATCTACCTAATCTACAAAAAGTCTCTTATCATAGTAATTCATAGATCTACATAGGAACTATACACGCAAAACTATAGAATTATAGTCATCATTATCAGATTGGTGGGGTCCAATCATCAACCCCAAAAATCAGTCGTTTTCAGACTGAGGAGCAGCTGGATGTAAATAGTGAAAGGAGCTGAACAGCACCGGTCCATTCACTTTGAAGTTGATGCTGCCAAGAACTGCAGATCAGCTCCTATTTAAAAGATTTTGAATGTCAACAATATCAGAACAGTAGGGGTCTGATACCTGACGCCGCTATTTGTCAACTGTCATCACCCCAGTGGTAACTGGATAAAAACAGTGAATGGAGCTCAACAGCTCAACTTGATTCACTGTGTAGCAGCCACTGTGGAGAACTGTAGATCATCTCCTATTTTCTTGTATAAGAGACAAACTTCCAGTTCTTGGATAAGAAGAAGGGTGATCTGCAGATAAACTGCTTGCACTGCTGTACACAGCAAGGCCTTCATATGAGATATTGTGCAAAACAAGATGTGTCGTTAACTGTATGTACCATAAACTTGGAGCAATGTAAGAGAATATGGTATTTTCTTACATGGCTCCAAGTTTACAGTATGCACGTACTGGACATTAAATTGGGAGAGAAAGTTCTCTTCTACTTTTTAATTTCATCTTTTCTTGTTGTTATTTCATAACAATACAATAGTAGATTTATATGCACCATTGACAAAACTTGTGCTTAGCTTGGCAGGGCCTTACACCTGGTCCAAAAACAACGTAGAATATTCAGAGAAGCCAAGGCATCCTAACCGCAGCATTGTCTTTGGCTTGAGAAAGGCCAATTATGGCAGAAAGGTTGCCTGATTTGTCTTCCTGTTTTATATAGTTTGGAATAAAATTCAAATTTTTTATCAAGAACCTGCGGTTTTGGTACCTCGGCTTCTCTGAATTTTCTTTATAACAATGCAATACACACATTTTATATTCAAAAGAATTAAACACACTATGTTCTCCTTTTCAACTTATTCCTTATTTTACTTTCCATACCACACATCTCCTATATATTTTTTTGTTCTTCATTTCTTCCACTTTTTTATTGTTTTCACCTTTCCATATTTTTTTTACTTTATTTAATATTATGTGAAAAAGAATGCTGACTATAAATACACCCGATGGGTGTCTTTTTAATCTTTTTGGAGTCAATTTTGAATATTTAAAACCATTTTTGTCTATTGGTGTTTCCTGTAGTTTTGTCTTAAAAAAGGAGCTTGTACTCACCGGTAACAACTAGAGATGAGCGGTGTTCGACTAGAACTGTTCACCAATCTCAAATTCGAGCTGTTTGGGGCGGTGTTCGAGTCGTTCGACGAACGCGAACGATTTGCAAAAAATTCGGCTGTTCGAGGTTATGTTCGATAACTGTTCGTGCACCAAAAGCGTCTCCTGCATGTCTGGCGCTATTTAGAGCACCAATCATGCAGAGATTGCCTGCCACTCACTGTAATGTCACAGCCATGTTGGTTGTGGCATTACAGTGGTTGCCCAAATCGATGGGAACAGTGCTCACAGTGAAACATGAAAAGCCGGCAATTCATCAGCAGCATACACCAGTACCCGACAAGTTAGAACAGAGAGAATAGAGCATCACACATAGATTAGATAGATAAAAACATGTCAGTCACATATATAATAAGTACAGTGACAGTGTTGGTTACTGTACTTGTCATTTAGTGTTAAAGGATTTATTAAAAAAAATATTAGTGTTTTCATGCACCGTCTCTTTAAAAAAGCCGACCGGAAATTCAGCATCGGTACCCGCCAATTTATAACAGAAAGAATAGAGCATCACACATAGATTAGATAGATAGAAACATGTCAGTCACATATATAAGAAGTACAGTGATAGTGTTGATTACTGTACTTGTCATTTAGTGTTAAAATAAAGGATTTATTAAAATGGGGTTCCCCGTAATTTTAGTCTCTAGCGGAGGTTAAGCAGATGGCTGGGGCAGATGTTTAATGCCTGGGAAGGGGGTAATACCCACGGAGCTTCCCAGGCTACTAATATCAGCCCCCAGCTGAATAACTAGCCTTTGCTAGCTATTAAAATGGGGGACCCCCAAAAAAATGACATGGGGTCCCCCTATTTTAATAGTTAGCAAAGGCTAGGCAGACAGCTGGGGGCTGATATTAATAGCCCTGGAAGGGTGCCATGAATATTGGTCCCCTCCCATGCTAGAAACACCAGCCGTCAGCTGCCACAGAAAAGGCCCATCCATAGGATGCGCCAATTCTGGCACTTAGCCTCTCTCTTCCCACTGCCCTGTAGCGGTGGCAGTGGGGTAATAGGGCTGGGATTGATGTCAGCTTATAATGCCAGCTGACATGAAGCCCAGGTTAGTAATGGGGAGGCGTCTATAAGACACCCCCATTACTAACCGCATAGTCAAAGTTAAAAAAAAAAACACAAACACCCAGAATAAAGTCCTTTTATTGAAATAAAGACACAATTCTTTATTGTTTTAAATTAAACCATACTTACCATCAGGCCCATTCCAGCTGAAGCCAATGATCTCCTGCAATAAAATTAAAATAATAAAGCAACATCATCCTTACCTTTCCATGGTTCCCACGACAGCTTCAGCTCTGCTACATTCACATGACAGGCTGGACCGCAGCAGAGCGCTGCCATCCAGGTTGCCATGCCACAGAGACTGAGAAGCGCAGGCATGCTTGTGCTCCTTAGAGTCTGGCTGTGACGGCATAAAGATGAGCCGAGGTCATGTCCAATGAACTCAGCTCACCTCATGTCATGCACGTCACTGACAGCGTGGGAAAATTCTCCTGTGCATGCGGTGAGTGCAGGAGAATTTTCCCACGCTGTCAGTGACGTGCATGAGGTGAGCTCATGTCCAATGAACTCAGCTCACCTCATGCACGTCACTGAGAGCATGGGAAAATTCTCAGTGCTCAGTGCTTGAGAAGGAGAATTTTCCCCCGCTGGGAAGGCATTGAGATGACAGGCTGGATCACAGCTGAGCGCTGCCATCCAGCATGCCATCCTTCATAGACACTGCAGAGCGCAGCGCTCTGCAGGGTCTCTGAAGAATGACAAGCTGGATGGCAGCGCTCAGCTGTGATCCAGCCTGTCATCTCAATGCCATCCCAGCGCTCTGCAGGGTGTATGAAGGATGGCATGCTGGATGGCAGCGCTCAGCTGTGATCCAGCCTGTCATCTCAATGCCATCCCAGCATGGGACAATTCTCCTCCTCAAGCGCTGAGCGCTGAGAATTTTCCCACGCTGTCAGTGACGTGCATGAGTTGAGCCGAGTTCATTGGACATGAGCTCACCTCATGCACGTCACTGACAGCGTGGGGAAATTCTCCTGCACTCACCGCATGCGCAGGAGAATTTTCCCACGCTGTCAGTGACGTGCATGAGGTGAGCTGAGTTCATTGGACATGAACTCGGCTCATCTGGATGCCGTCCCAGCCAGACACTGAGGAGCGCAAGCATGCCTGCGCTTCTCAGTGTCTGCGGCATGGCAAGCTGGATGGCAGCGTTCTGCTGCGGTCCAGCCTGTCATGTGAATGTTGCAGAGCTGAAGCTGTCGTGGGAACCATGGAAAGGTAAGGATGATGTTGCTTTATTATTTTACTTTTATTGCAGGAGATCATTGGCTTCAGCTGGAATGGGCGTGACGGTAAGTATGGTTTAATTTAGAACAATAAAGAATTGTGTCTTTATTTCAATTAAAGGACTTTATTCTGGGTATTTGTGTTTTTTTCTAACTTTGACTATGCGGTTAGTAATGGGGGTGTCTTATAGACGCCTCTCCATTACTAACCTGGGCTTGATGTCAGCTGGCATTATAAGCTGACATCAACCCAGCCCTATTACCCCACTGCCACCGGTACAGGGCAGTGGGAAGAGCGAGGCTAAGTGCCAGAATTGGCGCATCCTATTGATACGCCATTTCTGGGGCAGCTGACGGCTGGTGTTTCTAGCCTGGGAGGGGGTCAATATTCATGGCACCCTTCCTGGCTATTAATATCAGCCCCCAGCAGTCTGCCTAGCCTTTGCTAGCTATTAAAATAGGGGGGACCCCACGTCATTTTTTTTGGGGTCCCCCATTTTAATAGCTAGTAATGGCTAGGTATTCAGCTGGGGGCTGATATTAGTAGCCTGGGAAGCTCCGTGGGTATTACCCCCTTCCCAGGCTTCAAACATCTGCCCCAGCCGTCTGCTTAACCTCCGCTAGAGACTAAAATTACGGGGAACCCCACGCCAATTTTTTTTTTAATAAATCCTTTATTTTAACACTAAATGACAAGTACAGTAATCAACACTATCACTGTACTTCTTATATATGTGACTGACATGTTTCTATCTATCTAATCTATGTGTGATGCTCTATTCTTTCTGTAATAAATTGTCGGGTACCGATGCTGAATTGCCGGCCGGCTTTTTTAAAGAGACGGTGCATGAAAACACTAATATTTTTTTTAATAAATCCTTTAACACTAAATGACAAGTACAGTAACCAACACTGTCACTGTACTTATTATATATGTGACTGACATGTTTCTATCTATGTAATCTATGTGTGATGCTCTATTCCTTCTTGTCTAAATTTTCGGGTACCGGTGTATGCCGCTGCTGAATTGCCGGCCGGCTTTTTTAAAGAGAGTGTCTTCCGAGCAGTTTTTCAGCTTTTGGACACCTTTGAAGGTGTTTTCTATGTGTTTCTCTGTGTTTTTGTTTGCCTGCCATTAGTTTTAACGGTGTTCGACGGTGTTCAACTAACAGTTCCACGAACATCCCGTTGTTCGACGAACCGAACCGAACCCGAACACTATGGGGGTGGCTCAACACTAGTATCAACCCATCCAATCCAATCAGGCAAAGAAATCAAACCATAGATGTCCATATATTAAGTTACAGTATGCGTAACAATGAGAATGTTGTGTACACGCTTACAGAAATTTATTTAATACTTCATACAAAAGCCTTTATTGGTGATGACAGCTTCAAGACACCTCCTTTATGGAGAAACTAGTCACATGCATTGCTTATTTGGACCATTTTTCCACACAAACACTCTTCACATCCTGAAGGTTCTGCAGGTACCTTCTATGAACTCTGACCTTTAGTTCCTTTCATAAATGTTCCATTGGATTCAGCTCAGGTGATTGGCTGGGCTATTCTAGCAGCTTTATTTTTTTTCTCTAAAACCAATTGAGAGTTTCCAGGACTGTATGTTTGGGATCATTGTCTTGCTGAAATGTCCACCCTTGTTTTTTCCTCATCATCCTGGTAGATATAAGCATATTTTTATCAAAAATATCACAATAAATTTGTCCATTGATCCTTCCTTCAATCATTTGAAGTTTGTCAGTGCTATATGCTGAAAAACAGCCAAACACCATGAAGTTCCCACCTCCAAACCTCACTGTTGGTATGGTGACTTAACATGGTGGGTATTATGGCATCCAAAGAGTTCAATTTTGGTCTATATTATTCCAGTATTTCCCCAGGCTTGTCTAAATGTTTTTGAGCAAACTTTAAATGATCTTGCACATGGTTTTTGTTCAGCAATAGAGTTTTTTTTGGTGAGCATGCATACAGCCCATGGAAATTGAGTGCAGTGGTTATTGTTTTCTTTGAAACAATTGTACCTGCTGATTCCAGGTCACCTTGTCGCGGTTGATGGGCACACATGAATTGGCCAATTTATACACTAAGAACCTTCGTTTTTTGTAAGTACATTTTGCTGAGCAAAAATACAGTTTATATTCAACAATTTCATTGTTATTATGTATTGTAATGCAGCGACTTGCTGGCATTATGGTAATGGTCCTTGATGTGTTTTACCTGACCATGTACCTTCCCCCTCAGGTGACTGGTCACATGACTGTGACGTAGCACAGGTCCTGCGCGCACAGAATGTCTGTCTGATCACATGACTGTGACATCAGCAAGGTCCTGTCAGTATGTGTGTGTGTGTGCACGGGATGCATATATAAACCCTGCTTGATGGGAGACATGTGTGTTCTGTGAGAGAGGCGTAAGGCCTGTTCCCGTGTGTGTGGGACACCGACCGTGTGAGGCCTAGTGAGGCCGAGTGAAGCCTGGTGCCTGAAAGGTCGAGACTGGATCCTGTGTGGATGTCAGTGGCCTTTGAGGGAACGACGGCTGGAGACCCCTACCTGGGAAGCCGCAAAGCCACAGTGGTGGCAAGCCTAATGGACTGCAGCAGCTAAACCCGGCAAAGGTAATACCCTGTGTTATATGGACATTAATATGGACATTGCTATGTTATTACCTTGCTGAAGGCTGTACCTGGAGCAAGTGGGCCGGTCTGCCACTTGGCTCGTGAACATTATATATATATATATATATATATATATATATATATATATATATGTGTGTCGGCGTGCCACTGAGTTGGACCCGATGAACTGTGGTTTATGAAGTGCAATAAACTACAGCGTTGTGAAATACCGGAAGGACATTGCTGGTGTGCTTTGATTTACCCGGTGCAGCGAGTATCCCCCAGTATGATGACTAGCGCTGCCTTACAGTATCTTGACCCTTACTGAGTGCTGCTGCGCTTTCTTTTTGTATATTGTGCAGTTACGGCAGCTGGCACTAGTTCACACTTAGGAGGTGCTAGTCAGGTTTTTCTATTATATCTATCTATTTGTCTGTCTATCTTTTTACAGTATTATCTTTTTTAGTGACTCAAAGTCCTCAAATACATCTTTATAACTGATTGCAAAAGAGCAGAGAACTTTTGTTGTTTCATTTGTTTTTCTTTCTCTAACTCCTCGTGTTTTCAGCTAAACAACTCTATCTAAAATCCTGCTCCAATTGTACTCTGCAACTTACAATTCCAGATATCAATTTCTTTTATGACTCATAATTTCCTATACTACATTACAGAAAATGATTATTTTCATGGCCTTCTAAAGCGAGCTGAAAATAATACCAAACTGTTCTTTACCCACAACAATTTGAAGACACTTGAACAGGCTTACTCATCTCTATTTAAAGAGCATCTTCACTAAAACCATTATGTATTGTCAAAGGGGAAATCTTCAAGCCTTGTGTCGGAGAGCTATTTGGGCAGATGTCCTATGCAGAGTAGTCTAAGAGAACAAAGGGATAAAGTCACGGCGAGATTAGAAAAAATATGTGACATGTTGAGCACAATTTTAACAAGAGTCATACGTCTTAAATATTACATATATATCTCTCTTGCAAAACAATGCACACTTGTCCAAACCGAGTGTACATATTTACTTCAATAGGAAGAATGAAATCAGCCATGCCAAGAGCCCAATATCTGCTATCAAAGGACTGTTGGGAGGTTCTACACACATTCATATTTTTGCCGATCCCATGTAACCAGTATATGCATCCTAACCGCCGGCATCTACTGCACCTGTTTATTAACTTGGCATGATGTTGTGTGTGCATCTTGTTGCAACTATATCACTCGTGCAAGGCTGGCTAATCAAAAGAACAGTCAGTGATGCAGGTAAGATGCAGTGTACAGGGCTCTTGTCCAAGGTTTTACAAATCGATTTACTCATCTCTAGTATATGCTGTTAATGTTTTGCTTGTCCTTGCTTGATTTATAGAAATTCCATTTTTAAAGTTATCTCTGCCCATTCCTGGAAGTACAACTGAACTTTAAACTGTATTTTAAAGGAAACCTATCAGCAGATACATACTGCCAAAACCGAGAGCAGCATGTATCAACCACCAGCTGTAGTATCCCAGCCATGTATGTTTGTCTCTGAAATGCTGTGGTGTATCAGAGAAAACATACTTTTAATACTCACCGAGGACCAAACTGTCCTGCGATCTAGTCATACAGGTGGGTCCTCCGTGCCCGCTGACAGTGAATGACAATCCTCTGTCTATGTGGCAGAGGTTTGCAACTCACTGTCATCAAGTGGGGAGAAGCTACTGGGGACCCACCTGTACGACTAGTGCACAGTGCGGCTCGGTCCCTGGCAGTTCAGAGACACACATATATGGCTGTGATCGTACTGCCATTGGCTGATACATGCTTCCCACGGTTTGTGCATAATGTATCAGCTGACAGGTTCTCTTTAAGTTTACATTTCATTCTTTTTTAAGGAGTAGAAAAGCAACTAGAAAAAAAGACCTGAATACTGGAGGAAAACCTACCCAGAGTTTACAAAAGGGTGAGTTACTACGTTTGTATACTAAAAAGTGATGCATATAGATGTGACACGTTCTAACTTCACACACATGCTACAATGCAGCAAGATGTCTTGATGCAGAAAACTGTAATTCGATAACTTACTTGACAGATTGATTGAGTTATACTTTTATATATTTAGATTTGACTCACTTACATAGCACCATTAATTCCACAGTGCTTTACAGACATCAGCAGTTTTCTCCATCAATTTACTTTTCTGCATAACTAATTTATGGTGGTTTAAAATATGAGTAATACACTGAAAAGGACACCAAAAACATCACTGTAAAGAGGGCATAGATGTGTTAAAATTAGCTTCATCTGTGTTTCCATTTTGTTTTTTCATGTATGTCTTAAAGCAGTTTTCCCAAAATTGTATGTTATAGGACATCGGACTGGGAACAACTTAATGGCTGCTAGGGTCAGAACACTGGTACCCCCAGATAGCCATAGAATAGGGTGTGTAACCCAGAGACTGCTTAAGAAAGCAGAGTACAGCATACAGCTACAGTGACTTGCGAAAGTATTCACCCTACTTGGCTTTTTTCGTGTTTTGCCACCTCACAACACCTCACAACTGGAATTTTACTTTTTTTTTGAGGGTTTGCATCAGCTCATGAAAAGTACATGCCTACAACTGTGATCATTTGGTTTTCTTTTTAGTGTGAAGCAAACAACAAATTGGACAAAATTACTGAAACTTAAGTGTGCATAACTGTTCACCCACCTCTATGGAGTGTATGGCTTCTTGTGGTCACATAGACAGATACTCCAGTCTCAGCTTGGATATTTTTTTATAACCCAACCCTGACTTGTACTTCTCAAGAACTTTGTCCCTGACTTGTTTGGAGATCTCCGTGGTCTTCATGGTGTTGTTTGGTTAGTGGTGCCTCTTACATACTGACAGACCATGTGACACTTAGATTGCACACAGGGGGACTTCCTTTCATTAAGCATGTGACTTATGAAGGAAACTGCTTGCCCCAGAAATTTTTAGGGGCTTCATCGCAAAAGGGGTGAATACATATGAAAATGCCAATTTTTATTTATTTGAACCCATAAATTTAATTTATGTCAATATTTTTCTTACTTCTCCAACTTAGACTACTTAGTGCTGATGCATCGCACACAAATTGTATTACGAAAATATTTAAACACAGGTTGTAATGTAAAAAAATAGATAAAAAGCCAAAGGGGAGAATAATTTTGCAAGCCACCGCATTTCTGGCAATCTCATTTACAATGACTTGAGCGCAGACCTGAAAAGACATTTGCAACACTGTATCCAACCCCTTTCCAGCTCCTTAACACAAAACCAGCCTTAGTATTGTCAAATTAACTTCACCATAGAAATAGATGGTAACTGGTAGTAGCCAAAAGCTCATTTAATATCGCAGTACACTTACAGACTTTTCATGTTTAAAGAAAATAAAATAAAACAAAAATCATACATCTTTGCCATTTGTAATCATAAAGACCGTATGTGCAGAACACGAGCGATGAGCTCTGACATCGTTTCACTATTCTAAATCATCATTAAAATGGTTGTTGTATTCTCTGGCTAGGCAATTATGAAGGCTATGATAATATCTCCTGATTGGCTGCACTATATCATGCGATGTGATCATGCAATGTGTTAAGCTGCAGTGCATTATGGGGAAGCCCACACAATTGCGTCTTGAGTCATTTTAGCCTTCTACGGCTGATGAAAACAAGTGTAAAAAGTCAGTAGGCATTATCTTGTTGATTTGCTCAAATCAAATTGCAAATTGTTTGAATTCACCAGGATCTCTATTAGTTTCATAAAACTCAACTCAAATTCTAATCAAAACCCAAAATTTGAACTTTTACAGTAAAATTGTTACACTGATTTAAGCATGTTAAATATTCAGGATATAGAAAGAGGCAAATCAGTCAATAAATATCATTTAGAAAACAGAAATAGTTTTAATTAGGAATATTGTGTCAAGTTTGTTTAATGAGGATGAGAAGAGGTTCCAGGTAGAGTAAACATTGGTTTCGCCATCATAAAAGATTTGGGGAATTATTATGTTATTGTGGTTTAAAGTCTGTAAATATTCAGTGATATTAAATGTACCATGAGTGTGACTGTTTATTTCACTTAATTAATGCAGAACAATCTGGGGGTGAAAACATTCCTCCTATCTCGCCATATGAAGAGACATTCTTTTTCAGACATTCAGAGAACACAAAGGTATGTGAAATCATATACGTCAATGCAAATGAGCTACAATAATAGAATCCTTGCAAACAATTCTTCTCTGCTTTAGAAAATGTAATTACAAACTAATGTAGGTAATTAAAATTGCTACAGATTGGAGGCAAAATCTAGGAAAAATAAGAAAGCAAATCAAATAATTCTATTAAAAAGGAAATTACATGATAAAAGTAATATATTTTATTTATAGTTTATTGTTTAAAGTGAAAGTATGGGAAAATACTAATGCCATAAAAAATCTAAGACCCTATTTTTCTAGTATTCAGGTTTTTTTTGCCTCATGTCTTGATAGATAGGTTGCGGGAGTAAAGACTAATTGTAATTGGAGTCCTTTTCAGGACTAGGTTACATCAGTTCCTATCAGTTTTTGCCAGGCAGGTCTGTGCCAGTGCTGTGCAAGTTTTTTTCACAGCATTTGGCTGAATCTAGCAAAGCTAATCCTTTTTGGCCTATTGCAGAGTGTGTTAGTCAGTGAAGTAGCCTATCTGTGTTGCAAGAAATACCACCTGTGTATAGAATACCAATTTTTTTACTGCACCTAGTGAAGTAAAATCTTTTGGGCATAGCATCATTCTATTAGTCCATCTATACTGACCTCCATCAGGTTGCAAAATGAATATAATTTTTTTCTGCATCTAGCTCTGAAAAAATATTGGGCTTCTAGCTGTGTGTGGGACTTGTTCTATTAATCCATCTATACAGACCTCCATCAGGTTGCAAACTGAATATATTTTTTTCTGCATCTACCTCTGAAAAAATATTGGGCTTCTAGCTGAGTGTGGGACTTGTTGTATTAGTCCATCTATACTGACCTCCATCAGGTTGCAAATTAAAAATAATTTTTATCTGCATCTACAGTACCTCTGAAAAAATATTTGGGCTTCTAGCTGTGTGTGGGACTTGTTCTATTAGTCCATCTATACTGACCTCCATCAGGTTGCAAATTGAATATAATTTTTATCTGCATCTAGCTCTGAAAAAATATTTGGCCTTCTAGCAGTGTGTGGGACTTTCTCTATTAGTCCATCTATACTGACCTCCATCAGGTTGCAAATTAAAAATAATTTTTATCTGCATCTACCTCTGAAAAAATATTTGGGCTTCTAGCTGTGTGTGGGACTTGTTCTATTAATCCATATTTACAGACCTCCATCAGGTTGCAAACTGAATATATTTTTTTCTGCATCTACCTCTGAAAAAATATTGGGCTTCTAGCTGTGTGTGGGACTTGTTGTATTAGTCCATCTATACTGACCTCCATCAGGTTGCAAACTGAATATATTTTTTTCTGCATCTACCTCTGAAAAAATATTGGGCTTCTAGCTGTGTGTGGGACTTGTTCTATTAATCCATCTATGCAGACCTCCATCAGGTTGCAAACTGAATATATTTTTTTCTGCATCTACCTCTGAAAAAATATGTGGCCTTCTAGCAGTGTGTGGGACTTTCTCTATTAGTCCATCTATACTGACCTCCATCAGGTTGCAAACTGAATATAATTTTTTTCTGCATCTAGCTCTGAAAAAATATTTGGCTTTCTAGCAGTGTGTGGGACTTTCTCTATTAGTCCATCTATACTGACCTCCATCAGGTTGCAAATTCAAAATAATTTTTTGTCTGCATCTAGCTCTGAAAAAATATTGGGCTTCTAGCTGTGTGTGGGACTTGTTGTATTAGTCCATCTATACTGACCTCCATCAGGTTGCAAATTAAAAATAATTTTTATCTGCATCTACAGTACCTCTGAAAAAATATTTGGGCTTCTAGCTGTGTGTGGGACTTGTTCTATTAGTCCATCTATACTGACCTCCATCAGGTTGCAAATTGAATATAATTTTTATCTGCATCTAGCTCTGAAAAAATATTTGGCCTTCTAGCAGTGTGTGGGACTTTCTCTATTAGTCCATCTATACTGACCTCCATCAAGTTGCAAATTAAAAATAATTTTTATCTGCATCTACCTCTGAAAAAATATTTGGGCTTCTAGCTGTGTGTGGGACTTGTTCTATTAATCCATCTATACAGACCTCCATCAGGTTGCAAACTGAATATATTTTTTTCTGCATCTACCTCTGAAAAAATATTGGGCTTCTAGCTGTGTGTGGGACTTGTTGTATTAGTCCATCTATACTGACCACCATCAGGTTGCAAACTGAATATATTTTTTTCTGCATCTACCTCTGAAAAAATATTGGGCTTCTAGCTGTGTGTGGGACTTGTTCTATTAATCCATCTATACAGACCTCCATCAGGTTGCAAATTGAATATATTTTTTTCTGCATCTACCTCTGAAAAAATATTGGGCTTCTAGCTGTGTGTGGGACTTGTTCTATTAATCCATCTATACAGACCTCCATCAGGTTGCAAACTGAATATATTTTTTTCTGCATCTACCTCTGAAAAAATATTGGGCTTCTAGCTGTGTGTGGGACTTGTTCTATTAATCCATCTATACAGACCTCCATCAGGTTGCAAACTGAATATATTTTTTTCTGCATCTACCTCTGAAAAAATATTGGGCTTCTAGCTGTGTGTGCGACTTGTTCTATTAATCCATCTATACAGACCTCCATCAGGTTGCAAACTGAATATATTTTTTTCTGCATCTACCTCTGAAAAAATATTGGGCTTCTAGCTGTGTGTGGGACTTGTTCTATTAATCCATCTATACAGACCTCCATCAGGTTGCAAACTGAATATATTTTTTTCTGCATCTACCTCTGAAAAAATATTGGGCTTCTAGCTGTGTGTGGGACTTGTTCTATTAATCCATCTATACAGACCTCCATCAGGTTCCAAACTGAATATATTTTTTTCTGCATCTACCTCTGAAAAAATATTGGGCTTCTAGCTGTGTGTGCGACTTGTTCTATTAATCCATCTATACAGACCTCCATCAGGTTGCAAACTGAATATATTTTTTTCTGCATCTACCTCTGAAAAAATATTGGGCTTCTAGCTGTGTGTGGGACTTGTTGGATTAGTCCATCTATACTGTCCTCCATCAGGTTGCAAACTGAATATATTTTTTTCTGCATCTACCTCTGAAAAAATATTGGGCCTTCTAGCAGTGTGTGGGACTTTCTCTATTAGTCCATCTATACTGACCTCCATCAGGTTGCAAATTCAAAATAATTTTTTGTCTGCATCTAGCTCTGAAAAAATATTGGGCTTCTAGCTGTGTGTGGGATTTGTTGTATTAGTCCATCTATACTGACCTCCATCAGGTTGCAAATTAAAAATAATTTTTATCTGCATCTACAGTACCTCTGAAAAAATATTTTGGCTTCTAGCTGTGTGTGGGACTTGTTCTATTAGTCCATCTATACTGACCTCCATCAGGTTGCAAATTGAATATAACTTTTATCTGCATCTAGCTCTGAAAAAATATTTGGCCTTCTAGCAGTGTGTGGGACTTTCTCTATTAGTCCATCTATACTGACCTCCATCAGGTTGCAAATTGAATATAATTTTTATCTGCATCTAGCTCTGAAAAAATATTTGGCCTTCTAGCAGTGTGTGGGACTTTCTCTATTAGTCCATCTATACTGACTAGAGATGAGCGTTGTTCTACTCGAACTGTTCGCCAATCTCAAATTCGAGCTGTTTTGGGCTTTGTTCGAGCCGTTCGGCGAACACGAACAATTTGAGAAAAATTCGGCTGTTCGAGGTTATGTTCGATAACTGTTCGTGCACCAAAATCATAACTGGATTTTTTCTCAGTAAAGATGAAAATTAATGTTAATACGCAGTTTGAGTGTACAGCGGGGTGGGGGGAGGGGCAGGGGATGGATCTCTGCAGGAACAATGAAGATCTCCATTTTTTTTTTCTCTTTCCCGCACTTACAGTGGGGAGGTGCAATCTGTCAGCCTATCAGCAGCGCACACACGGAGCGAAGTGCTTTTTTTCACACAAGCAAGGGCATGTGTCATTGGCAGTGTATGTCACATGTCCTTGCCCTATAAGACCAAGCCATTTTCCCCGTCGCCACCATTTTCTCACTGCTGCAGCTGCGTGTTAGACGGCACCGCTGTTGCTGTGTGCGCTATACCTTGTTAATTTCAAGCCAATTTTCGCACAAATCTACAGATAGCTTGGGAGTAGGGAAAAGTTGTGATTGCAGTCCTTTTAAGGACTAGGTTACAGCATTTCCTACGACTTTTATCAGGCAGGTCTGTGCTCTTAAATAGATAGATTGTGGGAGTAAAGACTAATTGTAATTGGAGTCCTTTTCAGGACTAGGTTACATCAGTTCCTATCAGTTTTTGCCAGGCAGGTCTGTGCCAGTGCTGTGCAAGTTTTTTTCACAGCATTTGGCTGAATCTAGCAAAGCTAATCCTTTTTGGCCTATTGCAGAGTGTGTTAGTCAGTGGAGTAGCCTATCTGTGTTGCAAGATATACCACCTGTGTATAGAATACCAATTTTTTTACTGCACCTAGTGAAGTAAAATCTTTTGGGCATAGCATCATTCTATTAGTCCATCTATACTGACCTCCATCAGGTTGCAAATTGAATATAATTTTTTTCTGCATCTAGCTCTGAAAAAATATTGGGCTTCTAGCTGTGTGTGGGACTTGTTGTATTAGTCCATCTATACTGACCTCCATCAGGTTGCAAACTGCATATATTTTTTTCTTCATCTACCTCTGAAAAAATATTGGGCTTCCAGCTGTGTGTGGGACTTGTTCTATTAATCCATCTATACAGACCTCCATCAGGTTGCAAACTGAATATATTTTTTTCTGCATCTACCTCTGAAAAAATATTGGGCTTCTAGCTGTGTGTGGGACTTGTTGTATTAGTCCATCTATACTGACCTCCATCAGGTTGCAAACTGCAGATATTTTTTTCTTCATCTACCTCTGAAAAAATATTGGGCTTCTAGCTGTGTGTGGGACTTGTTCTATTAATCCATCTATACAGACCTCCATCAGGTTGCAAACTGAATATATTTTTTTCTGCATCTAGCTCTGAAAAAATATTGGGCTTCTAGCTGTGTGTGGGACTTGTTCTATTAATCCATCTATACAGACCTCCATCAGGTTGCAAACTGAATATATTTTTTTCTGCATCTACCTCTGAAAAAATATTGAGCTTCTAGCTGTGTGTGGGAATTGTTCTATTAATCCATCTATACAGACCTCCATCAGGTTGCAAACTGAATATATTTTTTTCTGCATCTACCTCTGAAAAAATATTTGGCTTCTAGCTGTGTGTGGGACTTGTTGTATTAGTCCATCTATACTGACCTCCATCAGGTTGCAAACTGAATATATTTTTTTCTGCATCTACCTCTGAAAGAATATTGGGCTTCTAGCTGTGTGTGGGACTTGTTCTATTAATCCATCTATACAGACCTCCATCAGGTTGCAAACTGAATATATTTTTTTCTGCATCTACCTCTGAAAAAATATTGGGCTTCTAGCTGTGTGTGGGACTTGTTGTTTTAGTCCATCTATACTGACCTCCATCAGGTTGCAAATTGAATATAATTTTTTTCTGCATCTAACCCAGCCAATAGTTTTGGCCTAATAGCACAGTTTGGCCACTCAGCTCTGCTCGGTTCCCATCCATTGTTTTTTTGTGCAAACAACTCCAGAGTTGTTAATTAGTTAACCACCAAAATGAGTGGAAAAAGGCCTGCTGCTGGTGGAAAGGGGAATAGGCGTGTTGGGAAGGGGAAAAAAGGTTGTGTCCGTGGGGTAGGTGTTAAAGCAACAGTAACATCTGCAGAAGAAAGACCATCTTCCAGCCAAACTAAAATGTCTACTTCTTTTAGCGGACAATGTGATAAGATCCCTTTCTTACGGCCACGCCAATCGCTACAAATTCCAGATGAGGCACAAAAACAGCAGGTGCTTCAACGCATATCAAGTGCTCCTTTAAGTGGGCTCTCCTCCACATCAACTTCAACATCACAAATACTCCAGTCCTCAAAGGTGTCACCCCAATCGCACTTGCTTGCTCACAGCTCCCAAATCTCCAGCTGCCCGTCTGAGTATGAGGTAGAACAGATGGTTGAGTCTGCAGAGCTGTTTACTCATACTATAGCCTGGGAATCAGAGGTCGACTCCAGCGCTTCTGTGAATCCAGACGAGGAAATGATCTGCACTGATGCCCAGAATCTTTATGAGTCGGATCCAGGACCAGACGCAGAAGGTTCTGACCATAATGTAGACCCTCATTCCCAAACTGTAACTCCTGTTGGTGGAGACAATGAGGAAGACGATGATAAGACTCAAATACCTGATTGGAGCGACAACTTTAGTTTTTTGTCAGGGCAGGAACAGGTTGGCTCTGAGGACGACGGGTGTGATAACGCACAGGGTGATGATGATGAGGATGGAGATCCCACTTACTGTCAACCCACAGTCAGCCAAGAGATGAGGTCAGCAGAGGAGGTGGAGGAAGATGCTAGTGACGACGAGGTCAGGTTGCGCCTTCCTGGACAGAGACGTAGTACTGGAAGCACGTCAACAACTGCATCCTCAAACACAACTCTGCCTCTCACCACAAGTCGTGGTGGCTCTTCAGGTCGCATGGGTGCTAAGCCTTGCATAGCCTGGGCATTTTTTCAGATCGATAAAGATGACCCAACTCGTGTTATCTGTAACATTTGTCAGCAAAAGCTAAGTAGAGGCCAAAAAATACATAGTTTGAGTACTTCATGCATGAACCGGCACATGGACATGAAGCATAAGTTGCAGTGGGAAGCTCAGTGTGCTACAATGCGGCCTAGCCGGCCGGGCCAACCACCGTCTGCCATATCTTGTGCATCCGCGGCCTCTTCATCCTCTGTGACTGGGGGGACAGCAGTCACACCTGTTTTGAGGCGCAGACCTGCCACCTCTTTACCCGCAACAGCCAGCGTGATTGGCAGGTCATCATTTTCTTTGGAGGTGATAACACCTGCTGGTGTTGAGCGCTGTCCGACATCGATAGCACCACCTTTGGATCAAGGCAACCTAACATGTCCACCTGCATCTTCCTCACAGACCGACAGTTTGCCGGGGACACCCTTATCAACCCCGTCTAAGGACAATAGCCAGCCCTCGGTCCCTCAGATGTGGACAAGTAAAAGACCATTTCCTCCTAGCCATGAGAAAGCTAAGAGGTTGAATTTCACCATCTGCAAGTTCTTGGCTACAGAAATGCTGCCTTTCCGCCTGGTGGACACAGAGGATTTTCGAGACCTTATGTCCGTCGCAGTGCCCCAGTACCAGATGCCCAGTCGGCACTACTTCTCAAAGAAAGGTGTGCCTGCGCTCCACCAGCATGTCGCACACAACATCTCCGCTTCTTTGAGAAACTCTGTGTGTGACAGGGTGCATTTCACCACAGACACTTGGACGAGTAGGCATGGACAGGGGCGTTACATGTCGCTGACTGGGCACTGGGTAACTATGGTGACAGCAGGACAAGGGGCTGCTGTCCAAGTCTTGCCGTCCCCACGAGTTGTGCGTCAATCCTCTTTATGTCAAAGTTCCTCCACTGCTTCTGCCTCCTCATCCTCCTCTCGGTCTTCCACCTGCACCCAAAGCCTGTCTGGTCATGCCACAAGCTTTCTAACTGCGCAGAAGGGATCCTGCACACCTCCTTACTATGCTGGCAGTAGGGCTCAACGTCATCAGGCGGTTTTTACATTGAAATGTCTGGGAAATGTGAGTCACACAGCTGAGGAGTTGTGGTCAGCTCTGGAGAACCAATTTCATGAATGGTTGTCTCCACTGGACCTGAAACCAGGGAAGGCCGTGTGCGACAATGCTGCAAACCTGGGTGCGGCCCCTCGCCGGGGCAATGTCACACACGTGCCTTGTATGGCTCACGTGTTGAACCTGGTTGTCCAGCAATTTTTAGCCCACTATGCCAGACTAGATGGCCTTCTGCAGAGGGCACGGTCGCTGTGTGCTCACTTTCGCCGTTCGCATCCCGCAGCTCAGCGACTTACATCTCTACAGAAGTCGTTGGGCCTGCCACTTCACCGGCTAAAATGCGATGTGCCTACCCCGTGGAATTCAATTCTGCACATGTTGCAGCGACTGTGGCAGCACTGACAAGCCCTGGTGCAATACGTTCTGACGTATAGCCTGGGCCAACGAGATCCAGAGGTGGGGCAAATCACGCTGGAGGAGTGGTCTCAGATCAGGGACCTATGCACCCTTCTGCACAGTTTTGAAATGGCGACGAAGATGTTTAGTGTTGACGATGCCATTATCAGCATGACTATTCCGGTGATTTACATGCTGGAGCACATGTTAAACAGAATTCGGAGTCAGGTGGTGGCACAAGAGGAGGTGGAGGAAGTAGAGGAGGAGGAGTTGTATGCGGAAGGGCTAACATCTGCAAGGTCCAGACGGTCGGCAGCACCAAGGCGGCAGGCATGTGAGAGTGGGGGAGATGGTTTTACCAGGGCGCATGGTAGCAGCCAAACTAGTGAGGAAGGTGCAGGAGCCCAGGAAGAAGTGGAGGATGAACTGATGGAAGACTCATCAGATGAGGGAGACCTTGATCACATTTCTGTTGTGCGAGGTTGGGGGGAGAGGACAGAGGAAGGAAGCATGATTGTTACCTCGCCACCAACACAACAGGGACTTGGTGCTCCTGGATGCGCAACACACATGAGTGCCTTCTTGCTGCACTACCTGCAACATGACCCTCGAATTGTGAGAATTAGAAATAATCCTGACTACTGGGTTGCCACACTGTTAGATCCCCGGTACAAAAGTAAATTTGCAGAAATTATTCCTGCCATAGAAAGGGATGCACGCATGCAGGAGTATCAGCAGAGACTGTTGCAGAATCTTACATGTGCTTTTCAACAAAATACCAGTGGTGCACGTAGTGAATCTCACAGTTCCAACTTGCCAACCGTGGGACCGTCAAGTGTTCAGCACTCAAACCGTAACAGAACCACAGTATCTGCTGGTAACATCAATTTTGCGGAATCATTTCACCACTTTTTTAGCCCATCCTTTGCAAGGCCACAGGAGACAAGAAGTCTGACACATAGTCAACGCCTAGAGACGATGGTACAGGAGTATCTCCAAGTAAACATTGAAGCCACGACTGTGTCACTGGACCCTTGCTCTTTTTGGGCTTCCAATCTGGATAAATGGCCGGAGCTAGCCACTTACGCCTTGGAGGTCTTGTCATGCCCCGCAACCAGCGTTCTGTCTGAACGTGTGTTCAGCGCTGCTGGTGGTGTGCTGACAGATAAGCGCACGCGGCTCTCCACTGATAATGTAGACAGACTCACGTTCATAAAGATGAACAAATCATGGATCCGAAACGACTTTTCTACCCCTGTGTCATCCTGGGGAGAGTAAAAGCTTGATGATTGGTTAAAATCACCCTACCAACCGTTTTAAGCTTTCAAATTACTAATCATGTTTATCTGTATCTTGGCTGGAAAATAATTTGGGCTTTGTAGCAGTGTGCAGCACTGATTCTATTAGGCCATCTATAATAAGCTCCACCAGATTTAAAATTACTAATCATGTTTATCTGTATCTTGACTGGAAAATAATTTGGGCTTTGTAGCAGTGTGCAGCACTGATTCTATTAGGCCATCTATAATAAGCTCCACCAGATTTAAAATTACTAATCATGTTTATCTGTATCTTGACTGTAAAATAATTTGGGCTTTGTAGCAGTGTGCAGCACTGATCCTATTAGGCCATCTATACTAAAGCTTCACCAGATTTAAAATTAATAATAATTTTTAGCTGCATCTAGCCCGGAAAATAATTTTGGGGCTCCGAGATGCGCAAGACACATAAGTGCCTTCTTGCTGCACTACCTGCAGCATGACCCTCATATTGTCAGAATTCGAAGTAATCATGACTACTGGGTTGCCACACTCTTAGATCCCCCAAACTTTTTGATCAACCTTTTCATTTTAATAAAGACCAAAAAAATGGTCATTTTTGAAATTATAAGCGTTAGCAGGTTGTTAGAAACTGAAATCAAACAGTTTTCAACTCAAAACTTTATTCTAGGTGATGTTACATTTTCACATAGGACCCCTTGTTCGAAAGGAGCTTCTGAACTCTCTCGTCCATTGAATTTGTCAGGTTTTGGATGGTTTCTGCTTCAATTGTTTTGCATGAGGACAGAATACCCTCCCAGAGCTGTTGCTTAGATGTGAACTGCCTCCCGCCATCATAGACACTCCTTTTAATGATGCTCCAAAGGTTCTGAATGGGGTAGAGGTCAGGGGAGCATGGGGGTCACACCATAAGTTTGTCCCCTTTTATGCCCATATCAGCCAGAGATGCAGATGTTTTATGTGCAGCATGAGATGGTGCATTATCATGCAGAAAAATGATCTTGCTGTGAAATACACGGTTCTTCTTCTTGAACCATGGCAGGAAGTGCTGTTTGAGAAAATCCACATACATTATGGAGTTCATCTTTAGCGCCTTCAGGGATCCTAAAGGGGCCGACAATCTCTCTCCCCATGATTCCAGCCCAAAACATTACTCCACCTCCTCCTTGTTGGCGCTGTAGCCGTGTTTGCGTGGGGAGTCCATCAACCAGCCATCCTCCACTCCATCCATCTGGACCATCGAGCGCTGCACGGCACTCATCCGTGAACAAAACAGTTTTGAAATCAGTCTTCATGTAATGTTTGGCCCACTGGAGCCGTTTCTGCTTGTGTGAAGTGGATAGAGGAGGTCGACAGGATGGCGTATGCACAGCTGCAAACCTCTGAAGGACCCTGCATCTTGTTGTTCGGGGGACGTTGGAGGCACAAGCAGCTTCAAAAACTTGTCTGCTGCTATGACAAGGCTTTTTTGCCGCTGCTCTTTCAACCTGACGTAATTGCCTGTAGGAAAGAGTCCTCAATTTGCCCTTATCAGCACGCACACGTGTGTACTGTGAATCAGCTACATACTTCTTGATTGCCAAGACACTTCATCCTGATCATCGCACAATGTTGATTGTAGTCATGCCTTGACCTAAACACTCCACAATTTGTTGCTTCTCAGCAGCCGACACATCCTTTTTCTTTCCCATTTTGGCAGAAAATGTAGGCTGCTTAATAATGTGAGACAGCCTTCTTAAGTAGTCTTGCCTTTCATTGGACACACCTGCCAAACTAATTAGCACAGGTGTCTGCAATTGCTTACAGTGATATAAAGAGCCCTGACACACATCACCATCAATGAGTTTAACTGACAAACAAACAAATTCTTCCCTTATCACTCCTAAACACTTTTTGCATAATAATTTGGAACACAGTGTACATGTGCTTTTCCACAAAACACCAGTGGTTCACGTAGTGAATCTTACAGTTCTAACTTGCCAACCGTGGTCTGTATGGAGTTGTTCAATAAAGGGCCCAAAATTAAGATAACATAGATGGGAGAGGTCTCTATGAATAGGAATTCCTAAGTATTTGATACCCTGTGAGGGCCAGGCAAAGGGAAAGTTGGACTGGATGGAATCCTATATGGATTTGGGGAGGGAGACATCGAGGGCCTCAGACTTCGCTGCATTGATTTTAAAATTTGACCATGTAACAAAGTGATCTATTTCAGCCATAACAGCATGGATGGATATATGTGATTGAGTGATATATACTAGGACATCATCAGCAAATAGAGAGCACTTGTACTCGGTGCCTCCCACCTCAATCCACCTAATATTGGGGTTATGGCGAATTGATGAGAGCAGGTGCTCCGTCAGTAGGATGTATCAGAGAGGGGAAAGAGAACATCCCTGCCTTGTCCCATTGGTGATTGTGAAAGGTGATGAAAATGTTCTGACGCGCCCCCTGGGCCTTGGGACACCCGGAGCCGGACCCTTTTTGGTGGATGCTGGTGGTTGTAGTCTCCGTGGCGGCATCCCGGTTCCGTGGCTCAGGGCGGTCAAACCAGTGGCGGAACTATTTATGTGGTTTTGATGTTTAAATGTCCGACTACGCCACCCGTGGATTGCGGTCAGAGTGAACCGCCGCTCCAGGGCAGACCGCTGAGGCTGGTGTTGTGGGTGCAGAAGAGCGTAGCATAACTCCCCACGGGAGGAGTATAGCCTCAGGGCAGTGTATGCGGAGGATGGGGGTGATGGTGCAGGGCAGCAGCAGTAATGACACGGAGTCAGTGATGCAGTCCAGGGCCTTGACTCACAGTTCTTATTATCCAGACCACGTCTGCAGGTAACGGCTGCCCACGTCGTACTGTGCTCACCAGGTGAGGGGCTCAGACAACTCCCAGATAACTTTGGAGTGCTTCACAGGACCCCCTTTGTGTGTCCTTTGTCTGGCCTTTCTTACCAACCCTTCTGTCCGGCTGCCTCGGGCCTCCTCTTGGTAAACTTGGCGCCAGTTTCCCTGACCCTATGTGCTGCCTTCCTAGCGGGTGTAGCGAGGGGCTGCACCACATAAAATGTCACAGCCTCCTGTTTCTAGCTGAGGGTCGTTTCCTGCCTCCACTAGTTTCGGGGACCGGTCTCCCCCTTTGGCCTGACCCCTCCACGCAGGTGGATTCGGGCGTGCGGTGGCGACTCGCCCGTCCGCACCCCTGAGATCCCTTCGTTCCTCGTTCCTGGAGCCTTCTCCGCTCCTCTTCCTTCCTTCTCCCTCTTCCAGGCCTGGGCCTCTGTTACTAGGCCCGCCTCCGGAGCAGAGCTCATTCAGAGCCCCTGCTCCCTGCCACTTCTGCTCAGACTTCTCTGCACTGAACTAAGATGGTGCCCACCTTTTATACTCCCTTCTCAATGCACCCAGGAACTGCTTCCTCCCTGCTCCTGCACTACAGGGTTCCCCTTCCTCAGTGTTCCCTCCCCCCACTCCAGCCAGGGACAGGGACTGTCGTGCCCATCTCAGGGGCATATTGGTCGCCCTGCCCCACGGCAATGTGGTGTAATGCATGCAGGTGTCGGGTCCTGATCCACACTACATCCTTACCTGAGAGTGGGATATCACACCTCTGGGTGAGGTGCAATACCTCTGTAGCAACCGAGCCCTCAGGGTGCTACAGTTCCATTTATCTTCAGCCTAGGTGACGTATTGCGATACAGGGCCGTGATTTTGGCTATAAAAGGGTCCCCTAGACCCCTACCCCAAGCTTTTTAAGAGAATCATATATGGCGTGCCAGGAGACTCTATGGAATGCTTTCTCAGCATCCAACGAGAGTATCTAATTACAAATTTTTAACTGCATCTAGCCCAGGAAATACTTTGTGCCTAGTAGCAGGGTCTGCTAGTCAGCGGATTATCCCGGCTGTTAAGCAAGCTACACCACCTGTAGTTTGGACACTTCATTTTTTCAAAGGAAATGCTTCGGGACCACGGGATACTCAGTGAAGAGCATCAGGAGGCACCCCAAGGCATAGGGGCTCGGACTGGCAGTAGGATGCCTTGTGGTGGACAGCCGAGCTCGATCCTTGTAAAAGCTTTTTAACTGCAGCAGCTTTAGTGGACGCTACTGGAGCTGGAATTACGCGGCTGCTGGCATGAGACTTGCCCTCCAATAGATCCATGTAAATGGATTTAAAGTGTATTTATTCAAATTAGAGAGACAATTTAAATTAAAAAGCTTAGAGCTGCCTCCACCACAGGGGGGCTCGCTCGACCCACCAGCGGACAGGCACCAGTATTGGGAGAGGGGGGCTGGCCGTCAGGGTTCACCGCGGCTCTGGCACAAACCCGGCGACACGGAGGTGGCACGGGCAGGAGCGGACTGAACGTGTCGGCTTCTCACTTTTTGGATTTTAGAAGGGCATGACATGCCTATATCTGTGTCTCCCCCTCCTTTTACTCCTCCACCTCTTTTCTTTTCGCATGACTATATGTACTTGTCACTTTTCCATGTGTTAGTTGTGTCTTCTGAGCAGTTTGTCAGCTTTTGGACACCTTTGAAGGTGTTTTCTATGTGTTTCTATGTGTTTTTGTTTGCCTGCCATTGGTTTTAACGGTGTTCGAAGGTGTTCGACGAACAGTTCGACGAACAGTTCGGCGAACACACGGGTGTTCGACGAACCGAACCGAACTCGAACACTACGGGGGTGGCTCAACACTAATACTGACCTCCATCAGGTTGCAAATTAAAAATAATTTTTATCTGCATCTACCTCTGAAAAAATATTTGGGCTTCTAGCAGTGTGTGGGACTCATTGTATTAGGCCATCTATACCAAGCTCCACCAGCTTTGAAATTAATAATAATTTTTAGCTGCATCTAGCCCTGAAAATAATTTTTCCCAATAGTGGTAGCAATAGAAATATGGGGCGCGCACCTGGCTAACAAAAATATACGCTTCATAACACAAAACACCAGCCTAGCGCACTGCATTAATAAGATGGCATCATCGTCTCTCCCAGTGCTAGGCCTACTACGCAGGCTAGTATTCCTGTGCCTAAAACACAATGTATGGGTCCGCGCTAGCCACTATGCTGAGGGGTATAAAGCTGCTGCTAACGCTTTATAACAATTCAATTGGCAGATTTTCACAGAGCTCTTCCACAACGCCCACCCATCGGGCAACAGTTGCCCACCCTCCCTATGGGATCTAGTGGCGAATAGTTGATGCCAATAATCAGAGCGTCAGTTGCCCCGTCAACGTGGCAAGCATACGGTAAGGCATGGGAAGAGTGGACACGACTAGTAGCAGGCAGACGGGTTGACCAATGTGAACAAGCCAGATCACAAGTCACCATAGAATTTCTCCACCAGCTAATGATGAGGGGCATATCAGGGGCGTCAGCGCAGCGGTGTCTGACCGGAGTAGCATTTCACTTCCAACTACTGAATTGGGGAGATGTGACAAAGATTCATCATCAGACAATCCATAAAAGGGTGGAAAAGGGGTCAGCCAAGTCAGGAATGTAGACATCCCGTCCCGTGTCACTAAAACTGATTTCTCACATCTTATCCCTAACACCATTAACATGACACTCACAATTTGAAGCAACACTAATGTCTACTGCATTTGTGATCGCCTTCTTCGGGGCGCTATGTATAAGCGAATTAGTCCCTCAATCCAAAATTACCATCAGTGGACGCTTATTACACCAGGAAGTAGTCATAGCCAATAATGCAATACGTGTACGCATACACCAATCGAAAACGGTTCCAGCGGGCAGGGGTACTTGGGTACTTCTAAAACCCACAAACGGTACACTGAGTCGGGTAACAATAGTAAAAACAGATCTAACCATCAGATCACAAAGTAATTTCTTCGTATCACACATTGATGGAACGCCATTATCAAGATACCTGTTCCAAGCTATATTTAATAAATGCATAACATTGGCAGGGAACCACCCCAAAGATTACGGGACACACTCATTCCGCATAGGTGCGGCCACGGAAGCAGCAAGAGCAGGACTGTCAGAAACGGAAGTTCAGAGGATAGGGAGATGGCGATCCACGTGTTTGGCGAGATACATAGGACCGGACTTGATATCCTAACGTGGTTTGTTTCTTTTACAGGTGACGCTAAGCCAACAGTGTGAGTGATAGGCCACTCGTATATATATTGGGCACAAAAAAGGGCGAAAGTCCGCCCAGGCGGGAGGAAATTAGAGTTTCATAACACATATTTTAACTGGAGAGGTATTAGAGGCCTGCTATGGCCACAGGTACTAATGGAGGTAATCAAGGTAGGGAGAGAGGCAAGAGGTCCGGTCATCTTAGTTATACAGGCCGGGGGAAACAACCTACGTCATCACAAGAGCGCATAACTAATGGCAATAATGAAACTAGACACTGAGCGCTTCAGAGAATTTTTCACAAAATTAGCTATAGTATGGTCAGAGATTGTGCCGATAGCGGTATGGCAAGGTGCGCGAGACATCACGGCCATCGAATGGACAAGGCGGGTAATAAATATTCGGATGGCAAAATTTAGAAGAGACAGAGGCGGTGTAGTGATACGACACCGACAACTGGAAGGAGATAAAGCAGGCCTCATACGGCCCGACGGTGTTCACTTAATAGATATTGGACAGGACATATTCCTGTCAGGACTCCAGGACGGAGTGGAACAAGCGTTAAGAGTGATGGGTGGGGGTCAGAGTCCTGCATACGAGTACGCTGGATTCTCCGTGGCCTGGAAATAGAAAGGACATGTCGGAGAGTTACACTTGTTGGCCAACTTGCCGGAGTGGGGACCCAGGGCATGCTGCAACAAGCTGAATTATTTTAGAAATAAAATGCCTTTCTAATGGAATGAGTATAAAGAATTAATAAAGCTGTGACCGATCCTCACCCATCCAGTTGTAAGAGTTACATTATTGGGTTGTCCATGAAAGGGGGGCGGTAGGGGGGCTGAGCATCTGGGTTTGGTTGGGGGTCCCCACAGTCTGCCTAGGCTAGATTAATTTAAAAATTCTTATTAGATACACAGGCGGTGCAGCTTGCTTCGCAGCTGGGCTACTACGCCCAAAGTATTGCCTAGGCTAGATGCAGTTAAAAATTCTACGCTGACTAGCAGACACTGAAGATTTGGAGCAGACCTCTGAGTAAACAGCTCTTCAGACTCAACCATCTGTGTTACCCCAAGCCATAGTGTATGTAGTTTCTTACAGTTAAAAGGGGGGGGTGCGACCCAACCCACCTGGAATTGACGATGCCAACGTCACGTAAGACACAGCAAGGGGACTCCCAAAATTGTGGCACAGACACCACTTAACCCTAGAACGCATACCTGTGGCCTTGCAGGCCCGCCCAGTTAATTGTTTTCTATTTTCTGCAAGATTGCTTTAGTTAGAATTTTGAAACTCTAGGTATTCTTCATGTATATAGTTGTTTGTCATTTGAGTTTGAGTTATTCCATGTTATTTGCACACGGGCCTAAAGGGCCCCAGGTATGTGAAAGTGTAGATTTTTATGGTCATGCGTTCTAGGGTTAAGTGGCATCAATTGCCCCACTGTTGCTTAAAACGGTTGGTGAGGTGATTTTACCAAATCCCCAAGCTTTTAGTCTCCCAAGGATGACACAGGGGTAGAAATGTCCTTGCGAATCCATGATTTGTTCATCTTTATGAACGTGAGTCTGTCTACATTCTCAGTGGACAGCCGCTTGCGCTTATCTGTCAGCACACCACCAGCAGCGCTGAACACACGTTCAGAGAGAACGCTGGCTGCATGGCATGACAAGATCTCCAAGGCGTGAGTGGCGAGCTCCGGCGATTTTTCAAGATTGGAATACCAAAATGAGCAAGGGTCCAGTGACACAGTCATGGCTTCGATGTTCACTTGGAGATTCTCCTGTACCATCCTCTCTAGGCATTGACTATGTGTCAGACTTCTTGTCTCCTGTGGCCTTGCAAAGGATGGTCTAAAAAAGTGGTGAAACGATTCCACAAAATTGCTGTTACCAGCAGATACTGTGTTACTGTTACTGTTTGAGTGATGAAGACTCGACAGTCCCACCGTTGGCAAGTTAGAACTGTGAGATTCACTACGTGCACCACTGGTGTTTTGTGAAAAAGCACATGTAAGATTCTGCAACAGATACTCCTGCATTCGTCAATACCTTTTAATGGCAGGAATTATTTCGGCAAATATACTTTTGTACCGGGGATCTAAGAGTGTGACAACCCAGTAGTCGGGATTACTTCGAATTCTGACATTCCGGGGGTCATGTTGCAGGTAGTGCAGCAAGAAGGCACTCATGTGTCTTGCGCATCAAGAAGGACCAAGTCCTTGTTGTGTTGGTAGCGAGGTAAGAATCATGCTTCCTTCCTCTGCCCTCTCCCTCCAACCTCGCACAACAGAAATGTGATCAAGGTCTCCCTCATCTGATGAGTCTTCCATGCCCATTGCCAGTTCGTCCTCCACTTCTTCCTCGGCTCCTGCACCTTCCTCAACAGTTTGGCTGCTACCATGCGCCCTGGTTAATCCCTCTCCCCCACCCTCCCTTGCCTGCCGCCTTGGTGCTGCCAACCGTCTAGACCTTGGAGATGTTATCCCTTCCGCATACGACTCCTCCTCTACTTCCTCCACCTCCTCTTGGCCCACCACCTGACTCCGAATTCTGTTTAACATGTGCTCCAGCATGTAAATCACCTTAATAGTCATGCTGATAATGGCATCATCAGCACTAAACATCTTCGTCGCCATTTCAAGACTGTGCAGAAGGGTGCATAGGTCCCTGATCTGAGACCACTCCTCCAGCGTGATTTGCCCCACCTCTGGATCTCGTTGGCACAGGCTATACGTCAGAACGTATTGCACCAGGGCTTGTCAGTGCTGCCATAGTCGCTGCAACATGTGCAGAGTTGAATTCCACCGTGTCGGCACATCGCATTTCAGCCGGTGAACTGGCAGGCCCAACGACTTCTGTAGAGATGTAAGTCGTTGAACTGCGGGATGCGAACGGCGGAAGTGAGCACACAGCGACCGTGCACTCTGCAGAAGGCCATCTAGTCCGGGATAGTGGGCTAAAAATTGCTGGACAACCAGGTTCAACACGTGAGCCATACAAGGCACGTGTGTGACATTGCCCCGGCGAAGTGCCGCACCCAGGTTTGCAGCATTGTCGCACATGGCCTTCCCTGGTTGCAGGTCCAGTGGAGACAACCTTTCATGAAACTGGGTCTCCAGAGCTGACCAAAACTCCTCAGCTGTGTGACTCACATTTCCCAGACATTTCAAAGTAAACACTGATGCGTTGAGCCCTGCAGCCAGCATAGTAAGGAGGTGTGCAGGATTCCTTCTGCGCAGTTAGAAAGCAGGTGGCATTACCAGACAGGCTTTGGGTGCAGGTGGAGGACCGAGAGGAGGTTGAGGAGGCAGAAGCAGTGGAGGAAGTTCGACATAAAGAGGATTAACACACAACTCGTGGGGACGGTAAGACTTGGACAGCAGCCCCTTGTCCTGCTGTCACCATAGTTACCCAGTGCCCAGTCAGCGACATGTAACGCCCTGTCCATGCCTTCTCGTCCAAGTGTCTGTGGTGAAGTGCACCCTGTCACACACAGAGTTTCTCAAAGAAGCGGTGATGTTGTGTGCGACATGCTAGTGGAGCGCAGGCACACCTTTCTTTGAGAAGTAGTGCCGACTGGGCATCTGGTACTGGGGCACTGTGACGGACATAAGGTCTTGAAAATCCTCTGTGTCCTCCAGGTGGAAAGGCAGCATTTCTGTAGCCAACAGCTTGCAGATGGTGAAATTCAACCTCTTAGCTTTCTCATGGCTAGGAGGAAATGGTCTTTTACTTTTCCACATCTGAGGGACCGAGGGCTGGCTGTTGTGCTTAGATGGTGTTGAGTAGGGTGTCCCCGGCAACTGCCGGTCTGTGAGGAAGATGCAGGCGGACATGTTAGGTTGCCTTGATCCAAAGGTGGTGCTCTCGATGTCGGAGAGCGCTCAACACTAGCAGGTGTTTCCACTTCCCAATGAACTGACGACCTGCCAATCACACTGGCTGTTGCGGGTAAAGAGGTGGCAGGTCTGCGTCCAAAAACATATGTGACTGCTGTCCCCCCAGTCACAGAGGATGAAGAGGCTGCGGATGCACAAGATGGGGCAGACGGTGGTTGGCCCAGCCGGCTAGGCCGCATTTTAGCACAGTGAGCTTCCCACTGCAACTTATGCTTCATATCCATGTGACGGTACATGCATGAAGTACTCAAACTATGTATTTTTTGGCCTCTACTTAGCTTTTGCTGACAAATATTACAGATAACACGAGTTGGGTCATCCTTAACGATCTGAATAAATGCCCAGGCTATGCAAGGCTTAGAGCCCATGTGACCTGAAGAGCCACTACGACTTGTGGTCAGAGGCAGAGTTGTGGTTGAGGATGCAGTTGTTGACGTGCTTCCAGTACTCCGTCTCTGTTCAGTAAGGCGCAACCTAACCTCGTCGTCAATAGCATCTGTGATGCCCCGCTGCGCTTGGTATCACAGATCCTACAAGAGTGCATTGATGGAATCCTCCACAAGAGGCCCCCATAAACATTCACACATCTCCACCTTCCACCTCAGACCAGCAGAGGGATCCCGTTAGGGATATAAATAGGGAAGGTGGAGCTAGGCAGTTCAGTTCCTCTGAAGAGTTCCTGCAGTAGAGAAGCCTAAGAGAGGTCAGTCTGCAGTAGAGCTCAGTCTAGTCTAGAGAACGCAGTTAATAGTTCAGCAGTGGAGCACGAGGCTCCTGCTTTCTAGATTCAGGGAGCCCAGATAGAGCTTAAGGTGTGCCGGTGCCGTAAGATCAGTGAAGCGCGGCAAGCTGCCGTTAGTGTGTATAGCCTAGTGAGGGCCCGAGTAGGCCGAAGGCGAGTGGCGAGTTAGTACATAAGGGGCAGAGGAGCTTAACCAGCTCACCCCGAAGAATTTACCGGACACAGGATCCGAGCTTACCGGTATCTCTATGACCCAGTAAGGCATAACCGGAATCCCTGGAGAACTACAAGTCCCAGGATCGCTAAGGTGCTGATATGTAACAGAGCCAGGAGACGCTTAGGCCCCGCATACTGGGAGCGTGAACTCCAAGAGAAGGCCCTACCACAAGGTCAGCCAGCGCAGGACAGAGACAAAGATAGGCCTAGCTCCAGGCAGGTCAGAAACTTACTACGCAGAGGCAAGAAACAGGAGGCCCTACACCCGCTCATTGGGGAGGATCCTGATATGCACCCTTCACCCTACAGTGCTCCGGGATGTGCCTGAATTTCCACCAGTAAAAGGTACTGAAGTGACTACCGTGTCCGTTCCCGTTCTTGCTCTGACCCAGCTGGGTCTCGCCTGTCCTGCATTCCCCCTGCATACGCTGCCCTGAGACCTAGCTCCACCTGTGGGGAGCTATACCATCGAGCTGCCTTATTACCGGCCTCAGTGGACTGCTGCAGCGCTGGTGCTTGTCACCAGATACCACAAATGGCGTCATGAGCTCTTATAAAATTAACAATTATCCACCCTTTTAAAGAGAGACCCCAGGGTACGGGCCAGGGAGCCGACCACCGCCACATCCCCAAGGCCAGTCAAATGCCCGGGTACCGAGTCATCCCCATCCCCAGGGCTAGTCACATCCTCCTCCACCTCCTCTGCTGACCTCATCGACTGTCTGACTGTGGGTTGACAGTAAGTGGGATCTCCAACCTCGTCATCATCACCCTGTGTGTTATCACACCCGTCGCCCTCAGAGCCAACCTCTTCCTGCCCTGACCGAAAAGTCAAGTTGTCGCTCCAATCAGGTATTTGAGTCTCATCATCGTCTTCATCATTGTCTCCACCAACAGGAGTTACAGTTTGGGAACAAGGGTCTACATTATGCTCAGAACCTTCTTCATCTGGTCCTGGATCCAACTTATAAAGATTCTGGGCATCGGATCAGATCATTTCCTCATCTGGATTAACAGAAGCTCTGGAGCAGACCTCCGTTTCCCAGGCTATAGTATGAGTAAACAGCTGGGCAGACTCAGCCATCTGTGTTACCCCATACTCAGACGGGCAGCTGGAGACTTGGGAGCTGTGAGGAAGCAAGTGCGATTGGGGCGACACCTCTGAGGACTGGAGTATTTGTGATGTTGAAATTGAGGTGATGGAGAGCCCACTTGAAGGAGCACTTGATATCCGTTGAAGCACCTGCTGTTTTTGTGCCTCATCTAGAATTTGTAGCGATGGGTGTGTCCGTAAGAATGGGATCGTATCACATTGTCCACGAAAAGAAGTCGACATCTTAGTTTGGCTGGAAGATGGTCTTTCTTCTGCAGATGTTACTCCCCCCCCACCGTGGGGGGCCTCGACCCACCGGCGGACAGACACCAATATTGGGATAGGGGGGCTGGCCGTCAGGGTCCACCGCGGCTCTGGCACAAACCCGGCTACACAGAGGTGGCACAGGCAGGAACAGACTGGCCGTGTCGGCTTCTCACTTTTTGGATTTTAGAAGGGCATGACATGCCTATATCTGTGTCTCCCCCTCCTTTTACTCCTCCACCTCTTTTCTTTTCACATGACTATATGTACTTGTCACTTTTCCATGTGTTAGTTGTGTCTTCTGAGCAGTTTGTCAGCTTTTGGACACCTTTGAAGGTGTTTTCTATGTGTTTCTATGTGTTTTTGTTTGCCTGCCATTGGTTTTAACGGTGTTCGAAGGTGTTCGACTAACAGTTCGACGAACAGTTCGGCGAACACACGGGTGTTCGACGAACCGAACCGAACTCGAACACTACGGGGGTGGCTCAACACTAGTCATAAGTAACCATATCCTGTGGATAAATACTTTCTTTGCAGCACCCAATAATATCTAGTATATATAGTTGATATGCAACAACAATTCCGAAAAAGTTGGGACACTGTGTAAAATGTAAAAATTACAAGAATGCAAATATTTGGAAATCTCTTATAGCCATATTTTATTCACAACAGAACAGAGATCACAGATCAGAAGGAGAATTTTAGACATTTTTCCATTTAATTTGGAAAAGATAACTAATTTAGAAATTAATGGCAGCAACACATCTTAAAAAACTGTTGGGACAAGGCCATGTTTACCATTGTGTAACCTCCCCTCTTTTTTTGCCGGACTTTTCATTTCACAATGTACCAAATATTTTCTTTTGTGTAAAAGTCTGAACCGCTGGTAGCAAGTTCATCACCCAAACTCTTCTTCTATGAAGCCATGCAGTTGTCATGGATGCAGTATGAGGTTTAGCATGATCTTGCCAAAATATGTAAGGTCTTCCTTGAAATAAATGTTCTCTGGATGGCACGTATGTTGTTCTAAAACCTCTTTATACCGCTCAGCACTGATAATGCCATTCATGATGAGTAAGCTTCCTGTGCTACAGGCACTTATGCCACTCCAAGACATCAGATGTGCAGGAACTGTGCACTGATAACAAGCTGGTTGGTCCCTCTTCTCTTGTGTCCACAGGACACAGTGTCTGTGATGTCAATTAATAATTCCAAATTTTGATTCACCCAGTGTCTCAACTTTTTGGAAATTGAATTATATGTTGACAACTGATACAGCATGGGTATTTATGAGTAACAATAACAGAATCAGAAGAGATCCATAAAAGATAGGCCCATAAGTAGAAATATTCATTGATAAATATAATACCAGCTGACCTATTTTGCCATTTTTGTGTTTACCTTATGATGCATTGTTAAATTGTTCCTATATTATTTATTTAGCACCATTGATTCCTATAGTCTTTTTGCTTTTTGCAAACATCATTTTTGTATTTGGTTCAATTCACAAACTCTGTGTTTGCATATTCCTGAGCCTCTTTTTTGTTTAAAAGATCATTAGTCTTTTTAATTCAGTATAAAAGTGAGTTGAAGATCCCATCCTAATATGTAGTAGTTGTAATAATAATAAATAATAATAATATTAGCAAATACCTCCAATTGCAAATGTAGTATAGTTCTTCTAATTTTCTATGTTACTTACCCCATGTGCAGGGCATTGCAGTAGCTTATGTATCCATGGTTACAACCACTCATATAGGGACAGTTAGTTAGCTGTTAGAGGTAATAACCATGGATACCTAAGTTACTGTAATGCCCTGCACATGGGGCATGCAACATAGTAAATCAGAAGAACTATACTACATTTCTAATTGGAGGTATTTGCTAATATTAAGCAATAATATTACATTGAGCAAATGACCTGTTCTTTTACTGTAATTGACAAATACATGAGAAAAAATGTTATTAGTCTATACTATGGCTCAAACTCTATTGTAATATGTATTTGATTGCAGTTGTATACAAGACATATAGGAGCATTTTTTAATATAAATCTATGGTAGACATACTATAAGAAAATAAATACCATATGCATTCTTTTGCAAATGATTTTCTATCCTTTTTATTAGACTTTTTTAACCTGTCTAAACATAAACACCATTTATAGAAATGTAAACTTATTCTTCTTAATATTGAAAAGAGGTTGTTCGTTTTTAGGGAAAATTGGCTTAGAATTAACATAATTTACTTGAAGCAAGTGATCGGCTGATGAAGTCACGTGTTATAGAGTGGAAGTCAATGATGCAGCCCTATAAACAAAAATGGGGAGACGTGGAGAAGTGGCACTGGGGAATCAGGGTCAGCTATGTAATGCTTAGTTTATTACTATAAAGCATTACTTACATATAGGACAAATTGGCCTAAGACCAAAAACCGTATATCAGAATTGATCTTTCAAGTATGTTAAGTGTTTTTTTTCTACTTTGGACAACCCCTTTTTAAATTAGCTGACCCTCTAATCTAATCTTCTAGAGATGCAGATTTTTAGTTTTTTTTTCTCTATAGTATTTCTATATCATCTGTGTAATACATGGATATGCTTGATTTTAAGGATTGGAATTGGCCCAAAACAATAAACCATTTAAATATGATTTCTTGGGTTTATGAACTATGAAAAAACACCACAATATAAAGCTAAGAAATTTATAATTGAATTGTTTAATTATAATGTTTTCAAGGAATCCCCTGGTGATGCCATTTCATTTTCTAGTACGAGTGACCTCAGTGATTGGATAGAATCCAATACAAGGTAAAAACAAAGTTTCTAATTGATAACCTATAATAAAACATCTTTAGTTTCGTTATCATTCCGTCTTCCTTATTTTTGATTTATTGTTCAATAAAATGTATTGGCTGTCACAATGAGCTTTATTAGATTTACACAACAATTACCATATTCAATGATTATTATCTATTATATTTTTTAACACACTAACATAATTTATTATAGGATTAGTTATTATAGGACATTCTGACCCTTGTAAACCTCACTTGAATATCTTTTCATTCTATTTTCCATTCTTCAACTTTGTTTGTTCTCATTCTAATAGTTGTTTTCTTCCATATCTTTTCAGTTTGCCTCCACTTCTGTGCTTTTCTTCTCCTCTTTCTTAGTATGTAAAGGGGTTTAGTAAGACTACGATGGTTTTTAAATAACTTTATATCCATTTCTAACATTAGGTATTTTTGTAACATACCTTACTAATAGATCAGCCATATTTCTTATGGGTCCCATGATGGTAAGACCCCACTTCTGACAACATGCCATATCAAGGTATATAATTTGTTAGCTACCCAGGCCTTCCTTCGATATATATTTTTTCATAAGTGACTCCACGTACATGGTCAGTCTGATATTCAAAGTGTATTCAACAGTGTGCATGTGTTGTGAGAAAGCATCCATATTAGTAATGGGTGAAACCATAAATGAGATCACCGGGGTTCATCAGCTGATGAACTCCTGTGAACTTTCTCATCGCAGCTCAGTGCTACACACTGCCTGTGTCAGTTTGTAGCTGGCTGCCAGGGACAGCAGCCACATCAACTGATGTGACTGGTCTACAAGTGATCCATATCGTCGTGGGACAGTATGGATAATGGTGGATAGGTGAGTATTATGGTGCTTTTTGAGTTTTGATTTTTCACAGGGAACAAGGGCTTCAGGGATTAGTTGTTAAGATGAGTATAACTGTGTTTTTATTTTTATTTCAATATTTATCTAATAATTTTAACTTTTTTTTTTACTTGGAGCACAAGCGCCGGCTGATGACTACTCTTATCAGCGGTGCCTGCTCTTGCTGTTATCAACGACGGCAGGTATAGGCTGAAGGGAGTAGTAGTCTCTCATCAGCCAATGCCTTTGACCAGCTTTTTTCCCGCCGGCCATAGTCACAGCTGCGGACTCATCTGACAGAGTGATCCCAAAGCGCTCTGGCCAGTACTAACAAACTTACTGCTGACCAGAGCCCTTGATGTTTCTCGCGCTGTCACATACATGACAGCGCAGGAAACACCCGATGTCCGGAATGCCGAACACAAACAGTAACACAGACTTCCTGGAGAAGTCTGTGTCCGGGGTCTGTGCCCGAACACTAGGTGTTCAGTACGGACCCTGAACTTTACTGTTCGGGTTCAACCATCTCTAATCCTTTTGAGAACATGTACAGTACAGACCAAAGTTTGGACACACCTTCTCATTTAAAGACATTTCTGCATTTTCATGATTATGAAAATTGTACATTCACACTGATGGCATCAACACTATGAATTAACACTTGTGGAATTATATACTTAACAAAAAAGTGTGAAACAACTGAAAATATGTCTTATATTCTAGGTTCTTCAAAGTAGCCACCTTTTGCTTTGATGACTGCTTTGCACACTCTTGGCATTCTCTTGATGAGCTTCAAGAGGTAGTAACCGGAAATGGTTTTCACTTCACAGGTGTGCCCTGTCAAGTTTAATAAGTGGGATTTCTTGCCTAATAAATGAGGTTGGGACTAGAGATGAGCGTTGTTCTACTCGAACTGTTCGCCAATCTCAAATTCGAGCTGTTTTGGGCGGTGTTCGAGCCGGTCGGCGAACACGAACAATTTGAGAAAAATTCGGCTGTTCGAGGTTATGTTCGATAACTGTTCGTGCACCAAAATCATAACTGGATTTTTTCTCAGTAATGATGAAAATTAATGTTAATACGCAGTTTGAGTGTACAGCGGGGCGGGGGGAGGGGGAGGGGATGGATCTCTGCAGGAACAATGAAGATCTCCATTTTTTTTTCTCTTTCCCGCATTTGCAGTAGGGAGGTGCAATCTGTCAGCCTATCAGCAGCGCACACACGGAGCGAAGTGCTTTTTTTCACACAAGCAAGGGCATGTGTGATTGGCAGTGTATGTCACATGTCCTTGCCCTATAAGACCAAGCCATTTTCCCCGTCGCCACCATTTTCTCACTGCTGCAGCTGCGTGTTAGACGGCACCGCTGTTGCTGTGTGCGCTATACCTTGTTAATTTCAAGCCAATTTTCGCACAAATATACAGATAGCTTGGGAGTAGGGAATAGTTGTGATTGCAGTCCTTTTAAGGACTAGGTTACAGCATTTCCTACGACTTTTATCAGGCAGGTCTGTGCTCTTAAATAGATAGATTGTGGGAGTAAAGACTAATTGTAATTGGAGTCCTTTTCAGGACTAGGTTACATCAGTTCCTATCAGTTTTTGCCAGGCAGGTCTGTGCCAGTGCTGTGCAAGTTTTTTTAACAGCATTTGGCTGAATCTAGCAAAGCTAATCCTTTTTGGCCTATTGCAGAGTGTGTTAGTCAGTGGAGTAGCCTATCTGTGTTGCAAGATATACCACCTGTGTATAGAATACCAATTTTTTTACTGCACCTAGTGAAGTAAAATCTTTTGGGCATAGCATCATTCTATTAGTCCATCTATACTGACCTCCATCAGGTTGCAAACTGAATATAATTTTTTTCTGCATCTAGCTCTGAAAAAATATTTGGGCTTCTAGCAATGTGTGGGACTTGGTCTATTAGTCCATCTATACTGACCTCCATCAGGTTGCAAATTAAAAATAATTTTTTTCTTCATTTAGCTCTGAAAAAATATTTGGGCTTCTAGCAGTGTGTGGGATTTGTTCTATTAGTCCTTCTATACTGACCTCCAGCAGGTTGCAAATTGAATATAATTTTTTTCTGCATCTAGCTCTCAAAAAATATTTGGGCTTTTAGCGGTGTGTGGGACTTGGTCTATTAGTCCATCTATACTGACCTCCATCAGGTTGCAAATTAAAAATAATTTTTTTCTGCATCTAGCTCTGAAAAAATATTTGGGCTTCTAGCAGTGTGTGGGACTTGGTCTATTAGTCCATCTATACTGACCTCCATCAGGTTGCAAATTAAAAATATTTTTTTTCTTCATTTAGCTCAGAAAAAATATTTGGGCTTCTAGCAGTGTGTGGGACTTGTTCTATTAGTCCTTCTATACTGACGTCCAGCAGGTTGCAAATTGAATATAATTTTTTTCTGCATCTAGCTCTGAAAAAATATTTGGGCTTCTAGCGGTGTGTGGGACTTGGTCTATTAGTCCATCTATACTGACCTCCATCAGGTTGCAAATTAAAAATAATTTTTTTCTGCATCTAGCTCTGAAAAAATATTTGGGCTTCTAGCAGTGTGTGGGACTTGGTCTATTAGTCCATCTATACTGACCTCCATCAGGTTGCAAATTAAAAATAATTTTTTTCTGCATCTAGCTCTGAAAAAATATTTGGGCTTCTAGCAGTGTGTGGGACTTGGCCTATTAGTCTATCTATACTGACCTCCATCAGGTTGCAAATTAAAAATAATTTTTTTCTTCATTTAGCTCTGAAAAAATATTTGGGCTTCTAGCAGTGTGTGGGACTTGTTCTATTAGTCCTTCTATACTGACCTCCAGCAGGTTGCAAATTGAATATAATATTTTTCTGCATCTAGCTCTGAAAAAATATTTGGGCTTCTAGCGGTGTGTGGGACTTGGTCTATTAGTCCATCTATACTGACCTCCATCAGGTTGCAAATTAAAAATAATTTTTTTCTGCATCTAGCTCTGAAAAAATATTTGGGCTTCTAGCGGTGTGTGGGACTTGGTCTATTAGTCCATCTATACTGACCTCCATCAGGTTGCAAATTAAAAATAATTTTTTTCTGCATCTAACCCAGCCAATAGTTTTGGCCTAATACCACAGTTTGGCCACTCAGCTCTGCTCGGTTACCATCCATTGTTTTTTTGTGCAAACAACTCCAGAGTTGTGAATTAGTTAACCACCAAAATGAGTGGAAAAAGGCCTGCTGCTGGTGGAAAGGGGAATAGGCGTGTTGGGAAGGGGAAAAAAGGTTGTGTCCGTAGGGTAGGTGCAGAAGAAAGACCATCTTCCAGCCAAACTAAAATGTCTACTTCTTTTAGCGGACAATGTGATAAGATCCCTTTCTTACGGCCACGCCAATCGCTACAAATTCCAGATGAGGCACAAAAACAGCAGGTGCTTCAATGGATATCAAGTGCTCCTTTAAGTGGGCTCTCCTCCACATCAACTTCAACATCACAAATACTCCAGTCCTCAAAGGTGTCACCCAAATCGCACTTGCTTCCTCACAGCTCCCAAATCTCCAGCTGCCCGTCTGAGTATGAGGTAGAACAGATGGTTGAGTCTGCAGAGCTGTTTACTCATACTATAGCCTGGGAATCAGAGGTCGACTCCAGCGCTTCTGTGAATCCAGACGAGGAAATGATCTGCACTGATGCCCAGAATCTTTATGAGTCGGATCCAGGACCAGACGCAGAAGGTTCTGACCATAATGTAGACCCTCATTCCCAAACTGTAACTCCTGTTGGTGGAGACAATGAGGAAGACGATGATAAGACTCAAATACCTGATTGGAGCGACAACTTTAGTTTTTTGTCAGGGCAGGAACAGGTTGGCTCTGAGGACGACGGGTGTGATAACGCACAGGGTGATGATGATGAGGTCGGAGATTCCACTTACTGTCAACCCACAGTCAGCCAAGAGATGAGGTCAGCAGAGGAGGTGGAGGAAGATGCTAGTGACGACGAGGTCAGGTTGCGCCTTCCTGGACAGAGACGTAGTACTGGAAGCACGTCAACAACTGCATCCTCAAACACAACTCTGCCTCTCACCACAAGTCGTGGTGGCTCTTCAGGTCGCATGGGTGCTAAGCCTTGCATAGCCTGGGCATTTTTTCAGATCGATAAAGATGACCCAACTCGTGTTATCTGTAACATTTGTCAGCAAAAGCTAAGTAGAGGCCAAAAAATACATAGTTTGAGTACTTCATGCATGAACCGGCACATGGACATGAAGCATAAGTTGCAGTGGGAAGCTCAGTGTGCTACAATGCGGTCTAGCCGGCCGGGCCAACCACCGTCTGCCATATCTTGTGCATCCGCGGCCTCTTCATCCTCTGTGACTGGGGGGACAGCAGTCACACCTGTTTTGGGGCGCAGACCTGTCACCTCTTTACCCGCAACAGCCAGCGTGATTGGCAGGTCATCATTTTCTTTGGAGGTGGTAACACCAGCTGGTCTTGAGCGCTGTCCGACATCGATAGCACCACCTTTGGATCAAGGCAACCTAACATGTCCGCCTGCATCTTCCTCACAGACCGGCAGTTTGCCGGGGACACCCTTATCAACCCCGTCTAAGCACAATAGCCAGCCCTCGGTCCCTCAGATGTGGACAAGTAAAAGACCATTTCCTCCTAGCCATGAGAAAGCTAAGAGGTTGAATTTCACCATCTGCAAGCTCTTGGCTACAGAAATGCTGCCTTTCCGCCTGGTGGACACAGAGGATTTTCGAGACCTTATGTCCGTCGCAGTGCCCCAGTACCAGATGCCCAGTCGGCACTACTTCTCAAAGAAAGGTGTGCCTGCGCTCCACCAGCATGTCGCACACAACATCACCGCTTCTTTGAGAAACTCTGTGTGTGACAGGGTGCATTTCACCACAGACACTTGGACGAGTAGGCATGGACAGGGGCGTTACATGTCGCTGACTGGGCACTGGGTAACTATGGTGACAGCAGGACAAGGGGCTGCTGTCCAAGTCTTGCCGTCCCCACGAGTTGTGCGTCAATCCTCTTTATGTCATTTTTCCTCCACTGCTTCTGCCTCCTCAACCTCCTCTCGGTCTTCCACCTGCACCCAAAGCCTGTCTGGTCATGCCACAAGCTTTCTAACTGCGCAGAAGGGATCCTGCACACCTCCTTACTATGCTGGCAGTAGGGCTCAACGTCATCAGGCGGTTTTTACATTGAAATGTCTGGGAAATGTGAGTCACACAGCTGAGGAGTTGTGGTCAGCTCTGGAGAACCAATTTCATGAATGGTTGTCTCCACTGGACCTGAAACCAGGGAAGGCCGTGTGCGACAATGCTGCAAACCTGGGTGCGGCCCTTCGCCGGGGCAATGTCACACACGTGCCTTGTATGGCTCACGTGTTGAACCTGGTTGTCCAGCAATTTTTAGCCCACTATCCCAGACTAGATGGCCTTCTGCAGAGGGCACGGTCGCTGTGTGCTCACTTCCGCCGTTCGCATCCCGCAGCTCAGCGACTTACATCTCTACAGAAGTCGTTGGGCCTGCCACTTCACCGGCTAAAATGCGATGTGCCTACCCGGTGGAATTCAACTCTGCACATGTTGCAGCGACTGTGGCAGCACCGACAAGCCCTGGTGCAATACGTTCTGACGTATAGCCTGGGCCAACGAGATTCAGAGGTGGGGCAAATCACGCTGGAGGAGTGGTCTCAGATCAGGGACCTATGCACCCTTCTGCACAGTTTTGAAATGGCGACGAAGATGTTTAGTGCTGACGATGCCATTATCAGCATGACTATTCCGGTGATTTACATGCTGGAGCACATGTTAAACAGAATTCGGAGTCAGGTGGTGGCACAAGAGGAGGTGGAGGAAGTAGAGGAGGAGGAGTTGTATGCGGAAGGGCTAACATCTGCAAGGTCCAGACGGTCGGCAGCACCAGGGCGGCAGGCATGTGAGGGTGGGGGAGATGATTTTACCAGGGCGCATGGTAGCAGCCAAACTAGTGAGGAAGGTGCAGGAGCCCAGGAAGAAGTGGAGGACGAACTGATGGAAGACTCATCAGATGAGGGAGACCTTGATCACATTTCTGTTGTGCGAGGTTGGGGGGAGAGGACAGAGGAAGGAAGCATGATTGTTACCTCGCCACCAACACAACAGGGACTTGGTGCTCCTGGATGCGCAACACACATGAGTGCCTTCTTGCTGCACTACCTGCAACATGACCCTCGAATTGTGAGAATTAGAAATAATCCTGACTACTGGGTTGCCACACTGTTAGATCCCCGGTACAAAAGTAAATTTGCAGAAATTATTCCTGCCATAGAAAGGGATGCACGCATGCAGGAGTATCAGCAGAGACTGTTGCAGAATCTTACATGTGCTTTTCCACAAAATACCAGTGGTGCACGTAGTGAATCTCACAGTTCCAACTTGCCAACCGTGGGACCGTCAAGTGTTCAGCACTCAAACCGTAACAGAACCACAGTATCTGCTGGTAACATCAATGTTGCAGAATCATTTCACCACTTTTTTAGCCCATCCTTTGCAAGGCCACAGGAGACAAGAAGTCTGACACATAGTCAACGCCTAGAGACGATGATACAGGAGTATCTCCAAGTAAACATTGAAGCCACGACTGTGTCACTGGACCCTTGCTCTTTTTGGGCTTCCAATCTGGATAAATGGCCGGAGCTAGCCACTTACGCCTTGGAGATCTTGTCATGCCCCGCAGCCAGCGTTCTGTCTGAACGTGTGTTCAGCGCTGCTGGTGGTGTGCTGACAGATAAGCGCACGCGGCTCTCCACTGATAATGTAGACAGACTCACGTTCATAAAGATGAACAAATCATGGATCCGAAACGACTTTTCTACCCCTGTGTCATCCTGGGGAGAGTAAAAGCTTGATGATTGGTTAAAATCACCCTACCAACCGTTTTAAGCTTTCAAATTACTAATCATGTTTATCTGTATCTTGACTGGAAAATAATTTGGGCTTTGTAGCAGTGTGCAGCACTGATCCTATTAGGCCATCTATAATAAGCTTCACCAGATTTAAAATTAAAAATAATTTTTAGCTGCATCTAGCCCGGAAAATAATTTTGGGGCTCCGAGATGCGCAAGACACATAAGTGCCTTCTTGCTGCACTACCTGCAGCATGACCCTCATATTGTCAGAATTCGAAGTAATCATGACTACTGGGTTGCCACACTCTTAGATCCCCCAAACTTTTCGATCAACCTTTTCATTTTAATAAAGACCAAAAAAATGGTCATTTTTGAAATTATAAGCATTAGCAGGTTGTTAGAAACTGAAATCAAACAGTTTTCAACTCAAAACTTTATTCTAGGTGATGTTACATTTTCACATAGGACCCCTTGTTCGAAAGGAGCTTCTGAACTCTCTCGTCCATTGAATTTGTCAGGTTTTGGATGGTTTCTGCTTCAATTGTTTTGCATGAGGACAGAATACCCTCCCAGAGCTGTTGCTTAGATGTGAACTGCCTCCCGCCATCATAGACACTCCTTTAAATGATGCTCCAAAGGTTCTGAATGGGGTAGAGGTCAGGGGAGCATGGGGGTCACACCATAAGTTTGTCCCCTTTTATGCCCATATCAGCCAGAGATGCAGATGTTTTATGTGCAGCATGAGATGGTGCATTATCATGCAGAAAAATGATCTTGCTGTGAAATACACGGTTCTTCTTCTTGAACCATGGCAGGAAGTGCTGTTTGAGAAAATCCACATACATTATGGAGTTCATCTTTAGCGCCTTCAGGGATCCTAAAGGGGCCGACAATCTCTCTCCCCATGATTCCAGCCCAAAACATTACTCCACCTCCTCCTTGTTGGCGCTGTAGCCGTGTTTGCGTGGGGTGTCCATCAACCAGCCATCCTCCACTCCATTCATCTGGACCATCGAGCGCTGCACGGCACTCATCCGTGAACAAAACAGTTTTGAAATCAGTCTTCATGTAATGTTTGGCCCACTGGAGCCGTTTCTGCTTGTGTGAAGTGGATAGAGGAGGTCGACAGGATGGCGTATGCACAGCTGCAAACCTCTGAAGGACCCTGCATCTTGTTGTTCGGGGGACGTTGGAGGCACAAGCAGCTTCAAAAACTTGTCTGCTGCTATGACAAGGCTTTTTTGCCGCTGCTCTTTCAACCTGATGTAATTGCCTGTAGGAAAGAGTCCTCAATTTGCCCTTATCAGCACGCACATGTGTGTACTGTGAATCAGCTACATACTTCTTGATTGCCAAGACACTTCATCCTGATCATCGCACAATGTTGATTGTAGTCATGCCTTGACCTAAACACTCCACAATTTGTTGCTTCTCAGCAGCCGACACATCCTTTTTCTTTCCCATTTTGGCAGAAAATGTAGGCTGCTTAATAATGTGAGAGAGCCTTCTTAAGTAGTCTTGCCTTTCATTGGACACACCTGCCAAACTAATTAGCACAGGTGTCTGCAATTGCTTACAGTGATATAAAGAGCCCTGACACACATCACCATCAATGAGTTTAACTGACAAACAAACAAATTCTTCCCTTATCACTCCTAAACACTTTTTGCATAATAATTTGGAACGCGGTGTACATGTGCTTTTCCACAAAACACCAGTGGTTCACGTAGTGAATCTTACAGTTCTAACTTGCCAACCGTGGTCTGTATGGAATTGTTCAATAAAGGGCCCAAAATTAAGATAACATAGATGGGAGAGGTCTCTATGAATAGGAATTCCTAAGTATTTTATACCCTGTGAGGGCCAGGCAAAGGGAAAGTTGGACTGGATGGAATCCTATATGGATTTAGGGAGGGAGACATCGAGGGCCTCAGACTTCGCTGCATTGATTTTAAAATTTTACCATGTAACAAAGTGATCTATTTCAGCCATAACAGCAGGGATGGATATATGTGATTGAGTGATATATACTAGGACATCATCAGCAAATAGAGAGCACTTGTACTCGGTGCCTCCCACCTCAATCCACCTAATATTGGGGTTATGGCGAATTGATGAGAGCAGGTGCTCCGTCACTAGGATGTATAAGAGAGGGGACAGAGGACATCCCTGCCTTGTCCCATTGGTGATTGTGAAAGGTGATGAAAATGTTCTGACGCACCCCCTGGGCCTTGGGACACCCGGAGCCGGACCCTTTTTGGTGGATGCTGGTGGTTGTAGTCTTCGTGGCGGCGATCCGGTTCCGTGGCTCAGGGCGGTCAAACCAGTGGCGGAACTATTTATGTGGTTTTGATGTTTAAATGTCCGACTACGCCACCCGTGGATTGCGGTCAGAGTGAACCGCCGCTACAGGGCAGACCGCTAAGGCTGGTGTTGTGGGTGCAGCAGAGCGTAGCATAACTCCCCACGGGAGGAGTATAGCCTCAGGGCAGTGTATGCGGAGGATGGGGGTGATGGTGCAGGGCAGCAGCAGTAACGACACGGAGTCAGTGATGCAGTTCAGGGCCTTTACTCACAGTTCTTATTATCCAGACCACGTCTGCAGGTAACGGCTGCCCACGTCGTACTGTGCTCACCAGGTGAGGGGCTCAGACAACTCCCAGATAACTTTGGAGCGCTTCACAGGACCCCCTTTGTGTGTCTTTTGTCTGGCCTTTCTTACCAACACTTCTGTCCGGCTGCCTCGGGCCTCCTCTTGGTAAACTTGGCGCCAGTTTCCCTGACCCTATGTGGTGCCTTCCTAGCGGGTGGAGCAAGGGGCTGCGCCACATAAAATGTCAGAGCCTCCGGTTTCTAGCTGAGGGTCGTTTCCTGCCTCCACTAGTTCGGGGACCGGTCTCCCCCTTTGGCCTGACCCCTCCACGCAGGTGGATTCGGGCGTGCGGTGGCGACTCGCCCGTCCGCACCCCTGGGATCCCTTCATTCCTCGTTCCTGGAGCCTTCTCCGCTCCTCTTCCTTCCTTCTCCCTCTTGCAGGCCTGGGCCTCTGTTACTAGGCCCGCCTCCGGAGCAGAGCTCATGCAGAGCCCCTGCTCCCTGCCACTTCTGCTCAGACTTCTCTGCACTGAACTAATATGGTGGCCACCTTTTATACTCCCTTCTCAATGCACCCAGGAACTGCTTCCTCCCTGCTCCTGCACTGCAGGGTTCCCCTTCCTCAGTGTTCCCTCCCCCCACTCCAGCCAGGGACAGGGACTGTCGTGCCCATCTCAGGGGCATATTGGTCGCCCTGCCCCACGGCAATGTGGTGTAATGCATGCAGGTGTCGGGTCCTGATCCACACTCCATCCTTATCTGAGAGTGAGATATCACACCTCTGGGTGAGGTGCAATACGTCTGTAGCAACCGAGCCCTCGGTGCTACAGTTCCATTTATCTTCAGCCTAGGTGACGTATTGTGATACAGGGCCGTGATTTTGGCTATAAAAGGGTCCCCTAGACCCCTACCCCAAGCTTTTTAAGAGAATCATATATGGCGTGCCAGGAGACTCTATGGAATGCTTTCTCAGCATCCAACGAGAGTATCTACTTACAAATTTTTAACTGCATCTAGCCCAGGAAATACTTTGTGCCTAGTAGCAGTGTCTGCTAGTCAGCGGATTATCCCGGCTGTTAAGCAAGCTACACCACCTGTAGTTTGGACACTTAATTTTTTCAAAGGAAATGCTTCGGGACCACGGGATACTTAGTGAAGAGCATCAGGAGGCACCCCAAGGCATAGGGGCTGGGACTGGCACTAGGATGCCTTGCGGTGGACAGCCAAGCTCGATCCTTATAAAAGCTTTTTAACTGCAGCAGCTTTAGTGGACGCTACTGGAGCTGGAATTACGCGGCTGCTGGCATGAGACTTGCCCTCCAATAGATCCTTGTAAATGGATTTAAAGTGTATTCATTCAAATTAGAGGGACAATTTAAATTAAAAAGCTTAGAGCTGCCTCCACCACAGGGGGGCTCTCTCGACCCACCAGCGGACAGGCACCAGTATTGGGAGAGGGGGGCTGGCCGTCAGGGTTCACCGCGGCTCTGGCACAAACCCGGCGACACGGAGGTGGCACGGGCAGGAGCGGACTGGCCGTCTCGGCTTCTCACTTTTTGGATTTTAGAAGGGCATGACATGCCTATATCTGTGTCTCCCCCTCCTTTTACTCCTCCACCTCTTTTCTTTTCGCATGACTATATGTACTTGTCACTTTTCCATGTGTTAGTTGTGTCTTCTGAGCAGTTTGTCAGCTTTTGGACACCTTTGAAGGTGTTTTCTATATGTTTCTATGTGTCTTTGTTTGCCTGCCATTGGTTTTAACGGTGTTCGAAGGTGTTCGACGAACAGTTCGACGAACAGTTCGGCGAACACACGGGTGTTCGACGAACCGAACCGAACTCGAACACTACGGGGGTGGCTCAACACTAGTTGGGACCATCAGTTGTGTTGTGCAGAAGTCTGGTGGGTACACAGCTGATAGTCCTACTGAATAGACAGTCAGAATTTTTTATTATGGCAAGAAAAAAAGCAGCTAAGTAAAGAAAAACGAGTGGCCATCATTACTTTAAGAAATGAAGGTCAGTCAGTCCGAAAAATTGGGAAAACTTTGAAAGTGTCCCCAAGTGCAGTTGCAAAAACCATCAAGCGCTACAAAGAAACTGGCTCACATGAGGACCGCCCCAGGAAAGGAAGACCAGGAGTCACCTCTGCTTCTGAGGATAAGTTTATCCGAGTCACCAGCCTCAGAAATCGCAGGTTAACAGCAGCTTAGATTAGAATCCAGGTCAATGCCACACAGAGTTCTAGCAGCAGACACATCTCTACAACAACTGTTAAGAGGAGACTTTGTGCAGAAGCCTTCATGGTAAAATAGCTGCTAGGAAACCACTGCTAAGGACAGGCCACAAGCAGAAGAGACTTGTTTGGGTTGAAGAACACAAGGAATGGACATTAGACCAGTGGAAATCTGTGCTTTGGTCTGATGAGTCCAAATTTGAGATCTTGGGTTCCAACCACCGTGTCTTTGTGCGACGCAGAAAAGGTGAACGGATGGACTCTACATGCCTGCTTCCCACTGTGAAGCATGGAGGAGGAGGTGTGATGGTGTTGGGGTGCTTTGCTGGTGACACTGTTGGGAATTTATTCAAAATTGAAGGCATACTGAACCAGCATGGCTACAACAGCATCTTGCAGCGGCATGCTATTGCATCCGGTTTGCGTTTAGTTGGACCATCATTTATTTTTCAACAGGCCAATGACCCCAAACACATCTCCAGGCTGTGTAAGGGCTATTTGACCAAGAAGGAGAGTGATGGGGTGCTACGCCAGATGACCTGGTCTCCACAGTCACCAGACCTGAACTCAATCGAGATGGTTTGGGGTGAGCTGGACCGCAGAGTGAAGGCAAAAGGGCCAACAAGTGCTAAGCATGTCTGGGAACTCCTTCAAGATTGTTGGAAGACCATTTCTGGTGACTACCTCCTGAAGCTCATCAAGAGAATTCCTTGAGTGTGCAAAGCAGTCATCAAAGCAAAAGGTGGCTACTTTGAAGAACCTAGAATATAAGACACATTTTCAGTTGTTTCACACTTTTTTGTTAAGTATATAATTCCACATGCGTTAATTCATAGTTTTGATGCCTTCAGTGTGAATGTACAATTTTCATAGTCATGAAAATACAGAAAAATCTTTAAATGAGAAGGTGTGTCCAAACTTTTGGTCTGTACTGTACGTTGAGGAAAATCTATAGATTGTGTACGTGATGAATGGCACATGACCTGGCATGGCACTGGGGAAGGGACCTACTGCCATAAAGCATGATATGATTTATAAGTTATATTAAAAAAGAACATTGTATTAAAATAAAAAGTAAACTTAAATACTCAATGCTTCAATACCTAGAGCAGGGGAACTCCTATAAATAACTATCTTCTTTAACTTCTGTCTCTCTCTCTTGTTTTCCTTTCTTTATCCACTTACTCCTTCATTTTCTCTTGTTCCTCATGGTTACCTTCTTTCATGGTTTTCTTGCATATGGTAATACTATTTCTCTCACCTATAATCTATAAAATTTGAGCTGGAAAACAAGTTCTAATATTGACCTCAAGGTTTACTAGCTTTCAGTTTTTCGTGAGTTGATGTTGGGTTAGAATGCTTTAAATTGTTAGATCCCATGAATGAATGGATGTATCCACTAATATTTTATGAGTTACATTATGGTAAGAAAAATTGGATCATTTTGAATTTTTTTTTATACAGCAATCAACATATTTCGGGGAGAAATTCAGACTTATCACTGCATGAAAGCTCAGAGGAGTCAATATATTCAACATTGGAGGAAAGCAATATTCGATTGAGTTTAAAAAAATATTCCAATGAGGACATAAAAAGACATTCATTCCAGAATGCTACATTACAAAATGATGGCATCAATCATCAAAAAAAAGAATCAGAAACTCAAAATCAGAATTCATCATCCCAAGAAGAGTTCTCAATCACACCATATGCATGCTTCTATGAGCCATATGCTACTTTGAATAAAGCCGACTGGTTAGAAAAACTTTCCCCTCACAGGTAAGCTTCATTTTTCTTATATTTTAAGTTATGGAGCATTATAAATATGCTGGTAATATTAATAAAGACAGGGATGTCACTAAATAAATGCAGAGACAGTAGATACATATGAGCCCTGGTGACCGAGGATGCTCTTCTACAGCATAAGACAACACAAGTATTTAAATAAAATATCATGGGTGGGGTTTGGACTGTTATACATTTTTCATTTAGGCACTCTTAGCAAGTCAAAAGTGAAATCAACTGTAAATCATGCAAGCTGTTTCTTCTGAACCGTTACAAATTGGTGCCAACATTCTTGGCATCACTGAATATTAAGAATGCCATGTAAAATATCACCTGAAATAAAGTGTTTATTGAAAGTCTTAAACTATAAATGAAATCATATGTTTGACACAGAAAAGGACAAAACACAAGAAAAAAAAACTTGTCATGAAAATAGAATATAAAATTGAAGACAATTCTAGGACGCAATTAACCCCTTAACGACATATGTTGTCTCCCTGACTTTGATGAGGGTTCGGCTTGTGAGGCTGCATCTTTGCCGGCATATCAGCCATCAGCTATCATTGTTTACCTGTCAAACTTGTAAAAAGCCACTGTCCATCTGTGACAAAGGCATTAACAGTGCAATGGCAGAAGTTCTCGCTGTTCTAATCGCACTTTAGTGCGCACATGACGAGATTGCGTGGCGTCAATGGGTAGCCATGACGGCCAGTAGTCTGCTAATGACCCTTGTGCCTGTCATGATGGTATTCCATGATCGTGATTTTTGCTATATACAGCAATACTATAGTATTGCTGTATATAATGCAAGCGATCAGACAATCGCAGATTTAAGTTATCTAAGGTGACTAACAAATATTGTGAAAGGTAAAAAATAGTTTTAAATATGAAAAAAATAAAAAATCTGAAAGTTCCAATCATCACCCTTACCCACATTAAAGATTAAGAAATAAAAATACACATATTTGGTATCGTTGCATTTATAAAAGTCTAATCTATCAAAATCTAAAATAAATTAATCTGATCAGTAAACAGCGTAATGAGAAAAAAATCAAAAAGCCAGAATTGCATTTTTTCGGCTGTTGCAACAACATCTGGGATGTGTAGTATAAGGCGATCAAAATATTGTATCTAACAGAAAATCATATCAATAAACATATTGGCTCCGGCAGTCACACAGCTCAATGTCCCTAAAATTCAACACGTTACGGCTCTTGGAAAATTACATCACAAGTACCGTATTTTTCGGACTATAAGACGTACTTTTTTCCCCCAAATTTGGGGGGGGGATGGGGGTGCGTCTTATGGTCCGAATGTAGTCCAAATATAGTTTTTATAGAGCTTACTGTGTGGTGTGGGGTGGAGGCAGCAGCAGTGGCGTGGTCGCACTGAAGGGAGCATGGTCGTAAGGCAGGAAGATCGCAAGGCTCACATAGCAAAATCAGCGGCGCAGCCATTAATTCACTATTGCCGTGTTAGACTGGAGAAAGTGGGCGGTCTCTTAAGGAATTAAAGATACCCTTTGTCCAATTTAAAACAATGGACAAAATCAGACTAAACTGTGATTAATTTAGTTCATCAATCTCCACTTTGTTAGCACTCACATTACTTTTTATTAGCATCTAAATTGTGGCTTTAATACTTGCTAAGGACAATTTTATTCCTTGCTCCTTGTTAGTGATAAGCGAGCACAAAAATGCTCGGGTGCTTGCTACTCGGGTTGAGCAAATTGTAATGCTCGGGCGCTCGACACGAGCAACGAGCCCAATGTAATGTAAGTCAATGGGAAACTCAAGCATTTTTCTGGCAGCCCCCCCTCCTAGAGGTCTGCAGGGGGCCTAAAAATTGACCAAATCGATGGGAACAGTTCTGAAATGGCATGGGAACATCATGGGGAAGACCCCTGGAAGCATGTCTGACTCCCAGGTCACTGCTGTGAACAATGTTGTCTGAGCATTACGCCACTTTTACTGACTGACAATAAAACGTGCAAAAACAAACCCAAAATGGATTTTCTTGGATAAAATGTTAATGAACATCCTTTCCATGGTAATGACTTGTATATAATGCAAAATAAATGACCAAAAACAAAAATGCTCCTCCATACCTTGGGCTATGTTCACATGTAGAGTTTTTGATGCGTTTTTGCACTTTTGCATTGCTTTAAACAGTGAAAAATACATTCACCAGTAAATGTAATTTTAACATTTTACTACCTTATGTGGCCATGTGGTGTGTCAGACATGATCAGACACATCCAGAATGAATACTCATTTCCATTTACCATCTAGCACCTGTCCCTATTTTAAAAGCAGCTAACAGCGTTATCATTAGGGAATAGATTTTTTTTTATTTCTGCACGGAGAATAATACAATAATCCTTGACTAGATGCCTGTAAGGCACTATCCAAACTGCTATGGGTCATAACTCATAAGTACATGTATATCAGATAAGAGAGGTAATATAGTACAACAGAAAATAGAATTTACCTGACTCCGAAGAGGTTTTTTTGGTACATTGCACCACCAAATTGTGAAGGAACACAAGCAACCCTGTCTGCTTTCATCAATCCTGCTTCATTTAATAAGGAGGGACTGTAAAAGTCACAAAGCCTATTTTTACAATGCCATCAGGCATCTCTTACTATTGTTAGAGGACCATCAGCTGGCTATGCTTTGTTGTTCCCATTATTAAGGAGTGGGTCTCCTATATTGTTATTGCGCATGCAGTGATTGCAAGGGCTGTCAAAAATTTGGACGCACTCCAATACCCCTTTGAAGAGACATAGAGGAGGGCCTCATTAAAAAAATTGTTCCCATTATTAAGCAGTGGGTATCCTATAATGGTAATGCCTATGCTGTGACTGGAAGGGCTGCCAAAAAAACTACAATACCCCTTTGAAAAGATGTAGAGGAGGTGCTCATTAAAAAAAATTGTTACAATGGCTAAGGAAAAATATTTACATGAACATACTATATAACATACAGATTGTTAGAGGTAGGCCTCTAAAAAAATTTCCTGCAGGCATCATAAAAAAATTATGTGGGTGTTGCATCATGGTCACCCTGGTGATATGGGGGTTGAGGATGAGGAGAAGGAGAAAGACGAGGACAACAGGAAGTAGACAAAATCAGGAAGCATATACCCATGTCTGGTGTGAAGAGGTGCATGGGAATAGACCTCCCCCAAAAAAACCCCACTGGATTTGACTTTAAGTTCCGCTGCTATCATCTGGTGGTGTTGAGAAGTATAGTCCAATCCAGTCCTTGTTAATTTTTATAAGAGTCAGCCTGTCAGCATTTTCTGTTGACAGGCGGATGCGCCTATGTGTTATAATGCCCCTGGCGACACTAAAAACCTGCTCTGACAAAACGCTAGCTGCAAGGCAGGCCAGGACCTCCAATGTGTAGAGAGCCAGTTCATGCCACGTGTCCACCTTGGATACCCAATAGTTATAAGGCACAGAGGAATCACAGAGGATGTTGTTACGGTCAGCAAGGTACTCCTTCAGCATCTTCCAAAACTTTTCCCTCCTTGTGAGAGTACCCTGCGCATCAGGGCCTGGGAGCTATTAGGGTCTGAGAAAACTGTCCCAAACGTTTCACAGTGTTCCCCTGCCTCTGCTGCATCATATTTGTGTCTCCCTTGCCTGTAGTCCTTGGTTGTCCAATGAACTGTGACCTCTGTCGCCAGCGTTGTCAGATGAGATTTTTTGTAATAATTCTTGAACCAGGGCCTTCTGGTACTGCAACATTTTATTGAATGTCTCTGCCACAGGAAGGAGAGATAGAAAGTTCTCCTTGTAGCATGGGTCTAGAAGTATAACCAACCACTAATTACTGTTGGCCAAAATGTGTGCAACGCGAGGTTCATGGGAAAGGCAGCAGAACATAAACTCAGCCATGTGTGCCAGACTGCCAACAGCCAAGACTTCCCTGTCCTGACCAAGAAGATGACTGTCCATGGTCTCCTCCTCCTCATCCTCGTCCTGGTCCTCCTCCTTGTTCTCCCTCTCCTCAGGCCATCCATGCTGAACAGACGGTATCACTGTTGTGTGGGTAGTAATGTTTGTAGTGCAAGAAAACAGCTCTTGTTCTTCCTCTTCCTCCTCCTCCTCATTATGACCCAATCTGTGTTGAGATGGTATGAGGCTGGGCTGTCTGGCATCACCCTGTATGGTTCCTTGCACCATCTCATCATGCTCTGCCTGCAATGCCTCTTCTTTAATTGTGAGAAGCAAGCTTTTCAGTAGACAGAGAAGTAGGATGGTAACGCTAATTATGGCATTGCTCACCATCTTGGTGGAGTCCTCAAAGTTTGGGAGGATGGCACAGATGTCAGACATCCATGCTCACTCATCAGCTCTTATTTGAGGTGGCTGACCTGAATACCGACGGGTGTGTTGAAGCTGGTACTCAACAACTGCCCTCTGCTGCTCACAAATCCTTCCCAAAATCTGCAAGGTTGAGTTGCAACATGTGGTGACATCGCACACCAGTTGGTGAGCTTGAAGCTGCAAACACTGCTGAAGCATGGTGAGAGCGGCGAAAGCTGTAGGCGGCTTTCGGAAATGGGCACACACACAGCGTACTTTCACAAGCAGATCAGGGTAGGTTTTGAAAAACCACTAGGTTGAGCACTTGGGCCAGTATTGGTACATGTGCAAGTTTCTCTAGCTTCAGAGCCGCAACGAGGCTCCAGCCATTGTCACACATGACCATGCCTGGCTGTAGGTTCAGCTGTGACAGCCACAGATCTACCTGATCTGTTAGAGCTGTCAAAAACTCTGCAGTGGTGTGCGGTGGGTCCCCTAAGCATATTAGCTTCAGCAGTGCCTGTTGCCGCTTGGCTGAGGCAGTGCTGCAGTGCTTCCAGCTTCCAACTGATGAAGTCATTTTGGAGATGGAGGCTGAAGAGGAGGAGGAGGTGCAGGAGCTGTAGAATGTAGGGGCAACCCAGACTGACCCAGGGCCATCAATCCTTGGCGTCGGGAGGACGTTTTTCATCCCAGGGTCTGTATTTTGCACGCTCTAATAAATTTGATGATTATTACCACAGCAATATCTGATCACTTCTCATGACCATGGTTTTAGGTAGTGACCTTATAGATATGTTATTGGTCAGCGACCAATTGTGAATAGGTTGAACAACACACAACTGGCAGACTTTAACTGGAGTGTATCATTTGGCACGCTCTAAAAAATGTCACGATTATTACGGCAGTAATATCGGATCACGTCTGATGATGGACAATTTTCTCTGCTTCCACAATACAGCAATGCAAATAAAATTTAAATCTGGCTTTATGCTGCTAACAAGCAAATGGAGAAGTAAAAATGGTGTACTATATTTCTTTTCAAGCAAATAATCAGGATTAAGAGCAAAAAAAATTAGCCCTGATATCTAGGGCTATGGATATCTGTAACAGCAGCAGTCAGAACGTGCAATGGACCCTATTCTGCTCTGTACACTCTCCACAAACTCTGCCTGCCTAACTCTGGCTATCACCAGGAATAATATATGCAGCTGGATTAGTCCTTAGAAGGACTGTTAGTTCAGATGCTGTGGAAAACCTAATACCTCACTAATAAACTGCCAATTCTCTCCCTAGTTCAGCAGTACCTCTCCCTATTCTGCCTGTATGAAGGGTAGACTGTGCCGAGCATAGGGTCATCGGGTCTGTTATAGACTCCACTACACTATGCGGCCATCCAATCACTGTAATGCCACAACCAACATGACTGCGGCATTACAGTGAGTGGCAGGCAATCCATGTTTATTCACAGTCTAAACAGCGCAAAGCATGCGGGGCAGGGACTCAAGCTCCCACCCGAGCATCCCGGAAGTACTCGCTGAGCAACAAGCATCTTGTCAGATGCTCAGGTGAGTACCGAGCAGTAGCAAGGATGTTCACTCATTATAACTCCTTCTTAGAAATACTAAAAACAAAATATGTGGTCTAACTAGACCGGAAATGCTATTATCACCAAGCTCAAGCAGTCTACGAGGGACAAGATGTTGGCATCATTGCCGCTAAAGTTGAAATTTTATTCAGAAGTTTACTACTCATGGAATAGTAAAGAACCTTCCATGAAGTGGAAGAGAAAAATTGGTGAGAGAAGTGGAAGTTGGTTTTCATTTGGGCACTCTGGAAAAGTCAAATAAACTACATTCAATGCACAAAGAAATTTAGACTGAGCTGAAGACATCTGGAGTGATTGTTTCAACCTGTACCTTATGCTGCACAGTGAAAAAAATGGTTTTATGGGCAAAGGTTGAGAACAACCACACTGCTTTAAAAATGCTTAAAAAAGAACAATGTAGCTTTGCCAAAAATACCAGAGACAAAATGTAAACCTTCTAGGTAAATGATCTTTGAACTGATGAAAACTAGAGCTCTCCCAATGCAGACCAGCATTATGATTATAGATGAAATGAAGTCAATGAAGAAAAGTGAACACTATCTATAGTGAAACATGGTGGAGGATTCATAATGCCTTAGGCTTCCTTTGAAGGCTTTAGGAGGGGAGGGCTGAAATATTGCCAAAGCTTGAACAAATCAGGTAATTTAGGAAGATTATCACCAAAAGCACACATCTAAAAGTACACTAGAATGGATTAAAAAGAAAAATAGCCTGTTTAAATTGGTCAGTTATGAGTCCAGAATTCAATCCAATTAAAATGGAGACATCAGAAATCTACTATTGGAAAAAGGAACTCTATAAACATTCAAGAGCTTAAGAGAATTTCATTGGAAGTCACCACTGGCAGCCAAGTGCAAGAAGCTTGTAGATGGCTACAAAAATGTTTGGAGGCTATCATTGCTACTATACATTGTGCAACGCGTTTTTAGGAAGGGTGCCCTTAGTCCCGCCCATATCCTATATCCTATAGTGCCATACTATGGGACTATGTTTCTTTTTTATTTCCTTTTTTACGTGCCTGTATGTTTGGTGACAGGTCATTTGTTTTCTTGTATGTGTTTAGGCATGCTATTAATATTAGTATTGTAATGATGCACAGTTGGTACATGTCCACTTATTTATGAAATTAACTCTTTTCTAATGATCAATCAAGGGTGCCAATAAGATTGCTAACAACTGTATCAATTCTTATAGAAAAGGGAGTAAAGGAAAAGTCTGGCTGCTCTCATTAGGTATGCGTGAATCCAGTAACCATTGACCACCAGTGATATATGCATAAGGAAAAAAGGATCCGCATCACAAAAGAACATAAAATGAAATTTAAATCTTTATTCCATCCAGTTTAAAAATTAGGACATCCATGGCATAGGGTTAAAAACATGTTCATTCTTATGCGTTTCTGGCCGAAGCCCTTAGTGGTAGAGTATGATGACTACGACTAAGGGCTTCGGCCAGAAACGCGTCAGAATGAACATGTTTTTAATCCTATACAATGGATGTCAGAATTTTTAATCTAGATGGAATAAAGATTTGAATTTCATTTTATTTTGTGATATGGATCCTTTTTTCCTTATGCATATATCAAATCATTTCCTAGCTATATGAGTTGAAAATAGATGTGCATTGTCATATTCCTCCATGGCAGGAATGAGAGCACCCATTAGATATTGTATAATAGATCAAGTACTTTACAAATGGGGAATACATATTATAAGTCTAATGAGTTGAGCTTTTTGTCTTTAGTCTTTACTATGTGGAATAGGTCAAATATTATATATACCAATATCTTTAGAGCACTTTAGGGAAACTTGAAGTTCCATTTTTTTCTGCCAACAAAATAAGAACAGCAATGACTCAATGCATGTAGTAGAATAAATGCTGAGCTATCTAAAATGTATATTATAAAACAGCCTTTTCAAAGTCAATTATATGAGTAATTATTCAGGCTGATTGACTTGATAGATCTCTAGAAATAATGGAAAAATGTGCATGCTTAAAGCCAAGAGGGACTGAACCAGCGTTATGAGTGTTCCAAGCTAAGAAATGACATATCGCTGTGATGTGCATATAAAAAATGAAATTCCAGCAGCAGGGAGAAATCCTTCTAAAAAGTTCAGTTTTTTTTTTCTTATGTACATGAAAAATCCAGCACCCATATCACTGTCCTACGTGTTAGATAACTATATCTAATGTCTGCATGTAACATCATTTTAAGATCAATAAAGGTCTGAGATATAGGACCCCCACTGATCCTAAGACCAAAGAAACCTCAGCACTGATTTTGTTCTTTCCTGTACTATGTCATCCAGCAAGCAGGGCCACCCATAGTGCAGGTGACCTGCACCAGAGTCAGGTGCTATTTACAGCGAAGCCAGGTCTTCTTATCTGTGCCGCCAGGTGGCTGGGAGCTGGATATCCAGACAATAAACCCGACTAATCATGAACTTTATAATACACTGTCCATAGCTTTTGCAATTTTAACCTCATCTTGTCCAAGTTTAAATACGTAGTTGGCTACATCACAGCAGTGTGAAAGGACGCTATCACCTAAAACAGCGGTAACTCCCTGGTAAAATATTCCTAAATGTGTACTCTATATCCCTTACAGTCTATAATATAACCAGTGATGTGTCCTTCTGTCCGAAGCCACTAAAGACTGCGCATGCGCAACTCGCCTGAGCAGTCTGGCTCCAGAAAGAAGAACGCATCCAGCCATTACAGGTAAAAGGAGTATATGGTGCTGGAGATCGTGGTATGTGTAGGCACTGAACGCATACTGCGATCTCCGGCGCCAATAAGTACATACCTGATCCGGAGGAGCCTTGCTGCGGCACCTCTGTTTTGGTGACATTTTCCACATTTTCCACATGTACCGGAGGCAGATAAACACACAGACCAATTCAAATGAATGGGTCTGTGAACGCCAGTGTGTTTCCAAGGACCGTGTGTCCGTGGGCAAAACACGTTCACATATCTATTTTTTTGCACTGCAATGGCTGCAAACCGTCCCACACTGATGACACACGGATGACATCCATGTGTCATCAGTGTGACAAGTACTGGCGCCTTGGAATCAGTGTACAGTTAGCGCTGTTCCCAAGCGCTGGATGCTGAACGCTGCCCTCATCATTGTCTCCTGCTTGTGCTGCGACGAGCGCGAGCAAGGGACAATGATGAGAGTAGTATTCTGCTTCCACTGTGTCCTGGTCTAAAATTAAGAATAAAATAAAAAAATCCTTATACTCAATTGTCCGAAAAAGTCCCGCTGTAATCCATCTGACCATTCATGCAGAGGATCCAGGGAGAATGACTCACTCCACCGAGCGAGCCCTGGAGCTGTCCTGAGCTCAGTGAGTGACAGGACACCTGAGCTTAGCTCCGGGGCCTGCTCACTGGAGTGAGTCATTCTTCCCGGCTCCTCAGCGTGAGCAGTCAGATGGGTTACATAGGGGGATATCTTCAGACTGGTAAGAATAAGGATTTTTTTATTTTATTCTTACTTTTACACCAGGACACAGCGGGAGAAGAATACTACTCTCAACATTGTCATTTGCTTGCGCTGATTGCAGCGCCGGCAGGGTACATTGATGAGGGCAGCATTCTGCACCTGGTGCTTGGGAACGGTGCTAACTGTACCGCTGATTCCCAGGCACTGGTACGTGTGCTCCTGATGCGGCACACAGTTGCCACGTGTATTCCACACAGGTGCACTCGGACACACATATCTCCGGTACTGGTTTTTCCGGTACCAGAAATATCAGGACATTTGAAACCGGCCTTATTCAGGACTCCGTTTGGCCTCTTGGCCTCTGTTTAGCGGTGTCCTTCTTTACAGAGGTTCACAAAACTGTGGCCGACGGCACTTTTATGCACGCCTACTAAAAAGATGGACACTGTGGGATCACAGGCCAGACAGCATCCACGGTGCCTCTATCTGCCTCATTACAGGGAATCTTCCGCCGGGAGTTCCGTCTGAATCACGAATTTCAGAGATTTACACAGAAACCCCGGTGTAAACTCTCAGCGCAGAGCACAGGATAAATGTGAGCCGAGCCATACTGCAATCTTTGGGAGGCTGAATGAACAAATCAGCAGCAGGTGAAGAATTGGTTTTATTTATTTTTTACGCCATTCCTTGTGCGGTATAAGTGATTAGACGACTTTACTCTTCGGGTCGGTGCGATTACAGCGACACCAGATTTATATTGGGTTTTTATGTTTGGCAAGTACCATAAAGTACAAGATGTTTTTTTTTTGCAAAGACTAGTTTTTGCATCGCCATATTTTGAGAGCTACAATTTTTCCATATTTCAGCTGATATTTATATATATATATATATATATATATATATATATATATATATATATATATTATTATTTTTTACATTTTTTAAAACTTTTTTTTACTTTTTTTCACTTTTTTACTTAGTCTCACTATGAGACTTTCACTTTCACTTTCTGCATGCTGATCGCGGTTATAAGGTAAAGCAGTGGAGAAGCACTGCTATACCTTGCAACCTATCAGCCCTGCAGACACAAGCTAGTTTGATCATGCACTGTGCATGATCAAACTAGCTTGCTAGTGTCTGGTGAGCCGGATGTCATCATGATCGCAGCATCTAGGGGGTTAAAGTGTCGGAAGCGGTACTGGTACCGCTACTTGCATTGAGAGTCATAATCAGCTGACACATCTCCTGTGTGGGCTCGATCGTATTGCTATATTCCGCAGTGTTTTACAAATCACAAGGTATATGTACAAACAATATCAGACATTTCAGAATAACACATAATTCAAACAAGAGGAGTAAGGGCTCTGCTTATAAGCTTACAATCTATAAGAAAGTAGGGAGACACAATAGGTAAAAAAGGCTTGTCATGTATGGTCCAGCCATTATTAAAATAAATAAGGGTATTAAAGTAAAGCTACATGACTAGGTCACCATCTAGTATCTGTATATGTCCCGTTATGAAGTGCTACTGAGAGCATGGAGGGTGTGGGACCAGATGATAGAACCAGATAATGAACAAAATTTAAGAAGGGAGAACAGAGTGCACTTAGATTAGTTAGGTGATGCGATAAGTAGAGATAAGCGAACTTGTTCCGAAAATGTTCACTAATCTCAAGGTCAGCACGAACATTGCACATTCGGATTTGTGTTCGGATCCCAGAGCACTTTTACTCAAAATTAGCTAAATGCAGCTAAAGTGCGGTAAATGATCGCACTTCCACTAATGCATTTTTTTGGACTTTGGCTAGGATAGGATGTAGGATGTTACTGAACAAACACCGTCTCGTCCTATTCAAAGATACCTGACAACTTCTGTTACTGAACGGGCTACTGTATTCCCTTTCTTTGCCAGCCGCACAGCGGTATACCTTGTAGATAAGGGCCAGAAAGAGCATGTGCTCCAGTGGATGGCAAGCGCTGTATCAAGTGGCCTCTCCTCCTCTTCCTACACCTCAACATCACACACAGTACAGTCCTCAGAAGTGGCACCCCAATAACCCTTGTTTCCCCCCGCATCACAACTCTCTAACTGCCCAACTGTCTGGGGGGAAACACAGATGGGCGTGTCTGCAGAGCCTATCCAAGTGACCATTGACCAGTATGACCCTTAAGATTTGGCTTTATCAGTGTCATACACACCAGGGTCCTTAATATCATAGGGACTGATAGGGTGATATAGGAACAGCCACCATTGTGTCTGGGCGCCATCTCTCGTTCCTTTAGGGTGCCAACCGCCGTGATTAGGCAGTATCAATTTTTAGGATAATAATGTAGGGAATTATGGGACTCCTAGTGTTATCTGGTGTAATAACGTATCTATCCCTTCTTATCCTCTAAGCAGTTATTCATTATGTATTGTCTCTCAATTTTGCATTTTAATACATATATAATAAAATTATGTTTTTTATGGTTCTCTGCTTTACTACTTTTGATGTCCTTGATACTACTACTATATTGGATATTTTTATTTTAATAGTGAAAAAAATTCTTACATTTAAAAAAAAATGTTCCCATTTTAAAGGTTTTAAGGTTAAAGGTAGACTTAGGTACATTGAGTTTACTCTAAAGCCTAAAATGTTGATTCAGAGGAAGGCAAAAACTCCATGAGGCAGACACTAATAGCTCCAAATATGCTGGAAAAATTCCTTCCCGACGCCAATCTAATTAGTTCCCTGGATCAACACCTCATCACAGAATCTAGTACCCATAAACTGTCAAATTGAACTTTTCAAGAAAGGCATTCAAGACCTTTTTGTACTTTAATCGTGAATCCACTATTACAACAACATGTGGCAGAGAGTTCCATAGTCCCAGTGCTCTTACAGCAAAGAATCTGCGTCTGTGATTATGATTAAACCTTTCCTCTAGACCAGTGATGTCAAACTCAAATACACAGAGCGCCAAAATTAAAAGCTTGGACAAAGACTTTTCATATGGACACAAACTAAAAGGAGGTGTCCCACGAACCAAGTCCATTTTAATTAATAAATCTTAGTATAAAATATTGGAATAACATAATATGTTATGTAAGAGCAGTAAAAAGCATATGGTCCAATGGCCTAATTTAAATATGTAATAACAAAGGATAAAAACCTTGAATAATACAGATACTAAATAGTGTTGAGCGAGCATGCTCGACACTGCTCAGTACTCGCCCGAGCATCTCATTACTCGGGATGTTCGGCGAGCACCGAGCATTTTTGGGTTACTCGTGCGGGAGCTCTGGTCTCCGCCCTGCATGTTTGGCGCTCTTTACAGAGCCAATGAAAATGCAGGGATTGCCAGCCAGTCACTGTAATTCCGCAGCCATGTTGGTTGTGAGCATTACAGTGATTGGCTGGCCGCACAGCGTCACCTCGAGTATTTAAAACCGGGCGCCGCCATCTTGGAAACAGTCACTCCGGATCAGACAGTGTAGGGTGCTGCTGAGCTAGGGAGAGAGTTATACTGCGAAAAAGGTAGGTTAAGGTCTCTAAAGCCTGCAAAATCAAACAAACAGTCCTTCTGAGGACTAATATCCATCCCAGATATCAGGCAGGCAGGCAGGCAGGCTGTATAGGAGGCACAGTGGTTATACCAACAAACACTGCATTACAGTCCTGTGTGCTGCTGGTGCTCAAATTGCTAGACTTAGCCCCAGGTCTCAGGGGCCAGGAAAAATCCTTTTTTTTCATCTAAATCCTCCTTTTTTTTTCCCCTCAGTCAGACTGTACAAATACCCATCTTATTAACCTTCTGGTATTTTTTCCCCCCAAAAAGAAAAATTGAGTGTGTCTGTGAGTGTTCAGACACAAATATATCTGTTTAAAAGAGTCTGGTTTCGGCCAGATAACTAGAACTGTGGTTTTGCAGTTCCACGGTTCAAATCTCTGTATTATCCACTTTTTTTGCCTTTTTTCCATAAAAAAAAACAGTTTGAGTGTCTCGCTACTGTTCAGACAAAAATATATCTGTTTCAAAGATTCTGGTGTAGGCCAGAGAAATAAAACTGTGGTTTTCCTCTTCCACGGTACAAATCTGGGTGTAATCCACCTATTTGCCTTTTTTACATAAAAAAAAACATTTCAGTGTCTCGCTGACTGTTCAGACACAAATATATCTGTTTAAAAGATTCTGTTGTAGGCCAGAGAAATACAACTGTGGTTTTCCTCTTCCATGGTTCAAATCTGGGTATAATCCACCTTTTTGCATAAAAAAAAATAGTTTGAGTGTCTCGCTGACTGTTCAGACACAAATATATCTGTTTAAAAGATTCTGGTGTAGGCCAGAGAAATAGAAATGTTTTTTTCCTCTTCCATGGTTCAAATCTGGGTGTAATCCACCTTTTTGCCTTTTTTACATAAAAAAAAACTGTTTGAATGTCTCGCTGACTGTTCAGACACAAATATATCTGTTTAAAAGATTCTGGTGTAGGCCAGAGAACTAGAACTGTGGCTTTCCTCTTCCACAGTCAAAATCTCCCTTTTATTACCCTTTTGCCATTGATAGTGCGAGTGTAAGCTATTTTACTTCATTTACAATGGGCAAGGCGCGTGGCAAGGGACGTGGAATTGGACGTTCTGGTGATGGTGCGTGCAGAGGACGGGGCCATGGCCAAGGTGAAAATGTGCCACAACCAACAGCCACATCTTCTCACTCCCAGTTCTTGACCGAATTACTATTGAAGCACACAACAACACCACTATTGCGAACTTATCAGTGTGAACAGGTTATTAATTGGAAAGCAGATAAAACTTCCAGTCACCTGGGCACCACCACCTCCGGTCTGTCTTCCACACGGTCAAGTCTTAGTAGCAGTGAGTCTCGACCGCATACTCCTCCTAACTCTGATGCTCCTTCCTCCCACCATGCCGAGTGTCGTCAGACAGAAATTGATCCCACAGTTGGACACTCTGAAGAGCTGTTCATTGGTCCATTTCCATATTTTTGCCCCTCACCTGCTCTGCTTGAAGTGGTGGAAGAGGAGATCCCATGTAGCGATGGTCAAATATTTGAACAGCCATGGCCACAGGAAGCTGACACTGGCAATTTGTCACAAGAGGTGAACGATGACGAGACACAATTGCCATGAAGTGAGGAGGAGGACCGTGGTGCGGAAGCTGAAGAGGAGGAGGTGGTGGACGATCTAGTAACTGACCCAACGTGGCAGGAGGACACGCAGAGCGAGGCCAGCAGCACACAGGGAAAGGGAGGCAGAGTACCCCAACAGGCAGGAAGAAGCAGTGTGGTGGCCGCACACAGAAGGCAGGCAACTGTTCCCCGTAACACCAACACGAGGGAAGTTGCCAGTACAACTGGTAGGTCTTCCAGAGTCTGGAATTTTTTTAAAGACTCTGCTGATAACCTCAAAACGGCCATTTGTACCACCTGCAAGGCCAGCATCAGCAGGGGTGACAAAACTACCAGCCTGACCACCACCTGCATGATCAGGCACATGTCAGCAAAGCACCCGACTTTGTGGGGCGAACCCCAGGGTCCACGACCAGTGTCAGCGGGTGTCACCACTGCTTCTTCTGCTGTTGTGCGTGGAAGAGAACCCCCTGTTGTGCGTGCAAGGCAATCCCCTGTCCATACTGCATGCAAAGATGCCCCCTCCTCTCAGCCTTCACTTGTTATGGCAGTTTCTCAAGAAACAGCATCAACGTCATGTCCACGTCCCACCGCAGCATTCAATTGTCCATATCCCAGACCTTTGAACGAAAGCGCAAATTCGCAGCCAACGCCCCACAGGCCACAGTCCTAAATTCCCACATTTCACGACTGCTTGTGTTGGAAATGCTGCCTTTTAGGCTGGTGGAGATGGAATCCTTCCGCAACCTTATGGCGGTGGCCGTCCCTTGGTACTTGGTCCCCAGCCAACACTATTTTGCCCGGTGTGCCATCTCCGCATTACACAAGCAAGTGTCCCAAAACATCTGCCGTGCCCTCAACAACCCAGTTACTGAGAGAATCCACCTGACAACGGACACGTGGACAAGTGCTTGTGGCCAGGGATGGTACATCTCCCTGACGGCACACTGGGTAAACATAGTGGAAGCCGGGACCAAGTCGGACCTTGCGACGGAATACATCCTCCCCACACCGAGGATTCCGAGCCCTATGTCAGTCAGAGTTGCCCCCACAGTGTACAGCTCCTGCACATCATCCTTCTCATCCTCCTCATGTTCAGCCTCCATCTCAGATATCACCACATCAGTTACAAGCTGGAAGCACTGCAGTACTGCCTCAGCCAAGCGGCAACAGGCTGTGCTGAAACTCGTAAACTTTGGTGATAAACCTCTCCTGCTTGTGAGTTGTGGACAGCGGTGAAAAAGCAGGCAGATCTGTGGCTTAGACCGCTGAACCTACATCCAGGCATGGTCGTGTGTGACAATGGCCGTAAATTGGTGGCGGCTCTGAGGCGAGGCGAGATCACACACGTACCATGCCTGGCTCATGTGCTTAACCTCGTGGTTCAGCGGTTTCTTAAATCGTACCCCGAGTTGCCAGGTCTGCTCGTCAAAGTACGCCACCTATCAGCTCATTTTCGGAAGTCGGCTACATCTTCCGCTGCCCTTGCTGTATTGCAGCAGCGTTTGCAGCTTCCGGCACACCGACTGGTGTGTGATGTCCCCACACGTTGGAACTCTACCCTCCTCATGTTGCAAAGGATTTGTGAGCAGAAGAGAGCAGTTGTGGAGTACCAGCTGCAACAAGGCCATCGATATTCAGGTCAGACTCCACACATAAGACCTCAGGAGTGGACCTGGAGGTCTGACATATGTACCATACTGACAAACTTTGAGGAGTCCACCAAGATGGTGACTGGCGATGACGCCATCATTAGCATCAGCATCCCACTTGTCTCTCTTTTGCAATGCTCTCTGCAGAGAATTAAAGAGGAGGCATTGCAGCCAGAGTATGATGAGATGGATCAAGAAGCCGTAGCGGGCTATTACACACAGCCCAGCCTCATCTCATCCCAACGTGCATTGGGGGACAATGAGAAAGAGGAGGAGAAGGAGGAGGAAGAACAGGAGCTGGTATCATGTGCTGTAGACGGTAGTACCTGTACAACTGTCATACCGTCGGTTCAGCGTTGGTGGCCTGAGGACAAGGGAGAGGAGGAGGAGAGCATGGTCAGTCGTCATCTTGGTGAGGACACGGAAGTCTTACCCGTTACCAGTCTGGCACGCATGGCTGACTTTATGTTACTCTACCTTAACGGTGACCCTCGCGTTGTCAAAATGTTGGGTGACAGTCATTACTGGTTGGTGACACTTTTAGACCCCCGCTACAAGGAGAACTTTTACGCTCTTATTCCTGAGGTGGAGTGGTCTACAAAAATGGGGCAGAACTGTTAAAAAAAATCCCATCTGAACACGCTAGCGGCAGAGGTCACAGTTCGTTGCCCAACCAAGGCGTACAGGCGAGAGAGACGCAACTCCAATCCAGCAGAGGCAGGGGATCAATGTCAACGTTCTGGGACAGTTTTCTGAGACCCGCCCAGCTTACAGGCATGGGGTACTCTCACAAGGAGTGGAAAGTTTCTAAAGATGGTGAAGGAGTACCTTGCCGACCGAAACAGCGCTCTCCGTAATTCCTCTGTGCCTTTTAATTATTGGGTATCCAAGCTGAACACTTGGAATGAACTCGCTCTGCACGCCTTGGAGGTCCTGGCCTGCCCTGCCGCTAGCGTGTTATCGGAGCGTGTTTTTAGTGCCGCTGGGGGAATTATAACTGATAAGCGCACTCGACTGTCAACTGACAATGCTGACAAGCTGACACTTATCATAATGAACAAGGGCTGGATTGGGCCAGACTTCTCATCACCACCAAATGACAGCAGAGTAACATAAAGTCAAATCCACTGTGTTATTTCGGGAGGTGTACTTACATGCACCGCTTCACATCGACACATGGGTATACGCTTCCTAATTTCGGCTGTTTTTTGCTCTTCTCCTTATCCTCAGCCTCCACCACCACTATACCACCAGGGTGACCGTGGTCCATGTTGCCAGCATTGCAAGTTCCTCCGTCCTAATTTTTGGCAACTTTTGCTCTGAAGGCATAGGCAAAGACTATGGGAGACCGACTCCCCAATATTGGGAATAATGTTTTTAATATGCTGTACTGCATGGCTCTTGTAAGGGGCATTGCAAGTTCCTCCGTCCTAAGTTTTGGCAGCTTTTGCTTGGAAGGCATAGGCAAAGACTATGGGAGACCCACTCCCCAATAATGGAAATAATCTTTTTAATATGCTGTGCTGCATGGCTCTTGTAAGGGGCATTGCAATTTCCTCCATCCTAATTTTTGGCAGCTTTTGCTTAGAAGGCATAGGCAAAGACTATGGGAGACCCACTCCCCAATAATGGGAATAATAATAATGTTTTTAATATGCTGTACTGCATGGCTCTTGTAAGGGGCATTGCAAGTTCCTCCGTCCTAATTTTTAGCAGCTTTTGCTTGGAAGGCATAGACTATGGGAAACCCACTCCCCAATAATGGGAATAATGTTTTTAATAAGCTGTACTGCATGGCTCTTGTAAGGAGCATTAAAATCATCTTTTTAAGCTACTGTGACCTCTACGTCTCTTCCAAGGGGCACTGATATTGTCTTTTTATTCCACTGTGACCTCCACCACTCTTCCAAGGGGCATTGATATTGTCTTTTTATTCCACTGCGACATCCACCACTCTTTCACGGGGCATTGATATTGTCTTTTTATTGTACTGGGACCTCCACGTCTCTTTCAAGGGGCATTGATATTGTCTTTTTATTCCACTGTGACCTCCACGTCTCTTCCAAGTGGCATTAAAACCGTCTTGTTAAGCTACTGTTACCTCCACGTCTTTTCCAAGGGGCATTAAAACCGTCTCGTTAAACCACTCTGAACTCCATGTCTCTTCCAATGGGCATTAAAAGCATCTTGTTAAGCTACTGTAACCTCCACGTCTCTTCCAAGGGTCATTGATACTGTCTTTTTCTTCCACTGGGACCTCCACCACTCTTCCAAGGGGCATTGATATTGTCTTTTTATTCCACTGTAACCTCCACCACCCTTCCAAGCGGCATTGATATTGTCTTTTTATTCCACAGGGACCTCCACCACTCTTCCAAGTGGCATTGATATTGTCTTTTTATTCCACTGTGACCTCCACTACTCTTCCAAGGGGCATTGATATTGTCTTTTTATTCCACTGCGACCTCCACCACTCTTCCAAGGGGCATTGATATTGTCTTTTTATTCCACTGCGACCTCCATCACTCTTCCAAGGGGCATTGAAATCGTCTTGTTAAGCTACTGTGACCTCCACAGCTCTTCCAAGGGGTATTGAAATGTTGTTTTTAATTACCTCTAACCTCCACGATTCTTCCAACGGGCATTCCATTTCCTCCTAATTTTAGTTAGCTTTTGCTTTTTAATGCATAGGCGAACACTAAGGGAGACCCACTCCCCAATAATGGGTAGAATGTTTTTAGTACGCTGTAATCCACGTTTGTTTCAAGGGGCATTGCAGTTCCTCATAGTTTTTGGAAAGCCTTCCATTCACTGCTTAGGCCAACAGTGTACAGGAGACCCAGTTGCTATAAATGGAAAAAACGGTTTAGTTAAGGCCCTCTGACCTCCATGTCACTTCCAAGGGGCATTGGAGTGCCTCGAAATTTTTGGTAGGCATTGCACTCACTATATTCCCTTTAACTGTATAGCCAAGCCGCTCCTTTTGGTACAGAACTATATATGTGTGGTTGACTGGCCTGATATTGATGTGATTGGTCCCTGTTCCTCCTGCTCTTTCTCCTTTGCCACCACCTCATCCATCATTCATCACCTGAAGCTTTGTTTTAACGGGAGCCATAGAACTGGGATAGTAGCAGGAAAACATCCAGCAATCCTCGAAGGAGGTAGGATATGCGCCAAAACGCTGACCACCTCAGGCCTAGCCGCTACTACATACATGCGCTTGCATTCCAAGGAGCAGAAAGCTAAGGAGATGGATGGCCTCATGATCATGAATAATTTACTCGCTGTGTAGGAGGCCAACCACTGCTGCTGTCTAACTTCTGAACTTTGTGTTGAAGCCTAATTGACCGAGGACCCGCAATCATCTGTCTGGAGGACGTGTTGCATCCCAGTGTCCAACTGTGTCCTGGCTTCCACAATATTAACCCAGTGTGAAGGCATCAGTCAGATGGACCATCCCTGGCCACATTCACTTGTCCACGTGTTTGTGGTTAGGCTGTCCTTCCCACTAAATGCACTGGGGAGGGCACAGGTATTGTTTTGGTATGCGCGCTTGTGTACAAGGCGCACAGGGACAAATAGGGGTGGCTGGGGACCGAGTATGGACACCCGGCAGCCCCCTGGTGGCTGGGGACCAAGTGTCAACACCCGGCCGCCGGGCGGCTGGGGACTGAGTATGGATACCAGGCCGGCGATGCAGCCATGACATTGTGGCCGGCTTCTGACTCCACAAGCCTAAAAGGCCTCATTTCAAGTGCAAGCAAGCTAGCAGTATGGTATTGCAGCCTGGGGGTGGGTGGGTGGCAGGCTGCACACTTATGCTTGCATTCCAAGAAAACAAAGCAGATGCTAACTTCTATCATCATCATCATGCTCTTCACCTTGGCACTCTCAACTCCCCTGATGGAGAAGCCGGGGCCCACCGGAGGAATCTGGTTGTCTTGTGGGCTCGTCGAATGCTGCCCTAAAGCAGGCCAGGCAAAGAAAAGTGTGGGGAAGGTTACCGGGACAAATAGTGGCGGCTGGGGACTGAGTATGGTGACCTCGCTGCCGAAGCAGCCATGAGGTAGTGGCCAGCTTTGGCCTCCTCCAAACTAAAAGGCCCCATTTCAAGTGCTAGCTAGCATTATAGTATTGCAGCCTGCGGGTGGGTGGTTGGCTGCATATTTGCACTTGCATTGCAAGGAATGGGAGAGGTACAATTGAACCCTACCCTGGGACAAGGACTTGCATGGGGATAGTTGCAAGTCTGCATCTTCTGATGCGGCAAGGATCACTTCTGATGGGCAAACTTTTAGGCAGTGACCTGGGTGTCAGAGATGCTTCCAGGGGTCTTCCCCCTGCTGTTCCCATGTCTTTTCAGCACTCTATGCATGTGTCGCACAGCACATGGCCAGATAAGGTTGTAAAATGTTAATGACATTTCCCGGTGAATGCATTTGTCACGGTTGAAAGCAATACAATAGTGCAAAAACGCATAAAAAATGCTACTTGTGAACGTAGCCCAAGGTGTGGAGGAGTATTTTTGTTTTTGGTTATTTATTTTAACTTATACACAAGTCTTTACCCTGGAAAGGATGTTCCTTAACATATTTCACAGGAAAACAGTTTCAGTTTCGTTTTTGAACGTTTTATGCTTCCTGGGGCAATCCCCATGCTGTCCCCATGTCATTTGAGCACCGTCACTATTGTTTTGGGCACGTTTTAGGCTTTCTACAAACTGCCGGGGGTGCCGCCGCAAAAATGCTCAGGTCTCCCATAGACTAACATTGGGCTCGTTGCTCGGGTCAAGCACCCGAGTATCACGGTTTGCTCGGCCCGAGCTTCGAGCACCCGAGCATTTTAGTGCTCGCTCAACACTAATAATAAAGTATGATGCAAACAAAAGTTCCCCCAAATACAGTATGATACCCACACAGGGAATTCCTCCACATTATCCTCCAAATGCATGTTATGATGACCCCACTGTACCTCCATTCTCAATCCCCTGACAAAGTATGGCTACCCAATCACAGTATTATTCTCCAACTGTAATCCTCACACAGCCCTCCATACAGTATAATGGGACCCACATGGTCCTTCATACAGTATAACGGGGCCCTGCATTGCCTTCCATACAGTATAATGGCCCCATCTAGTGCTCCATACAACATAATGGCACCACATAGTGCTTTATACAGTATTATGGCCACAAAAAGTGTTCAATACAGTATAATGGCTCCACATAGTGCTCCATACAGTATGATGGCCCCAAAAAAGTGCTCCATACAGTACAATGGGACCCACATAGTGCTCCATAAAGTATAATGGCCCCATATAATACTACATACACTATAATTGCTCCACATAGTGATCCATACAGTATAATGGCCCCACAACGTGCTCCATACCGTATAATGGCCCCACATAGTGCTCCATACAGTATAATGGCCCTACATAGTGCTCCATAGAGTAGAATGGCCCCACATAATGCTCCATACAGTATAATGGCTCCACATATTGCTCCATACAGCATAATTGCCCAACATAGTGCTCCATATAATATGGTAAATCCCTCTTCAAAAAAATCAAAAAATAAAAATACTCACCTCTGCCCGTGCGCATGCTGCTCCAGTCTCTTCATGGTGTCTTCCGATCCTCTGCACAGATCGGTACAGCTGGCGCATTGTAATGACGTCATTGCGCTGAGACAACAGACATAGATGGGGAATAATGGGAGAGTGAGCTAATGCCCCCTCCTCCATCATTGCTTTCAACTGTATCTAGCATCTAGGATGCTGATATAGTTGAAAGTGTGATGTCGGGTGGGAACCTCGCAGACCAAATATGCTCAGGCGTCTCATCTAGCAACACTGGCCAAATATACTCACTCTGTGGACCAGATTTGGCCCGCGGACCAGAGTTTAACATATGTACCCTAGACCTAGAGGATGTCCCATTGTTCCCATTGCAGGCCTAAGTGTATAAAGATCATCAGAAAGATATCTGTACTGTCCACTCACATACACTGCTCAAAACAATAAAGGGAACAATTAAACAACAGAATATAACTCCAAGTAAATCAAACTTCTGTGAAATCAAACTGACCACTTAGGAAGCAACACTGATTGACAATCAATTTCACATGCCGTTGTGCAAATGTAATTGACAATAGATGGAAATTATTGGCAATTATCAAGGCACCTCAATAAAGGGGACCACAGACCACATCTCAGTACCAATGTTTTTTGGCTGATGTTTTGGTCACTTTTGAATGTTGGTTGTGCTTTCACACTTGTGGTAGCATGAGACAGACTCTAAAACCCACAGAAGTTGCTCAGGTAGTGCAGCTCATCCAGGATGGCACATCAATGCGAGCTGTGGCAGGAAGGTTTGCTGTGTCTGTCAGAGTAGTGTCCAGAGGCTGGAGGCGCTACCAGGAGACAGGCCAGTACACCAGGAGACGTGGAGGGGGCCGAAGGAGGGCAACAACCCAGCAGCAGGACCGCTACCTCTGCCTTTGTGCAAAGAGGAACAGGAGAAGCACTGCCAGAGCCCTGCAAAATGACCTCCAGCAGGCCACAAATGTGCATGTTGTAATGCACACGTCCGGGCTGAGCGGCGTGTGCGTGTGATTCCACTGGACCGTGCCAGAGAGTGAATGCCTGGAGGGGCGTAACTAGGCATTCACCCGATCCGACCAGGGTCGCACGACGGCATATGACGCCAGTGCACCAAGGAGGAACCGAGCAGAGGGACCAGGTGCTACTCCAGGACAGACCCCGGACACGGCTGTTGACCCACACAGGGGAATACAGGAACAGACAGGTTAGGCTGACACACAGACTGGTGGGTATAGGCAGGCACGACTGGTATGCAGGCAGGCGGGTATGCAGGCAGGGGGGTACAGGCAAGCACGGCTAGAGTGCAGACAGGGAGGCACTAGCAGGTAGGAACACAGGCGGGATAGGACCCAGTACACACTGGGACTCAGGAACAGAACCACAGATGTGGCGGACAAACACAGCAGAGTAAGGCCACCCAGAGTGGTGAGCGAGAGCAGGGCAAGACGAGACCGCCTAGAGCGGTGAGCGAGAGTAGAGCAGGACGAGGCCGCCTGGAGCGGTGAGCGAGAGTAGAGCAGGACGAGGCCACCTGGAGCGGTGAGCGAGAGTAGAGCAGGACGAGGTCGCCTGGAGCGGTGAGCGAGAATAGAGCAGGACAGGGCCGACTGGAGCGGTGAGCAAGAGTACAGCAGGACGAGGCCGCCTGGAGCGGTGAGCAAGAGTAGTCAGAGCAGAGCGAGACTGCCGGAGCAGTGAGCAAAGGGTCAGACAAGAGCGAGACTGCCGGAGCAGTGAGCAAAGGGTCAGAGCAGAGCGAGACTGCTGGAGCAGTGAGCAAAGGGTCAGAGCGGAGCAAGGCTGCCGGAGCAGTGAGCAAAGGGTCAGAGCGGAGCGAGACTGCCGGAGCAGTGAGCAAAGGGTCCGAGCGGAGCGAGACTGCCAGAGCAGTGAGCAAAGGGTCAGAACGGAGCGAGACTGCCGGAGCAGTGAGCAAAGGGTGAGAGCTTAGCGAGACTGCCGGAGCAGTGAGCAAAGGGTCAGAGCGGAGCGAGACTGCCGGAGCAGTGAGCAAAGGGTCAGAGCGGAGCGAGACTGCCGGAGCAGTGAGCAAAGGGTCAGAGCGGAGTGAGACTGCCGGAGCAGTGAGCAATGGGTCAGAGCGGAGCAAGACTGCCGGAGCAGTGAGCAAAGGGTCAGAGCGGAGCAAGACTGCCGGAGCAGTGAGAAAAGGGTCAGAGAGGAGCAAGACTGCCGGAGCAGTGAGCAAAGAGTCAGAGCGGAGCAAGACTGCCGGAGCAGTGAGCAAATGGTCAGAGCAGGCCAGAACCGCCGGAACGGTTAGCAAAGGCAGAGCAGGCTAGAACTGCCGGAGCGGTGAGCAAAGGCAGAGCAGGCTAGAACCGCCGGAGCGGTGAGCAAAGGCAGAGCAGGCTAGAACCGCCGGAGTGGTGAGCAAGGCAGAGCAGGGGGGACAGGGCTCTGTACACACGGAACAGGCAGGAAGGGAAAGGCAGAACCAGATACCCACAGGGTACTTACAGTGTCCAGCCAGGTACAACTAGGCAGCTGGGGGCTGGAATCTGCAGCGCAGGGAGGCCAAGCTTTCTGGCCCCCCCCCCCCACTGCAAATTGCAGTCCGCAGCCACCTCGGAAAATGGCGCGTTCATAGAAGCGCCATCTTCTGGCGCTGTACCCAACTCATCCAGGGCCCTGGTGCGGTGGCTCACTGGGTAATAAAGGGGTTAGGGCCAGCTTGGTATTATCAGCTGGCCCTAAGCCCAAAATTCATGGGGTCACGCCAGTATTAGACATGACCGCCATGAATTTCTAGTAAAGTATTTAAAAAAAGCACAACACCCAGAATAAAGTCCTTTAATTGAAATAAACACACAATTCTTTATTGTTCTAAATTAAACCATAATTACCATCACTCCCATTCCAGCTGAAGCCAACGATCTCCTGCAATAAAAGAAAAATAATAAACCAACATCATCCTTACCTTTCCATGGTTCCCATGACAGCTTCAGCTCTGCTACATCGAGATGACAGGATGGACCGCAGCAGAACGCTGCCATCCAGTCTGTCATCCCGCAGACACTGAGAAGTGCAGGCATGCTTACGCTCCACAGTGTCTCTCTGTGAGGGCATCCAGATGAGCCGAGTTAATGTCCAATGAACTCGGCTCACCTCATGCACGTCACTGACAGCGTGGGAAAATTCTCACGCTGAAGTGCTGAGTGCAGGAAAATTCTCCCACGCTGTCAGTGACGTGCATGAGGTGAGCTCATGTCCAATGAACTCAGCTCACCTCATGCACCTCACTGACAGCGTGGGAAAATTCTCCTGCACTCAGCGCTTCAGCGTGAGAATTCTCCCACGCTGTAAGTGACGTGCATGAGGTGAGCTGAGATCATTGGACATGAACTCACCTCATGCACGTCACTGACAGCGCTTCAGCGTGAGAATTTTCCCACGCTGTCAGTGACGTGCATGAGGTGAGTTCATGTCCAATGATCTCAGCTCACCTCATGCACGTCACTTACAGCGTGGGAGAATTCTCACGCTGAAGCGCTGAGTGCAGGAGAATTTTCCCACGCTGTCAGTGAGGTGCATGAGGTGAGCTGAGTTCATTGGACATGAGCTCACCTCATGCACGTCACTGACAGCGTGGGAGAATTTTCCTGCACTCAGCGCTTCAGCGTGAGAATTCTCCCACGCTGAAGCACTGAGTGCAGGAGAATTTTCCCACGCTGTCAGTGACGTGCATGAGGTGCGCCGAGTTCATTGGACATGACCTCGGCTCATCTGGATGCCGTCACAGCGAGACACTGAGGAGCGCAAGCATGCCTGCTCTTCTCAGTGTCTGCGGGTTGACAGGCTGGATGGCAGCGTTCTGCTGCGGTCCAGCCTGTCATCTCGATGTAGCAGAGCTGGAGCTGTCCTGGGAACCATCGAAAGGTAAGGATGATGTTGGTTTATTATTTTATTTTTATTACAGGAGATCGTTGGCTTCAACTGGAATGGGCGTGACGGTAATTATGGTTTAATTTAGAACAATAAAGAATTGTGTGTTTATTTCAATTAAAGGAATTTATTCTGGGTGTTTGTGTTTTTTTTAACTTTCACTTATGGGGTTAGTAATGAGGGTGTCTTATAGACGCCTCTCCATTACTAACCTGGGCTTGATGTCAGCTGGCATTATAAGCTGACATCAACCCCAGCCCTATTACCCCACTGCCACCGCTACAGGGCAGTGGGAAGAGCGAGGCTAAGTGCCAGAATTGGCGCATCCTGAGGATGCGCCATTTCTGGGGCGGCTGACGGCTGGTGTTTCTAGCCTGGGAGGGGGCCAATATTCATGGCACCCTTCCTGAGCTATTAATATCAGCCCCCAGCTGTCTGCCTAGCCTTTGCTAGCTATTAAAATAGGGGGGACCCCACGTCATTTTTTTTGGGGGGTCCCCCATTTTAGTAGCTAGTAAAGGCTAAGTATTCAGCTGGGGGCTGATATTAGTAGCCTGGGAAGCTCCATGGGTATTACCCCCTTCCCAGTCTTCAAACATTTGCCCCAGCCGTCTGCTTAACCTCCGCTAGAGACTAAAATTACGGGGAACCCCACGCCAATTTTAATTTTAATAAATCATTTATTTTAACACTAAATGACAAGTACAGTAACCAACACTGTCGCTGTCCTTATTATAAATGTGACTGACATGTTTCTATCTATCTAATCTATGTGTGATGCTCTATCTTTCTGTTCTAAATTGTCGGGTACAGATGCTGAATTGCCGGCCGGCTTTTTTAAAGAGACGGTGCATGAAAACACTATTATTTTTTTAAATAAATCCTTTACACTAAATGACAAGTACAGTAAGCAACACTGTCACTGTACTTCATATATATGTGACTGACATGTTTCTATCTATCTAATCTATGTGTGAAGCTCTATTCTTTCTGTTCTAAATTGTCGGGTACAGATGCTGAATTGCCGGCCGGCTTTTTTAAAGAGACGGTGCATGAAAACACTATTATTTTTTTAAATAAATCCTTTACACTAAATGACAAGTACAGTAAGCAACACTGTCACTGTACTTCATATATATGTGACTGACATGTTTCTATCTATCTAATCTATGTGTGAAGCTCTATTCTTTCTGTTCTACATTGTCGGGTACCGCTGCTGAATTGCCGGCCGGCTTTTTTAAAGAGACGGTGCATGAAAACACTAATATTTTTTTTAATAAATCCTTTAGACTAAATGACAAGTGCAGTAACCAACACTGTCACTGTGCTTCTTATATGTGTGACTGACATGTTTCTATCTATCTAATCTATGTGTGATGCTCTATTCCTTCTTGTCTAAATTGTCGGGTACCGGTGTATGCCGCTGCTGAATTTGCCGGCCGGCTTTTTTAAAGAGAGTGTCTTCTGAGCAGTTTGTCAGCTTTTGGACACCTTTGCAGGTGTTTTCTATGTGTTTCTATGTGTTTTTGTTTGCCTGCCATTGGTTTTAACGGTGTTCGACGGTGTTCTAAGGTGTTCGACGAACAGTTCGACGAACAGTTCCTCGAACATCCCGGTGTTCGACGAACCGAACCGAACTCGAACACTACGGGGGTGGCTCAACACTAATAGAGAAACACAGGAAACAGGCTAGAAGAGTATACAGACAAGAACAGACACAGTAGCAAGATACAGGAGCGGGTCTAGGTATGCAGCCCCTAGAAGGCGGGAGGAACAGGCTAGGAGCATGTTCAGACAGGACAGACAAGATACAGGAGCGGGTCTAGGTATGCGGCCCCTAGAAGGCGGAACGAACAGGCAAGGAGCGTGTTCAGACAGGCCTGGAAATACAGCCTCCAGGAAGGGCAGGCAAGCAAACACAGAAGGGCACCTGGCACATTCAGAGCGAAAGAGCACACTGAATGAAACACAATGCTCAGGCAGGGATTCATTGGAGCAGCTGGGTTAAATACCAGCTGACAGACAGCAATAGGCTGAGGACGCACAAGGGGTGTGCCCGCAGCAGGTACAAGAAACAGGAAGTGATCGGGCGCCGCCCATAAGCAGCAGAAGCAGAGGCAAGCAGACAGCATGGATGGAAGCCAGGCTAGGAGACTGGACTGGAGATCAAGTGCGCGCTCTTGCACAGTGGGAGATGGACCACTATGCAAGGACGCCGCCAGGTATGTTACAGTACCCCCCCCTTACGCCCCCTCTTCTTCAGGCCTGCCAGAATGTTCCGCAGGGAATTCGGGGGCCAATCCTTCACTTCAAGGAGATCACTTCCACTGTCCACAGGAAAAACTGGTCTCCTCTGGGTAGCTAGGATGCTACCTCCTATCCAGCCATCCTCAGCAACAGACGAAACGGGTGGAGTACCAGGAACAGCACACAAGGAAGTCTCTCTCCACTTATTATCAGGTAGCACCCCAGAGGGTTCAGGAGACAACTGGAAGCCCTCCGCCAGGTTGGAGGGGTGCAGAGACTCGCGGGTAACCTCTGCTTCGGGGTACATCTTGTGAAGCTCACAGGATGAAATGGGCGAGGTGTCAGGTACAAGGTGTAGAAAAGTCACTGTCTCTTTGTTATCAGGTGGTACTCCGGAGGATTCAGGAAACAACTGGGGGTCCTCCGCCGGGTCGGAAGAGTGCAGAGACTCGGGGGTAACCTCTGCTTCGGAGTACACTAGGTCGGACTCACTGGAAGAAGCGGGCGAGGTATCAGGTACCGAGTATAGGAGAGTCTCTGTCCATTCGCTATCAGGTAGCACCCCGAAGGGTTCAGAGACAACTGCAGGTCCTCCGCCTGGTCGGAGGGGTGTAGAGACTCGGGGATAACCTCTGCTTCGGAGTACACTAGGTCGGACTCACTGGAAGAAGCGGGCGAGGTATCAGGTACCGAGTATAGGAGAGTCTCTGTCCATTCGCTATCAGGTAGCACCCCGAAGGGTTCAGGAGACAACTGGAGGTCCTCCGCCTGGTCAGAGGGGTGTAGAGACTCGGGGATAACTTCTGCTTCGGAGTACACTACTTCGGACTCACTGGACGAAGCGGGCGAGGTATCAGGTACAGAGTATAGGGAAGACTCTGTTCATTTGCTACCAGGTAGCACCCCGAAGGGTTCGGGAGACAACAGGAGGTCCTCCGCCTGGTCAGAGGGGTGTAGAGACTCGGGGTTAACTACCGTTTTGAGGTACCCATTGTCAGGCTCACAGGACGGAGCGGACGAAGTATCGGGTACCGGGTGTAGGGAAGTCTCTCTCCATTTGTCATCAGGTGGTATCCCGGAGGATTCTAGGTGGGCAGAAGTCTCTTCGGGCAGGAGAACTGGTGCGCGACCCACACATATTACCCATAGGGGCTGCTCCGGGATACAGGGAAATGAAGCTTCAGCAGGGACTTCAAGGTTGGGATCAGGAGGTCTTTGGGAGGACAGACCCAGGCGTGACGGCTTGCCTCTACGCCTAGCACGTCTGGACTGCCTCTTGAGGTTGGGAGAAGTATTCCGGAGAGCGTAGTCATCCTGTGTGGATTCTGGATGGGCAGTAGTCTCTTCGGGCAGGAGGACTAGTGCGCTACCCACACACATTACCCAACGGGGCTGCTCCGGGATATTGGGAAGTGAAGCTTCAGCAGGAGCCTCCGGGTTAGGATCATCGAAGACCATTAGAAAGGCCACCAGGAAGGCCATTATGTCCAGGACGATAGGATCCTGTGCGTCCCATAGGGGGGTGATCCATTTCAAGGCATCACCCGCTAGGTAAGACATCATGAATCCCACCTTAGCCCGATCGGTGGGAAAACAAAGAGGATAGAACTTGAAGTGTAGCATGCATTGCTCCACAAATGCATGACTCTGTCTTGGATCCCCATAGTACCGAGGCGGATCCACAGGAACGAGTGCAGAAAGATCCATCAGGACGGGTGCGTAATTTGCCTGGAACTGAGCTAAAGAAAAAAAAATATATATATATTTTTTTTATTTCTTTTTAATGCACGAATTCGCTGGAAAAACGTCTCAGAGAGCGAAGGCCGTGGGGCTCAACGGGAACCATGGCCTGAGCATGCTGTAATGCACACGCCCGGGCTGAGTGGCGTGTGCATGTAATTCCACTGGACCGTGCCGGAGAGTGAATGCCTGGAGGGGCGTAACTAGGTATTCACCCGATCCGACCAGGGTCGCACGACGGCATACGACGCCAGTGCACCAAGGAGGAACAGAGCAGAGGGACCAGGTGCTACTCCAGGACAGACCCCGGACACGGCTGTTGACCCACACAGGGGAATACAGGAACAGACAGGTTAGGCTGGCACACAGACCAGTGGGTATAGGCAGGCACGACTGATATGCAGGCAGGCGGGTATGCAGGCAGGGGGGTACAGGCAAGCACAGCCAGAGTGCAGACAGGGAGGCACTAGCAGGTAGGAACACAGGCGGGATAGGACGCAGTACACACTGGGACTCAGGAACAGAACCACAGATGTGGCGGACAAACACAGCAGAGTAAGGCCGCCCAGAGTGGTGAGCGAGAGTAGGGCAAGACGAGACCGCCTAGAGCGGTGAGCGAGAGTAGAGCAGGACGAGGCCGCCTGGAGTGGTGAGCAAGAGTAGAGCAGGATGGGGCCGCCTGGAGCGGTGAGCAAGAGTAGAGCAGGACGAGGCCGCCTGGAGCGGTGAGCAAGAGTAGTCAGAGCAGAGCGAGACTGCCAGAGCAGTGAGCAAAGGGTCAGAGCGGAGCGAGACTGCCGGAGCAGTGAGCAAAGGGTCAGAGCAGAGCGAGACTGTCGGAGCAGTGAGCAAAGGGTCAGAGCGGAGCGAGACTGCCGGAGCAGTGAGCAAAGGGTCAGAGCGGAGCGAGACTGCCAGAGCAGTGAGCAAAGGGTCAGAGCGGAGCGAGACTGCCGGAGCAGTGAGCAAAGGGTCAGAGCAGAGCGAGACTGCCAGAGCAGTGAGCAAAGGGTGAGAGCGGAGCAATACTGCCGGAGCAGTGAGCATAGGGTCAGAACGGAGCAAGACTGCCGGAGCAGTGAGCAAAGGGTCAGAGCGGAGCAAGACTGCCGGAGCAGTGAGCAAAGGGTCAGAGCAGGCCAGAACCGCCGGAGCGGTGAGCAAAGGCAGAGCAGGCTAGAACCGCCGGAGCGGTGAGCAAAGGCAGAGCAGGCTAGAACCGCCGGAGCGGTGAGCAAGGCAGAGCAGGCTAGAACTGCCGGAGCGGTGAGCAAGGCAGAGCATGCTTGAACCGCCTGAGTGGTGAGCAAGGCAGAGCAGGCTAGGACCGCCAGAGCGGTGAGCAAGGCAGAGCAGGGGGGACAGGGCTCTGTACACACGGAACAGGCAGGAAGGGAAAGGCAGAACCAGATACCCACAGGGTACTTACAGTGAAGTAACGAGTGGACCACAAACTCACAAACGGAAGTACAGTGACAACGAGCAGGAGTTAGGTACGAGTTCAGACTCTGCAGAAAAAGGAAAGGTACGGACATAGAGAAACACAGGAAACAGGCTAGAAGAGTATACAGACAAGAACAGACACAGTAGCAAGATACAGGAGCGGGTCTAGGTATGCAGCCCCTAGAAGGCGGGAGGAACAGGCTAGGAGCGTGTTCAGACAGGACAGACAAGATACAGGAGCGGGTCTAGGTATGCGGCCCCTAGAAGGTGGAACGAACAGGCAAGGAGCGTGTTCAGACAGGCCTGGAAATACAGCCTCCAGGAAGGGCAGGCAAGCAAACACAGAAGGGGGCCTGGCACATTCAGAGTGAAAGAGCACACTGAATGAAACACAATGCTCAGACAGGGATTCATTGGAGCAGCTGGGTTAAATACCAGGTGACAGACAGCAATAGGCTGAGGACGCACAAGGGGTGTGCCCGCAGCAGGTACAAGAAACAGGAAGTGATCGGGCACTGCCCTTAAGCCTCAGAAGCAGAGGCAAGCAGACAGCATGGAGGGAAGCCAGGCTAGGAGACTGGACTGGAGATTAAGTGCGCGCTCTTGCACAGTGGGAGATGGACCACTATGCAAGGACGCCGCCAGGTTTGTTACACATGTGTCTGCACAAACGGTTAGAAACCAACTCCATAAGGGTGGTATGAGGGCCCGACGTCCACAGATAGAGGTTGTGCTCACAGCCCAACACCGTGCAGGATGCTTGGCATTTGCCACAGAACACCAGGATTGGCAAAGTTGCCACTGGCGCCCTGTGCTGTTCACAGATGAAAGCAGGTTCACACTGAGCACATGTGACAGACGTGACAGAGTCTGGAGATGCCGTGGAGAGCGATCTGCTGCCTGCAACATCCTTCAGTTATTTTAGTGTTCCCTTTATTTTTTTGAGCAGTGTATTTGTACATTTTATAAGATCACCCCTAAGTTTTAGCTTTTTCAAAGTGAACAAACTTGAGTTTGATAACCTGTCTTGGTATTGCAGTCCACCCTTTGAGCTATGTCCTTCAGTGCCAGTTACAAGGACCTTCAGCAGCTCCCCTGTTTTTCTATTGTGACCCACCATTTCTCCATGATCACTTTGCAGCTCCCATGGGAGCTAGTCAGATTGACACTTCTATAGGAGAGATGTCACCTAGCACAGCTATGCACTGATCTGCATTGCACACTCCCTCCTTTCCCTGCTGTGCTAGCTATTGGAATCAGACTTACACTTCTACAGACTATGTGAGTTGAGTAACACACTTGCATAAAATAAGTCATTGTAACTGACTCATCTCCTGCAGAGGGGCCAATGTCAATGACACCTCTCCTCAAAGGTGACAGTGACACCTTTCTTTGCCAAGGTGTTAATTGACTTACCTTTTCTACACAGGTGTCTGTATTACTTCAATAGGTAGCACCTGTAAATCAGGGGAAGTAGGAAATATGCCACTGTGATTGCAGATTAGCTGATAAGTGCATCTCTGTGCTAGGGAAGGAGAATGAGGGGACTTCCACTACACATTAGTAGAGCCAGGAGTCGTGGCCCACCTGGGGATTCACCAGCTATCCAGTGGACCAGTCCAAGCCTGCTGAATAGACAGAAATGTTCTGAATATTTGTTTTCCAATATTTCATCATATGCATATTTATTAATTTGTTTATCGATCCTGTGATTTCCATAACTCCATGGCTTTTCCTTCTTGGTGTTGCAACTTAAAAGTTGAGGATTGTATATGCAGACTAGAACACCAGACATTTTTTCTGTATTTGTATGAGTTTATGGCATATCTAGTCTCATAGGGCTAAGTTCTGTCACTTGATCACATAAGTTGTTATTTTCTCTACCTTGTCAAGCTTCCCTAGCCATCAGTTACAGTGAGAGAGTGCTATATATCACCTATCCTTTTTACTGTGTAGAGAAGTGATTAACTGAATCTTTGCCTGTACAATGGGAAATGTGACCTAAAATCAGTGATTAAATTGTAGTTTTTGCCAAGAACAATCAGAAGACCCAGAGCCTACACCAAAATGTATTGACTGCAAAGAGGCATTTAGATGGGTAGATTTCTGGCCATATAGGAGAGCAATCAACAATTATAAGTCAATAAGTCGGTTAGCACCTATTTACAAGCGCCCATGCAAACTGTATGGAGGCATATTAATTTATGATGTAATTGTTTTGTCCCTATACAGTATGCTTATTGTCATCAGCACATTCCCTTTTAGAAAGGGAGAAGATACAGATTAGATATTAGAAAAAAAATTTTGATAGTGAAGGCGATCAATGAGTGGAACAGGCTGCCACGAGAGGTGGTGAGTTCCCCTTCAATGGAAGCCTTCAACAGAGGCTGGACAGACATCTGTCTGAGATGGTTTAGTGAATCCTGCATTGAGCAGGGGGTTGGACACGATGACCCTGGAGGTTCCTTCCAACTCTAACATTCTATGATTCTATGATTTGTGGCAATGCTGACAATGATAATCTTAAGGCCCAATCAGCCTAAGAGCAAGTTTTTTACTTATTTATCAGCTGCTAGGTAGTATGTTTTCATGGGTTGATGATCAGGAACAAACGTTCTTATGAGTGCTCATTTACCAAGTTCTTTTTTTTCTTCTTAACAGGAAGTTGAAATGCAAAGGAACATTAGGAAGTGCAATTCAGTAGTGACATTAGTGACTTTCTCTCCTACTTAGTTTTTAATAGAGGTCTTTGGTAATTATTAAATTCCTCTGTTCAGTCAAACAATATAATAGATTTTTTCAGGGGCAACTGCATCGGGGCCTGGAGGTGCAGGGGGGCCCTTGCAGGGTGGATAATAATGAGGGTATTCTGGCCTGTTTCTCGGAGCCCAAGGTTCCCGAAGGCCCATGGCCAGATTGCCATCATCCTGTGATCCCTGCAGCTCCGCTGCCTATAGGAGAGAATGGCAGTGGAGCTGCAGTGATCTGTCCTCTGCTTCCTGCCCGCCTGCACTTTCTGTGTGACACAGATGCACGCTGCTTGATGACGACAGCAAGCAGCGTGCGCCTGTGTCAGGGAGAAAGTTCTTGGTGAGGACAATGCTGCAGGGGAGCGGGCTGAGAGGTAAGTTGTTGTTTTTTTTTTATTTTATCCAATACACTGGGGCAATGATGAGGGACAGCAATGATGAGTATGATAGGGGGGATAGCAATGATGAGCGTGATGGGGGGACAGCAATGATGGGGGAGAGCAATTATGGGGACAGTAATGATGAGGATGATGGGGGGAGAGCAATGATGAGGGTGATGGGGGTACAGCAATGATGAGGATGATGGGGGACAGCAATGATGAGGATGATGAGGGGGAGAGCAATGATGTAGGTAATGGGGGGAGAGCAGTGATGGGGGATCAATGATGAGGATGATGTGGGTCAGTAATGATGAGGATGATGGCAGAGAGCAATAATGCAGATGATGGGGGAGAGCAATGATGGGGGTAATGGAGGGAGAGCAATGATGAGGGTGATGGGAGAAGAGAAATTATGAGGGTGATGGGGGGAGAGCAATGATGGGGATTATGGGGGGAAAGCAATGATGGGGTTTATGGGGGGAGAGCAATGATGGGAGTGGGTGATGGGGGAGAGCAATGATGGGAGTGTTGTGCGACAGCAATGATGGGGGTGGTGTGCGGCAGCAACAATGGGGTGGTGTGGGACAGCAATGATGGAGGGGTGTGGGACAGCAATGATGGGGGTGTGTGGGACAGCAATGATGGGGTGTGGGACAGTAATGATGGAGGTGGTGTGGTACAGCAATGATGGAGGTGGTGTGGGACAGCAATGATGAAGGTGGTGTGGGAGAACAATGATGAGGGTTGGGGAGAGGACACTGAGGTGTGGTGTGGAAGGGAAAAGATGGGAGGAGAGCAATGATGAGGGTAAGATGCATAGGACACTTTATAATGAAAGGTGGGAGAAGACGCTGTTAGGGACTTGTAATGAATTGGGATGTGGCGGAGTATGCTCAGTACCTGATAAAGTCTTCTGGATTTTTAAATAAAATCACTTTAAACATATTCCTGTGCTTAGACAATTTTGTTAATTTTTTGTTAATACTGAGAACATCAAACTATTGTTTCAACATGCAGTGAGAAGAAAAGTCTTTTACTGAGCTGAATCTTATTGGCAGGCCCATACAGTAACAGGAATCACTCTACTGCCATGCACAAAAGGATCTGGGCAAGGAAAAGGAATACTGGGCTGGCATGTTGACCTGCCCTGGCAAACACCTGGATCATGGGACAGCTTATTTAGGTGGTTAGATAAAAGTAGCCAGTTGTAGTGATAATGATACAATAAAAAAATCAATAAAAAATATATCTGTATATATATACATATATATTTGTTATTGATTTCTTTTTTTTATTGTATCATTACATATATATAAATACAGAAAACAACAGCACTGCCTAACTGCCTGAGTGGGTGCTAATCTCCTCCATGGAAACTGACAGTGATATAAAAAAGCAAAAAAGGAGGCAGCACATCCAAAATGGTGAAAAGGTAAAGAGCCTTTATTCACCAACACCAGCTATGTTTCAGCTTTCTTTATGGAGTCTTTCTCAAGCAGCACAAAATATAGAGGCGATTCTATCTTAGCTTTCCTAGAATATGGCTTTCCTAGATTCTAACTTTCCTACAAACTTCCCCTCACCACAGCGCAGTGCATACCTGTAGTGCATAAGGGTATGTGCCCACGATGCAGAAATGAAGCAGAAAATTTCTGCTTCATTTCTGCATCTCCTTGCCCGGAAAAACACGTGTGGAATTTGACACGCGTTTTGCACATGCGGAATTGCCATGCGTTTTCTAATGCATTGTAGATGGCTATTCCGCATGTGTAAACGTACAAATAATGGACATGGTGCGGATTTTTGAACGTATAAAAAACGCTGCGGAAAAATCCGCAGCATGGGCATTGAAAGTGCAGAATTTCATTGGGGACAATGGGAGAAGAATTACCAAGCGTTTCCCAAGCGTTTACGCTGCAAAAATTACGCAGCATAAACGTTTGAAAAACGCATCATGGGCACAAACCCTAAGTACAATTCTGTCTTTGTTTTTTTTTGCTTTGCCTTTACAGTATTAATCGTATGATTAAAATGACTTAGTCAGTATGATACAAGCAATTCCAAACTTTCATTTTTCTTTTTTGTTTTAAAAAAAAGTTGATTTGTGCCAGCCATGTTAGAAAGCAGTAACATTGTTTTTCCATACATAGAGTGCATGTGGTCTTGTCATTTGCACAGTGAGCTAATGTTTTTAATTATTTTATACCAATTTGGCATACATACAATGCTTTGATCGCTTTGATGCACATTTTTAGAGAGGTGGTATGAAAAAAATGCAGTTCTGTTTTTTATTGTTATTCTCATTACCATAAAGACTAATTAATTTTACATTTTGACACCTTTGATAGGCCAGACTCCAAGTGCGGCAATGTCAAATATGCCAAATATCTTTAATTTTTAAATATTTTTTTCAGTCCCCGTAGAGGACTTGAATCTGTGATTGCCTAAATGCTTATCATATACTATTTTAAACTACTATTATTGTAGTGTATAGGATAAATCAGTCTCCAATGCAGCTTAGCCTTTGGCACAAGAAAGCCAAAATGGCAGTGATGGGGTCCTTCAAATAAAAAAGTTTATTGCTCTTAACAGAAATATGAATGTACTGTAGTATTCCTTTCAAATGACATGATATTTTATTATTATAAGTATGCAGCATGTCATCTGACAAATTGTTGATTGCTGTATCTGTACAAAATTAGAAACAATAACAATGTAGCACCGTAGTTATTGTGATCCACATCTTTAGTAGATTGGTGCTACCCTAGCAATCTGCAACCTTCTAATAAAGGTCTGAACCAGGGCCAAAACTCAAAATATTTTAGATGTACTGTCTGGTATTACTGGATTGTATGCATAAATAAATAATTTCTTGCTTCACGTTACCCTTGGAGTGCCGAGATTTTCATATGTTTATCATTGGTACATAATACAGAACTAAAACCACCATTAGTACATGACTTCATCACTAAGGCATCATCAGTACAGGCATACATCACCTGAACCATCATCAGTACACAAACACAACACCAAAACCACTAACAGTACATGAATTCAGCACCATAACCATCTTCAGTATAATATTGCACTAGAATCAAGTTGCAATGTCAGGTCAACCACTGCCAAATAAATTGGTATCATACGAACCTACAACTCCCAGTGTGTCCTTAACATGGTAAGAAGTTGCTTTGAGTTACTGTTCCCAGCAAATGTCAGACTACAGATCATACATGAACAATAGTACTGATTAGACTCATTATCACAAATAAACATTTACATCCAGGTACCTTATAGGTGTTGACTTCTCTGATTGGAGTAATTCTCATCCCTTGCTTCTTCCTGTGTTCTAAACATCATGATGACTTCACACATTCATAGCTCATTTCTGAAGACTTCCCTCATCCACGACCTTCTGCATCATATCCTGACACAGTGCCTTTAAAAGTGGCAGTCTCAAAATAATATCCCCTGTATAAATATATTTGCTGTGCTCCGAATAAATAATTACCCCTTACTAAGAATACTGCCCAACATATGAACCACACACTTATGGTACATTGCCTCAACATCATCCACTTTTATGAACTAAAACTGCCATACTGCCCACTCATATCTATGCTGCACCACCCTTTAGGCTATGTGCACACAAAGCGTTTTTGATGCATTTTCGAGGGCATTTTTCCCTCCTCAAAAACGCTTGTTAATAGGTCTGTCAGGTATGACAATGCTAATCCAGATGTGCTGTGCACATGATGCGGAAATTTCAGCTCCGGATTCGCATTGCGTTAAAAAACGCGGCATGACCATTTCTTGTTCAATCCCGCAGCGAATTCATGTCCATTGACTTGCATTGAATCTCAGCAAACCCGCAGGTATACTATCTATACTTGCAGATTTGCTACCTTTCAATTAAAGCCAATAGCAGCGAATTTGCAGCGGAAACGCGGTGCGGTTGGTTCCCAGGTCGGGAGAGGAGGACTACAACTCCTCTCATATGACCGCCGCTCCCACTGATAACAGCGAGAGCGGCATGGCTGGGAGGAGCAGTAGTCTGCTTTGCCCAGCCTGTGTGCCCATGGTAAAAAAAAAAAAAAAAGTAAAAAATAAAAAAAAAAACTCATACTCACCTGTCCGGTGGCCCCTGGTGTCCTCCTGGTCCCCGGCAACGATCCAATGCTTTAGGCGGCCGGCGGTATACTGCTCGCTGCCAGCAGTATACTGAGCTGACAGGACCTGCGGTGACGTCAGCGATCAGCTGATCGGTCACGTGAACAATCAGCTGATGCTCTCGTGACCTCTCCTGGGAGCATTTTGAAGAATGCGCCAATGGTGGTTAGCTCACCAGGGCTCATCAGCTGATATTCAGCTGATGAACCCCTGTGACCTCCTGCTGCATGTATCCTGACAGAGGTAATTTTACACCCCTGTCAGTATACAATGCTGTCTTCTACAGCAGTGGCATCAGTGATTGCTGATGTCACGGCTGTAAAAGTGACACGGATCGTTGTGGGACACTTGTTAGCGGTGATCGTGGACTATGTTGTTGACGGCGGACAGATGAGGGATATGGTTGTTTGTTATTTTATGTTTTTCTTCAGATCGATGGCTTCGCGGACGGAGTATAACAAAAAAATTGTAGAACCGTGTGTTTTTTATTTCATTAAAATTATTAATTCTGACCTTGTCTTTTATTGAAAAAGCAGCGACCACTTTACTACGCAGTTAGCAATGGGGTCATCTTATATATGCCCACCATTACTAACCTGGGCTTCATGTCAGCCGCCAATACAAGGCTGACGTGAACCCCAACCCCTTTATCCTACTCGCCACCGCTACAGAGCAGTGGGAAGAGCGGAGGCTGAGCACCATATTTGGCGCATCTTATGGATGCGCCATTTCTGGGACTGCTGAGGGGTGATATTATTAGCCGCCGAGGGGGCTAGTATCCATGTGCCCCTCCCTGGCTATTATTATCAGCCCTCAGCTGTCTGTTTAGCCTTTTCTGGTTAGATTTTATAGGGGGACCCCACGTCATTTTTTTTTCTGTGATTCCCCTGTAATCTAGTCAGTAAAAGCTAAACAAACAGCTGCGGGCTGATATTAATAGCCAGGGAACATTGTTGGCTAATGACCCCTTCCTCGGCTACTAATATCATCTCCCAGCGGTCGGCTTTCCCTCTGCTGGTTATAAAAATGACGCGGGAGCCCATACCATTTTTTAAAAATTTTTTAGGCTCTGTGCCCACGATCTGGATGTAGCAGCGCTTTGGACACATATTCTTTGCTGCGTCCAAAATGTTGCATTCTATTGAATGCAGGTAAATTCACATGTGTTCACTGAACCATGTATATTTACCGTATTCATTACTTTCTAGTGGTCAAATTTCTGTTGCGGAGACTAGCAACTTCGCAAAAAAATTTGATATGCTGCGGTCCGGAAAGACATGCAGTATGTCAGTGTCCGCGGGTGATTCGCAGCCTCTGATTCACGCATAGTGGACATGGGATTTTTAGAGATCCTATCTATTATTCCGTAACATCTGGATGCTGCCGGTTTGACGCTGTATAACCACTCAGCATCAAACCTGCAGCGGCTCCTGACTATGGCCATGTATCCAAACTCACCCGCAGCATGTCAATTTCTGTAGCGGACACGATAATCTGCAGATTTTGACCGATTAAAGTGTCATTATATGCAGTGGATTCACTTGTACCGACAAAAGTGTGGCATTAGAACACTGTGTTTTGGACAAAACAAAAATACACTGCATCCAAAGCGCTGTTGAATGCTGATCCGGGAAGACTTAGCGGCTAACGAAACAGCGGTGAGCTGTTAATTATGGCCAGGGACCATGTTTGCAAATGGCACCTTCCCAGGCAAAAATTACCAGCTCACATCTGCCACATAAATTTTACATGAATAGAAATGCTAATGAAGATTGGGTGAATGGGACTAGCTGACACCTAGCTCTTTTGTTTGGTGATGTCAAGGTGTCAATCAGACCGTTTCATGTCCAAACCTTATTAAAGTAAAGCAAAGAGTTAAATAAACACAGACACAGAGTAAACACTTTATTTGAAATCCAATAGACACATTCTTTAGTCATTGAAATTAACCAATATACTCACCCCAGTTCTGATGGTAATCCAAGGTTTAAGCAATGCCCCACCAAATAACTTTATTTAGCTCCAAAAAGCATTCATTGATGTACAAAAACGCTTCAATAAATGCATGCAAAAAAACGCGTAAAAAACGCTTGGAAAATCCGCAGTAGTTTTTCCTGCGAAGGAGATGCAGAAATGCACATTAAATTTTTGCTTCAAATATGGACCGTGCGCACATAGCCTTATACTTCTTTCCCATCTGCATAATATACCCACCATACTATGTTCTCAAACAGCCCACGCCATCCCACTGTCTACAGTCAAAGTACCTTATACACAATTGGAGCACTTACCATTGGAGCACTCACATCAATTAGCCACTTCTGTGCAACAGTGATGTTGATAGAATGATTAGGTGATCTCATCATGCTGCTGCACATTGCCTCGACCCCTGAAGTGTCCATGCACCGCTCAAAGCCTCAATTGTTTTCACGTCTCTTCTCTGAGATGGCTGTCTGTTTAAAAACCAGTTCGGATAACAGGTCAGATCCGACTCCTGAGAGACACATTGGACCAACATCTGTGGTGAGTTCTCATCTAAGCTCATGGCAGAAGCAGCATTGATTACATATTTATTCGATTCTACTAGTAATAGCACCTTGACGGTTCAAGATTGTTATATGAATAATTAAATAAGACAGATCAAAATAAAATTGTGATTATGCCAGTGACTGTAACAATTCAACATACATTCAGAGATGATAGTCTGCTCTTTATTTTTTTTTCAGCAGTCGCATGTTTCAGAAGCGATGGGTAAAAGTGGATGGAATTTATATTTCGTACTATCATAGCGACAGGGTAAGATTTTAGTCAAATCTAATCTACTTAATATTAATTATTGTGATATTGTATGTTCATTTTGTCTCTAATACAAACATATTAACACCTTGGGATTCAAAAAATAAACACTTTAAATGTCCAATAGTGCAATAGTGATAGATGCTTGTGGGGGTTTCATTATGTATTAGTGTATCCTTTGACATTGTAGGATAAAAGAGCTGTTCAAGATGTGAACAAAAGTTTTTTTTAATTTTTCTTCCATTTCAGTGACCATCATGATTTTCGCCATTAAGGCTGCAAAAAAAAGTCATAAAATACCCTTTACAGATCCCAAAAAAGATCCTTTATTAGACTCACAGATGGCATGGTCCAGTCTGATGGTCGTCTCTAGTCTTGATCGGGCGTCTCCTCACTTCCTTCCCTTCCTACATAGTGTCCCCCAATCATGCTCCGGTGCAAGCACGCTTCTTTCTGCCATACCAAGGGCAGAGCAAAGTTGTACAGTGCGCATGCGCCAGGAAAGGCCAAAGAGCACCAATGACCCAAAAGTAAAGCCAGCGCATTCGCACTGCAGATCTTTGCTCTGCCCTGGGCACAGCAGAGAGAAGTGCATTTGCACAGGAGCATGATTTGGGAACACTGTGTGGATGATGTAGGACATGTCATCCACATGAAGCAATGAAGGTTGGTGGCAATTGAAGGAAGGGAGGAGACAACAGAAATGACCAGACCAGGCTGTGCCATCTGTGAGTATAATAAAAGGTATTTTTTGGGATCTGCAGAAGGTATCTGCATTCTAGTATGCTTTAAAAGAGGCCTTAATGATGTTGGCCATACTTTATATGGAGTAAACCTTGTGATAGGTTCCCTTTGAAATAATCTCTGGAGGCAGATCCTCAAGGAGATCTGTGTCTGGACCACAGATCTTTACAGCTCATTTGTGTTTAATAAAAATATGGATTTCTTTGGAATAAGTACCATACCTTCCACTTCCGGATCCAAGACTTCTCCCGAGCTGCAACAATTCTTAGGAATGCTCTTCCCCAAGAAATTAGGACTAATCACAACTTACAGTTTTAGGCGCTCCCTAAAAACACATCTGTTTAGGGTGGCCTATCACATTCTCTAATCAAAGTCCATTTATATGTAGTCCATCCACTATTTCTCTGAACATAATTCTCCATCAAACTTCATCGCACCCAAACTACAAGCACTACAAATATTGGCTGGTGACGAACTCATGCAGCCTTTATCTATCCCCTATTCCCTCAAGATGGCTGGACCATCATTGTAAATAAGCACCTGTACTTGTGTCACCCCCACCTCATTGTAAATTGTAAGCTCTTACGAGCAGGGTTGTCATTATTTTTGCTTTAATTACCGTATTTTGCGGATTATAAGACGCACCGATTTATAAGACACACTCAAATTTTGGGGAGGAAATTAGAAAAAAAAATGTTTTTTACTAAAGCAGTGAGTGTCATAATCAGCTTACCTGGTAGGGGGTGGCGTTGGTAGAGTGGGGTCCCAGGGTTGCTAATGGCTGAGGCAGGAAATGCTGGGGAGGCAGGACAGGGTGTATGGAGGCAGGAGTCAGCTGTGAGCCCCATGCTGTCTGCCACGTTCTGCTCCACGTGTTTGGTGGTGCGGAAGCTCCGTCGACATTTTGTGGAAGCCTCGCACCTTCCATCCAGAAAAATGGCCGCTGAAGGCGGCGCATGCTCAGATTGAGATCTTGGCACCGAGATAACTGTTACTTATGACTGTTGTATATGAACCTCTGAATTGTAAAGTCCTGCGAAATATGTCGGCGCTATATAAATAAAGATTATTATTATTATAAGTCATTGGATCACAGATATTAAGGTATCATTTTATTCATTTTTCTATCATCTGCATGCCCATATAGACGGCTTAGGAGGGCTGATCCTTCTGACAGATTCACTTTAATGACATTTATATATCATCATTATATATTAAACTTGGCTCATGTACATACTAAAAAGCTCAAGCCTTAAACATAATTATCTTGTATTCGGACCCTATTGACTAAAACCAAGTCAATAGAACTGATGCTAAAACTTACGTTTTTAAACCTAAAAGGATCCTTGAAAAATTAAAAATTGACATATTTCACAATTACTGGCATTAATTACACTGATTGTTTGGTCATTTCATTTAATGCAACATACATTCAGGATTTGGAAGGCATCATGCTTACAAATTAGATCAAGTGAGCACCAGATGTTGGATAAAGGATGAATTGGACACACAGTAGCCATTAATGGAAATTGGTAGTTGGCAGATAAAGGCATTAAGAACGGAAAAGTAAAGTAAAGAAAATTGGCAGTTTGGGTATAAATCAATGGGTGGAGATTGTATTACTCTAATGGGATTGGATTAAAAAGTAAAAGTGAATAAGGATTTCTTTTTAGAGCACTATGAGCAATATATCAGAAAAGTAGTGGTCACTGGTATTACTGCACATAAACCATCAGCATTAGTCTAAGTTGGAAACAGATGCATTTATTTAATTAGCTCCGCTACCACAAACCACAAGTCATGGCCGTGTTCCTACAGAAGGATTTCATCTATAAAATTATTAAAAATGGTTGTATAAAATATACCCATATATACAGGGTCAGTTACATGGTGCTGGGAACACATTAAAAGTGTAGTCCCAAATGCTGACATATTGCTCCATTATACAGAAACTAGATGGTGGCCCGATCCTAACGCATCGGGTATTCTAGAATATGTATGCGGCTGACCGGGCGCAATCAGCAGAACGTTGTTTAAATTTGGCGCCAAAATCGCTGATTGGTCACGGCCGGCAACCGCGACCAATCAGCAAAATGGTGTTTAAATTTGACAGCAATATCGGTGATTTGTCGCGGGTGGCAGCCGCGACCAATCAGCAGAGCGGTGTTTAAATTTGGCGCCAATGTCGCTGATTGGTTGCGGCCGGCGGTCGCGACTAATCAGCAAATCAGCAGAGCGGGGTTTAAATTTGGCGCCAATAATGCTGATTGGTTGCGGCCGGTGACCGCGACCAATCAGCAGAGTGGTGTTTAAATTTGACGCCAATGTCGCTGATTGGTTGCGGCCGGCGGTCACGACCAATCAGCAGAGCGGTGTTTAAATTTGGCGCCAATAATGCTGACTGGTCGCGGCCACCGACCGCGACCAATCAGCAAAGCGGTGTTTAAGTTTGGCGCCAATAATGCTGATTGGTCGCGGCCGGCGACCACGACCAAGCAGCAGAGCGGTGTTTAAATTTGGTGCCAATAATGCTGACTGGTCGTGGCCGCGACCAATCAGCAGAGCGTTGTTTAAACTTGGCGCCAATCTCGCTGATTGGTCGCGGCTGGTGGGCGCGACCAATCAGCAGAGCGTTGTTTAAATTTGGCGCCAAAATCACTGATTGGTCACGGCCGCGACCAATTAGCTAATCGGATTAGTGAGGACCGCAATGCGAATCCGCAGCGGACATTTCCGCATGATGTGCACAGCACATACGAATTTGCATTGCAGTACATGGCAGACCTATTACAAGCGATTTTAATGTGTTTTTTGCGGCGGAAATCTGCCGCAAATACGCATTAAATCCGCATCGTGTGCACATAGCCTTACACTCACACACAGCTTGTTACACACGCACAACACACTGCATGTTACACACACACTGCATAACAATGTGCATTTGATTCTTCTAAAATACATTTATTGAAAACTGAATTTTCTGTATGAATTTAAGCAAATCAGTAACATTTGATTTTGACAGATTTACGTATCATTAATCAGTACCCCTTAATTCTTCTGTATCCTTTCACTTCTCATAAAACAAACATTCTGTAGTACCTTGTCAAATTTCATTATTTTTATTTATTTTGCTCACTTATATCGCACCATCCTATTCCGCAGGGCTTTGCAGTCATCAACATTGCAGTCCCCATTGGGACTCACAATCTAAATTTTCTATCAGTCTTTGGAGTGTGTGAGGAAACCAGAGAACCTGGAGGAAACTTACACAAACACAGGGAGAACATACAAACTCCTTGCAGATGTTGTTCTTGGTGGGATTTGCATCCAGGATCCCAGCACTGCAAAGCAAAAGTGCTAACCACTGAGCCACCGTGCTGCCGTTATAACAGAGTTTTATAATTCTGTTCTGTGCCACTCTCCTGTTATTTCCTCCTAAAAATGTATGAAATATATTTGACAACTGGGTATTTCCACTTTCCGCTCAAAGTTGTGTACCCCTAATTTTTGACATTGTCAGCACTTATTTTACAGTGTAGTAACACCCCTATCATACATGGTAATGTCGTTGTCGTTGTCATTGGAAAGACCGATTAGCCTAATGTTTATGGTGGTGCCTGACTCTCCCTAAGGGCTAGTGTACACACCCGATTAAATCAGACAAGTGCTATCCATGGTTTTGACGACAAGCACTCGTACCCATGTTATTCTATGGGGCTGGCACATGTCTGATTTCTTTCCTCGGACTGAGTAGTCTGAGGAAAAGCATTGCAGCATGTATGACTTGCCTCTGAGAATTGGATGGCACTCGCCAATTCAAGTCTATAGGTCCATCTAAAAAAATTGTACCTCACTCGGATGACTTCTAAGTGCAGTCTGACCTTCCTGGACTGACATAATGGAGGAGGTGGAGAATTTTTTTTTTTCTCTCGACCTCCGAGAAAATTGTAACCACTCTGATCAGATTCTGATTAGCATAATTGGATTGCTTTTTTTGGGATGGAAAGAAAGTGGTCGTGTCACCATAGCCTAATAGTGAAAATGTTGGACATGTAAAATTTCAACATTCCCAATCTGTTTGTTCATAGGGGAAGTAAGCTGCTGCCAGAGAACATGTACATGATCAGCCGAGCATGCATGTAAATGGGGAAGTTGAAAGGACTAGTTTTTAGTTGACCAACTTTTTAGCTGGCAGCAGACTGTATACACCTTTGCAAAGAGTTTTTATTTTATTGTTCACTTGCTTCCTAAATGCAAAGCTTTGTAACTTTTTAAACAGTCTTCATTAAACTTTATTCTACCCTTTTGCTGCTGTGGAGTGTCTATAACTTCTTTATCTGGCTCAGCACTTCTGCAAAACGGATACAAATCCATCAAAGCTCTAGCTTGTGATGGCTCTCTCTGCTCTCCTCTCCCATTTTACAGTATTAGAGATATCCAGAGGGAGGGGAGGGGTTATACAGAAATCTGCAGTGGAAAGGGGAGAAAGTTTCCAAAGAGTCATGGAGAGTAGAGAAAACAGATTATAGACAAGGAGGAAAGGACATTGGGAGGAACTAAGTGCAGTTCTGCGGCTGTGCTGATACATGCAAGTAAGTGAAGACTTTTACATGTGGTTGCCCTGAGGAAGGAGTTTGATTCGACTTTGAAATGCGTTGACAAATAAACCACCTTCAATTAATTTGTTCTATGATTGGTTCCTGAATCAGCAGCGCACTTGAAGTCCACCTACTCTGGCCGTCTATTATACGGCCTTTTTACAGTGTTAGAAGTATCAGAAGGGAGGGGAGAGGTTGTACAGATATCTGCAGTGGAAAGGGGAGAAAGATTGTAAAGTATTATGGAGAGTAGAGAAAACAGGCTATAGACAAGGAGGAAAGCATATGGGGAGGAAATAAGCGCAGTTCTAAAGCTGCGCTGATACATGCAAGTAAGTGAAGACAGCAGCTCTCTGGTAACACACAGAACCCATATCCAGCCTGTATTACTAGGAGAGACACAGCCACAGGTGAAAAATCAGAAATTTGGATTAAGCTGCAAATTGCATGACAGGGGGTCTAAAGATGAATGAAGGAGTGAAGATTGCAGACTGAAACTTTGTGTAAAGAAAAAAAAATTGTAATACATAATTTTCATTTCTTTAATCCTAGGATGTGTTTTCAAGAGGGAAGATTTTTCTTTCTGCAGTACTGAAAGCTCAAAAAGTCGGCGACAATAAATTTGAAGTTGTGACATCACAAAAGACATTACTCTTTCGAGCAGTGAGAGAAGGTATGCAGTACAACCTGTTGAAAAATTTTAAACTGTTGAAGGATGATTTGACACATTTACAGTTGCTCTGTTTACTTACATTTACTTCCTCAGTATGGACTGATTAGTCTGCTCTATAATGAGTAGTATAATGAGTATTGGTCAAAAATGAGCTCTCAATGTTACATTAATAGACTGTACATTATCGTTGAGCAAGCGTGCTCATTTACCCCTTTAAACGAGCACGCTCGGGTGCTCGCCGAGTAGTTTCGGCGTTCTCGGCATCTCTGTTTGAGCAGCCGCAGCTGCATGTGTGGTGGCTGTTAGACAGCTGTGGCACATGCAGGGATTGCCTAACAAATAGCGCATGCTCGCTCAACACTACTGTACATCAGATTACTGACTGTTGAATTGCTGATGTCAGAACTCTATGACTATCTAATGAGAAAGGGAACCTCCAGACTCTCCTCTAAAAAATGTTGTTTGGGAAAAGAAGAATTGGGCATGTTGAATGTCAACTCCTTTTTGTGCCCATATAAGAAAAGTTACTACCAAAGGAGTCTGAAGAGGGACAGAGGTGTCTGTTAGCTACTCAATAATGGTTTCTGGCTAGGAATAATCATCAATTTCATCTGCACGCATATTTGAAAATAATTAGAGATGCAAAATAACATTTCTAATAACAGAGGTCCTTAACAGATCCACACTACTGAAAAGTCTTTTAAGAAGATTTGGTCCTCGAAATAATGACCTTGGGGACTATGCAGATAAAAAGGAATCCTATGTGGTCTTCTTAGTTGATAGGAAGTGTAGGGCGGTGGTTTTCACACCGTGCAGTAACTGAGGCAATGACCCATGTACTGTAAGTCCAACATAAGCAGCTTTTATTCAGCAGAAAAGTCCTCCGGTTCGCAGCCAGGTTAACACAAGTCCATAACAATGATTGCCGGGGGAAACGGCCACGCCGGGCCGCTCAGAGCCTGACGGGTGCAGAGCCTTCCCAGGAGTGGGTTCAGCTACTCACAGGTCCGCCGAGCTTTCCTGCTATGCTCCTAGCAGGTCCCAACACTGAACAACACTAATCCTTAATGCAGGGTTTTTAAAGAACCTGTGGCAAGAGCCACTGGAAAACCCAGGTTGGAGGGAGGAGGCCGCCCCACTGACTTCCTGTAGCCTCCTCTAAGAAATGAAAGCCCTGTCGGGTTTTACTTAATCTGCCTTAGCCAGATAGCCTGACGAGGTCAATGCTCACCTTCATTCCTGCATTGCAGCCGCAGCTGTGTCTGTGACTGCAATGCACTCCAATGGGTTTAATAGGTCTCTGTACTCATTCTGGGGGATATATACTGGCCCTCGTATACGATCCCTGTCACTTCTTCACATATCCCCCCCTCTGTTCAAACTTGTGGGGTTGAACATTTGTTACCATACAGGGTGCCCGGGACACGGCATCCGCATTTGCCTGCCACTTCCCAGGGCGATGTTCTATAGAGAAACTGAAATTTTGCAGTGACAGAAACCACCTGGTGACTCGCGCATTCCTCTCCTTGGCGTTCCTCATCCATACCAAGGGTGAGTGGTCCATCACCAAGCGGAACTGACGCCCGAGTAAATAATAATGTAGCGATTCCAAGGCCCACTTAATAGCCAAACACTCCTTCTCTACCACGCTATATTTTTTTTCTGCCGGGATAAGTTTTCTACTCAATTAGGTGACCGCGTGCTCTTCACCATTCACTTTTTGTGACAATACCGCCCCTAGGCCTACCTCCGAGGCATCTGTCTGTACAATGAAGATTTCCTTGAAGTTGGGGCTGATGAGGACCGGCTGTCCACACAGGGCCAATTTCATGGACTGAAAGGCTTCTTCTGCCTGAGGGTTCCACCGAACTATTACTGATTTTTTTCCTTTCAAGAGATCGGTCAGTAATACCCAAGGATGCTAAGGAACGTCCTCACCTGCTTTGTACTTGATGGGTTAGGCCAGGTTTTTATGGCCTCAACTTTATTGATTTGGGGCTTGATAACTCCTCGGCCAATCACGTACTCCAAATATCGTGCTTCCTCTAGCCCTATCGCGCATTTTTTGGGGTTTGTTGTTAACCCCGCGGCTCTGAGAGAATCCAGCACCACTTGTACCTGGGATAGGTGCGTATGGCAGTTGGTGCTAAAGATGATAATATCATCTAGATACGCGGACGCGTACTTCTGATGAGGCTTGAGGACTATGTCCATCAGCCTCTTGAATGTAGCCGGGGCCCCATGTAACCCAAAAGGTAAGACCACATAATGATATAGACCCTCCGGAGTTATGAGGGCGGTCGTCTTTCACTTAGCCGATTCCGTGAGAGGTACCTGCCAGTAACCCTTGGTGAGATTGAGTGTGGTACAGTACTGGGTCTGCCTCAGTCTCTCAATCAGCTCATCCACACTGGGCATTGGATAAAGGTCAAATTTCGACACCATTTAATTTCCGGAAATAGTTACAGAAGCGTAACGATCTGTCTGGTTTCAGGATCAGTACGATGGGGCTAGTCCACTCACTCCGTGATTCCTCGATGACACCTAACTGGAGCATTTGTTTTACCTCAGCCATGATGGCTTGCCTCCAGGCTTCGCTTACCCTGTACGGTCTCATTCGTACCCTTACCTCAGGTTTGGTGACAATGATATGTGGGAGAACCATAGTCCTACCTGGTAGCTCTGAGAACACGTTGGTCTTCTGCTGTACCAGCGAGCGAGCCTCCCGTTGCTGCTGTTTAGTGAGAGCATCACTTATCCTGACCTCTCCCCCGGGTGCATCCCTGGCTGAAGGTAGAGAACTCTCTGACGGCATGCCCGAAGTCACGTCTGCAACTAAACACTCTCGATCTTTCCAAGGTTTTAATAGGTTTACATGATAAAGCTGCTCCGGTTTTCTCCTTCCGGGCTGATACACCCGGTAATTTACCTCCCCCACGTTTTCTTGAACCTCATATGGCCCTTGCCATTTGGCCATTAGCTTACTCTTGGCTGTGGGTACCAGTACTAACACCCGATCACCCTTGTTAAAATACCTGACCGTGGCTCTTTTATTATATGTACGTTTCTGTGCTGCCTGGACATTTAACAGATGTTCTTTCACGATGGGTATGACCGCTGCGATCCGGTCCTGCATACTAGCCACGTGTTCGATTATATTCCTTTGTGGAGTTGGCTCCTGTTCCCACGTCTCTTTGGCTGCGTCCAACAGACCCCTCGAGTGTCTGCCATACAATAACTCAAAGGGAGAGAACCCTGTGGAAGCCTCGGGTACCTCACGGACGGCGAACGTCAAATAGGGTAGCAACATGTCCCAATCGCTTCCGTCCTTAGAAACCACCTTTTTTAACATGGACTTGATGTTTTTATTGAACCGTTCTACTAGCCCGTCGGTTTGAGGGTGGTACACTGAGGTGTGCAATTGTTTTATTTTTAGCAGTTTGCACAGTTCCCTCGTCACCTTGGACATAAAAGGGGTCCCTTGATCCATCAGGATCTCCTTAGGTAGCCCAAGGTGACAGAACATGGCAAACAGCTCCTGTGCAATCAGTTTCGCCGAGGTGTGGCGTAGCGGTACAGCCTCCGGGTACCGGGTGGCATATTCGACGACCAAAAGTATACAGTATGTTGGTGGCCACGAGTGGATTTTACAATGGGCCCTACCAAGTTCTTTGCAATCCGTTCAAAAGGTACCTCTATTACTGGCAGAGGTATCAATGGGCTACGGAAACTGGCGGTGGGTGTGGTCAGTTGACATTCGGGGCTGGATTCGCAGTACCTTTGGACCTCTATGTAAATCCCAGGCCAAAAGAACCGCTGCTAGATACGTTCTTGCGTCTTTTTAACCCCTAAATGTCCACCCTGTAGGTGTGTGTGTGCCATCTTCAGAACCGCCCGATGGTACGACTGAGGTACCACTAACTGTTCCACTTTGAAAAATGAATTATTGATTATGGACTTTGTACAGTGCCGTGATGTTAATCTTATTAGGATACTGACTTTGCATCCATTAGGCACTCTTAAGGAGTAGCGTGTATTCTTTTCCGTGTTATGTTCCATGACCTCGTCCTTGATTTTATCTACCCTATAGAGCAACTCACCATTGACTACCATGCATGGAAATACAGTATCTGCACCGGGATTTGAGCTACGCCATTTACCTCTAACACCCTTTCCCAAGCCCAAGTCAGGGTGGGATCCTGCAGCTGAGCTGTTCCAAACTTGTCCCGGGACACTTCCAGCTCTGGGATCGATGGGGTCTCCTGCCAGCACCTCTAGGGGAGACCTATTGGGGTCACACTCTGTCCCTAGGCTGGACACCCCTACGGCAGGTACCCCTGACTAGGGTTCGTTGGGTACAGCGCCTGTAATAAATTTTACCGGGGGACAGTAGATTTTGTTTTTCCACAAAGTCCAGAACAGGGGCAAGTCTCTTCCCCACACAGTCCCATAGGGAAGAGTTTTTACAAAACTACCTCCACGATTGGGTACTCTCGGAGGTCCCCATGGATACACACAACCCTGACTGTCCGTCCACTGGGGTTGTCTCCTGCCACCAGCGACCCATGTACCAAAGTCACTAGGCTCCCCGAGTCTAGGAGGGCCTCAATGGGTACCCATTAACCAGTACCTGGCACAATTGGGGTTCACTGTCCGAGGGTCAGCACTCGCCGTGCTGACGGTCTGCATTGAGACCCGGCAGATATACCCGCAGTCCATGGGCTCCGTAGTCAGGGGCAGTTAGCAACCACATGTCCCGGCCCCTGACACCGCCAGCAGCTCATGGTGGGGGTACTGTTAGTTCTTATAGCCGTTTGGGAGGGAAAGGGTCTCCTGCCACTCTCACTCCGGGGTACCCCTTCAGCACGGGTACGGTGCTGGCTGTCCTCAGCAGAGGGACGCGACCCTTTTCCAGGCTCCTGGGTTGGCAGGGATCGGCGGGACAGCCACAAGGGGGCAGAGTCCCGGATAAAGCCCTGAGTGGCCGAGTAGCGCTCAATCAAGCTGACCACCTGGTCGAAGGTGCCAGGGTCCCCTTGCCCCACCCAATGTTGGATAGCGGCCGGCAGAGTCCTCACCAGCTGGTCAACCAGCACCCTCTCCACCATCTAGGCTGGAGTCAAAGACTCAGGCTTGAGCCACAAAAGGTCATAAGTCTGAGACCGGGCGGGTCGGGTCTCCACAAAGGCCCATGAAAATACACGCTGAGCCCTCATGTACGTATTGACCCCCAGTCGGGCAAGGATCTCACCTTTGAGCTTCTGGTAGTCCAGGGCGTCCTCCCGACTGAGGTCGAAGCAGGCCTTCTGGGCATCGCCGACCAAAAACAGAGCCACCCACTGGCTGGCTGGTAGGTTTTCCTGCTCTACTGTGCATTCATAGATGGTCAGGAAGGCTTCCATGTCATCCTCCGGTCCCATCTTCCTCAAAAAAATGGGGAGAAATTGACACACAAATTACATTAGAAAGTTATAGAACTGTCAAAATAATAAAAAGTACTTGCCATTTCAAGGGGATGTCCGGCCTGTGCGCTGTTAGGTTTCTCTGGTGCAGGCGGCGGGAGCAGGCGATCGTGTGACTTCAAGTCAAGAACAATGAGGATAGGGGAAAATATATGTATGTGGGTTAAGAATTGGCTCAGTGATAGGAAACAAAGGGTGGTTATTAATGGAAAACACTCAGACTGGGTCTCAGTTAACAGTGGGGAACCACAGGGGTCAGTATTGGGCCCCCTTCTTTTTAACATATTTATTAATGACCTTGGGGCATACAGAGTAATATTTCAATATTTGCAGATGACACTAAACTCTGCAGGGTAATCAATACAGAGGAGGACAATTTTATATTACAGGAGGATCTATGTAAACTAGAAGCTTGGGTTGATAAATGGCAAATGAGCTTTAATGGGGATAAATGTAAGGTAATGCACTTGGGCAGAGGAAATAAAATGTATAATTATATGCTTAATTGTAAAACACTGGGCAAAACTGTAACTGAAAAAGACCTGGGTGTATTGGTGGACGACAAGCTCACGTTTAGTAGCCAGTGTCAGGCTGCTGCTGCAAAGGCAAATAAAATAATGGAATGCATTAAAAGAGGCATAGATGCTCATGAGGAGAACATAATTTTACCTCTATACAAGTCATTAGTGCGACCACACTTAGAATACTGTGTACAGTTCTGGTCTCCGGTGTATAAGAAAGACATAGCTGAACTAGAGTGGGTGCAGAGAAGAGCGACCAAGGTTATTAGAGGACTGGGGGGTCTGCAAATATCAAGACAGGTTATTTCACTTGGGGTTATTTACTGTGGAAAAATGAAGGCTTAGGCTATGTGCCCACGTTGCGGAAATGAAGCAGAAAATTTCTGCTTCATTTCCGCATGTCCTCTCCCGGAAAAACGCATGCGGAATTCCGCACGCGTTTATCGCGCGTTTTTCACGCGTTTTCAACATGCGGAATTGCCTTGCGTTTTTTCATGCATTGACTAAGGCATTTCCGCATGCGGCAACGCAAAATTAATGAACATGCTGCGGATTTTTGAACGCAGCATAAACGCTGCGGAAAAATCCGCAGCATGGGCATAGAACTTGCGGATTCTCATTGGGGACCATGGGGTGCGGATTAACAAGCGTTTTACAAGCGTTTACGCTGCGGAAAATACGCATCAAAAACGTTTGTAATCCGCAACGTGGGCACGCAGCCTAAGGGGTGATCTTATTACTATGTACAAGTATATGAGGGGACAGTACAAAGACCTTTCTACTGATCTTTTTACTCTGAGGCCTGAGACGGGGACAAGGGGGCATCTTCTACGTCTGGAGGAAAGAAGGTTTAATCATAATCACAGACGGGGATTCTTTACTGTAAGAGCAGTGAGACTATGGAGCTCTCTGCCGCATGATGCTGTAATGAGTGATTCACTGTTAAAATTTAAGAAGGGCATGGATGCCTTTCTTGAAAAGTATAATATTACAGGTTATAAATACTAGATTCCTTGATAGGGCGTTGATCCAGGGAACTAGTCTGATTGTCGTATGGAGTCGGGAAGGAATTTTTTTCCCCAATGTGGAGCTTAGTGTTTGCCACATGAGTTTTTTTTGCCTTCCTCTGGATCAACAAGTTAGGCTATGGGTTGAACTAGATGGACTTAGTCTTCCTTCAACCTTAAAAACTATGTTACTATGTAAGTATGTGATTTGCATACTTCCGGCCACATTCCAAGTAGACATGTCCAGCTTTGTTCTATACGCTTGCATTGAGTGAGGCTATGCACGTCTAATCCTCACAGCCCCCAGTGCGAGTGGTGTGCGGGTTCACAAGTCTGCAGTCTCATAGAAAGATTTCAGACTTGAAGCCTAAGGGTGCACAACTCGTTTAATGTTTTTAATAAATGGTAGGTATTTCCTGACATGTCATGCCTATTGGTGGGGGATTTACAGTGAAATTTAAATGGTTAAATAACTAGCTCTCATCTCTATTGTTAGAGGCAGGTTCTGCCTATACAACACAGATGACATATGCCCTCTGTAAAGTGGGCTCACCTCCTTATCGCTCTCCATACACCTGCACCAACTCCATGAAGTAACAGTACATCATGTAGCAGGAATGGGCTAAAGGGTTTATTGCATCTGGAACAATAATGGCATATCGATAGGATAAAATGTCCAATAGTTGCGGGTAACAGAGAATCAGGGTCTGTCACTCACTCTCAGCAACTCTCGGAGCTCCTTACATATAGAACAGAACTTGTGCTGCAACTTCTCTATTCCTGAGTCTGACAGCCCCATTCTTAAGATCCAGCTGTAAAACCAAAAACTATCAGTCATTTTTGGAATATTCCAGTGATATGTCATAAATAACCAAGATGGGAACACACCTTTTACTCAATACTAGAATTACATATTAGGTGGAGTTATACTTTAAATTGAATATCCTTCTACGTTACACATAATCTTTCCTCAGTCGTATAATCATCTGAGTTGGTTTTTGTTAGCTATCACTTATTTTCCATTGTAGATTCTGTTTGTCTTGGACTATAGCCTCCAATTCTGTCTCCAAAATGTAAATACATACAGAAATAAGTGAAAAATACAGAATCCGGCTGGAGATGATTACATTGCCTCTCTTGGAAATAGCATTACTCATGCAAACACACTATGGATGCATGAAAAACAAAATCCATTTCCCATCTATTGCATCTCTCATGTCTTCATGAATGAAAAATGATATGCTGCTGCAGGTCTCCTAGGTACATTACACATCAAGTCATAACTGATAATATATATTTTATAGCAATAGACCCGGCTGGTGCAAACATTTACATGTTACTTAGATCTATGACACAACTAGAATATGATCTCTTTTATATTGTATTTGCTCCCTCTGAATTTTATTCAGGCCTATTCTACATCATTGCACTATTTACTTTTCGGTAAAAAAAAATCATGGGTTTGAATAGAAACAATCAAATATTTTGCTATAGGCAGTGAGTCTTTTAATACATCATTACAGTTTCTATTTCTTCACTGTACCTGAAGAAAAGGTCACCTCTATTCTAACCAGGTAATCAGTACAAAGAGCTGCGGAAAAGAGATATAGCAGAGCTTAGTTTGTCATTTGGCCCGACCCATGAATCACAATGTGGTTCTCTATAGCGACTTATCTTACATCAGTAATTAATAATGTATTTTTCTTTATAGGGCACAGAAATATCTGGATAAAAACGTTGGAAGATGCATTAAGAAAAAAGGCGGAGAGGAATCCCGTGCTCTGCACTGGAGATAAAAGTGGATACCTTGAATTAAGGGGATATAAAAACAGAATTTTTACGGTTGCAAGTGGAAGCAAATTATGGCTCAGCAAAAGCAAACAGGTATATGTCAGAGTAATGCATTTTATTTTCAAGCTGATAATGTCTAAAACTTAAAGGAGTTGTGCCACGAACAAAAGTATATTTTAATCAACAGATGTTGGAATAAAAATAAACTCCACAATTGGATATGTTTTAAAAAAATGTTCCTGTGCTGAGATAATCTTATAAATGTGCCCCTTGCTATGGTTGTTTCTCACTGTACAGGACATGGTCTGATCATACCACAGCTCCTGGGCAGGGTAGGAAGCAAAAGAGAGAATACAGATAGGACAGTCGTTTCTTTCTTTGAAGTTAAATATTGTTTAAAAATAGGCAGTGAAATGTTTTACTCACAAAAAGAATCAGCTGCGATCCTATACTGTAATGTCTGTATACTCTTTTGCTTCCTCCCCTGGCCAGTAGATGTGATATATCTGACCATGTTCCTGCACAGTCGGACACAGCTATTAGACAGGACATAGCAGGGGCGCATTAATAAGATTATCTCAGCACAGGAGCATTTTTTTAAACATCCAATTGTGGAGTTTATTTTTATTCCAACATCTGTTGATTAAAATATACTTTTGTTTTTTGGCACAATCCCTTTACCCCCTAAAGCTGTTTGCACCTTAATGACCAGACCAATTTTTACAATTCTGACCCCTGTCAATTTATGTGGTATTAATTCTGGAATGCTTCAATGAATCCTCCCGATTCTGAGACTGTTTTTTGTGACATATTGTACTTCATGATAGTGGTAACATTTCTTCGATATCACTTGCGTTTATTTGTGAAAACAATGGAAATTTGGCAAACATTTTTAAAATTTTGCAATTTTCAAACTTTGAATTCTTATGCCCTTAAATCAGAGAGATATGTCACACAAAATAGTTAATAAATAACATTTCCCATATGTCTACTTTACATCAGGACAATTTTTGAAAGAACATTTTTTTTGTTAGGAAGTTATAAGGGTTAAAAGTTGATCATTGATTTCTCATTTTTCCAACATTTACAAAACCATTCTTTTAGGGACCACATCACATTTGAAGTGATTTTCAGGTTCTATATGACAGAAAATACCCAAAAGTGAAATCATTCTAAAAACTGCACCCCTCAAGGTGCTCAAAACTACATTCAAGAAGTTTATTAACCCTTCAGGTACTTCACAGGAATATTTGTAATATGGAAGAAAGCAACATTTAACAAGAGCCCTTGATGTGCCTAATCAGTGGAAACTCCCCACAAATGACACCATTTTGGAAGCTAGACCCATCAGAGAACTTATATAGATGTGAGGTCAGCACATTAAACCACAGGTGCTTCACAGAAGTTTATAACATTGAGCCATGAAAATAAAAATTTCATTTTCTTCACCCAAAAATATTCTTTTAGCACCAATTGTTTATTTTCATAAGGGTAACAGGTAAAATGGAAAACAAAATTTGTTGTGCAATTTCTCCTGAGTATGCAGATACCCCATATGTGGGGGTAAACTACTGTTTGGGCACACGGCAGAGCTCAGAAAAGAAGGAGTGGCGGTTGGGAACACAGACATTGATGGAATGGTCTGCGGGTGTCATTTCTCGTTTGCAGAGCCCTCATGTGTCTAAACAATAGACACCGCACAAGAAACACCATTTTGGAAACTAGACCCCTCAGGGAACTTATCTAGATGTGTAGTCAGCACCTTGAACCCACAGGTGCTTCACAGCATTTTACAACATTGATCTGTGAAGATGAAAAAAACATTTTTTTCCCACAAATATGTTGTTTTAGTCACCAATTTTTTCATTTTCACAAGGAAAGCAGGAGAAAATGCACCCCAAAATTTGTTGTGCAATTTCTCCTTAGTACGCCATGTGGTTGAAAACTACTCTTCAGGCACATGGGAAAGTTCAGAAGGGAAGGAGCCCCATATTGGAGTTCATATTTTGCTGGACTGGTTTTGTTTTAGCCCCCGATTTTACAATTTCAAAGAGGAAAATGGGTTAAAATGGCACCAAAATTTGTCACACAATGTATGCTGAATATAGAAATACCCCATATGTGGCTGTGCAGTACTGCTTAGCCAAGCGGTGAAAATCCAGAGGAAATGAGCGCTATTTGCCTCCTGGTGCACAAATTTTCCTAGAACGGTTTGTGGACTCCATATACAGAGACCCTAAGAACTAGAAGAGCAGAATTCCCCTCAAGTAACCCCACTTTGGAAGTAATACCCCTTTGAGAATTTATCTACTGGGAATTTTTAACTATATGGGTGTTTTCCAGAAACAAGCAGCAGCGGATGTTGCTGAGTGAAAATTGCAAACTGCTGTTATAGTGACCAGTACATTGTAGTGACCAGTACGTTATGACCAGCTCATGATTCTGGAGACATGCACCTGTAAATTAGGCGGGCTCTCATCACAACAGAAATGCCAAACATGTGGAAACTAACTACAGTTTAGGCACACTTTTTGGATTTGGGAGCACAGAATTTGCTGAATTTCTTTTGGGAGGAAAGGGCCATTTCACTTTTCCAGAGCCTTTGTGCCACCAGTAATGTGGAAGCCCCCTATATTTCTGTTAACAAATGATGAACCTGAGTGGGGACTTGCTTTTTTGGATTGAGCCAAAGCTTTTATTGTGATTCAAAATGTTATGTAAAATGTTCCCATTTATCCTGTGCTCTATGCTGAGCACTGATATTGGGGTTTCCATTTAAATCTCTCAGTGACATAATTCAGATGAAACCCCCGAGGGATCTATTCACTATAATGAGGCAGCAGAGTTACTCTGGACTCAATCTGGCCTCTGTTCAGCGGTGTCCTTATTTTCAGAGGTGCACAAAACTGTGGCATACGGCACTTTTATGCATGCCTAGAAAACGGACACAGCCGGATCATATGTCAGACTGTATCTACCGTGCCTCCATCTGCCTCATTACAGGGAATCTTCTGCCTGGAGCTGCATCTGAATCACGTACTTCAGAAATTTACATGGAAACCTCGATTTAAGCACTCTGTGCACGATAAATGTGAGCCGAGCCTTACTGCGATCTTTGGGAGGCAGAATGAACAAATCAACAGCAGGTGAAAAATTGGTTTAATTTATTTTTTACGCTGTTCCTTATGCGTTATAAATAATTAGACGACTTTATGCTTTGGGTCGGTGCGATTACAGTGATACCAGATTTATATCGGGCTTTTATGTTTGGCTGCTGTCACACACTAAAAGACGCTTTTTTTGTTTGGAAAAACTGTTTTTTGCATCACCATATTATGAGAGCTATAATTTTTCCTTATTTCTGCTGACAGTCATGTGGGGTCTTTTTTTTGCGGGACGGATTGACGTGTTTATTGGTACCATTTTCGGGCACATGCCATTTTTTGATCGCTTTCTTTTCTGATTTTTGGAAGACTGAATAAACAAAAAACAACAATTCAGGAATTGTTTTTTTTTTTTATGCCGTTCTGCATGTGGTAAAATTGATAAGGCAGCTTTATTCTTCTGGCCAGTATGATTACAGCGATACCACATTTATATTGTTTTTTTATGTTTTGGTGCTTTTACACAATAAAAACTATTTTGTAGAAAAAATAATTATTTTTGCCTGGCTTTATTCCAAGAGCTATAACTTTTTTATACTTTGGCTGATGGAGCTATATGGCAGCTTGTTTTTTGCGGAACAAGATGACATTTTCAGTTATACCATTTTTATTTACATTTGTCTTTTTGATCGCGGTTTATTACACTTTTTGTTCAGCTGTATGATGATAAAGCATAATTTTTTCCTCATTTGTTATTTTTTTTATGGTGTTCACTAAAGGGGTTAACTAGTAGGATAATTTTATAGGTTGGGTCGTTTGAGATGCGGTGATACCAAACATGTGTACTTCTATTGGGTATTTTTTTTTCATAATAATATTTATTTATGAGTACAAGATATATATATATATATATATTTTATTATTTTCAGATTTTTTAAAAGATAATTTTAATTTTTTTTTAACTTTTTTGTACTTTTTTACTTAGTCCCACTATGGGACTTTCACTTTGAGTAATATTCTCTCTTCTTTATTATAATGTAGACATAGCACAAAAATTCCTCTGCGCATTTTCCAATTAATCCACAGCAAAATCCATGGCTGATTTGAATATTTGCTCCCAATAAAATATAAACACTTTTAGGCTATTTTCACACATGTTGGGTTTTTTCAGCATCAAAAATCTGCAGCAAAACCCAACTCTGGCAGGAAATCAGCTACGTCAAAAATGCTGGTTTTGCTGCACTTTTTGTGCGTTTTTTTCAGCATTTTTTGTGCGTTTTTTCAGTGTTGCTTTCACTGTCCTTTTGTCTCTTTATGCATGTACATACAGTTCAGTGAAAAAAAAAATCTCATTCTGGTTTTGGCATAGTGGGGGAGGTGAATTGTCAGGAATAGACACTGGCAATGCATTGAGTTTGTATCACACTATTTACTTTCACACTATGGGGTCTGCCATTCAGTTGCACAGGCATTGTTCAACTTCACACCTCAGTAGGCAACAGGTATTGTTCAATCTTACAAGTAGCTCAGCCAATGTTTACAATTACACATCACTAATTTAATTAAATTTTCCTAATACAAACAACCATCTAAGTGAACAAGACACGATGGTAAAATCACAAAAATAAATTACTTCCAATGGTTGAAAAATGCTGAAAAAACGCTGAGAGAAGTGACATGCTCTATTTTCCAAAAACCCAACCAAGGCACAAAAATTCCCATACAACAAAAATAACAAGATGTGTGAACAGAGAATTCTGGTTTCTCATAGACTTTGATGGTACTGCAAAACGCAGCTGAAAATTTGCATAAAAATCTACAGCAAAAAATTCTGAAAAACGCAACATGTGCGAACATAGCCTTACTCATCTCCCATGCTGGCGCTTTTCCAGCAGTGACGGTACTCTCGTTCCCTGGGCTCACGTAAGGTTGTCATGTACCCCAAAACCTGTGCCCAATCAGCGCTGGCGTCACTGTCACCGCCTTCGAACGTATAAGTAAACAAGAGGAAGAGGGGGCTGCTGCTGGCCTCTCACATCCTTACTAATACGTCCAAAAGAGGGGATAGTGACAGAAGGGACAATTGACCTACCAGTTTTCTATGTGTCCCCCAGTGGCCAACTGGCTTTGTCTTCTGATGGGATGGGAAGGAGAGACATCAGGAAACCAATGCAAGTGGCCGCTAATTAGCTGCAGAGAACATGATTTGTCTGAGGCAGAAAAAGAATGATATCACTGCTCCCAATTTTACAGGCCATGTCCCTTTCTACACTCATTTACACCCACTGAATTTGCTTTTTTTTGCGTTTTTGCCCTATTTCCACCCCCTAAATACTTGTCTTAGTGTACTGGTTTCTCAGAGGTTACTGCTGAACCTGTGATATTTGCCAGATTTTCCAGGAGTCCCAGATGTCTCCCCTTTTTCTGGGAGTCACTTGGACATTACAGATTTGGCTTGTTTATTATGAATCATGAAAACAAGTACATGGACTCGTCAGTGATATCTGTGGACACAAGCAATTTGCTAAGACGTGTGAAATAAACCTGTTCTGTAATATAAGCCATTCTGCACTAATATGTTAATATTTAGACAAAACATACTCTGCCCAGAATTGTCTCCTTGAATTCATAATAAAACATTGTAGAGATGCTCTGGTAACATCTCCTGGTCCACTGACGCAGCGTCTAAGAACCCAATAATTCAGATTCTAAGATGCAGCATAAGGTTCTGTATAATGACCAGCAGAGGGCAATGTTGTCCTAAAAACTGGAAGCTAGCTGCATTGCAATAACCCTGAAAATTCACAAAGGGATGAGCTAATACTCTTCTTATATTGGCACTCACATCCATGCTAGAACTACTCCCATTGTGATTTATAGAGCTTTATTATGACTGCAGTGCTAAAACTTACCTAGTGTTAAAATAAGAACACATCACACTGAATTCTATTAACTCCAGTTCAGAAAAAAAGTGACTCCCTATAGTGTTTTGTTTTGTTTTTTTCCTCCAAGATTTTCTCAAACGGTTCTTATGAAATGTAAATCACTGTTACATTTGCACCTATGTGTTGTTAACAAAAGCTTCCTGGTCATAAATACAAGAATGAAAAATGAGTTGATTGTAATGTGTTCAGAAAAAATATCTGACAAATTTCAGAAGTAAACATACCTAATTATCAAAAAACCATACCTGGCAATAATATTTTATCAACAATTATATGTACTGTAAAGCCACTCTAAAAAGACAAGTGTTGCAATTATTCTAAAAGTTGTATTGCACAAAAACAATTATCATCATTATTATGTTCATCATCTATATTCTCAACATGAAATGGAATAACAGTTTCTACGTTTTACATGTTTGTGGCGCATTCACAAGTGTAACATTGGATTATACAAAGTCTGCATTTACCAAACAGGCACACTAGGCATTTGCCTAGGGCAAAGTTGTTTTTTCGGAGGCGTAGCAAGAAGAGATTATGTGTATTAAATGTTTTACATTACGTAATAATTACCTATTTTTCACTCTGAGTTACACTCATACATTGTTTTTATTGGCAAGTTTGGTTGTAAATAAGATCATTCCTTCTGATATCTCAGGAACGCAGCAACAGATAGAAGATACAAAAATGTTGATAGATTTAGCTTTTATAAACCTGCATGCCCATGTATGCTATTTTTGAGGGGGGAGGGAGTGACATGGGCACACAGGTCTATAAAAGCAAAATATATCAGCACCTTTATTTCTTATATCTATTGCTGCATCCCCTAAAAGTCAGTGTTTAACTTCATATGCAAATTAGCTGTTAAGTGCTCTGGTTGTAACAGAGCACTTTCCAAGCCTCTGCATCCTCAAAGTGATTGCCTGCCTAGCACCAAACTTTTTAGATTTTTTTGATAACTCACTGTTTCATTTCTTTGCTTGGCACCTGGAGTGAGCAGTCAATCAAAATAAAGATGTTGGTGCTAGGAGACAACCACAGGAAGCAGATCCCAGAGCACTTAACGCCTTATATGCATATTAATTAAAACACTGATTTATCAGAAAGTCAGTAACATAGAAAAGATATAAAGGTGTCCATGGATTTAGCTTTCAAAAAACTTGTATTCCCATATAAGCAGTTTGAGGGGGAGGGGGTTAATCTTACTGAGAGATTCCCATTATTATTGATGTAGCATGGCTGAAAGACTATTGGGCTAAAGTCACATTTAACATTTGCACTTCCATTTATCTGTCTGCACTGTTAAGAGGAATTCACGTGCAAAATGTAGATGTTGAATTACTGATGCAAACTGAAGTGTAGGGTCCACATCATTATTATGTGGTCTGTCTAGCTTACATTTTTTGTCAATTTTTAGAATGAAAGAAAAAGTTCTCAAACCTCTTCTCTTTGCCTCAATTATTCAATGAATTTATTTTTCACATGAATTCCATTTGTCTGTTTTGCTAAATAGAACAGACAAATCTAATGTGCAAATTTAGTCTTATACAGTCGGTACAGAAAGTATTCAGACCCCTTTAAAATTTTCACTCTTTGTTTCATTGCAGCCATTTGGTAAATTCTAAAAAATTCATTTTTTTTCACATTAAAGTACACTCTCCACCCCATCTTGACTGAAAAAAAACAGAAATGTAGGAATTTTTACAAATTTTTAAAAAAAGAAAAACTGAAATATCACATGGTCATAAGTATGCAGACCCTTTGCTCAAACAACCATATTTAAATCACATGCTGTCCCTTTCCTTGTGATCCTCCTTGAGATGATTCTACTCCTTCATTGGAGTCTAGCTGTGTTTAATTAAACTGATAGGACTTGATTTGGAAAGGCACACACTTGTCTATCTATATAAGACCTCACAGCTCACAGTGCATGTCAGACCAAATGAGAACCATGAGCTCAAAGCAACTGCCCAAGGAGCTCAGAGACAGAATTGTGGCAAGGCACAGATCTGGCCAAGGTTACAAAAAATTTCTGCATTACTCAAGGTTCCTAAGAGCACAGTGGCCTCCATAATCCTTAAATGGAAGAAGTTTGGGACCACCAGAAGTCTTCCAAGAACTGGCCATCCAGCCAAACTGAGCAATCGTGGGAGAAGAGCCTTGGTGACAGGGATAAAGATAAACCCCAAGATCACTGTGGCTGAGCTCCAGAGATGCAGTAGGGAGATGGGAGAAAGTTCCACAAAGTCAACTATCACTGCAGCCCTCCACCAGTCGAGCCTTTATGACAGAGTGGCCAAACGGAAGCCTCTCCTCAGTGCAAGACATATGAAAGCCCACATAGAGTTTGCTCAAAAACACAGGAAGGACTCCCAGACAATGAGAAATAGGATTCTCTGGTCTGATGAGACGAAGATAGAACGTTTTGGTGATAATTCTAAGCGGTATGTGTGGAGAAAACCATGCACTGCTCATCACCTGCCAAATACAATCCCAACAGTGAAACATGGTGGTGGCAGCATCATACTTTGGGGGTGTTTTTCAGCTGCAGGGACAGGACGACTGGTTGCAATTGAAGGAAACATGAATGCGGAGAAGGACAGATATATCCTAGATGAAAACCTCTTCCAGGGTGCTCTGGACCTCATACTTGGCACAAGGTTCACCTTCCAACAAGACAATTGCCCTAAGCACACAGCTAAAATAACAAAGGAGTGGCTTCAGAACTACTCTGTGACCATTCTAAACTGGCCCAGCCAGAGCCCTGAACTAAACCCAATTGAGCATCTCTGGAGAGACCTGAAAATGGCTGTCCACCAACGTTCACCATCCAACCTGATGGAACTGGAGAGGATCTGCAAGGAAGAATGGCAGAGGATCCCCAAATCTAGGTGTGAAAAACTTGTTGCATCATTCCCAAGAAGACTCATGGCTGTACTAGTTCAAAAGGGTGCTTCTACTCAATACTGAGCAAAGGGTCTGAATACTTATGACCATGTGATATTTAAGTTTTTCTTTTTTAATAAATTTGTAAAAATTTCTACATTTCTGTTCTTTTCAGGATGGGGTGCAGAGTGTACTTTAATGAGAAAAAATGAACTTTTTAGAATTTACCAAATGGCTGCAATGAAGCAAAGAGTGAAAAATTGAAAGGGGTCTGAATACTTTCCGTACCCACTGTATATATGAAGGTTGGGAGGCTATTTTAGATTTTTTAGAGCCAATGAACATGCTGGGATTGCCAGCCAGTCACTGTAATGCCATGTTGGTTGTGGGCATTACAGTGATTGGTTGGCCGCACAGCATCACCTCGAGTATTTAAAACCGGGCACAGCCATCTTGGACACAGTCGCTCTGGATCAGACAGTGTAGTGAGAGTGCTGCTGAGCTAGCAAGGGATTTATACTGTAAAATAGGTAGTGTAGGGTCTCTAAAGCCTGCAAAATCAAACAAACAGTCCTTCTGAGGACTAATATCCATCCCAGATATCAGACAGGCAGGCAGGCTGTATAGGAGACGCAGTGGTTATACCAACAAACACTGCATTACAGTCCTGTGTGCTGCTGCTGCTCAAATTGCTAGACTTAGCCCCAGGTCTCAGGGGCCAGGAAAAATCATTTTTTTTCATCTAAATCCTCTTTTTTTTTCCCCCCTCAGTCAGACTGTACAAATACCAGTCTTATTAATCTTTTGGTATTTCCCCCCCCCCCCCCCCGAAAAAAAAATTAATATTTTTTTTTCATCAGTCAGACTGTACAAATACCCGTCTTATTAACCTTTTGGTATCCCCCCCCCCAAAAAAAAAAAAAATTAGTGTGTCTGTGAGTGTTCAGACACAAATGTATCTGTTTAAAAGAGTCTGGTTTCGGCCAGATAACTAGAACTGTGGTTTGGCAGTAGAGATGAGCGTTGTTCTACTCGAACTGTTCGCCAATCTCAAATTCGAGCTGTTTTGGGCGGTGTTCGAGCCGGTCGGCGAACACGAACAATTTGATAAAAATTCGGCTGTTCGAGGTTATGTTCGATAACTGTTCGTGCACCAAAATCATAACTGGATTTTTTCTCAGTAATGATGAAAATTAATGTTAATACGCAGTTTGAGTGTACAGCGGGGCGGGGGGAGGGGCAGGGGATGGATCTCTGCAGGAACAATGAAGATCTCCATTTTTTTTTCTCTTTCCCGCATTTGCAGTGGGGAGGTGCAATCTGTCAGCCTATCAGCAGCGCACACACGGAGCGAAGTGCTTTTTTTCACACAAGCAAGGGCATGTGTGATTGGCAGTGTATGTCACATGTCCTTGCCCTATAAGACCAAGCCATTTTCCCCGTCGCCACCATTTTCTCACTGCTGCAGCTGCGTGTTAGACGGCACCGCTGTTGCTGTGTGCGATATACCTTGTTAATTTCAAGCCAATTTTCGCACAAATATACAGATAGCTTGGGAGTAGGGAATAGTTGTGATTGCAGTCCTTTTAAGGACTAGGTTACAGCATTTCCTACGACTTTTATCAGGCAGGTCTGTGCTCTTAAATAGATAGATTGTGGGAGTAAAGACTAATTGTAATTGGAGTCCTTTTCAGGACTAGGTTACATCAGTTCCTATCAGTTTTTGCCAGGCAGGTCTGTGCCAGTGCTGTGCAAGTTTTTTTCACAGCATTTGGCTGAATCTAGCAAAGCTAATCCTTTTTGGCCTATTGCAGAGTGTGTTAGTCAGTGGAGTAGCCTATCTGTGTTGCAAGATATACCACCTGTGTATAGAATACCAATTTTTTTACTGCACCTAGTGAAGTAAAATCTTTTGGGCATAGCATCATTCTATTAGTCCATCTATACTGACCTCCATCAGGTTGCAAACTGAATATAATTTTTTTCTGCATCTAGCTCTGAAAAAATATTTGGGCTTCTAGCGGTGTGTGGGACTTGGTCTATTAGTCCATCTATACTGACCTCCATCAGGTTGCAAATTAAAAATAATTTTTTTCTGCATCTAGCTCTGAAAAAATATTTGGGCTTCTAGCAGTGTGTGGGACTTGGTCTATTAGTCCATCTATACTGACCTCCATCAGGTTGCAAATTAAAAATAATTTTTTTCTGCATTTATCTCTGAAAAAATATTTGGGCTTCTAGCAGCGTGTGGGACTTGTTCTATTAGTCCATCTATACTGACCTCCATCAGGTTGCAAATTAAAAACAATTTTTTTCTGCATCTAGCTCTGAAAAAATATTTGGGCTTCTAGCAGTGTGTGGGACTTGGTCTATTAGTCCATCTATACTGACCTCCATCAGGTTGCAAATTAAAAATAATTTTTTTCTGCATCTAGCTCTGAAAAAATATTTGGGCTTCTAGCAGTGTGTGGGACTTGGTCTATTAGTCCATCTATACTGACCTCCATCAGGTTGCAAATTGAATAAAAAAAATTTCTGCATCTAGCTCTGAAAAAATATTTGGGCTTCTAGCGGTGTGTGGGACTTGGTCTATTAGTCCATCTATACTGACCTCCATCAGGTTGCAAATTAAAAATAATTTTTTTCTGCATCTAGCTCTGAAAAAATATTTGGGCTTCTAGCAGTGTGTGGGACTTGGTCTATTAGTCCATCTATACTGACCTCCATCAGGTTGCAAATTGAATAAAAAAATTTTCTGCATCTAGCTCTGAAAAAATATTTGGGCTTCTAGCGGTGTGTGGGACTTGGTCTATTAGTCCATCTATACTGACCTCCATCAGGTTGCAAATTAAAAATAATTTTTTTCTGCATCTAACCCAGCCAATAGTTTTGGCCTAATACCACAGTTTGGCCACTCAGCTCTGCTCGGTTACCATCCATTGTTTTTTTGTGCAAACAACTCCAGAGTTGTGAATTAGTTAACCACCAAAATGAGTGGAAAAAGGCCTGCTGCTGGTGGAAAGGGGAATAGGCGTGTTGGGAAGGGGAAAAAAGGTTGTGTCCGTGGGGTAGGTGCAGAAGAAAGACCATCTTCCAGCCAAACTAAAATGTCTACTTCTTTTAGCGGACAATGTGATAAGATCCCTTTCTTACGGCCACGCCAATCGCTACAAATTCCAGATGAGGCACAAAAACAGCAGGTGCTTCAACGGATATCAAGTGCTCCTTTAAGTGGGCTCTCCTCCACATCAACTTCAACATCACAAATACTCCAGTCCTCAAAGGTGTCACCCAAATCGCACTTGCTTCCTCACAGCTCCCAAATCTCCAGCTGCCGGTCTGAGTATGAGGTAGAACAGATGGTTGAGTCTGCAGAGCTGTTTACTCATACTATAGCCTGGGAATCAGAGGTCAACTCCAGCGCTTCTGTGAATCCAGACGAGGAAATGATCTGCACTGATGCCCAGAATCTTTATGAGTCGGATCCAGGACCAGACGCAGAAGGTTCTGACCATAATGTAGACCCTCATTCCCAAACTGTAACTCCTGTTGGTGGAGACAATGAGGAAGACGATGATAAGACTCAAATACCTGATTGGAGCGACAACTTTAGTTTTTTGTCAGGGCAGGAACAGGTTGGCTCTGAGGACGACGGGTGTGATAACGCACAGGGAGATGATGATGAGGTCGGAGATCCCACTTACTGTCAACCCACAGTCAGCCAAGAGATGAGGTCAGCAGAGGAGGTGGAGGAAGATGCTAGTGACGACGAGGTCAGGTTGCGCCTTCCTGGACAGAGACGTAGTACTGGAAGCACGTCAACAACTGCATCCTCAAACACAACTCTGCCTCTCACCACAAGTCGTGGTGGCTCTTCAGGTCGCATGGGTGCTAAGCCTTGCATAGCCTGGGCATTTTTTCAGATCGATAAAGATGACCCAACTCGTGTTATCTGTAACATTTGTCAGCAAAAGCTAAGTAGAGGCCAAAAAATACATAGTTTGAGTACTTCATGCATGAACCGGCACATGGACATGAAGCATAAGTTGCAGTGGGAAGCTCAGTGTGCTACAATGCGGTCTAGCCGGCCGGGCCAACCACCGTCTGCCATATCTTGTGCATCCGCGGCCTCTTCATCCTCTGTGACTGGGGGGACAGCAGTCACACCTGTTTTGGGGCGCAGACCTGCCACCTCTTTACCCGCAACAGCCAGCGTGATTGGCAGGTCATCATTTTCTTTGGAGGTGGTAACACCAGCTGGTCTTGAGCGCTGTCCGACATCGATAGCACCACCTTTGGATCAAGGCAACCTAACATGTCCGCCTGCATCTTCCTCACAGACCGGCAGTTTGCCGGGGACACCCTTATCAACCCCGTCTAAGCACAATAGCCAGCCCTCGGTCCCTCAGATGTGGACAAGTAAAAGACCATTTCCTCCTAGCCATGAGAAAGCTAAGAGGTTGAATTTCACCATCTGCAAGCTCTTGGCTACAGAAATGCTGCCTTTCCGCCTGGTGGACACAGAGGATTTTCGAGACCTTATGTCCGTCGCAGTGCCCCAGTACCAGATGCCCAGTCGGCACTACTTCTCAAAGAAAGGTGTGCCTGCGCTCCACCAGCATGTCGCACACAACATCACCGCTTCTTTGAGAAACTCTGTGTGTGACAGGGTGCATTTCACCACAGACACTTGGACGAGTAGGCATGGACAGGGGCGTTACATGTCGCTGACTGGGCACTGGGTAACTATGGTGACAGCAGGACAAGGGGCTGCTGTCCAAGTCTTGCCGTCCCCACGAGTTGTGCGTCAATCCTCTTTATGTCATTTTTCCTCCACTGCTTCTGCCTCCTCAACCTCCTCTCGGTCTTCCACCTGCACCCAAAGCCTGTCTGGTCATGCCACAAGCTTTCTAACTGCGCAGAAGGGATCCTGCACACCTCCTTACTATGCTGGCAGTAGGGCTCAACGTCATCAGGCGGTTTTTACATTGAAATGTCTGGGAAATGTGAGTCACACAGCTGAGGAGTTGTGGTCAGCTCTGGAGAACCAATTTCATGAATGGTTGTCTCCACTGGACCTGAAACCAGGGAAGGCCGTGTGCGACAATGCTGCAAACCTGGGTGCGGCCCTTCGCCGGGGCAATGTCACACACGTGCCTTGTATGGCTCACGTGTTGAACCTGGTTGTCCAGCAATTTTTAGCCCACTATCCCAGACTAGATGGCCTTCTGCAGAGGGCACGGTCGCTGTGTGCTCACTTCCGCCATTCGCATCCCGCAGCTCAGCGACTTACATCTCTACAGAAGTCGATGGGCCTGCCACTTCACCGGCTAAAATGCGATGTGCCTACCCGGTGGAATTCAACTCTGCACATGTTGCAGCGACTGTGGCAGCACCGACAAGCCCTGGTGCAATACGTTCTGACGTATAGCCTGGGCCAACGAGATTCAGAGGTGGGGCAAATCACGCTGGAGGAGTGGTCTCAGATCAGGGACCTATGCACCCTTCTGCACAGTTTTGAAATGGCGACGAAGATGTTTAGTGCTGACGATGCCATTATCAGCATGACTATTCCGGTGATTTACATGCTGGAGCACATGTTAAACAGAATTCGGAGTCAGGTGGTGGCACAAGAGGAGGTGGAGGAAGTAGAGGAGGAGGAGTTGTATGCGGAAGGGCTAACATCTGCAAGGTCCAGACGGTCGGCAGCACCAAGGCGGCAGGCATGTGAGGGTGGGGGAGATGGTTTAACCAGGGCGCATGGTAGCAGCCAAACTAGTGAGGAAGGTGCAGGAGCCCAGGAAGAAGTGGAGGACGAACTGATGGAAGACTCATCAGATGAGGGAGACCTTGATCACATTTCTGTTGTGCGAGGTTGGGGGGAGAGGACAGAGGAAGGAAGCATGATTGTTACCTCGCCACCAACACAACAGGGACTTGGTGCTCCTGGATGCGCAACACACATGAGTGCCTTCTTGCTGCACTACCTGCAACATGACCCTCGAATTGTGAGAATTAGAAATAATCCTGACTACTGGGTTGCCACACTGTTAGATCCCCGGTACAAAAGTAAATTTGCAGAAATTATTCCTGCCATAGAAAGGGATGCACGCATGCAGGAGTATCAGCAGAGACTGTTGCAGAATCTTACATGTGCTTTTCCACAAAATACCAGTGGTGCACGTAGTGAATCTCACAGTTCCAACTTGCCAACCGTGGGACCGTCAAGTGTTCAGCACTCAAACCGTAACAGAACCACAGTATCTGCTGGTAACATCAATTTTGCGGAATCATTTCACCACTTTTTTAGCCCATCCTTTGCAAGGCCACAGGAGACAAGAAGTCTGACACATAGTCAACGCCTAGAGACGATGGTACAGGAGTATCTCCAAGTAAACATTGAAGCCACGACTGTGTCACTGGACCCTTGCTCTTTTTGGGCTTCCAATCTGGATAAATGGCCGGAGCTAGCCACTTACGCCTTGGAGATCTTGTCATGCCCCGCAGCCAGCGTTCTGTCTGAACGTGTGTTCAGCGCTGCTGGTGGTGTGCTGACAGATAAGCGCACGCGGCTCTCCACTGATAATGTAGACAGATTCACGTTCATAAAGATGAACAAATCATGGATCCGAAACGACTTTTCTACCCCTGTGTCATCCTGGGGAGAGTAAAAGCTTGATGATTGGTTAAAATCACCCTACCAACCGTTTTAAGCTTTCAAATTACTAATCATGTTTATCTGTATCTTGACTGGAAAATAATTTGGGCTTTGTAGCAGTGTGCAGCACTGATCCTATTAGGCCATCTATAATAAGCTTCACCAGATTTAAAATTAAAAATAATTTTTAGCTGCATCTAGCCCGGAAAATAATTTTGGGGCTCCGAGATGCGCAAGACACATAAGTGCCTTCTTGCTGCACTACCTGCAGCATGACCCTCATATTGTCAGAATTCGAAGTAATCATGACTACTGGGTTGCCACACTCTTAGATCCCCCAAACTTTTCGATCAACCTTTTCATTTTAATAAAGACCAAAAAAATGGTCATTTTTGAAATTATAAGCATTAGCAGTTTGCTAGAAACTGAAATCAAACAGTTTTCAACTCAAAACTTTATTCTAGGTGATGTTACATTTTCACATAGGACCCCTTGTTCGAAAGGAGCTTCTGAACTCTCTCGTCCATTGAATTTGTCAGGTTTTGGATGGTTTCTGCTTCAATTGTTTTGCATGAGGACAGAATACCCTCCCAGAGCTGTTGCTTAGATGTGAACTGCCTCCCGCCATCATAGACACTCCTTTTAATGATGCTCCAAAGGTTCTGAATGGGGTAGAGGTCAGGGGAGCATGGGGGTCACACCATAAGTTTGTCCCCTTTTATGCCCATATCAGCCAGAGATGCAGATGTTTTATGTGCAGCATGAGATGGTGCATTATCATGCAGAAAAATGATCTTGCTGTGAAATACACGGTTCTTCTTCTTGAACCATGGCAGGAAGTGCTGTTTGAGAAAATCCACATACATTATGGAATTCATCTTTAGCGCCTTCAGGGATCCTAAAGGGGCCGACAATCTCTCTCCCCATGATTCCAGCCCAAAACATTACTCCACCTCCTCCTTGTTGGCGCTGTAGCCGTGTTTGCGTGGGGTGTCCATCAACCAGCCATCCTCCACTCCATTCATCTGGACCATCGAGCGCTGCACGGCACTCATCCGTGAACAAAACAGTTTTGAAATCAGTCTTCATGTAATGTTTGGCCCACTGGAGCCGTTTCTGCTTGTGTGAAGTGGATAGAGGAGGTCGACAGGATGGCGTATGCACAGCTGCAAACCTCTGAAGGACCCTGCATCTTGTTGTTCGGGGGACGTTGGAGGCACAAGCAGCTTCAAAAACTTGTCTGCTGCTATGACAAGGCTTTTTTGCCGCTGCTCTTTCAACCTGACGTAATTGCCTGTAGGAAAGAGTCCTCAATTTGCCCTTATCAGCACGCACACGTGTGTACTGTGAATCAGCTACATACTTCTTGATTGCCAAGACACTTCATCCTGATCATCGCACAATGTTGATTGTAGTCATGCCTTGACCTAAACACTCCACAATTTGTTGCTTCTCAGCAGCCGACACATCCTTTTTCTTTCCCATTTTGGCAGAAAATGTAGGCTGCTTAATAATGTGAGAGAGCCTTCTTAAGTAGTCTTGCCTTTCATTGGACACACCTGCCAAACTAATTAGCACAGGTGTCTGCAATTGCTTACAGTGATATAAAGAGCCCTGACACACATCACCATCAATGAGTTTAACTGACAAACAAACAAATTCTTGCCTTATCACTCCTAAACACTTTTTGCATAATAATTTGAAACACAGTGTACATGTGCTTTTCCACAAAACACCAGTGGTTCACGTAGTGAATCTTACAGTTCTAACTTGCCAACCGTGGTCTGTATGGAATTGTTCAATAAAGGGCCCAAAATTAAGATAACATAGATGGGAGAGGTCTCTATGAATAGGAATTCCTAAGTATTTGATACCCTGTGAGGGCCAGGCAAAGGGAAAGTTGGACTGGATGGAATCCTATATGGATTTAGGGAGGGAGACATCGAGGGCCTCAGACTTCGCTGCATTGATTTTAAAATTTTACCATGTAACAAAGTGATCTATTTCAGCCATAACAGCAGGGATGGATATATGTGATTGAGTGATATATACTAGGACATCATCAGCAAATAGAGAGCACTTGTACTCGGTGCCTCCCACCTCAATCCACCTAATATTGGGGTTATGGCGAATTGATGAGAGCAGGTGCTCCGTCACTAGGATGTATAAGAGAGGGGACAGAGGACATCCCTGCCTTGTCCTATTGGTGATTGTGAAAGGTGATGAAAATGTTCTGACGCACCCCCTGGGCCTTGGGACACCCGGAGCCGGACCCTTTTTGGTGGATGCTGGTGGTTGTAGTCTTCGTGGCGGCGATCCGGTTCCGTGGCTCAGGGCGGTCAAACCAGTGGCGGAACTATTTATGTGGTTTTGATGTTTAAATGTCCGACTACGCCACCCGTGGATTGCGGTCAGAGTGAACCGCCGCTACAGGGCAGACCGCTAAGGCTGGTGTTGTGGGTGCAGCAGAGCGTAGCATAACTCCCCACGGGAGGAGTATAGCCTCAGGGCAGTGTATGCGGAGGATGGGGGTGATGGTGCAGGGCAGCAGCAGTAACGACACGGAGTCAGTGATGCAGTTCAGGGCCTTTACTCACAGTTCTTATTATCCAGACCACGTCTGCAGGTAACGGCTGCCCACGTCGTACTGTGCTCACCAGGTGAGGGGCTCAGACAACTCCCAGATAACTTTGGAGCGCTTCACAGGACCCCCTTTGTGTGTCCTTTGTCTGGCCTTTCTTACCAACACTTCTGTCCGGCTGCCTCGGGCCTCCTCTTGGTAAACTTGGCGCCAGTTTCCCTGACTCTATGTGGTGCCTTCCTAGCGGGTGGAGCAAGGGGCTGCGCCACATAAAATGTCAGAGCCTCCGGTTTCTAGCTGAGGGTCGTTTCCTGCCTCCACTAGTTCGGGGACCGGTCTCCCCCTTTGGCCTGACCCCTCCACGCAGGTGGATTCGGGCGTGCGGTGGCGACTCGCCCGTCCGCACCCCTGGGATCCCTTCATTCCTCGTTCCTGGAGCCTTCTCCGCTCCTCTTCCTTCCTTCTCCCTCTTGCAGGCCTGGGCCTCTGTTACTAGGCCCGCCTCCGGAGCAGAGCTCATGCAGAGCCCCTGCTCCCTGCCACTTCTGCTCAGACTTCTCTGCACTGAACTAAGATGGTGCCCACCTTTTATACTCCCTTCTCAATGCACCCAGGAACTGCTTCCTCCCTGCTCCTGCACTGCAGGGTTCCCCTTCCTCAGTGTTCCCTCCCCCCACTCCAGCCAGGGACAGGGACTGTCGTGCCCATCTCATGGGCATATTGGTCGCCCTGCCCCACGGCAATGTGGTGTAATGCATGCAGGTGTCGGGTCCTGATCCACACTCCATCCTTATCTGAGAGTGAGATATCACACCTCTGGGTGAGGTGCAATACGTCTGTAGCAACCGAGCCCTCGGTGCTACAGTTCCATTTATCTTCAGCCTAGGTGACGTATTGTGATACAGGGCCATGATTTTGGCTATAAAAGGGTCCCCTAGACCCCTACCCCAAGCTTTTTAAGAGAATCATATATGGCGTGCCAGGAGACTCTATGGAATGCTTTCTCAGCATCCAACGAGAGTATCTACTTACAAATTTTTAACTGCATCTAGCCCAGGAAATACTTTGTGCCTAGTAGCAGTGTCTGCTAGTCAGCGGATTATCCCGGCTGTTAAGCAAGCTACACCACCTGTAGTTTGGACACTTAATTTTTTCAAAGGAAATGCTTCGGGACCACGGGATACTTAGTGAAGAGCATCAGGAGGCACCCCAAGGCATAGGGGCTGGGACTGGCACTAGGATGCCTTGCGGTGGACAGCCGAGCTCAATCCTTATAAAAGCTTTTTAACTGCAGCAGCTTTAGTGGACGCTACTGGAGCTGGAATTACGTGGCTGCTGGCATGAGACTTGCCCTCCAATAGATCCTTGTAAATGGATTTAAAGTGTATTCATTCAAATTAGAGGGACAATTTAAATTAAAAAGCTTAGAGCTGCCTCCACCACAGGGGGGCTCTCTCGACCCACCAGCGGACAGGCACCAGTATTGGGAGAGGGGGGCTGGCCGTCAGGGTTCACCGCGGCTCTGGCACAAACCCGGCGACACAGAGGTGGCACGGGCAGGAGCGGACTGGCCGTCTCGGCTTCTCACTTTTTGGATTTTAGAAGGGCATGACATGCCTATATCTGTGTCTCCCCCTCCTTTTACTCCTCCACCTCTTTTATTTTCGCATGACTATATGTACTTGTCACTTTTCCATGTGTTAGTTGTGTCTTCTGAGCAGTTTGTCAGCTTTTGGACACCTTTGAAGGTGTTTTCTATGTGTTTCTATGTGTTTTTGTTTGCCTGCCATTGGTTTTAACGGTGTTCGAAGGTGTTCGACGAACAGTTCGACGAACAGTTCGGCGAACACACGGGTGTTCGACGAACCGAACCGAACTCGAACACTACGGGGGTGGCTCAACACTATTTGGCAGTTCCACGGTTCAAATCTCTGTATTATCCACTTTTTTGCTTTTTTTACATAAAAAAAACAGTTTGAGTGTCTCGCTGACTGTTCAGACACAAATATATCTGTTTAAAAGATTCTGGTGTAGGCCAGAGTACTATAACTGTGGTTTTCCTCTTCCACAGTTCAAATCTGGGTGTAATCCACATTTTTGCCTTTTTTCCATAAAAAAAAACAGTTTGAGTGTCTCACTGACTGTTCAGACACAAATATATCTGTTTAAAAGATTCTGGTGTAGGCCAGAGAAATAGAACTGTGGTTTTCCTCTTCCACGGTTCTAATCTCCTTTCTATTACCCTTTTGCCATTGATAGTGCGAGTGTAAGCTATTTTACTTAATTTACAATTGGCAAGGCGCGTGACAAAGGACGTGGGACTGGACGTTCTGGTGATGGTGCGTGCAGAGGACGGGACCCTGGCCAAGGTGAAAATGTGCCACAACCAACAGCCACATCTTCTCGCTTCCAGTTCTTGACCGAATTACTAGGGAAACACACAACAACACCACTATTGCCAACTGATCAGTGTGAACAGGTCATTAATTGGATAGCAGCTAATACTTCCAGTCACCTGGGCACCACCCCCTCCGGTCTGTCTTCCACACGGTCAAGTCTTAGTAGCCGTGAGTCTCGACCGCATTCTCCTCCTCACCCTGATGTCCCTTCCTCCCACCATGCCGAGTGTCGTCAGACAGCAACTGATTCCACAGTTGGACACTGTGTTCACTGGTCCATTTCCATATTTGGGCCCCTTGCCTGCTCCGCTTGAAGTGGTGGAAGAGGAGATCCCATGTAGCGATGGCCAAATATTTGAACAGCCATGGCCACAGGACGGCGACGCTGGCAATTTGTCACAAGAGGTGGACGATGATGAGACACAATTGCCATGAAGTGAGGAGGAGGACCGTGGTGCGGAAGTGGAAGAGGAGGAGGTGGTGGATGATCTAGTAACTGACCCAATGTGGCAGGAGGACAGCAGCACACAAGGGGAGGGAGGCAGAGTACCCCAACAGGCAGGAAGAAGCAGTGTTTGTGGCCGCAGACAGAAGGCGGGCAACCGTTCCCCGTAACACCAACACGAGGGAAGTTGCCAGTACAACCAGTAGGTCTTCCAGAGTCTGGAATTTTTTTAAAAACTCTGCTGATAACCCCAAAAAGTCCATTTGTACCACCTGCCAGGCCAGCATCAGCAGGGGTGACAAAACTTCCAGCCTGACCACCACCAGCATGATCAGGCACATGTCAGCAAAGCACCCGACTTTGTGGGGTGAACCCCAGGGTCCACGACCAGTGTCAGTGGGTGTCACCAATGCTTCTTCCACTGTTGTGCGTGTAAGAGAATCCCCTGTTGAGCGTGCAAGGCAATCCCCTGTCCATTCTGCATGCAAAGATGCCCCCTCCTCTCAGTCTTCACTTGTTATGGCAGTTTCTCAAGAAACAGCATCAACGTCCACGTCCACGTGACACCGCAGCATTCAATTGTCCATATCCCAGAGATTTGAATTAAAGCGCAAATTCGCAGCCAACGCCCCACAGGCCACAGTCCTAAATTCACACATTTCACGACTGCTTGCGCTGGAAATGCTGCCTTTTAGGCTGTTGGAGACGGAATCCTTCCGCAACCTTATGGCGGTGGCCGTTTCTCGTTACTCGGTCCCCAGCCAACACTATTTTGCCCGGTGTGCCATCCCCGCACTACACAAGCACGTGTCCTAAAACATCTGCCGTGCCCTCAACAACGCAGTTACTGGGAAAGTCCACCTGACAATGGACATGTGGACAAATGCTTGTGGCCAGAGATGGTACATCTCCCTGACAGCACACTGGGTAAACATAGTGGAAGCCGGGATCCAGTCGGACCTTGTGACGGAACACATCCTCCCCACACCGAGGATTGCGGGCCCTATGTCAGTCAGAGTTGCCCCCACAGTGTACAGCTCGTGCGCATCATCCTCCTCCTACTCCTCATGTTCAGCCTCCATCTCAGATATCACCACATCAGTTACAAGCTGGAAGAACTACAGTTCTGCCTCAGCCAAGCGTCAACAGGCTGTGCTAAAACTTATAAGCTTAGGTGATAAACCTCAAACTGCTTGTGAGTTGTGGACAGCTGTGAAAGAGCAGGCAGATCTGTGGCTGAGACCGCTGAACCTACATCCAGGCATGGTCGTGTGTGACAACGGCCGTTACCTGGTGGCGGCTCTGAGGCAAGGCGAGATCACACACGTACCATGCCTGGCTCATATGCTTAACCTCGTGGTTCAGTGGTTTCTTAAATCGTACCCCGAGTTGCCAGATCTGCTCGTCAAAGCAGGCCGCCTGTCAGCTTATTTTTGGAAGTCGGCTACAGCTTCCGCCGCCCTTGCTGTGTTGCTGCAGCATTTGCAGCTTCTGGCACACCGACTGATGTGTGATGTCTCCACACGTTGGAACTCTACCCTCCACATGTTGCAAAGGATTTGTGAGCAGAAGTGAGCAGTTGTGGAGTACCAGCTGCAACAAGGCCGTCGATATTCAGGTCAGACTCCACACATAAGACCTCAGGCGTGGACCTGGATGTCTGACATATGTACCATCCTGACAAACTTTGAGGAGTCCACCAAGATGGTGAGTGGCGATGACGCCATCATTAGTATTAGCATCCCACTTGTCTGTCTTTTGCAACGCTCTCTGCAGAGAATTAAAGAGGAGGCATTGCAGCCAGAGTATGATGAGATGGATCAAGAAGCCGTAGCGAGCGATTTCACACAGCTTAGCCTCATCTCATCACAATGTGCATTGGGGGACAATGAGGGAGAGGAGGAGGAGGAGGAGGAAGAACAGGAGCTGGTATCATGCACTGTAGACGGTAGTACCTCTACAACTGTCATACCATCGGTTCAGCGTGGGTGGCCTGAGGACAGGGGGGAGGAGGAGGAGGAGGAGGAGAGCATGGTCAGTCGTCATCTTGGTGAGGACACGGAAGTCTTACCTGTTAACAGTCTGACTTTATGTTACGCTGCCTTAACCGTGACCCTCGCGTTGTCAAAATGTTGGGTGACAGTCATTACTGGTTGGTGACACTTTTAGACCCCCGCTACAAGGAGAACTTTCACTCTCTTATTCCTGAGGTGGAGAGGTCTACAAAAATGTTGCAGTACCAGAAGGCCCTTGCTGCAGAACTGTTAAAAAAATTCCCATCTGAACACGCTAGCGACAAAGGTCACAGTTCGTTGCCCAACCAAGGCGTACAGGCAAGAGAGAAGCAACTCCAATCCAGCAGAGGCACGGGAACACTGTCAACATTCTGGGACAGTTTTCTGAGACCCGCCCAGCTTACAGGCCCTGAGGCGTGGGGTACTCTCACAAGGAGTGGAAAGTTTCAAAAGATGGTGAGTGAGTACTTTGCTGACTGTACCAGCATCCTCCTTGATTCTTCTGTGCCTTTTAATTATTGGGTATCCAAGCTGGACACTTGGAATGAACTCGCTCTGTATGCCTTGGAGGTCCTGGCTTGCCCTGCCACTATCGTGTTATCGGAGTGTGTTTTTAGTGCTGCTGGGAGAATTACAACTGACCAGCGCACTTTCCTGTCAACTGACAATGCTGACAAGCTGACCCTTTTCAAAATGAACAAGGGCTGGATTGGGCCAAACTTCTAATCACCACCAAATGACAGCAGAGTAACATAAAGTCAAATCCACTGTGTTATTTTTTGAGGTGTATTCCAATGAACCGCTTCACACCCACACATGGGTATACGCTTCCTCATTTCGGCTGTTTTTTGTTCTTCTCCTTATCCTCAGCCTCCACCACAACTATATCACTAGAGTGCCAGCATTGCAAGTTCTTCCGTCCTAATTTTTGGCAGCTTTTGCTTGGAAGGCATAGGCAAAGACTATGGGATACCCACTCCCCAATAATGGGAATAATGTTTTTAATATGCTGTACTGCATGGCTCTTGTAAGGGGCATTGCAAGTTCCTCCGTCCTAATTTTTGGCAGCTTTTGCTTGGAAGGCATAGGCAAAGACTATGGGAGACCCACTCCCCAATAATGGGAATAATGTTTTTAATATCGTCTTGTTAAGCTACTGTGACCTCCACATCTCTTCCAAGGGTCATTGATATTGTCTTTTTATTCCACTGGGACCTCCACGTCTCTTCCAATGAGCATTGATATTGTCTTTTTATTCCACTGTGACCTCCACGTCTCTTCCAAGGGGAATTAAAAATGTCTTGTTAAGCTACTGTGACCTCCACGTCTCTTCCAAGGGGCATTAAAACCGTCTTGTTAAACCACTCAGAAATCCACGTCTCTTCCAAGGGTCATTGATATTGTCTTTTTATTCCACTGGGACCTCCACCAGTCTTCCAAGGGGCATTGATATTGAATTTTTATTTCACTGCGACCTCCACCACTCTTTCAAGGGGCATTGATATTGTCTTTTTATTCCACTGTAACCTCCACCACTCTTCCAAGGGGCATTGATATTGTCTTTTTATTCCACTGGGACCTCCACCATTCTTCCAAGGGGCATTAAAACCATCTTGTTAAGCTACTGTGACCTCCACGTTTCTTCCAAGGTGCATTAAAACCATATTGTTAAACCACTCTGAACTCCACAGCTCTTCCAAGGGGCATTGAAATGTTCTTTTTAATTACCTCTAACCTCCAAAACTCTTCCAATGGGCATTGCATTTCCTCCTGATTTTAGTCAGCTCTTGCTTATCAATGCATAGGCGAACACTAAGAGAGACCCACTCCCCAATAATGAATAGAAGGTTTTTAGTACGCTGTAATCCACATCTGTTTCAAGGGGCATTGCAGTTCCTCATAATTTTTGGAAAGCCTTCCATTCACTGCTTAGGCCAACAGTGTACAGGAGACCCAGTTGCTATAAATGGAAAAAACGGTTTAGTTAAGGCCCTCTGACCTCCATGTCACTTCCAAGGTGCATTGGAGTGCTTCGAAATTTTTGGTAAGCATTGCACTCACTGTATGCCCTATAACTGTGTAGCCGAATCGCTCCTTTTGGTACAGAAACATATCCTACAAGACTTGTGTGGTTGACTAGCCTGATATTGATGTGAAAGGTCCCTGTTCCTCCTGCTCTTAGTCCTTTGCCACCACCTCATCCATCATTTATCACCTGAAGCTTTGTTTTAACGGGAGTCATAGAACTGGGATAGTCGCAGGAAAACATCCAGCAATCCTCGAAGGAGGTAGGATATGCGCCAAAACGCTGACCACCTCAGGCCTAGCCTCTACTACATACATGCGCTTGCATTACAAGGAACAGAAAGCTAAGAAGATGCATGGCCTCATGATCATGAATAATTTACTCGTTGTGTAGGAGGCTCACCACTGCTGCTGTCTACCTTCCGAACTTTGTGTTGAAGCCTGATTGACCCAGGATCCGCAATCTTCTATGTCTGGAGGACGTGTTGCATCCCTGTGTCCAACTGTGTCCCGGCTTCCACAATATTAACCCAGTGTGAAGGCATCAGTGAGATGGACCATCCCTGGCCACATTCACTTGTCCACGTGTTTGTGGTTAGGCTGTCCTTCCCACTAAATGCACTGGGGAGGGAACAGGTAATGTTTTGGCATGCGCGCTTGTGTTTAAGGCGCACTGGGACAAATAGGGGTGGCTGGGGATTGAGTATGTACACCCGGCCGCCCCCTGGCGGCTGGGGACCGAGTGTGGACACTCGGCCGCCGGGCGGCTGGGGACCGAGTATGGATACCAGGCCGCCGACGCAGCCATGACATGGTGGCCGGCATCTGCCTCCACAAGCCTAAAAGGCCTCATTTCAAGTGCAAGCAAGCTAGCAGTATGGTATTGAAGCCTGGGGGTGGGTGGGGGCAGGCTGCACACTTACGCTTGCATTCCAAGAAAACAAAGAGGATGCTAACTTCTATCATCATCATCATGCTCCTCACCTTGGCACTCTCAACTCCCCTGATGGAGAAGCCAGGGCCCGCCGGAGGAGTCTGCTGGTTTGGTGTGCTCGTACAATGCTGCCCTGAAGCAGGCCAGGCTAAGAAAAGTGTGGGAAAGGTTACCGGGACAAATAGTGGCGGCTGGAGACTGAGTATGGAGACCTCGCCGCCGACGCAGCCATGAGGTAGTGGCCAGATTCCGCCTCCTCCAAACTAAAAGGCCCCATTTCAAGTGCAAGCTAGCAGTATAGTATTGCAGCATGTGGGTGGGTGGGTGGTTGGCTGCATATTTGCGCTTGCATTGCAAGGAATGGGCGAGGTACAATTGAACAATGCCCTGGGACAAGGACATGCACGGGGATAGTTGCAAGTCTGCATCTTCTGATGCGGCAAGGATCACTTCTGATGGGCACACTTTTAGGCAGTGACCTGGGTGTCAGAGATGCTTCCAGGGGTCTTCCCCATGCTGTTCCCATGTCTTTTCAGCACTGTATGCATGTGTCACACAGCACATGGCCAGATAAGGTTGTAAAATGTTAAAATGACATTTCCCGGTGAATGCATTTGTCACGGTTGAAAGCAATACAAAAGTGCAAAAATGCATAAAAAATGCTACTTGTTAACATAGCCCAAGGTATGGAGGAGTATTTTTGTTTTTTGGTTATTTATTTTACCGTATACACAAGTCTTTACCCTGGAAAGGATGTTTCGTAGCATATTTCACAGGAAAACAGTTTCAGTTTCGTTTTTGAACGTTTTATTGTGAGTCCGTAAAAGTGGCTTAATATCTCTGACCACGTTGTTGACAGCAGTGACCTGGGGGTCAGAAATGCTTCCTGGGGCGATCCCCATGCTGTCCCCATGTCATTTGAGCACTGTCACTATCGTTTTGGTCACTTTTTAGGCTTTCTACAGACTGCCGGGTGTGCCGCCGCAAAAATGTTCGGGTCTCCCATAGAGTAACATTGGGCTCATTGCTCGGGTCGAGCACCCGAGTATCACCGTGAGCTCGGCCCGTGCTTCGAGCACCCGAGCATTTTAGTGCTCGCTCAACACCAATAAAGACGTTTTTGTTGGGGCTACTGTAGAGTAAAACAAGTTAAATAATTTACAAGTAAACCCTATCATGCACTGTGTTAAATTTTGGAAATTTGGCAGACTGATTAGTGGTAAGGTTATTGCCAATTTTGGAAAGATATTTAAGAATCCATGCCATCATTTGGCCGGTAGTGCAACCCACATATTGAATACATCAAATGGAACAGTCTATCAAATATATTACTGTTATTCCGTGTGTGGTATGATTGGCACTAGAAGTAAACTGACTCAATATTTCTGATGTCCCCAAAAGACAAATATAATTAGATTTGGTAGAAACCATAGAAGAGACTCATCGGTAACCCCCTCCGAGGATATGCTTAAAAATGCCAAAATAAAGACTGCCACAAATTTATGAACAATCTGAGAGATAGCTTTCTAAGCCTCTAGATTCAAATATCCAAATTCAGTTTCTTATACAATCCAGAATCGAGAACAACTACTTTTCCCACTTTATTTTCATTTTGAACCCCTAAATCTGTACTATTCTTTGAAAGCGCTGTCTTACCATAGGCTTATCTTTGCTACAATGTGTTAAATGGAAGCTATCATCAGAAAATTACCTTAATTTTTTAATCAGATTTTAGTGTTCCATATAATTATCTTTTTTATTTTTGGTAATGTATTTTTTTTTCATATCAGGATCAAAAAAAACTAACTTGGTAATCGTTCAATTTTTCCTTTAGCCGATGGGGCTTTTTTAGACTTCCGGTCTTTTTAGGAACAACTTTTAGCATGTTCCTTATTGGTAGAGATAGGATTCCAATGACATGTAACACATCTATACAAAGCTGATAACACAGGATCCACCAATCGCAATAACTAATATGATAGCTGACCCTGCACTCCCTCCTTCACAGTAACCTTTGTATAGGCTGATTAGATACTTCAAAACAAAAGCTAGGGTTGGATTTTGTTCCTTGTGGCTATGTACATGTGTTATTTCCTGAAACGACAGGAAGTTAAGAGTCTAAAAGATCTCCAGTGGCCAGTGATAAAATTGCAAGATTTCTACTTTTTAGAGGCATCTAAGCGGGTTGATCTAGATTGTTTTCATAAGACTCATGAAGGTCATTTAGTGCCATATGAATGCATGTATAGAAAGCTCTCATTATTGGTGGCTACAAGTGGCATATTCATAAAGCTATCAGTTTCCCACACAATATTGCACAGTAAATAAGTATGGCTTATACACCACACACCTGTACAACACACACTTATATACACCATACTCTAACATGCACACAAAATTATAGAATTACTTTCTTTCTGGAGGACTTGTCTGTAACAGTCATAAGAAGATCCTTTAGCCAATTTACAGCAGTTGCCATTCTAGTAGGACTAAAAGCTTCCATGGTGACTTTTAGTTGCAAAATGATCAAATAAAATTGCACAAGCATAGTATGGAATCTTACAAAGACCAGTCAACTTCTCTGCATGGAGACATTCTAATGGTGCGATGGTCACAGTGACCCATGTTTTGACCATGCGCAACCTAATGTGCAGGTACAGACTTATTTTCATAGCAAAATGGATGCCCCAGAAGACAAGAGGTCTATTGTGGAGGTAAATCAGAGTAAACCTCATAAATGATATTACAAAACTAAACTAACTACTTTATGATTCACGGAGAGAAAAATTCCTAATTATTGGAGAAATGTATGACATTTACATAATAAGGAAATAATCTGAATTCTATATTTAATGGAATTTAAAAAAAAAAATAATAATAAAAATAATACCTCATTTGTATTTTCCCTCCTTATCTTGTTCGGTTGCAATTATTTTAATATTTTCCATTACTCCAGGGTTACCATGGCTGCATCGAAAGACCTTTATTCACGGATTTCCTGTCTTGTGACCTCCACTCATAAGAACTCATTTATAAGAGTGGAGGTCAGGCGACAAGAAAATCATGCACAAAAGAGTTGGTCTATTACTTTTATATTACTGCAGCCAATACATCTGGAAATAGGGAAGAAAAAATTATCTCAGTGTATATTGTAAAGTATCATTATTTTATCAGGTAAAATCTCTTGAGTTTCTTTCAAATTTATTGTAAGCCGATAAGAAATTAGACTCTCTATAGCTTTTTCCTGTAATGGTTCTTTTTATAAAATATTTATTCCACAGCTTTCCAATGTCTTAAGTGATTCCCAAAAAGTGGGGGCAAGGATTTCTTTGGAATTTCTGCTTCACTGCAGAGCTCCAGTTCAGAAATGCAACCCATCTTCTTTCCAACTATATGGGCTTTCTTATAGTTTCCAGTATAGTGGCTTAAACACTGTGCATGTAAAAGTTATATTACTCTTCATTCATACAATCATTGAGGCTCCTAGCAGTTTGAAGTGTTTGCTCCTTAGTAATGTTTAATCACTTATTACCGAGGGAAGAAACTTCTTGAAAATGAAATGTTGGGTTATTTTATAGATGAGGCATATGCCAACGGCTATTTCTGATGGGTTACTGTAACATCTGTGCTGATTTGTGTCCCCTATGTTTCCGCTTTGACCGCTGGATGACGCATGACCACAGCTGTTCAATGAGATTTATATCCGAACTCACTGCCGACCACTTCAGAACTCTCCAGCGCTTTGTTTTCATTCATTTCTGGGTGCTTCTTGAAGTATGTTTGGGGTAACTGTCCTGCTGGAAGACCCATGACCTAGGACGCAAACCCAGATTTCTGACACTTGTCACTGTATTGCGACCCAAAATCCCTTCGCAATCTTCAGATTTCATGAGGTCTTGCACACAGTCATGGCACACAATGCCAGAGGCAGTAATATAACCCCAAAACAACTGTGTTCTTGTCTTTGTAGGCCTCATACCATTTTCAGCAAACAGTAGAATGATGCGCTTTTCCAAACAGCTTTATCTTGGAGTCATCAGTCCACAAGACGCTTTCCCAGAAAGATTTTGCCTTACTCACGTACATTTTGGCATACTGAAATCTAGCTTTTTTATGTCTCTATGTCAGCAGTGGGGAACTCTTGAGTCTTCTGCCATAGCATTCAAATGTCATAGCATTTCATTCAAATGTCGATGTATAGTTCGCGCTGAAATTGATGCACCCTGAGCCTGCAGGACAGCTTGAATTTCTTTGAAACTTAATTGGAGCTGCTTATCCATCACCCCTACTATCCTGTATTGCAACATTTCATCAATTTTTCTCTGCCGTCCATATCCAGGGAGATTAGTTAATGTAAAAAGGGTTGTAAACTTCATTATGTGTGCACCATGGACAAAGGAACATTAAGATCTCTGGAGATGGACTTGTATCCTTGAGAATGTTGATATTTTTCAACAATTTTGGTTCTCAAGTCTTCAGACAGTTTTCTTCTCCACTTTCTGTTCTCCATCCTATAGGGTTTAGTACTCACTCAGCCGCTTTTGAGGTAGTCACAGGAGTCAGTTTCTTTAAAATGTCCAAAGCAGGTTTATTCGGACTTCATAAACCGCACTTTCAAAGTTAATGAAGCATAGCCTTGTCCGGCACAAAATAACAAAAACAGCCTTGTCTGGCACAAACTAACATAACAGGAAAATAGTCCATACAATGCTGCGAGTTTACCTGCTCACAGTCTGTCTTCTGTAGCACAGACATGCTGGAGGTCTCCACACCTCCAGCCGCAGACACTAAATGAGACACTCAGTCTCCATTTTATACACACGCCCTCGGGTGGGGATATGTGAGCAGCCAATCCCTCCGTCTCTTATGACTGCTCGTAAAAACTGGCCCGGATACTCCCTATTAACCCTCTCAGCACTATGTGTGCTGGATCAAGTTTTCCTGGTTTACATCACCGAAGCAACCAACCTGGGTGATACATATCTCTCGTCAAGGACCTGACCAGCAGCCATCTTACAATGCTTAGTGTGGCACACAGACACACAATGCAAAGACTGTGTCAACTTCTTCCCTTTTTATCTGGTTTCAGGTGTGATTTTCCTATTGCCCACACCTGCTACTTGCCAAAGGTGAGCTTTAATTAGCATCACATGCTTAAAACAAAGTGGTTAACCTACAATTTTGAAAATGTGCCAACAATTTTGTCTGGCCCATTTTTGGGGTTATGTGTGAAATTATGTTCAATTTGCCTTTTTTCCTCTGTTTTTTTTGTATTGTTCCAATTCACACAACAGAAATAAATATGAATATAACAAAATAAGTGTAATTGCAATCATTTTCTGGGAGAAATACTTCATTTTCTGAAACAATTTCAATAGTACCAACACTTTTGGCCATGACTGAAATCAGGATAATATAGAGGGTTATTTTTGTGTGATATTAACCACTCCTTCCTGAGAGCCCTTGATGGGGACTGGCTACTATTTAAACCCATAAAGCTATCACTTTCACTGTCAGTCAATGTTGTGCTTACATGGTCTATAGCTCTTTTTTGCGCTTCTGTTGTTTCATTCTATTTTATCCCATTCTCTTACCTTTGCTTGTTTATTAACGTTTCTACTGCTTGATGATTTTTGTACTGCCCATACCTTCTGGCTCTGACCCAGCTGCCTGACTATTCTTCTTGCCAGATTATACCACTGAACATCAGCTGATTCCGTTGCCCAGCATAGGGGTCCTTGCTTAAGCCCAGAACCCTGTACAGGTGTTAAAGGGTGAAGGATAGTGCAAACAATTGGATATCAAAAACAACATAGCTATCCTCATGACAATTACACAATCAAGCTGCTGTCTACTGTACATTTGCAAAATCATTTTCTGCTGCTGGAAATTGCATGGGATAGAGGGTCTCTGCTCAGAACTTGTTCCTATTTATCAAAGCACAAGAAGTATCTATAGGCTCATATGGTGAATCCATACCTTATGTTCTCGGGATGACAAGTGATGCAATATTTTTCATACAGATTCCACATAAATTTATGAGAAAACCTCCATGGCATATAATGACATACAAGCCTTAGGGTATGTGCACACTTAGGCCCCGAAGTTTCAAAGAAATTTAGTCAGAAGTTTGGGGTAAATTGATTTTAAAAAGTCACTAAATTTTTATGCAAAAATGTTTCACTTTTGATGCTTTCACCTCAGTTTATCCCATCTCAGCCAAAATGAATGGAGTGGAGGCGGGACAGGGGTATGGCAGGGTTGTGACATCATAGCTGGTCTAATTTATGAAGAGCTGTGACATCCCCTATACCAAGTAATAGAGAACCATATCTGGTGTGGTGCACAAAGATGTGTGCCTCTTCATGAATCAGGAGTGTCTGACTCCCTCATCAAGACTGGCGAGAAAATCACCAGTCTTGATGAATCAGGGCCTGAGTCTTTTTTGCTGAGTTTTTGGTCTAGAAAGTCGATGTAAATACTTTCATGCCCAAAAATGACAAAAGTATTCTCGGAGTGATACCTTTATTGGCTAACCAGAAAAAATATATTTTAGAGCTTTCATAGCACAGGGGCTCCTTCTTCAGGCAGGATTGCAAAAACATTCTGTCAATTGTTGCTCAAATTAAAAAATTAAATAAATGCTTCTGCAACTTAGGACAGGGTCACATGACTGTATGTTCTTTCATCCAAGAGAATTGGGTTGATTATGCAAATCACACTCTTATCAAAGTTTGATCAGAGTGTGATCATAGTGTGGTCTGATTCTCTCCGATGGGTGAGAAGATGGAGATAAAAAGTCTCAATCTTTTCCATTCTGTCAGTCTGTGTAAATTAGATGTCAATCAAGTGCAGTCCAATATTTTCAATGGACTCATTGACTTTCATGGCCAAGTGCGATCCAAATATCTAATGAAATTCATGCATGGTGTGTTTTTTTCCACGGACTGGCTCTGTCTGAGAAATAAAATCATATATGTGCCCAGCTTCACAGCATAACATTGGTCCAATGTTTTGTCAAATCGCCATTAGACCACAAATATGGTCCTGTGCACAAACCCTTAGTAGCCTTTTAGAATATTACTTTACTTTTTAATTGCTTATTTTCCCTTTCTTTTTTTGATTCCCCTTTCTTTTACTACAAAATAATTTTGTATATAGAATTTAGTTCTTGAAACTTATGTTTGAACAATCCTTACAATTTAAAAAATATATATAAACAGCATCCCATGAGGTTACATTTGGTATTACACGTAAGATGTACTAATTCTTTTCATAATAAACATGATCACCACCTGGAGAGTTATGATGATGCAAAAACTAACATCTGCAAAGTGCCAAAATCTCAATGTACAAAAGTCATGCTATGTCTGCATTGCCATATTATTACACAATACTTTTTTCTGGAAAAGTTGTTCTGCCAGTCTCACAACTATGTGGGTCTGTGAAAAATACTTCTTTGTGCTCAGCCCTTTGACCAATGGATCTTTGCCAGCATAAGTAATGTGGATTTAATAGAAACAAATGCACGCTGCATGCAAAATAAATCTATTCATAGTATTTATATCCCAATTAAAAGCGCCTAAATTAAAAGGACTTCATTACATATACAAGCATAATAAACCAATAAAATATTTTAGAGAAAAATGCATTGATTATGTGTTAGGCAGATAACCAAAACATTGTTTGCATCAGCATTAGATTAGGCCATGAAATGCGTTGCAGAAACAAAGTAATGAAGCGGGCGTAAAAACATCTGCTGCATCTGTACAAAGTGATGCAATCATTCTTTATTTAATTAGTTTGACAGAAGAGTTCTAATTTTACAAACCATTATAGTAATTTAATTAATTTGTCATAGCAAAGAGTGGAAAATACATCCTATACATAAATAGCAGCCGGAATTAATAAAGTGCACCACAATATACAAGCCTCAATTTATAAAATATTTATTTTTTATCGCTGAATAATTTACTCCTCGATATTGATTTTTTTTTTTCCTCGAACAATGTCAAGACAGTTGTTTGATTTTCTGCATTTCTCTTAATGACAAGCTATGTTCCAATTGAGGATTATCTATTTGCATGATCCAAAAAAAGAGTTATGGGTTTTAAATCATTTTAATTTGTGTTGCTAGATTTTTTATGCACTTTCATTCGGAGGTGGCGAAGTCTAAAACAAATCACAGTTTGATTTTTTGCTTTGTTTTGTTTTTTTTTTTTATAAAGAAATAATTCTAATTAATTGTAATCCCATAAATTACTGACAGCATAGGAAGCACTAAAATAAGACAGGCAAAATTGAGCTGCCAGTCGGAATGAAGAATTGAGTAAGCATCGCTTGAATATATTTCGAGAATCAGATTACAATGGAAGAAATAGATTCAGTCAAGGTCCTTTGAGGTATAAAAATAATAGGAGGAGGAAACTAGTACAAAAATATATTGATAAACGGAGCTAAGGAAGAGACTTTGGGGAAATCATAGAGAAAGGAGAAATGGGGACCAAAATGTATCTAGTTATTACATGTGATAAATGCTCCCAGTTGTGTTACCTCTGGCACTGAATGTGAGATGAAATCTATGCATAGTGTTAATGATCATCATATCTAGTGGGTATACACTAAGGAGGTGCAACCTTTCATTTGTAGATTTATTTAAAAGGCTTTTGCCCTTGAGTCAGTGAGTGGATGTGTTTTGGATTCAAATTGCTTTATATCGCTATGTTGAGTTATTACAGCCCGGCACTACTTTGTCATCCTCAGAATATATTCCTACCAAATCACTGCCTGCAATGCCGTCTACTCAAATAATCCAACAAATACTGTCCAAGGATAAAACAACTTGATGTACACTGCAGCCTAATAGTCCTAATAGCCAGCAGACATATTTATTCTAAAATTTAGTGTCTAAACGGTAATTTTTTTTGTGTGCTTGGATTGGTTAAATAACAGTACAAGTGACGCTTCAGGCAAAGAGTCTAATAGTTACACCAAGTATATTAGATGGCAATTCCAAGAAAATGTCTAAAACTTACATCTCAAGTTAAAATCAAATATTTATTTTGAAGGCATCATAAGTAAGAATGTCTGGAGGGAAGGAGCAGACGTATGTTTTAATTAGTGGTTCTATTTATTGGCATGTGATTGCTGTGCCATATGTTCCAGGCATTCGTCATCCTTCATTCTGTTAAAGTACTTCTGTTCAATTCGTCGTTAAGTCAGTGTCCATCTTTTAATGCTAAATTTTAGTTTTTACTTTAGATATTCTGTGCTGAAAAATGTACTATATGCTTGAAGTAGACAGAGCTTAGTTTTTCTTAAAGAGTTAACATGTATAGGCATAAAGTGCCAGATTCAGGGTGTGTGATTTTTTTTTTAAGCTATATTTCACTTTTTTTTTGTATTTTGAAATGCGTTGATATTTTGCATCCAATTCATCACAATGAAATGAATGTGAATTTTGTGAAAAGTCAAAATGATATTTTTTGTCTATATCTGTGTTGCAACCTTTTGGTGCAAAAAGTTGCATGTTCCGTTAAAATGCTGTAAAATATGGCAAACATTTCTGGCATACATAAAATCACTCCAGGGAGAAATGGGAGTAAACTTACAACATATTTTGTAACTTTTCAAAAAGTCTCAAATGATGAATCAAAGACAAAATTGGAAAATTGGAGAGAGAAAAAGCGCAAAATAAGGTCTTAACTGGTAAAAAGGTGGTGCAAATTATTATAGCTGCGCTCACCTGATAGGGTTGTGAAAGTCACAACTCCTATAGAAGCATATAAGGGCTGCTCAGGACCACCAAGAAATACGATACAATGAATGACGAATGCGGTGGTTCAGAGTTCGCACTGCCCGAGGTTCAAAAGTACAATCACACACAGAGGAGAAGCATGAATGCAGTTTATTAAGTCAATGCGTATCAAGGTTTTCAAACCTCTTCATCAGGACTAAACCACAATGATCAAATGATGATCAGGCATAAGCATCATAAAGTCCGCCCACAGCTGCAAACTAAAAAAAACCCTGTTAAACACATAGAAAGTGAATGTTAAAAAGCACAAATAGTAAAATTAATATGAAGCAAACAAAAAAAGTTGCAAAACTCAACAAAAGAGAGGAGCTAATGCGATAATGATAAGGTGATTAGGTCTCTTAGTGTTATGGGCTCTTCTGCTGAAATGGAATCCCTAAGCCATAGGTCCGAGTGAGCAGCATGAACAGGAGGTGCTGATGCAGCTGAGCTGCCCTTGTACCTGGAATATAGACACGTAGAATGCAAACTAGAATTCTAATGAAGTTCTGAGAACCACAGACAGATAGTAGAGTTACTGAAGTACATTGGCAAACAGGAAACATCATGGAGACACAGACAGGTATGAAACTCCAGAGTGACAAGAAAGTCCGATACCATGGAAGATGCACACAGCCAGGATGACATCCTGAAAATGTGAAAGAGATCCTAGAAAACCAGGGACAGGTAGCAGAAAAAACTCCAGAATAACAAAGTCTAATACCTTGGAAGCCAAAGACAGTCACAGGTAGGATGATACTGGAAACCGCAGGCAGGTAAGTAACTGGAACTGGAAGCCATAGACAGCCATGAACCGATACTGAAAACCACAGATAAGTAAGCAGTGATACTGGAAACCGCAGGGAAGAAGGCGAGGTGCTCCACAGACAAACGGGTGTAGTCCTGAAGATCATTGACAGGTAGGAGGGTTTATAGAAACTGCAGACAAGTACTTCAAGTACCTCAGGGACTAGAAACTACAGACAAGGAGGAGACAGATGACTGTGGACTGGAACTGTGCACAGCAAACTAAGAGAGTTACTACAAGTCTTTCAACAATATCAAGACACAGGTGTTTCTCTAGACAGCCTTTAAATAGCCATTAGAAATACAACACATGGAACGCGCCAGGCTACTTACAAAGCCCGATGTGGAACACCGTGAGAACATGTGGAACATGTGAGGAATGCCTACGAAACAGGCATTCCTCACATGTATTAAAGCTGTCAAACAGTCGCAGATCATGAACACTGAGTGCCGAAAACATAACACCCGAGCACGCTGAAGATAAATCTCGAGTAACGAGCATGCTCACTCATCACTATTAATAATAGCTCCCTATTTGTATAAAAGTAGGTTCACATGTGTATAAAAATTCATTCAGATTTTTATCCTAGAAAGTGGAATGATCTTTATACAGTCTGTTTTTTTACAGCAGCAGGTATTAATCATTTAGAAGACCATTTACAATTTCCTATGTTACAGAATTGAAATATATCCGTAAAAATCAGATGCTATACTGTGCACTCGGACCAATGGTATTCAATGGGGCATTGCAGATTGTTTTCAATGACCAAATCTGTGTATGAAAAAAATCACAGCATGAACTAGTTTCCTTCTTAAATCGGATGAGACTCAACAATTCAAGTATATGGGTGTGAGAAAAAAATCATATGCCATAAGGAGCCATAGTTTTCCACTCATTCTTTATGGACACATTGCAAATCTGAACTTCTGCAATTTAGGAAACTGTAAATGGTCCCGTAAATTATTAATAGCTGCTGCTGTATAAAACGGATTGTATACGGACTGCACATGGATGACAAGTGAGAAAAAAATTGTCCCACTTTTTGGATACATTTTCATACACTAGTGTAAACCTACCCTAAGACTGAGTAGCGATTATTAAATGTACAGATATTGCTAATTATTTACACAGGGGCTGATACTGAATGAACATATAAGCATACATACCTTACCAATGATTTTTCTATATCATCTCTTGTCTACCTCAATCATCTTATGCTTCAATAAGGCTTCATGCACACAGCAGAGTAACATGTAGGGAGTTGTATGAGGCCCCATGTGCATTTTCTTTTGAAAGGTGCAGGTACTCCATCTACAGCTATGTAATGCTCCATCTGTTGCCATCTTTTTGGCTTGTTCTAGGGGAGAATGACTCAGTAATGAAGTATGCAATAGAGAATGCTTTGACTTTTGTTTTCTTCTGTATGAAAGTTGGGTACATGGTGGTACCTATGCTCCTTAAGGGCTTGCTCACATGAGCGTACAACATGGCCGAATGTGATCCAATAAAACAGGGATAAGGAATCTTTTTTCTGCCAAGGGTCATTTGGATATTTATAATAAACATCGGGGGCAGTGCAAATTGCATGCTAATATCACTCACAAATTATGTCCTGATGCTGGCACTGGTGTCAGGACGTAATCTTTAATTGCATGCTTCTCACTGTTCTTTAGTGAACGCTGTGTGAGCATGCTCACAGAGCAAGAAGAAATTAATGTGCCGATGACTGGCAAAATACAGCTGCCAGCCAAAGCACTGAGGTCCGGGGGCCAGATAAAAGGTCATCGAGTGCCGTAAATGGCCCCTGGGCTTGAGGTTCCCCACCCCTGCAGAGTGTAACATCGGACCAATGTTATACTATGTTATACTATGGGTTCATTGCAAGTCTGTCTATGGAAAAAATCGCAGCATGCCGCGAGTGGCTCTGGAATTTGGATCATTTGGAAACATCCGCTGACTCAGACTCAGACTCAGACAATGGAGAAGATGGAGAAATTAAGTTCTCCATCTTCTCCACACCTGTGCTGTAATTCTCTTAATCCTAGAGAATCTGATCACAGTAAGTTGACACTCGGTTCAATTTCTGACAGTATTTGAACCAAGTGTCATTAGCACAATTGATCTGACTCTCTCGCATGAGAGGATCATTAATCGTGTGACTCTGGCCTTATGGGGAGTCTTATCTGTTCAAAAGGTCCACCCTACTCACCATACAATAAAGGATTCTACATTGTCTAATGTGACATCAGCTTTCATATTCACAAAAAATGTATTTAAGCTGATCTTGATAACATCCCAGATATGCAGTAGGTAATAATTGATTTTATCTGGCACTGCAAATAAACAAACTTAAATATTATAATTAAGATGTCGTCGCCGAATCCAATTCTCTACCTGTTGTCTGAATCATCTTGTCTAAAGGATAAAAGTTTTATGCATCAAATTCTTCTTTATTTACACTCGACCCCACCATACCATGCCAATCCAGAACGCATATATTTAAAATGAGACACATTTAGGTGAATTGTGGTTAGCTTGTCTTTTCTTCGATTTACCTATATCAGGTATTGACTTGTATACAAAATATCCCGCACGGACACACAACGTGAGCTAAAAAAGTATTACTGGCATCCTGTTACGGAAACTATACAGCAAATAAAACACTTCATCTGGCCCCAGCTGACTTTATCTCCACGTCTTGCCTCCTGGAGTTGGTAGCAGGACGAGACACATTTCTATCAGAATGGTAGAAGGTGGTGTAAAGGAAATCGAAAGCTGTTGTTCTAGAAATCGAACATAGAGAAATGTGTCTTCCTCAGAGTATTTGTTATTTGTGTCGTGCTTTAGTGATGACAGAGAGGTAGTGTGGTATTATATTTATAATTATGAAGTGTCTGCATGGTCTACTGGCGAGCATTACAGAACGTCATATAAATTAGCATATTATCTGTGATTATCTTTTTGTATCATTGTCACATATGTCATACACGAAAATAAAAAACATTTTATTGAGAGTGACTGCTTAAATAGAATATTAACATTTTGTTCTAATTAATTCTCTTTTTTCTAATGCTTCAAAAATGCCTGGAATACACAAAGATATGTTAGTTAAAAAATCAAATAAGAGGCAATAAAGCATCAGTAAAAGGACAGTAATCAAGAACAATTGTCAAAAACTATAATGGATATAACTCTGCCAGCTGAAGCAGCTAAATGTAAGGCATACACTAAATGGAAACCTTACAAATTCTAAATCCGTAGTCATTTTTATGGAGTTCTTCCTTCCTTTGCAGCTAAAACAGCTTCCACTCTTCTGAGAAGACTTTCAACAAAATTTTGCAATGCTAATGTGACGTTGGCTATTCTCACTTCATACGAACCAGCTGTGAGGTAGGAGAGTCAAGAAGTCCAATGTCAAATACCAAGAGTGTATATCAAAGGCAGAGGGGCAAGACAAAAAGTAAACATGTCAAAGTCTGAAGTCGTCAGTCCAAAATTGTGCAGAAAGAGACAAAGCAGCTAGGAAAACAAATAGACAAAGTCAAGGTCCGAGGTCAGGCAGCAAAAGATCAGAACAGCAGAACACAGAAGCACAATTCATGGACCTCACCAAGCAAAGCTACGACTCACAATGGTCTGACCAGCTAAATAGCCATACAATCACCCTGAATGGGTGACATCTGGAGGAAGCTCAGCAGGTTCAACCTGTGATTGGGCTGCTAGGCATTTCTAAATTTGCATGGGGACAACCCAGCTTGCCCCAGCCCCTGACAGGGGGGCTGGACTATCCCTAATTAGCATGAGGATAGTCAGCATACTCCAGTACTGATTGAGAGGCTGGGCTATCCCATTCACAATACTGACAGCCAAGTACACTCTTGCCATCTATTGGGTGGCAGAGCTGTCACTCACTGTATCCCTAGGACACAGTGAGCGGCGGATTTGTGACAGAGCAACGTTGATGGAATCCTATTACAGAACAACAATCAAATTCAGTGAGCATTCTGTCACATGTTGGTAATGGCAGGCTACATGGATAGGGGCTGGATTTTACACAGTTGGGGCTATTTTGACTGTTTGAAAACCTGAATTCAGTGATTAAGAAGTGTATCCCAATACTATTGCCATATAGTGTATATACAGTATAACCCTAAATCATATATAAGTGCTCATGGAATATTCTCGTTGACTTTGTATTTAGGTACCTAGGTGATAGGTCTTACTCTGGTTGGGATAGATAAAAAAAAACCTTAGATCTTGAGTTATTTTCTGGAGCTTGCAATTCCGCAAATTTGTTTACTCTTCTCAAAGCACTTGCAAATGATAAGAGGGTCATAGGATTGCCAACGTTCAGTAGCCATAATCTTATTGTGAGAGGTCATATACTGCATAGGAGATTTAAAATGAAGTGTTTATGTAAAAAAAAAAAAAAAAGTATACTCACTAGTGTTGAGGGAACATACTTGACACTGCTCGGTACTCGCCCGAGCATCACGCTACTCGGGATGTTCGGCGAGCACCAAGCATTTCCGGGTTACTCGGGCGGGAGCTTGGGTCTCCGCCCTGCATGTTTGGCGCTCTTTACAGAGCCAATGAACATGCAGGGATTGCCAGCCAGTCACTGAAATGCTGCAACCATGTTGGTTGTGGGCATTACATTGATTGGCTGGCCGCACAGCTTCACCTCGAGTATTTAAAACCGGGCGCCGCCATCTTGGACACAGATGGCCGGGATCAGCTGGTGTAGGGAAAGTGCTGCTGAGCTAGGGAGAGATTTATAGTGCGAAATAGGTAGTGTAGGGTCTCTAAAGCCTGCCAGATCAAACAAACAGTCCTTCTCAGGACTAATATCCATTCCAGATATCAGGCAGGCAGGCAGGCTGTATAGGAGATGCAGTGGTTATACCAGCAAACGCTGCATTACAGTCCTGTGTGCTCCTGTTGCTGAAATTTCTGGACTTAGCTCCAGGTCTCGGGGTCCAGGAAAAATCCTTTTTTTTCATCTAAATCCTCTTTTTTTTTCCTCCTTCACACAGTACAAATACCCGTCTTATTAACCTTTTGGTGTCCCCACCCCCCCAAAAAAAAAAAAGTGTGTCTGTGACAGTTCAGACACAAATATATCTGTTTAAAAGAGTCTGGTGTAGGCCAGAGAAATAGAAGTGTGGTTTTGCAGTTCCACGGTTCAAACCTCTGTATTATCCACTTTTGGGCCATTTTACCTAAAAAAAACAGTTTGAGTGTGTCGCTCACTGTTCAGCCGCAAATATATCTGTTTAAAAAAGTCTGGTATACACCAGTAAATTATAACTGTGGTTTTGCTGTTCCACGGTAAAAAATCTCTATTATCCAGCTTTTGGTATCTTTTCCGTAAAGAAAAACAGCAATAGTGTCTCCCTGATTGTTCAGACACAAATATATCTGTTTAAAATAGTCTGGTGTAGGCATGAGAAAAAGAAGTGTGGTTTTGCAGTTCCACGGGTCAAATCTCTGTATTTTCCTGCTTTTGTCATTTTTTGCAGTAAAGAAAAACAGTAATAGTGTCTCCTGATTGTTCAGACACAAATATATCTGTTTAAAAGAGTCTGGTATACACCAGTAAATTATAACAGTGGTTTTGCCGTCCCACCATAAAAAATCTCTATTATCCAGCTTTTGGTATTTTTTCCGTAAAGAAAAACAGTAATAGTGTCTCCTGATTGTTCAGACACCAATATATCTGTTTAAAAGAGTCTGGTATACACCAGTAAATTATAACTGTGGTTTTGCCGTCCCTCGGTAAAAAATCTCTATTATCCAGCTTTTGGTATTTTTTCCGTTAAAAAAAACAGTAATAGTGTCTCCTGATTGTTCAGACACCAATATATCTGTTTAAAAGAGTCTGGTATACACCAGTAAATTATAACTGTGATTTTGCCGTTCCAAGGTAAAAAAAATCTCTATTATCCAGCTTTTGTTATTTTTTCCATAAAGAAAAACAGTAATAGTGTCTCCTGATTGTTCAGACACCAATATATCTGTTTAAAAGAGTCTGGTATACACCAGTAAATTATAACTGTGGTTTTGCCGTCCCACGGTAAAAAATCTCTATTATCCAGCTTTTGGTATTTTTTCCGTAAAGAAAAACAGTAATAGTGTCTCCCTGGTTGTTCAGACACAAATATATCTGTTTGAAATAGTCTGGTGTAGGCCAGAGAAACAGAAGAGTGGTTTTGTAGTTCCACGGTTCAAACCTCTGTATTATCCACTTTTGGGCCATTTTTACCTAAAAAAAACAACAGTTTGAGTATGTCGCTCACTGTTCCGCCGCAAATATATTATCTATTTTAAAAAGTCTGGTATACACCAGTAAATTATAACTGTGGTTTTGTCGTTCCACGGTAAAAAAATCTCTGTTATCCTGCTTTTTGCCGTAAAGAAAAACACTAATAGTTTCTCCCTGATTGTTCAGATTGTTTAAAAGAGTCGGGTGTAGGCCAGAGAAATAGAACTGTGGTTTTCCTCTTCCACGGTTGTAATCTACTTTTTATTATCCTTTTTCCATTGATAGTGCGAGTGTAAGCTATTTTACTTCATTTACAAAGGGCAAGGCGCGTGGCAAGGGACGTTGAACTGGACGTTCTGGTGATGGTGCGTGCAGAGGACGGGGCTGTGGTCAAGGTGAAAATGTGCCACAACTAACAGCCACATCTTCTCACTCCCAGTTCTTGACCGAATTACTATGGAAGCACAGAACAACACCAGTATTGCGACCTGATAAGGTGAACAGGTTATTAATTGGATAGCAGAAAAATACTTCCAGTTACCTGGCCACCACCAGCTCCGGTCTGTCTTCCACACGGTCAAATGTTAGTAGCCATGAGTCTCGACCGCATACTCCTCCTCACCCTGATGCTCCTTCCTCCCACCATGCCGAGTGTCGTCAGACAGCAACTGATCCCACACTTGGACACTCTGAAGTGCTGTTCACTTGTCCATTTCCAGATTTGTGCCCCTCGCTTGCTCCGCTTGAAGAGGTGGAAGAGGAGATCCCATGTAGCGATGCCCAAATATTTGAACAGCCACGGCCACAGGAAGTCGACGCTGGCAATTTGTCACAAGAGGTGGACGATGACGAGACACAATTGCCAGGAAGTGAGGAGGAGGATCGTGGTGCGCAAGTGGAAGAGGAGGAGGTGGTGGATGATCTAGTAACCTACCCAACGTGGCAGGAGGACATGCAGAGCGAGGCCAGCAGCACACAGGGTGAGGGAGACAGAGTACTCCAACAGGCAGGAAGAAGCAGTGTGGTGGCCGCACACAGAAGGCAGGCAACAGTTTCCCGTAACACCAACACGAGGGATGTTGCCAGTACAACCTGGAGGTCTTCTAGAGTCAGGAATTTTTTTTAAGACTCTGCTGATAACCCTAAAAAGGCCATTTGTACCACCTGCCATGCCAGCATCAGCAGGGGTGACAAAACTACCAGCCTGACCACCACCAGCATGATCAGGCACATGACAGCAAAGCACCCGACTTTGTGGGGTGAACCCCAGGGTCCACGACCAGTGTCAGCGGGTGCCACCACTGCTTCTTCCGCTGTTCTGCGTGCAATAGAACCCCCTGTTGTGTGTGCAAGGCAATCCCCTGTCCATACTGCATGCAAAGATGCCCCCTCCTCTCAGTCTTCACTTGTTATGGCAGTTTCTCAAGAAACAGCATCAATGTCCACGTCCACGTCCCACCGCAGCGTTAAATTGTCCATATCCCAGACCTTTGAATGAAAGCGCAAATTCGCAGCCAATGCCCCACAGTCCACAGTCCTAAATTCGCACATTTCACGACTGCTTGCGTTGGAAATTCTGCCTTTTAGGCTGGTGGAGACGGAATCCTTCTGCAACCTTATGGCGGGGTACTCGGTCCCGAGCCGACACTATTTTGCCCCATGTGCCATCCCCGCACAACACCAGCATGTGTCCCAAAACATCTGCAGTGCCCTCAACAACGCAGTTACTGGGAGAGTCCACCTGACAACGGACACGTGGACAAGTGCTTGTGGCCAGGGACGGTACATCTCCCTGATGGCACACTGGGTAAACATAGTGGAAGCCGGGACCCAGTCGGACCTTGGGACCGAACACATCCTCCCCACACCGAGGATTGCGGGCCCTATGTCAGTCAGAGTTTCCCCCACAGTGTACAGCTCCTTTGAATCATCCTCCACCTCCTCCTCATGTTCAAACTCCATCTCAGATATCACCACATCAGTTACAAGCTGGAAGCACCGCAGTACTGCCTCAGCCAAGCGGCAACAGGCTGTGCTGAAACTCATAAGCTTAGGTGAGAAACCTCACACTGCTTGTGAGTTGTGGACAGCTGTGAAAGAGCAGACAGATCTGTGGCTGAGACCGCTGAACCTACATCCCGGCATGGTCGTGTGTGACAATGGCCGTAACCTGGTGGCGGCTCTAAGGCGAGGCGAGATCACACACTTACCATGCCTGGCTCATGTGCTTAACCTCGTGCTTCAGCAGTTTCTTAAATCGTACCCCGAGTTGCCAGGTCTGCTCGTCAAAGTACGCCGCCTGTCAGCTCATTTTCACAAGTCGGCTACAGCTTCCGCCGCCCTTGCTGTGTTGCAGCAGCGTTTGCAGCTTCCGTCACACCGACTGGTGTGTGATGTCCCCACACAATGGAACTCTACTCTCCACATGTTGTAAAGGATTTGTGAGCAGAAGAGAGCAGTTGTGGAGTACCAGCTGCAACAAGGCCTTCGATATTCAGGTTAGACTCCACACATAAGACCTCAGGAGTGGACCTGGATGTCTGACATATGTATCATCTTGACAAACTTTGAGAAGTCCACCAAAATGGTGAGTGGAGATGACGCCATCATTAGCGTCAGCATCCCACTTGTCTGTCTTTTGCAACGCTCTCTGCAGAGAATTAAAGAGGAAGCATTGCAGCCAGAGTATGATGAGATGGATCAAGAAGCCGTAGCGGTCGATTACACACAGCCCAGCCTCATCTCATCCCAACGTGCATTGGGGGACAATGAGGGAGAGGAGGAGGAGGAGGAGGAAGAACAGGAGCTTGTATCATGCGCTGTAGAAGGTAGTACCAGTACAACTGTCATACCATTGGTTCAGCGTGGGTGGCCTGAGGACAGGGGGGAGGAGGAGGAGTAGGAGGAGAGCATGGTCAGTCGTCATCTTGGTGAGGACACGGAAGTCTTGCCCGTTACCAGTCTGGCACGCATGGCTGACTTTATGTTACGCTGCTTTAACCGTGACCCTCACGTTTTCAAAATGTTGGGTGACAGTCATTACTGGTTGGTGACACTTTTAGACCCCCTCTACAAGGAGAACTTTCACTCTCTTATTCCTGAGGTGGAGAGGTCTACAGAAATGGGGCAGTACCAGAAGGCCCGTGCTGCAGATCTGTTAAAAAAATTCCCATTTGAACACGCTAGCGGCAGAGGTCACAGTTCATTGCCCAACCAATGCGTACATGCGAGAGAGACGCAACTCCAATCCAGCAGAGGCAGGGGAAAACTGTCAACTTTCTGGGATAGTTTTCTCAGACCCTCCCTTCGGACAGACCCTGAGGCGTCGGGTACTCTCACAAGGAGTAGAAAGTTTCAAAAGATGGTGAGAGAGTACCTTTGCGACCATGCCAGCATCCTCCGTGATTCCTCTGTGCCTTTTAATTATTGGGTATCCAAGCTGAACACTTGGAATTAACTTGCTTTGTACACCTTGGAGGTCCTGGCCAGCCCTGCAGCTAGCGTGTTATCGGAGAGTGTTTTTAGTGCCGCTGGGGGAATTATAACTGATAAGCACACTCGTCTGTCAACTGACAATGCTGACAAGCTGACCCTTATCAAGATGAAAAAGGGCTGGATTGGGCCAGACCTCTCATCACCACCAAATGACAGCAGAATAACATAAAGTCAAATACACTATGTTATTTCGGGAGGTGTATTCACATGCACCGCTTCACTCCCACACATGGGTACACGCTTCCTCATTTCGGCTGTTTTATGTTCTTCTCCTTATCCTCAGCCTCCACCACCACTATACCACCAGGGTGACCGTGGTCCGTGTTGCCATTATTGAAAGTTCCTCCGTCCTTATTTTTGTCAGCTTTTGCTTGGAAGGCATAAGCAAAGACTGTGGGAGACCCACTCCCCAATAATAGGAATAATATTTTTAAAATGCTGTACTGCATGGCTCTTGTAAGGGGCATTAAAACTGTCTTGTTAAGCAACTGTGACCTTCACTACTTTTCCAAGGGGCATTAAAACCATTTTGTTAAGCTTCTGCGACCTCCACGTCTCTTCCGAGGGGCATTAAAACCGTCTTGTTAAGCTACTGCGACCTCCATGTCTCTTCCGAGGGGCATTTAAAGCGTCTTGTTAAGCTACTGGGACCTCCACGTCTCTTCTAAGGGGCATTAAAACCGTCTTGTTAAGCTACTGCAACCTCCACCACTTTTACAAGGGGCATTAAAACCGTCTTGTTAAGCTACTGCGACCTCCACGTCTCTTCCGATTGGCATTAAAAGCGTCTTGTTAAGCTACTGGGACCTCCACGTCACTTCCAAGGGGCATTAAAATCGTCTAGTTAAGCTACTGCGACCTCCACCACTTTTTCAAGGGGCATTAAAACCGTCTTGTTAAGCTACTGCGACCTCCACGTCTCTTCCGAGGGGCATTTAAAGCATCTTGTTAAGCTACTGGGACCTCCACGTCTCTTCCAAGGGGCATTAAAACCATCTTGTTAAGCTACTGCGACCTCCACCACTTTTCCAAGGGGCATTAAAACCGTCTTGTTAAGCTACTGCGACCTCCACCACTTTTTCAAGGGGCATTAAATCCGTCTTGTTAAGCTACTGCGACCTCCACGTCTCTTCCGAGGGGCATTAAAAGCTTCTTGTTAAACCACTCTGAACTCCACAGCTCTTCCAAGGGGCATTGAAATGTTGTTTTTAATTAACTCTAACCTCCATGACTCTTCGAACGGGCATTGCATTTCCTCCTAATTTTTGGCAGCTTTTGCTTGGAAGGCATAAGCAAAGACTATGGGAGACCCACTCCCCAATAATGGGAATAATGTTTGTAATATGCTGTACTGCATGGCTATTGTAAGGGGCATTGCAAGTTCCTCCGTCCTAATTTTTGGCAGCTTTTGCTTGGAAGGCATAAGCAAAGACTATGGGAGACCCACTCCCCAATAATGGGAATAATGTTTGCAATATGCTGTACTGCATGTCTCTTGTAAGGGGCATTGCAAGTTCCTCCATCCTAATATTTGGCAGCTTTTGCTTGGAAGGCATAAGCAAAGACTATGGGAGACCCACTCCCCAATAATGGGAATAATGTTTGTAATATGCTGTACTGCATGGCTCTTGTAAGGGGCGTTACAAGCTTCTCCATCCTAATTTTTGTCAGCTTGTGCTTGGAAGGCATAAGCAAAGACTATGGGAGACCCACTCCCCAATAATGGGAATAATGTTTGTAATATGCAGTACTGCATGGCTCTTGTAAGGGGCATTGCATGTTCCTTCATCCTAATTTTTGGCAGCTTTTGCTTGGAAGGAATAAGCAAAGACTATGGGAGACCCACTCCCCAATAATGGGAATAATGTTTGTAATATGCAGTACTGCATGGCTCTTGTAAGGGGCATTGCAAGTTCCTCCATCCTAATTTTTGGCAGCTTTTGCTTGGAAGGCATATGCAAAGACTATGGGAAACCCACTCCCCAATAATGGGAATAATGTTTTTAAGATGCTGTACTGTATGGCTCTTGTAAGGGGCATTAAAACCGTCTTGTTAAGCTACTGTGACCTCCACCACTTTTCCAAGGGGCTTTCAAACCGTAATATTAAGCTCCTGTGACCTCCACCACTTTTCCAAGGGGCATTAAAACCATATTGTTAAGCTACTGTAACCTCCACCACTTTTCCAAGGGGCATTAAAACCGTCTTGTTAAGCTACTGTGACCTCCACGTCTCTTCAAAGGGGCATTAAAAGCATCTTCTTAAACCACTCTGAACTCCACAGCTCTTCCAATGGGCATTGAAATGTTGTTTTTAATTACCTCTAACCTCCAAGACTCTTCCAATGGGCATTGCATTTCCTCCTAATTTTAGTCAGCTTTTGCTTTTCAATGCAAAGGCGAAAACTAAGGGAGACCCACTGCCCAATAATGGGTAGAAGGTTTTTAGCACGCTGTAATCCACGTCTGTTTCAAGGGGCATTGCAGTTCCTCATAATTTTTGGAAAGCCTTCCATTCACTGCTTAGGCCAACAGTGTACTGGAGACACAGTTGCTATAAATGGAAAAAACAGTTTAGTTAAGGCCCTCTGACCTCCATGTCACTTCCAAGGGGCATTGGAGTGCCTCAAAATTCTTGGTAGGCATTGCACTCACTGTATGCCCTATAACTGTGTAGACAAACCGCTCCTTTTGGTACAGAAACATATCCTTCAAGACATGTGTGGTTGACTGGCCTGATATTGATGTGAATGGTCCCTGTTCCTCCTGCTCTTTCACCTTTGCCACCACCTCATCCATCATTTATCACCTGGGAATCATAGAACTGGGATAGTAGCAGGAAAACATCCAGCAATCCTCGGAGGAGGTAGGATATGCACCAAAACGCTGACCACCTCAGGCCTAGCCACTACTACATAAATGCGCTTGCATTCCAAGAAAACGAAGCAGATGCTAACTTCTATCATCATCATCATGCTCCTCACCTTGGCACTCTCAACTCCCCCAATGGAGAAGCCAGGGCCCACCGGAGGAGTCTGGTTCTCTGGTGGGCTCGTCCAATGCTGCACTAAAGCAGGCCAGGCTAAGAAAAGTGTGTGGGAAGGTGACAGGAGAAATAGGGGTGGCTGCGGACCGTTTATGGACACCCGGCCGCGGCTGGGGACCGAGTATGGACACCCGGCCGCCCCCTGGCGGCTGGGGACCGAGCGTGGTCACCCGGCCGCTGGACAGCTGGGGACTGAGTATGGATACCTCGCTGCCGAAGCAGCCATGAGGTAGTGGCCAGCTTTGGCTTTCTCCAAACTAAAAGGCCCCATTTCAAGTGCAAGCTAGCAGTATGGCATTGCAGCCTGGGGGTGGGTGGGTGGCAGGCTGCACACTTACACTTGCATTAAAAGAAAACGAAGCAGATGCTAACTTCTATCATCATCATCATGCTCTTCACCTTGGCACTCTCAACTCCCCTGATGGAGAAGCCAGGGCCCACCGGAGGAGTCTGGTTCTCTGGGCCAACAAGTGCTAAGCATCTCTGGGAACCCCTTCAAGATTGTTGGAAGACCATTTCCGGTGACTACCTCTTGAAGCTCATCAACAGAATGCCAAGAGTGTGCAAAGCAGTCATCAAAGCAAAAGGTGGCTACTTTGAAGAACCTAGAATATAAGACATATTTTCAGTTGTTTCACACTTTTTTGTTAAGTATATAATTCCACATGTGTTAATTCATAGTTTTGATGCCTTCAGTGTGAATGTACAATTTTCATAGTCAAGAAAATACAGAAAAATATTTAAATGAGAAGGTGTGTACAAACTTTTGGTCTGTCCTGTATATATATTTAAATGAGAAGGTGTGTACAAACTTTTGGTCTGTCCTGTATATATACAGTACAGACCAAAAGTTTGGACACACCTTCTCATTTAAAGATTTTTCTGTATTTTCATGACTATGAAAATTGTACATTCACACTGAAGGCATCAAAACTATGAATTAACACATGTGGAATTATATACTTAACAAAAAAGTGTGAAACAACTGAAAATATGTCTTATATTCTAGGTTCTTCAAAGTAGCCACCTTTTGCTTTGATGACTGCTTTGCACACTCTTGGCATTCTGTTGATGAGCTTCAAGAGGTAGTCACCGGAAATGGTCTTCCAACAATCTTGAAGGGGTTCCCAGAGATGCTTAGCACTTGTTGGCCCTTTTGCCTTCACTCTGCGGTCCAGCTCACCCCAAACCATCTCGATTGGGTTCAGGTCTGGTGACTGTGGAGGCCAGGTCATCTAGCGTAGCACCCCATCACTCTCCTTCTTGGTCAGCTAGCCCTTACACAGCCTGGAGGTGTGTTTGGGGTCATTGTCCTGTTGAAAAATAAATGATGGTAGAACTAAATGCAAACCGGATGAAATAGCATGCCGCTGCAACATGCTGTGGTAGCCATGCTGGATCAGTATGCCTTCAATTTTGAATAAATTCCCAAAAGTGTCACCAGCAAAGCACCCCCACACCATCACACCTCCTCCTCCATGCTTCACGGTGGGAACCAGGCATGTAGAGTCCATGCGTTCACCTTTTCTGGGTCACACAAAGACACGGTGGTTGGAACCAAAGATGTCAAATTTGGACTCATCAGACGAAAGCACAGATTTCCACTGGTCTAATGTCCATTCCTTGTGTTCTTTAGCCCAAACAAGTCTCTTCTGCTTGTTGCCTGTCCTTAGCAGTGGTTTCCTACCAGCTATTTTACCATGAAGGCCTGCTGCACAAAGTCTCCTCTTAACAGTTGTTGAAGAAATGTGTCTGCTACTAGAACTCTGTGTGGCATTGACCTGGTCTCTAATCTGAGCTGCTGTTAACCTGCGATTTCTGAGGCTGGTGACTTGGATAAACTTATCCTCAGAAGCAGAGGTGACTCTTGGTCTTCCTTTCCTGGGGCGGTCCTCATGTGAGCCAGTTTCTTTGTAGCGCTTGATGGTTTTTGCAACTGCACTTGGGGACACTTTCAAAGTTTGCCCAATTTTTCGGACTGACTGACCTTCATTTCTTAAAGTAATGATGGCCACTCGTTTTTATTTACTTAGCTGCTTTTTTCTTGCCATAATACAAATTCTAACAGTCTATTCAGTAGGACTATCAGCTGTGTATCCACCAGACTTCTGCACAACACAACTGATGGTCCCAACCCCATTTATAAGGCAAGAAATCGCACTTACTAAACCTGACAGGGCACACCTGTGAAGTGAAAACCATTTCTGGTGACTACCACTTGAAGCTCATCAAAAGAAAGCCAAAAGTGTGCAAAGCAGTCATCAAAGCAAAAGGTGGCTACTTTGAACCACCTAGAATATAAGACATATTTTCAGTTGTTTCACACTTTTTTGTTAAGTATATAATTCCACATGTGTTAATTCATAGTTTTGATGCCTTCAGTGTGAATGTACAATTTTCATAGTCATGAAAATACAGAAAAATCTTTAAATGAGAAGGTGTGTCCAAACTTTTGGTCTGTACTGTATATATATATATATATATATATATACATACGCTGCTCAAAAAAATAAAGGGAACACTCAAATAACACATCCTAGATCTGAATGAATGAAATATTCTCATTGAATAGTTGGTTCTGTACAAAGTTGAATGTGCTGACAACAAAATCACACAAAAATCATCAATGGAAATCAAATTTATTTACCAATGGAGGCCTAGATTTGGAGTCACCCCCAAAATTAAAATGGAAAACAAACACTACAGGCTGATCCAACTTTGATGTAGTGTCCTTTAAACAAGAGGTCTGGCGTTGCCCTGCATTAGGAGGAACCCAGTGCCAACCGCACTAGCATATGGTCTCACAGGGGGTCTGAGGATCCCATCTCAGTACCTAATGGCAGTCAGGCTACCTCTGGCAAGCACATGGAGGGCAGTGCGGCCCTCCAAAGAAATGCCACCCCACACCATTACTGACCCACTGCCAAACGGGTCATACTGAAGGATGTTGCAGGCAGCAGATCGCTCTCCACAGCATCTCGAGACTCTGTCACGTCTGTCACATGTGCTCAGTGTGAACCTGCTTTCATCTGTGAAGAGCACGGGGCGCCAGTGGCGACTTTGCTAATCCTGGTGTTCTGTGGCAAATGCCAAGCGTCCTGCACGGTGTTGGGCTGTGAGCACAACCCCCATCTGTGGACGTCGGGCCCTCATACCAACCTCATGGAGTCGGTTTCTAACCGTTTGTGCAGACACATGCACATTTGTGGCCTGCTGGAGGTCATTTTGCAGGGCTCTGGCAGTGCTCCTCCTGTTCCTCCTTGCACAAAGGCGGAGGTAGCAGTCCTGCTGCTGGGTTGTTGCCCTCCTACGGCCCCCTCCACGTATCCTGGTGTTCTGGCCTGTCTCCTGGTAGCGCCTCCAGCCTCTGGACACTACGCTGACAGACACAACAAACCTTCTTGCCACAGCTCGCATTGATGTGCCATCCTGGATGAGCTGCACTACCTGAGCAACTTCTCTGGGTTGTAGAGTCCGTCTCTTGCTACCAAGAGTGTGAAAGCACAACCAATATTCAAAAGTGACCAAAACATCAGCCAGAAAGCATTGGTACTGAGATGTGGTCTGTGGTCCCCACCTGTAGAACCACTCCTTTATTGAGTGTGTCTTAATAATTGCCAATAATTTCCATCTATTGTCTATTCCATTTGCACAACAGCATGCGAAATTGATTGTCAATCAGTGTTGATTCCTGTGGTGGACAGTTTGATTTCACAGAAGTTTGATTTACTTGGAGTTATATTCTGTTGTTTAAGTGGTCCCTTTATTTTTTTGAGCTGTGCATGTATGTATACTGTATATATATATATATATATATATATATATATATATATATATGTATATATATATATATATATATATACAGTATGTGTATTATGATCTGCTTAATTTGTCAGGTAATACTGATTCATATTGAAGTTATTCAACGCAAATTGAATGCTCCTAGTATGCTCTGGGGGTCTCTCCAGTCCTGTGCATATTATTGAGCCTGCTTTACTCAGCATTGCGGCTTCCGGCGGTGAAAAGTCCTCTGACATAATTGTGCGACATGTCTTCAATGTGCAAGTCATGACATAATCACCTGAGGCCTAGTCAGCGCCTCTGGGGGTATGTCGTAACATCACGCTTGCAGTTCTGTCACAGGCCTTCTTCGCACCAAAAGTCATGGCACTTAGTGAAGCAGGCCAAAAAAGGTGTGCACAATGGAGTAAGTGAAAAAGAAGAACTGCTGAGGATAGGTACATAGCTAGAAATCAAGGGGTCCCATAACAAAAATCCTAAATGTGCCGCACCCACACATAAAATTCTCACGCTGCGAGCGGTGACATCAGTAAGGTTACCGCAGTTCGCCATAGTAGCCAGATTCACACGCTATTGTCAGAGTGTACCGACGGCTGTGCTGAGCGGTCACATTACTAATATCACTGCTCATCACTGCATCTGGATGTAGCAGAGTCGAGGATCTTTATGTGACGTGGGATGGATTTATGGCAGACACCTTTGGATTATTTTATTTTTTTAAAGGTAATAAATGGGTAACAGAGTGTCTAGGAGTGTTTTTTGTAACACAGGTGCTATAATGCAAAGCGCAGAGACACAAGGAGGAACAGTCAAGGGTTGATATAACCACTTTATATGTAAAACAACTATTCTGCAAGGGGGTTAATGGAAAGGGTAAAAAAGAGCAACTTGGAATAACAATGAGAAATATTTTCAGTGAATAACAGTAAAGTTCTTTGCAAAAGTGTGATGCACCCTGTCGTGGGAGTCACCACGTGAGTTCTCTTTGTATGGCCCTAGTGGGGTTCTCCGGTTCTTCCCACTAGGCCTCAAGTCTCTTCCGGATAAAGTCTATGAGATCCCGTTTAGCCTCCTATGCACCAACCGGCCCCTTCCAAACCTGAATTCTTAATCTCAACTGTCTCCGGTACCATAGGTGAGAGTTTGAAGTGACGGCCCTGTTCACTTACGTGATTCTTCCGCTGTTGCTGGCGCGTCTCTCCTGTCGCAGTCCTCTCTCAGATCTTCTCGGCTTGACCGTCGATGGTAGTCTCTCACGCTTTGGGTAAGGTGATCCAGACCTCGGCTCTTGGAAGGTGGCGTCGGGTTCTGGGAACTTACTCAGTGTGGAGCGCAGGTCCTGACTCTGACCAACATGCGCAAGGCTCAGGGCGCTTCTGTGAGGAGTTCGGATCTTATTAGGCGGTGTCTAGCTCTGGTGCGATGCAGGCTTCCGGCTGAGGCCTGTCGCGCTGGGCTCTGTGGTCCCTCTGGAGCACGTCTGCTCCACTTTGCAGCCTGGCGCCAAATCTCTCTGTGTCTTAGCGCACTGGATTTTTATATCCAGGAAATCCTTCCTGAAGGTCACCTGATCAGGTCTGGCATCTGAATTTGCTTCCTCTTCAACTCTTCTAGCACAACTTGGTTCCGCTGAATTTCATCTGGCCAGCAGATGGCAGTCTCTCCTCATCTCTGGCACATCCTTCAAGAGTTCTCCTGATGGTTCATTGCCTTCTACTACATTTTTACAATTAAAGGACTTCTCTCTGTGTGTGTTTATTGCTTTTGACTATGGGGTTAGTAATGAGGGTGTCTTATAGGTGCCTCTCCATTACTAACCCTGGGCTTGATATCATAGACATTACTCTGTTGACATCAACCCCAAAATATTAGCCCTCTTGCCAACGCACTAGGGCAAGTGCGAAGAGCCAGGCAAAACATCAGAATTAACGCATCTAATGGATGCGCCTTTTCTGGAGCTGCTGCAGGCTGCTATTTTTAGGCTGGGGAGAGCTAAACATTAATGGAACTCTCCAGCCTGAGAATACCAACCCCCAGCAGTCTGCTTTACCTTGGTTGGTTATCAAAAATAAGGGGGAGAACCCACACCATTTTTTTAAATTATTTATTTAAATAATTAAAAAAACAGCATGGCTGGCCCCGCTATTTTTGATAACCAGCCAAGATAAACCAGACAGCCCGCAGCTGTCTGCTTTACCTGCACTTGTTAACAAAAATAAAAGGGATTCCAGATTTTTTTTATTTTTATTTTTTTACATATTACATCGGCCAATCACAGCCATGCCTTTCAACTAGCTTTGTTCAGGCTGCCGAACCCAAATAGTAACTTCCGTGAGAAGTCCTTGTTCGGGGTCCGTGCACGGACACTAGGTGTCCAGTACGGACCCTGAACTTTACTGTTCAGGTTCGCCCATCACTATTTAATACATATGAATAAATAGGAAAATAAGTGTTTTTTTTTTATAAAAGTGACTTGAGGATTTTGTGAGAATAGTATTTATTATTTTGATATTCCTGTGCATAGTTGTCAATGAGGATAGAGGTCTAAGTATGACAACAGATAATTATATCTATTATATTGATTCAACGTATAGGAAATGACATTTTTTTGTTATATTACAGTGTATAGTTTTTATTCTTCATTTAGTCTGTGTAAGAGTAAACAATTGCGTTAAATGTATACATACTGTGGCAGGGTCTTAGAAAAAGGCAACACAACCCCAAAAATTATTTTTTTCAAAGTTCTGATTTTATTTTCAACACTAAAATAATTAAAAAATTGGTCAAGTTTGGTATCACTCTGATGTGAAGAATCATATTGTGAAGTCATTTTTACTAAACTATGTACGCCGTAAAAATAATTCCCAAAAAACAATGTCTATTGTGTTTTCTATCACAATTTCACCGTACTTTGAGATTTTTCCCACTTTCCAGTGCACCTGATAAAATCAAAGGTGTCATTTAAAAGTAAAACTGGTCTCGCAAAAAACAAGCCCTCATACAGCTGTATGGACAGAAAACTAAAAAAATGATGGCTATAGGAAGAAGGGGAGGGGAAAAAAAAATGGAAATTGGTCACTACAGGAAGGGGTTAAAAATTATTCTACACAATGGTATAGCATGGGATTCAGGCACTCGGGACATGACAATTATTTCGCACTCCCCCAAAGAGCACATTTAGACAAGCTGATAATCTGGAACAAGCATTTCTAGGAACGCTAGTTTCCTGATTATCAACCTTTAAACCGGCCACCAATCATCTGAGGAACAAGTAACAACATTCATCAAGTGAAATTATTTTTAAGGTTGCTGAAAAATCTGCATCCTCAGTGCCCATACACATTAAACTGCCTGCCAATCCTGCCAATATTGGTAGATGTTAACATAATGTATATGGGGGCCCAAACCCTTTACTTACCCCTCATTGTAATTCTAGCCCTAGTCCGAACCCTCATCCTAGTCCTAATCTTAGTCCTCATCCTCATCTTAATCATAGTTTTAACCCTCATCCATTTATTAAGCCTAGTCCTAATCTCAGTCCTAACCAAGTCTTTTTCCTAGCTCCAACTCTAGTCCAAACTCTAATCTTAGCCCTAACCCTAGTTAGGGTTAGAAAAAGTATGTAGAATTGAAAAGTTTATAATAACAATATTACTTTATTAAAAAAATAGTTTATTGTATTATAAAAAAAATTTAAAAAGGGAACACATTTTTAAATTTTGGAAAGCTCTCCGATCAAATCTGTCTCACAATATTGTAAATGAGAGAAGAATCAGGCATCAGTGGGAAAACATAGAAAGAATAGGGGCACTATGGGAGGACATAGAAAGAATGGGGGCACTATGAGAGGACATAGAAAGAATGGAGGAGCTGAGGGAGGACATAGAAATGATGGGGGCGCTATGAGAGAACATAGAAAGAATAGGGGTGCTGTGGGAGGACATACAAGGAATGGGGTGGTGTTAGAGGACATAGAAAGAATGGGGGTGCTATGGGAGGACAAAGAAAGAATGGGTCGCTGTAGGAGGACATAGAAATAATGGGGACGCTGTGTGATTACATAGAAAGTATGGGGGTGCTGTGGGAGGACAAAGAAAGAATGGAGGACGATAGGGGTGCTGAATCAGTAAGTGCTGCAGCAGTTGTAAGGAGTCTGTATTCTGGTTGTAGCTCTCTGCATAGACATAGATGGTAAAGTTCTCTATGTAATGTGCTTTTATAGCTCAGCAGTTCCCTGTGCAGAAAGCAGAAACCAGATGACAATTATCATTATCTCATTACCACTGTTGTTCTCTGCACTGGCAGCTGCAATGGAGCAAAGCACTTGCTGAAGGTTTCACACACTGATTCAGCTTTCTGCTGGGAAGCTGGGGAAAGTCGTAGGCAGTAGGAGACATGGGAGGAGAAATCAGCAAGAGAGCTGTGGAGAAAGAGGTGGAGTAGGCTGACCTGTGCTGCCAGAGAGAAGCTGGATCCATGAAGTGTATGCAGTAAGGCTATGTGCCCACGATGCAGAAATGCTCAAGATTTTTTCCAGAGCGTTTCTGCATCTCCCTGGCAGAAAAAAACGCATGCGGATTGTACATGTGGATTGTACATGCGTTTTCCTGCCAGAGACATGCGGATGTGAAGCGTTCTTCACATGCATTTCCGCATGCGGGTAGACAAGCGCTTTCCAAGCGATTTTAGCATCACTTGGAAAGTGCTTGTCAACTTGGTCACACTATATAAATCCATGCAAACAGCATGGATTTATATAGTGTGACTGAGAGAATGTCAAAAAAAAAAAAAAAAAAAATGTATACTTACCCTCCGATGGCCCGCGCTGTCTTGCTTTGCTCGGTCCCGGCTGCCGGCAGCAGTACACTGAAGGACCTGCCGACGTCAGCGTCGCGTGACCCGTCACATGACTCTGACGTCAGCGCAGGTCCTTCATTCCATCGCGAAGTGCCGGGAAGCAAGGAGGAGCGCAGCGCGGGCCGCCAGAAGGTAAGCATATATTTATTTTTTATTTTATTCTTTTTTACAGCTTTTTTAATGGTACCTGGGTGTAGAGGAGAGTCTCCTGTCCTCCACACCCAGGTACCATCCGCACATTAGAACGCACCAATTACGCAAGTACAGATGCAGTCTGTTCGAAATCCAATCTCCAAACTTAAGTTTGACACGAATGTGGCACATTCAGATTTGTGATCGGAAAGGCATGCATTTTTACTTAAATTTGGGAAAATCGGCACCGTTCGGCGAATAAGTGCAGGAACGTGATTGTGGGGCAACTACAGCGTTTTTAACAGTTTGTCTAGCATAGTGCTTGTGTATGATGAGCGAGGGGACATGTTAGGTGTGTGGGGGGGGGAGAGCTCGGAACAGGTCATATCAGCGGCGCTTGTAATCTTTTTTTTTTTTTCCTGCAACTTTAAGTGAGGAAAGCGCGGCTAGCCAATCAGAGAGCAGGAAGCATCCACACTGTCCAGACACAAGGGCTTCTGCCATTGGCTGCTGAAATCACATGTCTTCTCTATATAAAGAGCAGCAATGTACTCCTAGCGCCATTTTATGCATGTCACTCTTGATAGACGCTGCTTCTTCACCCTGCTCCTGTTTAATGAGAGATATTAGCTATATAGATGGGTGCTTG